>NW_026542600.1:21377407-22613148 GCF_028750875.1 Macrosteles quadrilineatus
AAATTGAGAATTGTTTACTCTAATATTTTATGGTTGAATCTTTAAAATTGGCCAATGTATTGTCCAACGATATACTGAGCTGCTTAAAGAGCATTAATCCAGTAAGTAAATACAACATAGAAAATACAAGACTGTAGAATATCAAATCTTCTCTGATCTGAAATGTATTGGAAACAGTTTACGCACTCAATCAAACTAGCACTATAAACCGAAATATTTTTGTTTTGCACTAGATAACTTTTTATAAAATACTAGCCGAGCCGAATAACCGTTGTTTTTGCCACATAGATTATTTATAGATAACATTTTTGTAGTAAAATAAAAAAATAGTTTTACTACATACATATTTACATATTTTGGTGAGTATTTTGATGAATGAAATATTTTTAACTTATGTAAGAGTTTTGGGATGTGATATAGGAACTAAATGAGGGCACGCAGCTTCTATTCATTGTATCGTAAGTATGGAAGTTGCTCTCTATCTTTACGTACCTTTTGACCATGAACTAATGGCAAAGATTGTGGTACAGTTGAATGACGTTGACTCGATACAGTCTAATCATCAGACGATATGCTTAATAATCGTC
Organism: Macrosteles quadrilineatus; assembly: GCF_028750875.1. Taxonomy (NCBI): domain Eukaryota; kingdom Metazoa; phylum Arthropoda; class Insecta; order Hemiptera; family Cicadellidae; genus Macrosteles; species Macrosteles quadrilineatus. The sequence goes on from NW_026542600.1 coordinate 21,377,995, forward strand.
CTAGCTCACATTCTCCTTTTTTGGCCCCTGATCAATTTGTTTTTATTTATTAAATATCCACTTGTCAATCCCATACTATTAGTGCATATCTCCAATGAACAAAAGTATTGTTTCTTGTTCGAATCACGATTTCTAGCGTAGCTGTACAGTCGCCAATCATTATTCTGGCAACGTCGTCTCATCAACAACTGATGCATCGAATATACGAACTGTGTCATGTTCCCACGCACGTGTACATTATGCTGTTGAATTTGTTAGTCTGTTTTTTATGTTTTTTGTATTGAATGAGCCATTTTACAGCCCAAATTAGATCCTCTGGGTCTTTCTGGCATGTAATAAACATACAAATAGATGAAATAGAAATACTCAATGCAAAAATGTTCGGCTATGTCCAGAATGTATAGCATAACGTGCATCAGGAGCAGCTTTATCTGATAAGTTATATTAATACTATTACTAACAGCTGTTCAATGACATTATAATCCGCCTTATATGCCTTTCAAGTAGGTTTAGATATAATCCTTGATAACAGCAATTTGGTGTAACTTACTACAGTGAAATCAATAAGAACTTTAAACGCCAATGGGGCAGAGCCCAATGGTGAAATTTGTATAAGAAATAGTACACGTCCTATTCTCTTATTTGTTAAATATACAAACAAAGTTTCATAAAAAAAATTCAAGCCGATTTGGAGGAGTTTAAAAAATACACAGTGACATGATAATTTAATTTATTAAATATATACTTCATTTAGTTATGCAGGTATTTTAATGTAAATGTGCAGTTATTTTGTCATGTGAGTGCCCAAGAGTGCTTAAAAATAGCATTCCCAGCTAGGGTAGACTAGGTAGAAATTGTCAAACAATAAATATAGGATAAATTTACCCCCAACTCATAATAAATATAATAGTGATTTTTATTAACTCTCAAGATGTTATTTTATATACCATTATGCAATTTCTCGTATGTTAAAATGTTAATTTTAAAATATCTAAAAGTTTTTAAATTTAATAGGGTTTATACAAAAGTAACCCCAGTGTATAAAAACATATCCAAAAATACTGAGCTCTGAAGTATCTTACTAAAGTAGTTACCTCGGTCCAGTAAAGCCACTTGTAACATCCTTAGTTAAATTTATGTACAATAACTAACTATCAATAGAACAAGAATGCCTTACCCCGGTAGACATGCTTGGATGAGCAACAAACAAGAACATTGATGGTTTGATGGTTCCTTTTGGGCTCATTGGCTGAACATCGTTTTGTGCTTATTCGAGCAGAAGGATAAGCAAAGGTAGATAGTGCAGCCATTACTGGTACTAGGCTAGAGTGTATGTAACTTCTGAGAACCCCGATCATTCAAATAATCATTTCCTGATGTAATATATAAAAAATGATTTGTTTAAGTACACGTTTTTATGATTGTCATCTTGCAATTTCGATGAGTTAAACTGTTGGTTTTTTTCGTAAAAATATCAATAAACCTTCCCCATCCATACAATCAGAAAACACAGAATTTTCCATTTTAACTTTTCAAATATGTTGTAGTTTTCAGTCTTCCAATGAATTTTCCAAGAAATGAATCCATTGTGGGTTAACTCCACACAACTTTTTCTAAAATTATTTTGCTAAACATAACAGTGGCAAAATCAGTTTGGGCTGTCCTTAAAACCTATCCGTCCTGAACACTAGTGGGAAATTAGCAAACTATTTTGTGTGGTTCAGTGTGTTGATTAGTGCTGCCTTCAAGTGGAAGACTTTTATAACTACTTTATCTGGGGTGGTATATCCACTTTTTCTTTCACTTTTCCAATCAATACTTGACTTGAAACAAGCAACATGTATAGAGTTCTTCCCTATTGTATATGATTCAAATTAAAAGTAAATTCAAAGTAGTGTTTTCTCTTTTTATGCTGTCAATTGTCCTTAAATTCAACATGTGAAAGTGGGTAAGATCTCTCCAGTTCATTTCTCAAGTGAACAATAATTAACAATTTTTCCTCTTTACATTCAGACAAATTTAAAGACTATGTGGTCACTTCCCATTTCTTTTCTTTTCCAAAGCCTCAAGCATAACACTAACATTTGTAAATAATATACTAATCTGGCCAGTTTAACGATATGTAAGAGATTCAAAATACTTCATTAAAATAAGAATAGTGATGTAAATTTGTCCAAATGTTCAGAATTAGAGTAAAATAAATGTATTGACCCCATATTGATTCTTTATGTCAAACCCTCAAGTCACTGGATTTCCAATACAGTCCTCTAATGTCATGTTATGTTTTTTTTTGGGGGGGGGGATTGGTCCAAACAAAATCATTGAGAAGCTCTGCTGCACACTACTTGTTAAAGTACCCACCATTTGGTTTAAGTAATTTAGCATTATTTTTTCTGATTTTTACATATAATGTAAATATAATCATTACATTATAATGATATATATATAATCATTACATACATATAATGAAAACTTAAGATGTTTTCGATTAGCTTTTGGGTAGAATTGACTCAAGGAATGAATGTTTAAAGGGTTTTAGGTCAAAATATCTAATTTTCAATTTCTAAAGACTATTGAAATTGAGGATTTTAATCGTGTAGCATAAACAAACTCAACTTAAACTTATTATTTCAGTATAAATCTGAACATGAATTAGTATTAATTGATCGTGAAAATTAAATGAGCAGATTAATCTGTAATCGCTTATGATTCTTAAATGATTAACGTAACATACATAAACAATAGAAGAGAAAAAACATTCATCCCACGTTTGGAACATATCATCACGTTTGGAACATCCATGCAGTGCTCTAAACTGGGATGTTTTTGTAGAAATAAATTATCGTTCAAGGTTTTAGCGAATTTCCCTATAGAGAAGTAGCTATTACAGTAGGTCTCGTGGTAAGACCTAAGCCCGGGACCGATTTACTTTTTCATTTTGATGTCCCCAGAGGCCAAAAACACCATTCGTTCAAATTTTTATATATCTATATATATATATATGTGTGTGTGTGTCCATCCGCATGATATCTTGAGTAATTTTTGTCCGATTTTGATAATATTTGGTTTGAAGGTGTAAGGCGGGATAAACTTGAATGAGTTCGCGAACCAGCATGATCGGACTATGGGAACGGGGGTTTATGGGGGGTTTCATGGGGTAAAAATAGGTTTTTCCCATTCTTTTACCCTAAAAACACAAAATTTCACAATTTCTTTTAAAACTATTTTCTAGAGCTTAAAAAAACCAATAATTTAGTATATTATCTTGCACCTAATTGTTACGGAGAAAATTCAAAAAAATTGTAATTTTAAAATTCCCATGTTATTCTTATGGAGAATAAGTCAACTGTTGTAGTTTGCTTGTTTATGAACATATTTTGCTAAATTTGGAAAATACATTAATTTCTTACTAAACCACAGTACCTTTTAACAATTTACATAAAAAAACTTTTTTACCCTCCCTGTTGCAGCAAACCTAAGTACTCATTAAACTAATTCTGTTTAAATAGGGAATAAATGTGATACCTATTTTTAAGGAGACATTTTAGTTTAAATCCAATCAGGCAAATGGAAATTCGCTAAGTCTGCAGGTTTGCTGCGGCGGAGTATTTCTCATTTCGCTGTATAGGGTGCGTGTTGAAGATATGTTAACGTAAATCAGGCTATGAGAGCAATAAGTGGTACTTTGACATCACAGTGCATTGATTCAGAGCCTTACTTAAGGCTGTACTGAAACAGCAGGTTTGCATCTGAAGATATTGTTAGATGTTTTTTTATATACAACCTCTCTTATTTTATGAAGTTCTCAAGGTAATTTTTGTAGGTATTAGCCTGAACCAATTTAAATAAGAATAGTTGTTCGACAAAAGCTGAAAACCCATTATTAATCAGAAATACGTTGGCTGCTAATTTTTTTTATATTTATTAATCTATTTATTATACAACTAATCAACATTAGGTCTATGTCTTCCCATTTAATTCTAAGGATCATCTTTCTGAGGTTTCAACTTGAATAATACTCTAATAAAAAGAGCATTTTCTTTACAAAGAAGAAAAAACTTTGGTTGTTTGGTTTATCTTGGGTACTACCAAAGGTAACGTTGAATACACCTAATCGTTGTGATGAGGTAGTAAAATTGTATTTATCAATAATATTTAAAATAATTCAGTGAAACAATACCAAATATAAAAAGGAATATATAGAATGATGGAAAACACTTTTGAAATGAATGGACCCGTAAACGCAATCGAACTAGCACCTAGTTTACAATTATAACGGCAGTTGGTAAAAAATTAGTTCAAAGTACATACCGATCTTCCCCTAAGCCCCTTATGCTTTAGGTATGTTTTGTCCCGAAAATATTCTGCTGAATTATAGGGTTTCATCCAGTTTTTTGTCCTAACGATTCTAATTGAAACATGTTTATGATTATGTAATTAGTTGTACAACATATTCCCATTAATTACAAATACTACTACAATCGTAGTATGTGTAAATGGGAATATTTTGTAAAAAGATAGCCATAGTTTGATGATATTACAGTTTGTTGACTTAATTTAAAAATTAACTCACAAAACAACTAGTTGCTAAAATGTAAGCTATAAATCAAAGTTGTCGCTTTTTTCTGTACATGTTTTATTGAACTAATTAAATATTTATACAAACATGTATTTATTAATTTTGTACCAAGCTTTTTAGTTGGCGATATCTATCTTAACAACTCACGTATAATCTAGAATTTATAGGATTATTAACATCTTAAAATATAAACCAAATTAAACGAAATAAAGTTATTTCTTCACAAATATTCGGCATTTAATAATGAAATTATAAAACAATTAATGGTAAAGGTTATTTGAAAATCTTAAAATTATAATTTTAAGTCTTCTCTACAAAAATATCTCGAAAGGAAATATTTAGGTTTAAGAATATTGTTTTTGTTTCGCTTTTACGATATTTAAACGGAAACTCAGAGAAAGACCAATGCTTCTGAGAAGATTCCCCTCTCCTTGAATTCCACCCTCCCCCCCCACCAAAGCGCCGCCAGCAAGAAGTATTTCTATTCTTCTAATCAACAGGCGACTGTTGAGTCTAGACCTAATTCCAAGTTTCGTTAGACTAGACGCTAAATAATCTTGGAGAAGCCTCAGGACAAACTTTCTTACACTGTAGATTATTTGTATGTTTGAATAGATTTCAAAGATCAATTTTTATACCACGTTCACTTTACTTTGTTATCATGAATTTATATATTTTTGTAGCTGTTATAACGAGTCCTAATAGTAATTAACTGATAATACTATTTGCCTCCAGGAGTCTTTGACTTTAAGGTACCAACGTAAGCATCTATATGGACCAGAACTTGCCGATTTTATTATAGAACATTATTAAATAAACCATTCACAGAAATCGCTGCTGTACCTTTTCATTTCCATTTGATGGTACTACATTTTGATTAGATACAACAGATGGTATGGTTTAAATTGAGTTATACTTTCAATTTGCCTAGGTTAAGAAGTTTAAATATTCGATATAAATTAGAAAATAACACCAGCGCAATCTGTAGGTAGCTCGCATACGCTACGCCCATTTTAACTAATTTCCATACAGGGAAGTAGCTATTACCGTAGATGTGGTGGTAAGACCTAGACCCGGGACCGATTTACTTGTCATCTTGGTGTCCCTAAACCAAAAATATTATACGTTAAAATTTATATTTTATATTACCAACGTATTGTATACTAACGCGATAAACCATTTTGTTATTACCGTAATTTTAGTTCAATGTTGATGAAATTTTGCTTGAACGTGTAAGACAGGATAAAATAGAATGAGTTTGCGAACCAGCAAAATCGGGTTATGGGAACGGGGTGTTATGGAGGTTTTAAATTGTGTAAAAACCCATTTTCAAATGTGTACTCTAAAAACGTGGGAATTACCAATTTTCATCACGTCACTCGTTTATAACTCAAAGAACATAGAAAACTCTAGATAAGTGTAGGCCTACATTTAAAATCCTTATGTAAGATGAAAATGTAATGTTGAAATACCTGCTAAGCTGTACCTAGAATACATCAACCTAAAAATAACGTAATGAAAAATCGTTTAGTGATTTGCGTTCAATATTCTACAAAATCAAAATCTTCCCCATACAATTGCTAAACGTAGTTTTAATTCCGTCTGATTTCATTCAGCGCCACTGGTTGGTTACAAGGAGATTTATCGAAGTATTCCCCGTAAAAAGGATCAATAATAATTTTCTTTACGTGAAAAGCAATCACAAACATTTAAAAGTGATGGTAGCCAAGGATAAGTTATTGCGAGACTGGAGGAATGTTCTTCCATTCCGGCGAGAAGAAATCAAACTCAATTTGGCTGGGAAGAAAGTAGCACTTAACTAACCCTCCTTCCGCGATATGCATCTTCTTTCCATAATTCTTCTACATTTATTAATTTTACTCTTACAACCACTTAAATTTGATAATTATTTTGCTTAAGCAAATCATCTAGCTTTGTTGAAAGTAATAAATAGTTGTTTACAATTCTGCTAATTGTCATAATACACGGTTTTAAAGTTTTATTGAGGTTTCCAACAGTTTTGCAATCAAGAGTAGGTGTATCTCGAATTTTCACACAGTTGCTAATTCTTTTCCTACAAGATTCACATAATTTTGTTTATCGGACTAACTAGTAGCAGTCATAAACAACATAAATCAATTAACAATTTGCAGTGTCACCATTTAGTATATTATTGTAAGGGATAATTGCATAATAAAAATTTAATCTACTAAAACTATTACAAATTAGGTCACATTTTACTCTTTAAGACACAGTGAAACGTCCCATGTCAACGGTTGTCGAAGAATTATTTTTTAAACATCATTAAGGGTATTTTATCCACCCGAATATAATCAAATATTGAATTTTAATTAAAAGTAAGATTTACAACCGGCAGCCTTAAATTATTTGCAATGTAATAAATTGAATTTTGAATGTACTTCAACTTTTATGACAGTTTGCATTAGGTAATTACAGACTCGAATGAAAGTCCCAAAACAAAAGTTTTTCGAGCCATATAGTTAAAAGAATCAATTTACTTCTTTGTGAGAAAGATAAAGGCTAAATTCTCTAGAGACGCTACAACAAGCTTCCCCACAAGAAATTTGCTTTGTTTCGATTCTTTAATTTACAATTCCACTGGGGCTGTCTGTAATTGAGCGCTAAAACGTACATCCAATAAAACTAAGCCTTTATTTTTATCTCCAAATTTTTATCGTAGCGCGTATATTCGTTGTGTTTTTGTTACTTACTTTTTATTCTAATTATGAGAGCTTATTATGCACTACCATTTCATAGTGGTTACGCCAAAGAGGTTTTAAATGCAGCGACAAAGAAAAGTTTTCAAATAGGCCTATCCCACTAATTTTTGTGGATAGTTTTGGGATCGAACCCGTCATCATCGATCAAGATTACATCCACTCTTTTACTATTACTATGTGATATAAAAAGTATGTTTTATTATATTATAAAAAGTATGCAACCATTTTAACATGACATACATCAAACTAAAAACTTTCATATTTTGATAAAAATGCTATGAATGGAGTTTTTCCTTAGCAACATCATCCTGAAATAAATTACCACGAGGAAAACACACGTTAATACTACTTTAATAAACCGTTTAGTTTAAATCTCAATGTTTTAGTACGGCTAAAATATAGTTTGTTACAAATTGTTAGCAATAGTCGTATTTATTATATTTAATTTGAGATATCTTGAGGAATTATCTATAGCGATTGAGGTTATTTTGGTAGTTGTAGGTTTGTTTGGACAGACCCTCAATTTGACGGGCCAAACTCAATTTACTTTATGAGCGCCTAATTTGCAAGGGCTAAATATAACGCAGCGAATTTGGTTTACCAATATTGTCCGTTACTTTGATGTAATCGCAGAAGCAATTAGGCCAGTTTCTAACTAAGGTTTCAGGACCCTTCAAAATAAACGACCATTATAATCTATATTGTTATTGAAGCTTTGTAATTAATGGAGAGTACATTAATTTACAAATGGGTTGTGAAAATCTCTTAGCACTAATTTATTCAGAGAGTGCAAAACATTTTGCCACCAGTTTATTAAACAGATTGAATGAGCAACTATGACCTTTTTGTTTACATTCTCATAGAATTATTACTTTCTAAACTAACCAAGAATAACACTTTGTGGTATCGCCAAACTATAATGAAATAAACATATCAGGAAGAGATGTTTCAACTAATCAATTATCTTATTTATGATTTGTTAATTTTTCCCCCTATAGGGAAGTTGCTATTACCCGTTGGTGGCACGGTAAGTCGTAGGACAGGGACCGATTAACTTTTTCATTTTGATTTCCCTAGAAGCTAAAACAATTTTCTTTAAAATTCTTATACATATTAATAGGTTCGTAAACATGATAACTTGAGTAATTTTGGTCCGATTTTCTTAAAATTTGGGTTCAAGGTGTTGGTCAGGATAAACTTGAATGAGTTCGCGAATCAGCATGATCGGACCATGGGGTTATGGATGGCTTTTTCCGATTTCCACCCTCAAACCATAAAATTTTCCAACTTCTCCCTAAGCAATTTTGAAGAGCTTGAAAAAAATAATGTTCTACATTAAAGTGTTTTGTACAACTATTGCCTATGGAGAAATTTTTCAAAAATGTAAATTTAAATTCCACATATTATTCTTTTAGAAAGTTAACTGTTGTTTGCTTGTTTATGGATATATATATATATATATCTTTTGTTCTAGATAAATGAAATGTTAACATTTGGTTTGTTTAATTTTATGCATCAATTGGGCCTCGCCGACAAGTTTTGTTTTAAACTTGGTGAGGCCAAGCTGTTAATTTCTATAATAAATATATTTGAATTTAAATTTTAATTTGAATATATATATATATGTTGATTAAATTTGGCAAATTTATTTGTTTCACCTGATACTATTAACATTTGGCTACCCCATGACAGCAAACCTAAGTACTCGTCAAATCTAATGTAATTTAAATGTGAAATAAATATGTATTGTTTATAGAAATATTTTTAGAAAAAATTAATCAGACAAATTTAAACTAACTTATTCTGGGTGGGGGTATCGTTTTTTTAGCTATCGGGCCAATCATAAAACTAAATACAGAAGAACGGCCAGACATTGAAAAAGTCAAAATTGTAAAACCCCAGCAGAATTCATACTAACCTTTTAAAGCTCTAATTGTTTAGTGAACCAGCATTGCTCTAAATATTTGATCAAATAACAACTAGTTTATACCTTAAGTTTACTTAACAGTCACACAGAGTAATGTGCGAGTTGCACGTCATCCTACAGTTGAAACCTGGTTGAAACTAGACGGCGTAATCAGGTGACTTAGTACTGTACACAAGTTTGAAGTGTACAGGGAAATGCACATAGATCAGATGTGCATTTCACATCACGCCCGGATGGGATTGCTTGGATATTGATCAAGCCAACCTAATCTACATATACAAGAGCTTAGGATACAAGTTTTTATTTTTAGCTTACAGGGAAATACACATCTGATCGTCAAGCACGTCACACTTCGCCCGGATGGGATTGCTTGGATATTGATCAAGCCAACTTACTCTACCTTTATAGAGCTTAGTATACAAGTTTTTAACTTACAGTGAAATGCACATCTGATCGTCAAGCACGTCACACTTCGCCCGGATGGGACTGGTCGGATATCGACCGAACCAAGTTCACCTCTATGAATACATTAGAGCAGGTTAAACCCCGGCAGACCCGAAAAACCAAATTATTAACTCTCGTTCGACCACGCGAATAATATCTACTCCCGTGTATTTTGGTAAACAATTTCTCTTTGTGTTTTAAGCGGTCCATTGTTTGTTATAGTTACATACAAGATTTACATGCGTCTTGTACGCTATAAAATAATGTAAATGTCCCCTCAAACAGCATTACTGTAGGTGATAGGTATAAGTAGACTAACACTATTGAAATTGTTTATGAAAATCAATCTAAAGAGTCGTTAGTGAAATCAGCAGAGAACACATAATACTTATATTGCTAGTATTTTATTCAAATTTACGACCAATTTTGTGCATGTGAATTTGCTCAGATTATAAAATAAGTAAAAACTTCTGTTGTTGTTGCCTGTGATCTCGAGTGGGTAATATGGTTGTATCGCCCTGTAGATGTGCAAGTATTATTGTAAAAAATATATATTTTATCATGTTAGAGAATATAAGATAACTTAAAAGCATCCTCTGCAAATTGTCACACAAAATGGGGAAATACAAAGGGTAACAAAAACATCCAACCTACTCAAGAACACAAGCTAAAAACAAAGTAAATATAATATAATACAAGTTCTTGAGTCTGAGATAGCGGAAAAAATATTGGTTGATTGTTGAACGCATGTTGTGGCCCGCAGCAATGCTCACAAAGTACTACTTCTCTTCAGTGTTATCTCAATGTATCACAACCTGAATGTAGAACACAAGGGGTTGGAGGGTGTGTAAAAGAATAAAGAATTGGACTTACGTGATAGCCCCAGCTGGTCTCAAACTCGCGATCTGAAACGATGTAATAAAACATTTAGCATCTCATAACCCTTTCGCAACCCCTGTCAAGTATCTTTCTTTGAGGCCCCTACACTCTTGATAAGATGTAAATACCGTACGTCTTTACGCATTGAATTGTTGTATCATTCTAGTTATTGTCTGGAATCTAATTTTAGTCGTACTTTTCGCCAACCTCACTCTGATTCTGCACTTATAAAATCTTCATTGTGATAAATGTGCACATTGTTCATTTATCACTGTAACGCTGTTTTTTTTTATATCGTTGGTTAGCAAGAGTAATATTTTATCCACAGGTTTATCTATTCCATAGACCAAGTTCACTGTGTAAAGTACTAAGTTTCTTTTAACTTTACTTTTGCATCTTTCATGACACCCAAGTGGCAACATAGGGGTCTGTGCGTTTATCTGACTTGCCATTTAATTGTTTTAAGCTGCCCAAATTTAAAGTGATTGAAAGTGATACATACGATTGATTGATAGAGATAATTCAATTTTCGTCAAAAAATATAATTCAAAACAGCCCTTTTAGAAAAAAATTAAAAAATATATATGATACCTGTTTATTAAGTTTGTCCATGCTGGATTTAAAGATTTCATTGATTAGCACGAAGTCTAAGATTTATCGTAGTAGTCACAGCCACTGCGTTATTTATGTTTTGTTTGCTGTGTTCAGTTTCCTATTTGTCAATTTTTCTGTCATTTTTGACACACGTTGACGAATCAGTACATTAATGCGAGGCTTTTAATCTGTTAAAACGTAATTTATTAATCGAGAGTTCTAAAATGTTGAATATTTTAATAATGTTCCTCAAGAGTTTAAGATATGTCTAGTGGTAGACAACAAAGCACACACAATTACTAATAGCTAATGACTCGAATATTTACAAATCTAGATATTGGGCATACTAGAAAATCTTGGTAACCTTTAGAAAGGAAAATATTTGTCTCATGGGGTTGTAAAACCACGAATGGTGTTGTGATAGAAATACATAAAATTGTTTGTTAAATAAACAATATTATTGCAGTCAATATATTTTTCCTACAGTTACCTAACAATGTACATGTTCTCTCACTGATTTGAGAAAGCAAAGTGGCCAATTCGCTCATCAGTGAGACAATGTTAACATTGTCTCACTCTAATTACTTTGTCTCACTCCAGATTTGCAACGTGAATGCACGAAATAGTGAGCGCGTAAAATGCAGGCAACGTCGTATGCGCGCGAAATACGTTGGCAGCACTGGCTGTAAATCAGCTGGTCAGCTGTTGCACTGTTGTATTTGTCACTTCACATTAAATGTTATATTAAAAGTTCACTTCTGTGTAAAAATAGGTTATGTTTCTTCACCAATTTATTTGTTTTATGGTAACTGTAGGAAAAGTATAATGTGCAACTCGAGTTCAAAGTACAATTGCCTCACTCGAGAAACCATTCCTCACTCGCCTACGGCTCGTGAGTAAGGATTTCTCTCGAGTGAGTCAATTGCTCACTTTTCTCACTAGTTGCACAAATAACTATTCAAATACAAAGCTAGAATTTAGGGCTTATAAAATTGGGAGATATATCAGTAAGTGAATAATAATTTGTTTTTACCTTTAATATTCATAAAATCAGCGTAATTCAAGAAATTAACTGTCTACCTTCATCTGAATTCCTAGAGTATATAAATAACCTATCGGTTATAGTTTTCCGAATCTCTTCTTTTGTTAGTACTGTAAAATTACGGTCCAAATCAACTTCTTCAGGATACGTTTTGAGAGTTCTGTACATAACAGTACGATGGTAGTCCTACTGGCCTAACTGAAAGATAAAATATTTCTTTTTATTTTAATTGTATACTACTTATACTTATACATACGTATACTTTGATTACATTGGCATTTATTTTCTGACCCGTGTGTTGATTTTAGAGGTAGTAAGGATTAACACTTCAAATCATTAAATAATATGTTAAATATATTATCCATCCCCTGTGATAATATATATGTTAATAATTTCTTTATTGCAATCCGTCACTCACGTTTCTTTAAACTTTTCTGTGCAAATTTTAGCTGTAAATCCTTGCCTTAAGCATTAATTATTTTATATGATAGTACCGGGGGACCGAGCCTTGCTCGGTTGTAGTTAATTAAGTTTAATAGTTTTAATAAAACAATATTGTAAACAAACATTTTATAATTTACTAAAAACATTTTTAATACAAACCTTAAACGACATTTTATCGCTGAAATAATAACAACTCTGCAATGTAAAAGCATGCAATTAAATAAAAATAAGATTTGTATGATCTTGCTTAAGTTTAAGTGCTACTCGCACATCAGTTTTCTCCCCTCCTCACTAAAGTTTCAAAATGGCTGGTGACATCGATTTTTCAATTTTACGATACTACTTCTTATGAAATTGAGATTCTGGCTTTTTTCATTGGGATTTAGCATATGGCAATAGTTTTGTGGCAATTAAAACACCCGGATGTAATTAGTTTACATGGAATGCCTCAATACTTCAGGGATTAAGTTTTGTTGGGAGAGGGCTAAAAAAATCCCTATTTGATCGGAACAATTTCCCCCTACATTGAGTAATCTTCTGTGTAATCGTAATCGTTGCTCAATAGTTACAACTGATGTGTTTCCCTTGTTACTGTATTTTTTATTTGCTAGCATACTGTGGATGGCTTGCTATAAACACAATGTGTTTATAGCAATAACAAAATAATTGTTACTATTGACATGTCATGTCAATAGTAACAATTATTTTGTTTTGCCTACTTTTTCCTTGGTATTTTTTCCAACCAACATGGTTACTTAGCAACCCATAAGGCGAATGTAATTTTTTTTATTTTCGAATGAGTTGTGTAGTGAAATACGAATATTCCTGAGGTAGTGGCTGTCACCAATCACGTTTTTAGGCCTATAAGTCCCTAATTCAAACATTTAGTCAAAATCCTTCCAATGGATTTCGAGATATATACTACAGTCAGACAGACAAAGCTCGTATTAGAGAATAGGATTTCACAAACTACATAACAAACAGTATTGGCAATATAACTCCATACAGTGTGTTCAACAGTATTGTTGTGACTCTCGTACCAAATATAAGTTCCTAATATAAGTTCAGAACAAATAAATAAACAATGTTTCGGCAGTGCAAGAGGTTTACATTGGTGAATACATTAGTATAACTTGTTTAATTTTTAACATCATAAGGTTATTATTATTTGTATTTTTCATCGAAATTAGGCTATAGATCTTTACACTTGGGATGAAAATTTAGAAGATAAACTTATATACATTCAATATTTATAAACTAAAGCCCCTTAATTGTAATATTTTACTTTCTCCCCCTATACACAGTATATGGAGAAAGTATAATGTTATCAACATTTTCGGATTTTAGTTTAGGGTGCAAATATCTGTTTTGAGTCCGGTTTTATGATATTTAGTATGTGTATACTAGTTCATTGTTATCTTCAGGAGCTTTAATTTCATTATAAAGGCGATTTTCCTATCAAAACTCATCAAATAGGCTTTTATAAAACTTTTTAACTATTTTGATTAAAAATTAGTACATAAGGTTCTTTAACGATTACCAAAATAGAACAACCCCCAATGCTGTAGAAATTACGGTTCAAAAGTGATAGCAATTTCTTGAGATTTTACCTATCAAATATAGGCATAAAATTACTCTCACCGCTTACCCTTTATAACGTTTTTTACAAGCTAATGGGAGAAGGTATGTGCCAGTTTACTAACACCGCTTATTTTAACTAAGGATTCTGTTATTGTAGGGAAACATAAAACCTTACACATTAGGTAACAAGATAATTAAAGATGTTAAGTGGGTATTGTAACTCTTGACACGTGTAGGGGTGGTGAGGGTCAAGATCTGTATTAAGTTGAGAGAGAGGAAGTGGAGGAGGGAGGAGAGAGAAACACAGGGGTGGAAAAGGAGGAGAGGGAGAGGGCCATTATTTAATTAATGTTTTATTGCGAGAGCTGTCGGAACAAGGGAATTTCCCTCCTAATTTGCCGGCTGAATTATTAGACCCTTTCGGACATATTGTGGGTATTGTGTCATGAATGAACTGTTTTAAGAATGAGAAATAATCTTAAGTTACATTTCAAGCCTTGTCGGGTTTTGAATTCTAAATATTTAGTTTACGACCACAATCTACATGAGGTATTTTGTCGACCTTTGTGGACCTTTAAAGACTTACAAATAATATTACTATTACTGAGCTTGGCACGATTAACAATGCGTAACTCAAATAATCACACTACCTTATTTCTTTTTCACGCAGTTGTAGAACAATTTACTTTAGATCTTGGTTATACAATTTTACCTGTACTAATAAAATTAGTAAGTAACAAACATAAAATATTTGCAGTCATTATAAACAAAGTAGATAAATATTGAAATGGTTCATAAAGTCTTTTTTGTGAACAATAATCAACCTAGTTTGATTCTACAACGCATCGATTCTAATTAAAATAGGAAAATGTATAATATATAGCAGAAAGAAGGTAAAAATATTGATACTTGACATTCCAAATCGGATGAATTCACACAACCTCCCAGTAAACGAAATATGCCAACCAGAAAATTAAAAATATGTTTCAATAGGGAAATATCTAAAACTCATGTAATACTCCACATATTTTATTTGTAAAACTCAACTAGCTTCTCCAGTGTGTTTTTAGGAATATTAATAATTAAAATATGTTTCAATTTAGTTCATTTCCTTGATTCTTTAAGGCCCTGTACTTACAAATATTAATGCACATACTTCCACGGTTTTATGTGTTTGCCTTTGGGTAAAGCTTAATTATATGATGATTACAAGATTTGTGTATGAGCAAAGACACTAACTAAAAGAAATCTCATTCGCTAGTACAGTAACTGTTATGTTACCAGGCACTACACTTAGAACCGATTAGTACATTATGCATACGTATTTGTACTTCGTAAGGTACAGCTAAGGCCTACTGTAGCTGAAAGGTAATTCTGAGTTACCTGTTGCACATAAACGTACAATATGTCATTATTATATTAATACATCGGCACAAGCTATTCCTGAAAAATAAACTGCAGCATGTTAAAGATCAATAATTCATATTACAATCACTATAGTTAAATACACAAAACCGTATTATTATTTACACAACAGTTTTTAAAATGTTTATTTTACTATTGAGTGAACATGTATTTCCATCAAAACAAACTTTAATGTTGGAAATAAAACGCCACAAATTTCTTGGAAACGCCAGTAGACTCGCTTTAAAACATTTCCCCTGCAACACTTGACTAATAAACTCACTGTTGAGTGCACAAACAAATTTTCGGTCCCGCCATCATCGAAATGGGTTTTTAAGTGTGTTGTGATGCATGCGGAGCGAAGTGAGTAATGTATATCCCAATGAACGATGAGCGATGAGATATGTTGGCGCCCCGTGGACTTGGCGCCTTTCATTAGTCAACTACTCCCCTTCTGTACCACCCTGTTGCCCCCTGGCCCAAAACTACCCCTCAATTACACCACCCTGTTGCCATCTGGCCCAAAACTACCCCTCAGTCACACCCCCTGTTGCCCTCTGGCCCAAAACTACCCCTCAGTTACACCACCCTGTTGCCATCTGGCCCAAAACTACCCCTCAGTTACACACCCTGTTGCCCCCTGGCCCAAAACTACCCCTCAGTCACACCCCCTGTTGCCCCCTGGCCCAAAACTACCCCTCAGTTACACCACCCTGTTGCCATCTGGCCCAAAACTACCCCTCAGTTACACACCCTGTTGCCCCCTGGCCCAAAACTACCCCTCAGTCACACCCCCTGTTGCCCCCTGGCCCAAAACTACCCCTCAGTTACACCCCCCTGTTGCCCCCTGATGAATTGTCAGGGTAGGTGGGTTATAGTGATCAAATTCAATTCGAAGGTCAATGGTTTGATTGCAAATTAAATAGATTTTGTTCATAGATGCCATTTGTATACTAAAACGGCGACGTTAGGAACAAGATTAGTTTGTACAATTTCCTTAAAAAAACGTCAAGAATGCAAATGACAGACATAACACAAATTTTAACAACATAAAATATTTCAAGCAACGAATTGTTGATTTTTTTTGTGTATTGTACTTTGAAAATTAACTTTTATAGAAGTTGTCCCTATGCGTAGGACCTAGGCACCAGCCATATTTGCATATAACAACAGAAAAATTATGTAAACTTCAACTACGTACCAATAAGGAACCGTGAGGAGTAGTAGGAGAATTGACAACGTACACAAATTACGACCATGTTATTAGTGACATTTAGAATAATATTTAATCCAAATGAGCTATTACATTGAATTTCGTCTCCAGTATAGGTTTCAGATTATGATTACATTATCAACTAGTTGACAAAATTTGCGATGGGCGGATTGAAAACAAATTTAATCCAAATTTCAGAAAACAAATTTGAAATTATCTTAAAGTTAATTGCAATATATGTTGAGACGCTCTCCTTTTATTTAGAATTTATGCTAGTACCAGGTAAGGGATTTATTTTACTTGCAACAGCTATTTTTTGACTTCGTAAACATTCTATTTTACTAAACCACGATACGAAGTACATACATCGTCGGCTTTCTGGTGAAATACAATTACCAAAAAGGGGTCCGTTGAACAATAGCGTAACTATCAAAGACCCTTCCATGATATATCTAAATGCTATTCCAGGAACTGAACCAAAATGGCATCGAGGAAGTTCGCAACGCAGTATGTAATAAAGAAAATTCAAACTCAATTTAAGCAGAAGCTTTGCCAACAGAGAATTAATTCGTAACACATTACTATCGTTAAATAACAAAACAAAATGTATTCACTTTTTTCAGTAGTGTTTCTGCGTTATTATTCTTATTATTTAATCTAATTTCATCTAAGTTATTTCATTTTCCTATTTTACATGGCGTACTATTTTGAAAAAGTGCACGAATTTTTCATTCGCTGACTTATGATTTCCAATCTTGGAATATTTTTTTTGCAAAAAAAAACATCTAAACGGGAATAAATCCTTTCATGTTGTTTTTACATACGATTTCCAAGATTTAATAATGAATTCCAAATCTAAAAAAGTGACATTTTTTAAGTAACAGTAGATTACTCCTAGTATTATTATAATATGATGTATTATCAAATTTGTCATTTTCCTAAATAACCTAACAAATAAGTCATCTTAAAGAATAGAATTCATAATTATAATTTTGATATAATGTCAAAGGGGAAAATGTTAATCCAAACTGTTCACTTTTGTATATTTTAGATCCATACAATTTTACAACAAAATAAATAAAGAAACACTAAAACAAATGTTCACTTGCTATATACTCACATTTTTTATATTTTGTTTAATTTTATGCACACAAAACGGTTTCTTACATTTAATTGTTTTATTACTTAATGAATTATATCTCATTAATATTAATTGATATTGATATTGATCATATATTTATGCTCAATATTATTAAATCAAAACTCGTCTCTTCATTTACCATTGTAGCTTTACCGTTCTCTTGCAAAATAAAAGTCTGGAATGTTGTTAAAACGTTGATATTATTGCTTTATGCTCGGTTCAACCAATGTATATCAGCAGTGAACTTTAAACAAGATAGAACAATCAAGGCTATTTGTATGTTATCACGTCATGAAGCAATCAAGGGGGTTTTCACAAGGCTTGCAGGTTGCTCATTCATTACCAATTCAACTGCCATAGAGTTTATTGTAGCTATATTAGAATGTTCTACTTCATTAAGTCAGCAAAAT
Organism: Macrosteles quadrilineatus; assembly: GCF_028750875.1. Classification (NCBI taxonomy): domain Eukaryota; kingdom Metazoa; phylum Arthropoda; class Insecta; order Hemiptera; family Cicadellidae; genus Macrosteles; species Macrosteles quadrilineatus. The sequence continues at coordinate 21,396,394 of NW_026542600.1, forward strand.
CATTGTAGTGGAATAGACCGTCTGCATGATTAAAACTCTAGAGAAACTATTGGTTTGGTTTTCAAATTAAATTAAAAGTTCAGTCTCCTCAGAGATGGGGGTTAACCAGTGCTTTAACTGAAAACCGTCATGAAGTTTGATTTCAAGTTATCAGACCGTGAAAAACTGAATATATACTAAATATAAATAACGTTTATTTTTTATATACCAAGAGAATACCTGCGATTTACCCATCCATCACATAACTAACAGTTGTTTTAATTGCAGAAAAAACTTATAAAACCAAAAACTTCAACTCGAAGGTACTTTAGTTCCCGATTAGTGAAGAGCTTAACCACTGTAGTTTAATCGGACTATTATGAGTGTACATATTTTAGATAAAGAAGTGGTGGCCGTTTTAGATCCGAATTTTGGTTTTGCTGAACAGTTTTTGTTCCATTAACCCGTATAATGCCTTTAACTGAATATGTTACGGGTGGGGTTATATATTACTTACTCTAGGTCTACGTGTAGTTTGAACACATATACACGTATATATTGAAATAACACGTATACAGTTAAACACGATCTTAGCTTCTTTCAGGGGTAGCAAGAGTTGTGAAGAACCTTGTGTTGATTTGCCTTAAAGATATATATTTCCTACACAAAACTGAAGCAAAATCACTAAGACGTTGTATTGGTTCCTTTATAAAGAATAAATGATAGGAAGAGCTATCGAAGGGTAATATTTGACCCCCAAGGAAGATGACAATTCGGGATAAAATGTGTAAAATGAGTTGACAACCACACTTGTATAACTACACTTCCAAACAGTGTGCAAACAAAATAAATCAAAGTAGCTGTATCATAATGTGACTGTTAATTGTCGTTGGAAAAGGTTCGAGTCGTTAGTCTCAGCATCAATGTTTCATACAAATTCGATATAAGAACACGGATATAACAACGATATAACAGCTCATCACATCAACAACGACTGTCACAAGTACCACTTTCCTTGTCCCCGCCCTCCTTTCCGTTAATACGATTACCAAACATAAGCGGTTATTAAAAGGAAACACTTGTCCTTCTACTTATTCCATTATGTAAAGCTTCTTCGCTCCGTTTCTTCGTAAACGCTTTATTACTATGATAAAAACACTTAAGATTGTAGCATATAGAAAGACGAAAAGATTATATCAGTATTATAATTCATTATTGTATTTTATGTAAGTTTATTGCTTAATGTAGTTGTCATTCTTATTTTTTACCACGTGAATAAACATGATTACGCTTTAAAATCCTAAGATTGATTACTTTCATTTTTTACTATCAACAATTTTTCACTCTATCTTATAAAGGCTGACTATTTACAGTGATTTCAATTTACTGTATCAATTGAAATGGTACTAGCTGTATGAACTAGACTCATTCAAACCCGTCTAAAGCAGACAGATTATAATTTTGTAAATTGTTCATATTGCCTCACTAAGGATATTGCTTTGTGTTTCAAAATAAATACAGTTGGCATAAAGAGGAAACGCTGGTCTTAATATAACTTTCCAGGGATATTACTGTATCTTTCGTAGCGTTTTTCCGTTCAAAGGACTGGACATACAGTAACGATTTGTCTTTAGTACAATCCTTACAAACTTGACTGCAATAAAATTGTATCTCTAAAGTTCAATTTTGTTTCAGTTCTTATGCCATTAAACACTACTACTTTAAGTCCTGTGTTCTTTAAAAGAGCTTGCGTTTCTTGTTTCTGGAAATTAATCTGCTACAACTTATAAGGTCATGGGTTTAAATCATTGGTTAAAATACTATGTACTGCTTTCGTAGTAAATACCTTTGTTTTCTTTCAAAATATTAAAACATTCAACACCATAAAAAAAAAGATTTTAACGCACTATAAATATTATAATTAAAACCTAGCATTATCAATTTAACTGCTAATTTGGGGTCACTGTCATCTACTGGCTTTAATGTTTCTGATGCAACATTCAACACTTTCATTTTCCTAAGGGATCTATGTTCCCGGTCAGTACCAAATGTTCTACACCTAAACTCTACAAACATAATATCCGTAATCTCCTGGGATGGCCATTACGAGAATTGCAATAACATCAGTTTTAATACTGTTGCGGTTGCAAAAGACGACATATGTGTAAATAATGTTTACTTAGACTATAGACCCTGGTAATCAGTGTGATTGGACAAATAGGAATGAGCGGGACAGTTCATTTAATAAAAATATAAATAGTTTTGCACCATTTAAATATATTTTCGGATTCATTTAGTATATAGTTTTTTATAACTTACAATTCACATAGATTGTATTTAACCTAAATGATAAATGGTATTAAAAGAAAAAGCTCCGAGGTCTAAAAACAAATTTTGAAAACATATTAATTAGTAAAATGTAAACGTTTAACAAGCTTGATTAACGAAACCAGTATTACAAACGTACATAGCATGTATATAACATCAGCACCTACATCGAACTATTAATTACAAAAACGTAGGCCTACTTGCTTCCTGTGTACTAACTGGAAATTAATCATGACGGACAAATGTATGAAGAAACATTATTATTAATTAAAGTCATGTCAAACAAAAATTAGAAATAAATAAAAACCAAGAAATTCCAAGAATCCAAGAAATAAAATTCAAGAAAAACAAACACACACACACAACACACACATAACATTTCACTAAAATTACAACGATTTCCAACTATGGACGTAATTTTGAAAGTATAGTTCTAAGCTAATTCATAAGATATAAATAGTTTATTTGACAGTATACTAATTCGAATCAACTAACTTTTTCACCACTCTTTGCTCGGGTAAACTTATGAATGGTGAAATTAAATAAATATTTTTTTATTTGATAAATGTGATAAACTATATTACCTGTTAAAAATAGCTGTGAAAATTAAAAGTAAGCATCGGATGATGGATAAAAACTACCAATTATATAGCATACTTGTGCTCGCACATTGTTAAGACATGAAGAATGGGTATGAAGCTGCTTTAAAATATTTTCCCTCCTAAACGAAATTACCTTGAAAGCCCTATTGTTTTTCCTTGATTTGTTAAAATTTTCACTCTCAATGTTATCACCGAAAAATACTAAGAGGGATTTGGAACGCTTATCAAGACGCTTTAAGCACTTTGCCGTTGTTGCAAAATAACCACTTTGCTTCATCTTTTCATTTTAAGGCATTTCATTGATCACAAACATACGCCATGGACACTTTCAAACATCAGAAAAAATATTCCGTCTTTGCAATAAATTCACATGTTGACCCGTGTGCAATTATTGGTGGTAACATTGTTGAATACTGCGTCACTCTGAGTCCATACACTCAGTCTTAAAGTTGTTCAAGACATAGACAACAACTCTGTGTGTCATACTTGCTACAATTATTGAACTACCTTCCATGGATCGAATATTCAATAGCATGAAGAACGAATGTCATTATTTATATATTTCCATATAGGGAGGCGTCCAAACATCACCGAAAACGAGAAGTTACTTTGTCTATCAAGTAAAAAATTGAAAAATAGTTATTTGTGCAACTAGTGAGCAAAGGGAGCAATTGCACTTTGCACTCGAGTTGCACATTATATTTTTCCTACAGTTACCATAAAACAAATAAATTGGTAAAGAAACGTAACATATTTTTACACAGAAGTGAACTTTTAATACGACATTTAATGATACAACAGTACAACAGTTGACCAGCTGATTTACAGCCAGTGCTGCCAACGTATTTCGAGCGCATACGACCTTGTCTGCATGTTACGCGCTCACTATTTCGTGCATTCACGTTGCAAATCTGGAGCGAGTGAGTCAAAGTAATTAGAGTGAGACAATGTTAACATTGTCTCACTGATGAGCGAATTGGCCACTTTGCTTTCTCAAATCAGTGAGAGAACATGTACATTGTTAGGTAACTGAAGGAAAAAAATTTAACCGATGGTATAATAAACTAATAACCAAAATTGAATAAAAATAAGAATGAAATTGGAACTTTAAAGGATTCCAAGGTGCCATTAGCAAGATCTCTACGAAAACTATTCAACTTTCTAATCTTTAACCTGAATAACGGAGTAAACCGACTAGGCCTTCTAGCTAGTCCAAAAGTTGGTAAATTGTTGTTAAACCAATCGGCAAGTGAGGGTTTTGACTTGTTGTAGGTTTTTCAAAATTAGATTAGTAAGGCAAATAATATATTGCATCAGAGAATGTCTTAGAACATTAAGCCCTAACATCCCACAATGAGTTGAACAACAATAGTCTGTTGACGATTTCACATCAAGTCGATCTAAATGAAGGGAACAAATGGATCTCTTGGCTCAATTGTGCGTACAATTCTAAAATGTCAATTTTTTTATGAAATAAAGTTTTAAAGTTATCGATTAAAGATATTTTTAATATATTTTCCTTAACTAACATAAATTACTATATTTCTTTAATGGGTTACAGTAATGATATTTAGGTATAGTTACGTTAGTAGTATGTAATAAGTAAGTTACTCATTTTATCTTTTGTAGTTTATAATAGTCTCTAAAAGTACTGAAATTAAACCAAATGTCACCATCCTCTTGTAATTATGGTTTCATATAGTAATCATTGTAACTAAACAGTTATTTCTGTTCCATGCTTAACCATGAAGGGCCCAGCTAGAGTAAGTATGGAAGTATTCTGCAATTGCACCAGTATGCTCAGAAAGAAGTAGTATTTTTTTTATTAATATTGAATGATAGTAGTATCATAGTATGAGTAGTTGTATGATCATTCAGTTCATGATCCATTTCATCATATATTCAGCAATTAAATCACAACAATTTTATCATCAGTACTATTAGTTACTCAATCTCACAAAGAAAATATTTCGACTGTCATTGAACATGTATTTCATCGACATGTAGCAACATGTAGATGTACGTTACTAGAAATATCCTTTTGCTTGATTTCTTAGCATGTATTTTCTTTGGTATTTTAACATCGAATCAATTGTCAATATTGTAAGAGGTAAACTGCGATTTAATATAAGAATTAGAGTATTTAACAACGAAAGTCATACAGATGGCATTAAATCTACCTAATCCAAAAACTGTACTTATACTAGTCATGCACGTTTTCAAGCTTATATTTACAAACCTAACAATATCATTTAACCTACTATTCCTGCGTTCTTAATATTCATTTTTAACATTTACCATCATTTCTAAAATTGGCTTGTTAACAGAAACACAATTAAAACTGCAATAATTTCAATTTTGAAGGATCATATTTCAAACTTGTTTCACATAATATTTGAACAAGATAATTCTGACTTATTTTGTTTTAATCTAAATAATAACTAATGGCTTATGGTAATCTGTAGAAGGTAATAAGAGTCCAATACTCACGTAAGTATATTAGTAGCCAATAAAAAGCAATTTATTGAGCGTATGTTTTACAAGTATCTAAGATATTTTAAAAGAATCCTACCATGTATTTTATCTTTCACATAAGAATATCGTGTTTGATTTTTTTTCTAACGTTACCATTTCTAGTCCATGACAATAAGGTTGTATTTAAACTCACTGGTTGGCTGGTGTCTTGAAAACTGAAACTACGAGGAGGTCGAAAGAGCATGACACTCTTAAACAACTTTCTTCAATTGTTTGACAAATATTCTCTATAAATTCTTCTTTTTCTATATTCTTTTGAGTATGAAAACAACAATGAAAACAGGTTTGACATATAAAATAAGCTATGAGACTGCAATGATGATGTTTCTCTGTGGGGGAGGAAATGTCCAAAAAGAGGCTCCCGTAGAGAAACAACTGTTGTAACGTAAAGTGTGACACATTCTTTTAAAACCAGCCAAGTTCATCGGCAAAGTTAATTTTTAATTTAAAATCCAACCTAATAATACATTTTATTGTTTTTACTTCCAAACCAAAAAAGATTAGATACTTTTCAAAATTTAAAGAAATTGAGATACAGCTTGTTTTTTACCTTCTTCTAGTATCTCAACAAGAGGTTATAGTTTTTACAAATATTTCTGTTTTAATATTGGATGTGCTGCTAGCATAGTAGTTAAAGTCTCAGACTTCGGTATGGGAGAAGCGGGTTCAATTACGGGTTACATTCACAAAAACTTTAGTGGGTGAAAAGCATTAACACATGACTAGAATACTAGCTAAGACTTGAAAAATACCATCCAACATTTATAGATCTGCAGTTTTAGTTTAAATTTCAATTTTCATCTAAACAATGAAATATAGATTGAATCTTTCCACACTGAATCTTCTTTTTCAAATAGAAGTTCTTGACGATTTTAAATTCCTCGGTCATAATTCTTCAATTAAAATTGCACAAATTCACTATATTTTCACTTGTTGAAACAATTCTAGTATAGCGACAAGCATTTTCCGTCTATCTGTATCGTATTTCAACACTACACTTTAAGTTGACTCAATTTGAACTTAAAACTGCAGCTTGTCTGACGTGTGTTTCACTTGACATTCTGGACAGCTTATATTGCAACTTATTTGTGATCCTTCATCTCTTTTTAAAATAAGCTACATAATGAATCTTTAAATTTGTTGTTCTTTTGATTTCAAAAACTAACACACATCACATAAATTTTGGAAATGTCATTAGGTTGGTTCAGGCATCATACGCTAAATAAAGAATGTATAATATCAGGCCAGATGTAGTTTTTCACACGCCAAAACTATTTTTTATTGGTGTTTTTGTGTTGGGAATTTATTGTACATGTTTTTTCCCATTTTGTTCCATTACTTATTCTACTTCATACACTGTTATTATGTTATCAGTGGCCTGTTGAAAACCATGCAACCATTAACACTAGTACCCATCCTGCACGCTAACTTGCCACACCCAGTATTTATTTATTTAAACACATTTCTACAACTCTAACTCGCCATTGGACTATTGGCGGAAAGATGCAATTATCCTCGAATAATCACAATGCAGATTTAAAAATTAAAGACACAATATAAGTACTGCATTAGCAGTACTAATGGTTAATGGTTAATGGGTTAGTGGTTAATGGTTTCTAATGGTTAATACTGTAACATAAAGAATTATATGTACTAAATTTATCCAGCACGTATAGGCTATATAATGTTTATAACATAAACCCAATCTAAATAAACTATTTGTGAAATCAGAAAACCAGCAAACCTGACAAAACCAATTTCTATTTGCCTGATTAGTTTTTACCAGAATATTTCCTTCAATATGTTAGATATATTCCCTATTTAAATAACATTGACTTGAGAGAGTACTTAGCTTTGCTGCCACAGGAAAAGTAAAAGAGATATGTTTTATAAATATTTTATAGATATTTTACAAAATTTGTCTTATCCTCCATAACAATACGTAGGGACTTTGAATTTCAGTTTTTTTTTCTCTGTACCTTTACTTAATTAAAAAACAGCGTTTGACTATGCTAAATTATTTGTTTTTAAGCTCTGCGCGATGGTGGAATAGAGAACTTTCATGCTTTAAGGAAAAAAATATGTTTTTAAACATTTTCAACTCATATCACCTAGTAATTATTAAACTATCTTGCTGGTTCACACACTTATTGTGATCACCCAGCCTTACACATTTATGCGAAATTGCATTGAAATCTGTCTGTGGGTATATTCAAAGTGTTTTGGCCTGTGATTACATCAAAATGGAAAAGTAAAGAGGTCCCAGATATAAGTCTCATCATACCACCTACGATAATCGGTTCTTAGGGGAGAAATAAAAACTTTAAACTCGCAAATGGCTTGTTGCCATAGTTTGTAAGAAACGTGCTAAGAGTTGTCATATGGGGATATGATGCTAAAACTATTTTTAGCTTCTGGTTCTTTAATAGTGCACATTTCGCGATTAGACTTCCGTATCTGTTGGCACAAACAACCAAATTAAAATATCGATTATTCGATTGTTTTGTTCGATATATCGTTTGTTTAGTTAGGTTAAGTTAACCTTACCTAACTAACCAAACGATATACAGAATAATCGATTTCTCGGTCGATATTTTGGTTTGGTTGTTTGTGCCAACAGATATGGAAGTCTACCCCATTTTGCTTGATTCTACGAACAATTCACTAGCAATTAATATCATATATTTACCGTTAAGTAATCTGAAAGACATCGCTGTCTGCCTAATATTCGTGATGACGTTGGGTTAACTCATCTAAGAGGAGGTATAAGGTATCGAATATGCATGAAGTAGCAAAGCTATTTAAACATAGTTGTTTATCTGCTCTACAGAGTGTGAATAAACTAGTTTGACACTTTGCATATTTATGTAAAGAAAATTAGGAAACCAAGTAACTCGTTTTAAAAATGTGTCTAAAATGTCTACTTTTCTGTGTGTAATTCTGTTTTAATAAAACCAATTATTAAGACCTTCTTTGCTGATAAAAAGTTAAAATAACTAATTAATTAATGCTAACGTTGTCTTGTAATTAAATGTCATAGAATTATAGTAAAGTATTAATTCATGTAATAATTGAACAAATAAAGACAACCAAGACAAATTTATAGCTTATTAAATTATTTAAAATGTATTTGTATCTTATGAGATAAATAAAAACAGCCCTCGTTATTTTGATCACAAAAATATGACTTTTACATTACAGTTAAGTGATGACAAAATTAACGGTGCTCGTATAATTCAGCAATTATCTTTTACAAACATAATTGTATGAGTATTAAATTTACGATAAATAATGGCTAAACATTACCCGTTAGAATATCCTTGTCAGTTATCAGGTAGTATTGTTTGCCGACGTAACAAACTATACTACAAGTTAAGAATTGTATATTGTAACGAATTTCATACACCTAGCCCTATTAATAATATACACATTTCAAATTGCAATTGTTTTTGAAAAAATGTTAGATCACAAACATAATACCATACAAAAAACTAGGCTATATATATTATTGTGTTTCTAGTGGTTTATGATTTTTTAAACTGGGATGAGTAGTCTAAAAGAGAGAAGAGGCTATCTTTGTATCGGTGTTTCTCAGGTTCTCCGATGCAACAGGAAGCAGACTATAAATAGCACGGCCGCAATATTCAGATCTGCCGGCTGACAGATACAGTTTGTGGTAGAGAATCATTCGTGCGACAACTTCTCTGCGGTGACGAGCTTGCTGATTCCCATCACAGTAATGCTGTTACCACTGGTGCCGCCTGTCTGCTTGCTTTCCGATATATCATCATCGTCAACTGTTGCCATAAACAATCCAACACTCCTTGGGTGGTTGGTTGCCATAGACAATGCACTCCTTGGTCATTGGTCAGTTAACAGTTCACATAAACAAACCGGAGGTTGCCTATGACCCTTCATCTATCACTGTTGTGTTAACAACTAAATTTTCCATCAGTGCACTATTTTCCAGGCAATCAACCCACCACCACTCAAATTTTCATAGGAAATGAACCGTAAATTCTCTGTCAGGTTGGCAAAGGCATATACAACCTATTCTTCAATTAATTGGTCAGCTGTTGTCATAGACAATAAACACTCCGCCAGTTAACCATTGCCATTGCCAAGCTAACCCTCCACAAAGTTTCACCTCTGTGGTGGTAGCATATCATTTATAAAACTTCAGTTGTATGTGACTTTTTGTCTACTTTAAGGACGTTGACACGATAGAATAGAGTACTCAGATGCGTTGTATGTAAATACTGGTGTAAGACAGGGAGACGGTTTGTCGCTATGGCTATTTAACTGAGCTCTAAAAGAAGTTCCGTAAGAAGTAAGAGAAACAAACCTGCAATTATATTAGGGACTAATACATTCCCCACGTTTGCAGAATGTCGCTGTTGTAGCTTAAACATAACGTGCTGGCCACAAAGCTTATAAATCACACACTTGGTTCAAAAATCAATGAGGGTTAAACCAAGATAATGATGTGAGGGAGAGCTGCTCAAACTATTTATGAAAAACCTGTAGAAATATAAGAGCACAAATGTCAAAAGGTGAACAGTTTCACCTATCTACTAGTAATGCTCATGACTAAAAAGTGAGAAGTTACAGAAATGCAACAAGGATTGAATGCAGATGACAACTCCTTAGTCAGAAAATTCTTACTAAATACCTCGAGGGCAGAATACCATCAGGAAGGCAAACATTGAAATGGCAACACCAGTCCAGAAGAGACCTCAGAAGCCTGGGGAAAATAGGAGGATAAGTACTAGAATGAGAAATCTGGAGGTAGTGACTGACCTTGGCCTTAATCGCTGCCAATAGGGTTGTGCCCTAAGCTGTTACCCCGCTCTACAATACAGATTTCCGATGTGCGATATGGACCTCTTGAATGTAAAAAGGTAGTGCATGGAGCCTTGGTGAATAGCCCACTATATATTCATAGGGGGAACTAAGTGAGTCGATTTTCCAATCATACGACTGAAATACATCCACCATGCCACATTATAATTTAAATATCGTAAAGAGTGTACATACATGTTTATATCGAAAACTTCATTATTCAAGTTTAATTCTTAACCATCATAGTTTTGAGTTGATAGATTATGCTTGAACAGCCAAATTTGAACCGAGGGGATTATACTTTGTGATTGGCTGTGGTATGATGGTTCAAGGGCCATTTGGCCTTAATACCGTATGGTTGGAGCAGCTACTCAGTCTGTTTAGTTGTTTGCCGATATCGATATTGAAGCGTTGATAATTGCTAAACATTCATACCCAATTAGCTAGAATGAAACAAGAAAAGTTTTTTTAATATTTGACTTTAATTATTATTTCTCTGTTCACCTAGTTATATAGTAAATAACGGAACGGCTAAAGATCAAAATGCAATGTGGAAATTTGACAGAAATTAAGTCTATAATAAGGATTGTACAATATTATCGTACGGTATTCTACCCCATCGCCATGTTTATGTTTTTAAGAAAACGGCCCAAACCCGTTTTGTTGTATCTTTCGTCGGCCTTTTGTTATAAAGCATTAATTTGTAGTCCAATATGCAGTTTATGTTGTATTATTTCATTTAACGGATGATTTTATAGACGTAAAATACATACGATCGTGCGAATCAAAATTGCACTATATGACTTAAGTCTCAACTATTATAACAAATCACGTAGCAATGGTTTTGTTACAGAGTGATATAGAGATATTTGATCAATGGTTAAATTTTCTCATTCCAGGTGACTAAATTTTCCTTATTTAAAATCATAATTTTAAACTGTGATGTCAAAGCCAGATTAATCTTTATATAGATTGACATATACAAAAAGTCTATGTTTTTTATGTCCAGCGTTTTCCCTATGACCTATACAATCGAGCTGATTGATAATGCTACGCTTGAGGTGCACTCTAAAGTACGACAATTTTTTCTTCCATACACAATTGACTTTGCCCCACGTGCCTTCAAGGTTCGGGGGTGAGATTTTTAAAGGAAATATATTGAAATAAATCAAGGGTATCAGCAGTCTGCCTCATACTTTCTCCCATAAGCATATGAACAACCTTTATCATGAGTAAGCGATTGAAGTAACCATGATATGTTATAGGAAAAAATTACAAAAGTTGCTATAACCTTTGAACCGCAATTAATATAGCAAGAGGGGGTTTCACTATTTTTAGAATTATAAGGACTAGGCTATAAAACATTAATTTCAATTAAAAAAAGGATTTTTTCCTCAAATCAGATTTTTTGTTATTTTATGGGTTTTTAATGGTAAAATAACATAAGTTACAACAACATTGAAACCGTATTTTTTTACGGATATTGGATTTGTACCATTTTGTTCAAAATTTAAAGGACCATAACATACTAATTTTAGTCGAAACAAGTATTTTTCTAAAATCTGGTTTGTTGTTATTTTATGATGGTTTTATAAAAAATAACATAAGTTGCAATAACTTTGGAACCGTAATTTTTACGGGAATGGAATTTAAACCATTTTGTTTGAAAATTAAAGGACAACATACTTTATTTTTTTTTTTCAAAATCTTTCGGGCCATTTTTGAGAAAACCCGATTTTTCCGTTATTTTATGGGTTTTATGGAAAAATCACCATTTAAAAATCTAAATTTCGAAACATGAAAAAACCCTAGATGTACTATGGATTAGTACCTACATACCAAATTTTATCAAATTCGAACTACAGGTGTGGTCTGTAACTCAGTACACATCCACACACACAGACATCACTTCGAAAACCACTTTTTTGGGTCCAGGGGGACCCAAATGGATATATCCACTCAAAACTCAAACTCGAGATTTTTGACGAAAACAATACTTTCTCCATATACTATGTATTCCCCTATACATCTAAAATACATATCTCCCCTGAAAGTAAAAATGTAATTTTTTGTACATCTAAATGGTATATTATAATAATATTGTGTAATAGATATTGGAAATAAAGTAACATTCTACAGCCATTGCTACCTAGGCTCTGCTCCCCAGCTTTATAGGATAAACTTATTAGACAAATTTTCCTTAAAACTGAGAAAAAATTGCACTATTTAAATCTTATAAATTATTTTAATAACTTACATTTTTAAATGAATATGGATGTTTCAAAAAACAATTAGATAATATACACATACATAGATAAATATACATGTCTATTTTTACGACTTCTAAAAAGCTAATATTTACAAACCAATTTTATAATCTTGATTTTAAATTAATACGACATATTCTGTGGATTTTACCTTCACATAGCTGCTACTTATGATTGTTTCTATAATTGAATTTCGATACTTCAAGAGGACTTCAGACTTCATATCATATTGTAAAATAGTATTCGTTTTTTTCCGTAGTTTCAGCGTGCTCCTGTTTGAGTTCCCTGATGATGGCAACATGTTTACTCTTATTTTAATTACTTTAACTCGAACCTGAGGCTAACCTTTTTTACATTTTGGAAAGCTGAAAAGAATTAGTTTGCTTCACAAGCTGCCTTAATTAAACGAAAACTAGATAATACAGTTTTATAAATCCAGCTTGTACCCAGTGGATTTTTGTTTTTAAAACTAATGTTTAGTGTGGAAAGGTTTTTTTTCTTCGGCCAATTGAAAATGTGTAACTGATTTTCTTTCTTTCTAAAATCAATGGTAAGTGACTAAGTGTAAAAAAGCGAAGTGTGATGAACTATGAAATGGGTAATGCTATATTAATATTGTATTCACTATATCAGTATAAACCAGCTGTTCATATAATATGTTGTTTGTTCATGTTTTATTTACATAGATTAAATTTGTGTCTCCATTAACAATAGTAATGTGTTTCTTTAAAGAAAACATGAAAAGCGTAAATATGTTTCTTTAAAAATGTGCTGAAAAGCGTAAATATATGCACGTTTAAAAATGATCAAAAAGTGTCTTAAATATTATTGACCTTTCAAAAATTATCTGGAATGATAAAAACGAACTTTTGAAATGTGTTATGGTAGTAGGTCAACAACGTTATACAATTGACTAGAATATTCCAAATTTGTTCATAATATTTTGTATTAGGGTACATAAATGATACTGTAGAGATAAACTAAAATACTAAATGACAAAAAAGACTAAGTAAAATTGATTGATGTTAAAAAAGTCTTATGAGAATGCTCAGAAGAGAATACAATATCTGCAAGGGAAATATAGGAAAATTTACGGTTATGGCTTTCGAGTATCGAGTAAAATTAGAAAGAGTGCAACAAATAATAATAATTCAAAGTGAATAACTGAAGAAGAATATCTATTGAAAATATAGCTAATGTTATATCTTGTTATTATAATCAAACGGTTAATTGAAGGAAACAAGAAAATTAACAAAGTAGGGTAATAACGGCCATAATACGCTAACAATGTCTTACCAACAAACTGCGTTTCATTGTAATGCCAAGAAAAGGTACGATAAACATCTATGTATTGTTATCGATGAATTAACACAGTGGCCTACCTATTTTCTATATAACCTTATATAGTGCGTATCAACGCAAATATATTTTAAGAGGAAACTGCAAGAATATGCTATATAATATATTATATAATTACAAGTAATACGACTGCCGCTACTGTAGTTATTTATAAAAACAGATTGAAGCCAAAATTGAAACCAGAAAAATAAATCGATACAATTGATGATGCTTTAAAATTTATTGTAACCATAATAGCGCATTGTAGTCCAGGACCTGACTAGGGTTCTGTGTGCATGTCGTTTATAGAGAATTTTGCTTTTGCATTTCAATATAGGTGTCTTAGGAAGTGTTTTCCACTCGGGTGTCAAGTTCGTACCTGGTACGTTTTCAAGCTATGACGTCATCAAGATGGCGGCTCGGCAATTTTTAAATGCGTATATTTCGCAAACCGTTTAACGGATCGGGATGATTCTTTTTTTGTTTGAAAGATATTTTTTAACCCTATCTTTTTTGTATTTACACCTTTGTTGTTAACCTACTATTTGTCAAAAAGTTATAAGCAAAAGTAAAATAAAAATAACAATTAAATGTACATTTATTAATATTGTGGGATAAATAGTAGGTTAACAACAAAAGTGTAAATACAAAAAAGATAGGCTTAAAAAATATCTTACAAACAAAAAAAGAATCATCCCAGTTCGTAAAACGGTATGTGAAATATACGCATTTGAAAAATTATTCCAGCCACAATATTTTCCGGACTATCTACCATGTTGAGTGTTTGTTAACGGTTTATTTAATCTCTTGGCTTTAATTTTAGTTTGAAATATTAATTGTTTGGTATCATTGGAAAGGGCATAAAGTTATCTACAACTTATGTAACGGGTAGTTATTTCATTCTATAAGCGTTTAACAAGCTTTAAAGAAAAATTCAAAAACAATGATATTAAAAACCACGTTTTTTAATATTGTGAGATAAATATTAAGTTGACAACAAAAGTGTAAATACGAAAAACATTTCTTGTAAAATTATCTTTCAAACAAAAAAAGAATCACCCTGATCCGTTACACGGTATGCGAAATATATGCATTTAAAAATTTCCCTAGCTGCCATTTTGATGACGTCATAGCTGGAAAACGAAACAGGTGCGGACTTGACACCCGAGTGGAAAACACTTCCTAAGACACCTATATTGAAATGCAAAAGCAAAATTCTCTATACACGACATGCACACAGAACCCTAGTCATGTCCAGGACTAATCTTTCCCGGACCGTACACCACTTTCAGTGTTTTTTTACAGTTTATTCAATCTCTTTGCTATATTTTTAGGTCTAATCACATATTGTTTGGTATCGTTGGAAAGGGTATAGAATTATCTACAACTTTTGCAACGGGTGGTATTTGATTTAATCAGCGGTTAAGAAGTTATAAGCAAAACAATAAATATATTAACAATAAAAACGACGTTTTTCAATATTGTGCGGTGAATATTAAGTTTACAACAAATGTGTAAACACAAAAAAGATAGTTTGTAAAAGTCTCTTTGAAACAAAAAAAGAATCATCCCGATCCGTTAAACGGTTTGCGAAATATACGCATTTAAAAATTGCCGAGCCGCCATCTTGATGACGTCATAGCTCGAAAACGTACCAGGTACGAACTTGACACCTGAGTGGAAAACACTTCATAAGACACCTATATTGAAATGCAAAAAAAAAATTCTCTATACACGACATGCACACAGAACCCTAGTCAGGTCCTGGACTATTGTATTTTGATCCGGGCAACACCGGGTTTATAATAAATGTGAAACATTGGCGTTTATTTTTTAACTAACATACAACAAAGGATTTCGACCCACATGGGGGCTCAACCGCGCTTTCCTGCAACTGTGGACGGTTGCAGAATATGTTAAGCATTGGCAGTTCTCTATGGTTAAGTGGTGACTACAATGTTAAATTACACATTTAACGTTAAAATCATCCACATGTAGATCTTCTCTACAATTCATTTTGTGATTTACTCAATTTTTTTTTTCAATAAAAGCAACTCTATGTTCAGTTGTAATATAATATGATCTCACAATATATTTTGCTTGTTAAAAATCAAAGTCTAAAAGTGTTTTATTTCGTAGCTTATTCTACGTACATTTTACAATAAAGAATGTACACAACTTGTCTCATGTTTCCATTTTTCTTTTCAATTCTTTTTTTGAAGCCATTTTTCCTTATATTACCTAAAATTATTTCAAATTGAAGGATTCGAAAGTTTTTAGCATATACCCTTATTTTGTCTATCTCCAACATTGGTTTACTTTAACTTTATTACTTATTTTAATTCATAACCGATCCAACCAGAAATGTTTAGGTAGTCAGTGTTTGATCGTAGAAGGAAAATTCCTTCAGTCGACTTGTGATTGCATTTAAATTGCAAACAGTTTTAAACGTCGTGTTATCTCCTCTTTAATGTATACCTATCGCCTAGAACTTTATTAAACTTCTTATCTAGTTTCCTGTCTTGAGCTCATACCTTTCCTTTCATTATACTTTGACTCAAGCTTAACAAGGTGTCCGAAATATTCATGACTACATAAATATTCATGATACTAAATACTCTCACTGTTTTGGCACTAAACAAATTAATGAAAGCCTCAGGCTTAAGATTGTTATTGTTTTTGGTAAATAGTTTATTCAAAGTAATATATAAAAATATTTTTTAAGCTTTAATCTTGTATTTTTCGTTTTAAATTATTTATAAAACCAAAGTTTTTTGCAAGTAAAATATTTAATTCTTTACAAACATATAATCAAATATCATTAACGTTTTAAGATAAATATTATTGTTAGAATTTTAACTTCAAAATTGAACAGTAAAAATACTAACACTTAAATAAAAAAAACTCCATTTCCATCCTATGGGCAAAATAACAAACATATTTACGTTCAGCCAACGATTTGACAAAGCCAATAATGTTTATTTTATCTGTGAGCGCGTTCATAACTATAATTTATCCTGAAATGCATAATTGCATAATTGGTCGTGATACATTTTAACTGACTACACCATTATTAGATAATCTACTTTTAACAATGTCAACTGAGCAAACAGTTCAGTGAAAACAAAGCATTTAGTAACAGAAGTACTGTAGAAGCTTATTGTAGTTAATAGTTGAGAGAAGCACTAGTCCCCCTCCTACCCAATTATCATCCGCTATTATCTACCTCTTGCAGGCTTCTACGATTGTGATTTCTATAATGTTTTAGCATTTTGCCTAAAGCTGTGAGAACCACTACTTGCATAAAAAAATTCCCCCGCCACAGCAAACCTGCAGACTTAGCGAATTTACTTTTTCCTGATTGGATTTACACTAAAATGTCTCCTTAAAAATATCACATTTATTCCCTATTTAAATAGAATTAGTTTAACAAGTACTTAGGTTTGCTGCAACAAAGAGGATAAAAAAGAGTTTGTTGTTATAACATGTTAATACTGTAGCTCAGTAAGAAATGAATGTATTTTCAAAATTTGATCAAATAACTTCATAAACAAGCAAACTACAACGGTTTACTTATTCTCCATAATTTTTTTAAATGTTCTCCGTAACCATTAGGCACATAATAACTCTTCAATGTACTAAATTATTTGTTTTTTACGCTCTACAAAATGGTTTGGAAAGAAATTGTGAAATTTTGTGTTTGTAGGGTCAAAATGGGAAACCCCTATTTTTACCCCATAAAACCCCCCATAAACCCCGTTCCCATAGTCCGATCATGCTGGTTCGTGAACTCGTTCGAATAAATGTAGGTTTACACGTTTGTACCAAATTTCAGCAAAATCGGATCATTATTGCTTGAGTTATCGTGCTAACGGACACACATATATATGAATTTGAACGGGTGGTGTTTTTGGCCTCTAAGGACCTCAAAACGAAAAATAAATCGGTCCCGAGTCCAGGTCTTACCATGAGTGCTACGGTAATAGCTTATTCCCTATATGGGAAATTCGCTAAAACGCGTTTGATGTTCTATTAATTACGGGCACAGGTAATATAGTAGTACTTTTCAAAATAGCAAATTTCTAGGCCAATGTGAAGTCCTCACTTCCGTTATCAATTTCAAGGTTCTTTGATAACCGGATACTAAGTTCAGTTCTACGAAACGTTAAGTGCATGGAGCCTCGTGTGTGTTGGTAGACAGGAAGACACTATCTTTACTGGGTCACAACAGATGTAATAAACGCTTAACAAGTTTAAAATCATGTTTCCCTCCAAAAGTAGTTCCTTGCAAAGCTTGAAACCTTTTGAAGACTCATTAGACAGACAATGAATCTAAATTGATCTTTACTCAGAGCCGAAGTCAATGAGGTTAAAAATAAGTGCATCAATTATTCTCGATAAGAATCTTACGATCGTATATGAATGAATTGAAAAGGTAAAATAAAAGGTTTTTAATTTTAATGCAAAAAGACAAGAACAGGACTCAAATTATATATTTTAAGAATAAAACTTCCGATCTAAAAATGAGCGTTTACAGTAAAGTTGGATCCATTTATTTTGCACTGGTATGATTTAATAAGTATGTTTGTTTTAACTGCAAGCAAGAAAGAAAGAAGAACAAGAACAAGAAAGATACTTGTAAATAATTAAGGCATTATTTCCTTTTAGTACGATTTATTTCGTCTTGGTTTTATAATTAAATACTCTTATTCAAACCCTTACTAAAAAAAAATTGTTCTTTTATTCTGTTTTTATCCGGTCTGTTGGTGACTACCAGTAATTTTCTTTTTTCCTTTGTTTAAAATATACAATTTATTTGTATTTAAAAGTACGATTTTTTTGTTTTGACCTCGCAACAGATATTGCAGCAATTGATACTATTTCTCAGACGTTGTTGCGAGAGTGGCGGGTTTGATTCCAGCATATCCAAAAACATTTAAATTATTTTGACCGCTTTCCCTTAAAACTTTTGACGATTTATCTACATAAATACAACTGGTTTAGATACTACCAAATGATTATGAAAAGGAAAATATTGCCTCATTTGTATTGCGTTTGAAACATAGTGAATAGAAAGACATTTATTTAGGTGTCTGCAATGGAAGTAAACGATTCTCGTAAAGGTGTAAGAGCGTGCACTATAAACCGTGTTATTCGCTTTACCACCTATCCTACCATTAAAATGGAGAAGAGACACTCTTCACCATTACATGTGACAGTGTAATTTAAAACCGTTATTAGGCCGCCTCGTGAGGGAAGGATGTTTGGAGGATTCAGCATTTAAAGGTGTTTAGTGTAAATTATAGTCTAAACAGTTGTTTTGTTTTTAATTTTGATAAACTATGAAATAGTTGTAGGATTTTGCTATCGAGTTGTGTAAATTTTGAAAATAACTTCAAACAAAAGTAAGTATTACTCCTGTAGGCTGAAACTATTGCATAATGTTTTTGTTGGTTAGTTTATAAATAAGGTTTACAAATAGGTAGTTGTTTTATCTCTAAAATCGTTTAAATTTATAGCTTTGCTGAGAAGCCAGGGGTTCATATTTTCTATTCTGGTCCATTTAAGCCTTTCTTGTTGACATATCAAAACGCATACAAAGGGTTACTTTGTGCCTTTATACTTAATCATATTTAATGCTTTCCTTATTGGTTTATTTCGGATACTCAGAGTAGAATTGTTATCCTTTTGCGCAGTCAGGAGCCGTTTATTCTGAGTGATTATGTCCTGTTATGATTTGGACTAGTTTATTTCTTCTAGGGTAACTTTTTAGTTTCTTCTTTACTATTTTCTATCAAATTTGAGTATTTAATGATTTTTTAGAATTTTAACCACACTTCTGTTAATTGTAGAAATAACAACAAGTAAACAGTAAAAAATAATTACCCTCTATACAGCATATAACAGACAGTTACATACAGGGTGTTTTTTTTAACTAACTTCTTTATTTATGTAAAAACTGCAATAGATAGAAATATGCAGTTAACGGGAATCGTCTATTGACGTAGGGGCCACAATTGTTGTAAATTTAATATGAAGTTCCCATTCACCCCCTTTCTCCCCCTACCTTTAACCTACAATTTTTAAATTGCAAGGTACCCTTTTTTACATTTTAAAGTGAGGGCATGAAAAAAAGAAAATTAATGGCACAAACTAGAGATCTCTATGTCAATAGACGATTCCCGAAAACTGCATATTTCTATCTATTGCGGTTTTTACATAAATAAAGAAGCAAGTTTTTTTTTCAAACACCCCATATACCGAAAACTCGTTCTACTTCGGTAATAAATCTATTAGGTAGTAGGATGTTCAATCTAGTATGTAACTATATTACACTCGAAGTTAAAAGCTCAAACTCCTAATGAACACACCACTTTAAGTGTGTTAGTCACTAAAGTGGGTAGGCTCTTAGACTTTGGTGCGAGAGGGTTATATTCTGGGTACTGTGTGTCTACAATATTACAAAGAGTTGAGATGTTTACGTTGTTTTTCCAAAAGTGTTTGAGTTGCGTGGCTCAAAAATAAAAGTATCGTAGACAACAACTCCTCAAACCGTGAAAACTGAGATTTTTACTAATGGATAGGAAATGTCTGGAATACGATCTTGGATAGACACTAATTAGTATGGCAATTTAATGAGAAAAATATATGAACACTGTAGTAATAAAACAAAACAAAAATACATTTATGATCATAAATTTGTTGTCATGGAATCCCTAGCCTGTCTGTAATCTACTTACTCATGTTTTAAATCCCGGATTTGACAAATGGAAGGAAGATTGGCATAATTAAGGGTCTGAAGGGCCGGAGATAACCTATTCGTATGGTCCAAGTTATAAATGAGTCCGTTTAATACAATCTAGTGACGGTGGTTTAATAGTTGTCGAGTGATTAAATCCGACCATTAAACATTCCTTGCAATCTGTAATCATTTCGTATAACGATTTTGCAAAGACGTTCGTGGTCTTGCAATATCGGTCACATGATTTATCGTTGGAGCATTTATAGGTATAAATTTATCGTTCGAAAATTCCTGATAACCAAATTGAAACTAAAATATTTAGCCTTTTAAAAGTTTTCATGATTTGTTTTCATATAATTACCAGAAGTGTTGTATTCACAAGAGTTGCAGGGAATATAAGTAAAACCGAATCTTAAAATTTTTGACATAAATTATCTAACAAAAAACTGATTCAAAGTGCTTGAACAACAAATTATATTATAAGACACAAGTATATCTTTATTTTTATAAGTACGGTAATAATTCACTCTTGCAATATATAAATATAAAATAATTCCTGTCTGTGCGTGAAACATAAAAAATATCCCTTGGGCAAGGAAAACATTCTATGTCTGAAAGAGAATACTGTACATAGGCTCTATAGACTTTATAGACTCTATAGAACAAATTAAAGGAAACCAAAAAAGTTCTTGAAAGTGTCACATATAGGTAAGTTATTGTCAACAGCCCAAACGAAAGCAAATCAATCAGTTGTTTCAACAATTATTCTACTTTTATATCGGTTGTTGCTAACAGGCCAAATAAAAGCGAATCAAACAGTTGTTCTTACAAGTGTTCAGTGTTACATTCATTGAAACGTCGAGACGACATGCAAGATTATCTTGAACCTTGATTACTGCATCTAAAGTGATTTCCCGTTTTCATTAAGGACTGTTTCATACCTGTTATAATGTGAATATGCATTTATCAACCCAAAAGTAAACTGTAAGTGTACTTTTTGTATAGTGTAAAGATTTATAGTTTGGATAAAAATAAAGAATATTTTTGTTGGTAAACTATATTACAATAGGTAGTATATTGCTGTTGAATTAATAATTAAATTGGTACAGTACTGATTGATTTGAATTATTGACTGTCCAAACCACTTTTAGGGCATCAAGCTAGATCGTGTTGAATAACAAGACAGAATTTATTTTGTGTTGCGTTAACTATGGTGATTTTTCGATTCATGTATCCAATAGGGGGTGTGTTTACTGAAATAATCAGTATCTAAATTAACCCAGTTCATACTTTCAACGCATTAATCAAAACATTTTTACTAAGCAATTTGAATCTTTTGGTACTGCACAATAAGAAGTGTCCCTACTTCTCATTCCAATCGTGCCGTTATTGGTGACAAGGTCACGAAGACTGATTAGCTTTTACAGCTCAGATATCACTGAAGAAACGAGGATAACGGTACTACAAAACAAGAAAGGACAGAGTCGAGTTCTCAAAGCAAAATAGAGACTCTTTGAGAGGTCCTTAATCGTAGACGGATCAATGTAGTGGACGTACCAGCCCTTCCTCTATAAGGATCCTAGCTATACTTGTCAGAACATCCCTTTGTTTCAATATTACTTACTCCTTATAGTACTCATGCCCGTTATACCTAATGTGAAGATTGTTAAGGTTCAATCCATATAAGTGCCTTTATGGCTATTATTTTGTAATAAAGCCCTAAGATTGTATACTATGATTTACAGTACAGGAAATAATTTAATATTTGTAACCTTGCAGATATTTATAAAGGATTTAAGTTGGTTTCTATAGTTTTACTTCTTTTACTAAAATAATACTAAAACAATGACTATGTATGAGAGGTATTTATTTTTGCTTTCTCGATAGATAGAACAATTTACAGTTAAAATACTAATAATAGTTAATGATAGAACCTATAAATATAGATCTTTAAGGTGGGCTCCGAACCTTCACGTAGGGAGATTATTATACGTAGCTAAAGTCATATAATTTAGCTAAAACCCATAGAGTTTCGGCTTGTCAAAGTGTTGTACATTTGATATAGCAATTTTGTGTCTACAAAATAAATTTCCAAAGTGTGGCTAAAATTATAATGCTTACAAACAATGTCTTTTAGCCAAATATGTGTCAATTAACTTACATTTGTCCAAGTTAGCGACTGAAACATTTAACAATCGAACTGCAAGTAGATGCATAATTCTTTGTAAAACTTGGAGTGTGTTTCGATATGTTTTTGTGTCTTTATAAGTGAATCGTCTTAAACTCGGCATTCATGTGAATTTTGAACGAAGTAGACCCATCACGATACACTAACGGATCGTGCTTTACTTGAGAAACCAGTCCCAAAAGTAGAAATATGTACTTAAAATATATGTAATTAGATAAACCAGTGTTCACTGCTATCATTCAATTCTTGTTTATCGTACAAATTTATAGTAAATCGAAGACAGGCTTGCTAGTTTAATTATAAACACTCTGTAAAAACAATATGAACCTTTTCAATCCCTACAATCTCACATAGGTCCAAAACAAACCACCCTTCTTAGGTACAGTCACAACCCTAAGGATTTAGAGGCTACCCTCTCGTGGTGTGTTTACATAATTTACATCTCACTGCTGAGGGTAGACCTACCACTATGTGATGGATAATACAGAACACAACGTTGTTGACACAATGTACAGCTTCTGGCAGAGTGGCTGTTAGGAAAAGATAAATTGGTGCCCTTTAAAAGTTTAAAAATCAATTAATACTGTTTTTTAATCTATGTAGAATAAGCATTTCGATTGAGTTTAGCATCATCGTAATAACGAAGATACATTACTCAGAAAATGTTTATAGTTTAGAGTTTAGTTGTTTAGAGGTTGAAAAAAAAAAGATTCACCATTAATTTCAATATATAAACCCCCTTGTGAAAATTACTCAGCTTTGGTCTTGGGGGCTGTTGTAAGTACTTTTATCACGGGGTTTCTGTCTTGAAGGACCGGGTTCAAATCCTGTAGATTACAAATGGTTTATTGATATTTCGTAGTCTGGTGGTTCATATACCATATGTCTAGTAAGGTTATTTAAGCAGTAAGTTACCCCTCAAACCACAGTTTTTAATTGTATACTTTTGGACAGGACTAAAATATTAGTAGTTATCCCTTTAGCATATTAAACCTATATAAGTAAAATATTTTGTACGAGCACTTACTCTTTTATTGATATGTAGCAAAACATTTTCGTGGTCTTTAAAACAATAATCTATATCAATAAAATCTTTTTATGGTATTCCATAACTCGAGAACGAGTGCACTAAACTGGATGATTATTTTGTTGTTGTGTTCCTTAGTTCCAGGGGAAGGTTTTTATGTATGGAAATTCATAATCCATTAAACCGTTATTTAGTAATTTGATTTTAAATATTTAAAAAAATGCTTCAACATTAGCTTACTCACTTCAATCTGAAGGCCAGTGAGCGCAGCAAACAAGCTCTAACCAAAAGGTGAGTGAGCGTAGCAAACAAACTTCAACCAGGACGTGATTGAGCGATGCGAACGAGCTCATCTTGAAAATGAACGAGCATTTGACATTTACCACATTAGGATAGGATCTGTCGGGCCAGCTAGTTTAAAATAAAGATTTAACATTTTATGAACATTCCAAATAATTAGATTAAGTTTTAGCTCCACAATCATAAGCCTACTACAAAATATGAAGTTAGCATGGTAGGGTACATTAAAACAGTGTTACTGTTAACAATCAAAGCCTTAGTTCATACTAGGAAAGTGTGCCTTTCAGGCAGTAACATAAACTAAATCAACAACAGGTTGCGTTTTATTCCTTAGATATACTTTATGTTAAGTCTGTATGCAGATTTATACTGATATCCTAACACGCGCTGTTGACTATCGTTTATTAGACTACTATGTGGACTGGAAAAATAAAAAATAAATTGTAATCATCATAAATCGATATCATAAGGTATGAAATCCGTGCTGTAATTTTAGACTTGTTGAAAATAGAATTTGAGCTAACGCAGGCTTGTAACGCCAACTTTAGCCCCAGCAGAATTTCTATTCATCTGTACCAGAATGTCATTGGAATTATTGGGAACCGAATAAGAAAACTTTTCGTTGATAATTAGCTGTCAGTGGCATATCAAGGCCTAAGCCTTCATTGCGCTTACTGCCAACTGTTCAATATTGGACGAAAAACTGACAAAGTTTTGACAAAGAGTAATTTCATCTCTTTTGTATGTGACTATTGTAAATATCATGTTACATAGTCTAAATGACAACAGACTAGATAGAGAATGAATAGATAAATACTCAAAAATAGTACTGAGACAGAAATGTGAGCAAGAATTCTCTTTTTTGGCAATGTCGATGTAGATTTTTTCATTTATTATGTGTAGTAAATTCTTGGTGGTAATTTTATATACCATTTATGTAGAAAAAGTTGAAAATTCAAGTATTTAGTCCAAAGTAGGTTATAAATTCAATTATTTGTTTCCTCAAACTTTTCTGTCATTTTTTTAACCCAATGTAAATTGCATCTAAACATAATTTATAATACTATTCGTTATTAGGTAACACTGTTATTTGAATAACCATGTGATTTTAAAACAATCAATCCATATAAATTATGTTTTCCTCTGAAGCCGAAATGTGGAATAACAGTATTTTAAAGTTATTTTGAGTTTCTAAATGGAGATAAGATTATAACTTTAACTAAACATGTTTTCTCATACTAGTGTTGTAGGAAATTATGTTATATTTTAAATTGAACATTGTTATTTATTGATAATAATCAGTCTTTATACTTTATAGTTAAGATGAATATGGACCATAAACGGAACATAATGTGTTGGTCGCCATTTTGAGTATGTTCAATGCCAATGTAGTCAATAAATAGGGAAAGGATAAAATACTCATACTAAGAAGTCTTAAAGATATAATAAAGATGTAAAAAAGTTATGATAAGACGAGTGTTTCGGTGGACGTCCAGATAACTTCCGGAGTCCGGTTATAGTACTTACAAAAGACTAATTCTGGATTTCGGATACATATAATACACAACAAAGGTTTGCGACTGCAGTTTGTAAAGTCAATAAGAGTAGGGATATATTTCACGACTTATCGCAGACTTTCTTACGATGCAAGATTCTAGCTTTAAACCATATTGCCTTTATTGTGATTGTCAATCCTTCATACTTTTTAAGTGCCAGGATCAATTTTTACCAATTGTTTCATGTTTTATATTTTTATGATAAAAATTCTTTTGGATTTATTATTTTGCTGGTGTTTCAAATATTTTACTTTCAAGTAAAATATTTTAGACAAAACAATTATTCAAAGTAAAATTTTATTTTACCTAAGGTTTTATTATGTTTTAAATGCTGTTTAGGTATGTGGACTATTCAAATTTTACCAAAATATATAAAATAGCTTCCATGTTTTTATTCAACTTCCGAATTTCCTCGTGATAGACAGTTTACAGTTGTAGATATTGTTTTCGTTTGATATGTTTTTCAAATGAAGATTATCGAATTAATAGATTGATGTTTTGAGATAAGCTATTTATGTTCAAAACCAGGTAGGTCTTAAAGAATATACTATATTTTAATAACTACATCACTGACCTTTAATTAATAAATACGCACATAGAATAAGTTAATCACTTGAAACGCATATGAATTAAGTTAGCTTTGAATACAGTTCACCATTGTTTTGACATTATTGATCAAACTATATTAATACGCGTTTAACATATTTAAATCCCAGCAGTATTTCATAAAGATGGACTAATTATAAACCATTAAATGTGTATTAATCGTTGATGAAGCAAAGCCTGGAATGGGTGATCGCACTATTAGTGGTAGAGAATTCATAATAGCTGAACAATACGATTGCAGCTTCTAGTTAGACTCGTACTGCATTGCAAGTACCGTGCAATTTGTTATTATTATGTACAAACTAACAAATACATACAATTTATACCAGTTGTATATTTAGTGACTAACGATTAGGCGTTTCTTGAGGCAAAATCTTTAAAACAAAAATTCCTAACATTAATTAGAATTGTCTAATTACTGTACCATAAAAAGCAAAATTTAGTATATTAATTATGGTAGACTATACTCCAGACTTTTGTTAGAGACTTTTGATTACATTTAATCAAAAACATTCATACATGTTCTACTAAGGGTTTACGTAAAGAATATATACATAATGCATATAATAAAATCCACATTATATTTCTTTTAATGTTGAACGAAAAATCTACATCTACATCATCTCTAGTAAAAACGTTGACCTTTTAAAAGTTTCCACTTTTTACAACCATGAGTTTTGAAATTGTGGCCTTAATTAAAGGTCACACACTGTATGCCTACCTCAGGGTCGGTTGCTCTCAGACTTTCGTTTGTCTTGTGAACACCTTACCTCCACGCGAACATAGGCTAATTAACATTATTTGCAAGCTCTAGTTGCAAAGGTCACCAATCGGAGACAAATGTCAAACAAATTCCTAACTTTGGTTCAATACGAGACAAAACCAGAAGTACGGTTCGTGTCAACAATCAAAACAGACGGTAATATTAACAGTTCGTTTAGTAGACAGGGGTGAGTTTACAAATGAGCACGGAACTCACGACTAGTTTTTTTTTTTTATTTGATATGATACCAAAGTTGTTGTTTAGACAAAAATTGAAAATTGAACTTTGATGAGTGATCTTAGTTTTGAAAAATGTTCTTTATCAGGTATATAAACTAAGTAGATCAAATAAACCGTTTTATTTTCTTGGTCATTTTTGCTTTATACAATATAAACCAAACCAAGTAAGATTACTGTTTTTAGCCTAGTTTCTATCCTTAGGTGTCAGATATAAACTAAACAGAGTAAAATAGTTTTAGCTCTTTTTTGTCTATTCTTAATAGGCCTAATCCTAAATTAATTAGAAATTATTTTAATTGACAGGCAAATCTTGTTAAAAATTCCTCATATGATTAGGAACAGTAAGATTGTCCCTGTAAGGCGAGTGGGTGTGTTCGGCATTAGGTGTTTCCAGCTTACTTTGGCTTGCAAATCATTCTCGGCAGAAACTTCGCACCCCATCTGAATATGAATCGACATCGATGGCAGCCAAGTATCTTAACCTAACACACATATGACGCACAACAGCCAATGTGATGTTTTCTTTATTCTTCTAGCGTGGTCGTCAAAGTTTAGCATCCTCTTAGATTTTTGTCAATTTTGCCCTAAGGCTTATTCAAGTTTAATCTGTGTTATAAACGTATAAACATGGTTTCCGACCCTTATTTTTCATGATTTTTAACATAGTTTTCTTGACAAATGTATCTTAGTTTCAATTCTGAAAACTTTGTATTAAAGAAATTGGAAAAAATTATAATATTTTGGATGGTTTTCATGCAATGTTGATCCAAAATCACCTTAAGTTCTGTCTAGGATTATTATATTTGTAATGTTTTTACTTTGGTAGTTGCAATGTTACAAGGAGCTGCTAGGATAGTTCTTTATTCAGAATAAATTACTCGAACGATTAATAATCGGCAACATTTTGTTCGAAAACGTAGGCTTCTATTTATAGTATTGTATCATCAAACTGAGGTATAATAAGAAATCGAATTTAAATATTCCTGCTGTTAAGTTCGTATTTTTATTTTTCAGTTAAAATATCGCAGTTAACTTAATAATAAAAAAAAACTCTATTCAAGTATCCGGGGAAACATTTTGGAAATCAAATGCAAAAATGATTTTAACATTAGGCTTAAAATTTATATTTAGAAAAAGATTTGTAATCTTTGTTTTTTTGCACGAATAAATTCCAAAACCGGAGGACGTAGATAAAACCTGCTTGATTAGTAAAACATATATTTGCTTAAACGAAAGATAATCAATCTGAGAATAGCATGTTCTAATAGAAAATGTGCAAAACATAGGAATTGGAGCAAACCACTTTTACAAAAAGTGGAGGTCTCTAAAAAACAAATAATTCAAGAACATTCTCACTGCTTGGAAAGCACTTTGCAAAACATTCCATTCAACTACAACTCTGACGCGAAAAATCAAAAGCGATGTGTCACTCCCTTCTATGGTTCATCTGAGCACGGTGTGGGCTTTAATAATAAACTACACTTACAACCCTCGCCTCCATGCATAGTTTCTGTTTCTGAAAAACTCCCCTTCCACTTGACTAAACTGATATAGACTAAAGTCAAGTATCATTATTTTTTGTTTGAATACCCAATACTCTATTCTACAAATCAACAAATTACTAAAAGTTGGATGTTCGAAATATGTGAAGTGGCATGAACATTATTGGATCATTCAAATTGTATAATAATTGTGTACGATCTATATTTTTACCTTAGTTTTTCAGTTCTCTGCGTTCTATCTCTAATTACTCAGAATGTTACTGTACATATTTTCTCAATTGAGATGAAACAATTTTAACTCTCAATTAAATCCTATTAAAATAAGCAGCTTAAATGTTTTAACGAGAAGATGAGTGTTTTATGTTGTTTCAAAATAAATCATCTCACAAACTGATGTAGAATGTTCGTTTTGAAAGTAATACAATTAGCTATGATAGGATTTATGTTATTTCAGAGTGTTCTCGAACAAGCACAAACTATGCCAGTTTTACTAAAATCAATCCTACTTGTGATACTCTGTGAAAAGCTTTTCATTACGGTTTAGTTTGCAAACTATCTGTACAGTTTGGTCTATTTTCAACATGAAGTATGCATTCTCAAATAGTTTGCTACTTACTCCGGTATATCTAATTAGTCTTGTCGGCATAGTCTATAACATAGTCAATACAAAGGTTGAAGTACCACCTTAACAGTTTCATAAAACACCATCATTTTCAGTCTTATTTAGGAAAGATTGTAGCGATATGGGTGTATGCTGTTGAAGTAGCTGTCAAATGTTGATAAGGGATCAGGAATTATCAAAATATTGAAAAAGATTATTGAGTAAGTCAAACTAATAATAAACTATTGCAACGATAATAAATATACATTACACGGTTGTAGAGATATTTTACACCAGCAAGAAGGTTTAGTTCAAACAACCTTATCTATGTTATTTGATCTTTTTATTCACTCAAATTTTAATTAAACAGGAGCAGTCCTAAAGAATAATTTATATTCATAGGATTAAAATAGTTTGAGAATACTGCATGAATTAGAGTTTTACCCGTTTAAAATAGCTGTGAAATATGTGAAGAATGCCTGACTTATGGTTCCCTTATATTTTTTCAAGAAAGTGCAGACACCCATACTCTGATTAAATTGTGCATTACTTATGAGCTAAGCTTTAATTCAAGATGCAATATTACTATAATATAAAAACAAAATTCCAAAATGAAACATTAAACATTTTAGTGATGAGAAAACAAATTTAACATGGAAAAAGTTCGGTTAATGAATATTTTTTTATAATTTTAGGTTAACTGTCTTACCATAAAACCTACGGTATTAGCTTATTCCTTATTCAGCATTTGTCTTGCAGCCATATTCATAGTTTGTCATCTGTCAAAACAACTTTTAAATTATTTGATCCTCGTCAACCTTTATTTGTTTGCAAAGAATATAAAGGAAAACTTGTCATGTCAGTGAAATAAACTATAACTCTTTCATCTAAGAATGACACAAGTGAAGCCCAAGATTAAGGCTCGTATTTTGTGTATCAGGGTACAATTTGAGCACTGTCAAACAAATATTTTTTGTTGATTGACAGTTTTCATTGACAATCATTGTGACTTTAATTGACATTGAGAAGCTTACATTGTGTAAAGTGGTCCTGGGGATTTTTCAGGACGACCGGAAGTCCAGGCAGTAAATCTCCAGCTTCTGGAACTCCTAGTCAGCCCGCTACCTCCTCTGCCAGCAATCCCGAGGCCAAGACTCCACCCACAGCCCACAACAAGGCACTTCAGAATGTCAAAGGAGACCAGCATCCGTCGGTGAGTACAAACATTAATTGACAGGAGTAATAATTGTATTCCAATCTTGAAGACATATCCAGTCTCAGGAAAAAAAGATAATAGTTAAAATTGTTAATTTCTGTTATCCAGGATACTGTTATACAGGATACTGTTATTCAGGATACTGTTATCCAGGACACTGTTGTCCCAGGTCCTGTTATCTCGGATACTGTTATCCAGGATAAGGTTATCCAGGATACTGTTATCCAGGATACTGTTATCCATAATACTGCTATCCAGGATACTGTTATCCATAATACTGCTATCCAGGATACTGTTATCCATAATACTGCTATCCAGGATACTGTTATCCATAATAATGCTATCCAGGATACTGCTATCCAGGATACTGTTATCCAAGATACAGTAATCCTGAGTCTATCGCAACTGTTCTCGTCCGCGACCGCATATAACTTTTACAATAGATAAGAAGAACCTAGTATATTTTAATATGCCTTCAATCTTATATGTTACGAGTTTATAAATCCATGATATCGACGATGCAATAACGGATAATTATGTAGCATATAATTAAGAATGGTTTATGATAATTTAGTGGATGACGAAATGTGTTAGACCAAGTTGCAAATTTGCACATCAAAGACAACTTAGATATTTTTTTCATATAGAGTTTCAAAATGCCACTTTTAGCAACAAACGTTTGATTCAAATTAAGTAGTTGAATTGAGCTAAATACTGTCACAGACTGATGTGTGTTGAAAAGCCTATGCTAACTTGTGTTACAAAGCAAAACTGAAAGCACAGTTTTTTACACTTAAGAGCATTGTAAACCACTTCAACTATTATAGAAATAAACTTTGAGATAATATAATATTGGCAGTTATATTTGAGTATAATATTTATTCTGTTGGTCCATTTAAATAACATGTTTAACATGTAAACATATAAACAACATATAATACAACTATATAAACAACATAGTTACACACATGTTTAACACGAAAAAACCAATGATGCAAGTATATTCTCGTAACCTTAACATAGTCGTGGGTTTAATATTTTATTCCTTAACTGCATACTGATTGGTTTTCTTTACCAATATGGAGAAAAAGTATGATAAAATTTATATATAAAAGTATTCATTTTTGGAATTTTATTTGGATCATCTGAAGAAGTTATAAGCGTGATATATTTTTAACTGACTGATTTTTTTTACTTAAGCATGAAGCGTAATATACATGTATTTAAAACAATGTGTAAGAAATAGTTATTCTTCTAACAATCAATATTTGCTTACACCTATATTATTTTGATTAATAGACAAAACGTGTGCACTGATTTTGTAAATAAAAAAATACATAAAACTGCATTCTTACTACTCATGTTAACACGTCCGTTCGATTTTTGTAAGGACCAAACATATAAATTTCATTTCAAATCTATTGATTGACGTTTCTTAACAGAATAGTTTCATCAAACGTAAATAACAATGATATGTTGTAAGCAATGATAGTGGTACTGAGAAAACCCCGCTTAGTAATACTGTCGCAGCATTGCATAAATATCGGAAACAGGTGGCTTAGCTTATGTACTCAACAATTGCTTATCTTACATAAGGTTATCTACAGGGTTCAGTGCTGTATATTTACCTCTCTGCTGCCAGCATTTAATATTCGCACTTCTTAGAATCTACCTTTGTTCCTGTGTGCAGCCTTAATACAATTTTTCTCCAACAAAGCAAGCTATTGCATTTTCATAAAGAAATATTGGAACCAATTTTGTTTCATTATTCTTGATGTACTTAAAATAAAAATGGAAAATGTTATTGATTATTACAAAATAATGGATAAATATAGTGTATTCTCCAAGTGAGCTCAAACTTAGTAAAACATTATTTAAATTGATCTATATAAAAAAAAATAAAAATAACAAAAAAAACTAGAGAGTTTTACGGGTTACCATACTGAGCAGCAAAACTTTGCTAATTTAAAAGTTTGTAATTCTATTATATTAAGACGAGTTTTACGTACCTAACCTTATTCACGTATGCTTACACTTTCAAATTTATCCTTACTTAATTTTACGTTGATTTTTAACTAATAATAATAATAAGCATAAGTAATAAGTAATAAGTATTATGTACCTATAATGTAACTGGCATTTTGAAAAGTCAAATATTGTCAATAATATTTTTTTATAGAAATGCATTAGTATTTTGATGCAGATTAAACAAGTAAAATTAAAGTATGTTCTACTATTAAGTGGTAGAATATAATCATTATAGTTTTAATAAGATTGATACATTTTATAATATTTCCTTTTTCAAGGGAGCTTTTGATTCATAAATACAGTACGAATTGTTGTAGTGGAAAATGAATATAAAAACTATAAAAATATGCAATAGGATCGTGCAGTCTATGTTTTAAACTACCTAGACACTGCAAATTCCTTTTTGAATTGAATCGCTTAAGAAGTATCGAAGTGAACGTATAACAGAGATTTTGTATTGTTCTTTTTGTGAAGGGTGATATTGGCTGCACTTAACACTCAAAAGGTGCTGAAATTTTACATTATGATTCTGGCCTTGAATAGAGTAGTCTACTATCGACCCAATAGTCTTAGCATTCAACCGACAGAAAATAGAGATGTGTACTGTATAATATTTGATTGAATTTATTGTCATCACGTATTAAATTTTATAAACAATCCTTTACATTTTTAATAAGTTATATTGTTAACGTTTTCCGAATTTTAAGTATAAAAAAGTGTCTTTTTAATTATGTTGTTTAACTTTTGATTGTCAGGTTCTTGATGAATTAAGAAGTTTACGCTCTATGTACATTTCGCCACCAGTGTGGCATCATCAGGAGCTGTTTCTTGTTTCTTCTCACATTACTTAGTTACTAAAAAACGCACTATCCTATTTTATTTACACTGATTTACATTCGCGGACGATTCATGGCGCGAGTGTGGAATCCCGAGCACGCGAGCGCGTGCGCGGACCGGGGGTGCTACATATATGTCACTGTTCGACTGCCCGGCTGTTGTCTTTGTACTGGCTTCTTGAGGTGATGGACTTCATCTGTGAAAGGCGTTGGACTTTAATTCATCAAGAACCTGGCCATCAAAAGGTAAACAACATAATTAATTATTTGTTCTTGAATCTAGGAATACTACATGAAGTGTCTTTTTTGTTTTAAAAGCACCGTTTATCGTTTATAATGTTTTAACTATGTTTATCTCTGTTAGTTCTGTAATGTTCCAAATTGTACAATAAATCACATTTCATTTCATAATGATACTTTCATGACATTTTTTTGAGAGTGTATTAACACTTAAGTTATTAAGTTTAATAAAAAAAACTGGAATTGGCTGATTTCGACAAGTATTTTGTGTAATTTGATAGATCCATACAAAACGTTTACATTTTTTAAATATCAGGATTTAAAGGCAACAACAACACGTATTAGGGTTTATATATTTGTATTAAAACTTGAGTGCGATAATAGTGTTGAATTTAAGCTTTAAAAATAAATTTGAGATCATATGCATACTTTTAATTAAATATAAAATTGATATCGTCAAATTTATTCCCTATCTGTAGGTTTGTATGACACTTAATTAAATACGAATGTTTAATTTAAAATGATTTTTTTTTTTTATCATATACATACATGAATACACGTGATGGTTCCAAAAGATTTGTTCCTAAAACATCTTAAGGGGGTTAAACATCCTGAGCCAATGGTTAAGGGACAAAATTGATGTGGGAGTTTTCTGTAAACAATAACAGTGTACTAAGAAAACTCACCATATATAATAAACTACCAATAAATATTTAAATTTTAAAATATTTAAATACAATTTTTAATTTAATTAAAATCAAAATTTTGTACAACGATAATAAAATCCATGTTTTTACGAGATTTCGGCATCAGAAACTTGTTTCAGCCTTCAGCTGAAATGGTATATTATATTGACAAATAACTGCTCCAGTAAGAATTGCTTTTGTGCTTATTGTGATAGAAAATGTTTCCAATATGTTCTAAATCAATGTCCATAAATACCACAAATAATTAATTCCAAAATAAAGGCCAACATACAAAACATTCACAAAGCAACAAAAAGAACGATGGCGAAGCTGTGCCTCAGACATTAACTGGAATTATGAGTTAAGCAATGATGTTATAAAACATGCCAAACAATTATATGTAAGTATTTAAAAATATAATAGCGTAAAGCACTATGTCAATAACTCAAGTGAGAAGAAAATGTCTTGATACCTGTATGTATAATTGAAAACAATATTAAAGTTCCATCAATAATAAAACTTTTAAAGTGATTTAAGAAATACAATAATACCAAAAGACTATTACAAAACAGTACCATTACAACGAACCTCTAACAATTAGGCTGAACAAACGGCAAATTGATATTCCAATTAAGCTGGTTTATTAATACATTTATGTCGATTGTTGTGTATTAAATGCTTGGCCAATATTGACTTGCATTGCTCTAATGTGTTACGTATGTTAAGTGCAGCCATACATTTTGTATGGTGATTAGAAAAAACATGTGTTTTAATTCAGACGGACATGCTATGAAGTTGCTGTGAAGCAAAAAGTTTCCTTGCATTTTCTATAAAATATTGACGGTAAAACTATTGTTATAGTTATCATTTGCTATAGTAATGTTATATTATATAAGTTGTCAAATTATAACCATCAACTTAATTCAGATTAAAGTAAGTGTCCTATTAAAGTATATCACTAATATGTTTTATACACTAATACCAGAATAATATTTTTTAAACACGTTTAATAAGCTGAAAGCAGCATTTGAAGTTATCAGTGCTTCTGATGATCCTTTAACTAATTAATAAAATTAATATTACATGTTTGGATTATCTGACTGCCAAAGGATAGCATTTAATTTATCTGCCACCTTGACACTGCTCATTTTTATTTTTAAAACGTTTGTCGACGAGGATAAATTTATCTCTTGGAGATGAGCTCAGACCAATTTCATCTGTTTATTTTCTTAAAACCGTTCTACACGAAAACAGCTGACGTTTAATTATGTAAATGTTAAAAAGGAATTCGACAGACGTAGGAAACGTTTTATATTTTTTAACGCGTTCGAAGGTGGGGGAAACCTTGCCACATCGCAACAGGAAGTCGGGTCTAATTAATATTTACGTTCTTGTTTACACCCCAGAATTCGCAAACTGTGAACTTTTCGCGTGGGTTTTTGTAAACTTGTAAATCCTTCAATCTTCCACATGTATTTCAAAATCAAATGTACACTGGATGAGAGGATTTTAAGAACTTGCTAGCTAAATGTGTATGAAGTAGCTTTAAAATTATTTAAATCGCATCGTATAAAATAAAAATTACGTACAACAGCTATGTTTCTGTGAGAGTAGTTTCTGTTAAGCTGTCCAGTGTGCAGAATCCGAGTTGTCAAGTGTAGGTAGTACATAACATAAAATAATGTTTATCTTCCATCTTCAGAGAGCCCGCAGCGCACATTCAAACAACATCACATATTTATTATAACATACTCAATCCAAACTTTAAAAAATTAAATACCACCAGCCTCTACATTATATTCAACTCATAAGCTGGTTACACTATCTCATTAGCTGGAATGGTGGCAGCATGATTTTACAGAGGAATGAAATATAGTTATGTCTCTTACATCTTTTTAACCACTTTGTTTTTAGACTTAAAACAATGTGACGGATTTTCCGTTAGTACAATGTTTTAACATAATAAATTGCCTTTGACAGTGTGACGGTGCCACGAAATTTGCCAAATTTTATCAAAATATCTCCATAAACAAGCCAACTACAACATTTTTTTTCTCCAGAAAAATAACTTGAGCATTTTAAATGTACGATGTTTTTTTTTCCTAATCTTTAATTGTACAACGACAATATTTTCAATGTAGAAAATAATTTGTTTTTCAAGCTCTACAGGATGGTCACGATAAAATCGACACATTTCCACGTTTTAAGGGCAACAATTTGAAAACCCATTTTTTTTTAATTTCAAAACTCAAAAATACCCTGTTCCCATTAACCGATCTCGCTTGTTCGCGAACTCATCCAAGTTAATCCACCCTACACCTTCAATTCAAATTTATTCGAAATCAACGAATACAGTTGAACGAATAGTGTCTTTGGCATCTGGGGACATCAAAATGAAAAAGTAAAGCAGTCCTAGGTCTAGGTCATAACTATAACAGTAATAATACTTACTAATAGCTACTTTCCTATAGGGAAATTCGCTCAAAGTAAATATTTCGCTTTCTAATTTGAACCGAGTTACCCGAAAATGTAATGTGTAAATGCAAAATATAAACAAGTTAAACACTTAGAGAACAATAATCTCTGTTTTCCTCTATATTAAATACAAACCATTCATTATGTTTTGACAAGGTACTTTAAAACCCAGTAACACAATTGAGACTGAAACATGTGTGGGTATAATCTAATCAAATCACAGAATGAACCGGTTTTATGTCAAATTAAATTCAAAACATCCTTTGATACACACTTGTGAACTAATAACATCAATCCCTTGTGTGTGGATCACTAACTTTACAGTGAGTGTCAAATAATTTGAGTTATTTTGATTGTATTATTCGCTTAGTTAAACAATAGTCCCAAATAGCCTGTTTCAAGTGGTTTACCGTAAAGTGCACCTACTGAGTTTCCTTGTACAGACGAGGAAACTCTAATATTTGATACAATGTATTTGTGATACGTAATTTTACTTTAATTAGTTTTGTCTACATTGTTAAGAGATGTAATTGAATCTCGACCCGACTACTAAGTAGAGGACTATAATGAGCATCTCTGGATTAAAACAAACACCCTTGAGCTTTTACCCCATTGCCTTTCAAGATATCATATTAATTTAATCAGCTAAGCCATATTTTTCCTTTGTTATTAGATTAAAAACTAATTTAACCTTTGAATGGATTAACCAATGAAATAAGTAAGGTCGATGATTACTTTGATGGTGTTTTTATCAAAATGTCAATAAGCTAATGCACTTTACATATTGCAACAGGTTTACAATTCTTATTATTTCAATCTAAATACAATGTAACATATTACAAGTAAATGCAGTAGTTTTCTTATCTTATATTCAATGTTTTTATCGATGTCCAACATGCAGATCCGGTGGTAATATTCGGACTAATTCATTTTAGGGTCAGTTTAAATAATGGAAACAAATGGATATGAATTTATTACAAGTCAGTGTTGAAACAGGGCGACAGTAAACGCCAAAACAGTAAACAAAGACGTAAATATTCTGGACTGAGTGTACGCTAGGATTAATTGAAGGGACTGTACCGTTGGTATTTCTGAAATTTCTGCTCCGCGCCACACCACTCCACTTTACCCATCCCGTCAACACATTTGATGACTCTCAACTTAGTCCGATCAACTATGTGGTAAACATTTTATAATTTGACTTGTATTGTTTAATTATTTAATCTGCAAAACAAGAAATGTAAAAATTGTAAAATATTTACATCAAGAATACAATATACTTATTATGTAGCAATACATCTATTGTATCCTTACTATTCAACCCCTAAGCCTTATATTCAATTTAAAAAAATTTGATTGAAAATCAATACGGACAAATAGAAATTCGTTTAATCGGCAGGTTTGCTGCGGTGGGGGTATTTTTTTTTTTTAATATAGTTGATAATCTTCGATGATCAAACATCATTTTTATGAGAGGACTAAGTTTCTTATTGTATAATTAACTACATGCATAATTTCTTAGTTTCCGCATTCTTTCTACTTCAATAACGTGCAGAGGTATTCAAAATTATTTTTCAGCTGAATATCTATGTCTATGAGAAACCAGCGTTTCAAATTATAATATCCAATTGTCCGTCAATATGCTAGATTATCAAAGCAATTAGACTAACAAAATTAAACTATTTATGCACAGAAACTTACAGTCATGACAAACCTTAAATATATTAAATTATCGAAATTATGTAGACTAATGTAATTACCTGCACCACGTCAACTATCTATGTCCACGAACTAACAGCATGTCGAACTATGAAATCCAATAAACCAACAACATGTCGGATTATCAAAACCAATAGACCTGCACCACGTCAACTATCTATGTCCACGAACTAACAGCATGTCAAACTATGAAATCCAATAAACCAACAACATGTCGGATTATCAAAACCAATAGACCTGCACCACGTCAACTATCTATGTCCACGAATTTACAGCATGTCGAACTATGAAATCCAATAAACCAACAACATGTCGGATTACCAAAACCAATAGACCTGCACCACGTCAACTATCTATGTCCACGAACTAACAGCATGTCGAACTATGAAATCCAATAAACCAACAACATGTCGGATTATCAAAACCAATAGACCTGCACCACGTCAACTATCTATGTCCACGAATTTACAGCATGTCGAACTATGAAATCCAATAAACCAACAACATGTCGGATTACCAAAACCAATAGACCTGCACCACGTCAACTATCTATGTCCACGAATTTACAGCATGTCGAACTATGAAATCCAATAAACCAACAACATGTCGGATTATCAAAACCAATAGACCTGCACCACGTCAACTATCTATGTCCACGAACTAACAGCATGTCGAACTATGAAATCCAATAAACCAACAACATGTCGGATTATCAAAGCCAATAGACCTGCACCACGTCAACTATCTATGTCCACGAACTAACAGCATGTCGAACTATGAAATCCAATAAACCAACAACATGTCGGATTATCAAAACCAATAGACCTGCACCACGTCAACTATCTATGTCCACGAATTTACAGCATGTCGAACTATGAAATCCAATAAACCAACAACATGTCGGATTATCAAAACCAATAGACCTGCACCACGTCAACTATCTATGTCCACGAACTAACAGCATGTTGAACTATGAAATCCAATAAACCAACAACATGTCGGATTATCAAAACCAATAGACCTGCACCACGTCAACTATCTATGACCACGAACTAACAGCATGTCGAAATATGAAATCCAATAAACCAACAACATGTCGGATTATCAAAACCAATAGACCTGCACCACGTCAACTATCTATGTCCACGAACTAACAGCATGTTGAACTATGAAATCCAATAAACCAACAACATGTCGGATAATCAAAACCAATAGACCTGCACCACGTCAACTATCTATGTCCACGAACTAACAGCATGTCGAACTATGAAATCCAATAAACCAACAACATGTCGGATTATCAAAACCAATAGACCTGCACCACGTCAACTATCTATGTCCACGAATTTATAGCATGTCGAACTATGAAATCCAATAAACCAACAACATGTCGGATTATCAAAACTAATAGACCTGCACCACGTCAACTATCTATGTCCACGAACTAACAGCATGTCAAACTATGAAATCCAATAAACCAACAACATGTCGGATTATCAAAACCAATAGACCTGCACCACGTCAACTATCTATGTCCACGAATTTACAGCATGTCGAACTATGAAATCCAATAAACCAACAACATGTCGGATTACCAAAACCAATAGACCTGCACCACGTCAACTATCTATGTCCACGAACTAACAGCATGTCGAACTATGAAATCCAATAAATCAACAACATGTCGGATTATCAAAACCAATAGACCTGCACCACGTCAACTATCTATGTCCACGAATTTACAGCATGTCGAACTATGAAATCCAATAAACCAACAACATGTCGGATTACCAAAACCAATAGACCTGCACCACGTCAACTATCTATGTCCACGAATTTACAGCATGTCGAACTATGAAATCCAATAAACCAACAACATGTCGGATTATCAAAACCAATAGACCTGCACCACGTCAACTATCTATGTCCACGAACTAACAGCATGTCGAACTATGAAATCCAATAAACCAACAACATGTCGGATTATCAAAACCAATAGACCTGCACCACGTCAACTATCTATGTCCACGAATTTACAGCATGTCGAACTATGAAATCCAATAAACCAACAACATGTCGGATTATCAAAACCAATAGACCTGCACCACGTCAACTATCTATGTCCACGAACTAACAGCATGTTGAACTATGAAATCCAATAAACCAACAACATGTCGGATAATCAAAACCAATAGACCTGCACCACGTCAACTATCTATGTCCACGAACTAACAGCATGTCGAACTATGAAATCCAATAAACCAACAACATGTCGGATTATCAAAACCAATAGACCTGCACCACGTCAACTAGCTATGTCCACGAATTTATAGCATGTCGAACTATGAAATCCAATAAACCAACAACATGTCGGATTATCAAAACTAATAGACCTGCACCACGTCAACTATCTATGTCTACGAACTAACAGCATGTCGAACTATCAAATCCAATAGACCAACAACATGTCGGATTATCAAAGCCAATAGACCTGCACCACGCCAACTATCTATGTCCACGAACTAACAGCATGTCAAACTATCAAATCCAATAGACCAACAACATGTCGGATTATCAAAGCCAATAGACCTGCACCACGCCAACTATCTATGTCTACGAACTAACAGCATGTCGAACTATCAAATGTAATAAAGAAAACATTGTCTATTGTCTTTTTTCAAATAATATAAGCTCATGGACTAACATCACATCCATTATAAATGTCCATGAACTTACACTATACAAAACTATCAAATTTCGTGGTCTAACATAATTTTAAACCACCTACGCCAGCAAACCAACAGGTCAAATATTATAATAATATAATCTAACAGTGTGTCAGACAATCGGCATCCATACATAAATCAGCATCTTGTTGATTGATTAAAACCCTTGGAATAAATGCGTGTTCCAAATATGTCTATGCATAACAATATGTCGAATTATCAATAACATTTTTTTATGATACATGACAATGATACATATTTTGGTTATAAGATGAATTGACGGTCTATTCGGATATACTTGCCCTTTGGGAAAGAACATTTCTTCGGGTGATCACTAATGTTTTTCATGGTCAATAGAAGTTGAGGCATACATGAACATGAGTTTGATATTGTTGTTTTGTTGTTTGATTTTGATTTGGTGAGCACGATTTTGTCGATCCTCGAGCCATGACTAATATTTACCTGTAGTATGCGTGTCTACCCACTATAATGTTATGGCTACATGAGGAAAAGTAATGAAATACTAACATGCGTCTGCATAGTAAATACCTTACGCCCCAAGTCATACCTATGAAATTGTACATAGATGGTATACTACAGTGCTTTTAGTACGTTTTTTTATTTGTTTTATGGATTAACAAATATAGTATTACAGATGGAAATCAGTTGTATGCCCCAGAGGTAATTATATAGGGTGACAAAAAAGTCTGGAAACAGTTTAATATCTATTTAACTAAATCCGTTAGAAAATTCAAACCTTTCACATCAACTTACATGTATGAAAACTACTTTTTCCAAGCATTACAATTTTTTGACCTCTACCAGGGGACGACCCATGAGGAGTAGGTACATAATCTTTAATGTAAGCCTAGGTTGATATGCACATCATTTTAAAGGCCTGGTCAAGTGAAGTTCATTCCCGGAAACCGCGTCAAAAAAAGTTCATCCGTTACAAAATGGCGGCTGTCCAAAGTTCTTGCGGAATATACCTGCACAGACCTTAGTATTGGCAAATACTCGTATTAAACGCTAGCTTGAGAGCTGAAACTGTATTTTAAGGTCAATTAGCTCATAGACTATTATTATTTAATCTTCAAAACAGATTTAATCGGGTTTCAGATTTCCCGGCTAATGTTGAATACGAGTATTTACCAATACTTAGGCCTGTGCAGGTATATTCCGCAAGCACTTTGGACTGCCACCATTTTGTAACGGATGAACCATTTTTTTAAGGCGGTTTCCGGGAATGAACTTCACTTGACCAGACCTTTAAAATGGTGTGCATATTAACCTAGGCTTACATTAAAGATTATGTACCTACTCCTAATGGGTCGTCCCCTGGTAGAGGTCAAAAAATGGTAATGCTTGGAAAAAGTAGTTTTCATACATGTAAGTTGATGTGAAAGGTTTGAATTTTCTAACGGATTTAGTTAAAAAAGATATTAAACCGTTTCCAGACTTTTTTGTCACCCTGTATGTTCAATGTTCAATTTGTAATTGAGTCACCAGTATTATGTCATAAAGTATTTTATAATTTTTTAAATCATATTTATATTGATTAAATCATCTGCAATTAGCAGTAATATCAACATTGTCTATCCTTGTGTTCGATTACATTTCGGTAATATTAGCGTTATAGAACCGGCAACTATACAATATACAGTTAGTTACTTCCAGCATTTGGCTATATTATTATTTTTACATATATTGCCTCTACATTGCCAAAGTTAAAGCTAAGAAGGAACCTAATTTGTTTGGTATGTTAATCATAATTTTCACGTAAATTATTTATGTGAACAAATCAGGAGGAATGAATGAAATATTATAACTTTTCAAAAATAGTTTACAAATCACAGCGGAGGCTATGCACACACTGCTGGGTTGAATGTGAAATTAAGAGAAGATACCTGAAGACTGTAAAACAGTATCATTGCTCAAATTATCAAAAAGGCAACCTCTCTCACCTTTGGGAATAGATGGGGATAGCACTGCTGATCACAGCTAGCAAAATATTGGCAAAAGTTCTCCACAGAAAAAATATAGGCACCATTTAAAGAGTATAGAGGACAAATCCACCTGTTTTTAGAGAGAATATAAGCCTAA
Source organism: Macrosteles quadrilineatus (assembly GCF_028750875.1). NCBI lineage: Eukaryota > Metazoa > Arthropoda > Insecta > Hemiptera > Cicadellidae > Macrosteles > Macrosteles quadrilineatus. Next base: position 21,439,838 of record NW_026542600.1, read on the forward strand.
CTGAACAAATAATATCATTAAGAATAATTATATTTAACATGAACAGAATAGAGTTATTAACTCCACATAATGTTTATAGACTTTAAAGATGCATTTGACAGTGCAAATCTGGGGTTTTATGGAAATTGTTGAGGAACTATATAATACCAAAGAAGTTTGTGCAAATAGTACATGAATTCCAAATAGAATATTATACCTAAAGGACTGGTATAAAATCATTTTGAGTGCAAAGGTTGGGGTTAAACTAGCATGTTCTTTGTCTGACACATATTCCTTATTCTTCCTCATCCGTTGATAGAGTTAAATCATTTATGAAAGAGAGCGACAAAAAAACGAACTTGTATTACTTGAAGGGCTTTGAACTTCCAATCTAGAAGTTACAGATTATTTGTCTAATATTGGCAACAAGGCATTATTAAAGGGGGAGGCCAGAAATGCGGGACGAAACCCCAAGAAAAGATAACTACGTACAAGATGACAATTGACAAAGATCCAGGTACAGTGAAAATTGATAAAAAGAATCTAGAGGAAGTAGAAGACTTTTTGCACCTTAGCAGCATCGTAGATAAAATAGAGGAACTGAAAATTATGTAAAACGCAGTATAAACTGGCAGCAATTAGACAACATTCTCTGTAAAAAGCAAACCCAGAACATTCATTACACAAATATGCATATAATAGATGCTTTATAAAGTTACTTAAAACTAGATGGCCGGAAACAATACTATAAACGAGGAATTGTGACACGTAATAAACAAAAAACCTTCATCTCTATGCAGTTTAAAAAAGGAAATGGTGATGGGTATAGCACACCCTAGGAAAAGATCAGGGGGATATTGCCAAATAAGCCCTGCAATGAACCATTTTGGTAAAAGAAGAGTTGGAAGACCCAGAAATTCTTAGAGCAGGACACCGTTGAAAGAGGTTAAACTGAAAGCCAAGACTTGGGAAGGCATAACGAGAGGCGACCAGCAGAATAAGGTGAAGAGAGGGGGGGGGGTTAAGCCTCCCAAAGGTGTCTATAGGATTGAATCAAGTCATATTCGTCAAAACCGTGACCGAACTGACAGGCCTTTTGGTAAAGTGGAAGAGATACACCATTGACTATGATGCACTAGGTTTTCTTAAATAAAATTTATTTAAGTCAATTTGGAACCACTTGGTAAAAGTTTTTGCATGCTTTTCGTGAATTCCAAAAATATACCTCGTTTATAGTCTAAAGCATGTGACATCTCCTAGATTGAAAAAATTCAACCGTTGGTAGAAATTCGCTTGGTAAAATGTCTAATAAAACATCAACCATTGAAAACTTGCAATAAATTGCCTTTATCATTTATTACTCGAAGGAATTTCAACAAAAGATTCCATAAACATTTATTGCTAAATATACACGAGAGCAACATGTCTAGTACCAATTGGAAAACCAATACAAGATTGATTTAAATGCGTAAATATAAACCTTTATATTGGAGGTAACATTTGCTCCCACTGCATCCGTTTCCTCATCGACTTATCCTTGCGGTTCCGTCGGGAAGTCGTGATTGGCAATTACTAGCATTACGGTGAAAAAATATGTTGGAGTAACCATTCTATTCATAGCAACCAGCTTGGAAGCTGCAAACATTTATTGGTATGATATTTAATTTTATTCAATGGTTGTTGAAACTTTGATTCCATCTTATGTTCACGACTTTAAGGTGGCAATCCCATATTCTAATCAATCGTGTTGTTCCATAGTGAAATGTAGAAGCAATGTAATAGTGTCCACGTGTAACATAGTAGATGACATTAAATGTTTTTAGAATGGTTGGTTGGTTATATTATGATATTAATGTTGCCCAAGTACTTTTGGATGAATTTATTTTCCATTATTTGGCTACAGTTTAATTTGTAGGTGGGTAGGCCTGGGGAGATTGGCTTTGTTTATATATTTATTTAAGCCTATAGCAAATAAAGCCCCTTTTATAACGGGTCTCAGGAGGGACAAGTGGTGATAAATGATTACCATTTGGGAGTCAGGGGAAAGGTGTGAATATTGGCACACTACTTACAGTTCCCAGTGATTTGTTGGTTTGCATATTTACTCAGCCGGAAGCAAAATATTTGGTTAAGGAAAGATTAGAGAAACTTTCGATGCACGCAGAGTTTTTTCTGCACCTTTTGTTCTATATTGACTCTGGTTCTTACCATGCCATAATTTTTCTGTATGTGATTATAAAAGTTGGTTTGACTCCTGACTCCCAGATATCGAGGCTCAAACATATCACAGACATGCTCGTAAAATATCCAAAAGGTGATATAATTTTGCAAGTAACTGTTGATTTTATTGTGGATATTTTAAAGACTACTTGGAGTCAGGTTTTTATTTTGACTATGCTCTTATAACTTGACGTGAATACTATTTTATTCTGGATGTCTTCTCTACTAGCAGGGTCATAATCGCCACTTTAACCCTCTTTCTTTCATGGCGAAACATCTGAAAACTTATGTTTCTTCTGCTAACTCATCTCACTATCATATAGCTCGTACTTGCATGTAACGTTGTAAGAAAATCATGGTATTTACAACTACACTTAGGATTCATTCATATAAATTCCATCATCCATTTACAAATCATTGTAATCATAATATATTTTAAGCTGATCTACTAGTTATTATTGTCTTTTAAACAATAATGACGAAATGCTGTAATAACTATTTTAGTGAGCATATACAACTAGCGACTAAGTTAAACACGGATCTTGGTTCGTATATAGCGACTTATTTGGGCTAATTCAGTTTAATTAATGTTCCAACTCAATAAGCGTCCACATTAAATCCTATTACATTAAACAACTTATCCCTGACCTACTCCAAAAACATTGTCATGTACATGAATGTCATATTAAATGAATATCTGAAATTATACCCTTAGTTAATTACTCAATTTAATTAAACACACAAAAACCTAAGTCTTATTAGTATCTAAAATGTATGTAACTTTTGGCTATCTATTAAGTTCAGTGATTTTTGTGGATAACCTCGTCGTATTAGGTAATAAATAAAAGCTCTTGCTCCCAACGAATGACTTTGCAACTTAATCATAAATAGCTTACAGTTATTAACATTGATTATAATAATACAATTTTGTATTTACAAAATACAACAGCAGGGTTTTAACATTGGATTTCAACATGACCTTGTTCCTGAAAAGAAGCAATCTTTTGGATTAAATCACATGATTGTTAATTAATCGCATTGCCAAATACGAAAGCCAATTAATTGTAAATGATATTTACTTGCTATTGTATATAATCAGCTTTTCAACTTATATAATATTTCCTAATAAGAAGTATTATTATGTTCAATTTGAGTAACAGCAGAACTAATTTTCCATTGAAAAAAATTGTTTTTAAAGGTGGATGTTTTAAAGTGTTTTTTTTCATTGGTTTTAAGAATATATTTAAAAATACTAAAATAAAAAAAGAGAGAGAGCTTTATTTACACAGATACCATTGTAAAAAACGAATAAAATACGCTATACAAAAGTATGGTCCATACAGCACACTTTTTTATTGTGTAGCTACTTTTTCATAGCACTTTTTCAATGTAGCTTTGGTTTACATCTTACAAGTGTAAAAAAACAGAATGACCATTAAAACCTATAAACTACTATTTATAAGGACAAGTGATGAAACTATTAGCAATCGTCTTCAGAACCGGAATTAAAAACATAACGAAAGAACCCTGATAAAAAAACTAGTTAATAATAATACTTTACCAAATGAAATAAAAAAGTGTCTTTATTAACCAAATAGACAAAAGTAAACATAATATTTCTCAGCACTGCTACAACAATGGTCACAGTGGCAGTCTGTTGCCACTGGGTAACCTGGTTAGCAATCAAGACAAATAAACTAACGTCTATTATACAGCGTGGGACAGGGAACTATTACAACTTTTAATATGACACTGTGAGTAGTAAGGATGTGCTGTAAGGCTCAAATGACGCTGTTTCTTTGGAATTTTCTAATAATGTCACTCTCAGTAGTAGGCCTGGCTTGGTCATGTGAGCAATGTTCTTTTCCAAACACAGTTTATTGTTGCTGTGCGGCGTGCGTAGCGATCTTGTCATCACTTGCAGCAAAACTGTCATTTTGGTGTGGGTTAAGTACTCCGTGTATGTGGTGGCGTATTTCGAAGGAGATTTGGGGCTCAAAGAACCCGCCGAACTCCTGATAACATTAACCTTGTTAGAAGATCAATTTTGCAGTCTCCTCAACGTTCTGCTCGTGAGCATACATTCGCACTGGAATTGTCTAATCGTACTGTGCCTCGTATTCTCCATGAGGAACTACACCTCCATGGTAGTTGCTCATGAACTCACACAAAGGGACTGGCAACAACGACTGCAGGCATGTGAAATCTTAATTGCGGACCCACCTTATGACGCTCGGGTTTTGTTTAGTGACTAGACACACTTCCATATTTCTGGAGCGGTAAATAAGCGAAATATATGCTATTAGAGTGATTCTAACCCTAGGGTGGTTCACAAGAGTACCCTATATGCATTGAAGAAGGCAAGTCACCTTGAAGTTGGCCGTATTCCACAACAAATGCTTCATTGAGTTATGATGAACTCCAGAACCAGAATACAGCAGTGTGTTTACGATTATGACACTACTTGCAGGATATGTTGTTTAAAACCAAGTAAAGTTATATTAAAATAAACTCCCAGATATAATCTTTTAATCCCAATATAAATTTTATTTCTAACATAATTATTTGGATGTCTTTTAATGTACATTCAAAATAAGGCATTCTTCCCTGTCCTACCCTATAATTTACGAGGATACAAATATCAACTTTAAATTACATTGCAGTCTACATACAAAAATAAAGTTGTAATAATAAAATTTAAAAGCCATAGTTTGCCTATGCATCCTTTAACTAGTTAGCCAAAGCCCGCCAATCCCTAACATTCAACAGTTCCAATCATTCCTCCGTACTGAGAATTGGAACGCCGAAATAAAACCGTCTTATTACAGAAAAACGTGACAAACCAAGAGTACATAAAATACGTTTTCTAATTCTTTCATATTCCAAAGTGTGCAAAATTTTTGTTTGTTTGTTAGCTTAGGTTTGAAGTTGAGATTTAAAAGCTTATCCCTAGCTTTCATTGCCCAGGATATGAAAGTAATATCAAAATGTCCCGAAAGGTAGTCTTATCTCCAAGGTCAAAGTTGAGTGATAAGAATTGTGGTGATACAGACGTGCGTACTCGACCCTCGCAATTTCATCTGCATGCATCTCCCCCTCCCCCTCATCAATAACTGTGACTTTGTGTAACAGGTGTTAACCTCACCTACGTTTAAATTTATTTGAATTTCACATTTGTTTACCGGCCTGTTTCAGTGTCTACTCCAATTATTTTTTAATTCATAACTAATTCAATACATTAACATTCAATACATTATATTTTGTAAAAACTGTCTATTTAATACAAATAAAAGAAATTTTGATTTGATTTTATTTGAATTTTTTACCATTAAAGGGAGCCGTTTATGCAACATTGATAATACTTGTTCTTATTAATTTATATTTAATCTAAATATTTAAAAATATATTTTGTCTGTTACGTTTCTTGAGTAAATTACATAATTTGGAGTATTTTTGTGGGATTTAAAATAGGTGAAAAATGTTTGAACTGATTCTAAAGTATCACTATCACACCTGCGCTCCGTAACAAATTATTGTCCTGATGACCGAATTGAAACAAGTTACCTTAGCACTTAAGGGAACAAGAAGATTTTTAATAATGTACTTTATAAATAATCATCCATTTTGAAATCCGTTAAACTAAATAAAATCAATTTGGTTATAATGATTGTGCATTGTGTGATTGTGTGATACATTCAATCTCTGTTCCATTATCACACATAGCACTTTTAGAACACTACCTGGTAACTATGCAAAGGACGGATACAGATAGTAGAGTCAGCAGGATATATCTGTAATATATTATACACGGTCAAAAGCGAAGTTTCATGTGGACTTTTGGTGACTTACATTGATGTTTAAATTACATATGCTTATTTTACAATAACTTATACTGTCTTAACAACAAATTTAAATAACTCAATGAATTTGGTATAATTAGTCCGATATTACTTCTTCCAAAATAAGATATTGATTTCATCTTTTGGTTTCAGGGCAAAATATAACTCAAACTTAATCATGGACACAGAATAGTATTTGCGTTTGTCGTTAAAATATATGTTTACATTATACTAATAGTTATATTAGCATGACAAATTATTAGTCCAGTTGACAGTTGACACATTGGATACACAATAATATGGCATAATTTGAATACAAAACAAAATACAAACTATTATAGGGTTATAATAAAACAACAAAACTGTATAAGCATACAAATTAATAATTCAACTTATATAAAAAATATTGCACATTTCAATTTCAACACGAAGAGAGTTTGTGGATTTATTTATCTGATCAATACACTGCTAATCCTTGTATCGATCTTATGCATTAGTTAGTTTATGATCCTCAAAAAGTTCACCAAGCCTTATGGGAAATGGATTCTTTGTTGAAAATTGTATATTTTAGTGTGGAAAGTGGTATTTTCTTGTGCATTCAAGTTTCATTTAGATAGCCATTTAGATTAGTTCCACAACAGATTTACATTTGGATTGTTAAACTGTAAAACATCTGATTTTAATTATAGGCTAAAATGGTAATTGAGCACTTTCATGCGTAGTAGGCAAACGGAGAGCAAGAATAAATCAGATGATTATTTTCACCTTGCTCTAAATTATAGCTTAAGGAACAATGACTTTATTTAAAAATCTCAACTTTTCACTGAGTGGTGAAATTGTTTTTGTGTCTTTAGAACACAATAAGTGATTGGGCTCGTTATACACGAAATATTTTCCCTACCACAATAATTAACTTATAACAGAGAGATTAACTTTTTAGTTGTATATAAAATGTCATTAGGTTTTGCTTGATTTTTTATGTTATTTGATTTGCTTAACGGTTGTTATCGTGCCTGTTAAGTGGTTGTGGTTGTTGTGGAAACCCCAATAGTGAAATCAGGTAATAAGCGATTATCCATTCCTGCTCTAGAGTGCAACTGAGCTATTTTGCATACTGTTTACAGGCATGGAAATGTGTTCATTTCTATGCAGGGGTGAAAAATTTTTTTTTTTGCAAGTGGGGGTTGTTAGGTTACGTTTCCTATATGGTCACGACCCGTGAATTTGAAATTGGCAGATATACTATACATTTACGAATGTATTTTTTTTTTTTTTTCAAAAACAAAACTTGTAGTGAAAGGAAATCAACTATATTTTATGTCTAAATGCAGATGTTGAAGTATATTCATATTTGAGGTTCTAACTAAGTGTGACTGACCCTTGTGGATGTTAAAAATACAACAATATAACATACTGATAAAACAAATAACAGTAAATATAAGGACACCATAACACAAACATTCCCTTCAAGTACATTGTACGAAGGTTAACCATATTTTATTGTAAAACATTCTAATGGTTAAATTGGTTGTAAGTTTTTGTTGTTACTGTATTTGTGAAGATTGTGTTTATGTCATCACTAAACAATATTTATCTCATCGTTGTTGCTATTGTTGATTCTACTATTTGTTGTTACTTAAGTTAAACCAAAACTTTCTCCTAAAATTACTCATAAAGGCAAGTTTGATCTTGAAATCCAATTATATAATATTTACGAGTTTTTCATTGTTTGTTAGATATTAGATGACGAAAGTTGTAAGAGAAAAACAGTTTTGTAAAATTGACTCAACGCCTGAACCAATAAAGAAAATTTTATTTATTTATTTATTATATCTGGTATATTGGTATCCAGAGGGTTTTATATGGATAATCATACCTAAATTGCACTTCCATAATACATGTTCATTAATATCACCTTTACTTCATGATGTTACAGAACAAGGTATCATTATATCATCTAGTACAAAATAAAAACTATAACATTGTAATAATATATTCTTAGTCAACAAAATCTATTAAAAATCCTTTGTCATAAATTAAATATAAAAAAAATTAAATACTAAAACATGTTGGGTCATGTCAATGCTCTAAAACTAAATTCTTTAAAAAAATATTTTCTTGTTTTATTTCTTAGGGTAGCATGGTAAATTGAAATTGTGTTGTTTCCACATTTCAAATTGTTTTATTTCAAAACCACGTTTGACAAATTAAGCTGTTTTAGGTTAAAAAGTATGTTGATAATTACATTTCTTGAGATTTCAATCAACAAAACATGAATTATTCAAGGCCTTCATTCAAGGATCGTAAATATGAATCTTAAACCTTCAATGAGGTTGTAAAAATCTAATTGTGAAATATAAAACCACGTTTGACTAAATTAAGCTGTTTTAGGTTAAAAAGTATGTTGAAAATTAAGTCTCTTTTCTGTGTGTTTAAACATCCTCCGTAAGCGATAGTCTCGTTGGTAGTAAATTAACCAATAAAAGCAGTGTTTAGTGGTGATGAACGTGATTAAGCTTATACTCTATGGTGCTTGTTCTCTAAATCTATGTAGACATAACATTACGTCGCTATGATATTGCACGTACTTGCGTTCAGCAAAGTTTGTGGTTCAATACTGTCTGTTGTATTTAAATTTGCAGTTACTTTGCTCATTTGCTGGGCATAGGTATATTTATTAAAAACTGGTTTATTTTTATTTTGTTATATAATATTGTTTTTTTATACATAGTAAATTTATCTTTTTTCTCTTTTTAGCGAATTTCCCTATTGGGAAGTAGCTATTACCGTAGGTCTCATGGTAAGATCTAAGCCCGGGACCGATTTACTTTTTCATTTTGATGTCCGCAGAGGCCAAAAACACCATTAGTTCAAATTTTTATATATCTATATATAGGGATATATATATATATATATATATATATATATGTGTGTGTGTGTGTGTGTGTGTGTGTCCATCCGCACGATAACTTGAGTAATTTTTGTCCGATTTTGATAAAATTTAATTTGAAGGTGTAAGGCGGGATAAACTTGAATGAGTTCGCGAACCAGCATGATCGGACTATGGTAACGGGGGTTTATGGGGGGTTTTATGGGGTAAAAATAGGTTTTTCCCATTTTTGACCCTAAAAACACAAAATTTCACAACTTATTTTTAAACCATTTTGTAGAGCTTAAAAAACAAATAATTTAGTATATTGAAGTGTTATTATGCGCCTAATTGTTACGGAGAAAATTCAACAAAATTTTAAATATAAAATTCCCATGTTATTCTTATGGAGAATAAGTCAACTGTTGTAGTTTGCTTGTTTATGAACATATTTTGATCAAATTTGGAAAATACATTAATTTCTAACTAAACCACAGTACCTTTTAATATTTTACATAAAAAAAACTTTTTTACCCTCCCTGTTGCAGCAAACCTAAGTACTCATTAAACTAATTCTGTTAAAATAGGGAATAAATGTGATATTTTTAAGGAGACATTTTAGTTTAAATCCAATCAGGTAGATGGAAATTCGCTAAGTCTGCAGGTTTGCTGCGGCGGGGGTATTTTTATAATTCTTTATTCGCATAAAAAAATTACTTACAACTTTATACAGTTTTTTTCAACATTTAATTAATAACCCTTTTATTTACGTTTTCTAAACCGTTATTCCTTTAGAATTTTACACCTTAACCTAGTTGAAATACAAGTCGAGCTATATAGGTTGTATTGTATAAAGGGTGTTGAACAGCGATCCCTATCATCGTACATTCCAATCATCATGAGACTAAATTGATTGTAAGAATAATATGGTGTCCTACTTATATGCTAGGCTATTGGCTACCAGAGAAATAGGTTTCTAAATATACCGCTGAAGTGAAACTCACTTGATCATAATTAGCTTTTATTTGTTTGTTTATTGCTTAAATGTAAATTTTGGTCCACGCGTTTTTATGTTTCCCATATTCACTTAGCATACAGAGACTTGTCACTATATCCATTTACACCTACCACCATTCGCCCTTTTTTACTGAGAGCGTGATTTTCTGGCAGAGGGGTGTGACATCATAATTCCTAACCACTCGGGTAAAGAGTTTCAAGGGGTGGTTTAAGGGTCTCGCCCTCCGCTCGAAAAGGGTTAATCCCCTAATCACTGCCTCCTTGTAAACTAAAACTGGCTGTGTTGTATCCGTAATATAATTTAGAACAGTGTTATAATTTCAATAAAGATCAGGCATTTATTATAATTTATTTATTTACAACTACCACACTCCAACTTCTAAAACTACTATTAGACCTGAACAAAACAATATTTATTCAAGGCTCCTCTATCCGAATCGTAAGTATGAATCTGAAATAATGTCACAAACTTCATCAATCAAATATCCTATACTATGCTCACGTTCCGGCCTATCTTAACTGTTATCAGAAACATTGGGAATAGTTATGTATAGAAACGTAGAGTTCGTATAGTTCTTTATATATTTTAAGTATTTTGATGCAAAACTTCAAGCTGGTCTGGGTAAAGTAGTATTTCTTCCTCCAAAATAAAAGCATTAACAAAATCTTCTAGGATTGTTTCAGGTTACAAAACACTACATATTTGCTTCGTACATTGTTTATAATGCCTTGATACTGGTACTTACCTAATTTATTTATAGAAAATAAATTTGTTATTTATGATGGGTTTAGCTAATCGTTTATGGTTTATTTTCCAAACCAACGCAACGTGTAGATTATTTTGTTAGCAACGTAATCATATTACAAGTCTGTGTATTTGTAATTAGACACTTTGTTAAGTACTGTAGTATCTAAATACGTCCTTGCCATGCTGTACATGTCTTGTCCACAACTACCACACTCCAACTTCTAAGGCCGGTGGAAAGCTCTTTCTCTAATGACAGGAGGAAGGTTCCTAAGGGTTCTTGAAGTTCTAAAAATATGCATGCTTTCCTAAGTAAAATCTAGAATGTTTATCATAAAAAACATTTTCTCGATTTAAAATCACATAAGTGTACATTTTATGTTATCTACAAGTTATGTATTTTAAACAGGACATTTCTGTGTTCTTGCATCCTATCACGCAGGTCATTTAGCCAATATTTGAGCTATTTAAATACTTCCAGGAACTGCTTTGAAGTGGCTAATCCGTTTTACACGGCATTTGACAGATTGACCTATAGTAATTAATTTTACCAAGTACGCCCTTTGACATCCTTTAAAATATCGATTTACGTTTTAAACGTAGTTTATATTAAATTAGATAACTTAAGTCAGCTTTATTCGTAATAATATGTGATGGAAGTATGTTGAGCAATTGTTCCCCTCTTTATGCAAGTGCAATCTAACAAAGAATACTGCCGAATTTAAAAATCCCATTTTTAAAGAGGATGAACACCTATGTATATATTTGTATTAATTTTAATTTTCCGTATGTTGAACATAGTGTATCTTAAGCCTAATCAACTTAAGTACTGAATGGCATAGCTATAGTTGTTTATTGTATGGGATTTCCTATTGCATTCAGGGTTAAAGCTATGTAGGGTTTCCATCCGGGTGGTCAATACTAGTATTGTATAAACTACTATACTAAAATATGGACACAATATTGTGTATATCGGTATTTTATATAAAAACACAATTCGCTTTATGGAGTCAATATTCGAGCGTAGAACAATCTTGTACATTTAGGGCGGCCTGATTCACTAGTTCCTTAAGGTTACTACAAACTACTATTAACATTTACTAGACAGCATACAATGCACCTGATAAAATTCTAAGACATCAAATGGTAATCTTAGCCACGTTTCAAATTGTAAGGGAATGTTCAAAAGGTAAGGCACATTGTATAAATACATTCACACAAATAGTCTTAGATACTCTTAGATACTTAGCATGTAAATAGATTTTTGGTGTAACACACACACAATAAAAGTACGCATATGAAATTAACAAGTTCAACAGACAATAACAGTACAATCAATGGTTTTTTGTGTTACTTTTGATTTATTTTATTCAAACTATTTCTATTGATATATCCGCTTTCGTATTTTGTACCAGAGAATAACAGTATTGTAACTACGAGCTGTATATCCTACGAAAAACTTCACAAATATTGCATATTTATGGTTAAAATGAAAACTATATGCATCATTGAAAACGGAGTGATAAAATCATTGTTTTAGGCTCAAATATTCTTTTCACTAATCGCAAACTACTTTTTGCAAACTAAATGCATTGTAATCGCACAATGCAAATAATAGGCATGACCATAGACGATAGTTCCGTGTAATTGTGTTAGAAACAACTGCTGTTGCGCCCAGTTATGTTCTTGGGTTATGAGTAATTATTGTTTAACACAAAGTTCTAACTAACAACGGTATGCAGTCATATGTCGTTATGGCAGAATGCAAAGCAAGTGTAAAAGCTAAGTCATGTTTAGTTTTATTATCCTATCACAGTCCCTGCTTGACATATTCTACATGGTAGGACACTGTAACAGACTCTGTAATCATATTACACCACACAGCTTTTGTGTTAATATAACTGACGGCCTACACAATGAATACGGCCATATTAAACGTGTATGCCCTGCGTATTTATTTACTTAATAATCTACTAACTGGGTTAAACAATTTCTTAGCCAAACGGAAATCCTGAAAACCATCTCATTAGAGAGAGTGTGCCTTCCTTTAAAAGCATTTAAACTTTTAATTTGAAGTTTTTTGTTAAGAACTGTTTTAAATGCTTTATTTTAACCTAAATATGAACGTACACAGTTCAAGAAAATAGGTAATTTATCTTTTAAATCATCGAAGTGTTTGTGTTTTAGCGAATTTTCCTGTAGTAGCTTTTACCGTGGGGGGCATGGTAAGACCTAGGCCCGGGACCTTTTTTACTTTTTTTTACTTTTTTCAATTTGATGTCCCCAGAGATCAGAAACACCATTTGTAAAAATTTGTATACATGAAATGTATATATATGTCAATGAACGCGATAACTTAGTAATTTTTGTTCTATTTTTATGAAATTTGGTTTAAAGGTGTAAAACGGAATACTTGAATTGAGTTCACGAACCAGCATGATCGAACTATAGGAACGGGGTTTTAGGGGGGGTTTTTAAGGTAAAAATTGGTTTTTCTCATTTTTGACCCTCAAAACATTAAATTTCCCAATTTATCTCTAGACCCTTTTAAAGGACTTAAGAAAACAAATAATTTACAATATCAAAGTGTTTTGTACGGTTATTGGTAGCGGATAAAATTAAAAAATTGTAAATTTAAAATTCTCATGTTATTCTTACGGAGAATGTTGTTAAATGTTCTAGTTCGCTTGTTTATGGTAGCCTATTGGATATTTTGACCAAGCTTGGGAAATTTATTTATTTCATGCTAAGATATTAATACTTTACTAAAAACATACTTTATTAGTTTCCTTGTATCAGCGAACCTAGGTCCTCGTTAAACCTAATGTTATTTAAATAGATTTAATTGGAAATCAATTCAAATAAACGGAAATTCGCTTAGTTTGCAGGTTTGCTGCAGCGGGGGTATTTTATATCTTTGTTATACCACATCAGGTTGGTAGAGAGAAGTTGTAAATATGTTTTTAAATATTTAATTTTCATAGAACAATCAAATTATGCACGTTTAAAAGCGTCATATTCTTTCAATACTACCGTTTTAGGGAATTTCGTATACAGAGAACAAGCTATTAGGCTATCCTACGTCTCATGGTGAGACCTATACCCGGGACCAATTGTATTTTTCGTTTTGAGGTCCCCAGAAGCCTAAACCACCATCCGTTCAAATGCATGTATTTTGTATATAGCTTGAGTAAAAATCATCCGATTTTGATTCAATTCTGTACAAAGATGTAAACCTACTGTTAATAGAACGAGTTTGCGAACCAGCAGACTCACGTTATAGGAAGGTTTTATGGGAGGTTTTATAGACTTTTTCCCATTTTTGGCCCTCAAAATATAGAAATTTGCAATTTCTTTCTAAATCATATTACAGAGCTAAAAGGTTAATTGAAGGTTTGAACTATATACTCCGTGTTAATTGTAGCATTTAAATTATAGAGAAAATAAACAAAAAATCGAATGGAATAAATAATCAAACCGTTTTAGTTTTTTTTTCTTTTATGTATATACATTAACCACAGTTTGAAAACTTATTTCTTTCATTTTTACTGTTGACATTCCACTTTACAACTCTCTCTATGGCGAATATAAGCACTCATTAAACCTAATAGTATCTACATAGGTAATAAATCTGACACATGTGAGATTTTACTGAAAGTCCAATGAGGCAAATAGAGATTCGTTTGCTGTGGTGGCAGTATTATGGGTATTTGACAACATAAACATATAAAGATGGTTCAAAACTCTTTTATAACTTTCATCCCACACGTTAAAGAAATAATACAACCTTTAATACATTACCAATTCATGATTAACTGAATTGTTCACGACTTAATTTCAGTCAAATACGCTACAGAAGACATCAGATTTATTTTATGTTCACCATTCTATACATTATTATTGCTCGTAGTGTATCGTATGCTGTATAGTACTACCACACAACACAACAAAACAGTATAAAGACTTCCCACTGTAGAACAATTTCGGATATTAAACCAAGAATCAAGTTAGAATATTTAAGGCAAAAATCTATGCTTTTCAATGCGAGCTCCAATTTAACCGGAAAGATTAAGCCAATGCTATATACTAAGCGGGTATAAAAACCCACGTAATAGCTAGGATACTATATTTTTATGAACTCTGTTTTTGTGATTCTGCTCAAAGTTACCTAATTGAAATAAGTCTAAGAAGGGTTATTTTGTCATCATTCAATCTCAAACGCGTTCTTCCATTATTGAAAAAATTAACAAACAATATATTTATATATTCACTATTATTACATCTATTTTGTTTTAGTCATTAATCTCAGTTAAGGCTACCTACTATACTTTAACATCCAACATTGTGGGCTACATTTGTTAACCAAAAGGAAACCAAGGAATATGATTCAACAACAAAACACAATCCAGATTGCAACAAAGCGACAATGAGTCGCAATTGATAACAGCAATAATATACTACTCTCCACATAATCAGCTGTTTAATCAAGTTGTTTCTGTCTCCGTACATAATGTTGCAGTTCTACCGCATCTATTCCAACGAAAAATATTTAATCAGCTGATGACACAACTAGCTTTTTTGCACGAGAACTAAATAGAATAACTCAAATAATAGAACTGTATTGCTATGAATTGAAAATAGCACCAATATGATGAAAACAACTAACTTTTTACATAAGTGAATACAGTAGTTAAATACAACTAATATTGTATTATAGCTATGCATTTCTTAATTAGGGTTGATCTGAAGTGTTTATCGCTACTTTTTACAACTATTGAGTAATACTGTGGTTTTTGTTAGAACAGTACCAAAGCTCCGTTTGATAACCTTATCATGGGAATATTGAAGTGGACCCAGAAATAGCACATTATGTCGTAATTTAGGGGTGGACATAGAGGACACGAATATATCATACACGCAAACCTCCCCTTCTATCCCGCCTTCCCGTGCAAGCATTGACACGCTTCCGCACGCGTATCCATAATTACTCATGTCGTAAATAGTGTAAAATGGCCACTCTTGTTATTAGTTTTGAAATCAATACAACCAACAATATATAAGACAAACGAACATCAAGAGTAATTAGGTGTTTGATAAGAATTGAAATTTACATTATTTTGGGATTAGTTATTTGGGAATGCAAAATTAGTCATGCAAGCATATGAAACAGTACAAAGGGTAGCGGGTGCAATGAAACCGAATTTGGAATGGGTGGATCCGCGAAGATCATGATAAAAGTATTGATTAGTTTAGTAAGATTATAGCCAACAACAAAGTTTAATTAGTGATAAAAAATAATCTCTATTATGATTCAAACCTTAATTAAGTGTCAGTGAATAAAACATACCCCCTATGCAGAAAAACCAGCGGTCTAAGTGAATTTCCATTTGTTTGATTGGAATGTAACTAAAATATTTCTTTAAAATATGCACGTTTATTCCCTACCTAAAAAAAATATATTAAACGAGAACTAGGGTTTGATGCTACGGGGTAGGAAAAGGTGGTTTATTGTGAAAAATTTGTATATCGCAGTATAAAATTAACGAATTTTCCATATACTGTATTATCAGTTTACTTTTAACAGTTTTCTTTTTTGGAAATTTTAAAAGTCTCTTTGTACAAAGTTTAAGACTTCAGGTCCGAGTGATATTACTCATTGTTGGCCTAAGCCTCGCTTAGAGTAAGGCCTCACATCAGAGTGATATCACTCATTTTTGGCTTAAGTCTCTTAGTGCTTAGTGTATGGCCTCACATCAGAGTGATATCACTCATTTTTGGCTTAAGTCTCTTAGTGCTTAGTGTATGGCCTCAGATCAGAGTGATATCACTCATTGTTGGTCTAACCCTTTAAGTGCGAAGTTTAAGACCTTAGGTCCGAGTTATATTACTTATTGTTGGCTTAAGCCTCTAAGTGCAAGGTTTGAGACCTCAGGTCCGAGTGGTATCACTCATTGTTGGTCTAACCCTTTAAGTGCGAAGTTTAAGACCTTAGGTCCGAGTTATATTACTTATTGTTGGCTTAAGCCTCTAAGTGCAAGGTTTGAGACCTCAGGTCCGAGTGGTATCATTCATTGTTGGTCTAACCCTTTAAGTGCGAAGTTTAAGACCTTAGGTCCGAGTTATATTACTCATTGTTGGCTTAAGCCTCTAAGTGCAAGGTTTGAGACCTCAGGTCCGAGTGGTATCACTCATTGTTGGTCTAACCCTTTAAGTGCGAAGTTTAAGACCTTAGGTCCGAGTTATATTACTTATTGTTGGCTTAAGCCTCTAAGTGCAAGGTTTGAGACCTCAGGTCCGAGTGGTATCACTCATTGTTGGTCTAACCCTTTAAGTGCGAAGTTTAAGACCTTAGGTCCGAGTTATATTACTCATTGTTGGCTTAAGCCTCTAAGTGCTTAGTGTAAGGCCTCAGATCAGAGTGACTACGGGACTCAAGGTGAGTTGACGTTCTTGACGTTCCGCTAATTATGAAGGAGAGCATCATTAGTAGTGACAAATGACCACTTCGCAACAGGAATGCTATAGCACCCCTTCTTACGTGTCGTACATTTTTACGTACCTAATCAAATTATCAATTAGTACAATTCTCTAAATAGTTAATTTTTCATGATTATTTGCCGTTTAAATTACATTAATGTTAAATTCAAACTAATTCACCATGTCTTTTTATTTCACGTTAAATTTTCCTAGACGTTTTATTGTTATCGTGTTGCAATAGTGTTTTTATGATTTAATGAATGAAATATTATATATAAATAATATAATAATAACATGAATAATACAACAATTTTGTATCACGTGTGCGTTAGCACATGACAGTCATGGATTTATAATATCATTTAATTTTTACATGTTGTTTAAGTAATTTCCCTAAACGTTTTCTAAAAAAAATTGTTATTAGTTGTCTGATTTTATTTTCTTCATTTCAATTTTTAAGTTTCATAAAAACCTGTAAAATGATACCTAAGTACTATACTGTCCGTTTAATCATTTTGAGCTAACTCCTACCCCCACTAAGGGCAAAATTTTCAAAATTAACCATCATCATTGTAGCCCTTGATATCTAAAAAGGTTGCCACAAACCGATTCCAATTATATCAAACGGTTAATAAGTTAAATGGGGTGCAAGTTACTTCAGCCATTTCGTATACAGTGTCTATATAGGCTTGGTGATGTCTATTGTCTTTAATATTAAAATGTTTATATCTTTTGACAGTTTGTTGTATATTTTTGCCAAATTAATGTATCTTTATAGGAATAGGACCCTATAACGGTTATATCAGCGATGTATTTTATACAAGAGTATTATTTATTACCTAGAATAACATAGCAATCGTAGCTTTTAATAAGCGTTTATGACCTACCAGTAGCCATTTTCCTTATTGTTATTGTTTAATAACCTAATTACAACAAAATGCACAGTGTTTCATAATCTGTACATTGCATTGATGTTATTTTTTGCTAACTGATTCATTAGAGATATGATTGATTGATTGATTGATTCTGTAGGGGCGGACCTTGTCCTATTGCACGTCAGCCACTGATGGGCTTTTTGCGCTCCCCACATGGTACTTCAGAGTCCGTCAAACCTGAGTTGCTTAATGAACTCAAGCATCCTGTCAATGAGCTCCTCCTGAGGAAGGTGTCTGCCCCTTGTCATTACACCAAGAGTACTGTCCCTTACCTCATTCAGAGCTGTGCAGTCGTAGAGTAGGTGATCAGCAGTCTCCTCTGATTGCCCACATTTCCTACACGCAGTGTCACCATTGTGGATCCTCAAGCGATGCAGGTGTAATTTCAGAAAGCCATGTCCAGTGACCATTCCTATGATCTGTCTGAGTCGCCTCCTGTCCAAGCGTAGGGCATTGGAGGCGACCGTCTGGGAAGGAGAGAAGAGGGTGAGCTTACTTACCCTATGGTGCTGAAGCCTAACCCATCTTTTCCTGTGTTCCTCCTGAGCCCATGCCATGACTGAGTGACATGCATGCCCACGAGAGATTCCACAGAAAGGCTGTGGTCCCACGAAGTCTGAGGCTGACGCGACATTTGCTAGCCTGTCAGCCACCTCATTCCCTTCTATCCCTGAGTGCCCAGGAACCCAACAGAGCGTTACCTTGTTGCGCCTGCCCAGGTCACATACCGCAGAAAGGCAGTCCCAGACCACCTTAGAATTAAATTCATAGGAATCAAGCGCTTTGAGCGCAGCCTGGCTGTCTGTGAAGATGGAAATGTTGATGTCCCTGAAGCCTAGCCTCAGGTTTTCCCTAGCACATACCATAATCGCAGTCATTTCGGCCTGGAACACAGTTGGGTGAGTGCCCATAGGAAGACAAATGTCCACCCCGTTCTGCACTCCATGAATTCCAGCCCCAGTCCCACTTCTTACCTTAGAACCATCAGTATACCATTCAAGGTCGCCTTGTGGAAGAGGATTCCCACCGGACATCCACTCATCCCTGGACGGAAGGAGGACAGTGAATGGTCTGGCGAAGAAGAATCGAGTCGGCATGTGATCCGAGGGCATGTCCATTACCTCCCCTCTTACCTGCTGAGTGATCCGAGAGTGACCTCGGGATCCTCCAACATCCAACCAAAGGTTTTCACACTGGAGTCTGTAGGCAGTCCTCCTCGCAGTGACCTTGACATGCAGGTCAATCGGAGTGAGGTTGAGAAGGCAGTCCAGTGAGGCTCCCGGACAGCTGCTCATTGCGCCCGTGATGATGAGACAGGCGAGTCTTTGGACGGCAGCCAGATCTCTCACCGCCGACACTGAGTCCATCTTGGGCCACCACACGAGTGAGCCGTATGTCATGGCGGGCCTTACCACGGAGACAAATAGCCAGTGCATGAGCGCCGGCTTGAGCCCCCAGGTTCCTCCCACCATGCGTCTGCAGGCCATGAGTGACCACTTACCTCGATCAATGACCTTTTGGAGTTGTGGCCCCCATTGCAGCTTTCGGTCCAATACCACCCCCAGGTACTTTACCTGATTCTGCATTTCAAGCACTGTGTCTTGTAGTCTCAGAGGTCCAATGCCATTTAGATCGCGCCTCCTCGTGAAGGGGATAACCGCCACTTTGGAGGGGTTGATAGAAAGGCCTACCTCAGTGCACCATTGTCCAACTGACCTCAAGGCTGTGTTCATGAGGTCGGAGACCGTGTTGTTGAATTTGCCCATAACTAGTATCACAATGTCGTCCGCGTATCCTTGAACGAATACACCACTATCACTGAGAGATCTAATTAAGTCGTCCACAACAAGGTTCCAGAGAAGAGGAGAGAGTACACCCCCCTGTGGACACCCTCGTGTGGTCCTGGCCTCCAGAACCTCATTGTGAAGAGAGAGTCTTACCTTCCTCCTCTTAAGTAGAGACTCTACCCACCTGCACACCACCTCATGGAATCCACGAGCTCTGGCAGCATTGATTACAGCCTGGGTTTCAGTGTTGTCAAAGGCGCCCTGGATGTCAAGGAACGCCCCAAGGGCAATCTCCTTGAACTCAAACGCCTTGTCGATTCTGCTTACCAGGTGATGTAGGGCAGAGTCACAGGATCTTCCTGGGGTATAGGCGTGCTGGTTTCTATGTAGGGGATTGACTCTGAGGACTGTGTCCCCCACATACCTCAGCACCAGTTTCTCTAAGGTCTTCAACAGGAATGAGGACAGAGAGATGGGACGGAAGGACTTGGGA
The DNA here is from genome assembly GCF_028750875.1 of Macrosteles quadrilineatus. Classification (NCBI taxonomy): domain Eukaryota; kingdom Metazoa; phylum Arthropoda; class Insecta; order Hemiptera; family Cicadellidae; genus Macrosteles; species Macrosteles quadrilineatus. The sequence continues at coordinate 21,460,199 of NW_026542600.1, forward strand.
TCCGTGTAACTTGCCTTACCAGGTTTTGGGATGAAAACCACCCTTGAGATGCTCCAGGCCGGGGGAATGTGTCCCAGGGCCAAGCTGGCCCTGAACAACTTACTCATTGCCGGAAGTAATATATCGATACCTTGCTGGAGACAGACAGGTCTTACCTCGTCAGGTCCAGGTGATTTGTATGGGATGAGTGACCCTATGGCCCATCTCACACGACTGTGTGTCACAATGTGGCACGCAACCCTCCACCGAGGTAGAGATATGAATTTAGGACAGATGCAAATTAAAATTTACTCAAAATACTTTTATTAGATGCACTTATTTCATTTGATTGTTTTCTATTGAAGTTTAATAAACTGAAAGATAGGTGAGATTGATATTGAACTCATAATTGCCATTTCACAAAATTAACTAAAGTAATTGATATTTGGTTTATATATAAGAACGTCTGGTTTAAAATCATATATTAAGCTTTCTATAAGAAATTCGAGAATGCTAGAAGGTGTCCCATTAATAAATGCAATGAGCATCTACGAATGAGTTGGGGATATTTGCTAAGAAGTTCTACTGATATTGATTGACAGCTATCGTAGTTTGAAGGAATTTTCAAACAGTAAGATCAGAACGTAGTTCTTAAATAATCGACTCATAAACTGATCAAAGAATTATGGTAACGAACCGTACTGTCTATTCGTCATTTTTGTTCAAATACTTTTTTGGATGTTTTAAACAAGAAAATTTTAGATCAGAAAACAATATAACATTATTTACGTTCTTAATAAGGCAGCATTAATCTACCCGTTATTGTAGATAGTCAAGACACAGGTAAAAACTGTAAGTGCAATAGGGACAGGTTTTTTCTCACTCACTGACTCGCCCAAAATATCAATCAGTGTTGCATCGTGGATCTTTATATTGCGATTGCAACTAAATTGTAGATGGTAAGTAGGAGTTTTTTAATCACTTTCAATCATAACCAAATAGACGGGTAAGAGGATCTTAAAATGCAAGACTACTTACTTCACTTATGAAATACTACGAAACTACATCAAGTCACTAAATTGTCACTAAGAGCACAAATTCTGTAAAAGCAGTCTATTTTTATAAAACCAAGCCCTAAAACATGGAGTTTTAAAGGGACTGTAATAGACAAGATGGCCGACGGCAATTGCCTTCTTTTGAACAAGTCTTTCTTTACTTGTTTACTAAAGTCTGTTTACTTGTTTTTTGTGCCTTCTTAAGGGGATGAACCGTTAATTAACTCCAGCTGGATTCTGTATAACGCTATTGAAGGAAAACTATATCATAACTATGATGGTTAACTTTATTATGAAAAACTAAATTGTAGACAACATTGCTATATTTCTTTAGATCCCCCCCCCCATGTTCTCTTATTATCGGTTTAGTCAGATTTGTCACATTCGTGTGGTTGGAACGAAAAATAAAAATTACAATTGAATTCAAATAGATATCGCAAATGCAAAATTATCACTATAAATTTAAGTTAAACTTAGAATTTTTTTGTGCTGTAGAACAAATTTGTGTTTACTTTTTTACTGTTTTTATAGTATCATAAAATTTGTTGTCGGCGGTATCATATTTTAGCAGTTATTTCGTAATATAGTTTCTTGGACTATTGATCTATATTGACACTACCCCACTACAGTTTCATGTAGTATGTACTTAAGTGATCGGTCTACATTTTTCTACTTCGATGAAAATAAAAAAGTGTATACTTCAGTTATAGAGAATTAGCTGTTAGAGTTATCTTGTTGACTCCCTATTGTAACATTTACTATTTTTTTTTTGTTAGTGAAACGTCAAAATTATAGATAATCTATGAATCTTTTTTATTTTGTAGTTGCTAGTTTTCTTTGGAGATCAGCAATGGGCGTTATGATGACAGGCCTGTAATAATTACCGAGGAGTCAACAATGTGTGTAAATGTGCGTGAAATTTCAACTACAGGGGTATATCCTTTGACAACGTTTTAGTCCAATATGGACTTTTGCAACACGTTTGCAATTACTAAAGTATTGAATTTGTGCTCGAGGTAGACTGGAATATTAATATTTGTTTTTTTATTATTGTTGTTGCTGTGGTCAATAAAAATTGAGAGGAAATTTGGTACTACCATTTTCTCAAACACACGCTTGGGGTAAAAATGGGAATCTTCTTCATGGTAGGATGGAGGTTAACTGTCATTTATCATATGCCTCGATCATACCGGAACTGTATTTGAATTTGAGCAACTCTTTTCCAAAGATTGTTAATTAATAGTAGTAATGTTAATTGTTTCGATCGGTTAACCTACCTCTCTAATATCTATTATTTCCATTCAACGATGGTTTGTACCAGGTTTACAGTGAGAGTAAGAGAGAGAGGGGGTTTCCCTTGAAGCAGCAGCAGGCAATGCGGGTGCTAGCTGGGTGGGCTTAGTGCGACAACACATAGCCCTCGCTTACACTAAATGAGCTTACTGATTACCTTCGTTTGTTTCTTCACCCCACCTGTTGGTTTTTAGTAGATAAGTGGTACTCGATACTATGTTATTTTCTGCATATCCCGTACCTTTGCAATGAGATATATATTATTGCAGACGTTTGTGTATCCATGGTGGCGAGTTTGCATTTCAAGGTAAATCTAAAGATTAATTTATTCGTTTTTTTGGAAGAGATTTTACATTTTGATTTTTCAAGCATCTATTTTTAGGTGGTTCCCACAAAGTTAATTCAGAGGAATACCCAAATTATTGAAATTTATTTTATTAATTTATTTATTTTGATTATTGACCTTAATTTACATGGTTATATCGAAGAGACTTAGTAGCTCCTGAGCAAGTAAACCATCTAGATGTTAAAATTCTCTTCAATAAAACCACGGAAATTTGTGATTGAAATTGTTTGTAATGTACAACCAGATAAAATATCTTTTCGGAACTCTAATTTGCAAGCTCGTCAATTAACAACACCCCTTAAATTTACTTGGTGTGCTCTATACTATCTAACCTATAATTCAGTGTGGTTTGGGAACCATCAGGACACTGCTCTATCACAGCCTAGATTTACGTCATATCTAGTGGTTAAAAAGCGAGACTTCTGGCTTAGAGGTGCACATTCGAACCCCGCCAACCACCAATGGATTAAGCTGCTTAGTACTGAGGATCGAGACCGACCTTAACCTGAGGGTTCAGAGGGTTCATTAATTTAGAAAACACAAAGAGGGATGTATATATTACTATTTCTCAGAAAAGAACTTTCTCCTGTCTCCCTCTGCTAAAAATTAAACGTAATAACGGATGTTTAAGGTACAATTAGGTATGAACCTACTTACCATATCATGAAAAAACTATCAGTATTTAACTTTGATCCCACAAGTGGTCAAGAAGCTGGCATTTTCCGTACAAAAGTTTTCCACAATCGTAACACACTTATAACATCGTAAAGTTTGGTCATCTTTCAAAACTCATTTTCCAATAGTTTCTAAAGTCTACTAATGTTGTTATATTGACACATACATGTTACATTTTCTGTTAAATTGACAAAGTCTGTATCGTATTAAACATTGTACTGACTCACGCATGCTACGTAAGCCGTTATGTTGACCCACATATTCAATAAATGTTGTATTGATACACCATACTTACATTCGTCTTACCTGTAGCAATTAATTGTCAAGTGCCAGTATATTAAGGGAATTATTTTAAAACTAATAACAGTCATAATCTTCGACAGTTTAAAAGACTCAACCAAATGCTCATTTACTCAATGGAATTACTCATTTGCCGTTTGAAATAAACACTTCTTGTAAATATATTTTATCATCTTTCAGAGGCTAGCCTTGTTTTTTAGTGTTTTCTACAAATGTTTCCCGACTTACCATAGCTGTCACCAGTAAACATTTCTTGTATGTATTGATTTGATCTGACATTAGGCAAGTTTACTTTACCACCGTACACGATGTGTATTTTTTCACTTCCTAAGTAAGTTGCATAGCAGAACTGGTCAATATTATTCATCTCTCCAAGTGAGGGTGTATCTTGATTCCTTACTGTAGACCAGGCCTCTCTTCTACTCTTCTCATACGCATAAGATCCCATATTAATTGTCTCCTCCTCCTGTTTTCAATATTTCTTCTTAGAATTTGGGGCATTTTTGTTCTTCATACAAAACTAACGTTTTTACATTGTAGTCCAAGCAAACTAAAAAAACTGACACAGGAAAAGTTAAAAAATTCCAAGAAAACGTTTTATGGTTTTATTTTTTAGTGTTGGGTCTGCAGAGTGACATACTAAAAGTTGCCAAAAATCTGTCCACAGGAAACATCCTAAAATCACGATTAAAAATGGCGGCTTTTCCCAACATTGGACAAATTTGGAAAAAATATACCACATGCATATTATATTCACAGTTTTTGAGATATTGACTTGGGATGACCACCGATGTTTATTGGGTGGTTAGTACTTCATTTCGATAGGGAACTCATTTTTGGCCGCCATCTTGGATCCGCCATATTGGATATAAATAAAAAAATTACATGTAATGATAACGTTGTGACACATCATTATATTTGAATATATCTTCAAAACGTAAACAGATATTTAAAAACGGATTTCGGCATTGAAATAAGCGTGCAAATCTAGTTTATAATGATGTGTCACAACTTATCATTACATTTATTTTTTTTTAAATTCATATCCAATAGTTCCCTATCGAAATGAAGTACTAACCACCCAATAAACATCGGTGGTCGTCCCAAGTCAATATCTCAAATATTTTTGAATAAAAATGCATGTGATATATTTTTTTCAAATTTGTCCAATGTTGGGAAAAGCCACAATTTTTTTTGTGATTTTAGGTGGTTTCCTGTGGACCGATTTTTGGAAACTATTAGTATGTCACTCTGCAGACCCAACACTACAAAATAAAACCATAAAACGTTTTCTTGCAATTTTTTAAAGGTCATATTCTATATTTTTCTGACTATTAGTCTATAACCTTCTGACTATTACAAACATACATATTTACTCCCAAAAAGCTGTAGTTTCTTTTTCATAAACAGCTGTTTATTTGTTTTTGGGTTTGTTCTATGTAGTTTTTATGGGGGGAATGGACCTTTGAGAGCACCTCACGCCCTTTAGAATAAGAGTTTTTAAGTTCTAAAAGCTTATTGCAAAACTACAAATTGATACGAATCTTTTGACACCTCAGGCGATGAAATTGGTCAACCAATGAGGAAGGATTAGAGCTCACAAAAACGGCTTCACGTATTAAAGATATATATTGGATTAGATATAGTAAATTGTACATTAGTTGTTATATCGATGTACACATATTGAATTAGTTGTTATATTAAAAACGTTACATCAGCTGTTTTGTTTTGTTCCAGATGGCATTCCTCCAAAGCAGATCCATATCTTTGGTGGACATGTACATTGACAATTCAGAACCCTCCGAAAATGTTGGACAGATTCATTTCAGTCTTGAATACGACTTTCAGAATACCACCCTTATACTACGGATCCTAACGGTAAGTGTTTTAAACTGTGAATTCCTACATTAAATCAGAAGCATAAAGAATTTCTAATACATATGTAAACTTGATAACCCCTACGGTTTGTTGATGTAAAAATCTATGGTGTAGGCATCTGATTTTTAGTCATGTGAGATGTAAGAATATGTGTCACAGAAGAAAAGGCAAGAAAAGTATATTACGTTACTATTCCGGAAAATGCGGGATTACCATACGAGTACGCTAAACACATTTTGGGCGTGAAAAGTACGATATCTTTTGCCATACTAAAGCAACATAACAATTTAAAAAGCTGTACAAATCCGTTATATATTATTCCCACCGACTAAAGTACTTAAAAATCACTCTTCATAAACTCTAAGAGAGGTTGTGTTTTCGTTTATTGCCAATTATAATCAGCTGGTGTCCCGTACATCTCATTACAGTCCAGTAGTACGTTATGAAACCCCATTTGATTAAGCAGGCGGCAAACAGCTGTTTTCCGGACTAATTTCATGCGTGGAAAGGCTATGAAAACAGTGTAGTTTAGCAAAAACGTATTTATTATATTAGGAGTATAACGCATATGCAGTCTTAAAACGCTATTTCTTGAGTAGTATATAACCTATGTTATACAACGCTTATGAGAGGAAATTAATTTATAAATAGAGTATAAAAACCTATTATACTAAATTTGCATGGTTAGATTAGAGATTGATATCGATATAGGTATTTTACTCCGTATACTTAAATGACTTTCACGCGTATTGATATTAGCGAAAAAAAATGTCGCCTTTTGTCTATAAGGTTTTTATGTCCTTAAACTAGATTAAAGTAGTACAGTCATTATAATATTTCAATTATTCAGGTCGTTAAACCAAATATGAGTCTAAAGCCTTCATGGGATAATCCTTATAAATAATATTTAGAGTTAGATCCACCAAAACAACTTATAAATTAAGAGAGCATTCAATTTCTGTGAAAATGTCATTGAAATTTATATTGCCACTTACAAAGAATTTATTTGGGAATTATTATTAAGTTTACACAGTTTTATGAGTGTTTGAATTGTTTAGTTCCAAGCAACACAGACCAGTGGCGTGTAGTGTTTTTTTTTAATTAAAGGTTTTTTAAATTTAATACAAAATACAATAACCGTGCGAAAATTAGGATTTATATGTAACTAATGCTCAAAGTGGCACTTAAATGCACTCGAGAGAAACGTTTAGAGCGAATGTGCCCACGAATAAACCACATTTTTCCAATTCCCTACATTTATTGTAAATATAGATATAACACTAATACATTTTTATCTGGTTGTTGGTTTAACAAAATAATTCAGCCCATCCGTTTGTAGTATTACAATAATATTTCCCATCATTTGCACTGATTTGATTAAATACAATAAATTGTTATTCCACCCAACAATTTCCAAGTTACAAGTCAAATGTCTCACGTTGTAGTTGTAAACAAAATGGCAACAATGGTCAGCGAAACAGCTGATCTATTATCAATCAACGCTGCCAAGTTGATTTCCTGGCCACAACATAACTTATTATATCTTATTTTTGGTCGAAAAGTAAGACAAAGTAAAACGAGAGTTAAAAGTCAAGATTTTTCGAAAAAGTTAAAGATTGCGGGAACCAGTTATTTTGTGTGTTAAAATTAGGTCAAAACGGCCACTTTAATAGGTAATAATAGAAAACCAAATCACCAATTTATCATTTAAAAAGGTTATTCAAAAATTTTCGTCTCTTATTAATTTTTTTTTATTAAAAAACGGCAGACTTTTTAAAATTTTAAATCTTAAACACACTGTCTTTATTTTGTCAGCTCAAAAAAAAATATTCTTCAAATGTAGGCGTTGAATTTGAATGTTGGCGGCCACGGCGCGGTAGATGACAGAGCGGGACTTGGAAAGCGCCCGCATCCGACGCGATGCAATAGTGATACACAATGTATGATTTTTGCAGTCATAATTTACCGGCGCGTACTTTATGCCTTAATCTAATTTAAATACTCTACAATGTACAGTGTACATTGTTCACTCCCTTTACTCTAAATAATAAGCTATCTGTGATAAGTTTTAGTACTTCGAGCACTTCGTAATTTACGGGTACACTTCTCCAATGGAATTAGAATAGTTTTAAGTTAAAATTCAAGACTAATGTTTGGGTAAAATGGGCGATTTCTATGGAACTATGGGTAGCCAGCTGAGTTGATTTAGCTTAGTAACCTTTAGATTGCCGGTTAAATCATGATAAATTAGGGGCTTTTTCATTGTTTATGAATAGATCAATCAAACTTTAATTAATGGTTTTGCCAAATAAACAGCTGTTCTTAGCTAGTAGCAAATCCACATTAGGTATGTCACTACTATTATATTCAGGCAAAAGCATTGAGTCTCAAAATAATCACATAATTGAATTTCTATTTTATCGCTGTATGTAGTTAAGCTAGACTTATCAAACAGTAAAACGAGTTTTAATGGAAGTAGATCATGACAGTGTGTCCAATAATCCATTTGTTTATCAAAATGGGTTGTGGAGAGATCAAAACAACGTATTCATGTCATTAGTTTTTCATCAACGGTGTGCGTTACATTCAAAAACACGTCCCGCATTGTGTCATTAAAGTTTGCCGTCAACTGTAGAGAGCTTATAACATAGTGAACATTTCATCATGTTTAACAACATTGGCTCTGCTAAACAATTGTGTTACTCACATTATTATATGGGGTAGTTTTCTGTGCTTTATATGTTTAAAGTTGAATGGTTTTCAATTTTTTATCAATGAGCTAACTGTTGTAGAAGATAGTAAATAAACAAAATAATATTACATCCCAGTTCCAATTAATAAAACCTGACATACGTATGATGTTTGTAAAAATACCAAACTATTGTTTTGAGTTTTCTGTTCCATATCCTGATCAGTGTCATACAATTATAGCCTATGAATTACTTTTCGTGTAATTATTTCTTTCAAATATACAGATCTGACAAAAGTGTACATCACTGTTACTGTAAAAAGTACCTTTTTTACATTTTCACACGAAACATCATGTAACATACAATCATATGTTATATTATGCAAAACTGTAAATCAAGTTGGAGATAGTAATCATAAAAACTGAATGTAGTAGAAAAATGTCTTTAAAAGTTTTGGGATTAGGTCTGATGAACTGGCCCACATATATGAAAAATGACAGATGTACTTTATTTTCATTCTTTAACTAACTGTTGAAACTATGCATGGTACAATAAAGTGAATGTATTGTGTAATGTTTTCTATATTTCAAAGCAACCGCTTATTTACTTATAAGTTTGAACTTTTCAGATTAAACATGTTCCGTTCATTCTTTACTTGAATTTTGAATTGGGTTAAGTTATATTGCGTTTATATTTTAACTACCATCCAGGTACATTTCTTTCATTTCAAATGTAAATATTAGATAATTCGCTATTCTTTTTAAGATGCAATTTCTTTTTCACTAAGAAAAAAGAAAACACGATTATTGAATAAAATTACCATTGTTATAGACTGCAGCTCCCTTACTGAATTGTATTAAGGTACTCTATTTCTCTTGAGTTACAAATCTAATGAAGAATCATTATTATCAGAGAAATAAAATAAGCCACGTTTTTCAATGAGGTCAAGTTTTCATTGGTCTATTTTTGTTGCATTATTTCCACAAACATGAACTCCATAAGTTAATTAACATTCACTACGAAGCACCCAATCAGGGCCAACTTCTCGGATGTATTTTCCTCATATCTTCCACTCCATATGGCCAAGTTTAGGACTATTCCAGGTATCGATTTAGCAAGGGCATTAGTTTTGATTAAAACTCATCCGTGTGAATATGACTAAGTATCACTTGACATCTGCTTGAATACAACCAAATATATGAAATAATCACAACGTTTCACATGATTTTCATACAATTTGTATGCATATTTACCATATTGTACCTTTTATCTTCACGATTGATCTAAGGGTTGTTACAAATTTACCGAGTAAGTACATTTGTTTGAAGCAAATAATAAATAATTTGTATTTAAATTATAATTTGATTGAATCTGATTTTACACAAAACCTAGATTGTAAACTTTAGAATCTGAAGCCTTAAACAACAATAAAAATCTATGCATAAATATTGTTACACGTAATAAACGCTGTGAAAAATGCATTTAAGTTAGTGGAAAGGATTTTGAACAATTATTTTCAGTTTAAAACCTATGTTGTGTGAATTCAATTTTAATAAAATTATAATATAAATAAAATTGATTTATTATTTGATTAAAACAAATACACTTACTTGGTAAACAGATTTTTGAAACACCCGGTATATACTACGGTTTGTAGCCTTATATTTAAGGCGTATGTAAGTGAATGGTAAGCGTTGAATGGACGAGATATAAGCCTCATTTGTGTTTATTTGAGGCTTATTGTAATAGCTGCTTCTTCAGGTAGTACCATTTGTTAGAGGCCTTATGACCAAGAACAATTAAACAATCAAAAAGCTTATGTCGTTTCTGGGCATCCAACCGGCAACCCTTACAGCGGAGCATTATATTCACTCAGTTACCCAGCTACATTGGTAGAATGGTGCGGAAGCCGTAGCGGGGTTGAAGTAATGTGACTGAAAATTGTCCCCTTGTTACATACCTATAATTAGATAGATTTGATCTGTTAATGGACAGCTATTCTTAAAATAATATTTTCAAATTGTTTGTTTCTGTTTGAAACCGTATTCTAATACTCTACAAGAGTATAATCGAATCCTGTAATATTGAAACTAATTTTACATTTTAACTGAGGTGCTTTCCGAAGCATCTGCTGTAATGTCTATAAAACAGCTTAATTGAACATTTTTGATGAGAAGAAAATGTATTTCTATTTAAAAACAAAACAAAATAACGTTTTAGCTTGATAGTACATTTTTAAATAGTTTTGAGCTAGAATAGATTTTTGAAAAGATCAAAAGCACTCTAAAACCTTCCTGTATTCTTCAAAGGCTAAAACTCCTTTACCAAACGGAAGAACTGCATTAAGTGCGTCAACAACCATTGACAAACACACAATAGCATTTAAAAGGAAAGCTGCCACTCTGCTGTGTTCAGACAGTATCGTGTTCATAATGGAGTAACTTCTGAGCTTGTTGATGTGCTTTAACAGACTTATCTTCAAACTAACATATATACTGTATATTTTTTTAGAATACTCTACTTTGTTCAAAATACTATTTGAGTTAAGGGTTGTACGAGTCGTTTGAATAGTTACAATACACAAAAATAAACAAACTATTACTGCTAGAGGTATCTTAGATATTTATGTAAGAATACTTAGTTTTTGAAAAGTTTCAATACACAAACTTTGATCTAATGAACAAACTACAAGCTACTATCAAACGTAATCAACATGTTCATAATGAAACACGTTTCAAACTTTGCTGAATGCTTTAAAACATAAACTTGAGGAGCAGTTCATTAAAATATTCATGTTTTGTAGATAAGTAGGTAAAAACTTACAGTACAATTTTGAGTCATCATTGAACTTCAACAAAGATTAACCACCATCTATTGGCTATTTAATGTCAGAAAAGTTGATCATTCCTACCCATTTAAAATTAACATTAGATTCAATGAATTAATTAATTACTTATTTAATTAAAGTGTCTCAAAAAATTTCATAAAATAAATGTTTAATTAACTCTATTTTAGCATTATATAGACATATACATATACACATATACACGACATATACACATAGTATATAATAATATACATATACAAACACAAAATGGAGTTTTGTAAAATATTTCCACCTTCCAGAACATTTTCATCATATCATTAACTGGAAAAAGCAATATTTTATTCCCTGAAACCATGAAATTACCAACCAAATCCATTACATTCTATCAAAGCTCTGACAAAGAGGTAGGTAGTCAAAACATCAACTTCCAGGTAGTATTACTTTAATCTAGAGCTGAAAAAGGGATATTAATAATGGAACACTATGTCTATATTACTTTTTCAATGTTACAATTTGTCCATCATGTTTTTTTTCTGTTCAGAACAGATAATTGCTTGAAACTATCTAAAAAAAATGGAAACTACATAAATAAATATATTCGTGGAAAACATGTAACATTATTTTTAATGAGGAAGAAAGAAACTTGCTCCAGTATATTTCTCCGTTTAGGGTGTCTGGTTTGGGGAGGAATATAGTTTCATTTTAAATTTCCAAAGAAGTGGTTGAAAAAAGATCTCTTGAATGTAGTTAACATTACTGAATCTATATTGAGTACATCTTATATTTGTAATGTAAGATTTTCAAGGTTTGTATTTTGAGAAGTGTAGCTTGAATGTAAAACAGTCGATGGATTTGTCTCAGTCACATATCCTAGATAATCTAAAACTTATATTGATATAGTGTACTCAACAGGTATCCTCTTCTAACTTGCCTCTTGTTTCTGTTCAGGCTAAGGAGTTGCCTGCAAAGGACATGTCAGGAACGTCGGACCCTTATGTTCGAGTTACGTTACTACCTGACAAAAAACACCGTCTCGAAACCAAAATCAAGCGCCGCACCCTCAACCCTCGTTGGAATGAGACGTTTTATTTTGAAGGTTTGTAGTTTCCTGTGACTTTGAGATTTCTGAGATCAAAGACATCACAGTTAGGATTCGTGGCAGTAGCATAGCCTCCAAACTACCAATGATTATTGAAAATGTTGTATACATCTGCTTACTGGTAATCCCTTAAATAGTGTTCAACAACTAATTTTGGTTGTGTGTACACCAACCAATACAGCCTATACATTGTTTCGATGTTTAAATATAATAGTCCTCAGCAAAAGATTACGGAATTATGGTGGCCAAATACAGCCTGAAGCTGGATCAAATTTTCGGCCAAAGCTAGTCGTGGAAAGTTTTTGTTTTTCTATGTAAGTGACTTCCAATAAGCAGGTATCTACACAATTTTCAAGGTTTGGTGTTTTTTGTTTCTATTAAATTATCTTACTCTTGGCCAGTTTACTTAGCATCATTCATAGCTGGAGGAGTCATTGTAGTGTAACTTATCTTACGCTCCATCTGATCTTTCTGTAAATCAAACCTGTTCCTTGTGTAAACCTAACCTAACCAAAAACCTTAGACTTGAATAATATGTCATAAAAACATTCTTAAAGACTAGATTACCTGCCTTTTTTATAATAAGAACGTTTTAAATAATAAGATGTTCACCCTTCATAACCATAAAATATTAGTTTTTGTGACAACTGAAGTAAACATCTTTATGCTATACCATTGGAAGAATATTTAGTAATTCAGACGGAATAGCTTGTGGTCTTACAGAAATGGAAAATAATGTTTTGCACAAAAAGGGAATCACGCACGGTCACACAAGAAACCCTGATAAAATAACATAAGAGTTGCCTCACAAAACACAGTAATTAATGTGCATAATTTGTATGTTAATTTTGGTACTGTTGATACAGACCAAATTCAAAGATTATATTTTTCGTCAGCAAAAATTCGTATAAGTTACTATTGCTGCGAAAACAAGCAATTATTAATAATCCCAGGATGATGGTTTGATTGCCATCAAGGTTAATGGCACATTATCTTATAAATAGTGTAATGATTGTAAAATTACTGAATGAATGGTAATATTTGTATACATGATTTACATGTTTAATTTACTCTATCATTTATTTAGTAGGATAATCAGTATTGAATCATAGTTGTACAGATAATTTAAGTTATCTGAAACGTGTGAGAGGTGCCTTGTGATTAAGAATAGCATGGCTATTGTTATCTGTTTTGTATATTCTTTATTCCCATTGAAGGCATATACTGTACAGGTCTTGTTTCCACTAAGTTCAATAAAAATCCTTCTAAGTAATTGGTTTGAAATGTGTGTCTTTACGAATATAAATACACTTAATTTTTAAATTAAATATTTATTGAAACTGTTTATGATGAACAATTTATTTTTGATTCGTTCAATGATTTTTCGTTTTTGTAATTAGGTTCGAAAAATTAAAATCTGAATAAAACCATTGACTACAAACCCCTTTAAATAGCAAGCTGTATCAAATAACGTTCTGTGTGCTTGGCTTGACCAAGTAGTTTCCGTACATTTAAACAGATCGCTCCACCTGTACCACACAGTTAGCTTGTGAATCTGGCTGCTCGGGGCGGATGGAACCAAAGATGTTATTCAAACCATATTATAAAAACCAATGCATTGTATCTTGATAAGGTTAATTGCAAGACGTTGTTAAAAAAATACAATAAAGTCAAATAATATTATACCCCGTAGCTCAGTCTTTACCTGGTAAGCCAGTTCGTTTGTTTGGATACCAGCCTTCAGATTTTCCATAACCCTTCAGTCACAGCAACCTTTCTATATAGTAAATTATCTGCTAAAATAGGGTACTAATAAATGTGCAAAATAAACAAGCTTTAGACTTCACTAGTAAGTGAGTGCAGCAACAATGAAACTCAGAAACTCATTCAGTTTAATTTACAGGTTTTCCCATCCAGAAGTTGCAGAGTAGAGTACTTCATTTGCACGTTTTTGACTACGATCGGTTTTCTCGTGATGACTCCATTGGTGAAGTGTTTTTGCCTTTATGCCAGGTATGTGATGAACAATTATTTAGATATACAAAACGCATTTTTATTAAGTATTAAAGTATAAAGCATAGTCATACTGTATGCGTATTTTTCTTATACAGATTAGTTTAAGTTCTTAAATTCCAAACCGTTCGGACGGATATAAAGTGACAACCCTATGAACCTAAAAACATTTAGGGTAAAAAAAAACTATCACAAAAGTCAATAAATATCTTCCTGGTTACCATACAGTCAATATGCAATATCAGGGTTTGACCTAAAAGGGCTGGATTGAAAAGTAATTTCATAACTAAAGTAATAAGTAGTTTGATAGATTGCATGACATTTTCCCTTAACCAGACAAGTTTTGACGATCAATGAAATTAGTATTCACAGTGATTAGTATATTGCACGATGATTGTGCTAATCATCTATGTACAATTAATTTATGTAAATATTAAATAATCCCAATATGGTTAAAGTAAAAGTGGATTATAACCATTGTAATAAATTGACACTAACAGTTTCCACAGTAACAATTTAAAACAAGTTTAGTTTATAAAAAATATTTGATATTACTAAGTTAATAATATTGACTCAGCATAAAAAAAAACGAACTGCAAACCACGAATAATATTTGTGTTTGGTTATTAGCCACTTTACAATTGTTAAAAGGATGAATTAGTTAAAAATTGTCTTTGTCTACACTGTGTCTAACACTATCAATCATTTAAATAACTGATTACAGAAGTTTTATACGCGTATATTACACTTTGGTTCTTATTTGGATTCTAATAATATTGATTTAAAATAAACGATTTTATGGATAAAATACGTAGATGCATCAACACTGAATGTAAATAGTTCTCCACCGCATTTATAACAAATCGCTAATAAAATTGAGTCATCAGTTTCAATACCTTAATCCCCTTACTCAGGATTAAATTCAGCAAACTGGGCTTAAGGCACGTTTGTAGATGGGATTCATTTATTTTTGACAAGCTTTCTGCTTCATTAACCTTAGTTTTTGTATTAAGTACGTAATGTGTATCCAATATGAACAATATGAACGTCAGGAAGTACAGGTGGAAAACTCAATGTTTAGAGAAAATCGACAAATATCTCGCTTCATCATAGTGATTGGATTCATCTTTGCCCTTTATGTGGGCAGAATGAAAAGTTGGACATGTTGGTGGCAAGATTAAAGTTTAAGAGGTCTCTAAGATTAAGTTTATTTGTTTTGTCATGTGTTTCTAAACTGTATTGTATAAGAGTAATTGTTTCAGCCAAATACAGTTACATGCCCAAACTATAGCCTATTAATCAAGTCATTGAAAAAGATTTCCTACTTTTAATCAATCATAAAATACTTGTAAAGTTGCGAACATGTAGCCTATCTAGTTTCTTTATTTAAATTTGGTAACAGTTCAATTTTTCAGTTGTATACAACGCGATGTATATCGTAGACTTTTAAAATCGGTTCATACAGTGATGTTTTTTAATACAAAATTGTTCAATTGAGAGTAAATTGTTACAATACCTCAGCAAATTCTTGTCACAGTTAACCTGCAGATCAAGTGAATTTATCCATGATTAGTCATTCGCTAATCAGGTCTGATTATGATTGGAGTTTCTAATTATTGCAATCGATCACTAAATCACCATCTATTGTAAATACAGGGTGGTAATAAAGTCCGAATACAGTTAAATATTTTCTTAACGACAACAGATAAATGAATAAGATTTGGTACATCAACACCACACCTAAAAATCTTCTTTTTTTAGGAAATATCAATTTTCTGTCATATTATGGGGACTCCCTGCAAGGAGTTAGAAGGAAATCTTAAATAGAAGCATAGGTTGTCATGTACATCAAGTTAAAGGTCTTTACTAGCAGAATATAATGCCGCAAACTTGAACTCAAACGGACAACCGAGCCAAGAATGACAGTTGTTCAAAGATTCATTTAATTTGCATCGCTATTATACGCTTACTCCACAGGGGGTACAGCCCTAGGAATCGGAAGAAAATTTTTAACGTAAGCATAGGTCGATATGCACATCAAATTAAATGTCTTCACTAGTAGATTACAATGCCGTAAATTTAAGCTCAATTGAACGCCTGAGTAAAAAATGGCAGATTCAAGAAATATTTGAACGGCTGCCATTTTGCGCAGAATCAACCTTTTGAACTGCGATTTGCGGCATTGTATTCTACTAAAAATACCTTTCATTTGATGCATATTGACCTATGCTTCCACTTAAGATTTTCTTCCGACTCCTTGTGGGCCGTCCCCCTGAAGAGTTATTGTATCACTGAAAATGTGTTAAGATAAAGTTTTATGCTCTGTAACTTTGTACCACGTATTGTAGCTCTATGTACATTATTTTTTTTAATATTCAACTGTCTTCGGACTTTATTACCACCCTGTATTTCCCATCTTGTAAGTTAACAGTAAAATTAAAATATATGTTTAAAGTGATGTTAGACTATTTTTACTTATTTCCTTAAATTTGATAACACGTATAAAAAAAAACTATCTAACATAAAAAAGTAATTGCTTTTCAAAATCTATAAACTGTTTAAGAAATATTATATTTTTTGTTCAAAATTGGGAAAACAAACCCCAATTTTCACCCCATAAAACTCCGTTTGCATACTGCGATATTTTGTAGGATAATATATATATATATATTTATAATATATATATATATATATATATATATTGCAGGATAGTTGTGTTATTTCCCAGGATAACCTGGGAATATCGCTTAATGTACAAATCATCTTGATGAGTAGAGCTAATGTTTTACTCGTCTAAACATCTAAAGAGAAACTAAAATGCATTATGATTTCGCATAATAGTTATTCATAAATTTAATATTTTGTATGTTGTGTCTTTTTAATCATCCTTGAAAGTAGGGAGTTGTTTTTAAAACGTCCTGCTAATTTTATCGGCTTGAGAAGAACTTTGGAGGACATGTTTGCAACTTTAACTCTAATTTGAAAACACTCAACCTTTAATAAAAAAACCCTTTATCATACCAATATTCAATTAAACATGTTTAAACTCTAAACCACCGTTGTACACCATAAAACTTGTCGTCTAGTAATTTACTCTGACATAAACATGCGGTGAACTCTCCTCAAACTTGTGGGTTCTGAGGTTTACCTTTGTGTCTGTTTACTCTTAGGTGGATCTCTCTGAGAAACCCTCTTTCTGGAAAGCTTTGAAACCCCCAGCTAAAGACAAGTGTGGGGAACTGTTGACCTCTCTATGCTACCACCCGAGCAACAGCATTCTCACCCTAACTCTCTTGAAAGCTCGCAACCTCAAGGCTAAGGACATCAATGGAAAATCCGGTAATTAGAAACTTACTCTGTAATACCGAGCAATAAGATAAATACTCAACACTTTGATGTTTCAACAACAACTTCCTAATCAAATATTAACTGAGAGTCTGGAATCATTGCAGTATATTTCATCAGGGATAACGCCAATTTATGAATGGTTGAATCACCTTTTTTTCAAATTTCGAGCCATATAGATTTTAAGAATATACAGGGTGTTTCCAAATTGTCTGGACATATTTTGTAGACTTGTTCCTTGGGCTAGGACAAACAGAAAATTTCATATGCGTATGGGTATAAAATGCCTAGATTTCTGTTTGTCAGTTTGTTTGTGATTTTTTTAAACAATTTTATAGCTTGGGCATTTTTCAAATAGAAATTGGTATAAATGTGTCATTTGAAAGGTAAAAAGAGCTTTCAAAATCGTTTCAATATCTCAAGCCTTTTCAATATGGTGGCCAATTAAAATAATAAAGGCCAAATTTCATGAAAACCGTAAATTCAGAAAATTGTTTTAGGATCAAAAATATAGAGGGTTAAAATCTAAATCAAATGAGATCTTATTTGACGAATTGGGATGACAAACAGCCCAGTTATCAGTTTATTTTACTACATTCGGTTACGCAATTTAATAGGCCTACTATAATAAACCTAACTTAGTAGTCCTGAGCAGTATGGTAGCCCCTTTAAATTGCGTAACCGAATATAGATAAAAACGGATAGCTCAGTTTTCATGAAATTTGGCATATAAAATTTTAAATGGCCGCCATATTGAAACGGCTTGAGATATTGAAACGAATTTTTAAGCTTAATTTACTTTCTAAATGACAATTTTATACCAATTTTGAAATTTCTATCTTAAAAAATGCCCAACATAACATAATTTTAAAAATTCACAAACAGATAAACAGAAATCTAGGCATTTTAGACCCATACTTATATGGCATTTAATGTTTGTCTTAGCCCAAGTAACATGTCCACAAAATATGTCCATACAATTTGGAAACACCCTGTATAGCTAAATAAATAAATCAGAAATATTAAAGCAAAGATATTAAAAGAGATGACAATAATAACACTTTTTTTAAAGTCAATGAAACTTATTTTGATATTGAAATAAACAATATGAAAATTGAAAGTGAACAGTATGAATGTGTAAGAGGTTTAAATTATAGCTTACACACCTTAAATTTGTAGTTTAATATTATGTTCATCATTTCAAATATACTGTTTTAAACATCAGTCAAAGCAATTTAACACTAAAGGGTTGCCATAATTTGTTGCTTTTAAATAGATCGTAAATGTCGTAGATATCTGTAATTGTGTTTTTGCGGATTTTTCTTAGCTAAAGTTAAGAGATAATTAACTTTTAGCTGTTAAATAAAATACTAGATTGTTTTAACAGTGTTTCCGTCATTTCATTGAGGTTGAATAGGGAAGAAAGTAATTATTCATGCTTAGTATAGCTCATGATTAAGTATACTATAAATAAATAGTTGTGGTGCGGAACGAAAAGAAACCAAAGAGAAAATTGTTTTCGAAAATAAATTACTCAACTACTTTCAAAATTAGTTGAGTATACTTACAAAATAAGTTTACTTATAATTCAACTACTACAACTTTTTCCCCTTTCTCTGGTCTTTTATCAACGTAAAATAAGCGTACAAATGTATATTATCAGTCTTATTTGAACTTATTACTTTGCTCTTTAATTTGTATAAAAGATATGCACGATATGCACACATAGGCTATTTCGCATACTAAGGGTTAAAGAATATAATGTAAATATACTGCAATCATAAATATTTACAGATGAAAACCAGGTAACCTTTCAAAATCTTGTGCCATTATGAACTATACCTTTGATTTCTTTAACCAAAGTACACTTCCTTCATCTTGGTTTGTTTCAGATCCCTATGTGAAAGTTTGGCTCCAGTTTGGAGACAAAAGGATTGAGAAGCGTAAGACTCCTATTTTTAAATGTACCCTAAACCCAGTGTTCAATGAGAACTTCAGCTTCAATGTGCCCTGGGAAAAGATAAGAGAATGTTCATTGGACATCATGGTCATGGATTTTGACAATATTGGTCGCAATGAACTCATCGGCCGTATTTTGCTCGCTGGTACGTAGTTTTTGCAGATAAATTTTCAAACGGAATTTTTTTAAATATATTTTGGATATATTATAGAATAACATATTGGACTCAATGTATTACAAAAATTTGTAAATCTATGTAACTTTTGTTCCTAACATAGAGAGACATTTTTAGTGTAAATCAACATTGAACACAAAAGATGTCCTTTAAACTTTACAATTGTGCACAGTTGCACTTTGTGCAAACTGTTTATTCATTACTAAACAACAACAGACAATCGACAAACTAATTGTAGGTCTGACTGACGGACTAATAGTTACCGCGAACACAGTTAACTGTTGTATATCATTATATATTAATGGAAATCACTTTATTAGCATCTGGAATGCTTATTTAACAGACAGAGAACAGTCATTCACATGTTTTTTATTGGACTGATGTAGATTTAAATCATTTCATGTGTATCAGTTTATTATTATGTCACTATGTGAGGAATTTATTGTGCAATAAGTTAATTATCAGGATATAGAGATATGAGATGGTAAAGTTGGATACCTTAAGTAAAGGGAAACTATTTATATTTATAGGACATAAATCCTTCCTGTAAACAGGAAGTAAGTAAGCAGCACAGAATGGCATCATCATATATGGGTGATTACATTTTGCATTAAAATAAGTTCACAGACTTGGGTTGCAATACTCTTTTTAAACCAAAGCTATAATTGTCATAACCTAAATAGTGTCATGAATTGTAAAAATATGTTGTGTATCATAGAGTTTAAATATATTTTCTTAACAGGCAAAAACGGGTCTGGTGCATCGGAGACAAAGCATTGGCAGGACATGATTACCAAACCCCGCCAAACCATTGTGCAATGGCATCGGCTAAAACCAGAGTAAGCGCGTCTCAGGGTGAGTCCATTGTAGTTATTTGATTAATATTTTACAAGTTTAGTACTTTTATAATGACGGAAGGCTTACCTGAGTGGGAAAATGTCCATAGTTTCTCTGACAGTATTATCAACTAAAAAGATTGAGTAGGAAGGAAGGTTTAGGAAGATTAACACTTGTACAGTGTTTTTATCGCTAAGTTGTGCTGTGAAAGAAAGGGGTGTTTATGAATATGATCAAGAACAAGTTCTTACTAGTTAAGTTGCTGTTGACTTTCATGATTATAATAGGAGGAAGCAAAGATTTATTTAGCAGATCATTTTTTTTTAGGAGGGGGATTTCCTCATATTTTATCTTTTCAAAGTAATTTCAAGTACCATACAGATCGTTAGACACTAACAACCAATTATTATTTCCAGCTCTCAAACTCTCCTACATAACTCTAAACGTAAAGAACGTTATTGAAGGGTTTTCATGTTAGTAAAACATTTTAATGGATCTTTTAAAAATATTCATACTTTTAATGTTTTTAATAACGATTCTGTTACCCACAACGACACATAAATTGAGTGTCCAAATACAGAATCCGCAAAGTTCATTTTGTTCTTTTATTGTTGAACTGATATTATACTGTTATACTGTTCTTGTTGGCAGGCACTAACTCGCTTCAGTGGCATGAATTGATGTTCCCCTTAGTATGACCATGTTTAGTTATTCAGAGATAGAGACTACTCCTGCTCCACCTTCGAACCAAGCAGGGACATCTTTGACCATTCGAGTGAGGATTTTTATAAACTCTACTTATTTCGACCCATCAGTGTTTAAGTCTAGTTTGTAAAAGAGATTTTAGTATCTGTTGGTGGTAAAAGCATTCCTTGTGTAAAGTTACACTTTTATGAAATAGGATATTTACACGTTATTTTCTCTCGAAGGAGCCTGTACATGCGAATTATTTTGATATGTTTTGTGACACAAAGATAGAGTTAAACTGGCAGAGTTTTACCTGCTTTATTTTATAAATCTTTTCTTTGAGGAACGGTTGCTGTACTATAAAGTGTGCGAGTTTCTAAAATATTATATTTTTACCATCGACGTGGGGCGGGAACGATATATGTGGATACCGTAAAACGGAGGTAGTTGTAGAATGCTGTGCATGTGATACACTCGTATTCAGCTCAGCTATGTATGGAGACCTAACCTACATCCCGTCTATGTCACACAACTAACAATGTTTCATTGAGTAGAATCTGTTCATTTATGTCAGTGTGTTATGAATGTTTTATTGTTTAATGTTGTGTCGAATTATGTAGATGTTAATACATGTTTCGTTACGGTAACTATCATAATGTGAAGCACAAACGCTTTAATGGTTTGATTTGAAAGGCTGAAAGCTGGATAAAATATTTTAATTTTTGCTTTGGCCACTTAAAATAAGTCAAAGTTTACTCCTATTGGTTAAGTTACGATAGTAAAACTAATAGAAACAATTTAATTGCGAGTCACTTTCAGTTTTGCAGAGAGGATACGAAAATAGCAAATATTCTTTTTATAATAATAAATTAATATGTTACTTTTGAATGACTAAAGCAAGTATGGATGTTTGTTAACAATACCAATCTCATTTCAAATAATAATTGTCGTTAAGTCCCCTTTTTAAGTTATGGTGGAAAAGAAATCTCACGTATATATTGAAACAAAAAATGTTTAGTTCATTATTGAAGTTTTAAGTGGCTAAAATACGAGTAATAAAACAAACACTTATTGATACATATTACTTTTATTGTAAGTTAAATAATACTAAGGATACATTCTATTCAAACAACAATCATACTAAAGATACCAGCAAAATGGACGCTTCACTTGTATGTCAACATACAATTTTATTTAAGTTAAAGAAATCTAAAATGGTATTAATCTAAATTTCTAATGTGTTTATTTCTTATTTTACTTTCTTACTGATTTTTTATAATAGTGTTTATTTCTATTATAAAAAATAAGAACAACTGTTTTAGCACTTTCCCACATGCCAAAAATATTTTGCATGATATATACTATCCTTAATGGAAGATTAAGCTGTTTGCCTTTTAAAGGGGGTGCTTTAATTTTACCTCATGGTTGTTGTATCTCCCTCACTTTAGGAAATAATTAAAGATATAAATTTCTATTTTCAAAAATATTACATATTTGCTACAACTGTAAGCAAAACTGAAATTTGTTTTTGCAATGATAAGAGCTATATGAGGATGCCTGGACTAATAAGTTACTAAGGAAACAATCTTGGAACAAACTGCTCCAGTCTGGCCAAAATACCAAACTTACTTCAAGCTTGTAGGTAGCTTTTGAATAAAAAACGTTAAAAGGCGATCCACGAATTTGATTCGACACACCTTAGGTAAGTTTTATGTTCAAATCAAATAATATGTAGTGTAACAAAATAAGAAGATTTCACAAGCACCCCCTACATAACAGGTAAACATCTGAGTCATTGACATTAAGACATGCGGTATAAGCCTCAGAATTATAATACATTTTAAAATGTTTATTAGTAAAGATTACTTATTTAGTGCAATAACTGTTGACGAACCACTTACAAAACCTCTTGCTCTATGTAGATGTACAAGTAAAGACCAATCCGTTGATCTGGCGCACCTATGAAAATGCTAAACTGAAGTGAATTAATTCCTCTGAAACCTTTTCATATAGACAATTTATTAAATGTTGCTGATTTTACTTTTGTAGTTAGTTTTACATTAGAATATGAACTCCGTTATTCCTTAAAGGATGTATTTTTATAATAAAGAGTGCTGTTTGGGAATCCGTTTCCACTATCCAATAAAGGCTTGTTAAACTTTAAAATCTCTTTAACTCTAACTGTACAACATTCGCTAAATATTTAAAACTTCAAGAACTATTGACCCACTTTTACCGTTGGCAGCTCATAGCTATTGAGAAAAATTTTAGACTTACAGTTCTCACAGCTTTCAAAAACTAGTTTTATAACCGATTTGTGTTTTAAGGGTGTTAACACTTTCACTGAGGACTCCTGTACGAACATATGTTTTCAATTTATACTAAATCTTTTCCAGTTACCATAATTATATGTTAATTATTATGCCATAATTGTTCATTCTGGGTTCATTTATTCGTTTGGCTGTCTCTATCATTTTATACATCCAATATTTATGGTACTTGTTAAAAGAATTTTGGTTAAATTGTTCTGCAATAGTGTACTCGATACTGGTAAGTTACAAATTTAACTGTATTTGTCACCCATGACTTTAATTTTGACATTTTAGTTTATAAAATTATTAATTTCACGTATGTCCAAAATTGTGGATCTTCCCACTACCACATCAGACTCGACTTTAGAGGGTCCGGGCGACAAAACTCGTGCGTGGGTCAATGGTGTTAGAAACATTGTCTGAGACTATGCGCAAGTGTTTTCTCAGTGATCGTGTTAGACCTACATCTTGCATTAGCTTAGAATCAGTAGTAATGTTCTTTGAAGGGGCCAAAATATAAAGAATTTGTTTTCTCTTTTGGCATTTTTGAAGTGTGATTTGTAAATAAAACAATGTATACTCTTTTTTATATCAAAATCTATGAAACAATCTCTTCTTACTATCCACACTGGTATTTTTTGCTTGTCTTTGAGGATGTTTTCAGTCGTAAAGCCAAAAAATGCTCAATACATGTAGCTGTAAATTAGATGTTCCATTGAATGGGGAGAGGATGTGAGTTAAAATCATTCAATGGAAGTTGTCAAGCAGAGCCTAATTGATAAAGTTATTTGCAGTTTTGTAATAGATGAGCAATTAATTTGGGAAACAGTTGAAGTCTTACTGTTTATTTATATATTCGGAGTACAGACTCATGTATAAAAGCCCTCTAAATCTAATTCATAACATTGGTTAAGACCAGCTATAAACATTACGACAAATTCAAGTGTTAGAGTAACAAGGCGACACTGAACAACAATCATTTTCAGAGAAAATGGTCAATAACTGATGCGTTCAACTTTAGAAACATATCAGTTTTTATCAGGTTAAAGATTTGATCATTAAAATTAGATACTCTAATTATATTCAAATACAGAATGGTTTTTAACAATAAATAGTTTGTCTATTTTTCAAGCTCTTAAATTGTATTTTTTTATAATCTGAGACTTCTCAATCCAAGCCAACTTGCTTCTAATGAATTAACGATTCTTGTAAAAAGTTTTACCTCATTTTTGTTAGTATGTTTGTATTACTCAAGGCAATACAGTTTTGACTACGGATGGATATATTTAATGATATGATAAGTAGGAGAGAAAATTTAAAGAGCCACACGAGGAATAGCCAGAGGTTTCACCGACATACTTTTTGAACGTTGAGCCTCTAATATCAGTATAATGGAAGAACCTTTGCACAAACTGTTGTAGTATTCAAATTTAGAGATAAATACTCTTCCATCAGAAATGCATCTATTTTCTGTAAATTGTATTTAGAACTCATACCGTATCAAACAAAAATGTTAAGTTACTGTAAACTTGGATTTTGCCAATTTGAAAACCAATGTTAGTGTCGGAATGATCTCCAATCTTATTTTAATTGTCATTTACGATACTTGGTATACATTTTAGTTTTAGATAAGTTACTAGATTCGCTTGCTTCACACATGACAGTATAACATGTATTACAGTGATAATTTTCACCCGATTAAGCATATTAAAGTTTCTTCTATGGCTGCAATTTCATAATTTCAACTAAGCTAGCAGGGTGCGGGAAAGTAGTTATCTTTAGGACCCTTTAGTCAAATTATTTAGTCCCCAAACATATTTTGTAATGTAATTTGAAACATTAAATAAAATTCAGATTGCTTTCAATAAGTCGTTTGTTCAGTGCGACATTTTCAGACTATCGTAGTGAAATCCCTTCAAGTTGTGCTTGGAGATTAAGTTTTAGAAGCCATCATAATACATAGTATATATTTTTCCATACACACTTTGGTCTAGCCTAGATTTTCGCGACAGAGTCACACTGTCCACAAGATTTTGTAACCCGAGTGTAGGATAACAGATGTGATTCAACCACCAGAATCCCCTGACTTAATTTAGTATTTGTAGATAACATTTAACAATTTTAATAAGGATTTTTGTAGAGCCTCTTATTGCCCTCAGCTAGACAAATATTCTGACAAAACCGAGGACTGAGGGTTAGGTGGAGCTGATAACCTCGGTTGTATAAAGGTCTATTTATAAGATATAAATAATATTTGTTTATTTATCGAGTATTCTCTCGTAATTTGTATCATGTATAGATTAGTTTTGTTCAATGTTTTGTGGTCGTGTGTACAATTAGTCGGTAAATAAGTAATTAATTATTTTTCAATAATATCGAGAGTGACTATCGAAGTGGCAGTATCGAGTGTTCGATTTGAATTTGAACATTATCGAGTTTATCGATATTACTTTTAGAAGTATAGATAATAGGCAAAAGAACACACACGTTATAATGTCAAATCTCACATTATTCCCTGTAAATCTAAAGAGAATTTATTTATTTGTCGATTTTTTCCAAAGCGATTATACACATTCAATTGTTGGGTTTTGGCTGGTGATAGAATATGAAGGGTTATGTACAGAATTCATCCCGATGTTTTGTCAATCTTGTATAGTCCGTGAGGTAAATATTCATCCCTGTATGTGTTACACTTACGAACGTTTCCCGATCTGCAGGTTCGAAGTCTGCACTACAGTTGAGCCTCTGTGTGCAGGAGGGGTTTTATTAGAGATGTAACGAATAGTACTTTTGGTCGAATACCGAATACCGAGTATTCGGTGAGGTCTTAGGCAGAAGCGCCGAATATTCGGCGACCGAATATTCTGCCTCAGTTATAGTTCTTTTATGTTTAGGACCCATAGACAAGTCACTACTGTACTTGTCTCTTTGTTATAGTGACGGGGAGGGGCATTGCACCATACTGTAATTTCACACTATCATCATCATAATTCACTAATAATTAAGTTTGATTATTAGTTTGCAAAGTTCTGAAAATAAATGTTGGTTCGTGTAATAATAAAATCCTTTCAAAATAATTTATTAAGGTTTTTTTTTCACAAAGTGTAATTATAACTAAATACCGGTATTCAGTATTGGACCAAATGTCGATTAGTACCGAATACTGAAAATTGGCCGAATGGACCAAATACCGAATAGTAACCGAATATTCGTTACATCTCCAATAACAACCCCTGCAGATTGGTGAACGATTCGTAGAAAGCTATGGATGTTATAAGTATATGCCAGTAGAAAATATGTTATAAATATCTACATGTATGTTATATTTACTGTCTTTATTGTTAATGTTTGTTGTTATGTTATGTTTGCTGCGTCGCGTCGCGTCGTAGCAACTTTATGTATTCCAAACCGATCTGGCATGCGCTCAAACGATGTTGACGAGTATTGTATGAATTAATGTTTATGTGGATAAACTCTTCACTTCTCAGTGTTTATAATATGTATAATTTGACAGCGTGTAACATTCTAAAAGACCATGACTGATAAAGTTTTTGGTTTGTAAAAACTACAATGCATGTTCAAATTTATGTTGTACATAAAAAAGGGGTGAATATTTACCTAAAGTAGTGAATTTATGGCATCGTTTTATCATAAATTTGTAACACAGTAACTCTATTTCCTACCCTGATACAATGAGTTGACTGATACTTATTGATTTCCGTTAATTTAGTTATATCGATAAGAAGACAATTACATCTTATAAATAAATGTTACGTGTCATCATTATGAGTGTATGTAGCATTGTATTTATTTGTACACATTCGTTTATTTTTGTGACTGGTGTATTGACCTTTACACTGGGCCTTCCTATGATAATACTTTACATAGCTGATGAAAACAGTAGTATCTGTATAGCAGAGCTTTTAACTGTGAACTCGCTTATGAGAGGCATTAACTGTTCAGTGTTACTTTTATCGCTAAAACGCTAAAGTGTCACTAATACTAAGTAAGAGGAGTCATATAATAAATGTTTGTGCCATAGAATTAATGCCTGACAAAGATTTATAATGATTTCAAAGTATAAATAAAGCCAATAAAATTACTTATCATGTCAAAATGATATGGAAAGTGTCACTGTAATAATTTTGTCAAAGGTTCTGAATTAGAATGGTCAGTGGTTCAATACATCAGCTAGTTTATTTTTATGCAATCTCAGTGCTGTAATTTGGTTGAACAGTTTCCAACTTCAGTTGTAGATTTAGAGCAGTTTCTCCTCATTTGTGTATATTTATATGATTTAGCTTTTCTGTTAGTGTACTGGAGTGTCAAGTTATTGTATAATAAAGAATTTAAAATCCATTACTTCTTTTAATTTATTTTTTTCTAATAAATCTGGTTAGAAAGAGTTATTTAATTAAAAGAACTGGTATAGATATGGAGATTCAGAACACTTTTTGGAGCTTATTACACAATACGAACAAGTTTTAAGGTAATTTAAAGAGTCTTGTTATTGTATTTACTGTACAGTCATGTAGCAGAACAAACCTTATTACTCATCAAGGCAATCATCAAGTTCTGGATGACGCAAAATCTCGCATGAAAACGTCGTATCAGTACGCCCTGGAAAGCAAGGATTATCTACAGTACTTAAATTAACTTTTCTAATAATTTTTCTTGATGACAATGAGCTAATTCGTTAAAATACTTTATCTACCCTACTTATTTAAAATAAACAATATCTCGACAATGATAAATTTGAATAACATTTGTTTTGACTGAATCTCAATTCAAGGTAGTTTCATACAGAAGAGGTTATGAACGTTTTGGCCAGAAACAGGTAAATTTAATTATTTGATATCAAATCAAACTGAAAACCTGAAGAGGATAATGCAACTGCAAATGAAGCATGAAGTTAACATCTGAGAAAAGAGTCTTGAATTTTTATGTTTTTGATTTTATTCGGGACATTTCAATGGATTTATTGAAGCTACCTTATAGAATTAATACAACTTTTAAATATATAGTATAATCAATATATATTATATATTTATATGTTACAGAAAATAAGGAACACAAAAAAACACAAGAACAAACTGTTTCCATGATGTTTTTTTTTCTGCAATGAACTTGTTATTATTTGGAAATTTTCATAACTTCTTACCAAACAGTGTTATACAAATTTCTCAAATGGCTACTAAATGTATCAAACATTTATAAACTCAATCGAAAAATTTTCTCAAATTTAGAGACAATAGCTAAGCTATCACGTAATTTTTAGGTTCCAAGTCACAGCAATTCTTCATGCTGCTTTACAGTATAGTTGTTGGCAATAAACTAAAAGTTCTGCTGGGTATTTTGACCCTCAAGAATGCGTCTATGGACTACCAGACAACACGGACTCCTTCAAAGAAGATCTTAAAATTAATTTTTGTCCAAGAATAATGAATCATTAAAATAATTTAATATTTGGTTGAATCTATAGATCATTTTAAATTTAGATAAACAACTTTGAAATTTTCACAATTTGAATTTTAAATCATTTTTTAAGAACTAAAATGCAAGTATTAGCACCTTTAAAAATAATAGGAATAACTATTTTACACTTTACTTTATCTTGGAAATAACGAATTACTTAAAATTGAGGCTATGCAAATTTTATCTAAGTTATTGTTAAACACTTTTGTATGTGAAACTTTGAAACCCATTGTATTAAAAATACTAATGTAATATGATAATTTGAATGAAACTTCAAGACTTCAAAACTTCAAGGATCTGCAATCAAACGTAACGAAGATCTGTTATGGAATGTGTAAATGTTGAAAAGCTTTATAATCAGAATTCTCATAATTAGCTTCAATATTTTTTCCAATTTGGTTAAAACATATTAACTGTTGTGCTTGAACATCATTTAAGGTATACGTTGTACGTAAACATGTTTAGAATATAGAATTAAAGTACTCGACTTGCCAATAACCAGCCACTTATAAAAGTATTTTCATAAAGTTGAGATTCAATTTAAAATGTTTGCAAGTACTTAACATCCATCCACTTTCCTTCTCAGAGTAACTAGGTTTAGAATAGGATATTTTCATTGATAATATTATACATTTGAAAGTGATCAACAAGACCATCAAATTTATTATGGATCTATATAATCGTTTACTAAATTCTAATCCCTAATAGGGTTTCACGAAAAGGAACTGTCTCAGGGAATAAAATAGGTGTTAAAATTGTAGATGCTTTTTAGTACACCTATATACCACCTTACGCCCTAAAAGCTGGAAGAAATAATATAATTTAAAACAAAACTTTTACAAAGTACTCATCCGATGAAATAATTTGCTTATCCGGCTTTCCATGAGTCATAATAACTATTATTGATTATTTCAAAAAGAGGATTTGTGATCTTGTGAACTATCTACTTATAACAACTGTTTATTTGAAAGTTTTCTCTTCACATTTGTAGACAGAAAAAGTTACAAAACGTGTTTCAAACTCATTATTGCAGAAGAACGTCTTTATGTGTTTTACCTTTCAACAAGTATTGCTGGGTGTATGAAGAAGATGGTGATAACTAACAGCTAACAAATTAAACTACAGCTACATAAAGAAATATCCTCTGATAATCAAGATTCTACAGAGAAGCATTTGGACCAATCTGGAAGCATCTCAAATGGTTAAAAATGTGAACAGTTACTTTTGAGTATAAATTTAAACACACTACTCAAAGATTAGAAGATTAGCATGAATGCAATCACATTATTGATACTATTTCAACTTAAACTTGGTCAAGTCTAAATATTGGTAATTTAAAATTTCTTTTCTCTAATTATAATAACATTAATCTGTTGAATTTTCACTAATCACTATATTTTATGAACTACAAAACATTTTGAAGTATTTTGGTTTTATTTATTCAACAAAAATTGGTTTAATAGCCCTTTTAATTTATTCTAATATATACCTTAACAAATTTTGATTCCTTTGAAGAGAAAGAAGGTCAGGGAGGTCAGCTGTTCCTGAAAATCATTCCACTGTGGTCATTTCCATGGACGAAGAAGCCTCCAACTCAAGAGAATGAAACATCCAACTGAAGGATAAAAGTACAGCAATTTTTTTATTTCATTATTGGAGTACAAACATTATTTAAAAAGGTTTATAAGGAAGTTCTAGTTTGAATTTGCAGGAAAAATGGAAGACAAGCAACTGGTGTACAATGATATTTTAAAACTGCAGTATTGAATATATCATGATCTGCCATTTCATACACATATTTTGTCGATTCATTTTTTTTTTTTTCATTAATGTCTGTAATTGTCTTAGATATTTAAATATCAGCTTTGGTTTACAGATTAAACAGCAATGCCTTGTTGTATACTTTGGTGTAATATCACAACAAATAAGCTGCACAATTTGTAAGAAATCAGAACAATTGTTGTTGTTGTTTTTTCTTTATCTAATTTCAAGAAAAAAAAAACTATTATACACTATATATATAAATAAGCAAACTTACATAAATCTTATCGTTACAAGTCTCATCATTTAAGAAAAAACAGTTATATTTAGTCAATACTAATTAGTATTGTAGTTGTTGATGTTTAAAAAAAAAAGCATGGTATGAATCACGATGAAAAATTATAAATTGGAACATGAGTCAATAGAGTACAAATTCTATTACTTGCTCTTACGGATGAAGGATGCATTGTATGATTAAAACACTAGACCAAATTGTGTTTGTGTATTGTTCTTTTCAAAATTATATTATTTTACTTATTTTTATTGTATGTAGATTACATCCTGCAACACACGTAAACATCCCAAAATATAATCTTAGTAGGCCTACCCCTGAAGTTGAACCCTTAACGACTTTTATGGGTTCGCTTATAGGTTAACATTTTGGTTTGTTAAAACAGGTTAAAAGCATATACAGTATTTTATATGATTAATTCATACGAAAAGAGCAAACCCTCCCGAAAGACTATTGAAAGTACTATTGTTATTTTCTGTATTAAATAAAAAACAACTTTCAAAATTTGGTTGAACCAAACGATACTTTACATTTTCACAAATGTTATTAGGTAGTTATTTAAAATTAAAATTAAATTTGCATAAGGTTATTAAAACCGTTATGCTATTTAAACTCATAATTTACTGTTAGTTATCATGTATCAGTTAACTCGGGCTTGGAACATTCCGTTATGCAATGTAAGTTAAATGTTTTAAATTGTATAGTGTATATTTAGGAAATGTGTATTAAGTGTTGTTTAACATGTTTGTAAAATGTAAATTGATTCTTTGAATGCTTGAACTTGGAATATGAGACTAGTGTAATACATTTGTATACGAGTTTTTTGTTGTATATTTATGTAACTTCTGTTCAATTTTTAATATGTGTAAATGCCAAACGTTATAAATATGGTTACGGGAAATACCATTTCTACGTTATGGAAGTTTTTAACTTGAAATTAGGTTATACAGTTGGTTGAATTGGTTGACCTTCAAATAAACCTCCCATATTTTGTAGTTACAAATACGAAATAAACAATGTAAAAACATATGTTAGGAGTTGTGTATCTTTTATTTCTGAGTTATATTCTTAATATACCTCACTCTATCAAGTGTTCCTTCATAGATTCTTTTGTATAGAGTTTAGGCTCAAGATGTCCCCACAAAAATTAATAATTAGACATAAATTAACTTACTAATATATTTGTTTATAACCGATAATAGAGTATATAAAAGTCAAACAGGGTGGAACAGACCTCCTAGTGACAACCTCAAAAAAAATTTTCAAACAAAGTGTGCATTTGGAGCAAGAGCCAATACTTGAAACACATAAAACAATACAATTTTCAAACTATTAAAAGTTCTCGATGCTTATTTTAAGAGTTTTATTTAAGAATTTACCCTTGGATAGTTTTTATAACTCTTCAAAATATTGGAGGCTTTTAGGTCAAGTAGTAGTCTATGTTTTATATTTTTCTCTAATTGCGATAATTTATTATTGTAGATAATAAGTAAGTAATTAGTAATGGGCACGGAACTTTTGGTTTTTGCATCGTAACTTTTTTAACAATTATCATGTCTAATGCTAATGGTTTTTGTGATAGTAAATTGGTTGACACTACCATTTAGAAAGAGTTGCAATGCTTTACAGATTATTGATCGTTAATCAAATTACATATATATTATATAAATGTTACTGTGTGTTGAAAAAAAATAATACATGAAAACACAGTTCTATACACAAGTACAATATGTGAAACTACAAGAGGTAAAACATAGTTCTAAATTTTGATCCTGTACAGTATTTGTTAGGTGGTGTTGCTCACTTACAGTTCAGAAAATTATAAATCATTTTATTGAATTCCTTTTAAGTTAATTTTTCATCCTGTCTATTTGAAAACGTTACAATATAACATTGGTTCAGGGTTTCACATAAGATAATCGATTTTGCAAATTGTTTAAATAACTGAAATGTAAATAAATTATTTTTATAAAGACCTAAGGCTTTTGTGTTGTTTGTCTACTTACTTCAAACCCTTTAGTCATTTTACAGTTACAGTTGATTTTATTATGTGTAATAGAAGGTTTTGTATTAAAATGTGAACCATTATAAATAACTACTTTTTCATCTCCTGTGTATGTCCTTTTAGAATACATGTATATACATAATATTACTATCGACAAACACAAGACAGAAGGAAAGAAAAACTGGGAGGGTTCAATATTTGATTATTAGTCTTTGCCGAATACTTTATACTTTTCACACTACAATTAAACAACCCCACCACAGCTAACCTGCATACTAATACGAGTTTTCATTTGTATGATTGTATTTTTACTTAAATGGGCCCTTAAACATATTTGATTTATTCCCTATTGAAATATCATAAGGTTTAACGGGTTTGCTGCTAAAGGGAAGAAATACCCCCGCCGCAGCAAACCTGCAGACTAAGCGAATTTCTATTAGCCTGATTGGATTTACACTAAAATGCCTCCTTAAAAATATCACATTTATTCTCTAGGTATTTAGGTTTGCTGCAACAGGGACGGTAAAAAGGGTTTTTTTTATGTTAATAGTTTTGTATGAAATGAATACATTTTCCAAATTTGATCAAAATATGTCCATAAACAAGCAAACTACAACAGTTTACTTATTCTCCATAAGAATAACATGGTAATTTTAAAATTACAGATTTTTTGAATTTTCTCCTTAACAATTAGGCGCACAATAACGCTTCAATATACTAAAATATTTGTTTTTTAAGCTCTACAAAATGGTTTGAAAAGGAATTGCTAAATTTTAGGTTTTTAGGGTCAAAAATGTGAAAAACCTATTTTTACCCCATAAAACCCCCCATAAACCCCCGTTCAAAAAAATGTAGGTGTACACGTTTGCAGGGCCAGGGATAGTAGCTAGTACTAGCTACTATACTAGCTACTATCCCCGGCCCTGCACGTTTGTACCAAATTTCATCAAAATCGGATCTTTTTGCTCGAGTTATCGCGCTAACGGACACATATATATATGAATTTGAGCGGATGGTGTTTTTGGCCTCTAGGGACCTCAAAACGAAAAAGTAAATCGGTCCCGGGTCCAGGTCTCACCATGAGTACTACGGTAATGGTTTATTCCCTATAGGGGAAATTCGCTAAAAAGTGTTGGTTTTTTGAATGGTGGATTTTTTTGTCACACCTTTACATCCTAGGACGCTGGTTTTCTATGTCGGAACTGTTTTACACATTACTTCAAACTAATCCTAGAGGGTTGCGGCATTATCATATGGATAAAACCCATGGTTGATTGTCAGGATTTGCCAAACTTGATCGAAATCTGCTGTCCGTAAACAAACTTACCCATCGAGCACCATCAAATCACATAACACAATTTATACTTGGTGGGAGCCTCAATTTTAATTCAAAAGGTTTGTTAATACTATGAAGAGGCTAATTCAGAGCTGGACTACAAAAGGGTAGGGAACCGGATAGGATAGTAACAAATGAAGTAAGGAACAAAACGAAGGTCACATAAACTAGCTTCTGCGATGGGAGCTCGATAGTGACCTTTGTTTACGGTTAACCCTCGTATATCTATGAACAAGCAAACTACAAAAATTTACTTTTTCCCCATAATAATAAGATGGGGATTATAAATACACAAATTAAGGAATTTCTTCTTAAGCTATAACCGTGCAACGCTTCAATATACTTTTTTCAGTTCTACGCGATGTTGTAACGAAACATTTAAAGGTAAACATTTGAAAACCCAATGTTTCAACTGATTCAAACCCCCTAACCCCCGTTCATTTTACCTGGTTCAATAATTTAAACAATTGTATAGAGCCCTAGATAAAAATTGGACCAAAGATACTCGAGTCATTATGTTCATGGACACTTATATACATATACGTTAAAATGTTTAACTAACTTTATATTTTTTAACTTTTATACAAATTTGAACGAATAGTGTTTTGGTCTCTACTGACAACAAAATGAAACATTAAATGGTCCCTTATCCAAGTTTTACTATGCCTACAGTAATATCTTTTTCCCTAAAGGGTAAATTTGCTAAGGTTACAGTTCATGTTATAAACATTACTTTCCTCTTTAATTTAATATACATAGAGTGTTTATTTAATAATGCATAGTAAAATGGTTTATTAGTTTAAAATTAAAATTATTGTATACATACATGTTGGAACTAAGTTAGTTTTAACAAACGTATTTGTTAAACTACTAACTATTAGTGACAAATGACGCTAATCTAGGCTTCACATTAAGATTATTTCAAAATATTTGTATTTGCTTAGATAAAATGGGCATAAGTAAAATAAACATTGTTGTTATTTCAAATTTTCTGTAATTTTAAGAATCCTTATTAGATTTCCATTAACAATAGTACAGAGGCATTGAGAAAAAAATCTTTATAAGCCCCACAAACTACCTCTGCAGTATAAGTTTGAATTTGTGATCATTGAGAAACATTCAATAACATTTACGCATGTTTTTCTATACTACACTGTACTGTAAAGAGTGTTAAATATTATTATTAAACCCCTTTTCAATTAATAATTTTTAAAATTATGTATAAAAACCTACTGTTTGCTTGATTTGTTGTTCTTAAATTAAAGAGTTGCCCTTGAAAAACAAGGATCTGCTAAAATTGCATTTCCTAATAACAAGAATTCGCTTAAATAATATGGCAATATCTGCATTAAATTTAATGTTTGAATGGGTTATATGGTAGTTTTTAGAATCCTGGTAAAATGTCTTATACAAATATTATACTAATATTATGCAAAAATTAGGATTAACAACATTATGAAACATATGTTTTTTTTATCTAAAAACTGTTAATTCTTTTTATTGAAAACAGTTTTTAATAGTTTACTGTGTTAGTTTTATAGTAAATTCAAACGATGGACGAGATTGGCCTAATGCTAAATACACAACTTGGATGCGTCATAATAGTATGGTTCGTTGGTATGCCAGGTCGCCGGACCTTAAGTCCACTGGACGTTTTTGTGTTGCTGTATGAAGAACTTGGTCTACTCGTCCAAAAACAATTTTTATGTGTTGTTTTTTAATACCTGTAGAGTGATGAGTTGGGCAATGGTTATACGTTGTAATAATAAATCAGGTCATGTCCATACTTAAATTCTCAACCCCTTTTGTGTCAAGCTATATAGGGGTGCGATACATCTTTGAACAAGAGTTATAATGAATAAACATGATTCATATTGGTTCACAATTTCCATAATCCCTGTGATAGAATGTGTATATGATTTTATTTTTTCACTGATGGGAATAATATACTAACCACGCACAAATGTGAACTTACAACAATGAAATCGTATGTTTTCTGTTAGATTAAATTACAAATGTGTTGTTTCAACTGTGAATGCGTAGCCTATATTATTTTAAACTTGGAGTTAACATGTGGTATAAGCTAAAGGAACATCAAGGTTTAAGAGTATATATATCTGCTATGACTGCAGCTTAATACATGCCCAATTGAAAAATTGCACCATCAGCTTTGAAAGGCTTACTTTACGGCTTACATCACCCATTTCAAGAAAATTGATCTATTTTTATAAATCGTCCTGATTTTTCTCCAAAGATTAATGTTGCACTTACCGTAAAACGCAACAGCATTATTTTTTATCCAATAACAAAATTACTCCGTATAAAAGAAATCGGTATTTTTTTCTACGGTATACGTAAAGGTTTTAGGTCTTATATGCTAATTCTTGTACCCTTAAATGCAGACATTTGTTTATAACTGACAACTAAAATTTTAAGATATTGAGTTTTTAAATTAGTTATATTACGAGCTTGCAGGCCAAATTTTAGAGTGAAGACTCGAATTTCACCAATGAAAAATGAAAACATCAACGTGACAATGCTGCACCAGGGATTGGATTGCACCTCTATAATTTCATTTCTATATTTCCGTTAAGTCAAACAGAAAAATGATATGGTTATTTAAACGTGTCAGTATGTAAATTTATTTATTTACAATTTAACAGAGTCCAAACAAGTAAAAACCCCCAAAATTTAAGTTGATTCTTAGTCATATTATTATTTAACTTAAATTTGCATTGGATATAATTTCCAAGAGTGATATTTAGGTTGAATATAGTACAATTTTGAACATCAGGCAAAAATCTGTCCACGTAGAGTAAAAAAAATCAAACACATTATATAATAGTTTTGAATCAAATTCCGGATTGATGTTTGATTTGTAATTGTATGCAACAAAATGTTTCTTTCATTTCAAAAACAACTCAATTTTAAAATGAAGGAATCATGATTTACAAAAAAATCCAAATAAAATGTTAGAGATATTCAATGTTGAGGAATTACCTCTCTAATGGAAATTACAAATTACAGAGCAATTTATAAATATACTAATCCATCAATTACCCTATCGCTAACTAGGTAATATGTGTAGTTATGCTGTTATAGGTGTTTCAAAAGTATTGTAAGCCCACAAAATGGAACACGTTCAGAAGTATTAGATCTGAGCTATGTGATCTAGGCAAAATTTATAGTGTGTAAAAAGCAATACAGTAAGCTTTACTTTACGGTTCATGGGTTAGCATTCCTATTCATTTTAACTCATTTGTCAACAGCTGAATGCAACAAAATATTGTTTCTTCAGATGAAGGTAGTCTTATACAACATATTTTGGTTTTCTTAGAATATCACTACAGTTACCAACAACTGTACAGAGCTCATCTACCAGTTCTCTTAGCTTACTGTTGAAAAAAAAAACAATGTAAATTATTTATTAACTGTTCAATAATAAATAAAATATTTTGTATTTGTTACCTAACATTTTAACACATTATTTGTTATGTCTTTTAAAGGTAATATCCTAAGAAATTAGACTTCCACTGTCGTATCACTACTAACTAGGTGTTCTGACTAGTGTTCGCGTCAGAGACAGGAACCTGCTCAGACGCTGATAACGCCTACACCTGTTCCAGCGAAATGCTCTGAAGACAGCCGCCTGCAACGAGGGCGAAGCGTCAGTTCTAGTGATAAGTTTCTGTGTGTGGCGACTGGCGAGGCCGTATGGCCAGACATGAACATTGTAGATTTCTAAAATGTACTCATGTCTTGTAATTTGTGTTACAACATGGGCTTGGCATGAAATAAATTGCAATAATATGTCTTATAGTACCTATTGACATATGGCTTAAATCCCACTAATAATATAACCCGGTTTTCCGATTGCACCCTAAGGTTAAGTCCGCCTATCAAGTAGACAGAAAATAAGTATCTTAAACCTATGGGAGAACTGTCCAAATAATCTCCTCACTCAGGAAAAGATTTACGACATTGTGTAAAGTTAGGGTGAAAGCCAAAGTCTATGGGAACTGGAGTGGTAGAGTGAAGGACTTCAGCCACCAAGTTCCCGGGTTCAAATCCTAATCACTATATATTTAATCAAAGTTATGATGCCGCAACCCTCTAGGCCTAGCTTGATGTAGGCTAGAGCCTAGTATCCTTTACGCATGTATTGCACAAGTATAACAAACAGAATCAGCAATCTGACACATACTTTCTCCTATTAGCTTGTCAACAACCTTTATAATGGGTAAGCAATGAGAGTAACTATGATATTTAATAGGTAAAATCAAAAAGGTTTCATTATCTTTCGAGCAGTAATTTTAACAGGAATGAAGGGATGCACTATTTTGTTTAGAATTATAAGACCCATAACAGAAGAATTTAAATCAAAATCAGTTTTTTTCATCCATTTTTTTCGGTTTTTTAAATGGGTTTTTATGGGAAAATAACATAAGTTAGAATAACTTTTGAACCATAATGTTTACAACAATGGGGGTTGCACTATGTTGTTTGGAATTATAAAGGTTATCACAAACTAATTTCAATCAAACCCGGTTTATTTTTAAAATATGATTTTCTCTTATTTTATGGGGTTTTAAGGAAAAATCTACATTAAAAATCAAAATTTCAAAAAAATGATAAAACCCCTGGAGATACGTTGTTCAATATTAATTTAATTTAATAGTAAAAATTTCAACCAAACTTTAGATACCTAGACTTGTCATAAGTATTTCTTTAATTTGCACAATGGCAAAACATAACAAATAACCCCAAAATTATCAGAACATTTCTAAAATTCATATTGCTCTAATATTAACAAAACAATTTATAACAATAGGCAGTAAAGGCGTTAAAACAGACACATTTTGGATTCCAGCGTCCATTGTGAGCTAAGAGTTTGAGGTAGGTCGTGTTAACAGGCTATAAACTTGCCCACTGTGAGGGTGCCAAACCATAACAACTTAATCGTATATTTGTAAATAAGCGTAACGCGGAGATTGGCCATCATTTTATTTTGCCGCCACTTTTTTAGGGCTGCAGAAGCGGAAACTACTTTCTGGCTCAACTGACCGAAGTTTAAGACTGGAGTCTGGAAGTGGCAAATCACAACTCATACAGCGGTTGGCAAATTTTAGCTTTATTGTCTTCATAACGTACTATACAGAATCCATTTTATTAATTCTTTATTCTTTAAACAGGAAATAATAATGCACAAAGAGTTGATAACAGCAAACAACACTTTGGGCTTTTCACATTTTATCACGTCAAATTCACTCAAAATTAGAAAATATTATTAATTTTAATTCTTCACGAAACAAATCATTATACTGTATAAAAAGCGAAAAAGGTAGGCTAGGGTATTACGAAAAGTACTTCACATCTTGTAGTGACTTATCAATTAAATCTACATTGTTGGTGTTGGTGTAATTATGTACCATTATTTTCAAGAATATGATAAATTACCCTATATTACTAACCAATTACAATAAGGGTTTACTGGGGATGTGAAGGACTTAAGCCTCAACACAAAACAAGTACAGATATATTACATCTGAGCAAGCTATGTAAGAGCATATCGCTTTCTTTATTTTTAATAAACTTCAACAGGTTTTACAGGTTTCATACATTAAGCTAAGAAACAAATAGATATAGACACACTGATAACTCTTTACCCATACCTATACTTAACTATAACTGAACTTGAAAAAATATAACTGTAACTAAAATATAACTGTAAAATACAACTATAACTGAAATTTAAAATGTACAACTGTTACCAAGTATAGTTTCTTTAGAACCACAATCCTATAAAAAACAATTCACCTAAACAGAAAAGATTTTGTTCAAAATATATCCTTAAAAAATCAAACTACAACAGTTTATTTATTCTCCATAAGAATAACATAGGAATTTAAAATTAACAGTTTTTTGAAATTCCAAAAATAATCATTAAGCTTACAACTAGGCTATAGGCCTGGATGAAATTTGTTTTAGCTACTAAATTATTTGTTTAAGCTCTACGAGATACTTAAGAACTAAATGGAAATATTTTATGATTTAGGGGTCAAAAATGAAAAAAAAAAAATATATTTTTAGGTCATAAAACCCCGTTCCTTAAGTCCAGATCACGAACCCGTTCGAATTAATGTGGTTTTTATACCGAATTTCATTAAAATCTAATGATTTTTACTCGAGCTATCATGCTAACAGACTCGCATATGAATATGAACTGGTACTTGATGGCCTCTGGGGACGCCAAAACCAAAATGGTTAATCATTCCCGGACGTGGTCTTACCATGATACCTACGGTAACGGTATACCGTATATGGGAGATTCTTCAAAAAGGAGGCTTTGGTTAGGAAACACAACTCATAGACGAAGGTTGACAGACAAGACTTTTTTATACATCTAAGAGTGTAGCAAGCAGACGTACAACTTGTATCGTAAGAACAATTTAAGTTAGAAAAAAAAATTAAGTTGGACTCTTCTCTAGTTAGGCCAAGAGCGATCTCTGCATTGCTTATTTTCTTTCCAAAATTCCATATAGTAAGTAACTAAATAAGTATACTGTATATTAACATGTATTGTATATGCATCTCTTTGTAATTATTATTTTTGTGTTTGCCTAACGTCAATTGAAAATGTTTTGTTTTAAGGTTTCGCATTAAATTCTCGCAGATGACAGCTTTTTAAAGAATAGTTGGTGTTTTCTGGTTCAGTTCAATAATCGTAAATGATTTTGGTTTATATATCAATTGACAATTTTGAACCATAACAACTAAACAACAATTACAATTGACCTAGTATCTTAATACTAGGTACCAAAGTATCTAAATGCTATATAACATAGGTATATAGAAACTAAATATCGAATCAGTGTTTTTGATAATAGATAACAAATAATTACTATATACTAAATACTATATTCCAAGTAATTGATACTAGGTACCTTATGAGTATCTAAATACTACGCAGCAAATTATGTTTACATATTATACACTAAATGATTATATAGATACTAAATAAGTGTTGCGATTCTGTATACTAAATTAATATCTAGATACTACATATATATAATAATCAAAAATGGTTGGATCTGGATATTATCACTTTGATGCCCCAAAGGTATAATAGAAGTTATATTAATCAAGGCGCTCGAAATCAATTTGATACTATTGAATCGATCTTGATGAGATAATCTCAGTAGTTTTCTTTCTTTTCTGTTTTTTATAGCAGAACACATTTACACTAAATAACCACTTAACAAAAAACAAATAATCGAAAATGTTTAAACTATAAAACTGTTTCAGATTATTATAGTTTTTACTTCCATTGGTGGGGAATATTTTCAGTTGCAAATATATTGCAATTTAACATTCAGTAACATAGATTTTTAAAATAATTTGGTCAGTTTCGTTTACAAAACGTATTTAAAAGGCCATCTGCCGTTGAACAGATTGTAGAGAATATTGATAAGAACCGTCAAACGGCCATGGCACCACCTAGAATTTGCTGAATTTGCGTCTCTGTCTAGTACGCAGAACTCTGAGGTATGTAGCCCCGGAAACTCACCTTGAAACAACACTGGCGGATATAGTATAAACTACAACTCTTGAAAATTTCTAACAACTTGCCATTAAACATTACTTTTATTATTTGGGAAATCTCAGTGTCATCTAAGGAATTAATGACAAATGAAAGTGATTTTTCCTAGAGTCAACCGACAAAGTGGGCTTCCTTGCACTGATTATAGTACAGGAAGCTGCAAATTGCTGCATTTACTTACCATGCCACACACTTTTTACTTTGTCGCACACCTTTTACTTTGTCACACAATTTTTACTTTGTCGCACACCAGGATTCCAACCAAACAACATAAAACAGCGTGCTTTTATTATGCACGTAATCAGTGTACGCTTGAAAATAGGTTGGCAAAACAGATACTACGACTATGATCAGCTGTTGCAGTGTTTCCCATTTCGTTCAACGCTTGGATTTAACCTAACCTAAAACGTGTTGTTCAGTGTTTGATGACTAATTATTTCCATGCTTTATAATAACTTTGGAAAAATATAATGTGCAACACGAGTGCAAATTGCCTTTGCTGCACTCGAGGAACCACACTGGCCTACGGCTCCGTGCGTAAACATTTATCTCGTGTGCAGCTAAGTGTCACTTCGCACACTAGTTACACAAATGACTATTGTATTGATATTGAAATTACAACCGGAATGTGCCATACACCACTTATCTTGTGTTACCACGATTGTATGTAAATAAATTATTTGGATTGTGTGGTGTGTACAACGGATTTCGGTGTGAAAGGACCATTCCTATAGTAAATCACAAAAGTATGTAAATCAATAATTTAGTTGTAGGATTCTAAGGAGAAGATGTAATAACTCTACTTTTTCCATTACGAAGTGCGGTTATTCGAGTGATGGAGCATGATAGAAGTATACAAAAGTGTCCTTGGGATCGAGTTCAAACCTTGCCAATCACCAAATGGTTTTAGCTGTGTGATGTTCTACAGTTTGGTGGTCCGAATCGAACTTTAAGCAGCAGATCTACATATTTATAAAATGTACAAAATTGATTCTCTAACAAGGATAACTTCATTACAACTTAAAGTCATTCGATATTTACGTTTTAATAACATTAAAATTGTCAATTTTTGTGCTATGAAATTGTATACTGTAATTTATTAAATATTAATAATTTTATAGTCATTGGAGGCTGGAATACGAATAATAAGTACGAATATGGTATCCCTGTCGGGATCATTTTGGTCGTAAACCTACTTTTTTAGAATGCTGTGAACTATTCCCATCTACAGACATCCCTGTAAAAATGTCTATTATTGGAATAGGGGTGAGATTTAATTTCCACTTCATATCCATAATCAATGAAAATTTAAAATTCAGTTAAAATTTGATGCGTCTGATTGACGAAGGTAACTCTATTTAATGATTTAGTTTGAAATTCATCCAATATTTTTCGTTACATTCGTTGTCAACCCCAACTTCCAACATGATACCGCTAAGATAAGCAGAAACTGAAAACCAAATGTTAAATCTTTTCGTGGAATACTCAAAGGCCTTTCACGCCTTTCATGAGATATTTAATTCCGATTTATAAATTACCAAGGTAATTAATTAAAGAATTCAACTGAAGAGCGATTCATTTAATTATCTAATAAATCATCCACTTACTGAAAAACATTACATTAGTTTTATCAACAACAATCGAAATGTCGGATTTTGCATTTTAACCTTTTTTATCCTAATCAATTGCTTATGCTTGTTCCCCTAAATTGGTTCCCTTACATGAATATTAGTGAATATACATTAGTGTTACAGGCACTATTCCTTTGTATGTTTCCAAAATGTGGCATTTTTTTTAAGTAAATATATCTGCAATTTGACTTGCTTGACAATGAAGTTATATCAAAACATTACTTCTAACCCTAATTGTTTATAATTAATTTAAATTGTAGCTATGTACTATTGTCTAAAAGATAAAGAATAACAATAAGAGTTCAGTAAATAGCAATATGAACATAGTTTTTGTTTTTGTTTGCAATGAATCGCCCTTAAGTATGAATGAAATATAAAAATACTGTCAATCGGCTGAATTTGGTTAATTGTTATTTCCTAATAAATATTGATTTAATGTTGTTCCACTCTTGTATTTATTCATTTTTGTTACTGTTTTTATATATTAAGATGTTCTATCTTATCAATTTCATGGAGTTTTAAAGCTGAATTAGGGCTGAACGTATTTACTTATTAGATATTGCCATATTTTGCTTTTTTATTATTTGAGACTCTATCTAACAAGGCGATTGGTAGATTGATCAGGTATTTGGTATTTTATTTGTGTAGATACTTTGTAAATGGGGACTTTGTTAGAAGCAAATGAATAAACCAAGTTTATTGAGCAATTTTGTTAGTGAGTGAATTAGTAAATTAGTAAATAAATAAAT
Source organism: Macrosteles quadrilineatus (assembly GCF_028750875.1). Taxonomy (NCBI): domain Eukaryota; kingdom Metazoa; phylum Arthropoda; class Insecta; order Hemiptera; family Cicadellidae; genus Macrosteles; species Macrosteles quadrilineatus. Next base: position 21,504,519 of record NW_026542600.1, read on the forward strand.
ACCCGTTTATTAGTTTGCGTTCCTCAGTACAAACTGTTTTAGGTAAGTACAGAAGTGGGCAAGTAAGTAAATAAACAAATAAGGCCGGCCCCAAAACATTGGTAACTATATAACTGAGTATTTAACTTATACACCAACACCAACAAATTTTAAATTTCATACTTATACTTTTTTCCATTGTGTTCACTCATTATATCACTTAGGTGACTACATTCGTTAAATTAGCACCCTTAATAGAATGTAAACATTTCAAGACTCTCTTTTAAAGAATTTGCTACAAATGTTATTTCTGCATTTAATATGGTTCTCGTAAGTCATGTTGTCTTTCAAACCCCTGGTCCTTGTTATTGCAAGTTTGTAAATAAAAGTTTCGTTTGACTTAACCTCAAAAATGTTGATTGAACACTTGTATTCACTTACAAACACAAGATCTTTGTTTGAAGTTCATTGTTGGTGATGGTGAGTTAATGTTGTTCAAAGGTTTATTGCGGACATTTTCCATCACGAATGTAAAAAACAATACACAACGTTTCGGGATCTGGAATCTGACCCCGTCCTCAGGTGAAAAAACTTAACTAACACATTAAAACTAACAATACACAAACGCCCAACCTTAGTTGGAATACACTACAGAGCTCTGTAGTGTATTCCAACTTAGGTTGGGCGTTTGTGTATTGTTAGTTGTAATGTGTTAGTTAAGTTTTTTTCACCTGAGGACGGGGTCAGATTCCAGATCCCGAAACGTTGTGTATTGTTTTTTACATTCGTGATGGAAAATGTCCGCAATAAACCTTTGAACAACACAAGATCTTGTTTTTAAAACTCATCCACGATTAAAGTTCTTCTATCTTTACTCGAAGCCATATCAGAGGCATCCCCTAATATCTTTAGACAACAATATTGAATAAAAATGCAAGAACGTATGTATGAAAGAAATAAAATAATTTTAGTAACCTATGATGTACATTTATTTATCCTTTCTAATCAGTTTTGTACAATATATTTCACATTAAGTAGTGCGAAATGTAAACAAATTAAATATGGTATGATCTACCTAATAAATTAAACATTACTCTTTGTTCTTCTTGTATATATAGTAAATTTGTACATACACTCTTTTATTTTTCATTATTATTGAAGTCAATACTGAATTTTAAAATCATAATAGCTGTGACCATATATTTTATATACTTTATGTGTAACGTATTGAAATACTCTCTCAGTCGTTGTTGAGCAAACAGGCCAACTGAACTTGGTGGTCCATTGTATTCCGGAATTGACTATACTTCTTACACTTGACTTCACATCTTACTAATGGGATTTATCATAAATCCCCCCCCCTTTGCTCCCATTAAATCGATTCTTTACCTTCAGCTTTTCAGGTAACACAGTTATTATTTATTGTTCAGGCTATGTCTGTGTTGGTTTCAAAAGAGGAATTTGCATTCGATTATTTTAGTTATTTCAATTATTGGCCTTACTAGATTTAAAATTCGATTACATACCGTATAAAACGTATTTTTAAGGTGGGGTTTCTTACAAAATCTGAAAAGCCAAATCCCTAACACCTTAAGCAATTAGTATGGTATGTTATCAAATTTTTTAACTAAACGTTCCCACATAATAGAGACCTATTTCTGAATGAATTTATACTACCGCTATGTAGACCACGCCTCTGTTTGGTCTTTTCTTACCTTTACCAGAACCTTTACTTATATCAAACCTTAAAAAAGGTTAATTTGCCTTAGAAGAAAAATATTTGTCTTGGATCCCTCTATTAAATAAATAAAACCAAACATATAAACCCCCAGGCTTTACATGGATATTTGTAGCTATCAGAAGCAAAGTTGAATATTCGATAGAAAATAACATATATAACAATACATGAGTACCAATGTCAGAAGTTGAGTATATCAAATAAAACAGACGTTGACAAAACGACGGAATCGTATCCTAAGCTATTGAAAGACAAACTCTTTGACAATTTTATGATGATACAAAATCAAAGGAGATATTCAATTGACTTCTCTGAATTCGTTTACAAATGTCGTTGGTTGGATTCATGTAATCACACTCCTTTGTCAATAATCTATACTGTGTAATCTAACGTATGAGTAACCACATTCATCATGTTTACCTTCGATAAGCAACCTATCATAACGGATAAATTTCATTACACTCTTTATTAAATGTTGCCTACATTCATTATTTCATAGATTTATAAAGACAACACTTGCACTAGACATTATTTTAAATCCAGCCTATAAAAAAAATTGTTGTCTAACTAATAATCTATTATTTTGATTAAAATACAGGTTGTTCATAAAGGGGTGTCACAAACTTCAAGGCTGATAGTACTAATCGATCTTAACAAAAATGTTCATATAAACATAGGTTGAAAAAATTTCATTTAGTTGGTAGCCGCCATTTTGTATTGTTTACGAAACAATTTAGGATTTCAAGAACTATTCAAGCTACGGAATCCAAACTTTGCAAATACTTATTGCGCCAAAAAGGCAATTAAAAAATTACGTAATTTTCTTGTAAATTAACAAAATGGTGGCATTTATTTAAACTTTAATTGTTTAAGTATAGCTGGTTTTATAAAGAAATGTCAAAAAGCCTTTTATTTAGCATTTTTAATTTCCTATCACGTTTGATAGGGAATTAAAAATGCTAAAAATGCTTCTTGACATTTTTTCATCATCGGTATCGTTATACCAAGTTTTAAAAGATCGAATAATGAATAGCTGAAATTTCACAACTTTTATTTGTAAAATGGGGTAGAATAAGGCTAAGCTAGCCAGGTCTCCTCATAAACATTGGACTAAAAATATGGAAGCTAAAAATTTGCATAACGGAAATATAATACTCTAATTCAAATATGTTTTTAAATTCACCTTGTAGCAGTTATTTAAGTTTTGTCTGTTTCTCAGAGAACATAATTATATTATTACACCTAACTACATAATTCTCTGAATTAAGTAATATGTCTTGCTAAAAATTGTTAGTTATGGTTATTGGTTTGGACTCATTGTTAAGTTTTTAAGTTGATTTAATACGCACGAAACTCAATAAATATTGTGGAGTCAAATAAGTATTTTGTAAACGTTTTTAATTACTAACGTTTAATTTACGTTTTTAATTTAACGTGTTAGCTCCTAGCCTTGGACCAACAATTATTTTGTTTCAAAATTGCATTTTAAAATGTTAGTCAGGAGGAGGGCATTTCCTGGGCCCCCTTCTTGTAGTATTACATACCTCCAAACGCTAAAGATACGTGTCTGCTCCCCTTGGAAAATGTCTTCCGAGGTTCCTTGTTATATATAACTATAATACAAATACACTATACAGTAAACCCATAGAGTACAATAAAGCACTGTAGAATTAACTAGTATACTACCTAAACATAGCATTTTCATTTCAATTTGTTTAGTTGTCCACAGCTGAAATAATTCAGTTAGAGTTAGAGCTAGATTAATTATTGGAATAGAGAAATTTCGTTCTCGAAACGCAGAGAACAGACCGTGTGGGGAACACAGAATTCCCTTGGCCATAAAACTGACCCTCGTCAAAAAGTCTGGCCAGTGTGCGTAAAACGTCAATAGCAGCTAAGATCACACTTTCACTAAATTATGCCGAAACAGAACAATATTAAGAGTACGACTTTCAACAATATGAGTGTAATAGTTAAAAATTAAGGACTCGCCGATTCCAGTAACAGTAAATAACAAGATTAGTCCAAGGTTTGTTGGTTGCTGAATGCTGAAGAAAAATCACACGGACAAAATTTCAGACACAAAAAACGTCAGACGTAAGATTACGGACATTTAACACAAATACGCACAGCTATCTAACACATTTCTGATGATAAACTACAAAATACTTTCAGAATAAAATATGATACAAAAGTTTTGTAGGCATTATAACTAGGCATATTAGTTAATACCCTTAGAATCACGACATCTTCACGCACAGTAACACAACAACCTCAAATCTGAAGGTATCCAGTACTATCATAAAACAATAAAATTGTAATTAGGGATTAAACATACTTTGTAGTATTTTTAAATAATCTATATATAATTTAGACTCTACTCAGATTTAAGATACTTCACGTATGCCTCTCGCAATTTATAAATAAGTCAAATTTACTTTGTTCACGAGTAAGTGTATTTAGTTAGGTAAATTTTCTATTTTGTGGAAAATTATAAAGTATTCACTGAACTTGTTAGTTGTAACCTCAAAATGTAATCAATAGTCCATACAGTAAAAAGTTCAATATTATTCAAACGCTGTAGTAATGGAAAATGTATATAAATTATAAATATAAAACAGTTAACGTACACACTATGTACACCGGAAATAAAACACCTCAAACCTTCTTTTGCTGATTCACAACAATGATTTATATAGAAGTGTGTTTAATCTACGTTATGGTAAATTTTATACCCTAGTACAAAAATAGATACGATATACAGGTATTAAACTCAATAATTTATTATTTCTAGCCAAGATTTTCATTCATTAAAATTTTCCTGGGAAAGAGGGTGGACTAGAAGGTTTGATGCCACTTTCCCAAGCTAGTGTTCAACATTTTTCTGATGAAGTTATCGATGCTATTATTATAGAAAAGAAGTTTAACAAAAAATTATTTTAACAGGCAAAGTTAGGAGTTAGGAAAGGTCTTACACTTAACCTGTGAATACAAAATGCAACACAAACATACTTAAACTAAATAATTAATTTCAAATATATGAACAATGTTGACAAAATTGAAGGATAACATAAACAAACCCTTAAGATAAAAGAGAATTAAAGACATTTGAAATTTTACATCAGAGCAAATGAAAAGAGCCCGAAATTTTAATTCCCAAAAAGGTTCACTAATCTTAAGCATGGAAAGAGCCCGGGTCTCCACAGGTACCTGAGGAGGAGGACGCTGACTCGTGTTCTGAAATAGTGTTGTGTTTGGTTGGGTTAAGATAGGTTAGATTAAGTTAGGTTAGGTTAGGTAAACAGACTATATCATTTAGTAACGTAAATATCTTTTAGTAACATATATTTTAATAATGTATCTTTTAACAGTGCATCTTTTTTCATATATGCATATATTTCAACTGTGTTATTGGTTCTTTCTCCTTTGAAACCCCGTTGTGAAAGTTCTAGGAAGAGCCCGGACTCTTTTCGCACCGTCCTGGGAGGGACCTTGGAGGTCCGGGCGCTTTTCAAGTGTCTGCCTGAGTTTTTTGGCTCTTTTCATGTGCGCCCTTTTACATAATCACACACACACGCACTCACCCCTGTCTGTAATCCCAAATGTGCAGAAGTTGCGGACAGATTAGAACGTTTAGAGACTGACGGAAGGACTTACATCACTTGGATTCAAAACCGCAACGAGATTTAAAGCGAGTAAGTGACAACAAATTAATTATTTTCGAAACCATAGTTGAATATGTTGTAAATTAAACAACCATACATTACAAGTAAATATATTCATGACGTTTCCTTGAATTTAATGACAATTAATTTACAATAGACTGAAATTATAACAGTTCGGTGTTTGCTTTAGATTGAATTTACTAGTCCTTCGTCAGGCTCAATGATTTACCTCAAGCCATTAGATTTAGTATTTATTGATAGATATGCATTTTTTATTAAGGTAATATGAAATATCTTTGGGAACTCGTCAAAAGCAAAAGATGACACCTAAAAATATATGTAAATAAACCAAATAAATAAAATTGGGTTCACACAAGATAGTTCAAAAAATTTTCTTTTGCCTACAAAACAGACATTCCTGCACCAACATTATTTTCAGATATAAATACATATTACAATACTTTAAATTGTGCTGGTTTTTACCAATGACATGACAAATTTATTGTTTACCCATAATATAACTTTGAAAATAACATACTGTTTGACAATTTTAATGTTCAACAACTACGCTACATGATTTTACACAAATACAATTTTTTTCTGGCCAAAACTAGGGCTTATAATTTTGAATACTTTACTAGCCGGGCTATTAATACTACAATACTACTTGGATCACTATACTCTATGGATTTTGTTCTATATAAATTACAATAGTAGTATAATATTCAAAAGGTAACAACGAGCTTGTTTTATCAAAATGAAATGGATTTCTTTATTTGTTGTCAGCCAGCGATCAACACGTCATTCATATGATGTGATAAATAAACTGTACGAAATTAAAGAGTGACTGTACCTAGAGCTATGTTTTTGTGTTCTGGCCTTATCATTGCTTATTGGGATTATTTACAAACAGCAGATAATCGTTATACGAAACCAAACCATACGAGGTCAAAGCATTACTTACTAAGAATTGGGCTTAGGTATTACCTAGTTGTTCTAACTGAAGTTAAAGTATTCTTGTTTCAACAAATTTTGAAATTAAATGTAATTATGGTTATCATCATTATCATTACATTACATTTTTTCTTAGAACTTGAAAACACTCACACTAACAAATAAAAACTCCTTGAGCTAGTTCTTAAATCTACGAGAATCCATTTAATTTTGAAATAATTTGTAAGGGTTGAAATAACAGAATTGTAAAATAATATCTGATTTAAAAAAGAACTTTGGTCTTTAGGAATGTTCAGTAGATATTTTGAATTCGCACAAGATTTTAAAATTTCATAAAATAAATAATATTTAGCAAGTGTATTCAAACGTTGCAAGATAGCATTATAAAAAATTCTAGATATTCGCACGAACTATAAGATGTAAAAATAATTACTAGTACTTGAAGAGTTGACTCGTTGTGCTTTAATCTAATAAGGTAACTTCGTATTTTGTTAGGGGTTTTGTAAACATTTCTCGACATTAATGTATGAATCAAGTTGTATTCGAATTTCGGGACATACATCATATGCCATGATGTATATTATATGCCATGATGTATATCATATGTCATGATGTATATCATGTGTCATGATGTATATCATATGCCATGATAATAATAATAATAATAATAATAATAAAATGCCTTTATTTAAAGCGGTCTTCAGATACACTGGTTTTCAAGACAACTCAAAGTCACAAAAAGTTTACAAGTACACAATAATTACAAACAGTGGAACTAAACTAGCTTTAGAGTGGCCTTAAATGAATTACATGACATGATTTTCATGTTTCTTGGGAGGGTGTTGTATGCCTGGGGTCCAAAGTATGAGAACCCCTTTTTACCTATCTCACGCCGCACTCTCGGCATTTCAAGCAAGCCGTCCTGCCTAGTACAGCGTTCCCTAACTGATGTTCGAGGCATAAGTTTCCTTTTCAAATAGAGAGGCAAATTAGAAGACAGTGTCTTGTGAACAATTAAAACAGTTTGTAGAAAACATTGTTTTTCCAAAGAGAGTACCTTAGCCTGTTTGCGATAGGCAGATATATGATCAAACTTCCTCAGATTGAAGACAAACCTCAGGGCTCGGTTGTGCAACCTCGTAAGAAGAACTCTACAGTCAAGAGTAAGACATTCACCAAACGATGGAAGTGCATAGTGAATAATAGGGAAGACTGTTGATTTGACCAATTCTAGCTTAGCATTTTCAGATAGTATCCCTCTCAAACGGTGTAAAATTCTCAACCTATTTGAGACTCTCTGACAAATGTAACTAACATGTGAGCGAAAATTGAGTTGAGAATCAATTCTGATACCTAACACCTTAACAGAATCAGACACCACAAGAATTTGACCGTCCAGCTCTACCTTTCCAATAAGACTATTTTTAGGCTGCAAACCAGAAGACCAGAAACGAAGCACAGTACACTTTTCAGGATTCAATTTTAGACCGTGATCGTCAGACCATTGCTTTACCCTTAGCAAGTCAGTGTTGATGAGATTGACTGCTTCATGAAAATCAAAAGGGGCGTGGGAAAGAACTAGTTGACAATCATCAGCGTAGGAATGTAAAGTGGAAGATTTCAGAACGCTATCGAGGTCATGGGTGTACAATATGAAAAGTATTGGACCCAGACAAGTCCCCTGAGGGACCCCTACTTCTCTTTGAATCAACTCGGAGCACCTACCATTCACCTTAGTCACCTGGGATCGGTTACAAAGATATGAGGAAAACCATTTGAGTGTACACTCATGGAATTTTAGAAACCTGAGCTTTGATATGAGCATGTCGTGATGAACAGAGTCGAAAGCATTTGAATAATCAAGTGACGCCATAAAGCTGTGCAACCCTTGGTCCTTGGCCTGAAGAAGCTCATCAGTCATATTGAGAAGAGCAGTGCAGGTGCTGAACCCTCTACGGAAACCTGACTGTGATTCTAAAAGTATGTCCGACTCCTCCAGGTAACTTACCAACTGTTCCACAACAATTTTCTCTAAGATTTTCGAACAAACAGGCAGAATTGATATTGGGCGGAAGTGGCTACTCGTAGTTGGATTAGAGCACTTTGGGAGCGGAATCACAATGCTTTGCTTCCAACTATCAGGGAAAACTCCAGTCTCTAGTGACACATTAAGCAGATGAGCTATTGCTGAGACACAATAAGGGCTAACACCTTTTAACATATCAATTGATATGCCATCGATACCAGATGCCTTTGAACGTATTTTATTCATAGTTTCTATAACTTGCTCTTTGGTGACAGCTCTAAATTTGAAATTATTCTAAACTTCTCCACAGTAATTTTCCTGATAGAATGCCAATCTCTTTTGGTCAATACTATTACCTGATCCCATACTTGCAAAAAACATATTTAATTCATTTGGAGTAAGTTGACAAGGGCTTTCTTTTTCACATTTTTCTAAAACGCCACTTTTAGACAGTGTTGACCAGAACTTCTTAGAATTTTTGCAATCTAGGTTGTGCGCAAAATATTCTTTCTTGGCCCTTCGAACAGCACTATTCAGCTCATTTCTGCATTTGATATATGATTGCTTGGCAGTTGGGCATCTGTTATGTATAGCTCTTAATTTATTTTTCTCTTTGATAAGGCTATTAATTTTGGAAGTAATCCATGGTGACCTATTTCTTGTCACACGTTTCCTTACTACAGGGGCACAGCTATCAAACACATTGATTATGTTGTTTGAAATAAATTTTGCAATACAATTTGTATCTTTTGATGCCAAAATATGATTCCAATTAATTTCTGAAACAAGTCTCAAAAAAACTGCCATGTCAAAGTTTTTATAGTCTCTATAGGAAATAAATTTCCCAAACTTTTTAGCCTTAAAAATTGGTATTTCACAGTAAGTCAGCTTATGGTCGGTGATTTTCTTCCCCCTACCATCCAATATTTCTGACGTATTTACAACTTCAACAAATGGGTTAAGGCATTTATCAACTATGATGTGATCTATTAGGGAAGATGATGTCGCTGTGCAACGAGTGGGCTCATTCACAACCTGTGTAAGCCCCAAGGAATCCAATAGATTATTCAAGAATTTTGTACAGGGCTTACTAGCATCAAGCATGTCAACATTCAGATCGCCCAATAGAACAATTCTGTCTGCCTCTGGGGAGAAGTCTATAAACAAGGAGTACAACAAAGAACCCAAAGACGAATACAACACTGATGGAGATCTATATGCAACACAAACACACAACCTTTCGGATTTGATATTTACAAGAACACAGAGATATTGTATACTGCTGTCAACGTTAGAAAGATAGACCTGAGTGAAACGAAGATCGCTTCTCAAATAAAGAGCAACTCCACCTCCACTCTCATTATATCATATCATGTATATCATGTACATCATGTATATCATATGTCATGATGTATATCATGTGTCATGATGTATATCATATGTCATGATGTATATCATATGTCATGATGTATATCATGTGTCATGATGTATATCATATGTCATGATGTATATCATATGTCATGATGTATATCATATGTCATGATGTATATCATGTGTCATGATGTATATCATATGTCATGATGTATATCATATGTCATGATGTATATCATATGTCATGATGTATATCATATGTCATGATGTATATCATGTGCCATGATGTACATCATATGCCATGATGTATATCATATGCCGTCATCAGAGTTAACAGTGTATCGACAAGAAAGTAAACGTTACATATTATATAATATAGAAAAGAAATATATAACACGATGACATTTTTAACTAGTAAATTGTACTTACCGTTATTCAAATATAAAATTGTAACTCATTACATTAGATTAAATCTTTATAATAATATTTTAGTCTTTGGTGCCAGTATTTATGAAATCACAGAGAAAAGAACTAATAGTGTAGCCTATGTTCATAGTTATAAAATACTGAATTGCTGAGCTCAATATTTAGAGCTCAATTCGTGATATATCATGTAAGAAAATAGCATAAGTTAAGTGTTGGATATAAATAATGAGAAAGTGCAGTATGATGGAATGCATATCAAAATATAATATATAGTTGTAAATTAAATTAAAATTACATTTTTTAAACAAGTTTAGTAAGTGTCATATTGATATTTTACACTAAACCAGTATATCAAACTAAAACACTTGAAGTGCTCAAAATGAACATTAGAATTGAATATCAGAATCAATATAAAAATAAAATAACAAATTTTCTGTGCTACACCCCCAATCAGTAATTATACAAGCTGAAAACAGTCATGTTGAAATTTGTATTTGAGAATGGTTTATTGATAAATTGTATAGATATTTGTATCTATAACCAACTTAAGTGGCTGTGTTTTATAAAATGCATTTTGTTCTCCACGTTTATTTAACTAGGTGTACAATGCAGTTGTCTGCTTGCAATATTAAGAGGGCGTGTGTTATAATTTCAAGAAGTATAACCAAGAACCTATTTTCCTTTAAATAGGTATAATATTAATTTAATACACATGTTTACTCATCATTTGTTAAATCAGTAATTGATTTTTTTCACCGAACTCACAAAACAACATTTGCACATAAGTTACTATATTTAAAAACAGCTGATGATAAAAGTCTGCGATTAAATGTAATAAACAGTTTTATAATAATAAAAGAAATTCAAATGCTAAACCCAATAAAATATTTATAATTTAAAATTAAAATTGTGACCTTTCGGGTCAAAACCTTAATCTGAAATCTCTACCATTCCATATTCGAACTCTCCCATAGCTGGTTACTATAACCATAGATAAAAAACCGTACCCAATTTTGTGAATCGCTTCAGCCACCCAGCAGAATAGTAAAATAAAAACCAGAGTGTATCCTATAATAAAACAATTTAACATTTCTATTTCTCCATAGTCAACCTAACATGTATTTTAATTTAACCTCACAATTTGCATTAAGTTTTTTATTAAATATATATTTCAATAAACATGTGTGTGATAAGCAAGTGATTGCATCTTGTTTGAATGTGAAAATTACTTTAAATAATTCAAGTAGGGATTTTTTCAAAGTACTCAGTGATGAATGATTTATTGTAAGGTCACTGCGTTAGTACGTTTTCCTGTCAGAAACGCTATGAACACAGGCGGGACTGTGAGCAGCGGAATCTCGTCAGCAAAGTCTGGTGACATCAACATCCAAGGTGCCGCTATCATCCAGACACTGAATGCTTGCAATTCGTCCGGAAATGCAACATCCATGGAAGCAGCTGCAGAACATCCGCTCACCATGTTTCGGGACGAATTTACGAGTACTTTGGTTGAAATAGTACCAAATATTACAGTTAGTTTTGTATAAAAAAATTTTGAAACACTATCGTTACACTTGATCTAAAATCTGATACTGAAATTATTTTATTGAAAATTATTTAGTTCATGACACCGATAAAACAAATGTATCGATATTCAAACTCAACTTAATAGATAAATTACAAATCTTGTAAATAATCTTTTCCTTAATCTTTAAATATTGTATTGCTATTTATGATTCCCAATCAGTACAAGTTAGAGTGATCAAATGTTTAGGGTTGATTTGGTGGACTTGATCTAATAAATGAGTTATTGAGTTAAGTTATGGATAAAAGCCTCATGTCGTAGATTATATTAAATGAGGAATGTATTAAAAAATATGTTCTGCTCCGTGTAACCTCTTTAAACTAAACTAACATCAACTATTTACTCATATCATATGGACTATATTTGTATGGAGGGATGCCTGAAGTAGCCTATCTTATTTTGTTTCGTAGTGCTTAGACTTTTTGAAAGTTTTAGTCCTGATTTTAGTCAATTTTTAAACCAGTTTTGTTACTGAAATTTGATCATGAATCACCTTATTTACTTATTTATTTATTTAAGTAAACTTAAAAAGGTTCTTGTTAAAAAGAAATGGAAGAACATTAAGAGCCATGTTTAACTATAAGAACATGTTGAATCTGTAAGAGAATGTTTTAAAACAGCTATGTTTTTTTCAAATGTCTTATATTTTATAATGTATTTATTTGGTAAGACCAACCATTCTTGCATTAATAAGTTTTCAAAACATTTATTCATGCTATATAGAAACAAATCTGAACATTCTTTCATGGACATAGATTAGGTGAAGTAGAAACATCATACATATAATATAAATTGAACTTTTAAAATCAATCAACAATATTCAGAGTGAGCCAGATAATTTTTAGTTTGGCGTTTTAAAAGATCAATTGATTACAATTCTATGAAAACCATTCTTTACTTAAACGTAGTTTACTTCATTCAAGAAAGATTTAAGAAATTTATATAGGCACTAAACCTACTTCTTTCATTATTGTGAACAATATAAAAAGAATGTTATTGATTTATTTTACCTATACGTTTGCTCTCAATTAGTTCACACCTTAAACATTATGTTTGTAATTTCACTTATCAATAGGATAGGAATAAAACAGCCATCGCAGCAGTCAGCGCAGATCGGATGATGTCTACGTGCCAGTGTACGTCACAGATGAGATAAGCAATTGCTTCGGCAGCAGGACGACTGATGAAGCAAATATTCTGCGTGTGTGGCCACTGTGAAGGTAAAATTACTTATCTTTTGACTCAACACTAGGGAATGTTCTAGAAAACACGTAAATGTTCGTTACAGGATTTGAGTATGTCCAATTATTATGTCTCAAGAAGAATAAAGTTTTAGGTAAAAAAAAATACTTTAAATTACAAGTGTACCTACTGAAAAGTTGCAAATAAACAAGACTTAAGGATTTGTGAAACCATTAAATGTAATCTCAAAACTTGGTGGAATCTACCCTGTATTGTAAAATTAAGTGTAAAGAAAGGATTAAAAATATGTATAGACAATGTAGATATACTTTTAGTTAACAACACAAGACGGTGTAAAAGGCAAATACATTTAGTGTAAGGAATTCAATAACTGTAGATTGGTCGGCAGTCAATCTGTTTGTTCTTTGTTGAGGCTATAAATAAAAAATCTCATTCAAATTTTCATTCGCTCAAGGATTTTTAATAAGGATAATCTGCTTGTATTAGTATTTTTTCATTATAATGTCAAAGTTCATTTGCATTTAGAAATTTTCAGTTTTTTGTTGTTTTTTTAAGGGAGGTTTGGTTTCAAAGCCAGTATAATTAGTTTCCACTATCGAAAAATAGACCTGTTTTACAAATTTAGAATTGACAGCTGTAAAATAATTCTTTTCTCTTAATCATTTTAATATTTATATTTGTTTACCATTATTACACAGTCAGAAGATATATATTTTATCTTATTTTATGAGGAAATTTAAATTTACCAGAATATCTTTTGGTGGGTCAATCGGAGACAAAAGTAAAACTGCAGAAAACAACAATGTAGACAGCTGATTTTGGCTGGGATTGGGGGAATCACAAAGACTGTAGGCGTCGGACCTACTAATATTTTTTCCTTATCCCTTCCTTAGTTCTTGACTCAGTTTTGAATCGAAACACATAATGAAGAGTGGGCTGGGCCTTTTCTCTTAAAGACAATAAAATCTAAGCTATATAGGCAGGCCACAAATTGTATAAAGCTGCTCAAACTCAAAACTGGAGAGAAAGAGGACTACTTCTAGCACATACTGGACAGATTTTCAGCATGGTTGTGCAATACCTGTGCAGCTCTTTTTTTACCTATTTCGTAATTGTTGTCGTGTACGTGCTCTGGGGGTTGGTAAATCAAAACTTTTCAACGGAAATAGAAGGGATTAATGTACATGTATAGCCAAAATAGTATTAAAATCTTTTTTCTCTCTAAGATGTTAAAGTTGGAGATTTTATTCCTTCAACCAGTGGACGTAATATTTCAGGACATATCATTATAAGGTGAGTCTAAAGGCATATTTAATGTTTTAAATTTTTAAATGTGTTCCCACCTAATGGAAGTCTAATACATCTTATATGTTAATTTACCTGTTAATTACGTCAATACCTCTTCATAATCTAGTGTAACATATTTAGGAGTTGTCATTGACGGTAACTACAAAAATATCTATCAGATTTATCTTCAATCTCAAATATAGACAGTCTTTTCCATACGTTTTTCGTTAAAATAACATGTTGACCTTTCCGTCAATTTTTATTTTTGAATCTTTGACCTTCTTAAAAAAGTAGACAACTGTCTCATATTCGTTGGTCACAACACTCAACACAACTTCAATCTAGGAAACTGTACATGCCAATTCCACTAGCCAGTACCAATGTTCATAAAAACCAGTAATTAATTGTTCATTTGCGTCCAACTGTTTGATTCTCTTCCTGGTCCGATTACGAGTGAAAAGGATTTTTCACCACACTATGATGTTTTTAGCCATTTTACAAACGTTATTTGGAGGTTGAAAGCTACGTAATGCTGCCCATGCCAGCTGTCATCGTCATTTGGGGACCGAGTAGGGTTTTACATCCCTAGGGCCGAAATTCAGCCGGTCGCTTATTTACTTAAAACATTAATGTATATTAAATACACGATAAGTATCCATACTATGCATTACAATAGACTTGTTTTATTGTCACCGCTGCCTAGCGACTATTTATTATTTTTGCTGAATCCTCTAAATATTTTTAGGTTATATATAAAGTTGTAGTTGTGTGCATTTATTATATATATTTGCTCAATTGTGTATAGTGGGGCGAAAACTAGTGTTCGTTATCACGGGCCAAAAGGGTTTTCGGCCCTAGGTACCAAACACAGTATATTATTTTAGAATTCCATGTGTGGTTAGAGACTGATAAGGAATATAAATAATAAGCCTACGTAGCCTTAGAGGTGTTTATATTTATTTCTTACATGTTTTACTTCAGTTGTGTTTAGTCTTCATGATATTGTTTCTGTACAAATCGTATTTTGGCAATAAAATAATTCTTATTCTGACAAAATTATTTAGGGGGTTTAAGGTATGTTGCGTATTACTTTATTTGCTCCATTCCTAGACTATTGCAGACAATATTTAATTATTTGTCAAGGCTACACCATTACTTATTAGCACCCAATAAATAACTAAAAAGCCCCAAAAATACTTTCGTGTCCTTTACAATACGTCACAACTACTGTATTTTCACTAATTCATACACATTTTAAATGCATAATAAAACAATAAATTGATTAATAAACTATTAGTGTAGTTGAGAAAGATATCTATTTGTGAGTTGGTGGCTCAGTCGAATGTACGAAGGACTACAAACCCATGGCAGTGATGTGGGCTCGTGCCCTGTTGCCCACCATTATAATATATCAGTACATTTAACCCTTTACTGTACCGGCTCACCCCTTGCTTAACTTGACACATTTCACGCACAGGTTTGAGGTACATATATCTACATAATGTGGACGGAGAATTGCAATAGAAAAAGAGACCGCAAACCTCTAAAATAAATAAAATAATAGTTATTGGAAATAGTTTTGCTTCACAAATTAAAACGTAATCAGCCTGTGCAGCTTGGCTCAAGGTCAAACTAACGATTGCAGGAATGAAGATTTACATATTATACATTATTCCAAACCTTTTCTCCTTTCTATTTTAGACCACTTATTTTAAAATACGTTTAAATTAAAATAGTTAATGTGTCAAATTATTAAGTACGGTATATAAAAGCAACAAGTGTCAAATATGTAAGTATCGGGCCACACCCAGAAAATGGCGTCACTGTAAACTCTAAAGGAGAGAAGAACATTTTTTATTCTTCTTCAGTTAACTTAGGCACAATAATCAACATATATAATTCCAATGGGGTTTAAACCCTTTCACGTAGCCGCATTGAAGAAACCACTTTTGAGTGACAGGAAAAATGTCAAAAACAGAACAGTTTTCAGCCTAAATAACCTGAATTTGAGCAACAAAGTTCTGGACCAATCACAAGTCGCCTTTTATCTACGTCACGGGAGCGCATGCGCCCAATACAGAAGGCGCAGACTACAAGCGGCTCCACACATACGTAGTGTGAACCTCTTAGTGTCAAGGCGCAAGTGCTATCCGGGGTAAGTAGCCTACCCTTATCCATCTTACTGTCGTTTAGCGTACAACATTCAATGTTAACAATTAGTAATAATTTATTTATGTTCAAATTAGTTTAATAAATTCCCGAAAATAACGCGTTTTTAGATAAATAACACTTTTAATGTGAACGAATCATTCAAACGTAGGTTTGATGGTAGATATATCAATCTAAGGTTGTTTTTCTTATGAGTGTTATAAATAAGTAATAGACTAACACTTTTTTATGTGTTTATATATTTTTTTAGGAAATGAATTTTTATTGGACAATATTTTGATCATAGTTCCATGCCTTAACTTCCTTTCATATTTGTAAATATCTTTTGAATTTAACTTGTAAGATTTCAAAACAAATTTTCAATGACTGTTTCTTCAATATCGTTCTTTTCAGATGGATTCAACTTTTTATCCAACACGAATACAAATTTGTTATTTGTAAATACATAAATGGTAGCATTATATTTACTTTGTTTGTAGCCTTTGCTCTTACAGAATTCTGTTTATCTCCAATATATTTCGGGTTTGTGACATCTTCAGGGAGAATTTTGGGATGTACTTTTTGCATTATATTTACTATTTATACACAGTTCAGTGATCTATGTGCCCAACGTTCCTTATCTTCATGACGCTGCATACGTAGGATCGCGGGCGCGGACGCGCGATGAACGCTTCATAAAAAATGTTTTTTTGTTTTACATACTCACATTTATTTGATGTAACACATTACTTTCACTCCCGGAGAAAATATTGCTTTCGTAGAAATTGTTAGTTTGTGTTTTGGGAGGAAAATTGGTTTGCAAAATGGTGTATGTGTGTGTGTGTGATGGATGTTTACAGAGCTACAAACTACACTGTGGTGCGATTTTAATGAAACTCGGTATGTGGAAACTAATCCATGGTATCTATAGGTGTTTTTTCATTTGTTTTAATTTAGATTTTTAATTAAGATTTTTTTTTACTTTTTACAAAAACGGCTAAAAGATTGTCCTTGAAATTTATGATTTAAATGTCTATTAAACCCTGAAGGAAACTTCACAACTCACAACGCTATATAAATTACTGTTCAAAAGTTATTACAACTTCTGATTTTCCCCATGAAAATTCATAATTTAAGTTTCCCACGATGATTGTTGTTTTACATTTTTTGCTCATAAAACTAGTAGAACGTTTAATTCTAATGCTTAAAATGGTTTACAATACCTGCATATAGTAATCCTTTGTTGGTGATTTTGGCAACTAGTTTCGGTTCATTTTTGAACCATCTATGTTCAATATAGAAAATCTGCTGAACTAGCTTAGAGAATTCACAGAAGGCTGTAAATATTTGCAAAATGAAACCGGCAGCGGGTTTTCATCAGTTTAGAACAAAACATTGATTGAATTTGAATAAACTTCTTCGTGAGCAGCGTGTTTCATACTTCCAGGGCTGACCGTGGTCCTTGTTCCATGATCTTCTAAAGAGGGGCCTGCGGTCAAAAGCACAAACTCTCTAGAATAAACAGCTGGGTACACATCTCCTGGTTTGCCATAGGAATGCACGGGTTTATTTGTGCCCTTGGAGGGTAGGTCGCCTCGTTAGGCACGGTTCACACGAGGGACTTTTCTAGCTGACTTGCATTGACTAGCATTCTTCGGCACCCATAAGGGTTAAGGCATAAGGGTTTATCTACAGAATAGGGGTACCTCAGCAAATAGGAGAGAGCCTCCTTTATTTTCCACCCTCAAAATTCCAACTGTTGTCATAACCGCAACAATTGTTAAGTTTTTTTTGTACCTTCGTAAGACTTTGGTTTCCAAAACTGGGAGGAACACTACTTGTATATTTTCTAACATAGTGCTCTATAAGATAATAACATTAATTTTACTTTTAGGAAAGAGTATAAAGGCTGATTCTAATCCCATATTAAATTCATTCAGTTTGAAAACTAGGGAATAAACAGGCATATGTTGAAGTATAAAAACTGTACAACAACTGAAGAAATTGAAAAAGAGTTGGAAAAGGACATGGAGACCCTTATGAATTTATTAAACCACACAACAACCCCTGCGCCAGACGTCATCAATATATTTCTCAATCGTACACTTAACGAGACTGGAAACATTGCTAACAGGACTATGACTGAATCACCATCGCATGCCTGGACCAACGGTAAGATAATTAGAATGGTAATTCTAAAACAATAGTATTATTTGTTTACATGTAAAAATATTTTTTTGTTGTTCCAGTTTCAAAAACTTTGATTATATTAGATTTACCTTTGTTGTTGTTGCCTGAGTTCTTGTAGGTAAGATGTCTGTGTTGATTTTTTTTTACCATAGAACATAAATGCATTGTTAGTCTTATAATTTATATTAACTTATATATTGCTTATATGGTTTAGTTTTAAATGCTAAACACTTTCATTGTTAGGAATAAAGTAGACACCTTGGCTAAACAATTTGCTACCGGAGCCATGTCCAAATTACAAAAGTATGAACCAGGTAGTGAACAAAGTGGTTCTAGTGGGTGAAGTTCCAAGTTATATTCCGGTTGCTAAGCCCACTAAACCTATAGATATCTAAACCTGCCGTGACAAGGTTGAGTGAGCAGAAAGGTGGCTCATAATATGGAAACTAATCTTAACATGTTAAACATCATTATTTGGATAATATTTCTTTGTTGGCAAACCTATTTAAGTAGTCTTTAAGTTTGTCTATCAAATACCACTAACTTTTTCCGTTTTTAAGTTACTATAACAAATAATGTCTAAAAATTAAAATTGCTATTACTTAAACCAAAACGTAAGGTAAAGCAATAATTGTTCACTAAGCCACATTTCCTATTCGTGCTGAGATATTAGACAAGACAAGAGGAGTAGCAGAGCGTTATGCAGGTACTGTATTGACGAACTGAGTGATATGTGGCACACTAAGACAGTAAGAAAGTCAAATTTAGGTCTCTAAATACCGATGCTTATCTTTTTAGTACAGACAGGGGTAGCAAAAGTGCTTGCCTTGATGTACCTGCTGCAGTGTAGAATCATACCACACGGAAACAGCACTCAATTTCGCAGCACTGAATCATCCACAGGGTGATTAAAATAACATAGAAGGTCAGACATCCCAAGATCAGATAGTTGAGATCTACTTTATGTCTTGTGGTATTTTTCAGGGATATTTACTACCTGCAGAATTGTTTTATGTGTTGCAGTGGGTTAGTTATTCTTATATTTTGTTATCATTTTTTCAGTAACCCTCTTTGCGTTGAGTGTGCTTGGACTGCTTTTCATCTTAGGATGTTACGCCATTTTTGGAAGACATCACAGAGCTATCTACAATATTCCTGGAGCAGCAGTTCAATACAGAGAACAGCCCCCTCTGCTTCCGATACCAGAGTCTCCTAAAGAGGAAGATGAGGTGAATGATTGTGGTGAGGTTGAAAACTTCCATCTACCCGGGATCAGCAGCTCCCAGACCAGGGACAAGTACAAGTCCATCCCCTCATGGAAATTCCCCGTAAGTTTACTTCTCATCATTGGTTCAGTTAGAAGGATTGGTCCATTAAAACTTTAAGATTGGTATAATGGTTTGGTAGTCTCTTAAATTGATTGTGTTCAGCATATAGTTTTGGTGCTGAATTATTGCCATCTTTAAGCTGTACCTAACCATTCAATTGTAGTTGTTCTGCTGAAGACCACCTTTAACCACTCATGACACAAAGACAAGCTCGACGGAAGTTGAGTTCTAGTGTTCCCGTGTCATGTATGTGAGTGTGTGCAGACAAATGTAGTGTTATTTTAATGCAACGGTCTCCAGCAGAAGATAATAACAGTAGGATAACTCCATGTGTAGCATGAAGATGGCAATGATTTAGGGACAAAACTAGTTAGGTGTATCGTATATCTGAACACAATTAAAGGCTCAATATTGGTATTAATATCAATTGTGTCTGATATTAACACCGTTTTTAGAATTTATTTATAATAAGTAGTAAGGATATGATTCCATCATGGAGTACACCATTTCATATTAAGGCTGAAGTACAGTAACAGAAATAAGTTATTTCAAACAATTAAAATAACATTGAAAATACTCTTGGTAGCCTCTAGTACACCTTTGTTTTAAAAGTAAAAGTTTGTCTGAAAATATGTCATAAGGCATATGTGGGCGCACACTGATCCAGCATTTCACCTGAAGCAAAATGTTGCACAACAATTTGCTTTAACCGTTTTGTTTCTTTGCTTCTCCAGTGTGCGAGAGGTTCAAGCATGATGCAGCATTTGGTTTCAAGCAAAAATAAATATTATTTGTACTGGTACTCTACGGTATTGTTTTAACATGTGTGACGAGGAAGTCAACGTAGCTATTGCTGTATGTCAGTTTTTTTGCAAATGCTAGACTAAGAAAGAAAACATGGTGTTCACTCAACCAATCAGATTATAGACATTAATGCTCTCAGAAATAAAATCAGAGCCAGTGAAATTTTACAATTACTATTGTCGAATAATTGCTACACTATTTTATTGTAAAGGTTTTTAAACACGTAAGTGATAGCATTAGAAATTATTATCTGATAATGTTGTGATGGTTATAAATAATGAACTAAATAACCTGGGTTGTTTCTTAGTTATCAACCGACTCTTGTCGGCATTTTGGCGTCCGCCATCCGTAATGGAAATATGAGTATAGTCAGTTTTGTTCTTTTTAAATTATTTAGTTCAATTACAAAGGAATTACAACAAGCTAATAAAAATACCGCTTACTGAACCTAACAATGCAAAACATAATACAAGGAGAACATATACTTAAATGATTACAAAACAAATAAATTAAGACACAGTACAATTTAATTTTACTAATTTTTATTTTATGTATGACTATCAAAGTGGTAGCAAGAAAAATTAAACAACAATGTGGTTAAATGGAAATTCAAAAAATATAACTTTTAAGTTGTAATGAAACGTCAAAATTCATTTTTCAAAGAAGAGTTATTTTTTAAACAACAAAAGTTCGATTGAATTTTGAAAGCCACTAATTCTTCACTAGAAGGGATTTGGCGCATGCGCAGAACGTTTTGCTCCTTGAAACATCAAACATTGTGCTGTATGGGATCCATTCGTCGAACAACTGCTCAAATGTTTTAAGGCGTTGCAAGGCGCCTAGCAACGTTTGCTTGATCAGTGTGCGGCGTCCTATTGAAATACATGGAGAGCTCGTACCCAGCGAAACATTTTGCCTCGCAACACTTGCTTCAGGTGAAATGCTTGATCTGTGTGCGTCCGGCCTAAAATCATACAAAATCTTCACTCAAAACAAAACTGGTCTTTTTGAAGTAATTACAGCTTGACTACTCTTGGAAAGTCCCTAGTGATTTTTTTTTTAATTTCTCATAATTTAATTTCTAATATACATTTTCTGAAATCGGATGGATTTAAACTGTACATATTAGGTAGTTGATTTGAGAAAGAGAGGGAATTTGATTCCTCTGTTGCTTGATCTGTTTGTTCCTCTTGGTATGTGTAAAACGAGATGCAACAACTCTTGTCTTAAAGTATTACACTATCAGCTAAAGCAACAAACTATGCTACCATATTCTAATCTTTGAACTTGTTTTCTCCTTGCAACCACAAAAAGGGAGCTTCAAGGGAAGGCACGTATTTCAACTTTGCAAGTATATAAATGACGCCAAAACGACGTTCAATGATATAATCATACAATTGTCAAGGATATACAAGACTTAAAGTAACAAACGCACATTTTAGATAGGTACATTTCTACAGTCATCGTTCAAAATATAGTTCGGCCGCTTAGATAGCGACCTCCTCTAACATTGGTTAGCATTAGCGCGCAGGTCGCTGTCTAAGCGGCCGAACTATAGGAGGTTTTTCATGCCATTATACAACATTTTGACATCTGACTGAACACTACCTACAGGTTACCACAGCTGGTTTTGTATTGACCCAAAGTCTCATAACGGTTGCACTTTAGTTTACGTCCTACATTTACTATTACAGTTGAACCTCTATAAGACGAATTTCAAGGGGTACGGGAAAAATTCGTACTATAGAGGTATTCTTAATAAAGAGGGTCGTTTTATCTAGGTTTAATGCAATATTAATGCAATACAGTTTAACTGCTGTTATTCTTCTTATAGAGGTTTCTCCTCGCTCCAAGGTTTCTCCAAACAATGACTGAGGAAGGAGGAGGGATGGGTGGGGGTTTCATGTTGAGACAAGCTTCTGTTTGTTTTGAAAACTACGTACTATGGAGGTTAAGATTATGATAAATTCGTCTTATAGAGGTCACGTTCGTCTTGTAGAGGTTTTGTGCTAAGAATATTCGTTTTATAGAGGTTAATCAGTCCTAGCCCATGTCACAAACAAATTCGTCTTATGGAGGTTTTTAACTTAATTACTACATTGTATAGAGGTGTTTTTAGCATTGACCTATATGAAAGTGTCAAGGGGATTAAAAAAAATCGTCTTATTGAGGAATTTGTTTTATCGAGGTTCGTACAAACGAGGTTCAACTGTACACATTATAAATTAACTACCAGCTGATTATAAAATGAAACTGTTCTAAACTAAACCTAACCTTAACCAAACTACAGGTGAGTAAATGTAGGACGTAAACTAAAGTGCAGCCCTCATAAAATAGACAAAAATGTATAGCCTATTTAAGTATAACTATAACTGTGTCAATGTATGCAAAAGTTTATTTTTAAAATTAAATTATTAATCCATACGTTGTTTCCTGTATAGAAGAAAGCCGAGGATGCAGAATCTAATTCAGAATCCCAGACTGATCCCTTGGAACACCTTGAATTTACTGACAGCCAACTTGACTTCACCGAAGCTATGACCATGGAGGAACTCAAGCAGTTCAAACAGGAATGTAAGGCCATCGAAATTATCCATCTTAAATGTAAGATAAGTATCATTGTGTGGGAGTGCAATTTTAACACAATCCTGATTACTTAAAGGGAGAGTTAGATAACAATGAATGGTCATTGAATGAGTCTTCCAACAAAACAGTAGTATAGTAATTGACATCGTCATCAGTGTACAAAAAGCTAAGATAATTATATGTTTTATATAATAACATTTTATTTGAAATGAAATATACTTAAGAAATTAAATTAGGGGCTGCCAGCAATTAAACGTCACAAATAAGATTATGAAAACTTAAGAAACTTAATAGCCAGATCTCTATTTACAAAGATATTTTCACACACAGTCACAAGTATAGATGATTCGATCGGACAACTCGACAATGGACACGCGGCGGAGTAGCAGCAGGTTTTTCTTCCTCTGCTTCATTTCTTGGAATGAGAGTGTTGGTAATTGAATTTGGACTGTTTAAATGTTGAGGGCTGTTTGGACTCTCCTGGTTTATGGTTGGGTGGGTGATTTTATCTCTGTAGTGTTGCCGGTTTGTCGCTGTGTTTCCAGTTTTGCTAGTTTCAATTTCATATATATTAATTGAAAATGGTAGAGCTGGTATAGTCTTCTTTTAGCGAATTTCTCATATAGGAAATAAGCTGTTACCGTAGGTCTCATGGTAAGACTTGGACCCGGGACCAATTTATTTTTCATTTTGATGTTCCTAGAGGCCAAAGCACCATCCGTCAAAATTCATATATATATATTTATATATGTGTGTCCGTTAGCACCATAACTCAGCAAAAATGATCCGATTTTGATGAAACTTGGTACAAACATGTAAACCTACCTTTATTCTAACGAGTTCCCGAACTAGCATGATCATGGAAATGGGGTTTTATGGAGGGATTTATGGGGTAAAAATTGGTTTTTCTCGTTTTTGTCCCTCAAAACATATAATTTCCCAATTTCTCTCTAGACCATTTTGAAGAACTTAAAAAAACGAATAATTTAGTATATTGAAGTGTTTTTGTATGGTTATTGATAACGGAGAAAATTGTAAATCTAAAATTCCAATGTTATTCTTATGGAGTAAACTGTTGTAGTTTGCTTGTTTATGGATATATTTGGATCAAACTTGGCAAATCTATTTATTTTCTACAAAGCTATTAATATTTTACTCATAAACACACTTTATTACCCTCCCTGTAGGCAGCAAACCTAGGTACTTGTAAGGTACTTGTTTTTTTTTAATAGATTTAATAGGTTTGCTGCGGCGGGGGTATTTTTGTTTAGGAGGGTGTTTGATCCATTTGTAGTTAACATGTTTATATATTTGGCAGCTTATACTCTTCCATTGTCAGGGTATCCCTTTGTTTTTTCAACATTTCACAAACAAAGCCAAAATTTACTATAAATAAACCCACTCAACAAAACGGGTCATGAACCGAAGTCCATATGATGGATTCGTAGCGAGCGACTGACGACCAGAAGTGTTTTATAAGAAGTAAAAGCTCACCAACTGTATAGCAGCATTTTTTTGTTCACTGGATAGTGGATATTGACAATAATTATTTCGCCCTCATGTCTCAGTTGACGTTCACGTTCACGTGGCACGTCCAGTCCCAGGTTGACACATAGAGAAAGTAAAGTTTTTATTGTAAAAAACATTAATATTCATTTCACATGCACACAGAGTTCTAAACTATTTGTCAATTTGATATTTGTAAGTACTGGCCCAAGAAGCGCACCGGTTGATAATCTTGGTTGGATTCGGATATGGACATTTACACTGCTATCTAGATTACATGTCCTCGGTGCAGTTTACCAGTTGATCTTAGATCGGGTCGAAGTTAGTTTGTACATAAATGAGGAGGTAGGGGTCGTTTTACTGTCATTGTAATCTTACATATCTTCTCAACTATCTAACCATTTGATTTGCTAAACACATGTGGGACTTCTAAACCTTTAGCTGAATAACTTTTATAGTTTATTTGTATTTGTTGTTTCAAAATTTGAGCTGTGCAATGAAGTTATTTTTCTTGTTACACTTTGCCTTATGGTGTGTGTTGTTTGAACCTATGTGTTACATATACCTGATGTTAAAACTCCACCTGTCTGTCCTATAATATCTCACACCCCCACAATTAATTCTGTACACACCTAGCTTATCTTAACAGTTAAGTTTTTGGGGTCTTTAAGGAGTTTGATAATTTGGTTCTGAAAGATTGAAACAAATGTGTCTTCAAACAAAGAGCTGGTTAATTTTCCAGTACTGGTAGTGGAGCTATTTATGCTATATTATGGTATATTTCACACTATCCGATAATCTATTTGGGAATCGGTCTGATTTTAATTTTGCTTTATGTATTAGAGATGAGCACACATATAAAACATATGTAATCCACAAATACCCACTGCTAAAAGTCGGTTATTGATTTGATTTTTACTTTCTAATCCTGAAAAGCTGTGTGAAGCTTGGAAAAAATTATTCTACATTTTATATAGTTGCTTTTCCTCGGGGTAGAAACTGCGATATTGACTTAACTCGCCTTTCCCTAGCTGTTTTTCATAAATGCTATTACCATTGAGTATACACATCTAAAAGGGGTCAGATAATGCTAATAGTTGTTACCAATTTTGGCAACGTATTTCGGGCGGCTGACGTTTGGGTCGCGGTAGTGCAATGCGCCTCTGAGGACCTTTTAACCATTTAGTAGTACTAAAATGGATTATAAAACAATGAAACTACGAACTAACAAACAAAATTTTTTTAAACAAAAATGACATTTTACAACCTACAATGAAAGCAATAATAAAAACAACTAAACTGCCTTACCGACAAGTCCGAGGTGGAGTAGTTCGGGCCGCTGACGCTACTCAGGAAGAGCGCTGTTCAGATAACTATAACCTCCATTGAGTGGCTAACCTCCAATTATGATCATTCAATAATTTTGTAACCATTAGCTGTATATTTATAATACTTAAACCTATTTATAAAACTTGAATTTGGAAAGAGAATTCTTTATTAACCCTAAGAAGAGGAGGGCCTGGAACCCCCCTTGGACTACTGAAAGTGGCCAAAAGACAGTACATCAGTATTTTTCTGGTGTTTAAGGGTCCTGTACCAAAGGATAATTATTGTCAGTGCTAGCTAGAATGGGCCCTGTCAGGCAACATTAAGACAAATCTGTTGACACGTTAAACATTTAAATTTGTCCACAAATAAGGGAGGAGTTGTGTTAACAAAAAACGGCTTCACGTATCATATATATAGATATTGCTAAATTTGCTGCCAGAGTGATAGACCTTTTTGGTTATTTGTAACCACTTAGCATTGTATGACCCTGACTATCCTAACTAGCCAACTATTACCCAGATCTACAACAAGTGCAAGTGTGCAAATGTTGAAAGTAAGCATCCATTAAGGCATGAATAATTCTTGCTCATATCAAAATCACACTTCTTGATCTTTTACTTTGATTGTTCTCTCATATGATGTTTTTATGTTTCGCAGAGGTGATGAGGGAAACGACAGCTTTCTTCAGGAGGACGGAGAATCACCCAAAAGTGTTTTAAATTTACAGTGGAACCTTGATGACAAGTTTCTCTTAATAACAAGTATCATTATCACATTCCATTGGTTTATACTACCTTTAATTATATATTATTGCAAACCCCAATAAGAAACCAACGTTGAAAACTTTGTATTTTATAACCTCTGTAAGAGACTTGTTATCAAGGTTCCACTGTAAAAAGTTCTATATATTTTATCATTTATTCTTATTAAGTAATCATGTGGGTGTTTTTGTTAAGTGGCAAGATTGATTGTGACTAGTACTAGGTCATATGTCAGGAGATTTTTAGGTTATCCCACTATTTTTGATACTTTGATTGGTCCACTCACCCTTAGGTTTCAATCATGTTAGACGTTTGAGCGTTCGCTAAACAAATTTTACGTACATGAGCTACAAAATTATGATGAGAGAGGGCATAAGAATGTACTTTGTTTTTTGTATACCCATTCACATTGACCGTATATACATAAAAAAGGGTGTAGCAGAACAGTCCGAGTAGTTTTACTGTTGTGGTTAGTTGTTCAGGGGAAGGACGGGGAAGGCAGTCACTATTGGTCTTGTTCTTTTCGGCTGGTTATACCATTAATTCATCCTCTTGGTTTAGCATGATTGTGACCATGAGACAAGTCCAAAAATACAAGTATGTGATTGTGATGCTTACGAACAACACGTTCCTAGTGTGAACACAATATGATTGTGGGTTACAAATTGAGAAGAAAGTAGTAGAACGCTTACAGCTATGAGACACGGATAACTTAGATTGACGACTTATTATTTTGGAAATATGGAAACACAAAATATGCTGTCTGGTCCAAACCATGATGCGGACTGAAATATGAGTAGACAAAGAGAACAAGACTAATTGTGTTCGCTAGTGAAAATTTAAAAACGTACGTTTTCAGGAAAAGCACTTTGCAAATTTTTTCCCCCTTTTTTCAAAACTTTTATTATTATTTTTATTTTATTAACATTTGAAGTTTCATAAAATGTCCATGGTAACGCAATATCTTTGGTATTTTTTTTTAAAAGAGCATCTTTAGTGGAAAAACACAAAATCCTGTCACGTCCATAACAGACGTTTAAATGAATATTAAAAATAGTTAATATTATTTTTATAACTATGTTTTGCTATAAACTAATTTACTTTTATGACCATTATACAATAAAAAGGTCACTGAGCTTTTGGTATATTTGGTCTTTCTAGAAAAAAATAAAAAAACTCAAAAAATTGAAAAAAGCCAATAAAATCTTTTTAAGTTTGTATAACTCTGGAAAAACTTACCTGAGACCCGAAAAATCGTTATGTTTGTATAGAGGTGTGCTTCTTTTGTGTATAAAACATTGAAATATGACGATATTTTAATTTTTGAAATTTTTATGATAGAAATCATAAACGTGATGGTCAGGGACAAGCGGTACGGTCGTGAATTTTCTGAAATAATCTAAATCTTTCTAAACAATCCTTCAATTATACTGTTAGTTATAATAAAAATAAGTATTTAAATTGAACTAAACTGTTCAAATTACAATTATATTAAAGTTATTGTCACAACCAAACACACTATAATCCATAAGGCTGGATTGGTCGTGAAAAAAACCCGCGATGGTCGTGAAACTTTGGTCGTGAAATTACGTGTTATTTGGCTCTGTTCTGGCGGTAGCCCTGCACCTCATGTTTGAGGATACAAAGTGGACTTCTAGGTTAATCTAGCAATTGAAATATCTTATAAACAAAAATTAACACCATGTCTACTTCATCGAATGACTACGTACGGTCATGGACACACCAAAATTACAAAAAACACAATCTTTCCTTTATTAATCTTGTAATTCCTCCTTTGAACTCGAAACGACCGGCACTACAATCCTGACGTACACCCCGAACTAGTCTCTAAAACCAACTGACTCCATCGACGCCAGGCTTGCCACTGTCGTGCTCCAAAGTTGAAAATTTTTCTCAAATGGTCGTGACGCCAAATCGAGGGACAGACTTATTTTGTCATGGTAGTCAGTTTGCAATGACAATAAAATTATAATATGCTCCTTTTTTGTAAGTTTAATAACCATTGATGACATAAACATATGGCTTTATATATTTCGGCATGAATAATTAGTCTAAAAACAGCATGAAAGTTGGAAAATGTACCCTAGGGACACGTCATGGTCGTGAATTTCGAGACTTTAAAATTACGTAAAAAATACCTAGAACCTATTTAAAACCAAATAAATGTGTGTAACATGTTGCCCCCGTCCCAAAAAATATTAAAACACATAATAATAAACTACAAATCCAGTATCTACGAAGTAAAAGGCCAGGGACATGAAAACGTACGTTTTTAAATTTTCACTCTCGCCCTTCATGTCGGAGATCTAAGCGAGTCAAACTATTCAGTCCGTTCTGCCGCACCCTGTGTAAGGGCACTTTAAATATACTTTTAAAAACAGTAGTACTAAATACTTTATTGTCTTAGGAATAGGTAGTCTCCGTCCATTAGTGTATTTAGGAACTAGCCGGTACTGTTCCTGTATCTATATTATATCCATTCATATATATATACATAAAACTTACATCATCTAATATCTATCTATATTCTATACCTATTTTTATCCGTTTTATATTCATCTATTTGTATTGAAATGGTATACGCTAAAAGATTTGTGATAGGGAGCCCCACAAAAACTTAAATTGTCCCATCACTACCAGTATCTGTCAATCAATATTACAGCTGTGGTGCAAGAAATTGTATTGACCCCTCAAAATAGTGATATTTGAAAATGGATATTTGTAAGAAGATCGTGTCTAATTTGTTTTTGGGGATCCTAAAAATAGAATAGTTAGGTGTTAAGTTTTATAGAATATTTTAGCTATTGTTCAAATGTTACTATGATAAAAACAAAAAAATACACAAAAAAACTAATAAAATTTGTAAAAACACAAAAAAACAAATAAAATTTATAAAATCCATTTGTCTTTATTCATTACCTACTTACATTATCTTGGATGGCATATCACCAATTGTTTACAGTATTTTATTGTAAATAATGATAAAATACTATTCAAATAAATAAATAAATAAATAAATAAATAAATAAATAAATAAATAATAATAAATAAATAAATGAAATGTTCAATTCTAAAAGCTACCTTGTATTGAAACGATTTTAGTAGCATATCTAAATAAATTTGTCTTATAATTAACAATAACTGAAGAAAAATCCCCAAAAATAGAAGGGGGTCGGTTTAAGCCTTTTTTAGCCTTTTTTTCATGAAAAGATCAACTTACTAATTTACCTATCTCGGTAATCCATGTAACTTACGAACTTTTTTGTAAAATAAGAGTCAATAACGCATAAAATGTTGTAGTTTTCATTAATTAAAATAAATGTTTTGACAGCAGGTCTTAATATTGGAAATTTAACACTTGTCATGAAAAAAAAATAAAATTATTTCTTAAAAGTCGTCCTCGACACTATTAAGACTCCTGAGAGAAAGGTAAATCACCTTCAGATCAAAACTCAGTCCTTTTCAGATAGGAGGCTGTTCACAATTATGGTTTTTGAAACTGCCAACGGTTTTCTCCTTGAGAAACATTAATTAATAAGTATGGGTATCCACCATACCCATACCTATTAAGAGACCCATACCCATACCTATTACTTATTAAGAGAAGCAGGTAAGATCTTTCCTTTTCCTCTTTATTAGTGTATTTTTGCACTAGGTAGAGCTATGAAGGAAAAAAAAACAAAATCGGAAACCAAGAAAGAGGGGTTAGGATAAGAGCCGCTTTTACTCTTGTAGTTTTAGTCTATTTAGTAAGACATCAATGTCACAAGCATCAGTGATATATCCAGCAGCAGGCTAAACCATAGACAAACTCACACATAACTTGTGTATTGGCTTCCCATGAATTTCCAACAAAATTATTTACATGTTTATTTATATTCATAGTAACTCAAACCATTTGTCACAAGATTAACAGTACAGTTCGGCCAAAACTCTGTGCGCGGGGACATGTCGCAACTTGCCCAACTAAAACATACAGATACCGGTTATTGGTAGTCCTGGGGTACGGGTGAGTGAGTTGCAAGACACAAATGTTTTCGCAAAAGTACCCCCGCCAACCCCCTCGCCTAGACCCGACCAGATCTGGTCGCACGCACAGAAACTTTGGCCGAACTATACTACTAACTACAGTTTAGAGATGTTATATTCCGTTTTCAGAATTGCGTAATTGATTATGGAAATAAGTAAGACGCTGACCGTTCTTGTATGATTGTGGATTAGTCCTTAGAATGCATTGATGCTACCATAGGCGTGTAATTCGGGGGTAGCAATGGGTGGCAGTTGCCACCCCCCCCCCCCAGAATTGTGGAACCCAGTATTTCGCCACCCCAGAATTTTGAAGTAAAAGTCTTAAGAATTTACAAATGTTCAAAACTGAAAAGTCTACCCACAGAGAACTTTCAAACTTTATCGATTCTCCATTAATCATGCTAAGTTTGGCACAGAAAGATAGAATGTCTTTTGAAAACTTGAAAATCATAAACTTAGAAAGAAGTATTGGTGTAGTAGAATACTACATTTACGTAATGAAATAAGGAACATTAAATGCGTGAAGGGCGAGAATGAGCAAAAAGGAAAGGAGTGTTGAAGTTATCATTTCCAAAGTTATTGATGACTTTAATTCAAGCCAGAAGAGAAGGCTTCATTTTATGTAAAAGTAACTTGTGGATGCACTATGATAACATTGAGTAAAAATGAAATTTTGTTTTATCGTGTTTATTTGATTTTTCTTTTTATAAAATAATAACGGGCTGGGCACACATAAATTAAAATTAGGCACACTTTACCCCCCCTTGGCTGTGACATCAGTTTTGATCTGGGGGTAAAATTCCACTACATTGAGTATTCCAATTCATAGTATTAGATTATCTTAAGAATTTGATTCTCAAGTTACGAATATATTATTTTTGTGGGATATCAAGACACTAGTTAAATTAATAGGCTACATTTTATGTCTATTAGATTGATACAACAAAAATTACAAATTTATCACAAAAATGTATTTATTTAATGAGTGGTC
The DNA here is from genome assembly GCF_028750875.1 of Macrosteles quadrilineatus. Lineage (NCBI taxonomy): Eukaryota > Metazoa > Arthropoda > Insecta > Hemiptera > Cicadellidae > Macrosteles > Macrosteles quadrilineatus. The sequence goes on from NW_026542600.1 coordinate 21,536,446, forward strand.
TTGCACTATACCTTTTAAAATGACAATGTAATTCTTTATTGAGGGAAGCTCCCGGACTTGGGCATAGGCTCGTATAGTTAGCCGCAAGTGGGGCATGCACAATAAGCTTCGGTTGACGTGCTAGGACTTTGAGTCCGCCTCTCCTCAGTACAATATGCTGTATCTTGTCACTGAGTTATGTTTTTATCATTGCTACGAAGGATAGGACTGTCAATATATCTTCGTATTTAATTAGTTCTCCATAATATGTTGCAAACTGTCCTTTTGTAGAACTGACAGCAAACATCGGATGAACCCAATATTGCTTTCTCTTTCACTTAATGAGCCTGAGATAAAATTCTTAAGAGATAAAACTTCAATATGTACATCTCCAGATTGAAGATTGGCATACATTCAAAGTCATGGGGGTGTCATTCCCTGACTGCAAGGTGTACAACAACGAGCAGTCCAAGTTTTGTCCTGGTTGTGGTCAGGCTAGTGTGCTATTGCTGTTTGTGTCTTGAGCCCCTTAGGAATGTGTAATGTAGTTTGAGAGTCCCTGGTGTAGAGCAACACTTGGTATTCAGACAACATAAAAATGCCATAAAATTATTTATTTGTTTCAACATGAATACATTTAGGGTCAGTTGATATGATATACAATCGAAAGCCTCACAGTATCAACAAAATATTCACATCTATTTGGAGAAACATTTAGTTTTCCTACATGTAAATGGGCAGTATTGCTTACGTTTGTGTACTTTTGTATCAAGCACAATTGAAACACGTACAATATTTAATTAAATCCCAAACTGAGCACAAACATAAGAACGAAATTTCAGGCGAATATTTATAGAATTTGTTACCATGTTTTATTTTAGCCCTCTAAAACATCTTGACACATTCGGTCACATCCAAATAATACATAACAACAATCCTTTTTAGGCCATTGGTTGATAATAAAACCGACCTACAAAAGGGTTCTGTCTGGAAAACTTCATACCACCTACACAAAGTATTATTTACAGTTATTTATATATGTATAGATTTAATTACTACATTTATTTATAAAAATGGATACACTGTCATAAAATACAATTTCACACTGAATGGGAACTGTTATCCATACAAATCAACATCAACAATATATTACACACAGATAGAGAATCACAGGGCTGACTGAAAACACAAAATATACATGGTTAAAAAATCCCTTGACAAGATGAATGTGCTGGTTAAAATTCAAGAAGTAATTCAAAAGTTAAAAATGTGATGTTGACAGTAAAAATAAGAAAAATAATTATTGGATGTGGTTAAAACGACGTACTGGCATAACACTATTTTAAAATTATCAAGATTATTTACATATTAGAAATAAAACATCGACACAGGTAACGAATGTTATAATGAGTGTGAGTGGAAGTAAACTCATAAATACTTTTACCCCTTGCCTCTTTTAAATTAATGTTTCAACCGCTAAATAAACAGGTTATAGCTGTTTGGTACAGATCTCTAAGCTTAAACCCATGAGTACCATGGTTGTAACAAAACAGTGATACTCATCAGGAAAAAAACTCGTTCTCTAGAGTCTGGCAAAATATTAACAAACCAGTTCACACTTTACTGGCATTATAGAAAAAAACCTAACAAGGCTGAAAATAATGATACCAACCTTGCCACATTACAGCGGGTTTGTTATTGTATTTAGTGTGGTTAACTGCATACAGTTTTAATGGTATATAGTTCTATAAAATGTAGGAAACTAAACATGGATGGACAGTATTTGTTTGAAAATGAACTGAATGTCACAGCTTAGTAGTACATTGTGGAATGCTATGTTAATGCTCTATGAATTTCTCACAACCAAGATGGTTGAAGTATTTATTACCGATAACTTAGCTTAGTTAACTAACAAAATTGCATGTCAAATCAAAGGAACTTTGAAATGTCCATATCCTAGAGCATGAGGACCTTAATGCTATGTTAAGCAAAGACTTAGTAGTATCCTGTTGATTATTTCTCCAGCTTTATTTTTAAAATACAGTTTTTATTTAGAAAAAATTAAAATTTCTGAAAGGTACACATGTTGAAAATGGTTAGTTTGTATGTACGATATAATAAAAATTCATATTTAATTAAATATGAACTATTGGGAATGAGCATAAAATTTTAAAGTTCTTTTTGTTAAGTGAAACAATTTTGAATGTTGCAAACGTTTTTAATTTTCTTCAAATGGAATCAAATTTCTTAGAAGGTAAAAATGTATTTAAAAATTACTAAAACATTTTTTTTTTTTTACTTCTATTAGTTAAGCATTACATTCACGTTATTAGGCCCTTTAAAAGGAAGCAAATTTACTGTAAGTAAATTACATATCTCAAACTTATTAATTTACAATCCCAACATTTTTCAATTAATAATAGAATACAATTTTGTGATCCGGATTTGAAAAATATTTACAGGCATTAAAATCTTTAAGACATCTTCAGTGAACTGTATAACAAACTCAAACAATACAATATACCACTAAAACTGTGCTAAAATGTATCTTTATAAAACGTTTTCTTTTCATGTATGCCGCAAAAAGGTTTGCAATTAAATGAAGTAAACAAAAGGAAGGAAGTACAATGGAAGATTGTATAGCAAAATTGTCAGCTTGTCAGGAAATATCAGCAAAATCACAATCATCGCTTGTAAATAAAACACTTGGTTACATTAATATTTCAAGCCCTTTAGTTTATCAGGTTTTTTATCGTTATTGTCTAAAATGGAGTCATGAACAAATAAATAAAAATGTACAACTATTAAGACTTGAAATTCTTTGTTACTGTTGTTTTAGGTTTAAGTGGTAATTAATCTTTGGAAAAACTCACTCTTAAAATGCAATGAATTATTAGGTATTTGAACTCCTGGAATTTGAAAAATAAATATCCTAGAACTTTCATGTATACAAAATTGACTGAGATCCTGAAATTTAAAATCTTTGAATTAACAAACTTTCCTGGTGTACTATTTTTTGTATTAATATTAATAAAAATATTTTATGGAAGTCCTGAAAATTGTATGAAAATAAATATAAAGCCCTAAAAGTTTTAAGCTCTGGGGCCCAGGGTAGGGTTAGTTAGCAGTATATCTAAGAACACATTAACAACATAAGTTAACATAATAACATTAACTAACTGTAGAACTGCCAATAAGAGAGAGAAAGGGTCTGTCTAAATTAAACATTTCCAAAATTAATACCTGTACCTTAAACCCTACTAGTTAACACTTGAACATTACGGATATCCTGACAAAAACTTCTACGATAAGCTCTGTTTTAAACCTGAACCAAGCTCTACAGTATATTGTAGGTCTCATCTCGAACAAATTTTTAAGCCTAGGCTAATCTTAAAAATAAGTTAATACTAATTTTACCTGGAGAAACCCCAGTTAAAATATGGTTATGAAAACCAAGATATTACAATAAAATAACAAAAATAAGTGATATGGTAAGTTTTAATTGTAGTTTTTGTGCTACTTTACAATCATACAACATTGAACACAAAAAGAATATTTATTAAAATAAATGCTTCACACAATGATACACTGAAGCTACAACAAAGAAATGTATCTAAAATAGTACTTTATGCAAAATAGTTACAGTATTATGTAGCTATTCCAGTTTTGAACTGGACCATGATTTTGTACTTTTAACGAGTAACAGGAAAATTCTTAAACCAACGATATTTCACTTAAAGTGAGTAACTAAAAAGAGTGTTTAGAACAGAATACAGCTAAAGCTAAAATAAAATATTGTTGAAATGTAATCAGTACATTATTAAAAAGTACTATTAAAATTAATTATTTTTTCATAATACTACAAACTATTGGGTATTATTAAGGAATGTAAATATATCTGATCTACACACATCAACGATGCAGAAAGTCCAAATGAAGCACAGGTTAAAATATAACTTTCAGCACTAACACTAAATTTTAAAGTAGGCTAGTTGTAATCCTAATTACAGATGCCAATATTGAAACTTAGACCTTTAAAAATAACATAAAAATTCTACTAATTTATTAATTTAGGAACGATAATATGTAGTTTCTAAGTTTACCAAATAGCCTAGTATTAAATAACATGATGGTCACAAACATATTGCAAAGATGAGGGTTAAAACTCTAGGATAGTTTTAAAATTGTACTTCTGGTTTCATCAGGGGGAGAGCAGCAACTGTTTTAAAAAATAAACATAGCAGCCAACAGCATAATGTTTAGAACACTTGCGTAAGTAACTATTACAACTTTCACAGGTATATTTAAAAAATAATGAAGAAAACTCAACTAACATTAACTATTTAACTAAGTTTTAACATAAATAAAACCATGCCGGTTCTTAAAATGTCATTTCACTACCAGATTATGTTGTTTCAAGAATATTATTATGAGGTCCCAAAAGCAGAGAAGTCCGATTCAAAATGCATGCAAACTGAAAATCTAAATTTAGTACTTAAGGGAGAAATCTACACCATAAAACTGTTGAGCAAAGGACCTCAAGGGTAGAATTGAGCTGGTAAAAATTTACAAAACGTGGTCCGTGCTCTGTATTGAACATTCAATACTTAACAACGCGATGTATTTATATATTACTTAAAACTAGAGCCTATACAGTTTTATGGCTTTCTCTTCTTTCCATAGATGTAACCACAATGAAAATAAAGCGAATAAAACAATCACTATACAAATACACAGGGGGCTATACAGTTGGAGTAATGCCAGTCAGAAGGTGCTAACAGCATTTTTGTCTCTTACTGGTTTTCGGCTTCCGTAGATTAACTGTATCACTATTCTGTCCGGCTTGTCGCTCCTTCCTTTCCTTCTTTGTGTGCAGGACTTGACGAGTGATTGCCATGAACATCTAAAAAGTCCAGAAATAAGTCACTAACTAACTGAGAGCCTTAAACTCAATTATTATAACCTAAAATAATTTTAAAATTGCTATAGAAATAAAACCACCCTATTTATATTTATATTCTTTATTCAAATTGTTTTACAAAGGTGGTAAAGTAGTAAATAATAACAGTTATGAATCAACCTAATGTTAAAATACTCGTCAGACGTGATTGATTTGATTTGTTATCCTTTTTTCCCCTAAGAGGTAGTTTTGAATTTAGTACTTTACTTTTAACTATTAATGCACCTAGACATTCCATAATCAAAATCGTCGTAGTTGATGTGAGCCACCGACAGATTGTGCTGATCTAAATTACTTATTTCTGTTGAATAGAAGAACTTTTTTATCAATTCAAACTAGTGGAACGACTTATTGTAAGCAAAAGCAACTATTATGACCCATTAACTATGTCAGCAGAACTCTTGAAAGTTGAAAGTACTACGAGTTAAATAGTAGTTTGCCCTAAAGATGGATAGCTGCTCCATGCGAAACATCAGCCTCTAGTTTCACTCTTTCAACAATGCGAGAATACTATTCTTTAGGTCTTTAGGGTCATCACCCAAAGACCTAGATTTGACAATAGCACCTACTCTTCAACTATCCGATATTTAACAATACTCTTGAGGAAGGCTCAGTCCCAAGTACTCGGAAAATTGATTCAATGGACGAAATATATATAGCTATATTAAATTTGGTCCCTAGTCTTTGTAAAGATTCAAACAAAGTTTGTATTTTACTCCCTAGATTAATCTGCCTTATAGGCTTTCTATGAACTCTCACTTGATTAAGGTTTCTGGTAAACTGATTAACACGTTCGTTACCGCAATAGTAACTAGAATTGCTTGCGATCACGTTTCATGGTTTTTGATAAAGCAATAAATAAATAAAATGTTTATAAATATAATACAAAATACTATTTAATCAATTTAACCTATCAGTTTCGCTGAGAACTATCAAAATCTATAACAAGTTTCATTAGTAAAGATGTGGACATTACAAACATCCTTTGTATGGGTATTTTTCCTGTTAATGCTTGCCAATGTCATCTGGTGAACCCACCATTCTGGTTGAACCCGACATTGAACCGAAACCAATCGACATTTTCTCAATCTTGGCCAGATTTTACAGTTCAGGCAGAAATAATCATGCATGGATCCGTGCGATTAGCAGATGTAACTTTTTAAAGACCAGCACACTGCTTTGAGAGAATTGCACAAATAGTGGTCACCATACCTTATGAGGTTTGCTTTTTTTATTAAATTTTTTACATTTAACATAATTATGAAAAGCATTGTTTTCAAGCAAGTGTACATTCAACTATCTAAAAAAATTTCCAGAAGTAGTTGTTCATGCGTTTCGGGCGTTTATTGCTCGTCTTCATTTTCTACAAATATCAGGCAGTTTTTGAGAATGCATTCTGAAATTTGTCTTAATATGACTGCTCACCTTTACTACTTCCTTTACCACTTTCTACGTCGTGGACCTGTTTAAGTTTGCCATTTATAAGATGAGTCCATGTTATTTGTTATAACCTTATTTAACTACGTAAATCAAATCTGTAAAATTCTGTACCTATTCAATCAGTGGTTGTTTCTAAATTGCGACTTAAATGTATACTTAAGACTTTCTCTGTATTATTAGTGGTCAGTGGTCATCACCAGAATTTTTTCCTTTGTACTGTGTTTAGGTCGTGGCTTAATTTTAACATATGCTACGATTATTTGTTTTGCTTACATTTAAGTTGTTATTTTGTAACCATCATGGCAACCCATAAGGCCAATGTATAAATTTTAAAACTTTCAGTAACTTTTAAATTATATAGGCATTATCAAAAATTTAAATTGGTTTAGTTTAAACCTTCCAAACATTTGACAAAACAACCTTGGTAAGTTCATGGCTAAAATATGTTCAGCCGTTATTGAGTTAATGTGTTATAAAGTTTGCATTGAAGTCGATCCCAAAGAGCTCCGCTTTCTCTCCGCTCAATAAAATTTTAATTCATATGGACCAGCGACGTACATATGCGAGGGTCGGTTTCTATCCATGAACTTCCGTCACATATATGCGACGGCTGGTCACATTAAAATAGACTGACGTCACATGTTAGCCTCGGGGTCTCAATGATATTAAAAAGCTTATATCTTCATAATGGTATATTTTAAGGCCCTGAATCATCTGCAGTGCTCTACAGAGATGTCTGTCGCACATCTGTCGCTTTGTGAGAAGTATATTCGGAACCAAAAGAAAAATCCCATTCTTATAATTTAAGAAATAAGAACGAAAATATACAACCACACAGGACTACATTTTTTGAAAAGAAACCATCCTATGCAGGTAATAGATTTTTTAAATTTATTATTATAAAAATATTAAAAAAGAAACAGATCCAAACAAATTTAAAAAAATATTGAAAGAGTTTTTAATAAATTTAGCAATTTATTCTTTTGACGATTTTTTTCACCTCCCTCAGTCACTATAATTAGTTGAAATTTTACTAGATTTGTAAAATGTATTTTTTGTTGTTTTTATAACCATTCCTCATGTTTTGCTGTTTTTTATCCTGTTGAACTATTTTGACACTATTTTTATTGTAATTATTTTGACACTATTTATTGTACAATGTACATAAAAACGAATAAAGATATTTGAATTGAATTGAATTGAATTGGGCATCACTTGGTCTGTGGATATGATAATTAGTCATATGATAGTTGGCAAAACTGTTTTTTGCTTTGCTGCATCACGGGCCGGCAGTCTGTGTGTATTGTTAACCAAGTGACACCCGGTCTAGATGTGTAATATTAAAATGTACACCTCAGTCCGTGGCAATGATCGCAGTGTTGTATATATGTGGCGATCGGCACATACCTATACCCACTGTACCTACTGTAGCCAAAGAGCAAATAGTCAGCTTTCCTGCGATTCCAACAATCCTGTAGCTTAATTTCTACTAATTGGATACTAGGCAATTTGAGATTCACACAATGCAAGTAATTTCAGATTCCCAGACCAGTCATAAAACCTGTGGGCGGCCAGAATGTGATTAGTTTTTATTCTTGTCTTAAAACACTTGTGGTATCAGCATGAACCTCTTCAATTGATTATTACAGGACTAGAAGAGCTATATATTCTAACCACACCATGCTTAAGACAAGTGCCTTGGGAGCTGCTTGGTTTGTCATTCATCTTGAACAAAATTATCTCCAAATCACTTGTCACTCTTGCCCTACATTTTGCTGTGTCGTCAACCAATACAGGACACTGTAACTAACTACAGGGTGACCGAAAAGTCCCTTTACACTAAGGTAAATTAAATTTTTGTTCATTAAAACCGTAGAAATCTATTTTAACCAGAAATTGTGGACAGCACCAAGTGAACATCATTTTTAGTCCAAAACATCGGCATGCATACCTCCATTGTCTCGGCAAAGCTTGAATCGACTCCAAGTTCGTTAGCTAATTTGTTTCATCATTTCTGGGGTGACTCGTGCAAAGGCCGCCCTAACTCTCTACTGGGTGTCGCCACGTTCTAGGGCTGTGGCGGTGGTTGGGAAGGGAGAGTGAGGCTTCATTCTCTCCCCCGATGTTGCCTTACTACTCACGTACGAATATTTGCTGATAAATCGTGTTTATAACAGTGTAATACGTACTGCAATATTGTGTAAAGGGACTTTTCCGCCACCCTGTATATAGGAGCAAATCTGTTGGGTGCTGCTATAATATATGAGCAGAACTGAACAAAGTAGCTCAATGTAGTTAGGTGAAGGGTAGATAAGTAAATTTTAATTTTGGCTCAATGACCCTTTTGACTTACCTCTTCTACATTGATATTTTCCTTGGCACTGGTCTCAAACAGTTGGATTCTCATCTGATCAGCAAATCGCTGCGCATCCTCCGTCAAAACCACTTTCCTGTCTGGCGCATCGTTCTTGTTTCCAACTGGAATAAAAAATTATTAGTTAGAGGGATATTACTCTTCAAAATAACAGGATATTTTCATGTTGTAGCTTAACTTTTAAATTCTAGAGGGATATTTTTTAAGTAAGAGCCGTTTTTGCGTAGAACTCTGTAGATCGAATGTACTAAACAACGAGGCTCCTTGCCGCTTTCTGGCATTATTTGTAAACATAATGAATAAGAATAAGAATAAGAATGCTTTATTGCCGTTACACTGGTTTACATGCAAGGCACAGTCAAGGAAATGTCTTAGAACTAAAGGTTTTACCTTAGGTTTAATTTAACATCATTTATGAAGTCTATTTCTCTATATGGAAACAGATTTAACAGGTAGTTTTTAAGTACTATTTTAAATTTAAAACAATTAAAACATCTTATTCTATTAGGTAACATATTATAATACTGTTTGGATTTTTCAATAAAACTAGTAGCTGTGGCGCTGTATCGACACTGTCTAGATAAACTATTTTTTGCAAACACAAGGCAGTCTAAAATATACATTGCTTGTACAGTTAAAATATTAGCCTCCCTAAATAATGGTTTACAGTGTGTACTAAAATCAACATTGTACATGATTTTTATTGCTCGTTTTTGCAATGACAAAAGTTGTTTTTTATAATTACTACCTCAACATACAATTGTTCCATAACTTAGATGGGAATGTATATGTGCATAGTAAATGCATTTCAAGGTATTAAAATCTACACTGTTCTTAAGCATGTTTATTATAAATATTCCTTTGTTAAGTTTTTTAGCTGTATAATCAATATGAAACCGTTTGCAGCTCTGTTGCTGGCGTGTACATTTTGCTGTGTGCTTAAAAATTTTTTAGGATTGTGACAGAGAAGTAAGATACAGAGGGTACATTGAATGGTACACTTAAGTGGTGTCTAGCACCAGTCCCTAAAATATCTAGAGCAAATTATATTCATCATCCCCTTCTGCTCTTCCTCCCTCCCTCGCCATCAAATACTACAGCGTTCACGTTGTAGGATCACCCTGTGTGCTACAACTACTGTTAAAAAATGGTGTGGCCATCGCAGTTCTGGCTATTCCTTGCTCACAAGTACATTTCCTTTTCGCCCCACCATACCAGAGCTAAAGGCGCACGATTGTCCCATAAGCTTGAATCCTCAGGATCTCACTTCTCTGTGGAATTATTGAATATCCCGCCACGTATGAGGTATAGCACAAGGTGTAGAAATTGGCTGGTGATTTTTTAAATGGCCATGAAAATGTTCATTTTGAAAGGAGTTATTTTTTATGGGTAGCTAGACTTCTCACAAAAGACTACAAAGTAAACAGTTTTTCACAGCTATTCGTATGCTCCATAACCCATTTCCGCAGTTAACCCTCGCTTATGTATATACGGTAGAACCTCACTAATTCGAACCTTGATAATTCGAAATCCTCTATAATTAGAAATTTTTGTCTATTACCCTCAGAAAACCTCCATAATTAGAAAAATAATATACCGATAATTCAAAGTGATTTTTACGCTTTAGGCAGCCTCTATAATTTGAATTTGCACATACCCAAGCCTCTACAATTCGAATTTATTGCCGTAATTCAAAGTGTTACCCACAATTCGAAGTCAACCTCTACAATTCGAACTGTGTTACCTTAAGCCTCTGCAATTCGAATAACTGACAAAAAATTATCCTGTTGAAACATGAACTGACGCTCTTATTGATCTTCCCACAGTTAGCTCATCAGTCTCCAATCGTTTTATATGCAACGTAGACGTCTTTAACTGTCAGTCAGATTTTGCGGTGTTAGGCCTAATAGATTGTTAGTTGATGAGTATTAGTGCAGTGAGCAAGAATGAGTGCTAAGAAGTACAAGTCCTTAACCTTGGCAGAAAAACTTAAAATAATTGATTAAGTAAACAGTGGTGGAAAACGTAAAAAGGATATAGCTGAAGAGTATGGTATCCCCGCCAGCACATTATCTACCGATCCTTAAACAAGAGGAACTAGTTAGGCAACGAATGGAGGCAGGTAATTTAAACAATAAGAGAGTGCGTAAATCCGAATTTCCTGAAGTGGAGGAATGCTTGATAAAATGGTTTAAACAATGTAGGGACCATAACGTAAGTGTAGGGGGGCCAATCCTCAAAGAAAAAGCTGAAAGTTTTGCCAAATCATTAGGCCATGATAATTTTCAAGCAAGTAATGGTTGGTTGGAGAAATTCAAACAAAGAAATGACATTGTTTTTCGTAAGGTGTGTGGAGAGAGTGCAAGCTTTGATGACAATGTATGTAAAAACTGGAAAGAGGAACTAAAAACAATATGGAAAGACTATGATCCTAAAAATATATTTGATGCTGATGAAACGGCCTTGAACTACCAATGTCTTCCCGATAAAACTTTAAGTAACTTTCAAAAACGAAAAATGTCATAGTGGTATAAACAGTAAAGTTCGAGCAACACTTTTGCTAGCGAGTAAAATGACAGGAACAGAAAAGTTAAAGTCGTTTATGATCGGTAATTACAAAAATCAAGAGGTTTTCTTGGTGTTAAGTCATTTCCTTTTGAATATGACGCAAATCCAAAAGCATGGATGAATAGTAACCTTTTTGGGCAATGGTTGCTTAAGCTAGACAAACAAATGAGAAAGGAAAAACGTTAATTCTTTTATTCGTTGACAACTGTACTGCACATAACAACATCCCAAAGCTTGACGCAATCAAAGTTCAGTTCCTTCCTGCCAACACAACGTCAAAACTTCAACCACTGGACCACGGAATTATATAAAATGTCAAGACTCTCTACAGGAAAGAAGTTGTAAGACATATTTTATCAAATATCAAAGAAGAGAAAGCCATCGTTCCAATCAATATCCTACAAGCGATGAGAATGGCAAACAAATCATGGAAAAATGTAACTCAAGAAACAATTCCTTGTTGTTTTAAAACGTGTGGATTTGTAAATGGAGAAACTGAACCAGAAATTATCACAGTTACACCAGATCCTGTTGAAGATCTAATTGAGAGCGAATGGAATGCCGTAATGAGTAATGACTCACTGTAATGTAAATGACACAACATTTGAAGATTTCGTTGAAGTCGACAACAATGTAGCAGTCGCCGGAACGTTGACAGAAGACGAGATAAATAAATAATAAATAAATAAAAATGCCTTTATTTACGAGCGAGTTTCATGATACATGTTTTTCAAACTAACTCAAGTCACTAAATCTAAACTATCCTAATATATTTACATAAGTATATACAAGAAATGTCAAACAGAATGATTTAAAACATAAATTATACACTTGTTTTTTTCATTGCGGCCCTGAATGAGTTATAAGATTTTGAACCCTTAATCACTTGAGGGAGGCCATTGTACAACTGCGGGCCGAAATAAGAAAAAGACCTTCTTCCAGCCTCAAGCCTAACTTTAGGAAAGTGAAGCCTGAGGTCAGAGCGAGTACTACGTAGACAGATCTCCCTCCTGTACTTCAGCCTCTCACTGAGGTAATGAGGCTCTCCCAGCGTGAGCACTTTGTGGACCAGGCAGCAGGTCAGCTTTCTGCACATGTCATCCATTGGGATGAGCTTAGCAGCATCTCTGTAGGAGGACACGTGGTCAAAGCGACTAAGGCCAAAAATGAACCTTATGGCAGAATTTTGAATTCTCTGAACTCTTGCCATGTCCTCCTTAGAGATGCTGTTTCCATATGCAGGAAAGCAATATGTGAAGGCTGGAAGGACCAAGGACCGCATGAGTTGCGTTTTGGCATATTCTGGCAGGAGAGTTTTAAATCTGCTAAGACCTAGATAGTGGCGGCAGTGGCCGACAGGGACGAGGCAGAAGTATTTTCAAGGCGGTCAGAAGTTAATTTGCGATAAAGAGCTGAAAGAACGTGTTACCTCATGGTTGACTACACATGCGACAACATTCTACGAGGAGGGTATTTACTCAAACTTGTACCAAGGTATGACAAATGCCTCTAAAATCACGGGAGTTATGTTGAAAAGAGTTGTAGATTTTATTTAATAAATTTGTTTCCTGTATCTGTACTCGTTATTCTTTTATTTTAAAACGAAACTTACTTTCTGTACCTACCTCGTAGAGTGAAGGTTTATAATAGTTTTGGAAAATAGATGGACTTGACTAGAATAGCTGTGATTTAATTTGATTTTCTATTTTTAAAACACATTTTAATAGTATATTATGCAACAAGGTTGGGAAGTAGGTGTTTACGGTTTAAGCATGATATGCAGGATTCCATATGAGTGTGGTAAACACCTTCCCAGGGGAGTTGTATTGTATTCCTTCTTCCTTTACTTATTCGCTAAGAGCTTTGTCGCCCAAAAAAAAATAAAACATTCAGCATTTTTACTATGGCGAGAAAAATCTGGTATGCTTACATTTACAGGGTGTCTACTAAATCTAGTTTGAAAAATTCAAGGAGTTTTCCATGAGAATTCAAGACAAATTCCTGAATTTTAAGAACTACTATCGGAACCCTGGAACTTTAAGCTATATCACGCCTTTTGATATAAAAAAATTCAATTTTTTTTTAAGAAATCATCATTTTAGTCACATGCATTTAACTAATGTATTTAAAAAAATTTAGGTCTACTTCAGAAATAGTAAATAGAAATTGTATTAGGCCTAACTTATTTACTTTTTTTAATTGGTAGGCACTATAACATTGAAACAAAACTTTTCCAAGGAATAATAATATTTAAAACATTATACAACATATTAAACATATATACAACATATTAAAACGGTATTACTGGTAGGTAAAGCGACACTAGTTATCGTCTCCCGCAATCACAGCAATACCTGTGACCCCGGTCACAAAAACCCTTTGCGGTTTCTGCGACCCAGATAATCGTCTCGCCGCGATCGCGGCAATACCCGTTAGCATATTTTGCGGTTTTGGCGAAACTGATAATCGTTTCCCGTGATCGCAGCAATAACCGTTGAGCATATTTTGTGGTTTCGGGGATACCGATGATTGTTTCCTGCGATCCTGGCAACACCAGCGGTGGGCTTTTGATTAAACATCGTTTCTGATGGCCAGGCTTCGGATTCCCGGAGGTTTGGGTCAATTCCTGGAGTTTTCTAGGATATTTCAAGGTAAGATCAAATTCTCGAAGGTTTCCTGGTTTTCCCGAATTTCCCGGAGGGTAGACAGCATGACTATCAATAATATGTCCTACCTAATATCCTGTTCACAACTTCACAGTTTTGTTCTATTTCGTGAAGCCATCGCTTGACGTTGGCAAAAGATTCACCACTGGTCACATCATAAACCACAATCACTCCATGGGTTCCTCTGTAGTACCTGCGATATAACAGAAAACACTTACAAATTTGATATTGCATAGTAATAAAATAATAAAGGATTGTTTTTTGAGAGATTGTTACGGGAATTTTCTATTAGGGTTATTAAAAATTAGTTTTCAAAACATTAACTCAGGTGTGAAAGTACCTTAAACATAACAGGATCAGTGCACAAACTCAGCCAAAACAGGGAAATCACAAAAGAAACACAACGTAGAGAACTGTATAGTCCGGTATTCGAAACAAGAAAAATTCACTAATTTTCCATAGCCATTACAAACATTTTGTACAGTTTGCAAGGTTTCCTGGTTGGCTGGACAATAAAATGTCCACAATTGCTCAAAATCTTTGGAGTAAACAGCAAATGTGAAATTAATGATTTGGATTAGTCTGAGGACAGTACATTTAGAATTTTACACTTAATCTATGCCCAAAATGGGTATATACCGGTAGGCAAAAATAGCCTAAAAGCAATGAATAATTAGACTTAATTTCCCATTGACAATTTCACATTTTCGTTCTACCACAAACCAAATGGACAAAAATGTTGAAGGAACTGGTTTAACTTACGTAGATGTTATCGTGCGAAACCTCTCCTGCCCAGCTGTGTCCCAGATTTGCAGTTTGACTTTTTCTCCGTCAACCTCCACAGTTCGGATCTTGAAGTCTACACCAATGGTAGTTATGTAGTTGCCGGAGAATGTGTTATCTGCAAACCTCACTAGCAGGGAACTCTTCCCGACATCTGCAAGCAGATCTTGATTTAAAATTAATTCAACTATATGTAGGCTACTAATCACCAAGGAAGGGCCCTTTTTCAACAACTAAAAGCACCCTTGACTTAGTATTAATTTTTAACAAGATTTACTAAAATGTCGTCATAAAAATCTACGTCATCAAAAACTTACTTGATTAGGTCCTAGAGAAATCCAGTTTTGAAAGATTAATTTTGTTCTATTAATTCAGCAGAGGCCAAAAAGCAGGATGTGTTTCTTGATACTGCTGCCTGTTTGATTTGGTGACGCACACACAGGAAACCAAGAAATGTTGGGTTAACCTTCTCTTAAGGCGAGAACGAGATATAGTGGAAGTGACATGTTGCTAGATTTAAAAGATGATGACATGGATCCTTTGTCGAGTGAGTTAAGGAGTGACAGGAGCTTCAAGAATTTCCTAAGAATGGCTAGTTTTGACTAAATATTTTATTCAAATGATAAGTCACCAAATTTTTAAAAAGGACACCAGCTATCGGAAAGCAATACCAGTTAAGAGTCTTCATCACCCTGCGTTTTGGGGATATGACCTTGGGGGGAATGTGTTGAGGACGGGCGGGTAGCGCAGGGTCATTATGCGCGCCATTCTGAAAACATCGAAAGCACATGACAACTAAATCGACACGTCATTGATTCATCTGCCGCCTGAACCAAGTTTTGAAAAAGGCTAGTAGCGAAGTAGCCTCCGACAAAACATGTAAATTTCGTCCCCCGTTTCGGAGGCTGTTTTTCAACAGATTTTCTTTAAATTTGGTTTCAATGTAGTTGAATAGTTGTATTAGAGCTCTTTTACCTCAAAAGGTTGAAAATTAAAAAAATAATTAGTTTTATCAGTGTTTAAAAGTGACTCAATTTACATTACTTTAAGATTTTTTTGTACTTATATTAGTGATTTTCTTGGATATATATCATGTATGAGGGCCCTAGAACCAACATTAATCTGTAAGGGAAAAAAGTTTTAACATTATATTTTCTCACATTCAACCCGGAGCAAGGGCATGTTTTTATGTTTTCGCAGGGGTGAAGAAGACTCTTAAGGAAATGTTAGCAGACACATTTGTTGATAACAATTGTTATTAACATTCTGGGAAGATAAAAGAATGTTACCGACTCTTGGTGGGTAACAACATTTTTGTTAGAAACACCGGATTTGTGTTAATAACACGATATGTTGCTGACTAATTACACACATTTTCTAAAAGTTATCAACAAAATGTTATTAACTCCGTAGTTAACATGGCTTAGGTGGCAACATGTTAAAAACAAAAGTTACAAGTAAAAAAAAAATGTAAATAGCATTTGTTAGAAACTTTTGTTAATAAAATACGGTAGTTGATAACATTTGTTGATAAATACAGTGTAAACACGGCTTTACATTACAACGTACCTACGTATTTAATAGTAGTTAGGATATTATAACGTTATTAGTCCGGAAAATAGGTGCTTACCATACGAGTAGGCCTACAGTAAACACATTTTCAACGAGTGACGTAGGGTACAATATTTTTTGCCATACTACTCTAAACTCAAAAAAAAAAATTTCCAAACTGCACACATTTGTTATATATTCCCACCGACTAAAGGACTCAACAATCGTTACTCAACTTCTAAGAGAGGTTGTTTTCGTTTATTGATTCGTTGACTTATTGCCAATTATAATCAGCTGGTGTCCGGTAAAAGCTCATTACAGAACAGTAGAAAGTAATAAAACCCCATTTTATTAAGGAGGCAGCAAACAGCTGTTTTATGGACTAATTTCATGCGTGGAAAGTCTATAAACAGTATAGTGTGGCGAAAAAATACATTACTCATGATACCGTACCAGTAGGCCTACCTAAAAAGTAAATCATCAAAACTAAAGAATTGAACTGTTCATTCCTGGTAATGAGTTTATAGCAAATGTTACAATTTATAAGTTTAAGTAGGCTTAAAATATTCTCAAAAAAACTTTTTCTATATCATGTTTTTCAAATTTATAGTTTTTCATTAGTTCTGCTTTTTATGGAAATCATTGGGATATCAAACTAACCATGTACAGATTTTCTGGAACACCGAACAATGCATACTGAAAAATATATTTTCTAGTGGGGAATTTTTATTGTAATTGTAATATTTACAACCAGTAAAAAAAACATTAAAATCATCATTAAATCATCTCTATGTGTGCATTTTGTGAGTAAAACAACAAAATGACCTTAAAGTAAACAATGACACACTATCCAATACAGCTGATGTTATGTGCAAAGCAAGTTACAATTCTCTGGTTGGAAGGTCAACATGATGATAGATGATTCAGGAGGGGTCTAACTAAACTATGCCTACTAATTGGTTAAACGGTTGTCTCTCTTCCTCACTCTACCGTCCCTATCATATTGATGGTTGATGTGACAAAGCCAAATTTACAACATTGTAGTTTAATTTTAGTTTAACCCTCCGAGTGTCCCTTGTTTTGGCCTTAATGTCTGCCTATTTTTTGCTCATTTGCAAGGTTTTATTAAAACGGATCTGAGAAGCTTGAAAACAATGTTAATTTTACTGTTCTATATAACATTTTGTTTGGAAAATCATGGGCTTCAATATTATACCTACATAGAACATAAGAAACATTTGTTTCAAAAAAAATTTTTAGGTAAAAAAAAATATTTTGGAAAATTAAAAAAAAAAAATAAGTTTGCGCTCAATGAAATTGTATAAATTATAGGCCTATAAATATTTGTTCTAAATTTTATGAGGATTACAAATATATAATAATATAAGGAAGTAGATTTGCAAATAAATAAGTTATGGGCAAAAAACAGATTTCAGTACATAGCGTTTAGCTAAGAATGCATAGCCTAACCATAGCTAGGAATCTGGCTGATAATTTACATCAATATCACTACCTACTTCTTCAGGATCATCAACCAGCCCTTCAAAATCACTTAAATCTTCTTATAATGCACCACGTATATCACTACTTTTGATTTTTAACACTAAAACAACGATAAACGTAATAAAACACATCAGTCATCGGTCCGAGGTTAACCGAGCTGTTTACAAATACGCACGTCAGCTGTCTGCTACAATATTTTCGGAACTAAAATGAATAGCGCTTAGAGACAGACCTCCGGAGAAAGCTCTGAATCTGTCAAATAAAACGATACCTAACTCGATCCAGTTCAATCCGATTTTGTCAGTCATAGAGCCTTCGCCGTAAACAGTGTTTGTGAGTCGCTGCAGCGACACAAAACACTACACAAAGTGTGTTATGTGTCGCTGCAGCGACAAATAACACTTGGAGGGTTAAGTAATGTTCAATGTCTCCTTGTTTTATTAAATATTATTGTCAAAATTCCCACGCTGTTAATGAATTATAAATATTGCTAAATCCCCCACAAGATGGCTACAATAAAAAGTATGGCCAAAGTATTGTAGACCAAAATTGGCCTTAGCCAATTATTACAATAAACAATCGATGCTTAGCTAAACCATGAAGTAAAGGGTTTTAGTTCTTAACTATTTTTAGGTGCAATGAATTAAAAAGACATAGTAGGCCTAACGAATCATATAGGCCTATAAAGACACCTCTATATTTTAGCTACATTTTAAAATCTGAGCTTTATAATGAATTATAAACTTTAACAAGCTGTGCATCAAACATATTTTATTTTTCAAGGATTTGATTTTTAACAGTTACTTTCACACATAGCCTGGTCTAATAATTTTTATAAACTAGGTGAATCTTGGGCTAACAATTTATAACAATACATAGTCCTGTAGACTAACAACTAGATAGGAATCAGCTATTCTCTTCCAAGTTGACAGAGAAACAGCAGCTGACCCTTTAACACCCTTAAACTTTGATTTTTAACATGTTAACAGTTTTACAATTCTGTGGTCCTTTTAATGCCTTTTTCATCGTATCAAAAATCATAATCTCTGACCCTTGATTCTTTGTTAAATTATAACAATGAGTCATAAGTTTTAATTTAAATTTATTTTAAATTTTGAATCATAAAGGGCCTAGCAAATCTCCACCAGTTATAAAGGTGTTTTATATGAATTTATCAAGCAAATGGTATTTTTTGCACGTTTTCTTAAAAGAAAATTGTACCTATAGAAAAGGTTGGAATTTTCTACTAGGTACTCATGCAATTGGTTTAATGCTTCCATGTACAACACTGAATTAAAGTTTTGATAGCATAACAATTATGACTAAGACCCAAATAAACTTGTTTTCTTAGCCATAGTATTCAATATTCATCAAAAAAGGGTTTTAAAAAACCATTCTTACATTCCAATTACAAATTTTAAAATCAAATTATTTGAGAAAAAAGTAGACTATTCACAACGTGCACATTGACTGTTCTCAAAAATCAAACCTCTTTCTCCCTTCATATTCTAAAAAATTCATTGCAAACATCCATAAGTTTGATTAAGATCTCTGTTCTATGTTAATATCTCATAGGTAGGTACCAATTTTGTTCTATTTAATTTATTATCATTGTCTGTTTCTATAAAATTTGAAAGTTACAGATTAAACATAGACAAAAGTAGACTAGCCTAATGAATATGAATTGTTGATACATGACACACTTACTTAAGTTAGGCTACTGACGACATGATAACTTATACAAGCTACTAAGTAAATATAATGTTAGGCAACAATTCAGAACATTCATCAACTATTAGCCTATGTTGAGGAAATATAAATATAGAACTAAGTTAACAATATAGCTAATATAGCCAACAGTTACAATTTCAGAACTTAAGTTAATTGGCAAATGAATAGCCTAGGTAGGCCTACCAATTTAAAGTTAAATTTACCTTTATAGAAATAGCTTAGTCAAGGACTATTAGGACTTGGTTACGATACGAGTAGTGAGTGACAGGGACGGCACAGCTTTGACATCGGTCCAACCTTAATCTAGGCCTAGGCCTACTTGAAATTGAATTGGTGGCTACAGTAGGCTACGTCTGAGTGGCAAATAACAGGCGAAGGGCAGCGGTACCGGTACCAAGACAAATTAATAAAACCTACCCGTTTATGACTACCGGTACCGTACCGGTAATGCAAACATTGGTTTTAGTCGTTCAGCTGTTCTTTGCATTGGATGACTTCAGATTTGTCCAATAAAGTATCAAGGCCTTAAAATCAACAATACTGTGGTTGGCCTACAGCTCTTTAGAGCACTTGTATGAATGGCATGATTTTACAACTGATTGTAACAATGTTAGTTACTGAAATTGAGTGGATTTGGTTTCCCTTATGTTTAAAAGGTTAACATTGGTTGGGTTTGAGGTGACGTACAAGTTAATGTAGGTACCGTCAACCGGGGTTAGATTGACCCCTTTTTTGATGTTTTTGTTGATTAATTTTTGTTTATATTGATTAATATTCACAATATATTTTTTAAATGATATACAGGTACTGTGTGATTACCTTCCAGTAATTATTTTGTTTTTTATGGTCATATGTTAGTCATAAAAAAAATAATAAAAGGGGTCAATGTTACCCCGTGTCTTGGGGTGACATTGACCCCCTACATTTATTATATAAAAATTATACATAATAAAGCACTGGGGTCAATGTTACTAGTGTACAATGAAACTTTGACCCCTGTAAAAGGGGTCAATGTTACTTAAGAACAATAGAGTGGTAACAACATCAAGGAGTGAACATAACAATTTTTTTTATAAACACACCCAGGCTATAATGACGGAATAGGCCTAGTTCCAGTTAGCATTTTTTTTTCTCAAAATCACATTATTAGGATGTAACACCAAGGAAAAACATCAAAACTACAAGTTATTAAAGACTAAAATCATTAAATTTCCTTTACTCAAACCCTTCCAAAAAGTTATAGAAAATTTTGCGCCCATCAGATTCCAGAGTTCCCGGCAACTAATCAGATCTACAGATGGGGCAGAATAGAAAACACATAATTTTCTTTTAGATGTAAATTTTTCCCCATAGTTAGTGTCAACAGAATTAAGTCACATTACTTCAACAAACTGTTAATTTTTTTAACTTAACAGGCAAAGACCTGGTTAAAGTGTTGTTTTCCTCGCTTTCCATAGATTGCTTTTACCTCAACTTCATAGATAAAAATAAAACAATTATAAATCAATATTTTTAGTAGGCCTATCACATTATATACATATATCAGTTAAATTAAATATACCAGAATCAATTAAAATTATGTGTAATTAGTAACTTGGAATTATAACGAGGGGTCAAAGTTATCCGAAGGCAAAAAAATTCAGGGGTCAATGTTACAAGGCCTTAAAAAATAATAATAAATTTATTAAATTTTCTTTATTTACTTGTAATAAAGTGCTCAGATATTCCTAAAAACATATATATTTTACCATATAAAATCCTGACAGTGCCAGAACCAACAGTTTTTGCTGGGCTGAAAAAGTTTTTTGTTATGAAATTATACAGCTGTTTTGTAGATGATTGTATTATAATATTTTTTTATTGTTATAAAACTAATTTCTGCTAAATATTAATTGTTTTCAAATTGCTGCCAAACTACTGTAATTTATCATATTTTTTATTTTCAATTTATTTATAACCTACTATTTAAAAAAGCATATAATACAAATAATTGACCCCGGGGGCAATGTTACCCCTGGGGGGTCAGAATTACCCCGCTTGACGGTAGCCTACATGGGACAAACCAAAATTGTATACATAGTCTAATCATTATGTCACCCCAGACATGATGGAGGCTTTACTGAGGATTTTCAGACTAATTATTTAGGCCTACTGGTGACAGCAAGTCTAGGCCCTAACTTACCCGTACTAAAAAACTTTCAAAAATTTAAATTTCCGGTAACAAACCCAAAAAACCTTTAATATTCAATTTCACCGCTCTAGGATAGGCTTACCATTTGAGTTGATACTCTGCATTAGACAAAACAAAGGCTAACCCTATATTTACCCATAATTCCATTCTTGATAAAGCCTAAATTAGAGGGTAGCCTAGGCCTATTTAGGCTAACTTATTAGCCTAGTTTCGATTTGTTCCTAGGGGATCGTACACATCAGTATCATACATCAACTAAACCAAGGATCTATCACTCAAGATGTAGGCTAATGTAAGTTAGCAATCCGCCCTGACCTTAAAGAAATATTAGGCATAACTTAGGGCCCTAAGTTAAAAGTTATTAGCCTAGACCTATATGAAAAATAACTTCAAAATTGCAGGTTTGCTAACAAAGATTGAAATGAAAAACAAATATGGCATGTAGGCCTATCATTCAACTATTAAACTTCGCCTATACTAGGTTTTATTTTATGTTGATTTAATTGTAGCCTACATTTAGAGGTTAGAATCTTGATTCAGGGTATCTTCATTTTTTGATAATGAACCATTTAAACAAATGGAATAAAGATAAAAAGCATCAACGTAGAGGCATTTAAGTCTAACCAGCAAATTATTTTCACTAGCAGTACAATTATATTTAACCTAAAAATAAGGTGGAGCATAAGCCATAATGACAGTTGAATGTACGTTAAGCCTATTTTAAAAACTACAAAATAGTTTTAAGACCCATGTTGTTATGGTTTGCTGTATCAGAATCTTTTGATAAACGAACGAATAAGTGAGAAGTGTATAAAGTAAAACTTATTACCAACTATTAGGCTACAACTTACCACTGTCTCCTATTATTAACAGTTTGAACAGATGGTCGTATTCTCTTGCCATGACTAACAATTAATACACAGATTTATCTCTAAGCGGGCCAAATTTAAGAACACATTATTTAAACTATTCAATTTTTATGAAATTCTGTTATGTTATGATTCACCAAGATATCGGACATTATTCCACAAAATGCATGATGAGTGAAGTATAATTTTAATTATCATAAAATCAGTCTTCCCCTCATTATTAAATATTTCCTGTTCACTATAAGTTATTACAAATTTACATTAATTATGAACCTTATACGTTTTATATTAAATATTCAGATAGTCCACAATTTTATGTAATTGAAAACAATATACTATAATCACCCCTTTCAACTTTAACAGTTCAACAAAATAATTGCAATTTTCTGCAATTGCATTGCAACCAACTGTGACGAATATGACTAAGAAGCTAGTAGCATAGAGTATGAACACTATTATATAAAAAAGTTGTTGTATACATATAAAAGAGTTTGATATATGAAAGTTTTAAATTGACATCCCACAGTATATACATAAATAAATGGATTAATAAAAGTATCTATTATGCACATTAAAATGTAGTAAAATGAATTAGTAACGTCTTTAATCAACTATTTGCGGCCGATTTACCGAATAGGCAGGGTGGGTAGGCAAGTGCCTGGGGCGCGAGGCAATTGGTTTATGGGGTGCGCCAAGAAATTAGGAAATAAATAAAATGGTGGTTGTATTTGCGTGCAATCGCGGTAAACTTTTGGTAATCCTTCGCTGCCGTGTGGACATTGTAATCGTCTCCCACAATTGCGGAAAAAGTTAAATGATATCCTTCAGTATGAAGATTATCATAGTCTTCCGAGATGGCGGCAAAATTCTGAATGTTTTCTCGCGGTCGTGTAGACATTATCATCGTCTTCTGCGGTCGGGGCCAAATTATGACTGTTTCCTGTGGTCGTGAAGACATTATAATCGTCTTCTGCGATCAGAGCCAAATTCTATGATCATCCCTTGAGGCTGTGAAGACATTATTACAACGTCTCTGGTGGTATTATGGACATAATAATCGTCTCCCGTGATTGTCTCAAATTGGTAATCATCTGCCGTGGTCGTGTGGAAATCATCATCGTCAACGTCAATTGCGGCAAAATTCTGACTGTTTCCCGCGGTCGTGTAGACATTATGATCGTCTTCTGCGATCGGGGCAAAATTCTGATCATCCCTCGGGGCTGTGAAGACATTATTACAACGTCTCCCGTGGTCATGTAGTAGACATAATAATCGTCTCCCGCGATTACGTCAAAATGGTAATCATCTCCCGTGCTCGTGTGGAGATCATTTATTTATTTATTTATTTATTTATTCCAACGGTTTCTCCATTAATACAATTTTGTCAAACTATGAACTATACATAAGTAGCAAATAATAAGTTAATAACAGTGGTTACAAAAATCGTGCAATAATAATAAATAAGGAAGCTGGCAATAAATACATGAGTGAGACCTAAAAACTACAATAAATAACAACAAGAAGACTATGCCTAGTAATAATGGTAACAAGTAACAAGCAGTAATGACGGTAACTTTCATCATCATCGTCTTCCGTGACTGAGTCGATATTCTGACATCATTTATATCTATATATTTTCCAGCTGCCCAAGAAGCAAAAATCGTTAGCAAAATTAATCGTTGGCCCAACGTTTTTGTCAATCGTTGGCCAACGGTATGTTTTGGCACTCAGTCTTACGGTTGGCCAACCAACCAATTTTTGAGGAAGGGCCAACCATCCCATTGGGCCTAAACATAAAAAAACACAAAATAATAAAGATTTTGTATGAAAAGCATATGAGTTGAGTAAATTGATTAAATAGTTCATAAAAACTTATTTTGGAAAAAAAACGAGATAAAATTATTTGGCCGGAACGGGTCTCGAACCCTGTACCTTCGCCTTGTGAGCCTCACGCCTTACCTCTGAGCTAACTGTGCTTGTTGATTATGAGTGTTTTCAAGTGGTGAAAGAGTAGCCGACAGTGCAATGGTCACAATACTTAAAATATTTTGGATGCTACAGTATATGATTCTGTTAATCTGTTTAGGCCTCGAGTAGTTGAATTGTTTTTCTGGTATTTGGAGAGGACACTAGTATTTGAATATAGATTATTTAATTACCATTAGATTAGTAGGCTAGGTACTGTTATAATTGATTGTTATATATAATTAATTAATCTTTCCCCTATAACTATTAACAATTTTCTTAAATAAGTTAAAGAATATTGTTTTAAAAAAATGAATTATAATAATTATTATATGTTAAGCAGGTGTTCCCCACTGTATCTAGTACCATAACATCATCTGACTACATTTATTATAGATCCAAATTTTTACAATATTTATCTTATATTCTGATGCCATAACATGTATGTACTTTTAAATAAATCAATTCGTTAAAATTTGTTTTAGAATGTTTTATACTTAAACCCAACGAAGGCCCAACGATTCTTTCCTTTGTAGGGCCAACGAATACCAGTTTCCGTTGGGCCAACGTTGGCAAATCGTTAAAATTTCTGCCAACCATTTCCCAACCGTGCCGACGATTTCCCAACGTTGGGCCAACGATGTGTGCTACTTGGGTGTCGTGTGGACATTATCATCGTCTTGCGCAATCACGGTATAATTCTGATCATCCATCGCGGCCGTGAACAAATATTCTCGCTTTAAAATTATAGATGGTAGACTGTTTAAACTTATTTGGAATAATGTAAAATGAGGAGAAACCCCCACTACTACTCCTTGGAAACTGTGTGTCACGAAAGAAAACAGAGCAGACGTATATTAAAGCAAAACCATGATGATCCTACAGCCGGACATTTAGGCATAGCAAAAACATTTGATAGAATCAGAATCGGCCGCAATTATTATTGGCCAGGTATGTTCAGAGAAATTGCATTGTACGTTAGGAATTGTTCCTCGTGTCAAGATTTTAAGTACCCTAACAAAAAGATTTTAGGGGAAATGCAATTTAGAAATTCAAGGGCTAAACACGGAGCCAGAAGCGGGTGGAGAGACTGCAGCGTCTGTCGACTTCTCTGGCTCTCTGACGACAGTTTAGCTCCTTCAACCAGCTATATCAGTAGTAGTAGTAGTTAATAAAACATTCACTCTTTCCTCTTGATTTTTTGTATAATAATTGCTGATTCAGATTTTATATTGTTATGAGATGTTTTGCTTTTTGTATTTTTTGTCATTGATTTCTATATCATCATAGAGTCTGATTTGTTGTTTCAGCTTAATTAATATGTTATTAATGTTTTGTTAAACTTCAACTGTTAATTGTTGTATTTTTTTCTGAAATATTTTTTGTCAACTGGCATGTACCGTTTGGAAGAATAAAAAAATGTGTATGCTCTGGAACTATTATTTTGTACAATGTTATTAAACCATATTCTTAAATAAGCTTTGCTCGGGGAATATAATTTATTAGTATAATTTATACTCTGAGAGCAGCTAGTCTTGCAATTGTAATTGACTTTATGTAAGCAGCAGTTACGATTTTGTGTACGTTATACATTTTGTTTAATCCATTTATAAAAATAGTAGGTAAATGATAAAAAATGTTTGGCACAATAATAGCAATAGTTAAACATGCCATGAGACCCTTTTGGAGCTTATTCTAAAATACAAATACAATACAACGCAAAGTTTAAGTGCCAAAGACGAGTCAGTGGTGTAGAAAGTGCAGCACATAAAGGACCTTAAATAACCCCAATGATTTCATCATTGAGCCTTAATTTGGTTGTTAAAAATGAAATAAAATGAAATGAAAATCTTTCTTTGAGGTGAACTTAGGACCTCATGGTCCTTTCTTACAGTTAACCTCTAAAAAAACTAATGATAACAACAAAATATTAACAAAAAAGCGTTAAGTTAAGTTAAGTAATTGTTAAGTTGTTTAAAGCGTTTAAAGAAAGTTCCAATAACATGTATTCAACAGTTTTACAATTATGTAAATAATGTTTCCGTATTAAATAAATATTTTTGAACAGTACTTCTGACAGGTGATTTGATTTCCAAAATATTTTTGACCCTCAAAACAAAATAGTTTGCAATTTAAATTGTGTTTTTGACAAGTTAAAGCTATGACAAATGTTATGTCTTCGCAACGTAACGTTTAAACTACATAACGTACAATCCTATCTAGTTATAGTTGATAGGCTACAATTTGATGGAGGATGTAAAATCTATTATTGGCTCAACCAAATTGTCAAGAGACGAAATAAGTTAGACATGGAGAGCAACTTAACCTTGCTAATATTTGGTAGATCAGTGGTTGCGCGCAGAAAATTAGAATCTTTGTTTATTGTGTTGGTAGTCGACAATGGTGAGCTCGGTCCTCAGCGTAGTGGCTGTTGTGATACAATGTGCTCTATGTTGTCGAAGTGCAGGCCCCGAACTCTATCGGTCGAATAAGGCAACTAAGATTGTGTCAGTAATGCAGATTATATAGAATAAACCCAGATTATTTGGGCATATTAAAGAAAAATAATATCACCAAGTCGTGTAGAAAAGTGTAAAAGTCAAGGGAATCATACTTTGAATGGTCTTCTTTAGGTGGTTGACGAGAAAAACGATGATCAAAGTGTTGGTTCTCGCAGGAAAAAGTGTTACTGTTCACTGCATATATACAACGGAGAGCCATTGGTTTAATGGGTGGATCCAATACTTGTGTACTTCTCTTCTTCTAAGCTGCTCAATAGGTTTGATGCTCTGCATGTTCGTAGATCTGTCTGCGTACTCTGGGTCCAAGTCCAAGTTTGAATGACTATGAGAGTTAGGCGTTTATCATGAGTATCGTGGTCCACTTTTTGTACAATTTTGCAAAGATTTCAGTTTAATTTTATACCATAAAATGTATACCCTAACAAAAAAATTTTAGGGGTAATGTAATTTAGAAATTCACAAAATCCCTGGTACTTTGCATGTGAGTACAGATTTAGTGGGTCCCTTTCCTAGATCAACAAAAGGTACTTAATAAGTATCTCCTCATGTTTCAAGATACGTTCACTAAGTGGGTGGAGTGCGCGGACATCAGGGCAGCAACCGCAAAATCCATAGTGCAGGTATTAAAAGAAAGGGTAATATTAAGGTTTGGTACTACTCAAATTCTTTTGTCTGACAATGGCTCTCAGTACACCAGTAAGCTCTTGGAACAAGTATGTACAGAATATGGTATTAGACATAATTTTATCACTCCGTATACTCCCCAAGCAAATCCAGTGGAGAGAACAAATTAAGTAATAGAAACTATGGTAGCACAATATTAAGAGGGGACCCAAAAGAAATGGGACATACTATTACCCGAGTTCATGTTCGCGTACAATACCTCCACCCATACCTCAACTGGTTATACGCCTGCTTATCTAAACTTTGGCCCAGGATAAAGAAAAGGAACTGAAAGATGTTTATTGGTTTGTAAAAGAGCAAATTGAGAAGTCTCACGGAAATCAGAGGAATTATTATAATTTACGAAGAAGACCTTACAGACCTAAAGTAGGGGATTTGGTTTATTGTAGAGAGCGACATTTGTCTGATGCAAGCAATTAAGGACATAAACGCAAAATTACAACCAAAGTATTCAGGTCCCCCATTCCATAAGTAAAGTCTTGTCAGCATGGTAGTCAAAATAATAATTAAGGACGGAAGGCCGGCAAAAGTTCAAGTAAAAGACCTTAAAGTAAACCAGTAGGGGAATTCTAGTAAAAATAATAAAGAGGTGTCAAAAAGGAACTGTTAGAAAACAAATGTAAGTGCAAAGTTGGGGTTTTCCTGGTTGAGGGTATTGGAATTTCCAAGGGACGGCTTATCACTACAATGGAATGAGTCAGCGTGTCAACCCAACAATGAAGGGTGAGTATAAGTATAGGTCATCGGTGACATACCTAAAAAACTCGACAGGTAGTGTTTCTTCATGTCTTATTGATTTGGCCAAGGCCTTCGGCACAATCTCCCATCCCATTGTTTTTGATAAACTATATTACTATGGCGTTAGGAACCGTGAACTAAACATCATTCAATCCTACCTGGAAAACCGTAAACAGCAGGTTGTGATAGGAGATGATTATTCTAAAATTTGGAATTGAATGATGGTGTTCCGCAGGGGTCCATTTTAGGACCTTTCCTGTTTTTGATTTTTATTAACGACTTTAGTTATAATATTCCTACTCAATCAATACTTTATGCTGATGATACTACCCTGTTCTGTAAAGATGATAATATTTTAACAGTTGAGTATGATCTTAATCATGCCCTAAACTGTGCTAAATTCTGATATAAAATCAATAATTTGGCAATCAATGAGGAAAAACAGAATAGGCTACATCTACTTTTCACAAAAAAAGACAAACCCACTGATGCTTAGAAAACAGTCAAACTCAGGCACCCATCTTGACCACAGACTAAGCTGGGATAACCACATTACACAACTTTGTAAAAGATTGGCTAGAATAACCTGTCTCTTGAGAAAACTTAGATCATGTGTGTTTTAACACTTTGATAATGACTTACTACGGGTTGTTTCACTCGCACAGCTGCTTTATGGTGGTTCACATTTAGCTCAGAAAGCATTTGTTTGGCAAAAGAAAGCTCTTAGAGCCATGCTAGGATTGCAGATCATGAATCCTGTAGGGATCACTTTTCCAATTTAAATTTGCTTACACTGCCATCCATGTACATTCTTAGTAATTTAATTCATAAAAAACAACCTCTTAAAATTGTCTAGCTATTCTCATCCATACAACACGAGGCACAAAAACAACCTATAGTCACACCTCAAATCAGACTTTCAAAATCTTGAAATAGCCATTTTAACATCCAACATATTTTCTTCAACAAGCTTCCCACTTGTTTTCGTGAACTTTCTTTAAACCAATTAAAAAAAAAAAACTACTGAGTTTTTAAAATCAAATGGATTCTACATGCAGTAAGTTTTTTTAAATAGTGACACATCATGTTTAGATTCTAAATAGGATATTGTAAATATTGAATTTTATAATTGATGTAAGATCTATTTTTAAGTACTATTGTATAATTTCATTTTTAAGAGTTGTTAGCCTCCGGATTACGTTTGAATATTTATAATGGTTTAAATACCTGCATTCAGTAATCCATTATGCTGCTTGTGGCTACTATTGTATCAATGCCTATTACAAAATGTTATGTTTAATGGCTGCAATAAATCTTATTGAATCTTCATTCTAATGAAAGATGTGGCACTGGAAGGTCAAGTAAAATATCGGCGCTCCTAGATAGTGAATTAGCAGACTTGGAAGAAGGAAGACGGACGAGCGATAGGGTGATAAGTACCTACTTAAGCCTACTACAAAACAGAGGCAATAAAAAGGCATGGCGCTCCATACTTCCCCTCAACTCGCATTTTATGGAGAACCTGCTAAAGAGTTCCCCAGCAGAGACGTTATGTTGTGTGAGGAACGATGACGTTTTTTCTTTCGACATGCTACTCATCCCCTTTTTTCTTCAAGAAATGTAACATTGGGTTCTATATATAATAGACTTCCGAACCAAAGAAATCCTGGTGTATGACAGCCTACATAACAATCATAAAGGAGCTGCAAATAAACTGTTGGACTTCTTGCGTTATGTAGTGGTCAACAAACACAAGAAAGTGTTAACCACTAGAAAATGGAAAGTTAAAGAGCACCTGAGGCTACGCCATTTTAACAATCTGGACTGCCGGGTAGTTCTTTGTCTTACAGCAGAAGCATATGCCGCCGACCGAACCATAGGGTTTACTCAAAGAGACGCCCAGTGGTTGAGACAAATCATGGTCGAAGAATTAAAAAGTGGTAGAATTGTTTCTCGCCAGAAGCCACTGCCACAGATACCCAGTGTTAGTCTCCCACCAGCAAAGAAAGGCCGGAGGAACATTGAAAGGTGCACCTCCCTCATGTTCACTGAACTGACTGGACGGATGAGAGATGTAGGAGACAGGGCCACAATAAGAGAGGACGAGCGGAAGACGGCAAAATGAAACACCCAAAAGCGTTACCAATCATCACCTTCCTCAAGTACAAGTTCCGCCAGCTCATCGGCATCGGACAGTTTGTCCAATACCACAGTTTCATCAACATCTACAAAATTAGAGGCTGGACCCACTCCTACCGAGAAGCAACCAGGGTACCCTCTAGAGGTAGCATCGGGGGAGGGCGAAGGCAGTTGTAAAAATAAAAATTTGCAAAAAGAACTAGACGCTATAGTCAATGAGGTATTGGAGGACAAAGGAGCTAGCAATGTCAAAATTGATGACCCAGCTATGGTACAGATTGACAAGGACTGGGAGGTTCTGGAGATTTCGGAAGGCGCTGTCACATTGGAAGACGAATACCCACCAACCCCTGGGAGAACCATAGGTATAACCCTTCCTCCTTCAGACTCAACGCATTGGGTAAACTACATAGAAGTAGATGAACATTCAGTGGCAAAGGCAATCCACCCAGCAGAAGAAAACCAATCAACTACCGAACGAGTCGTAGACCCCCCGACACACAGAAGCCCTATAATGGTAAAGAAACCTCTGAACTATATTAAGTCAACATAAATAAACAGGAAAAGAATCAGAAAAACTGCAACGGATGAAGAAACAAAGACAATTCAGAGAAAGGAATGCTGGCGTAAAATACTGGAAGTCTGAAGATATTACTAAGACTAAGTAAATCAAATCAAATCTTTATTCATCATAACATGAGTTGCAATTCATCATAACATGAGTTACAATAGATTTTGTCAAGATATAATCATGTAAATACCTTAAAGACAACTCAAAACATGACTAGGCCTACAGCATGAAAGACAATTGGTTTAAAGGTTTTCAGACAATAAAATAAATAAGTAAATAAGCAGTTCAGACAAATGCACCTGGTAAAGAATTATTTTGTTAACTAAGTTAACTTAATAAATAAATAAATACATAAAAACTGGTGTATAATTTAAAAAAAGCAGGTAGGATACCGGTAAAAAAATAATTAAGATTATCACAGTGGCTCAGGCAAAAATTCACCTAAAATCAATAAATAATTTAAGTGATAAAACATGCAAATTAGGCTACTAAAAGAAACTTATAAAAAATGTAAATGATGCAACAAGCAATATTGACTAGGTGAAACTTAAAAACTAGATAACAAACTCATTAGGCCTGTTATACACTTCAAAAAATTCATCAAAGCTGTAAAATGGGTGTTCATTAAGCATTAAGCCAAAATGTCAAACTTTGTTTCAAGCGATTGAAAGGAAGGTCTAAGATTCGACATGCAAAGCAATCAACAAATTTCACAGATATGCTAGCAAAACTTCTTTGAACTGTGGTAAGTCTAGTGTAAGGCCTGTCCAAAGTGTTTCTACCGATAGTTCAATGTTTCTCTGACACTTCTTGTGTTGAACAAATCTGGATTTTGTTTTACAAAAATAACACATTCTAGAATGTAAAGATTAACAATTGTCATAATACGAGTTGTTTTGAACAAAGGTTTACAGTGGGCCCTACTCCTAGAATTAGTTATTCTGACTGCTTTCTTCTGGAGCTTCAGTACAATTGAGATATGACTAGAGTTTCCCCAAAGCAACAACCCCCCCCTGTATTTTTCAGGCAAAGCAACAATCCAAAATTTAACAAACTTTGAAAAAAAGGCAAAATAGGCTGATTTTACATACATATGGGGCACAAACTCTCTGAGGCGTCTAATTAAAAATAATACTCTGGACAGTTTTTGACTCAAGTTACAAATATTTATTGTGTTGACCAGCATAGATTACAATTCAGATATATACCTAACAGTTTAACGCTGGATGACAACGCTTTTTCGTTCTCAGATGTAGACCCAAGTCTTGTTTTGTTGTTTTTGTTAAACAAAAGATATTGTTTTGTTAAGAGAGAAAAACTTTTGTTTTAATTTTTCGAATAAGGTTTTTTTTTTGTTATTACTAGTATTGAAAATAAAGGGTGCTGTTATACGAACATGTTAAGTGTCATTTTACCTGTTAGCCACTAGGGCCCGATAAATGAATGAGAAAGGTATTTTTCTTGGATAAAAATATAAAAAGTTTGGATGAAAGAGAGAAAAAGAAAAAAGATTGAACAATGGAAATGAATACAAAAAGTACATTCATTATTCATATATATAAAAAGATGCTCAGATTAAAAGAAGTTTTTTTTTTTGTTATTAAAGAAAAAGGGGGGTGTAATAAAGTGATAATGATACACATAGAATGGTGCCGTTTTTCTCCCAGTACATTTCCCTCAGCACTTTTCCCCCAGGCAATTTCTCTCAGGACAATGTGCTGGGGAAGGAGCTCAGTACCCGGGCCCGGTACTGAGTACTTTCCCCCACCCTTTGTGGGTAAAATCCGTGCATATAAGGGAGGGCACTTGGGCAGGAGAGTCAGTTGGGCCTTCGGGCCCGACCCCACCGGATGGGCATGTTGAGCCCCCATTTCTTTTTCCATTCTCCGGTACAGGACAGGTGTGTTGAGCCCCCAGCCATCCTTTGAATCTTCCTCTTCCAGTCCGTGCAATAGTGGACAGTATATTATAGGAGATTCTGTTTTAGACTGGGCAGTTGGAGCCAGACAGCCGACGAGAGGTGTCAGCAGGAGACAGCGCCCCACATTGTGACGAGTCTACATCACTGTTAGAAGGCTGGGCAGTGGGAGCCAGACAGCCGACGAGAGGTGACAGCAACGACAGGATGCTCTCTGGGAGGTACTCCGTTGGGACATCACTCCAGAGGATCACCAGGAACAGTACGGTGTTGAGCACTGAACGCTATCCTAATAGTTGCCTAGGTACTACAAAGCCATTACATTGGAAGAAATTTCTGTAAATGTTGTAAATAGTGTATAATAAAGCAGATGAGTTTATCGCAATCACTGAGTTGTCACTAACCCAGGATAAACCCCTTGAGGAAAAAGAAAAAAATACTTTGTAGGAGTTGGGAGGAAAATTCATTTGGAACGGAAGAAGGTAATAATATTATTATTTATTAAAATTTTCTCCTTCAAAAGAGAAGACTTTCTTACAAGCTAGTCATCGGGCGATGAATGTTGGCATTGGATATGTTTTTTGTAATAAAAAAACGTATCACTGACCTTATCCTGCAATCAGCGGTAAATTGAACAATTTGAAAATGTTTTAAAACACACAGTGAAATGATTGGTCAGCTACAGAGCTGCAAATAAATGTTGTCATTCTTTCACAAATGCTGCAAGTAACTGGCGAGGAGTCTCGTTGTGGCGTACATGCGAACTACAAAGCTGTAGCCATGCAAAAACTGCCTTTAGTCAAAAGATTTCCCTTGTATTAATGACCTAAACAATCGTTGATACGCTGAACAAGCAATGTTTTCCTTCCTTTCTGCTTGAGGGGTAGATGCTCACACTTGTTACACCATACACACCCATCCAATGGTGTCGTAATGTCCCCTCATACAGTTTACCTAGATCCATCTTTTGTGTTCAATAGGGGAAAATAAATGCAGTCCTTAAAATATTTAATTAATCTTTTGACATTTTTGAAATGAAAAACTGTTATGCGCTTTTTTAGTTATTTAAGTTAATCATTTGACTCCAACCCACTTGGCATTTTCATTTTATCGATTATATCAATATTCAGTAGAATCAATGATGACTCTTCGAAAACACTTGAATCGTATTTGAATAATAGGAAACAGTATGTGCCAGTCAATTACAGTAATTCGAGCTTGAGGGACATGGGGAAATGTGTTGTACAAGGATCAATGAATGCTCTGTCAGTAAATGCTGACTAACTCTTTGCTATGCAGTAGACCCTTTAGACTATCCTGACCTTTTCTGTAATGAGACTAAAACCTAATGAATCTAATAGTATAACAGTAAAACCTTTTGAAAAAAATGATTCAAAATTAAACTGGGATTTTCCAGTATAGAACATGTATGTAAAAACATACAGAGTAAGATACGGTACCATATTCATCAAGGGAAGGGATGCATTTTTCTGGGTACCTTTATAATGGCTTATTTGGGTCTTTATAATGACAACCTATGATGTCTTTATAATGGACCTTTGGGGCTATTCTAGTCAATTAAACTATATTTTATAAACCTAAAAGAAAGTTATTATACTTATAGAATCGAGGGGTAAGCAGTGTAAAATAAGATTTAATATGTATCAAAAGAATAAAAAGTCCACTATTTTTAAAGTGAATGTTAGTTCCCATCAACATAAATGAATACTGCTTACACAGTTGTTTCATGGGATACTGTCCCACATTATAAAGTTACGACAAAATCAGTGAGTTAAACACTGCTATACCAAACAGTTCTAAAGACATAGACCAAATTTGTATTATTCATTTTCCCAGCGGCTAGAACTAGAAAATTATTTTAAGTTATTCTTTGTAGCTTTTTTTCTTGCAGTTATTCTTGGCTATATTATTCTTCAACATATTTTGGCACGGAGTGTGTTATCTCCATGGAGCATGTTACATGTTCCTTTTATATTATATACACAGAATTTTAATACGGCCCTGCATACGTAAAGATTATGGTGTGACATTCTCACGAATGTGGGAAAGGTAGCGGGCACGGTTGCCACCTTTCTCACCCTGAAAATACCATATTGGAAGAAAAATATATTGGAGAATGATATAGAATGTGTGAAAGAACAAAGGCTACGAACAAGGTAACTTAGTATGGTTTGAAAATTTTATTTAAACATTAAGGAGGCACTTTAATGTTCTCTAACAAACGTTCTTTTAACTCTTGATATTATTCTCTAGTCTGCTTTACATTACTTACTTCAGAATCGTATATACATATACTGTAGTGGGTATCATTTGTGTAGTATTCAGCTACAAGTGGCATTTTGTGCTCATCATAACATAGGAATTATTAATAACAAATAACCAGGTATAAAACATTTTATTTTTCACCAATATGGAATAAAACATTTGACAAGAAAAAAAAATAAAACTTAAACAAATATTTTTACTTTTCTTTTCAACAAAATAAATTCTAAACAACAACATAATAAAAATAAAATTAATTTTGAAACAACCATCAAACGATGCTTACAAACAATGTACCAACTACTTTTAACAACACTCAACACTTGATAAAGATCATATAAAAATAATGTAAAATGTAATATAATATCTCTGAAAATATTGAACTTACGTGTATTATTGCTTTAAGTACGAAAATATAAACTATTTCTTGTATTTACAAATATTGAAAGACATCATTAACCGAAATAATACTTCTGAACCTACCTTTGTTGCAACTTTACTCTGTTTTGTAAATAAATACCGTGAGTGTTTTTAGAAATAATGTGATTTCCAAGAAACTATGACAATTTGTACTCAAACCTTTAATATTGATAAATTTTTATGGTATTATTTAGCCCATTAATTAAGGTTAACATAGCAACAAAGGTTTAGGATCAAGTTATTGTTTCAATAGAAAAAAAAATAAATTACAAAAAAAATAGTAATTTATTAACATTTTGTGAATTTATATTCCCATGATTATTGAAAAAATGAAAAGACATAATTTTAAGACATAATCATTTTGTTATTTGTGAATTTATTTATTGGCTATGCTAAGGTTACCAGCCACGACTAAAATATTTGTGGCATTCTAAAATGTTTGGAAGTAAAACAATCTAAACATAAACATGATCATTATTCTAATGCCTTAGCAAATTTGAATGACTAATTAATAGTCAGACATCAAATTGAAACTAACTACAATTTTAACTAATCTTAATACCTTTCAAGACCAATCAAAGACCCTTGCATGACAAGAACTATGCCAATCTTAAAATTCCCAATACTTTTCAGTCTGATATATCCTTGGGGTAAAAATTTGATAAACCTAACTAAAATTTCCCTTTTTTAATTAATTTGATTTCAGTTAAGTACATTTGTAAATAACTGAGCTTGTCTTTAAAAAGTCACAAAGTCCCATTGTATTACCACTTATACATTATATTGATTGTAAGCAAATTATTGACACAAGGGGATCTGTGCAACAAAACTGTGCATTTTAATAGTGTTCAAAACATGTTTCAATACCTTTATACTTTTCATAGATTATGTTTTTTAAGACATTTAGGTGAATAAAAATACTAATTTACAAAAAGAATTTGTTATTTTTGTTTTGAATTAACGGCACACCATAGAGTGATTTACTTAACTCAATCAGGTTACAATTATCAACAGAGTAGCCAATTGAAATAGTTATTTGTGCAACTAGTGAGAAAAGTGAGCAATTGACTCACTCGAGAGAAATCCTTACTCACGAGCCGTAGGCGAGTGAGGAATGGTTTCTCGAGTGAGGCAATTGTACTTTGAACTCGAGTTGCACATTATACTTTTCCTACAGTTACCATAAAACAAATAAATTTGTGAAGAAACATAACCTATTTTTACACAGAAGTGAACTTTTAATATAACATTTAATGCGAAGTGACAAATACAACAGTACAACAGCTGACCAGCTGATTTACAGCCAGTGCTGCCAACGTATTTCGCGCGCATACGACGTTGCCTGCATGTTACGCGCTCACTATTTCGTGCCTTCACGTTGCAAATCTGGAGTGAGACAAAGTAATTAGAGTGAGACAATGTTAACATTGTCTCACTGATGAGCGAATTGGCCACTTTGCTTTCTCAAATCAGTGAGAGAACATGTACATTGTTAGGTAACTGTAGGAAAATGCATTTACATAAACTATTTGTCTCTTTTAGCGAATTTCCCTTTTAGGGAAGTAGCTATTACCGTAGGTCTCATGGTAAGACTTAGGCCCGGGACCGATTTACATTTTCATTTTAATGTCCCCAGAGGCCAAAAACACCATTCGTTCAAATTTTTATATATGTATATATATATATATATATATATATATATATAGGTATATATATAGATTTATATATATATATATGTGTCCGTGAACACGATAACTTGAGTAATTTTTATCCGATTTTGATGAAATTTGGTTTGAAGGTGTAAGGCGGGATAAACTTGAATGAGTTCGCGATTCAGCATGATCGGACCATGGGAACAGGGTTTTATGGGGGGTTTTATGGGGTAAAAATGGGTTTTTCTCACTTTTTACCCTCAAAACACAAAATTTCCCAATTTTTCTCTAAACCTTCTTAAAGAGCTTAAAAAAACAAACAATTCAGTATATCAAAGTGTTTTTGTACGGTTATTGGTTACGGAGAAAACTAAAAAAATGGTAAATTTAAAATTCCCATGTTATTCTTATGGAGAATATTGTAAAATGTTGTAGTTTGCTTGTTTATGGATATATTTTGATCAAAGTTGGCAAATTTATTTATTTTATAGTAAGCTATCAATATTTTACTAAAAACACACTACTTTATTAGTTTCCTTGTAGCAGCAAACCTAGGTACTCGTTAAACCTAATAATGTTATTTAAATAGATCAATTGAAAATCAATTCGGACAAATGGAAATTCGCTTGGACGGCAGATTTGCTGCGGCGGGGGTATTTTACAATCTGACTGTGGTTAAACATTCAACTGATTGATCAGCTAGCTGTTAAATTACAATTAACATCCAAACCGTTATAAAGAAAGTTGGTCATCATCACTGGATCGTTGAAAGCTAACTCTAAAAATAAATTAAATGCTAGAGGGCAAAGCCCTAAAGAATATTACCTTTTTGAATCAGTAATATTACAACTATTTTATTTCTCAATTAATTTGATTGAACATCAAAATAAAATAAAATCTTCTAAAAGGAAACCTATGTATATTTCTCAATACAGTAGAACCCCTCATATCCGGCCTTGGTTTTACCGGTCCTCTGTTTATCCGGCCCCTTCCAGGAAGCCAATATCAAAATTTTTTTCTCACAGCTTACGGACGTTTAGATGCAACCACTAGTCTTTGTGACTGCTCAAGTCATAAAATAAATTGTTCTCACTATTTATCTGTTTGTTTATACATTTATTTGCTGAGTCACGATACTCAGTTGAGCTAGTAGGCCTAACCTCTTATCAGTTGGTTGATTATTTCCAAAGTGGGTTTAGTACAGTACAGTACGAGTACGGTACATTAATTTTTGTATTTCACAAAATGGTTAAGAATGTTGAGTAGAAATGCAAGTACCATTTAGGTCCTAATGATCTTTAAGTACAATTTATTGTAATTTTTACCTCCATTTAATATGTTTTGTTACCTGGAATCATAATATTTGTGCATTCATTACTTAATGACTTTAACCTACAAATATTTTTTTCCTTTATTACAAACATATGTTTATTTTTCTAAAAATAATCCCAGATCAGAATTAAATGATACTTTTGATTGCATATATTGATTACCTATTATTATTAGGTATGAATTGTCATTTTCATAGTAGGTTGGTTTATCCGGCCAAATCGTTATCCGGTCAGGGGCTTGGTCCCGTGGTGGCCGGATATGAGGGGTTCTACTGTACATTTTGTTTAAACATGAAAATAAATTAATAAAACAACTTTTAACAATACATACAGCTGATTCAAATCATTAAATAAAATCACAACAAAACACTAGCGCGTGTAGAGAATGAATGGAGAACTGATTGAGAGTGAGGGAAAGTAATTTTAGAGCGAGGGAAAATCAGCTGATCGATTTTCCCTCGCCCTAAATTAGAGCTTGGGAAATGACTACTTTCATTGATGTCAGCTGTTATCGAAAATAGTTACTTAAGTTACGGAGTGATGAAAAACCCTTTAACCCTTATCACATTAAGTATATAGATTATCATAGCTGAAGTAAAAACAGAAAACTTCTATGCTGATAAGTATGAAACGTCTGAAATCTGTATAATTGAAAGCTCCTTTAAATCTAAGCTCCCTCTATCTCTTCTCCACTAGATTTAAGAGATCAGATCATATTTAACCCATGATCATGTACTTTACTGTCATAATAGTTATTGGACAAATTCATAAATTGGTTCTTGCATTTGGACAAAAACAATTACTGAGAAAGTATTATTATGAGAAAGTAAGTCTACAGCCTTGGAAAAAACGTTTAGTCCAAAGAAACAATATAACTTTGCAATTGTACATTATTTTTATTCCAGGGTCTACAACAGATCCTTTGTGAACCCCTAAAACCGCTGTGTTAGTTCCATAAACAATTTAATTAAAATCTATAATCTTTGTAAAAAAAATACAATGATACAGTAAACGTTTGATTACGGCTGTGGTCCAATGCTCTGGGAATTTCTCGGTTATCCAGATTTTTTGTAATATCATATGTAGAGATGTTGATTTTGTGGAGATGACCTTTCACTACTTCTTTTTAACTGTGCACTTGAATACATTATGAGGGAATGGCTTAAAACAAACCCAAAAAATATTACTGTTGGAATAAAAAA
The DNA here is from genome assembly GCF_028750875.1 of Macrosteles quadrilineatus. Classification (NCBI taxonomy): domain Eukaryota; kingdom Metazoa; phylum Arthropoda; class Insecta; order Hemiptera; family Cicadellidae; genus Macrosteles; species Macrosteles quadrilineatus. The sequence continues at coordinate 21,576,486 of NW_026542600.1, forward strand.
AGATGACATAAAGTTAAACTGTTTAGGATTTGCTGACGATCTTGCTCTTCTAGCTAATAACATCCAAGAAACCAAGCAACAAATAAAACTACTTCAGGAAATAGCCCAGAGCATAGGTCTAAAAATTTCTTTTGAGAAAACTGAAATAATGTTAACAAAACCACCATTGGCTAACAAAATCAAAATTGGAGAACATTGCATCAAAATTGTAGAAAATTTCAAATACTTATATGAAGTTATAACATACAATCTTAAAGAAAATCCATCATGGCAAAATAGAATTAATAAATTAATCAGAATGCAACATATTACTAAAAACGCATACAACAAAAAATGCCTATCAATAGCAACAAAATTGAAACACTACAAAGCAGTTATACTTCCAAAAATAACATATGCAAGTGAAACTATATTTAAAACAGCTAACACTGTAGCAATAGATAAAATACTAAAAATAGAAAGAAAAATCATCAGAACATGTACAAACAACAAATATCAAATAGATGGAGTTTGGAGACTGGCCTCAAATAAAACTGTATATAAGGAAATAGAGCCATTGACAAGTATAATTAAAAAGAAAAGAATTTCATTCATTGGACATCTTTTAAGGACACCAGAAAATAGAATAAGCAATAAAATAATTGACAAGTTGTGGAATAGCAAGAGTGACTTAAGGTATATTACAGAGATTAAGGAGGACATGAGAAGGTTGAAAATATCATTAGAAGATTTGGAAAATAAGTCAGAGGCGCTTGCAGTACTCAAAGACAAAAATATCATCCTGCCAAAAGGAGCAAACAATCAGAGACAAGGAAGAGTGGTTTCGGAAGAAGAAAGAAAACAACGGTCGGAAAGAATGAAGAAGTATTGGGCGGACAAGAAGAAGAGACAGAATTTAAAAAGAATCTAACCATTATATTGACTTAAGTGGTCCAATGCTGGCCATACAATAATAATAATAATAATAATAATAATAAACTTTTGATTATCTGACCTAAACCAGTAATAAGGCTCCTCGGCCACAATACAATTTTGGCCGTCCGACAGGGACAACCACATTCCAATAGTGAACCATTAGATGTTATGAGCGCTTGCCCACACACCGACAGACAAACGAAAATGACAAACTGTCGGCCAGCAGTCGTCCACTGCCAATGTGATCAACGACTGTCGCACAACTATTTGGAACACGTGGCTAAATGGGGGCTGGCCCACACCCACATAGCAATTTTTTTGGCGAATGCCATCCGTTCTCCCTATTAGTCCTAGTTCTCGCTGTGCCTTCTCGATGTGCACTACACATATACTGCTTTTGTATTTTTGGAATCAATTGAATAGTGATCTTTGTGAGTTTATAATGACATCAAATGAATTATTATTGATAATTATATTTTGATTTAATTAGCAAGACCAGATCTGTGGAACAAAACATTAGACGATTATAAGGACAGGAATAAAACAAAACTTGATTAATTGGATGAATCCAGCACTTTCCCTTAATCCTACGCCACATAATTCAGCACCACAGCAGCAACATTGCGACAACATGTTTGGGGTTCATTGTTTTACTATTTTGACAGCTAAAGTGACCACTGTTATGATAGTTGCACAACACATACATTCACTCACTCGTCCACGACTATGAAGCAACTGCTAGTTTACTCAACTACTGCTAGTTGCGTGAGCAAGGACCGCACCAGCGATATAAATATCGGACAATATAAATATTGGATGATATAAATATCGGACAATATAAATATTGGATGATATAAATATCGGACAACACAGTGTCAGGCGATCAAAATCGTATTGTCAGTGAGGGGCCTAACAAGGTCGAAAGAGCCGAAAGGTCAGATGACATGGAAAATAATAACCCAATGTAAAAATGTAAAAAAACCCTAAATGAAATTTATTAAATGAATTTCTTCCATATCAAAACTGTTCAAGTTTGTTTTGGATTAAAACCACTAACTTTTTCCATTGTAAAACATCATCACAAATTTCATAAAAATTTATCAACAAAGTAAATATACCATTACTGTAATTTCTAACTGTAAATATTAGATAAAACAAAACTATAAATGCCTATTATGCCTAAAAGCCTGGCACATATCTTTAGAGTACAGACAGGGGCGGCACACTAAAATTTCCCATCGTCCCAAGGTGGGTCAGATAAAACCAAAGGTCAGTTTATATTGATTTGTGTTTATACATATTAAACCCACATATTTTTTGCAAACTTGAGCAGTGTATGCTAAGTATTATGTTTTTACTCGTTATTAGTGAGCCTTCAGTTAATTTTTTTCACTACAAGATTTCATGCCTAGTAAAATATAAAAAAAACTTAATTCTATAGAACCATTTGATTCAAATCAAAGACATACACTATTAAGTAGACACAATGTAGTTGGGAAATCTGAATCTGAGATCAAATAATTAACATAGCATTGACACGGATTGGTAAATATTTGAACCCCTTGAAAACGTCAATGTTCTGTTTCATAAGTTTTATTTGTCTTCAGTCATAACATAATCGAAAATAATGAATGCTGTTACAACTCAAACATCGTTTAAAGTCTAAGAAGATCTTAAACTTGTTAGAATTACAAAACAGAATCAGCGAGCATAATCAGTGGTGATACTATAATGTCCAAGGACTAACTGTTACTAACTGTTGTTGTACCCTGTTACAAAGCACAAGTAAAGTTAATACTGTAGTTTTAAATAAATAAGGGATTTATGCTAAAAAATGTAAACTGCCACACAAAAAAGTCTCATCTTAAATTAATTAATTTTACAGCTGCCAAAATGTATAGAGGCTAAGAAATATTTCTATATAGTTTAGTTATTGATTTCTGAGTACAGTAGCTTGTTTGGATACATGCTTTACCAGTTTCAAAAATATTATCCATCGTATGGTTGATCATAAAATATACCTAGGTCCATTTAGATAGGGGATTTTTTACATATAACACAATATTCTGTACAAAAAAATGCTTAAAATCAGTTTACTAGGAACACTATCTAAAACAATAATTTAACCTACCTGGCTTATAAATAGCTAAACAAATGTTTTGAAAGAGATCCTTACTCATGAAATCTTTATGGTTCAGGATTTAAAAACTCTATCAAGACAACATCACAAAACCATCTAATACATTTCACTATTTACATCAGTATTTTACACATTTAAAACATATGTTAAAACTTACAGATGCTGCAATAGAAATCAAGTTAAATGCTAATTCTGTAAAATAATTTTGATGTGTTAGAATTAACCAGAGTTAGCAAGTCTGGTTCTGGTTCTGTGGTTTACCTCTTCATTGAGTCTATAACCATCAGATCTTCTTCAGAATCACCACTGTCGTCGTATTCTATGTCGCTATCATCATGGTAAGCGTGTGTTACCAGTTTTTTGTTTTCTTCTGGATCTACAAAGGAGTTAAAAGTTAGTGTAAGTTGTAGTGATGTGTCAAAACTGAATCTCAAATCTCAAAACCATCAAAACTTTGGAAAAGTTTTGGTTTCAAGATTCGATCTGCGAGTTTCAAGATTCAAAAGTTTTGAAATTAAAGATATATTTTGGAAGTTCTGGTTTTGAAATTGCACCAATTGCACTCAAGCTGGCAGCAGAGGAGCAAACAAATCATCAGTAACACTGATATAACAAGTAATATAGAGTATAAACTGCAATAGGTATCAATCCATATCATAAATAAATATTAATACAGGAACAACTTACTTCCCATAAAGTTTCTTATCGGTACAAACTAAATAAATTATTTTTAGGTTTATTTTATTAGCCATATATTCAAACTAGTATGTCAGGGTCCAATTTCTTTCAGTTCTGATTGGATAATAAACATTTTATTATTACCTTTATTTTTTTTGGAGCCTTGAGTGAGCAAATAAAAAAGTTTCGCATATCAGTTTTGAAATTTGAGATTCGGGATTCGATTTTTTAAATTTTGGTTTTGGTTTTGAGACTTGAAATTCCTGTTTTCGACCATCACTGGTAAGTTGAGAAACATTTCACAAAAACAGAAAAGTTTATGATCTTAAATAGTTGGTTACTGTTCTCAAAACCTTTTAGTACTGGGCCTCGGGTTGCCAGGAAAAGAAAAATTCCCCCACGAGGAAGGAGGGAGGGAACGCAATTATCTCTTGGACCCATTGCGTCACATGCAAACCACGGGCCTGCCTCAAAATACCGAATTAATTGGGACAGTACCCCATTCAGATAATCAAAAATTCAAATAATTGCATTTTTAATAAACTTCAGAGTCTATTAAAGAAAATAGGCCAAGTCATGCCAAGCTTTTACTATTGCGATCACAGAACATGTCTGCGATGATTTTGCAATTGGAAAATTTACGCTTACGCAGCCACAATCACGGAGTACACTATGATTTTTCGTGACCACGGGAGATGATGACGGTGTCAGCACGACCTTGGGATATATTTAACATTTTGCCATGATCGCGAAAAACGATGAAGGTGTTACCATGACTGCGGTAAACGATGATGGTGTCTAAACGACCGTGGGGGATATATTTATCATTTTGCCGCAAAAAAACTATGACGATTTTTCTGTGACCGCAGGAGTCGATGATGGTGTCAACACAGCCGTGGGATATATTTATCATTTTGCCTCGATCGCAAAAAACGATGATCATGTTTCCGTGAGCGCGGGAGATGATAATGGTGACAACCCGATGGCTTCTGCTTTCTTTAATATAACGATCATTACTGTGGTTTTTAATTTTTAAATTATTTCAGTAAGCAATTTGGATTATTGGCGATTTGGATGGTTGGAATTTGGATGATTGGAGTTCTACTGTACTTGGACGAGGTCTGAGGTGTAGAAAAAAATACTTTGAAATATTAATGTTATCAATTATCGAGTTTAAGATTAAACATCTATGATTAGGAATCTTATAAAACATTAAGATAAGTCAAATCATTCTCATTAGTAAACATAGTAATCATGGCCTATTTCATCCTTTGTCCACTGCTAAGATTGCAACCCTGACACTAATTACCAACTAGCCTATTATTTAAAATTGAGGAACAACAATTCAAATTCAAATAAAAATTTAACGCAGCATTTTTTTTTTTTTTTTTGACTTTGTTATACAGCAGTTTCTTACCTTTCAAAGGAGATCGGAACAACTCCTTTTCTTCTTCATCATCAAAAAATGATGTTTTCTGAGGTAGTAAAGAAAATCCATCATCCATACGTTTTCTCTTCTTACAGATCAAGTAACAGCCCAAGAAAAGTCCGAGGAACATCATGCCGACCACTCCTAAAACAAATCAAAAATACAACAATTAGTATACACGTACAATTATTTCATATAAGAAATTATAACAAGTTGGTCTGGGTAAGATCATGACAATTGCAAAATAATCAAAATTTGAAATTACAGTCCAGAAAATCTCTTACTCTTAAAATAAGTTTAAATCTCAAACTCTTAATGGGAGTTTCAAGAGTGTCAAGAGTTTAAGTGCTAACTCTTGAAATTTTCATGAATTATTTTAACAAGATTTGAAACCCATTACAATAATGTAGTTTTGGTTTCTAGCACACTTTAAATTTAGATGGTGATCAAAATGTAATTGAAACTGCCTGCTGTAACTGCCACACCATTTCTGTTAGTGGTCTTTAGCATTGATACACATAATCCAAAAGTATGAAATAGAAACTTTCCCCAATACAACAATACAAACAAAATTAGTTAATAATAAGTTTTATTCACAAAATATTTATCTGGAGAGATAGGTCCCTGAATACTGTTCCACCATATCCCTCTCGAGTCGAGTCCTGCATTAAGGTACTGTCTCCTTTGTTCCCAATATATCATGTATTGATTTATCAGGTGAAGTTCATAATCCAAGTGCATTAAAATAAACAAAATGCAAAATGCCAAGCTTTAAAATGTTAAAGTCACTGAAAAAAAGCTACGGTACTTATTATTTCCAAGAGCGTGTATTCTAAAACCTTCACTTTAACAAGTTGTTCATTTTCCAAGGCCTGCTCCAAAAAGTGAAGATTAAGTGTTTAGGATTGTGATGCTAGATGGGTTTTTTCAATAGCTTGAAAGTGTGATGTATTTCAAAATAAGAGTTCTGATCACTTGGAATCATATTTTGTTGGAATTCATTTACTTGGCAACAAAATAACTTGGAACAACGGTATGATAATGTTTGGATGACGATCATTCATAGTTTGCTTGATATTCCTCACACATAAAAACCAAGATGATACGTAAATGTGAAATCAAACACACACCTGACAAAAATATGAACACCAGCCGAGGAAGCCCCATGACGCTCTGGTCCTTGGACAGCCTGAAGACTACCTTCTGAGCCTTCTGATGAACTACTCTGACTAGCTTAGTAACCAAGTTGAACCCTTCAGTAGTAGCATTGACAACGTACTCTCCTGGAAAAAGAAACATAGGAGACGTTAGGAAAAATTATCTTGAATACTCAAATTTGAATAAAAAAAACCTCAACCGCCATAGGCTTTAATCTGTTGCAGAGATCTAAAGACAGTGAAGTAACATTACCGTATGTGTTATAAGAGCAAGCTAATACTAAACTATAAGCTCTAGAGATCCTTACGTATGGCAACTAGAAATAGTGCTGATCTTGGTACCCCAAGATGTAGGCTGTCAAAGTCTCTAATTGTTTTCCGATAATTGGTATGAATATATCCATCAAGTTACCAGAGACCCTCTAAAATCCTTCCCAAAAGGTTCTTTCATGAGAAAAATTATAGTTTATTATAGGCTAAAAATATTCGCTACTTCCTCAACCTATCATTTTTATTTTGACAAAGGCTATGTTTTGTGCGCTAAGTGACTGCATAAACTACATGATATAGTTAAATTTGTTCAATTATTAACCTATTGTTTGGCAAAATAAATAGATTGCTAAAGGATAACTTAGGAGCTGAGGGAAAGTTAAACAATATAACCTGAGATATACGTCTATTTACGGTATGTCATTCAACTTAAGGAATTTTATTTGTTTACAAATCTTATTATAGGAGTCATGCAAAATCATACCAAAATAGACTCTCTAAGGATGAGCCTGTACTTTAATTAAATGTTTTCCATGCCTTTGATGGTACATTGTGATATACTCTTTACAAACAAAAATGTATTGTTTTCTGTCATAAACACATTGATTTGAAAAAAATCTCAAATCTCAAATTTTAGTTAAAGTTGATATCATACAACATTCAACAGTTGAATTTACACAACTTATATGTAAGCTTACTTAATTACGGTAAGTATCCATTGTTTGTTCAGTAATCAATGAATTAATCCTAACATTTACCTGGAGGAAGAGGTATCCAGAATTTGCCATCAACATCGGTGTTTTCAGTGAAGTTAGCAACCTTGACTAAGGCTCTTGAAACAGGATGATTTTCAAGGTCAATGACATAACCTAGAAACCCAAAGAAGCAGTTGTTAGACCCTTTTATAAAATTGTTTCAAATTATGTTATCTTCTTTTGAACTAGACAACTTTTTATGGGTTACAGATGTAAGTTACATGAAAACCCCCTTTTGCTGTCCTAGGATTTATGCAATGAATAATAATATATACCTTCTTATCGTAAATGTCCAATTTTGTCACAGTTGATTAATATTGGAACATTATAGCTCCTCTTTTGAATTCGATTATCAAAACCAAAAACACATTTCATCAAAACTATTCAGAGTTTATAAATGATATTTCTAAAGACATGTGTTAAACACAATGATATGTTTTTACATCCAGAATTGAAAAGCCTAATGACTCATTGAAATTAGTGATCTCTGATCTGAGATAAACAGGATTGACAACACAGTATTTATATTTATGTTACTTTATTATAGTTATTACAAATACACCGTGTCCCAAAAAAAACTGAACAATTTTAAATTGTTATATAATACGTCCAGGCATACCTAGTCTACTTTGAAGGTGATCATATGATAAGTGAGCTCATGAAGTTTTGTTCAATATCAATTGTAACTATCAGCTGATTCATTGAAAATTGAAATTTAAAAACATTGCCCTGTCATTAAGCAGGCACCATGAACGCACGAGAGAAAGCGCAATGCGTTGAGTGGTACATTCAAAGTAAGTCAGATATTACAGTGCAAAGAACATTTTAGAAGACGCTATGGTCGACGTCCTCCATCACGGAACAGCATTCGAGCCTGGTATGACAAATTTATGTTAACTGGAAGCTTACAACATTTAAAAGGTAAAGGTAGGCCAAAAATCCAAAATGAATTAATTGAAAACGTGCAACAATTATTTCTTCACGGCCCTCGAAAGTCTGTTCGCTGTGCAGCATGTGAGTTAAATTTGTCAAAATTATAAGTTTATAAGACAGAAGTTTCCGATGTCCAAGAATTGAGGCAAAGAATAAATGCAGCCTTTACTAACATTACTGACGAAATGCGCCATAGAGTGTGGGCTGAATTGGACAGACGTATTGACTATCTTATTGCAAACAATGGCAACCATGTTGAAAATCATTAACACATATGATATCAAACAAAACTTAGGAATATTTGTGTCAGTTAAAATGTAATTAGTTTATCGTGTGATTGTTAATAAACTTTTTATAAGTAAATAAAATTGTTCAGTTTTTTTGGGACACGGTGTACATGTACTGTATCAAGAATCAATTATAATACTGTACACATTAAATGAGTGGATTACAAAAAAACTAATTTTATAATAATAGCAGCTGAACCCTCACAAAAAACAAATATTAACAACATTAATAAAAACACAAACCATTGATATGAAATCAAATTTTCAAGCAAAGCTAGTAAAGAAAGCCTCTAGAATCAGTGTGTTACAGTTAATTTGTTATAGTCAGCAAACTATAATACATAATTTGAAATGATCATGGTTAGTTTACATAGAAAACAAGTTTTGACAGGTTAAGTTGAAAAATACTTGAGTATTTTTTCATGCTCAGTTATAAGCAACAAAAGGTTTATTCTGTTTGACTTCTGACAAGAATATAGTTATTTGTGTAACTAGTGGTGAAAGTGGCACTTTGCTGCACACGAGAGCAATGATCTCGAGTGCAGCAAAGGCCTTTTTTACTCGTGTTACACATTATATTTTTCCTACAGTCACTATAGAGCATAATTAGTCTTTCAAACACTATACAACACGTTTTTAGGTTCAACTGGCAACACAAATGGTGCCCTAGAGAAAGTAGTACCCGCGGTCCGTATCACTCCACTATTTTTCCTCGGCAAGAAATGTGCTCCGCGTTTTGAGAATATAGTTCCGTATGTTTTTGTAATTTGAAGTGGTTTCCGCGCCTAAAAAATGCTTTAAAGGTATTTTCTTGTTTTTGAAGATCGTAGGAATGTTTTAAAAACGTTTAAAAGAAAAGTCCAGAAAGTTCAGAAATACCGAAACTATAAAAACGAAATGACAGGTTAAATCGTAGTTATAATAGTCAATCAGCTGCTCATAGTATTATTATCTTTAAGTGTTGCCAACCTATTTCCAAGCGTACACGGATTACGTGCATAATAAAACCACACTGTTTTGTGTTGTTTCGTTGGAATCCTGATGTGCGGCAAAGTATAAACCGTATGACAAAGTATAAACCGTACTGCAAAGTATAAATATGCAGCAGTTAGCAGCTTTCTGTACTATAAACAGTACAAGGAAGCCAACTTTGTCGGGTGACTGTAGGAAAATGTTATTTATTGGATAGTGTTACCTTGGAAGTATCCAACCATACTCATTTAGAGAACAATAAAAATAATTCTAAAAATTGAATGCAAGACAGTTTTAAACTGTAGAAATATTTCACAGATTTGATTATTAATCATTGGAAACAAATCATTAAATAATTTTAAATTATGATAAGAAAGTCCATAACATTTGACCCAAACTATTAGGAACAACCTTAATTTGTAATTGAAAGTTCCATATTCCCGATGGTATACTATTTATTTAACACAGTACAAATTATGTATCTCATTCATCTAAACTCCCACAAGTTGTGTATTAATGACTTTTTTTAAATAAAGTTCTGCTTGTTTACCTGAAGCTGGGTTTTCCTAAGGGCGGAAGCGGAGAGCGGAGAGAGGAACGGGGAGAGCGGAAAAGAGATTAACATGGTGTTCCGCTCTGCTTCTAGGAAAACAGTAACATTAAATTACCTCAGACAAGTGGAGTCCGCTCTCCGCGTTCCTCTTCCCGCTCTTCACTTCCGCGCCTAGGAAAACCCGGCTTAAGAAAACTAAGGTCAGAGGCTAATTGATACAAAAAAGATGCCGTGACATATTGTTATTTCTTATAGGTATTCTAAGATTTCTTCAGAGAGTATGATATGGAATTCCTGCTCTCTAGGAAGAATGAAGAAGTCACACACTAGGACAAAATATAAGTGTTTTATTGTGTTACCTTTGTGTATCAATGAACCACATGGCTCTCTCTTAAAATAGAAATAACGATTTTTTCTAAATAATGATTTCACAAGGTAGTTTTATCCCATAGAATATCAACAACTCACCTGATATGCCAGAAACCTTATCAGGAGTAAGGATTTCAGCAGTGTAAGCATCGATGGGCAAAGTCTTCATGACCACAACATAATCCAGCATGATACCAGGTTCAATCCTCACATCTAGTGTTGTAACTTCATGGTGCTTGCATGTAAACTGATACAGGAAATAATATAAGTTAATCTATAATTTCTTTTATTTGGAAACTTATCTAGGCTACTCTATCGATACACGTTTAATTTTAAATGAGTTCCCGTCATTTTTTTTCTAAATTTCTTATTTATTTTAACTCCAAAATGTTGCTAATACTAGTTGACTAGCTTAGACTTTATTTAAACATTGTTCACATTTTTAGATGCTATTATGATCCACTACATTGGAGTTTAACTAATTTATTTTAATGCAAAAGAAGAGAGTGGCACAAAGTTTCAATACAAATTTTCTGTGAAAAACACAGCCTTGCCTACTAGACTATATCTTGACTAGTTTTGAGGTATCAATTCTCAGCAGTTACGTAGATTTGTACTTTGTAGGATTGTTTTCCAAATCATAAATCAACAAAAATTGTTTACTTTGTTACATTATTGAGACATTACACAATGTCTATTAATTTAACAATTCATTAATTGAATAATCAAAATTGATTTAATAGTCAATTAGTTGGTGATTTGATATCGTTCAGCCTATAAAGTGCCATCAAGTTATTTGTATACACCTTCAAAACAGGCAGATTGAATGAGATGCACGATGGGAGGTGAAATACTTAAAAAAATATTGTTACAATAAAACCCACTCATAGCTTTACCTGTACTTGGTATGGTCCTGGAGATAAGACGATGTGAAAGTATGCGTCGTTGGGAGTAACGTGATATTTGTGTCGGGAGTTCTCCACTTGGACTGTGGCTTCTCTCATGACCTCACCTCTGTCATCGATCACCCGTCCTCTCAATCCTGAAAACACGCAACACTTGGACGTCATGAACTATATGCACTGTGTTGGATGAATTATTGTACATCTTTTGCTTTTTCCGTGGATGTCTGCTGGGCGGCAAGACAATGTGACATTCTAGAATATCCTTATAATTTTACTACTAATTTTAAATTTTTAACTTCAGTTGATTAGCCACACTGGTTAAACCTGCCTAACGCTCCTTTCACACTATTTGTTTTCACTTGTCCTACTGTTGGGCAGATCATCGTGGATTTGTTGCTATCTCACTATCCCATTTGTAATCGGACGGTTAAAAAATCAGACACTCCCCTTCACTCTGTTCATTGACATTTCTGTGGAAAGTCTTGTATAGTTACCTATGGATCGCGAAGAAATGATTGCTGAAATTTTTACTTTACAGGTACAAAAAATAAAATAATACTTTAGGTGGCAAAAATAAAAAGTGACTGTCTCAACTGGGTTCATCCAATCAATTTGAAATGTGAGGAAGTGGGGATTTCATAATCATGCTTTACTAAAGTAATAGAAACATATGAAATTAATTGAACTTTGAAATACAAACTGTTTAAATAATGCGTACGTTAAGTACTAAATAAAACAAATAATGTTCTCTGGGCAAGGTATAGTGATAAAACACATCATTACTCAAATTGAACAATTATTACTCAACCGTAACGCAACTTTCTACTCAACAGGTGAAATTAAAACATCAGAGTCAAAAACATCCATAATTTTAACTATATAAACAAAACTGCAATTCATAACAAAAACTAAATAATTAAATAACCAAGTATATTTAACTCAATATCTAATTAATATAAACTGTAAAAACAAAATATTCTCAAAACTATACGCAACAAACTGCACTGCAGGAGGGCTCCCGACGACTAACAATCGTTTAGTGTGAATGGGGCCATATGGTCACATGGTCCACTAGCTGTACACCCGATTAATACTCGTCCGGGAGTCGGCTTCCTGCAGTGGCACCTTCCGGGCGTTGCCCGAGTGAAAATCGGACAAGATTGGTAATCGTATAATGTTAAAGGGACCATAAGCTCTAATGGTCAACTACAAATCCGATTAACAATTGGACAAGCAAAATCGGATATTGTGAAAGGAGCGTAAGGGGTTGACACTAGATATTTATCAGGTTGATAATTACCAACTATGTCAAGCAGTATTATATTTTATTTAACTTTATATAAGTATACAATTGGACGTTTTAACTAGCCCTATCCTGTTACTTGATAACTTTACAGTAATCCTAACAAGATGTCGTAGCCTGGCCGGATATATCATGGAAAGGACCTAGAGGATAAACGGGATACAAACCTTGACTGAAGGTTGATAGTAGGCCCATGAAGGAGGATAGGGTTGATCTCCACAGGTCAGGAATATCTTCTATAGGCAAGTATTGGCAACAACTAGCTCTGGCTGACACCTGCAATATCACACCTAAGTTATATGTTTGACTATAGGTTTTAAAGTAGTATACAAATTGTTCCTGCACTCATAAACTTGGTACACTACTTTCACAAATGTTTTTCAAGAAGTGTTTAAGAATAAGAGTTGTTTAGCCATGCCTAAATTGGTTTTGAGGACTTTTCGAGAAAATATTTCAGCTAGGTTATGTTTGGAAATTAAAGTTTGCAGGAAAGTTTGGGGCTCCTTTGTATGTTTAAGCCCCATGGACTCCAATGTGTGCATGCATAAAAGCTAGTAACTCTAACAATGGAAATAGATTAACTTTTATTCATTCTTAAGTGTTTGCACTGAAGAAAGAACGGAATAGATTGGGGTGAAATAATAAATCAGAATCAGTTGGAAAACTACCACCAGTTGATATCATAAAAAAGTAACGGAATTAAAGTAACATGGTGAAGCAGGTGGAAGAATGGGACCCTTGAATAGATGATCTCACACAAGTGGGGGTTAGTGACGCTATATGTTATTGGTTGGATTTATGGATTATGAATAGTTAACAAACAGTATTAATTTATTGTACTACAACAATATGGTGCATCACTGTTGCCAATCTACATATTAAAATTTAAATCATTATATCAATCTAAATGAATAAATATTACAGGTACACAGCATCTCTTAAAGTAAAATATATCAACTGGACTTTATTAATCCAGAATGTACCAATCGGTAATGCTTTCATTCCAAGTCTCATTAACCTGAATAAAACATGTGAATGGCTCAACTAACATTCGTTTGAGATTTAATTGATCCTTAAATTACCATAAATTTGGTTTCTACCCATAACTCAATCTAATAGAAAGAAAGCAATATATTTAATTTTGAAATGAGTTTTAAAAATTACATAGAGATGTTTATATACCTAGAGGTTTTGTTACTCTAAATAAAAATGGATGGTAACAAAATACTTTTTAAATTACAAAAGTCATTGAGCTTACCACAAGGGAGCCAGTTTGGTCATAAAGGGTGTTTAGCAGTCTTTGCTTCCATTCAGCACTGTCGGAAATGGAACATCCTTTAGATGGCTGTAACAGAATATAACAGCTATACAGAAATTTTAAACAACATTTGACAGAGCTCAAATGGAGTAGGTATCTTGATAAATCTAAACTCCTTAGGAGTAATAAGATTTGTAGATGATAATTTAGATTGTGGTCAGTTTTTCATTAAAACCTAAACTTTTGACCAAACAATGTAGGCCTATATATTAGTTTAGATAGTGAAATTGGAACCAGATCTTCCTAAATTAACCCTCTATTTTACTTTTTAATAGAGGTGATGTAAATTGCAAATCCATAAATAAATATCACTGCAGCAGATCTGCAAACAAAGCAAACTTCCATTTGCGTACTTGGCTGTTTGTTTACCGAGATATTTACTTAGACTCATCAGATTTATTTCTTGTTTAAAAACATTGTATTGGGTTTAATTAGTCTTTAGGTTTGCTGCTTCAGTGAAGGAAGTAAAGTGTGTTTAGTAGAATATTAGTCAAAAAGTTAAGTATAAAATAAATTAAGTTGCAAAATTTGATAAAAATAGGCCTTTTTTCTATAAACAAGCTTATTACAACAGTTTACTTATTTTCCTTAAGAATAACATAAGAATTATAAATTAACAGTTTTTTTTTTTTTTTTATTCTCTCTGTAACTAATCAGTGCACAACACCCCCATACACTAAATTAATTGATTTTTTAAGCTCAACAAAATGGTTTAGAAAGAAATTGCAATCCATATGTTTTGAGAGAAAAAAATGGGAAAACCCTATTTTTACTCTATAAAGCCCCCCCCCCCCCCCCCCATTCTCAATCTCCTGTTCCCGTAGTCCGATCAAGCCGGTTCGCAAACTTGTTCAAATAACGTAGGTTTACATGTCTGTACCGGTACTAAATTTCAACAAAATAGATCATTTTCACTCAAGTTATCGTGCTAAAGGACACATATATAAAATTTAAACATATGGTATTTTTGGCCTCTGGGGACATCAAAACAAAAAAGTAAATCGGTCCCGGGTCCAGGTCTTACCATAAGACCTGGTAGACCGAATGAATCAGAGGACGATTGGAGTTATCGAGGTTATGGTTACAGGGTTTCAAAATAAGAATAACAATTTATGTAAATTCTTAGGATACTATTATTGACCTTAAGATGCTTAAGTAGACATACCATCTGTATTGATCGGATTTATCCATAGCTTAAGAGTCTTTTTCAGCCCTAAGAAAACACTAAAAACATACCTCGGAATTCCCTTGCTCCAGATGGAATTTGTAAAGATCTATTGTCGAAACTTACAAAAAATCTTAAAAGTAACGTAAATTGAGTTACTTCTAAACATTAATAAAACTATTTTTTTTCATTTTCAATTTTTATTTTTTAGAAGTATAAAAATAGGTGGTCCACACACCACACTAGAGGACTCTGATCAACAACAACTGCAACATGTTTTCATAATGACCCTGCGCTACACGCCCATCTACACCACCTTCCCGCCCGAAGGCTATACCCCCAAATCGCAACTACACCAAGGGTGATGAAGACAAAGTATAAGTCGGTAGTATAATTACAAAGAACATAACTGCATATTATGCCACTCACAGTGAGCTGCAGAGTAAAATTAAAATTCTGTGTTCTCACTTGTTGTACTACTTTCTGTGTTTTTGTCACTAAAATGTAGTTTATGTTATATCCAACACTGTCTACAACTTAAAAATGGGAATGGAATGGCTATATCCATAAATTAATATTATATTAAAAAGCAAAAACATGATTAGTGAAAATAAAATAATCTTTCCTTACATGAAATGGAATATCGTTTGTTCCAGAAACAAAATTATGCCTCATCATTGTAAAAATCTTCTCAGTAACTTCATCACTAGCACCAGACGGAGACCTGGAAACAAACAAGAGAAAATATGTAATTATAGCCTGTTGATAGTTAATTAATTACAATTAACACGATATTTAAAACAATCTTATTGCCTATTTAAATAAATCATATCGCTAATTATTTTTTATGTTTGTCGGTCAATGTGCTTTCACCTTTTACTATCACTGACTGATAGATGTTGAATTTGTATCTAAATGATTAATGACATTAAAAAATAAAATAAAATGTTACTACAGAAGCTAAATAGATTTACAAAAGCTGTGAGCTTTACAAATTTATCTACTATTTTCTACTGCTGAGGTACAAATATATAAATCTCTAAACATTGATTAAGTTTAAGAAACAGCCAGTCACAACTTACACAATGGTATTGGGGCCGCCACCCTCCAAGATGACAATGAAGTCAAAACGCTCCGTCTCTAGATGGGAGAGGAAGAGGCTAGCATATTGGCTTTGTGAAGTCTTGTTGGACAAAATAATGTTGGCAACTTTGTTCAGAGATTCGTCCATATGACACTGCATTTTCTTTTTTAAGCTTGTATAAAGTTCATCAATCTAAAATAAATTTGATAAAATCAATTATTTATTAGAGAGTATGAAATTAACACTAATACCGAAACCTTACTTCGGCTGACGTTAACCGAAACCCACAGTCTGTAAGACCCCATTTGAAAAATAATGGACCCCGCTTAGAAACACACAAACCAAAACCCTCGGCCTGTGAAACCCCGCTTTAAAATACACTAACGTTGGGCCTCTGAGACGGACATGTTATGAACAGACAACCTATCAAGGTCACGGAACCCATGCAAAATGAACAAACAATATATCAATAGGTAGGGGAGGAAAAGGGGGGAAGGTATTGGGGGAATGGAATCTCTCAAGTATACAGTGTTGCCAACATGCGTTTTTGAAAATTCCCTTGGGCCTGTCAGACCGGGGTTTCGGTATTAGTGTTAAAAAGAGAAAATATTAAATTTATAAACTAGAAAATCGAAAATAGTATTAAAAGAGTTATACAACTGTTCATCTTTAATAAAGAAAATGTTTTGATTACCTAGGCACATTACTTTTAATTAGTATACTACATTTTAAACTAAAAAGTCACTGAATCATGTAGTTAAAATAGAAAAGTTAATTAAACATAAGAATAGTTTTTGCACACAATTTTCCACATAAAGTAGAACCCCGCTAATCGGACCTCGGCTGGTCCTCACCTAATCCAACCATGCCAACAGCTATCCGTTACATTGTTATTGCGATAATATTGTGACATTTTTCTATTGTCGCGTGGACTTCATCACCATCTCCTGCAGCCGTGACAAAACCTTGTTTATCCCCCGCGGTCATGGAAACATTAACAACGTTTTCTGCAATGTGGCAAACCCCCAAAAATGCTCATCAGGAATAGAAACATCATCATCGTCTTCCCCAATCGTAGCAAATGATTGAAAGTTTCCCGCGGTGATGGGGACAAGATTCCAAGATTGTCATCCCCGAAATAGCAGAAAAATACCAGGTACCTGCAAAAGATTTTCCTTGGCGATAACGACAAAATATTTAACACCTCAATAAACATGTTTTTAACTCGCGGGGACATCACCATCGTCTCTGTCGATCACAGAAACTTTTTCCTCGTCATCTGCAATCGCGGCAATCTTCTGAATATCTCCTGCAGTAACATAAACATTATTATCGTCTCCCACGATCACGGGATAATATATAACGTCTCTCGCTATCGGGGGAACATTACTATTGTCATCCCGATCATGGCAAATCCTGAATATATTTTGCGATAATGAAAACATAATTATGATCTCCGCGATCTTGGCAAAATCCTAGACGAATCCCTTGGTCGTGGATAACATCATCATTGTCGTCGACGATCATGCTAAAATAGTGAAAATGCTGCTCCTCAGATAATACGACCTTTTCACTGTTCCGGCCATGGTCCCAGTTTCTTAGGTGCCAGATTAGCAGGGTTGTACTGTAATGGGAGTCTTGGAAAATGAAACTGAATTACCTGAGGAAAGATGTGTATTGAAGTTGTATTTAATAAACTGACAATATGGGGCGGGCTTGTCTCAAAACCACGAACTAAATGTCTTGCAAGTCGCACACTCAGTTCTCGGCCAATAGGCTCTGTAGCAAACATGCCTCCAATTATAGCAATCTTTACTTTCCATTCAGATGGACCTCCGACCTAAAAGAACAAAATGTTGTTATTTATTTATAAAATTACAAATTAGTAGCATATATTACCATAGAAAAAAATAATCAAATATAGACCGTCAGATGTGCTGCGGTTACCATAGGTTCTGGCGCACACCGCTGGGAGTGCCAGAACCTATGGTAACCACAGCACGGCTGACAGTCTATATTTAATTCTTTTTGTCTATGATTTTACACAAGGTTATTTCAGTATTACCCAAACAATACTGTACAGGTAGATCTTGCAAATATATGCAATCCAGCCAAGTACAGTAGAGTCCCGCAAACTCGGCGTAATGTGGACTGGAAGGGTGCCGAGTTTGTGAAATGCCGGGTTATCGGGAACTAGGGTTAAAAATAAAAACAATAGAGTTTTTAAGCTTTTTAACCGCCTTTTTTATTAATATTTATATTACAAGTCAGCATTAAGTCATTATCATGTGTGGTATTTGTTTGCGAATAATTTGACTTAAGCTGGCTTGAGTCCATGATTAACACGGACTCAAAAAATCACTAATTTTCTGAGCCAGGTGATTGCCGAGTTATCCAGACTGCCGGGTTATCGAGTGCCGAGTTTGTGGGACTCTACTGTATCACAAATGAGGAGGGAATATGCACAACTGGGAATGTAAGTTAAGCAACAAGGTTAGAAAACATTTTTTAAAAGTCTGATTCCTTGACTGTATAATTGCCTTCACAAATTGTAACTTGAAAAAATATTGCTAAGCATATAGTAGTTTAGGCAACGAATGTACCTATCAAGTGTGTGAATCAATCGCGTAAAGACTATATATTTAGGCCAACGCAAGTTGCGTACACTACTTTAATTACTTTTTTAATTACTAACAATCACTACTCATAACTTCTTCTGAGAGAGGTTATGTTTTCGTTTATAGCCTCTCATTACCACAGATAGTGATGCAAGGACTCATTTTAACAACAAATCTTTGCACCATTCATTAACAATTTAAATTAATTGGCCATCCGATAAGTTGACATTCAAAGCATTACAATTTTACTTTTTTTTTCTCAATCCTTGAACCTCATTAGTCCGTTTCTAGTTTGTAAAGTAAAAAAACAATGCTGTAAAGTGAATCTTTTAAATTCTAAGGATTGAATTGAAAAGGCTTGTTCAAAAAACTGTCGTGGGTAAATGTATGTTATGCTGCTTAAAAAAAAACTTGTATAAAATGCAGCATGAGAAAATTATAACAAACTTACCTCATGAGAAATTTTCAGACATGGTATACCAATGCCAGCGTAGTCACCTGTTCTAAAGAACTGTGCCACTTTAGGAGCTGTCTGATCCATATTTTCAAACTCATCGAGGATTTCTTGGTCTGTAAGGTAACGTTGAGTGGGGTAAACACTTTTGGTGATTCCAAAATCATATTCCATAGCCCAAGAACGTGGGTCATTTCGGGCCAAAGTAAAGTTTAAAGTAACCCCAATAGTATTATCAGGAACGGTAACTTCTAACGTGTGACTCAAATAGCTGAAATCATAAGAAAGAAGCCATTAATGGTGTGTAGGGTACTCGACAACAATCTAAAAAATATGTACAGAAAAAGATTAAACCATTGAAAAAATAAACTCTAGTCATAGTAACTAGCCACTGACTTCAGTAAGGAGTAAGTTATAGTAATTTATTCTCTGAATAAGTACAACTTGTTACAATCATACGGAATGCGAATGAGGTTGTGCTACATACATTGATGTATAATAACTCCCTCTATAATGTAGAGTATTATACATCGATGGCTACATATAACATGTAGCACGAGCAGCAGAATCACTAAAATTGTTTGTACATTTTTTATAAAGCAAAAGTGATAAAGCAATGTTATACAGCAAAAGTTATATAGCAGGTTTTGCTACATAGTGTAAATCCGGCTTTAAACTAAAGCTATGGACGCACCATAGAGTAGCTATTAAGCATCAGCACTCATTTTGGCGTATATTTTGAGTTATGCACAAACTGCCTCCCTGTACATTACTTACGGGAGTTAAATTTGTTTTTTTCGAGTTCGTTTGGCTCTTCTACCGGACCGATTTTCATAATTTTGGTCTCAAAGCTATGCAAGCACATATTTGTCATCATTAATCTATCAAATCAGTTGTACAAAGATTTTTAAAACTGAATTACTAGATTTAATTGAAAATCAATTAAGACAAATGGAAATTCGTTTAGTCTGCATAGTCTGCAGGTTTGCTGTGGCGGGGGTATTTTGTACTACGATCGTATTTCTAAAAAGAGCTTATCACTACTATTATAACATTTTTCAGCATTAAATTTCCTATAATTTGATACCCAAAATGTTATTTTTACGAATATTAAAATGTTTACACTTTTTTCAAGATGGCGGCCAAAAAACGTATTTTGCGCCACAGTACGGATGTATATTTTTAGTATGTTGATTAGATGCATACTACCTACCATTCACAGCAAAAATCATTTGTGTTGCAATTAGTTCCACCTTAAGCTATATTTTCGATTATTTCTACTGCACTAAAGGCAGATGTCTAGGGTTCGCATCATGAAATGAAATGAAATAAAAATGAAATGAAATGAAAATGATTTATTTAATCAGGCAAAGTTATGGCCACATGGCCCTCTCTTACACTTAACCTGTTTATACAAATCCAAACATATACTGTACAATACATATACTATAATCTATTTAGAATATTTAATGTAAAAAGAAACAATAAACTTTAAAAACATACCACTTTACATAAACACCCACACACACACGCACACCTGTCAGTGATCAACCAAGCGCACGCCTAGGATATACCAAATCATCATCATCATGATCAGGATCATGGTTCCGCCATATAAGATTTATCATCACAGTTTGTTCTCATATTGCACCTCTGTTAGGCCTTGCTTCTCTTGACATGTTATGTGCTCAGGCCCATGTGGAAAGGTAAATGCACGGTTAAAAAGGACTGCCAAACTCGTAAAATATTATATTTTAACATCTTAGTCTCAATTAGCCAACAAATACTTATTTTGAAATACAAGATCAAGTAATTAATTTGGAAACCTTCATTAATCCCGACTGATCGGGGTTCCAAGCTGTATGTAACATTTTAAGTACAGATTAAATAAAATATTCTTAATATGAAAATATGCACCCCTTTTCAAGGACCGTCCGGGTCTCTTTGTATGTAATAAAGCACCTTTGACACAAAAAAGCTCGAATAGTTAATTTTGAATAAAAAAATCCAGAAGGTAGCCATGTGCAAAATATGTGTACATATTAAATTAAATAGACTTCTATAATTTATGAAGACTCCCTTTTGTAACGGACCACTATGTAGGCTATATTAAGCATTCATGTTCAAAAACGTTGTCTACAAAAGTCTAATAAATTTAAGAATAACCAGGTGATAGCAAGTTACCGTACTCTTTATGGGAAACAGTGATGTTGTATGTGCCAGGAGTAAGAATGCGCCAATAGTCTCCGTCTTTGGCTGAGGTGATTTTATGGTTAATGCCAGATACTGTGATAGTGGCGTTGGCAATGGCGTTCCCACCAGTGCTTCTGATGAATCCATGGACACCTCGGTGAACCTGTCGATGGAAATGCATAACCAAAAATGAAAATTAATAATGAAATAAAACTATACATCAATAAAGATTAGCATGCGATTTTCAAGTCATTCCAAGAAGTATGTTTTTTATTTCTTACAAGTATGTTTGTAATACAAAAATTAGTACCGTAGAACCTGAACCTCAATAGTTCAACACTCTGAGGACTAAGGGGGTGTTTAACAATCAAAATGTCAAAATATAGGGAGTTTATTGGTCATGTACACACAGGAAGTATCTAAATTATGAGATAAATCAAAAACATTTAATGAATAGTAGTATAAAACTTGAGATTACCGCTGCCGACATGTCACGTCATCACAGCCCATGTAAAACTATAGGGAGTGTCGAATTATCAAGATTCTACTGTAGATGGTTTTCTAATAACTAAATATTGTATTGTAGATAAAATTTACTATCAGGCAGTGCACAAATAATAAAAGATAAAGGAACAGTCTGCTAGGCTGGTGCAACATACAACCAATATTAGTCTAAACTTAACATCCACTCTCTCAGGGGAAAAAAATAAAATAAAAAAAAATGATTTAGTAGCTAATAGGCAATAAATTTTCTAGTAGTATTAGACTGACCACTGACCAGTATAGTAAACCTAAAAAATAAGCCTTGAAACAATAATATCCAGCAATATCGTTACAGCAAAACAAAGTAAAGATTTGGAAAAACATGTTTCAATTTACAAAAGTAATAATTATTTTATTTTTAAAAGTTTAAAGAACTGTATTATGCCGTTACTTTACTTCTTAAGACAATTTTTTTATTTTATTTTTTTTACAACTTTAGGCTTAACTAATTTAGCAAAATGATTGTAGTAATCTAAAACAAGATTGAGAAACCTTTTCAAATCCCACGTTTTAATTACAAATATAGTTACATGTTTCTCTTTATTTTTATTCAGTCGTCTGATTCATTTTGAAAAGAAACTTTCAGGATAATAATCCAAATAAGAACTTACCTGTTCCATATACTTCAACAAGGGTTCTCTGTTGTCCAACCAATACGTGGGAAGATCTTGAGGTTTGGGATATTTGAAACATCCAAGTTCCAAAGTAATCTCTAGACAGTTGGTGTGTTCGTAGTTATAATCCTGCATACCACCGGCCACTACATACCACATGGCTCCGTTGACAATGCCTCCTTCAAAATTTTCAGGAGGGAAATCCGGACAAGAGAGACCAAGGTGCATTGTGGGATGAGCCTGCAATCATGTTATGGAATGGTTAAAGCCTTAGCCTTTGTTATTTTTGAAAATGAATCTGTGATAGACGGTAAATTAACTGGACACAACATCAACTGTTCTAAATTATTTTTAGAGCTGTTTAGACTCAAAATCTGCCAATTATTTTAACTCCTGGCATGCAAGCCAAGGATGAACAAAACATGATGAAAGCTGCTCTTTCAATTTCTGTATTACAAAAATACTAGTAATTTAGTTCATAAAAGTGAGATTCATTGGTTATAGAAAGTACAAAAACTGACCTTATTTTATTATTTAACTTTTGGAAACAAATTCACTTTTTAGTCAGCCAGCAGTTATTTGTAGTAATGTGGGGTCTTGAGTAGACTGGGTCCCATTAAGGGAGCTGGTGTCCCCGGCCATATTTTTTTATAACCATTGCTGTGTAGCTATAATTTTAAAATTCAAGAGACAACTACTTCAGGAATTGAATTCTATCAGTTGTATGCACAACAATGTCGAATGAATATTGTTTAACTGTTTACACAATTGATGTATGAATGTATTAGTGAATAAAGGATTTTTTTTCATTTCATTTGTATTTTCACTCACGTTTGCGTAGGTTTTGGCAAGCATAACGAAGACGTTGTTATCAGATGTAGGGCTTTCTTTTCCTGTCACCATTTCAGCATTGTCATCATATGGGTAGTTAGCCACTAAAGCTCCACCGTGAAGGTTTGCCGAGAGCACAAACGGGTACTGATGAAGCCACTTGATTACTGCTTTGGTCTCTGGTTGCATTTCCTGCTGTCCCTGAAACAAGCGGAATGGTTAAAATATTAAAAATTCAAACTAACAGGGTTGTCCGTAAAATAAGGTCTCAAACCCGCTCCAGTCACGGCCAAGTGAGCTAGTTCAAATTTTAGACCAAAGTAAAGTTCCTTACTTTGTCCACTAATGTTCAAATCAGTTACCATCCCAAAACAACAATTAATCTCGTCTCAATAACCCAAACAATAAGAGAAAATTACCCTCTCACCAAGTATGAATGGGATCATCTCATAACTCCAAGGTTTCACAACTCCAAGTGATCATAACTCCAAAGTTTCATAAGTCCAAGAGATCATAACTCCAAATTATATTTAATCCAAAGTTTCACAACTACAAGTACCCGAAAAGGGATAATTTCATTACTCCAAGAAAAATATAAGCGCAAGTGATCATAACTCCAAAGTTTCATAAGTCCAAGTGATCATAACTCCAAAGTTTCACAAGTCCAAGTAAAAATTAAACCAGAGTCTCATAACTCCAAAAGTTGAGTGGAGTCTCATATCTCCAAGTGGAATGTGTAGTACAGTCAGAGCCACAAGTTCCTGCGCTGTCCGCTCCGCTGTAATACTGTCAGCAGCCGTTGCCGCATCATTGTACAGTATCTATATACCTACCGTCGCCTGTCAAACGATTATGTAATTTTGTTATATACTTACAGATTAATTAATTTCTATACTTCTTACTTCTATGCTAAAGGGACTTTAACCTTTAACTACTCGCGCGGGTTTTACTAACGTATGTACTCGCGTGGGGTGTTTTTGACACCCCGTTATTACATATTTGTTATAATTGTATTAACACCAATAATTGGTAAATAACATTTTTTGTTGTTATTTAAGTTTATTTTACTGTATACTGTTTCCAATATGAAAGAGTTATTTATTTTAAGTTATACAATGTAAATAATATATTTCTTTTACCAACTGCCATTTGTGTGTGTATTTGGTCAACTTTTGCATATAAACAATTTTTTGTACTAAAAAATATGTATTTTGTCATTAAACTGTTTGATATTGAATAACTAGCATATGTACTATCCGGAAAATATATAATTTTTAAAAGATTATATTATGTCTGTGAATGGTAAAGGTATTATTTTTTCCTAAAATGTACTACTAAAAAAACAGTTTTTAGGGGGGGGGGATCGTAATACACACAAGTTTTGTGCAAACAAATTTATTTATATGTCAAAAACACTTGTTTGTTATCGAAATAAATGTAAATAAAAAATGTCCTTTCATTACTTTTAGAGTCTTTCGCAAAAAGAAAAAACATTACCTTATACAGGAACTTGTACTTTTTACGAAACGTTAACACTCACGTGGAGAGTTGGAAACACCCTATACTTTGTAATACACATGTATTACCAAGTGAACACCAGAGATCGCACGGGGACTTTGGATGAGAAACGTTCACAGTTTTAACTTTACATTTCAGGTAATTTACACTAGGTGTACAATGCAGTTGTCTGCTTGCAATATTGAGCAGATAGCAGACATAATAATAAAATAATTTTCTAAAGTCAATGTTACATATGTTTCTCGTAAATGAAATGTATACTTGCAGTATCCAATCTCATTAGTATATATTTTGTTTCAAATGAATGAAATGTCTAATTTCGTTATTCAAAGTCAATTACAAGTCTGGTTCAATTAAATGTATTGTCTACTTCAAAGTATATATGTTTCATCTGGTTCTCATAAATTAAATGTCTATTTGCAGTAGCAGTATCCTAAATCAATAGTACACCAGCTTCACAAAAATGAGAAATTTACTTGCAGTATCCAATGTCAATGGTCCATTTGGTTCACATAAATAAGATGCCTATTTGCAGCATTCAAAGTCAATGATACGTCGGGTTCACTTAAACGAATTGTTTACTTGAAGTATACAAACTCAATGGTACATATCATTCACAAAAATAAATTGTCTACTTGCAGGATCCAAAGAAATGGTTAATTTGATTCCCATAAACGGAGTGCCGATTCGCAGTATATTAAGTCAATGTTACGTCTGGTTCACGTCAATGGAATGTCTACTTGCAGCATCTAAACTCAGTGGTATCTTCGGTTCATATTAATGGAAGACCTAATTATTGCAGTACCTATTCTGCCTAAGTCTGCATTATTTAATTGTAAGTCTAGTTCACTGAAATGGAAAGCCTACTTGGAATTGCAAGTTAAATGGAAATATAACTCAATGGTAGGCTTATATTTGGTTAAAATGTAATGGATATTTAGATTATTTAAAGTCAAAGGTGTTTCAGCCTTATTCCGGCGACCATAATTATTGGTTGTTTTCATTTTGTAGTAAATTATGCTCAATGATATTAATCTTATTGTTCTTCCCTTTTTCTGTGTCCTATACGGTAATGTACATTTTAAACGATTCTTTGACTAACATAATGTGGCTACAAGTGGAATAAAATTGTAGAATACACTAAAAACCATATAAGATGTTGAAAAATGATCAAATATTTACAAGAAATGTTTATTATATGGAACTGTTAGGTACGTAGTCTATGAGTTGAGTCGTAAACTCGTCGGAAATTATGACTTTCATTCGTTTTAAAATAAGTTATTTGTTTTTGAATAACTACTTGACTTCTTTGCAATTGCTCGATTTCGAGCAACATGTACACTATACATTAAAACGTCACATAGTGATTTATTTCACGATGCTAATCAATAACCATTTGACATATTTTCATGATTTTTGTGTTGCAAGAAACATTGTTACCCCTAGGACTGCCAATAACCGATACCGTATGTTTCAGTTCGAAAGACTATGACAACATACCTTAGTGTAGCAATAACACAAATAAGGTCCTCGATATCAATGCTTCTGTTTCATTCAATAAGATGTTTTATGACATTTCTTCAATTTGAGTCATGCCTATTTATATGTTATTACTATATACATTACAAATAAAACTGTGAGCAATACTCTTACAAAACTTGTACAACCTTTTTTTGTCCGAACATAATCCCCCAGATGAACATATTTCCTAGCATCAAAAACATATTTTTTCAAGTAAATAAACGCCAATTAATTGCATTGCCCAGCTCTTTCATTAAATAAACAGAATTAAATTATTCAAACTGCGAAAGCATAACAGACGTAGCCCGTTGAAATCGGCCTATGGGGACCTGAGAAATTAGTCCATACCTATAATATTCAGCAAATATGCACATTCTAAGCTCAAGTTTGATGTGCAGTATGCCTATATTTTTATTTGGTAAACTGCCATAACCGTTTACATTTAATTTGATTGTATTTATATGCAATATTTATATTTTAATTTATATTTATATTAATATTTTTTTTAATTATATTATATTTATATTTATATTAATATTTATAGGCCTTTCTTACTTAAATTTACATTTTTTAAACGGGCAGTTCAGAAGACGGGGCACGGAAGCCTCGTCATGTTGGTAACATTGACAATTCGAAGTAAGCGGCAGGCAGGTTGCCAGTATCGATACTAAAAAAGTCCCACACGCCCCTGCTCGCCCCTCCACGCAACTCTCCATCAATTCCAGAACATGAAAGGATCCATAATGTCATATGGGTTCAAGTTATGACCAAATGTTACAGGACCACTTTTGTTAGCTGTATTGTTCTACACCTTTTAATTTTCTAACTCTTCTCTAGAGTCATTATTAAAAGAATTAATAAATATTTTCGTAATGAGCGACATTTCCTGCCTGTATGCTAAACGAAACGTGATACGTAGATCTATATAATTAATACGCGAACACGAAGTTTGTCGGTTGAACTCCTCCGTCATTTCTTGACCGATTTTATCCATTGACGTATCATTGGAAAGAGCGTGTCGCGTAGATTTGCAAACTGGTCTTGAACTGGATTTGAAAAAGTCTCTTGGGCTCTACCCCAGTGGCTTTGAAGGTTCCCATGTTATCCTTATGAAGATCATAATTGTTAAAATTTTGATCAGCTATATAATTTAATTGCTGTCAATATTTAAGCTGCATTTCAAAGAAAAGCGTCCTACAAAAATTAGATCTTTAAAAAATAAATCATTGAAAAAACCCATTTGCAAATTATTGAAACATTAAAAGTCATAGAACGCCCCCTAGTAGAAGAAATAGAGATAGTATTTTTTTAAAGAATTAACTATCGTCATTAGCCTGTATAATGAAGAACACCTACAAGATTCAGATTCCTACAAACTATGAACGAGGATGTTAGCTGAAGTGCTAAAAGTTTTATTAGGAAACATGGACTTAACTTTGTGATCATTGCAGAGGAAAACCCTCTAAAGCCAAATAAATCTGGTACGTCAATGACATTAATCTATGTTTTCATAAAAGTCAAACAATTTTAATAATAGCCTATGAAAATATCCAAGAGCCCCTTACTAACATTTTACTGAAGGCTTTTAATTGTTACTAGCTGAACCCGGCAGACGTTGTCTTGCCTTTGACTATTTATAATCCCGCGGGCTTTGCCCCGTTTAACTTCTTAGTTTTCAAGATGATCTCGTTCGCATGGCTCAATCACGTCCTGGTTGAAGTTCGTTCGCTACGCTCACTCACCTTTAGGTTGGAGCTCGTTCGCTACGCTCACTCACCTTTAGGTTGGAGCTCGTTCGCTACGCTCACTCACCTTTAGGTTGGAGCTCGTTCGCTGCGCTCACTTGCCTTCAGGTTAGCTCGTTCGCTACGCTCACTTGCCTTCAGGTTAGCTCGTTCGCTACGCTAACTCGCCTCCAGGTTGAAGTTCGTTCGCTACGCTCACTCACCTTTTGTTTGCAAATTAGCTGTTGTCATATATGTAAAAGAAATAATAGTGCTGCACCCTGTTGGTAATCCTTGTAACTTTAATGCTATATTGAACATCATAGAACAGAACCAACTTGTTTAATTGAAACAGCTGTTAAGATTCATTAATTCCATTTCTCATAAGGTTAACATGGGAAACTCCAGAGCCACTGGGGCGGAGCCGATTGGACGGATCACGAAATTGATGGTGTATAAACCTATTCCATGACATTCTACACGTATGTACCAAGTTTCGTGGCAATCGGTTCAGCGGTGTCTGAGTTTATCACTGCCAAACAAACAAACATACAAACATCCTCTTTTATACTTATAGATTCATATAATGCTAAGGGAAACAATAATCAACTGAACGACAGAAGGTCTTTAACTTTGCATTTTCTCAGTTAAATATAATTAACGTTATTGCAACTAAACAAAAAATACATCAATTGAACAAATAAAATTGTGACAGACAACAGGAAGTCCTTATGGTATTGAAAACAGATTCTATCCTTATTAAAGAATGAATGAAATTTGTAAACTTACTGCTGGCGACAAGGGTGGTAGCATGCATAGGTTTATCAATAACGAAGATTAACATGGACAACCTTATGCGGCTATATATATTTTTAGGAAATATTGATTACTGTTATGTACATTGTGAGTATCTCCATATGATACACACCAGTAAGCTTTGAGTTGACTCTTTTAAACTCATTGTAAATATTACTGTTATTGTTTTTGAAATAATTTCTGTAATACCAGTACCTTGCAATTGCTCGAATTCGAGCAAAATGTACACTAGTTAGTATTAACAGATTCCTTACTCTCATAAACATATGGTTTGACGCCACAAACAAATTAATTGGACAATCCGTTCTCTACAAATTATTTAAGTATCATCCACTTATTAGCGCTTGCAACATAAATAGCTCCATAATATCATATTTTAATTTGTCTAAAAAATGTAACAAAAAAGAAACGGATGGTGTTTTTGGCCTCTAGGGATCTCAAAACGAAAATTAATTCGGTCCGGATCCAGGTCTTACATGAGTACTACGGTAATAGCTTATTCCCTATATGGGAAATTAGCTAAAACACACAACTGATATTGCTTACATATGTTGTGTATACAATTAAGTGACTCTCAAGGCCCATAGAGTTTGGATGAAGAATTATGTGTTCCAACTAGGGAAACAAAGAGGTGTGTGGTCTCTGTTAAAAATTTTTAACATTTGCCCGTCCACATAAGACTACAGATCTGTGCGTGTAACGTATCCAGCAAAGCAAGGGATGAGCCAGTACTACAGTAGGAAGGTGAACGGTACTGATAAAATGTTTGCGGCAGTGAACAGAATCCCACTAATTTTACTATATACTTTCGATTATTATTACTATTATCTCTCTTGTGAGGTTTACAAAAATAAATTTCACTGGCTATTAGAATAGCCTACATTAAATTATGTTTCTTAAATAAGATCCTTCTTGTGTCTGCTTATTTATTCTCCTTATTGGTATGACAAGTATTAGCTATATCTATATATTAATAGGCAAATATGTTTCTTTAAGGCCCTTTTCTCAGCTCGTGTGCATCGCAAGGAAAATCTACGCATACTGTTGGAAACATATTTTCCTGTAGATAAACAGAACAACTTAATAGATTTAAAAAATGATGAAAAATAAGTACGAAAACGAATTTAACATAACCAAAAAACTAACATTTGGATTATGAGTTAAAATTCTGGTGACGCAATAACAACGATAAATATACAGAAAATCAAAACAAATTGAAGACTGGTACACAATCATCACATGTTTCATTTTCAGCGCGGGATGAATATAGATAAGTTCATATTTTATTTGGATTGTGGTCGAGTTTTGACCACTGGACGACATCAATTCTTATATTAAAGTACTTAACTCATTAAGGTACTTAAATAATACCTAAATGATAAATACCTTCTATTTAACTCAAATAAAACAATCTGGTATTAAGTATAGATGTATTTACTCAAAAACATATTTCTATGATAATTTAGTCTCGAAATCCAAATGTTTAGACCTATCTATAGATTATATCCGCTTGTTTGGATCATACAAATCTAGATAGTATTTTAAAAATTTTAAATATGGTATTTTTTTTACTAAACCCATTATGCACTACAGACATTTTGCGTACAATTTACTTTGCTAACATACACTCTCATATTTGTTACGGAATGAAGATTTATGAGGGAACAAGTAATTGTAACTATAATCAAATTTTATATTTACAAATGAATGCTACAAGATGAAATCTTAACGTGGATTAATCCTGTGTAAATTTTTTCCGAAAAATAGGAGATGAAAAATACAGTAGTGGAAAAAAGGCACTACGACTTATTTGCGTTGTGCATCACGAATATTATGTAGAAAAAATTTCGAAATTTCGTACATACAGCTGAAGAAGTTAAGACTAAATATTTTTCATGGTTTAGAAATTTTAAAACGTGAACTAATACTGTATTTCCTTAATATTGTTGTTGGAAGACGGCAATTGCTAAAATACCGTGCGCGTAAACTAATTCATTCATACCTCGTGGTGGTCATCTAAGTCGATTATTGGACAAACTAAGTCTTACGAAAAAATGTTTGGAACAAAAATTGAAGAACATCTTATTATCTATACTTTTCTCGCTGAAAGTTTTCATCTGACCAAAAAATAAAAAAAATCCTTGCTCACTTACTTTTTCATGTTTACATTGAACAACATTTTCATATTTTCCATTATTAAACATTAATCATCTGCACGAACTAAATTGTATTTATATAGTATTAATTAAACATCAGTTTACGCAGAATTTAAATATGTAAATTTCATCCTCTCACTATTTGTATTACAATTTAGACGAACGTGCAAAGCGACAGGGAACGCACCACTTCGAATAGTCTCGCCAACATCGGAAACTCTCTTCCAGCATGTGTGTGTGTAATGGGTGCGTGTGTGTGCGTACGTTATCGTTTCCTGCACGGACTGTACCCATTGTCACTTGGAGTTATGAAACTTGGTGTTATGAACCCTTGGAGTTATGAAACTTGGGCTTGTGGTCCTTGCAAATCTGTACGTTTGGAGTTATGAAATTTTGTATTTTAATTTACTTGGTTTTATTTTAACTTGGACTTATGAATCTTGGAGATATGAACGCTTGGAGTTATGAAACTTGGTCTTATGATATTTTGGTTTTAATTTACTTGGAGTTATGAAATGTTGTATTTAAAAGTACTTGGAGTTATGAAAACTTGGAGTTATGAACCTCACCCGTATGAATCACAATCTAATCTGTGATTAGGTTTAAGAAGAAAGGGGGTCAATCTCTGCAAATCACTGTTGTCAGTTGATCTGTATGCATAAATGTGTTGACATAGAAAATGTACACAAGTGGCTCAGGGAATTTGCAGAAGGCCATACAAGTTTACTAAACTGGTCGGCAGTGGGTGTTTATCAGTATCCATCAAGTCAGGGATTAAAATAGAGGAAACCTTGCTTGCTGATTGGCGTGTTTCAGACTTGCAGGGTTTACTGTCTTCCCAGTCTTTAATTGTTATATAGAGACAACCCCTATCAGTCCACAGTCTCTCTCATTCAGTCACACCAGGATCCGCAAGCAAACTTCCCCTAACTTTGGTCAATGCTTCAAACAATACTGATGCACGACAGCAGTCAGCCTAAACCATGGAAAAGATTGCACAAATATTTAAGAGCACCTCCGAAACCACTTCACTCTTTGCCCACATTTTCTATATCCAAGAATAAGAGTATACTTTACTGTACTTTAACACGTTGACTGCGCGCGCCGACTTTACAGGCGCTCCCCAGTGGCGGGCGAAGCCCCGGCGCGCAACCGAATCAGCGAACGCAATTGGCATTCAAATATTTCAGTCTGACGAATCACAAAAGAGCAGTGGTGACTGTGCTGCGTTACCCCGAGAGTGGATGTAGTTCACTGAAACACCCAAAGGTAGCAGCACTGCATGGATCCGTATCCAGTGTCTTTGTAATGTGGGTTGAAGAGAAAAAATCCCCGAAACCGGGACAAAAGCATTGCCAGACGGGATTTTACGGGAAATTTTAGTACCAACCTACACCAAAGTAAAGCTCGCATTCTAAGCTGGCAGGCTGGCAACGATTATAACGTCTCCGTCTGAGGCTAAGCTCACACTGACTCAATACATTACTGTTGGTCTGGTGCCGACTGTAGTCGGCGCGCGCCACCTGGGAGCGCTGGCGACGCCGACTAAAGTCGGCACGCGCAGTCAACGTGTTATTTATGTCCATCAAGGACATTTTTTAGTTAGTTACAATGTAATTTTTTTTTTTTACAGAACTATAGAGTATTTACATTTAATTTAGATTATTAAGCCCTCATAACCTGAACAATTTCTCTCTGGGTATATAGTTGGATTTTGAAATTGGTATGAATGTATGCAGTAACGAAATAAGTATAGAAAAAGATATTCAACTTACTTTTTGATACTCTCCCAAATATTTATCTGGGAAATTCCTGTTTAAATCAACCTGGTTGGCATTGGCTCGTCCGATCAAGCTAGTTGCATCACCTACAAAACAACTTGTAATAACAAATCATAACAAGAGGGTGTTCAATTGATTTACAGTGCAAGATTTTAACAGTTTGTGACACCCAGTACCTGATAAATCAAACATACAGTTATAAATTAGACATCAAATGAAAATGTAACTGCAGCAGGGTTTTGTTTGCACAATCAAGTGGTTAACATCACTGGTATGAGATGGTGCACAATTGGTCTCATTCCAACCTTCCCAATCGCCTTATGACAGATTCAGTTTAGAATAGCCTCCACAATCTCATGACACTATTGATATTTCTACCTTTTTAAGGTTTATGAAGCTATTTAAAGTTCATGGTATGTATTCGTATTTCCACTAGTGTAATTCTTTGAATTAGAAACAGGACTTATGTGTCTAATTTTAACAATAGTCCAAGACACCAAAGTTTGAAAAGAACATTTGTTGGTACTTTGGTATTATACCGAGGCCACTTGTTTTAGAGGGATTTTTTTACTGGACACTAAAAGTAACTACATAATTGGAAAGAAACATACTTTAATTGACTTACTGTCCACATTTGATATGATAACGATTAGTGGCTTTTGAGTTCTGCCTCCCAGAAGGCAGCGATGTCGGTGAGGATTGAGTTGAAACGGAGGCCACCCTTATACAGCGCGCTGCGGCGGTTGTGTTAGGTTGGATTATCATAAATATGTTTGAAGGACTTTCCTTGTTTTGTTGAAAAGAACTTTACTCATTATAGAGACAAAACTTATCAGTGCACGGCAATAAATCACTCAGGACACAGACTCAGAATCCAGATACAGGCGGTGACAGGTGATGCGCACGCTCCGGTCAACGACCTGACCTTGGCCTACTTGGAGGGGATTTGGCAGGCGAAAGTATGACTCGATCTGGTATTGTTGAATTCTATGAACTAAATGAAACGAGGAAAGTTCTACAAACATATTTGATAAACCAACATAACATAACCGTCCCAGCGCTCTGTATAAGGGTGGCCTCCGTATAATCCAAACGTACCCATTTATCATTATCAGATTAATTTGATCCCTGAGATGTTATGATGACATTGAAAAATGAACACTTGTAGGCTTATGGACAAAACTACTTAAGTTCTTTTTTTATTTATTGCATATAAATTACAAGTGTAAGTTTTGTGTAAAGCCAATCAAAAATCTTAATAAAAGCTTAAATATTTCTTTAAGGACATCATGTACTATAGACGTTTTTTAATAATTGAAATAATAGTTTTGAACCATGAAGTCTGAAAAACAAATTTGTAATTTTGTCTTTATCCTGTAAAAGGGCTGTATTCCACACATACATTGCAGTGCTAAAATAACTTACATGTCCTAGAATAAGAATCATGTGGTTTTACAGTCAGGAACTATTTAATTTTCATTTATACATTGTATATAGATTGCCAGTCTTTGTGGCTTATATGTTGATTGATCGTATACGGTATTTCAAGAAGAGAAACATGGTAAGTGACCCTAAAGTAATCAAATAATATATTATGATTGGAAAGTGCCCTCACACACATACGAGGGGCATATGTAAGTTTTTGCTTATAGCTCCGAAGTTCACGTGTACTCTCATGGGCTGTGTGTTCGTGTATATTCATGTGTGCTGTAAAAAGGCAGCTCACTGCTTACTAGAATCATTGGTGAACGGAATGGTGCCATTTGCAACTCTGAAACTGACGTGTACACTTTGCTGTGCGTTTAGAAAAATTTTAAATTATTGAATCTCCCACTGCATGCAATATATGTTCAGTGATATGTTTTTTGACCAAAAGAAACACATCCGATGCCGACATTCATTGCCAGATGACTAAAGGTTATGGCCCTAATATAATGAGTGATGGTAAAGTGCGGAAACGGTTGGGAGTGTAAAAATGGCCGTGAAAAATCTTTCCCCTTTATGGTCTTCTGTGAGTCTGGGTACCCACCAAAATCACAATTCCCTCCCAAATAGACATTTTCATGGCCATTTTCAAACTCCCTAATTCATGTCTCCATTTTATTCTCTTTCATTGTTGTAGGGCACTAAGCTTCAGTAATCTTGCGATGAATGTCTGCTGCAGATACATTTCTTGCAGTCAAAAAACATATCACTGACCCTATCTCACAAGCGGTGGAAGATTCAATAGTAAAAAAAGATTGTAAGTTTACACATTAGCAACAAAGCTCCTAGCTGTTCTGTTCACAAATGATGCCAATAAGGGATACGCACAATGGTCTTTACTTAAAAAACTGTCCTTGCAATTGTTCAAAATTTACACTCAAAAGGTTTGAAACACCGATAATTATAATTTTTCTAACCAATTACTAGGTGTAATTACAGGCAGAACAAAATTAAATAGAATATAATAAAAATTAACTGAATATCTATGTGACAGGTGTTTACTCAAAAAAGATTTTGGAAAACACTTTTGAATTTAAGAAAGTTTAATATTTTTGCTCTGCCTCTTCCAATAAACTTCAGCTTGTATCAAGAAGCATCACCTTTGTCTGTAGCCATTAAATATATAATTTTGGCTTTTCCTCCTTTTACTTATAGATATCAAAAGCAATTTGAACGAAATAAGTTTTTGAATACTTTTAGCAATAAGGCTTTACATTTTGTTTGGTAGATCCATATAATTTAGGTTTTGAATATGTTCAGATATTAATTTATAGTAAATGGGTTTCAGTGTTTGCTTGTGTTTCTTTGGGATATAATCTGTTCATCTTACAATACTATTTTTTATGTTCTGGCCGTGCCAATACTTTTGCTTCCATTGATGACTGGATGAGTGGAGTTATACTTAAACAACACTCTATACTGAAATTCCAAATAAATAAGTTGACTCACCTTCGTTATTTCCATTAAGTAATCTATATGAAAAAAGGTAATTTCATAATTTCATTTTAATAGATAAATTAAATAAATACACAATCACAATGAAAAAATTGAAAAAAAAACACTTTTACACCCATCTGTTTTCTGATACTGTATCAAAAGTGTTAATAGATAGAAACATCAAATTTAGACCTATAGAGACCTAACAACATTGTAACATTTTTAATATCCAACAGTGATACAGCAAAACAAATTACAATAATCAAAACAATATTGTTGTTTTTTTGTAGACAATAGGACAACATTGCAAAAGTACTGTACTCTTTAGTCACCACAATAAATTGACTGCAATCAGGGCCGCATTTAGCCAAACGGCGCCCCTAGGCACACAAAACAGTTACACCTCCCTGCCGTAATATTGGTCGCGAAACGTAAATAATGTCACGATCATTATCATTGAGTTGTATATACAAGGATAATCCGTTGATATTTTAAATAAATCAACTCCTGTAAAATGTATAATATTGTATTAAACTTCACAGTAATTGGCATATGACCTGTCCCTATACTACACCTCTAATGAGACTAACTGAACAATGATAAATACTTTCCATCAGAAAATCTCAATCTTGTAAAATGTAGATGTGGAACATTTACAATACCATATTACACAATAACACGAAATACGTTTATGATGGACAACATTCATGTCCCGAAACATCATTTAAATTGTCGTTATCTAAATATTCACCTATTTCATCGTCTCAAAGCTAAATACCGGCTTGATTCAACAATGTTTACTAACAAAGCATATAAACAGAATGACTCAACAGGTAAGTTAACAGGAGAGAATTACACAGCTGAATTTCGGCAGTCGCTGCAGGGATGTCGTCGAGACTAGCGCAAAACGAAATATCACACGCAAAAGAGCAGGTTATTCCCACTGAGCTATAATAATAACTGGAGTCACCACTCTGTGTTTTTTTCAGGTTTCGTGTTGTTAGGTTGGCCGTTTGATCGGTTGGTGGGACTTGTCAAATTAGAGGCATCCTGTTGTTTTGTTGATAGTAAACAAAAATATGTCAACTTTATGATTGCAATATAAGTTTATTTATTTACTTTACGAGCAACCCATTTTAACAACATCATAAATACAACAACGATGGTTCAATATAAGTTAAGTAGGTGGGCTTGTAGGGCATTGACAAAAATAATTACACTAGGCGTAGTAAAAATAATTACCAGGAAACTTGACTATTTTCACCATTAATCATAGCTTGAAAATAAGTTAGTATTTAGCATAAAAAACAATTCATAATGTTTCAAAATAACTTTAAATACACAAGTTTTAACGTGCAATAACTTAAATAAGTTGAAGTCCATCAAATAACGGATAACCACAAATAAATAGCATGGATAGGTTAGAATGAATTGAATTTGACAGCATCCCCCAACCGATCAGTGGAACGTTTTTCTCTAATGTTCAACCAGAGAGTAGTGACTCCAGTTATAATCTATTTATCTCCATGGTTATTCCCAACACGGCGGCAGTATCAATCAATGCAATCTTTCTTCTTTGATTTGCTTACTAAGCGCGGCAAATTCAAACTACACTCGGACGCGCCCGTGTGTCAGTGGGCTGGTAGCAGGGCTACCGGTCTGACGCGTGGGGGCGTACGTGGGATTCATTTAAGAGGTTAAAGTTTTGCGCCCCCTAAAATTTGGCGCCCTAGGCCTGGGCCTAGTGGGCCTAATGGGAAATGCGGTACTGACTGCAATACAAATTTCCAGCTTTATTACCTCATTAATTTTAAGTGACTTGTATTGTGAGGCTTGACCAATTACTTTAGTATTCAAAATAAAATTCTTCCTTTATAGTTTGTATCCCATTTATTGCATTAATTGCAATTGTTCAATTGGTGGGTGGAATTATTATCACCAATTGAGATAAGGACACCACATAGGTGTGTGTGTGTGTGAGTGAAGGACGAGTTTAGAATTGAGTGAGATGCCTTGTGTAGCCTTGTTACTGACTAAAACCAGCTGTTTCATTAAACTTCCATGACCATTTATGAAAATCCCAATGATCAAGGACAGCTGTGTCCAGTTTCGAGCCATCAAAACTAACCCTTTAATTTTCTCACTTTTCTCAGGATCGAACCAGCGAGGATTAGTAGGCAAGCAATATAACCACTTGGCTAACCAGCTATATAAATTAATCGTTCACGCAAGCAGAAGACGTGACTCAATGAATTTTTTTCTAAGGTCGGTAGATACAACTAATGGAGGTTGAAATGAGGAAAGACAAGACTAAATGTTGCGTAGTTATGGAACAGAGTTTTAGTCCATAACATACACAGTCAACACTCTTTGAAGGCTCATCTCCTCACATACAAGACTGACTACAGTAGACCCCCTCTTAACCGGCCTCGTATTAACCGATAATCGGGTTATCCGCCTTCGATCGTAAAATAATACAGTTTGTTTTAACCGACCTTGCTTTGAGAGCAGCTCGGTTTAACCGCCGCTTTCTAGGAATCTCGGCATTTCCGCTCCCACGCTGGGCGATGAGAACTGAACCATACGCTTATCTCCACAGGATATGACTAACAATAAGTTATTTTGTGTTGATCACAAAAAATATAGCATATCCTATTGTCAGTTTGTCATCATTGTTCGTAGCTCGAGCACATCTGATCTGATTTGTTATCTGTGCGGCAAATGTTTAACATCATAAAGTGCGTTACGATTTTGAAAAACTGATTATCTTATCGCCAGAGTAAACAAACAACGCAACTTGTAGGGAAGGCAGGGAAGGGGGGTTGACAACTCCAAGGTCAAGATAGTTTTTGTGCCGCGAGCCTCCAGTGAGAGGCTATAAATAAACGTCCTGTCTTGTAACAAAATGGTCGCTTGTATCTTTAATGTCGACAAAAGGTTCTGTACTGTATTACGATGTATTTGGAAAGCATCAATTAATACATTACAGTAGTACTAAAGTTATTAAAATAGGAATTTTATTGACTCTTGCCTAGTCCTAGTATTATAATATATTCCACTGAAAGTAGGCCTATTTGACTTAACCGTGTTTTGTGTTGTGTTTACAGTATTTGTGACTTTTCTATCAATATGAAAAGGAGATAAGAGTAGTTTATTTTATAAATAATGCTAGTATGACTTCTAAATAACGATTATATGATTCCAAATGAATAGCACTTCATTAAGTTATGATTTTAGGGATCGCCCGTTTTAACCGACCTTTTAAGTTATCCGACCTAGGTCCGGTCCCATTAGGGTCGGTTAAGAGGGGGTCTACTGTATCAGTTATTTCTTATTTAAAGTTCCCATAACCATACCAATCTATCTGAATTTTCAGTGGTGTAGTCGTAAATCTTCCACAGTGGCAACATTTAGTCGACTAGCAACATGATTTTTGGAAAAGCAGAGTGGAAATGCCCACGCGTGGATAAAATCCTGCTGATTGGTTGGTCAATTTTTACCACACACGTAGTTGGGCCTGTTAAGACAAGGTCTCTTGTTTCCTACATTTCCCTGTCCCATGGACTAATCTTTGATTTAAAAAACATTAAGATTTTATTATTCTAAAGCTGATAATTAATTAAACAAGTGTTCATTATTTTCATTAGAGAACTTTGTCCCAGAGGTGAGTCCCCTTCGTAAACATCAGATTAACCTAGTTTACCTTCAGTGGACATCTCAAAGCCATCAGGGTTCATGGAAGGCATGAGGTGTATCCTGACTGAGTTGACTAGGTCGGTGATTCTAGGGTCAATCATGTAGTTCTGGCACAGGTATTGAGCCAGCAGTAGTAGAAGTTCTCGTCCGACTGCCTCGTTGCCATGCATGTTAGCTACGTACTTCATCTCTGGCTCCCCTGAATAAGATACGCGTTTGTCACTCCAAACTCTTGTGTAGATATAAATGTACGTTAAGATATCAATTATCAAGTGCTTCAGTATGTTTTAGTTCATGTTGATTGTTAGGTCTAGATTAGTAACTCGTTGAGTAAAAAGTGTTGATCATGTATATTGTTTTTGTGGCCAAATAATTTGATAATGTGAATCATTTCGTTCCAATTAAAAGGGTGTTATTTCTTGTGTAATCAGGTAAAACAACGCACCTTTAGAAAAGTAGTTGTGATAGCTTACTGTTTTATAGTGATGAATTACCTTTGATTTATATTTCTAAAGGGTATTTTTTATCACCAAATTTAAAAGTACAATTCATAAGCTAATAGCTTGCAAAAACTCCATGGTGAGTTTTATTTTAAATAGATTCCCATTAACGCTAAACCTCATAGATAACTATGCAACAATGCAACAATGCATATCGCAGCTAATCAACAATGAAATAAATAAAACAGGGATACCAACATAAAATACACATGTTTTTTTCGTTAAGCAGTGTCTCACAGTAGGCTACTTGTAATTTGGGCTATGTTAAAAAAACACCCTTTATAAATAAATTAAATTGTTTATCAAAATAAATATTATACCAACAATCAAAATGAATATATGTACTACTGATTGCCAAAATTTTAATAGCAGGGTACTGATAATGCAGTGTACCATGTGTACTTTATTGCCATTACTGTCCCACATCTTTATTCATCAAAATAAAGTTTGTGGGGGACGTTTTATCATACAAATTGTTTATCATTTATTTAAATAAACAATGCATACGTGTTGGAGTATGTTTATGAAACTCTTTAAGTTTTTAATTAAAAGAAGTACTTATAACAAGATACAAAACTTGATAGA
This sequence comes from Macrosteles quadrilineatus, assembly GCF_028750875.1. NCBI lineage: Eukaryota > Metazoa > Arthropoda > Insecta > Hemiptera > Cicadellidae > Macrosteles > Macrosteles quadrilineatus. Next base: position 21,617,191 of record NW_026542600.1, read on the forward strand.
AGTACCTCATTAACTGAATATTTAGCATGGGATAACTTCTCAAATTGTACAGTATGTTATTATTATTGCATTGTAATTTTCAACAGTAGCATTTAGATTGTATTTTAATATGCAGGGTGTCCAAAAAAGGTGGGAAATAATTTACATAGCGATTCCTTGGGTCAAAATAAGAAAAAAGTGCATATTAATATGACCAATTCATTCCGTTTAGCGTCTGTCTGAATTTTTCAAAAACATTTATAACTCCTTGACGGCTTGAGTCACAGTGTTGAAATTCTGCAAAAATGTTCATCATTGTAGACACTATCTTAGTACGAAATATAAATAAAAACGTTTGAATCATTTCAAAATTGGCTATTTTAAATATTTGATACAAAAATTCCACAAAAAACTATTGATTTTACAAAAAATTGCAAGATTTAAAAAACTTTAACTAACGAAATATTTTTTTTGCTTGCTACAGTTTCTGCATTTAAACAATGTTAAAAAGTAATTTTAATGATTTAACATTGTTTAATTGGGAAAAAATGAAGGTATAACAAGAAATACATACATTTCTTAGTCATTCTTTGTCCAAACTAAGCTTATAAGATACCATTGAAATATGCATAAAAATTATTAAATTTTATGAATTTCTTTTGTGGAATTAACTTTTTTGTGGAATTTGACATAAAATATTTAAAATAGCCATTTTGAAACAGTGTTTGAGTTTTTATTCATATTTTGCACGAAAATAGCGGCCAATAAGATAAACATTTTTATTGAATTCCAACACTCCAGCTTAAACTGTTAAGGAATTATGAATACTTTTGTAAAAAAACACACAAAACAGAAGACCCTAAATGGAACAAAATAGCACATACGTTTATATATTTTTTTTGGCTTATTTTGACAAAAGGAATCACTACGTAAATTATGTCCCCACCTTTTTTAAACACCCTGTATAAACGCAATATAGTATTTTTATACTCTTGTGTTAGTGTTCCCATTTGTCAAGTTGTGCTTACCAGGTTCATGTATTCCAGGATGATCTGATATCTCTAGCACATATAATTTTCTATGCTGAACACTTTCACCGACAGTATATAACCGAGTTATGTTTCGATATTCTTCGGCAATGTTCCTCAACTCTTCCTCCATACTCTGATAATGACGGTTGATAAATTTCTGAGGTATCACAAATCCATATTTGTCGGTTATATTTGTTTTGATTACCTCCAGTTCAACACCTGAAAGTGGGAGGAATATTTAATTGTAGAAAAAAAGTTGAGTTAGTTTATTAGGTGAAAGAGAATGTAAGCAAAGCTCCGAATCCATCATTACTATTTAATATTTACATCCTTACTTATTTGAATGAGTTTCAATGTACAGATGAAGGAAAAACATGCAAAACATTACCCACTGATCTTAAAAATTTAAAATATTCAAAACACTCCCACACAAAAGCACCTTTCCAAGCTGAAGCATAGTTTGTAATTGAAGAAAACACCACAAGCAAGACAGTTTATGTGACATCCACTGTTTGATGTTAACTCAGCTGTATTATGGAATAAAAGTATTGGTCATAATAAATTAATGTTCAAAATAGCAACAGTAGAACCCTTGTCTGGGATAGTTAACTCAATAGAATGTCTAGCTGTAAGTTTAATCATGATTACCAACTGCTCTGGTGTTTAAATTAAAAATATTGTGGGTGTAATTTTCTTTTCAAATATATGTTAAATAGTAAATACTATACTTGCCTCACTATAAACGAGTTTACTGCTTTTTTGACGGTCAGTTTGTCCAAATAATGTCAACTCAAGGGTTTGAATCACCCTCGTTTATGTGTAACAGCTCTTCTGATCAATTTGTGTGTTTAACAATTAGCGTTCTACACCCTTAAGATATAATGGGTTCTACTGGGATCTGTTGTTTAAACAAATACTTCTATCTAGCTTAGAAACCATTTTAATTATGGCTTAAAAGTTTAGTAACCTATTTTAAAAGTGATGAGAAAATTGCTAGAAACTATGGACAGAACAAATAATGTTATTGTTTTATTGGAGTTTCCTGAAGAAATGATTCTGCATTGCTGCATTTTCTACCCAATTTCTTCCGTACGTAGCCTTCTATTAGGCTATATTGTTAAGTGTTTATTTTAAATAATACTGCTAGTGCTACTCACAGACTACTGGGAAAACATTTAATACTTAGTTGTGGATTTTAATGTGGATTACAATGTAGAGTGAATGTAGAATAATGAATGATATACACTTAGTGGCTTAAACTAGGTATAGCTGTTTCTTAACATCCTTATTCGTAAATTGATTATGGTTTTAAGCTCTATTATTGATGAAATTTACAACAAAATGTTTCATGTTTCAAGAAAAGCGTTTACAGTGTGTTAGTGTAATGAGTAAACAAATTATTTATAGTGTACCTGATATATTGAAATATGGACTTCATGAAATATTGCTTCAGCCGTGTCAGAAAACAAGAGTATCAGCATTTATATCACTATGAAATAATACTATGGTTTTATTACAACCGAAACCCTCATCCTTGCCTGCCACTAAATTTTTAGGTTTGTTACTTTAAACACAGATTACAAAAACAGTTCTCTTCTTGTCACCAACGGTGTTTAATTAACAAAAGAGTACTTACACACTATTACTGACTAGGTCAGTAAATCATTGAACTGTTAAAGTGAATGATACTACAACATTTAATACTATTTGAGAGGGATTGGGTTTTAGCATTGACTATTGTATACTAAAGTAGACATTCCATCTATATGGACCAGCAGTCGCAATTTTTTATCAAAAAAGAAATAGTTATGTGAGCCAGACTCAGATGGCGCTAGTGTCTAAAATTCTATCTTCTACCTTATTTTTGTTTGCTGACATCATTGACGGTTCATAACAGTTGCCCCCATTAAGTCATTCCATTAAATTATCGTGGTAAAAAAGTCGTGCATCCGTCATAAATTAGTAATATAGTTTCACTTAATCTGTCGGTGGTTCACATCAACTAGGCCTACGACGATTTTGATTAAAAACTGACAACAACTTTAACTTGGGGATGGAATGTCTAGTTGTATAAATAGTCAAGGTTTCAGTCCTTTACATTCTACTTTGAACTGAAATGGATTTGAGACAGTTTGACCACTTCAGTAAGGTTTTACCATAGATAAGCAGGTAACACGGCATTGTATTAGCGTGTGGTATTAGTAGGTCAACGATGAGCAGTTGTAGAGAAGTTTTCTGCAGATTTCTGGAGCTTCATTGAGATTTATGATACCAAAGAGATTGATTTGGTCCTGATGAGAAGGTAGACACTAAAAGTTTCAGTCTACAATGAGTCTCAAAACAAACCACTTTGTCTTATATCTAGCCTTTCCAGTTCACAGGGCTAATTTTCACTTCATGGCAATAATGATGAGTTAATATTTGGAAAGACTAAGAGAGTTGAAACTGGAGCTTGCATTTTTAATTTTTCACACAGCTTGCTACTAATATTTAACTCTCAAGATGAAGTGTCGTTATTGAATGCATTACCGCTTTGTATTCCTGTTACTCAAGGAAAATGTGAACTTTTAAAACAGCTTGTAGAATTTGTTAACATTCTTTTGTATTGAAACTTTTTTCGTAGGGCAAGCAGTCACGAATTAATATTGGCAATACAACTGCAGTTAATTTTATGCATCTCTTTTGCATTTTCTATGTGAAAAAGTTAATATGCCATTATGCATTAAAAACTTTATGCAGTGAAAATTCCTTTAGGTTAATCATCTAATGACACTAGAACCATTTTCGGTAGGTTTAGTTTTGCAGATGGTTATTTGATGCAAGGTTTTATATTAGTTTTTCTTGCCAATAGGAGTACAAAACAACTAAATATATATACCTTTAGTGAACATACACTGCGAGGCAAGGTAAAACATATGAAAATTGTTGATGCAACTGTGTCATTTGTAAATTATTTTTTTTAGTTTATTTCCATTAACTTTCATACAGTTAGATGAACTTTTCACAAGTCAAACCAACTGATATGGGATGCAAACCTTGAATAAAAGGTTATATCTCCCAAATGAAGATAACATTACCTTAGACCAAGCAGTAACCATTAACAGGAACAGGGACTTAACGCAACCCTAAATAAAAGTATTTTGAGACACATTTTAATGACGAAACAAGCTTGTATGCTGGTATCTCTGTTTTCTTTACTTCATTGCCAATCAGCTGATATACATTGCTGCAAAGTTATCATGTTATTGGGAATTTCTTGTAAATAAGACTCAACATGGGATATGCCAAGAAAGTTTTAAAATTAAGTTTTCAGGTGTTATTCCAGTACCTAATAAATAAACTATTATTGACATGAACAAATTTTAGGAAAACAAAGACGTACAGTAGTAAACAAACAAAAAAACTTAGACCTTCAATACGTACTCTATTTGAGCTTGTGAAAACACAAAGTTGAGTCTTAAATACTATAAGTTCTCAAACAACACTATACCTCATAGATAACTATGCAACAATGCATATCACTAATCGGCAATAAAGTAAGGAAAACAGGTATACCAACAAATAAGCTTTTTTTTCGTTCACAGTACCAGTAATATTTGGGTTGCGTTAAAAAAACCTTTAGTTCTAGGGCTCCCACCCAGATAAAAAAACACAAATAGCCGTACTATTCTGTTAAGATTTGGCACAAGAAACTTTAATTTCATATTTATTGTGAACCAATACATCACCACACAACTCTGAAAGCTTTAAGTGTACACAAAACAGTACAGTATTTTGTCAACTATTGTGACATACGGATGTGTTCACATATATGCATACAAAATATTGTGTGTGTAAATGACAGTTCAGCAGTTCCTTTTGTTTGATTCTCTCCAAAAAGTTGTTTAGTATTTGTTCAAAAGCTTTTAGATGAATTGACCAGTAAAATTTGAACATGTTTATACACATTGAGAATCAAAATTAAACAAATGGTGATGAAACAATACCTAAGATAGTTCAAGTAGTTTTCAACTACTTAATTCATATTGGTAAAGCAAACAAAAAAGTGTGCAAACTTGTGTACAGTGACAAAGCAAACAAAATAGTGTGCAAACTTGTGTACAGTGACATGGAATTGGCTTATGCACTAGCCTGGGTTCTGGTCAAAGAATATGTTGTTTCATGGGGAATTACACTTCTACAAAGAGGGTTATCTTTCACAATACAAAATTAAATTAGTGTGAATGGGATTAACCTATTCCAGGTTAATTTTTCATTGATAAAACTGCAAATAGAGTAAAGATGGACGTTAGAGAACATTTTATACTTGGTCATAGTCCGAAATCAACAAAAATAGTTAACATTTTTACGCCACACTACACTGTTTTAACAAACTTCCCACTCAAGGATTTAGTCCAGAAAACAGCTGTTTGCTGCCAGCTTAATAAAATGAGGTTTCATTGTGTACTACTGTACTGTAATGAGTTTTTACCGGACACCAACCAGCTGATTATACTGTATTTGGCAATGAGTGGTTATAAACAAAAACATAACCTCCTCTTAGAGGTTATGAGTAGTGATTGTTAGACCTTTAGTCGGTGGTAATTTATAACAATTCGTACAAATTTGTTATTGTTAAGTTAGCTTAGAGTAGTATGGCGTAAAATATCATAAGTCACTCGCACGGGAACGACCACACTCGTCTGGTAAACACCAATTTTCAGGACTAGTAACGTAATATACTATCATTGACTATACACGCAATAGACTTTCCATGTGATATGAAAGTTTGAAGCCAAGAAAATAGATGAAGTTCAGGACCATCTCACCAGAGTTTACTAGTGTATTGGGTTGAATATTACAGTAGACTCCCTCTTATCCAGACACCTTTTAACTGGACTACACTCGGCGGAAATTACATCTTTTTAACCGGACAATTTTTATCAGCACATCCATTTAACCGGACTAGATCACCAGGATGTGGGCGGTACTGAAACGACTGTTCTCGTGGGAAAGATTTGAAACCAGTGATCACGTGTCTAAATACAATGCTCTTTTTGAATTTAAGTAAAAAATTTGGATTACATAACGGGTTTTTGGGGACGTTGGTTTAACTGGAAAACCCGTTATCCGGACTGACCTCGGTCCCGAGGAGTCCGGATAAGAGGGAGTCTACTGTAATTAAAACCAATGCAGTATCATAGGAAACAGTTGATTGATTTATCACTTAACAAAGAATATTGTCATTTGTTGGTGACCATCTCAACAGATCGCACCAGGTTTTTTTGACTTCAAATTTTTACATTCATGGGAAGTCTATTCTGTGTATAGTCAATGATACTATTAATAAGAAATAAATGGAGCTGCTTTAGCATGATTCAACAATGTAGATGTCCGTAAGTATTACGTTTAATTTTCTGATTGGATCAACTCAAAGTAATAAAAATAAAAATATTGCCATTTGTTTAAACTTGATGTTGGATGTTATGTTAACTCAAAAGGAGAGAAATGGATTGTTTTTTTTCGCATAGCACCAGAATAGTTCTTATATAATGTTGAAAGCATATTGGGGGGTAAGGTCATGATAATCACCCCATTCAATACATATTGATTGATTGTGTTAACTCTTGTCAAAAAGACATTTTGAAATGCAGTCTATTTTATTTAGTCCATGCCGTTAAAAAAATACTGATGAGTTACTGTTACCAATGAGTTTGCAATTTTATTTTAGTAGAGTTGTATTGTTTCACGTCATCTATCATTTAGGTCCTGTATCTATTTATTTTTATGGGTGTATTGCCCCAACCAATAGCTCAATAATACTAAATGTATGTATAGTAACAGTAAGACAAATGTCATATGTGTGGATAAAGAAAATGTAAAAAATAAATAAATAAAATCATTACAATCGGAACAATATTTTTATTGCAACCCTTATGGTACAAAAACATGTTTTAAACAAAAAGTACTAAAAGTATTAATTAATGAAATCATTGAAGAACACATTATGAAACTACAATTCATTTGTAACAATGGCTATAAATCTGGTGAACCAAACATAATACATTATTGGTAACTTCATTTATCGTATAGCTTTACTCGATCACAGAACAAATGTTAATGTTAATCAAAAAATTATATGCTTAAATGGAAAATAAGTGATATTGCAGGATATTGTTTTACATGTTTGGAAAAATACCTAGTTATTGCTATTCCTACATTTAATTGAGAAGCACCAATGAACTTATAAAACTAACTACACTTAATAATTACTTAACTTGCACAACCAGAAAAAATGTACATGCTCAGTCACCCTATAGCTCTTTTCAATGGTTATAACATTTTTAACAACCTATTTTCTTCTCAGATATAACAAACACTATAAAATTTAAACAACACCATAGCTAAAAATTGTTCAGACTTAATATTTTGTTTGAGCAATGGATATGAAATATTACAAAACTATTTCTTACTAGGGTATTACACATAAGAATCATCTATGGCCAGCTATAAAATGTTATGGCCCCTGAGGTAGTTTCATCACTAGGTAAACACTGTAATAATTCTGAATGTGTGTTCCCAAAAGTGAAATATTAGTTTCAAAAAATGAGTAAGACCTTAAAACTAAATATTAAAGTAATTCTCATGAAGCAATTTAGTAAGCGATATCTAATATACATGCACAGAGAGCCAGATAAATGCTTGAATACAATTCAAACGATACTTCTTTTCTTACAACTAATTCGACAAGCACAAGTCATACAGCAGCACATGCACAAAATAGATGCAAAAACAAGCAAGATTATCAATGGCATTGGAATTGGCTTGTCCTCAATTTGAACTGCAAAATAGAAAATTGAGTTACTTCAATCAACTTAGGAAATAAAACTTGGTCATGAAAAGATTTGTGCAATAAACATTTCCCAGTACAGAACTTTACTGTATAAATTGTGAAAGTAATTATCATGGGAAATGATCCTTCCGAATGATTGGTCAGATTTAGTATTTGATCCCCATTAAGTCTGATTCAAATGTTGATTTTGGGTAAAAAGGTTTTTAAAATTTTAGTTTCACAATTTTTCAAGTTAATATAGAATTTGGGTTTTTGTGTGTTTGGGGAATTTGGGGTCTTTATTTATACTATTATAGGTACATTATTTACGTCAGCAGTCCAACAAGTAGTGGTCGAACTCTCGACCTGTTTCGCCTATTCAGGCATTGTCAAGTGATCTTTCCCAGAATTAGCCAGTCCGCCTTTGCACCACGGCCAGTTAATAGTAGGCCTACTCTAAATGTTTAAATGTTTTTTTCTGTATGTATGTTATGTGTATTTGAATATAATTGGATGAAACATTCTTGGAAAGATCACTTGACAATGCCTGAAAAGGTGAAACATGTGAGTTTGCCACTACTTAGTGAACTTTTGACGTAAGGTATGTCTATAATAGTCTAATTAGACAGTTCAGAGCTGTTTAATGAATTTAAGCGTTGAGAACAAGTATTGATTTGTGACTTCCATCTACTTTGATTTTAATTTACAAACCGTCCTGAATGTCCAATTGAACAGAACGTTGTATTCTGTTAGCTCTGTTTTCGGCCATTATTTGCCCGGTTTGATTTTGCCTACGTATATGGGGCCTGTCGATACAGCACATACGTCTACATCCATCTGGGTCATGGCAATGCCAACACATCATCATGAAAAACAAAAGTAAAATGGCAATGCAAGCTGAGATGACGATTTTGGTGATCCGTATAGTGTCTGTTTCATCACTATGAGGTGAAATTGGACCAAGATTCAATGCAACTGAAAATAATTTAAATGGTGACTTAAAGATTAAAAATTAAAGACAGAAAATAGTCAAATTTTACTAACGGGCAAGGAATAATATACTAACTGTAATTTGCCAATTAAATAAATTTCCTAAGTCAGTTGAATTCACAATGGCCTCAATTTAAACATCAATGCCACAAAATGTATCTTCAGGCCTAACTAACAGGATTTGAGAAATTTAAAAATAATCTTTTATAAGTTTTGAATTTATTAAGTACTGTACTACAGTATTAATATTATTCTTTCAAAGTTTACAGAATAAAGGAATTGTTAGTTTTAAAAATGTAATTACTGAATTAACAGAGTAAATAAAAGAATAAGATATTTTTGGGTCAGAGAAGCTCACAATACAATTGTTTAAAACTAAAATAATATAAAATAAATACATACAGTACCATATACCCATTAACACATGCACTGCCACAAAGAAACATGCATTATGTGAGTTTGGATTAAAAATGATATCTAAAATTAAACTAAAATGTTAATTAGTATCAGTTATAAAAGCTTCAACAACAACCAGTTAAACAGGTGATAGAGCAGGTGAGGAGAGGAGATGACAGGAGATGACAGCAACATCACCAATATATACTGCTAACAAACGTCACTGTTGTTGATGTGTTTGTTGTTATTGTTTTTACCACTGGCAATGTTGTTGATATTTTCTCCATGCCACTACCACTGTAGGTACTTTCAATGTTATTGTCATTTTCAATATTGTCAATATTATTAAAACTGCTAATATTGTTCATAATACTATCAGTATCAGTGTTAAAGGATTCACTGTTACTATCATTTTCATGGTCAAAGTAACCATCACTATCACTGTCATCATTGTCATTAATAATACTATCAGTATCAGTGTTAAAGGGTACACTGTTACTATCACTTTCATGGTCAAAGTAACCATCACTATCACTGTCATCATTGTCGTTAATAAGTTCAAGTTGGTTATTGATTTTAGTGAGATTGGTTTCCACCATCAAGTATTCATGCCAAAGTGCGTGCAGGATAAGAATAAGACAAGCCACAACTGAAGCTTTGAAAAGAGTTTGAAAAAAATCAGCTGTAAAAAAACAGGGAGATACAAAATCAAGCAAAGGTTTTTAATACATGAATAAAAATTCTAGTTTCTAAAAAAAATACCTAGGCCACAGCCAACCTGCAGACTAAGGGAAATTCCATTTGCCTGACTTAAATATATTTAAATAACATTAGGATTAACAAGTACCTAGGTTTGCTGCTATAGGGAGGGCAATAAAGTGTGTATTTGTCAAATATTAATAGCTTAGTACAAAATAGATAAATTTGACGAGTTATATCCATTAACAACCAAACTACCAGGTACAATCGTTTACTTATTCTCCATAACAACATGGGTATATAAATTTAATTTTTATTTTATTTTCTCCGTAACTAATAAACGCACATAAATACTTCAATGTGCTAAATTATTTTGTTTAAGCTTTTCAAAATAGTGTAGAGAAATTAGGAAATTTTATGTTTTGATGGTCAAAAATAAGAACTGTCATGCCTGGTAATGGTGGAATGGCATTCTATAAGGTCCATGTTAAATGTTCCAAAGTGTGTTTGCATATTCTGGCGATAATAGATTTTTCCTGCTTATACCACACTGGTCTGGAACTTATTTTAAATTGTATTTTCCATCACAGTCTATTTCAACATAAACATATTCATAACTTTGTTAAATAGGCTAGATATAATCAGAATGTATTTACTCTGCAAGACCTTTTATAAGGCAAGCCTTTTATAAGGCTTTTACAACTTTGTATTGGAAATTTATTGTATAAGTGCTGTACCAAGTTAAAAAAGAAAAACTAAATTTGATGCAGAACTTAGGCTACACACAAAGTAAGTAAAAAGGTGTTTCTTGGTGCCGATTCTGAGATTAAAGTAACCACTATTATATAGGATACCAAAATAGCTACCATAATCTAATGAAGTTCTTTAAACGTGACAAGGAAAATACAAGTACAGATAGAAAATTGGTTATTTCAGGTTAGATATTATAAATAGGCTTTATCACTCTTTGATTTATCTGTATGTAAATGTAAAATAACATACTCCTGAAACTGCAAAAAAATTCCCTGAGATCTGCGAGTGCCCTTCATCAATTTCATGTAAATGTGAAAAATCCGAAGAAAAAAATTTCCAGTGCTTGAACTCATGTTTATGTATTTCCAAAGAAAACTTAGAATAGAAAAAGTTAGATATGTATGTGGACAAGAAGGAGTAAAAAAATTAATCAAAAGACTGCAACATAAGAAAATAAAAAATTGGGTTTTGTCGTCTAACATTCCATTACTTTCACATTCATAGCCTTCATGTGCTAAGGAGGTGATGGAACCAAACATTGATGCAGACAAAAACATAATGGAAAAGGAAAGGTCGGATGATGACTACATATCTTTTCCGAGTAAACAGTCGTGGCAAATGCTGGTACAAAGCTCCAAAGCTCAACTTCTAGGAAAAGAATAATAAGAAAATATTAATTGGGTCACTACTTCTATTTATAAGTCATCTTTGTTAGAAAAAGTATCTAAATAAGAAATGTGGGCCAAGATTTCAACTGCCTCCACACCAGAAGAATAGAACTTTATCAATTCCCATGTCACTTCATCAAATTGGTAACTGAAGCCTCCTCGACACTTGTTGGAACCAGGAACAGAGATAGTTTCATCTGAACAATGCTGCAAGAGCTTCAATGCCAAGTTTTACGAGCAAACATGATTTCAAATTTCCAAATATGAAAATAACTACTCTATGAGAAGTCAAGTACAATTGTGTAGTTTCGGGATTGACAATTTGCATTTTGCTATAAATGTTCTAATTAATCAATCTATTTGATGATTTAATTGCCCAATAATTTATTTAATTGTTTTACAGGTTGCAGTGGGTGTAACAAATTTAGGATATACTGCACTGGAGTCTCAAAACGATAAGAATTACTATATTGAAGGCCTAAGCACTATCTCAAATTTAAAAAATAAAATGCCCAGTGAATAGTTTATTGTGTATTTACAACTGTAATATACATTATTTTCACTATGACAGGCTGATGTAAAATAGTATGGATACTTTTAAAAAAATCAATAAAATCCCGTGATTTAACCCTTCCAGGGCTATGGACGGATATATCCGTCAATCTTTGTTTACTTTCCTGGCTGAAAACGGATATATCCGTCCCGAGAAATTTTTTTTCTGGGATAAAGACGGATATATCCGTCCAAAAAGCGAATTGATACACAATGTTTATAATACGGTAATAAACATTACACTGCATTATAAATGGGTTATTTTGTTTTTGTGGTTGGCAATAATAATTGCCGCAGCTGTTTCGGCTATTTTGCACCATAGAGTGTGCGTAAATAAATATTGCTGTCACTTCACACATGGTTGTAAGTGAGTGATGTTTACATTTTGTGTTTTGTACTTTATTTTTATGTTATTGAGCTAAATTTACTAATGCAAACGATCTGAAAATTGAAGATGTTATTGAGATTAATAAAAGTATGTCTGAGAGGGGTTTTATACTTGGCAGGGAAAATAATAGTATGGAATGTGATGGATATGATGAACCTGAAGAACAGTCTTTACGTAGTGGAAGTCTTGGCGGGGAATGGGATTGAGGACATGGGAGCAAAACTGAGTGGTTTAGATTTACTTTAGAATGATAGATACATTTTTATGGATAAAAAATAAAACAAGGGAAGGAATAGCCTAAGGTTGACGGATATATCCGTCTACCGCCCACAAGAATACTCAAGATTATTGGCAGTGTTCATATTTTGTGATTATCACTGAGGGCGGCAGACGGATATATCCGTCCACCTTATGTTTTTTGTGGGCCAAAGACGGATATATCCGTCAAATCAAATTTTATTTTCTTCATAACTTTTGTATAGTTCAGCCCTAAGGAAAATCTTTTTATGATGCATGAATTATTTCAAGTGAAATAAATACAAAGCACAACCACTTTAGTTTTTAATTTTTGGCAAAAAATAGTTAAGCTCCAGCCCTTCATTTAATTTAGCCCTCTGGAAGGGTTAAGCGAAATGTTGAAATTTAAACATAAAATCTAGTCTGGTCCATCCCTAATACATTTTAATACATTGTTTTCTTTCACACTCTCTCATTGCTTACGGTTTTGATCAAGATCGAATGCCAAACTACATCTTGTTAATAATATTTTTTTCTTTTAATTCATTGTAATAGTACAAATGTTTTGACAAAGCAAATGGTTCAAACTTTTAAAAATATCACAAATAAAATTAACATTTAATAGCAACAAATAAGTAGCATCCGTTTTATAATGAATATTATTAAGATACTTGGGAATCTAAGGCGAAAACTTCACAAAAAGACTTAGTCTAAACGCAGAATTTATAAGAAGAGAAGAGATCATAGCGGCCAACAAAAGAGAAACCTGAGGAACACAGGCGATGCTGACTGCGGGAAGAGAAATAGTTGAGATTGTTAGTTATTTCATTTCATATAATAGCATTACACCAATCTGCACATGCTAAATTGGGCCATGAGTTATACACAACATGCAGTGTGTTCTAGTTGTAGATTTTGAATTAATAAATGGTCATGCAATATGTTGATCGTTTTATGATCTCAAAATGAGAAAATGTTATAAGCCAAAAACTACAAAGAACATTCACATTCATATACAGTTGGTAAATGTTTACGACTATATTTATACAAATCAGTACGGTATTGAAGTGGAAATTTTCATTTTTGGTACCTAATACAAATTTTTAGTGCTAATAATAATAATATCATCAATAAACTAAGTCTGTGATCAACTTTTGTTTAAGTTTTATAAGTAGCCTATAAGTAATATTTAGTCTGATTCTGTTAAGATGTTTGTAAAATTTATCCAAACTAAGTATACAAATAAAAAATAATGTTGAACGTATTTATTGAAATGAAAACATCTTATCTGATGGTATAGAACTAATTCAGTAAGTTAAAAGTTTTAACCCTGACAAATTACCCTGTTTATGATTTACTACTAGAAATACAAAACATTGATCTAGTAAAGCAGTTTAATACTAACTATTCATATATTTATATTTAACAAATGAAATTGTTATAATTTACGAATTTATATTTTTAATTGTGTTTAAAACTTGGTTCAGTGTTAATACTCTAGCTTCAACAACCTGATATACACTACTGACTGCACCTAACCTGAGGTACTGACTGCACTAAGTATTTACCAACTTTAACTGAGACTAACCAGTGGCTTTATACATTGTTCAAATGAGTATTGAGATTGAAATATCGACAAAATAATATCACCTTTTGTAGCAGCTTGCAATCTAATTAAAGGTCCTTGAAATTTAAATAACCAAGCTAGTTGACCTTTTCAAAAGTATTAGTTGGTAACTGTGTTTTAATAACTCATTTTTAGACTCTTTCTTAAAACAAATCCAACGCAAGACATTTTAGTATTATATTCATTCTGGCAAAACCTAGTATTTTATTAGTATCATACACTCAATTAGTCTACTGAAAATCTCATCAGGTTGCTAATGTTTGATCAGTCTATGAAAGAACTGAAATTTCAAATTAATGCTAAGCCTATTTTGTTCATATAGAAGAAACTTTTTTGAATACTTCCTTAAGCTACGTTACCACAAGTATAACCAAAACGTAAAATGGCTAATTCAAGAGAAAAAACACCATAAATTGGCCCTTTTCGCCATAATAATCTACCTAACTTATCACAAATGGAGTCAATTTTGTCAATAAAATCATTTTAAAATCTCAATTAAAAAACAAACTAGTAAAATCTAAAATAATATCTAAAACTTAAAGATAAAATTAATCACAACTGGTTTAGTTGTTATTTTGTAATGCTTGTTAATGGATTATCACACTAAAAAAAAATGTGGTTTAGTCTCAATATACACATCAAATACATATAAAAGTTAAACTACAACACATGAAATACTTAGTGCCAGCAAACACAGAACACAACCAAAACACCAAATTGCTATACAATAGAGAAAGCTCAACATGTGATATAATTTACAACACTATTTTTATAAGAAGAGAACAATATCTTCAGCTCAACACAAACAATAAATCCAAACAACATTAATGATTTAACAACTGATGAGAAAGTTATATGTAGCTGCATTTTGAATTAATTTAAATTTTCAAAAATATATTTTACAAGCAGGTAATTTCTCATTGCAAACACGAATAGGGCAAAAATTAGTTATTTCTATTTGGAAAATATTACTTTGAGCTGAAGTTTTTAGAGTTCAATAACTTCATGGAAGCATGTAACAATAACAATTGCAATATTTTAAAAGTGAATAAGGTTTCAATAGTTTTTTATTTTTTTTTTTTTTTGTATATAGGCCTAAAATATAAATAATTACAAAACTTGTATCAGAGTTCAAGGAATTTGTAAATGAATAAAAACAACATAAAACATCATGATGACAAGGTGCACCAAAAGTGTGACAAAATATTGTAGGCGGCCAATTTGGCACCATAACTCTGGTTAAGCAAAGATTTGGCCAAATAAACCGAGAGAAATTCCTCTCCGAGAATTTCTCTGAACGAAGAAGTTCATGGACAGACTGCTCGGAGGGAGTCTATCCCCGACCCGCAGCGCGACTGTATGCTCGTCCCAGTAGGCCTGTATCGATGTCCGTATGTGTTTTTGTAACAGTATTATTTTTTGTTTAAATGTCTACGTGTCGTGTTCGTGTTTTGTGTAAACTATAGAACCACGACAAAGCCATTTTGGTGAATATACTTCACTAGTGCTCAGCTGATGATGACACAAATATGTTGAAACATGTCCTGGAATTCACCATTTGGAATTTTGAACGTTTGCTGAATTGACGTTAGTAATATGACTTACAATAATTGTCTCCAGCTCAGGGGCTGAACAATGCATTTTAATCAAAGAACCCATAAAATATTGCTGGTACTGTTACATGCTTCGGGAAGAATAGTGTTGTGAAGTTTGTGAAAAGAGAAGGGCAAAGTAACGTTCATTGTTCAATTACCTGTAACGTCTTGTGATTCTCCCAATGTTAGATTGGCCACAATGGCATCCAAACCATGTTCTGGAACCTTGATCTGCACCCATGGTCCAGCCTCATACCTGTAAAAATGGTAATGTTGAGTAAAAAAGCATTGTAGTTAAAGGCAATAGGAAAAATTATAGGACTCAGATTGAATCTTCAAAAAATCAAGCTAAGCAACTAAATCAACCTAAGAAAATAACTGACTACAGTAAAATCTTAAGAGGCGGCAGGAGTCAAGTTCTAAATCGTCAATCTGCTACTCCTGCAATTGTATGTTCCGCAACCCGCACGGCTAGCGTCTGACCTTGAGCAGTACATTGTACAGTAGCTGTGCTGACAAACGGGCAGTGGCAGTGCCTACCTTTCGAAATGGTCTATACTGACTGAGGGTCGAATGAACCTGTCGTCTTTTTACACAAACATACTTATACTCAACCTACGATGCTACACTTATGTTGTTATGTAAACATCAAAAATATATATGGTATTTTACTTGAAAAGCTGTTGATTATTACTATTATCATTACTATATTATTTTGGTGAAACAAAACTGATCTAAATTTAAACATTTATGTTCATGCTAATATACAATTTACTTCATAGCATCAAATTAAATGCTGATCAATGTTATTTTTAATTCCCAACACTGTATACTGTATATAACAGGAAAAGTAGAAAACAGTTTTTTTAATCTCCTGAAATGTTTGATATTTTGTGGTTATAAGGTTTGTAAATTAAGGTATAGACTATAGTGGAGAAAACATTAAAACGTTTACTTTGAAATAGTAATTTTAAACATTTACAACAATTCGATTTACAACAATTGATACAGAACAATAATACAATACTGAACAATAAACAAGTACAATAATTCCAGCTTTTTCATAGTTTTACAACAACCATTTTCATAGTTTTACAAGTTTACTCTGTTTTTTCTGCCTTCTTTTCTTTAGATTTTGTCTGAGCCTCTACTATATACGAAGGATTCCTTATGGGCATAGACCGGGAATGCCGAGGGTCGATGATTTCGGGCAGTATGCAATTCATGTAGAATTTTTTTAGTTTTGGCAACATTTCTTCCTGCCAAAACTGTTCATCCCGTTCTATTGTTTCAGTTTTTATTCCCTGTGGTGTCCATAGGCAAAATACGCACATTCTTCTCTTCGTGACTTGAAGTTGGCCTTGAACTTGATAATAAAAGTGGTGTTTTTTCTTTATATCACCAATTTTCCCATCCTTAGTGACTGCCCAAAAGGTACATTTCTGCTTTCTGATAGCCTCGTCAAGTGTCATATCTTTAGCAGAAGATGGACATTTAATTTCAACAGTTCCATCTTCATTCAGAAGGCCATGGGGACTTGCACCGAGATAGGGGTTGTCGCGGTCTATGAAAAGGCCGCATTTACTTATCTTTTGACCTAACACGTTTTCGAGTTCTTGTCGAGCCACTTCTTCATTTTTCCTACCATAGGCCATGGCCTCACAATCAAAAACGGTGTACAAGATTTGTTTTACGATTTTTTCACAACCCGTTGTTGCTCTCATATTGCAAACACGCCCGAAGTTCGAAGCTGTCAAAAGATTTCGGCGAATCTCTAGCCACTCATTTGAATCGCTTTGTTCCACCGTTTCTCTTTCAATTCTTTTGAATTCTGCTTCAGACTTTTGTAAGGTTGCTAAAAAATCACTTTTTTCTTTTTCCATAGTATTTTCATCAATATCGGGCCGTTGTGCTTCAATACCGTAGTCTTTTCCATCATCAATTTTTTCCCGATCAAATAGTGTTTTCCTGCACCTTTTTCTTTGTCTTTGGCTGTCCACCTTCTTCTTCCTCTTCATTGCCACACTTTTTGCAAATATCCCTGGACTAGCACCGTACATTTGTTTGTGCAGCTTGTAGTGTGCTAGTCCAGAGTTGTGTTGAATGACAGCAGCTGTACATCTAGTCTGATATGAACCACTAGCAGCAAAGTTTATTCTTTTGCCGCCAATAAATTTTGCAACAATTGAATTGAAATGTTCTACATAGTTGCTAGTGACGTCAGCAAGTAAGCTGCGGCTGTTGCGGCTAACATCTCTGAACACATCAGTGATCAATGGGTAAAGACCCACTGTGACAAGATCAGGTACTAAATTGTCATCTGGCCGGGCAGTAGTGGGGTCCAGCTCGCAAAAATACCCCCTCTCAGCACATTTTTTGTGTTCGCCGAACACGTGACTTGGTATATTCAATATATCCATTCTGAGATTTTCGATTGCTTTACTTGATTCCTCTTCATTGATTGCACCATTCCTTTTCTTCTTCTTCGAAGGATAAAACTTCAAGTGACCCATTTGATAGGTTGCTGAAAATTTCCTAGCGGACTTTGGGTAAATGAACTGCAGACCGTCACCAATATTTCAGCTTAGCCACTATTTTATATCTACTAACTACTGTAGGCTATTAGCACTAGGCACTGTAGATAAGCACTAGTTAGAAAAGAACCAATAATCGCATGCGAAAAGCGAAGTGTTGCAAAACGGAATGTAAACTAATATTCGCTACTGGGACTGGACGACTCTACTGTTTTATTAAAAAATGCAGTATCAGAATGGTGAGCGTGCCGCATAATATTCTGTATTTAGCAATTCGAAGGTGGTGCTATCCGGCGGGAAAACGCTAAACTACCACCGCACCCCGTGAGACCCGCAACACACGTCGACACAGTTGAAATTGCAAGCTGTTTTATAAATTACTAGATAAAATATTATAAACGACAATTTGTAAAATATGGTATTGTACTTTCAACGGAAATATGTTGTAGTTTTTATAGAAACTAGTTTTAACCTCCTAAGTTGAGAAATAAATTTTGTATGATGGAATTAGTTTCAGTGAAATAACCTAAATCCTTATGGTAAAATCAACTTTGTAATTCCGAAATAAAAAATTAAAAAAAAATTTTTTTGACACGTGTGACATATCAAATTGTACGTAAGATAAAACCTCACAATAGTACAATAAACATTTTTGGATAATATGACGATTTCGTGTAGTAGCATTGGTTTTTTATCCTTGGTCCATGCTAAACTGAGGAGCAGAGCGGTGAGCGGCCCGGTTCACTCCCGCCGGCTCTTAAAATATACAGGGTTCCAGCAAACTTTCTGCTGTCCTTTAAAGGTAAGATTCTTTGTACAAAGACAAACAAAATATCATATTAAAAGTGGCTAAAACTCAACAGCTACCCAAACTGAGGTCAATTGTTTTTTTTTTTTTTTTTTTTTTTTTTTTTTTGTAGTATGTAGTAAATTTAAATGTAGGTCATTAACTCACTAGGCAAAGACCATTTTGAAATTTCTTTTGTAATGTAGTTTCAGAAATATGGCCATTTAAAATCTTTAAACTTAAATAGTGGCCTATAAACTACATAAAATAAGGGAGAAAAGTTATTTTTAAGATACTTTGTACTTAACAATTTCAAATCAAATCAATCAAATCAAATCATTGTTTATTTGTTACAAACAAATAACATTTATTGAATATAATCAAAAATAGGCTATAAATACATTTCTACGGCCATTGGTTACAGATTTACCTTGTATACATGAGATTATCATATTATGTATTACTATTTCTAGGATTTTAAATTCAGCTCAACAGAACCGTAAATAATAAACAAAAAATTGAAATACAACTTCATTTTGCATTAAATAAATATGAGACAGGCACATGCCACTAAACATGAAAACTAATGCTTAAAACTAATGATGCTAATGCTAATGCTAATGAAACTATGTGCTTGAGTTTGAACCAGCACATTGTTCACAGTGTTAACAATGTAATAAATCAAATTTTCAAAGTCTTATTTCTCATGGAGACTAGTTTCAAATAGGCCTACAAGCGATGCTCAATATGGCCACTGTCAATTTCATTGCACAGTGTGAAGCAATCCGCTAACACAAGACACAGTGCCAGATTTACCATTGGGCTGACTAGGCACGACCTCAAGCTAAAGGGTGTTGTAGCTTTTTGTACTAAAACAATTTCTTATAACAAATATTTAATGATTTGCCACGATCGCAGGTGTCAATAATGATGTACCCGTGTTTGCTGGCGGTGTTCCTCATTTCCTAGTGATTGTGGTCAAGTTCTTTTTAAGGGGCAGGGGATGCTCTGGTTAATTTGACCTAGTGTCGCAAGGACCCTAAATTCAGCACTGACAAGACAGATAGAATATACTATGAATAAAGATCCAACTTATTTTGCCTATTGCACTCTAGATTTATCAATGCAATACGTCTTAGCGTTTGGGGTTTACATGAAACATTTTTTGCCACCTGTTAAAGTGGATGAGGTATAAAATCCAAAATTAATAATACAGAGTACATTAAAATATAAAAATTGATAAATCCGATTGTAAAGATCTCCGATCGAGTTTGAAATTCCAAAAAGTATTCCCGTGAATAAAATGTAAAACAAAGCTAGAAATGTGATAGAATAAAAAGCTTGCTGCATTGTAAATTATATTTCCTTCTGTAGGGTTGTCAGGGATATCCCTACACTCGGCGTCCATCTTGCCAAATGTTTGCCTATTGTTCAACTGCGCTAAAAATAGAAGAGCTGGATCAAGGTCAATGCCCCCCATCCCTCACCCTTGTGTCGCATCAGGTGTAACGAGTTATTTTTCCTAGGGGGGTAATTATTTGCTATGTGGCCGCGCACCGATTGTTGAGGTAAGCAAGCGGCGGCGGCGAACCTGGCTAGCGCCCTTTGACCCGGCTTATCAGTTCGGATAAGCTTGGGTATCCCGGGACTACTGGATAGCCGAGAAGGACATTCTAGTGGTGGATCCCGTACAGTGAAGAAGGCAGTGTTGGTGTCCGGTGGAGACGGACGGCGTACGTGGGTGGTACAGAGAAGTGTACGGTGTCGTGTGATATTGGTGCTCAAGGAGTGAGTGTCGGCATTCAAGTTGGGTAGTGAGTCAGTAACCCACTTGTGGTGAGTGGACGACGTTTTATTATATTTTGGTTTAAGAGAGTTAGAGAGTTAGAGTTGTAACCGTGCTGGTCAAAGCCTGTCAGTAGTTAGGATTTATATTAGTCAGGAATAATATTAAAGTGTATTCCTGACGGTTCTGGGCAGGTGCTAGAGCGCAAATAATATAATTTAATTGACTGTAGTAGATATTATTTTGCGTTGTACCTAGAGTTAGTTATATTATTAATATAACTCTGAGGCCCGACAAACCTAAGCTGCACGATTTAGCGTGCGTAGTTGGAAACACGTGGCCAGTAGGCTAGTAGCTAATATTATTAGCCGATTAACAGAAGCCCAGCTAAGTAACATAAAGTTGGTAGTAGCAGTAGCAGTAGTAGGGTTGTTATTGTTTATTCATTTGATTATTTTAATTTAACCTGAACAGCTTGTTTGGTAGTCCAACACGTTATCTTGGTAGCTTGGATAGCGGAGTACCGGCTATCAGATAATACAGGGTGTTTTTTTTAAAACTTGCATCTTTATTTATGTAAAAACCGCAATAGATAGAAATATGCAGTTTGCGGGAATCATCTATTGACGTAGGGGGCCCAATTGTTTTGAATTCTACGTTACATTCACATTCCCCCCCCTTTCCCCCCCTGCCCCCAACTTAATTTTTTTAAATAGCAAGGTACCCCTTGTGATATATCAAATAAAGGAGCATAAAAAAAGAAAATGTTTGATGAAAAAAAATTGAAAATCGGTTCACAAATTTGCGAGATATTTCCCCCTCCCCCTCCCCGGAACTTAATTTTTTTTTAATAGCAAGGTACCCCTTGTGACATATCAAATGAAAGAGCATGAAAAAAGAAAATTTTTGGTGAAAACAAAATTAAAATCGGCTCATGAATTTGTGAGATAATCCCCCCCCCTTTTCCCCTACCCATAACTTGTTTTTTAATAGCGAGGTACCCGCCCTTGTGACATATCAAATGAAAAATAAATTTCACCAAACATTTTCTTTTTTCATGCTCTTTCATTTGATATGTCACAAGGGGTATCTTGCTATTAAAAAAAATAAAGTTCCGGGGAGGGGGAGGGGGAAATATCTCGCAAATTTATGAACCGATTTTCAATTTTTTTTCATCAAACATTTTCTTTTTTCATGCTCTTTCATTTGATATGTCACAAGGGGTACCTTGCTATTTAAAAAAATTAAGTTGGGGGCAGGGGGGAAAGGGGGGGGAATGTGAATGTAATGTAGAATTCAAAACAATTGGGCCCCCTACGTCAATAGATGATTCCCGAAAATTGCATATTTCTATCTATTGCGGTTTTTACATAAATAAAGATGCAAGTTTTTAAAAAAACACCCTGTATATTTATCTATAGTGTTTGGAGTATTTAATATTTATTTATCTGCTACTAAGTAGCTCAATATTTTAATAGTGCCATTGCCATTTAGTTTTGCTTGTTTGGCTTGGTATTTATTGAGACCAGCTACTGGTGTTGTAGTCACTCTACCTATAGTGCACTTGTATTGTTATCTGGTATTTTTATTGAGTGAACTGTTTGATTCTTAGCTTGGGCATTAGAGTTGTGTATTGGATTATAGTGGCCTAGTAGACCCCGCCTGGTGATAACACGCGTTGTGGTTTTTATTAGCAAGT
This sequence comes from Macrosteles quadrilineatus, assembly GCF_028750875.1. Taxonomy (NCBI): domain Eukaryota; kingdom Metazoa; phylum Arthropoda; class Insecta; order Hemiptera; family Cicadellidae; genus Macrosteles; species Macrosteles quadrilineatus. Next base: position 21,639,723 of record NW_026542600.1, read on the forward strand.
CGTCGTGTAACTCACCGTGTTTTAGGCACTCTGGGCTTAACTATTGGATAGTTAGGACGAAGCCCGAGTTGCGTAGTCAGCAACGACCCCCTAGGAGTGTGGAGAATCGGCGTAGGCCTGGTAGTGATTATTGCACGTTTGTTGTGGTGACTTGTTTTTGACTTGTTCACAGTGCCCGTGTATGAGCCAGTCCTATACCGGTTAGACCCGGCTTTTGGCCTAGTGGTTTCCCTGACCTTATCGCAGACCCTGGAATTTTACCCAGCCATTGTAGGCTGAGCTATCCCGGCAAACGGTTGCGATTGCGACTGCACTTTTAATATTTATTTTTCCAGTGCAGAAAATCGCGTCGCAAGATGGCGCCTGCGAACAGGGACTGAGGTTGGCAGTGGTGCTGAGTTGCTGACGTATTAACGGCGCCCGAACAAAATAATTTTATTTGTGCAGATTTGCTGCGGACTTGTGCAGATTGGCTGCGGACCTGAGCTGTGGAGCAGAGTTTTAGGCGGACCTGCTGTGATTTTATAGTCGGTTGGGTAGGCCTAACCTGTTTTCTGTTACAGCGTGGTGTGTTGTGAACCCTAATTTATTTAGTGGTTGTATACATAGATATTAGTTGGTAAATATTATTTTGCTAATTAATTGAGCCTTAGTGTTGAATATTATTTGAGTGAGAACCCTTATTGTGTATTTGTGGTTTGACTTTCACACCTATAATTGGTTTGATTTATTATTTTGCTAATTAATTGAGCTTTATTATTGAATATTATTTGAGTGAGAACCCTTATTGTGTATTTGTGGTTTGATTTTCACACCTATAATTGGTTTGATTTATTATAACGGTGTTAAATATATTTTAATTTGTTTCGCTCTTATTTTTGCGGATTAGTCGTGGTATTTGAATTTTAAATATGGTTGTGACTACGAGTACGACGTCCGTGCTGGGCGGTACGCCTATTACGTCCGCTATTGCTACGACTAGTTCTGGGGTTAGCTCCGAACTGTCGGTGATGACGACATCGTCATTGTGGCCGGCGTCTTCGCCCGTTTGGCCGACAATTTCTTCGGTAGTGGCTACGACGGTGACAACGTCTCTGACCTATTCCGTGCCAGCGACTATGTCCTTGGGGTCGCAGCCCCGGGACAGTCGCGTGGGTTGGATCTATGACCTCTCGAAAGGGGAGCTCATGAGAACGATGGACCAGTATGGTTTGGTGACCACTGGTACTTCTGCGGAATTACGGCAGCGATTCTCGTCGTTTTGGAAGCAGCGGAATGCCCGTCGGTACAGCGATGATAGGCTGTGTACAGCTGGGGCTGCTGCACCGACATATTTACCGCCCGCTACTACAACTGTGGAGCTTCCTGACCCCCAGAGAACCGTACCTCAGGTACTGGGTATTACGGAATCTAACCAACTTAGCAGGGAGTTAGAGGCGGTCAGAGAGATTCTTGGGTTGTCTTTGGAGACTGATACCCGGACTCTTCGAGAACAACTTGCATTGGTGGTGCGACAGGCGAGGGGCTCGCCGAGTAATGAGGTCGGCTATGGGTTCGGAAGACCCGCCAACCCTACGTCCCCTGTTGTGGCTGCTCCAATGCCTACCTTTGGGTTACCTAGTAGACCCGAGGGATGGCAGCGGCCCAATGATAGTTCTGAGAGACCAGCCCGGCCTTCTAGCTTGGGGCTGCCACGGGGCTCGGATATGCTCTCAAATGAGGCCAGCAGGGTGGAGCCAAAGGATTGCTCCAAAGTATGCAACACGGTACGGAAGTGGGGTTTAAGGTTTGATGGACGTAGAGACCCTGTGTCGTTCCTAGAGCGCCTAGAAGAGCTGATGGTGTCCTACTCTATATCATCAGAGGACCTGCTCAGAGCGCTGCCGGAGCTGTTGCAAGGCTCAGCGCTTCTATGGTACAGGAATTGCAAGGAGCTCCTGTATTCATTCGACGCTTTTCGGCATCAATTTGAGATCCAGTTCCTTCCGCCTGGTTATCAGAGGAATTTGGATGAGGAGATCCGAAAAAGGACACAGGGTGAAGGCGAGCACTTCCGGGACTACGTTGTTGCCATAAGTACCTTGCTTAGGCGTAGCGGTACGTTGTCGGAGCATGGTAGATTAGACTTAATCTACAGCAACATGCGTCCGGAATACAAACTTATGGTACGCCGGCGTGACTTCAGGAACCTGGCCGATATGGTTGAGTTGGCCGAAGATTATGAGGCTTATATGCGCGAGAAGGCAGCCTTCCGACCTCCTCCTTCTCCGAACGTAGCGCTGGTTTTGGAAACCGCCTACACGCCCAAAAAGAAGGTGGAGAAGCGCGCCGAAACTGCCGCAGTCGAGAAGCGGAGTTTCGAGAGACCATCTCCGGAAGCTGAGTCGCTTGGGCGGGTGGCTTCGAAGTCGGATCGGGTCCACGGTCAACGGCCCGTGACAGCTGCTAGAGCGCCTGAGGGTCCAAAGGGGACGGTGAAATGTTTTAGGTGCCAGGAGATTGGTCACTTTGCCCGAGAATGTGGTAAACCAAGGACCGTCTCCTGTTTTGGGTGTGGCAAACCTGGTTTGACGGTGAGTCAGTGTGGATGTCGGGCGGGAAACGGCAGGCCAGCTCAGACATCAGGAGGTCAACTGGGCAAGGCCACCCAAAACGAACGACCTCAGAAGAGTGGTCCGAGTGGCTCGGAAAACTAAACAGCCTGGTTGGTGGAGTAGACGAAAACCGGCTGATTTCGGAGACAAGGCCCTTTGTTGAAGTTGTGCTGATGGGCAGCGTTTTTAAGGCGTTATTGGACACTGGGTCCGTAGTTAACCTGGTTGGGCGCGAAGTCGCCGATCATCTTCAATGTCAGGGGGTAGAACCTTTTAAGAAACCCTCTCCTCTAAGGATGGCAGATGGGTCACGGTCTAGGGCCGAGTATTCGTTCCGATTGGCAGGGGAGGCTGCGGGAAGACGGTGGGTTGGAGACGCCTTGTACGTTCCCACTCTTACCACGGATATGATTTTGGGTATGGATGTCATACGACATCTCGGACTTGTGACGGTCGTGACGGAGGTGATAAGAATGGGCGTGGGTGATGACTGTTCTGGCCAAGGTGGCCGCATAGACAGTGTCAAAATTGGTGACGAAGACCCCGAAGGCCCTTGCAATGGAAATCCCCGTCTGGTTCCTGATGCTAAATCAGTCAGCACCTTGTTGGCTGGTAGTGGCAAGTAGAAGATGTTTTATTTGTTTTAAGTTTGAGACCTGTGGTGTAGGATTCACCATTGGGTTAGAGGTTGGAGTATTTTGTTTTGGCCGGAGTTCGAAGATTTTTTTTCTTTTCGCCGTTTTCTTTTTTTTCATCCCGATGTAAGTGGGGGGTGTAACGAGTTATTTTTCCTAGGGGGGTAATTATTTGCTATGTGGCCGCGCACCGATTGTTGAGGTAAGCAAGCGGCGGCGGCGAACCTGGCTAGCGCCCTTTGACCCGGCTTATCAGTTCGGATAAGCTTGGGTATCCCGGGACTACTGGATAGCCGAGAAGGACATTCTAGTGGTGGATCCCGTACAGTGAAGAAGGCAGTGTTGGTGTCCAGTGGAGACGGACGGCGTACGTGGGTGGTACAGAGAAGTGTACGGTGTCGTGTGATATTGGTGCTCAAGGAGTGAGTGTCGGCATTCAAGTTGGGTAGTGAGTCAGTAACCCACTTGTGGTGAGTGGACGACGTTTTATTATATTTTGGTTTAAGAGAGTTAGAGAGTTAGAGTTGTAACCGTGCTGGTCAAAGCCTGTCAGTAGTTAGGATTTATATTAGTCAGGAATAATATTAAAGTGTATTCCTGACGGTTCTGGGCAGGTGCTAGAGCGCAAATAATATAATTTAATTGACTGTAGTAGATATTATTTTGCGTTGTACCTAGAGTTAGTTATATTATTAATATAACTCTGAGGCCCGACAAACCTAAGCTGCACGATTTAGCGTGCGTAGTTGGAAACACGTGGCCAGTAGGCTAGTAGCTAATATTATTAGCCGATTAACAGAAGCCCAGCTAAGTAACATAAAGTTGGTAGTAGCAGTAGCAGTAGTAGGGTTGTTATTGTTTATTCATTTGATTATTTTAATTTAACCTGAACAGCTTGTTTGGTAGTCCAACACGTTATCTTGGTAGCTTGGATAGCGGAGTACCGGCTATCAGATAATATATTTATCTATAGTGTTTGGAGTATTTAATATTTATTTATCTGCTACTAAGTAGCTCAATATTTTAATAGTGCCATTGCCATTTAGTTTTGCTTGTTTGGCTTGGTATTTATTGAGACCAGCTACTGGTGTTGTAGTCACTCTACCTATAGTGCACTTGTATTGTTATCTGGTATTTTTATTGAGTGAACTGTTTGATTCTTAGCTTGGGCATTAGAGTTGTGTATTGGATTATAGTGGCCTAGTAGACCCCGCCTGGTGATAACACGCGTTGTGGTTTTTATTAGCAAGTCGTCGTGTAACTCACCGTGTTTTAGGCACTCTGGGCTTAACTATTGGATAGTTAGGACGAAGCCCGAGTTGCGTAGTCAGCAACGACCCCCTAGGAGAGTGGAGAATCGGCGTAGGCCTGGTAGTGATTATTGCACGTTTGTTTTGGTGACTTGTTTTTGACTTGTTCACAGTGCCCGTGTATGAGCCAGTCCTATACCGGTTAGACCCGGCTTTTGGCCTAGTGGTTTCCCTGACCTTATCGCAGACCCTGGAACTTTACCCAGCCATCGTAGGCTGAGCTATCCCCGGCAAACGGTTGCGACGACTGCACTTTTAATATTTTTTTTTCCAGTGCAGAAAGTATCGTCGCACAGTTTTAGCGAATTTCCCATATAGGGAATATTAGCGAATTTCCCATATAGGGAATAAGCTATTACCGTAGTACTCATGGTAAGACCTGGACGCGGGACCGATTTTTTTTTGTTTGTTTTGAGGTCCCTAGAGGCCAAAAACACCATTCGTTCAAATTCATATATATATATATATTTATATATATATATCTGTGTCCGTTAGCACGATAACTCGAGCAAAAATGATCCGATTTTGATGAAATTTGGTACAAACGTGTAAACCTACGTTTATTCGAACGAGTTCGTGATCCAGCATGATCGGACCATGGGAACGGGGGGTTTTATGGGGTAAAAATAGGTTTTTCCCATTTTTGACCCAAAAAAAAAATAAAATTTCGCAATTTCTTTCCAAACCATTTTGTAGTGCTTAAAAAACAAATAATTTAGTATATTGAAGTGTTATTATGCGCCTAATGGTTACGGAGAAAATTCCAAAAAATTGTAAATTTAAAATTCCCATGTTATTCTTATGGAGAATAAGTAAACTGTTGTAGTTTGCTTGTTTATGAACATATTTTGATCAAATTTGGAAAATGTTTTTATTTCTTACTAACTATTAACATCTTACAAAAAAAAAAAAAAACAGTTTTACCCTCCCTGATGCAGCAAACCTAAGTACTTGTTAAACTAATTCTATTTAAATAGGGAATAAATGTTATATTTTTAAGTAGACATTTCAGTGTAAATCAAATCAGTGAAATGGAAATTCGCTTAGTCTGCAGGTTTGCTGCGGCGGGGGTATTTACTTTAGTCGGAATTTTTATACTAAGTGAATTTAAGATTGGTGGGGTTTTAAGAGTATGCCTAATTGATTAAAATCATTAAGAATACTTAAATTAAGTGAATTAATATTGCACATAAAATGTAGGAATCACACGAGTCATGCAATTATTACTAAGGTGGTCTACACTAAGGAAGTAGGGGAACTCAAATTCGTTTCATTTTTGCTGTAAACAATAACCAACATTTTTGTGTTTTGTAAAATAATTTACCTACAGTAGGCTCTAATGACGTCCTAGTCTGAAAACAAAACATATTCTCTCATTCTCTTTCGCTATCTTGTCAGAGCAAGTAACATGCGATATTCACCCTTCTGATATTGGACATACGGTTCATATTGAACGAGCACAGTTAGGACAAACGCTACAGTTCAAGCGATATAAGACCTTCCGTCGGTTATCACACCACCGGCAAAAACACCTTTATACTTCATAGAGTCTAGGATTCATGAACAATTATTACATTACATTCATACACTAGACCTACAAAATTGATTAATTAATTGAGAATAGATACATTTTTTTTCAACGGATGAAACGGTGAAATTATGTAAAGAGTATGTACGTCTAAATCGCTTTTGAGGTTTTGTCACTTCCAACTTATATAAAAATAAGTATAGATACCTTGACAAAATACAAATCATACATTATTGTGTTGGTTATTAACATCTAAAATATTTAAAATCACCTCTAAATCCCAGAAGTATTGGACATCAATAAACAATAAGAACTGAAAAACAAAATTGCTTTTCTGAGTTGTCAATCTAAAAGAGCGTAGGAGACATCCGAGACATTAGACTAGACCACTAGTGTTTAGAGTTGTTGTATTCACACGTCGCATAGTCGTTCGGAAACTGAGCTCTAATGTAGTAGCCCGAATCCTGGTCCTGTTCTGGTGGAAGGCTTCGAGAAAATGGCGTTCGTAGCCTCCTGTCGTCTTCGTAACATGGTGATTTTGCTTTTTACACAAATTAATTATCCCGCATTCCTGGCCTCATAATATTCCCGTATAATTCCCGATTTTTCCGGTCCCGGACACCCTGAAATATTTCTGGATGAAGGAATTTTGAGTTATACAGTCCTTTCTAAAAACATCTCACACACACACACACACACACACACACACAGACAGCACAAGGCGGCACTGTGGTTAGCCAATATAGACCTTGGCAATATAACAAGGTGGGTGGCCCATCGCTTGTAGCACAGACTGTCTCTGATTCACTCGGATTCATGGAAACTCAGTTTAGTTAATCTATAAAAACTGGTTGTTTGAAATGTGGATGTATGGATTATGAGAGCTTGAAATTATAATTACTTGGGATTAAAAGTACTCTGAAATAAAATTACTCAGAATAATGGGATGGTTCCATCAAAGTACAGTAGACTCCCTCTAGTTCGGCTTCGGTTGGATCGGCCGCCGGATGGTCCGGCCCGGTCTCAGGGGGACAAGTCATATGTCACGGGCGAATGACCTTCGACAGGATTGAACTTGAATGTTTAGTTTCCGGCCATAGAAGTAAACAATTCATGTCAGTTTAGTTTACGGGTGCTTCTATGGGTGAATTGTTGCATATTACAGATAATACATATTTAAAACTATGTTATATAACCTCAAAAATACCAAGAACATTTTTTATAAATAATTTTTCTTCGGTCTAATATGTTGAAATGCAGTGTATAATTAAATATTTCGGACCACTTTTTTATGCAGTAGGTTCCCCCATTATTGTTTTTGAAACACCACGGTTTATTTGACAAAAATAAATTAAAGCAAAACAAAGAAATAGCCATCGTTAGCTTCAAGGTCAAGCTATCCCCTTGCACTGACAGTCATCTGCTCACACAAACTGATTTCTGCTGTGCACTTGCTTGCTATCTCACAACAGTTTGTGATTGGGTGATTAGTAACTATGGCAACTTGTTGAATGTGTGGATGAAGAGAAACCAAAGAGGCAAAGAAAGAATAGAAGAACAAAGAAGAAAGAATAAGCGGTGTTTTACGTCATCCATTATTATCTTTATCATATTTTACGACTGTACTTATTATCTTTAAGAATAAGTACTATAATTTTATGCTGTTTTATGAACTGTCTAATGTTTTTATCAACATTCTTATGTTCTGAAACAACATTTAGTAGTAGCCTATACTAACTACGGTAGCTTGCAGTACTAGACTTTCTATTGTTCTGTTCTTTACGTGATTTATTGCTGTACGTACAGTGTTGTGTAATTTTTGTTTTGATTGAGTAAGCGTGATTTTAAACGTTTCAGTTTTTTTTTACTGAACCAAGGTTATTGACTTAACATATCACGATTGCGCAATACTATAATTTGTATTTTGGTTATGTAAAATGCACTAAATCCGGTTAGTCCGGCCGTTTTGTAGTTCGGCCAGTGGTCCGGTCCCGAGGTGGCCGAACTAGAGGGAGTCTACTGTACAGAATGACAAAGGGTTAAAAACTAAGCTTTATAAGGGGCTATTGCTAATAATTTGTCTCCATTTATGGTTTTGTTATTTCCACACTTAATTAGTCTACTATTTTTTTCTTGAATTTATTTACAATTCGAGCACGGGTTTTTACAGTGTTACGCTCCTTTCACACTATACGTTTTCGCTCGCACGGTTATTAGTCGTATTTGTTGTATCGCATTGGAGCTTATGGCCCCTTTCACATTATACGATTACAAACCGTGTACGATTTTCACCCGCGTAGCGACCGTAGGTGCACACGGTTGGTGTCCGACTCCCGCACGAGTAATAGTCGTGTCTACTGCTAGTGGACCATGTGACCATATGGCCCTTTTCACACTACACGGTTGTTAGTCGTGCGGGAGCCCTCCCCGAGTGCAGTTTGCAGCGTTTTTGCTATATAGTTTTTATTTAGTTTTTCAGTTTAATTGTTTGGTTATTGAGTTTAATTACCTGTGCGCACTGTATAGTATTATTCAGTTGTCTTAATATAGTTCAAATGGATGCAAAGGACCCTGAAGTTTTGATTTCACTTGTTGAATCAAAAGTTGTTTTATGGGACAAAACATTGGACGCTTACAAAGATAGAATTGCTACAAGAAAAGCCTGGGAAGAAGTGTGCTTCGCATTGAACCCAGATTTTGCAATTCGTCGAACGATTCTTTCGACATACGAAAATAGTTAAAAAAAATTTGGCTTCATCGTTCCTCAAATCTTCGAATAATGTATTAAACACACCCACTTCCTCACGTTTTACATTTATGGGATGTACCCAGTGCAGACGGCCTCGTTTATTTCTTTTCCTGCGTCTGTAAATAATTAGCGCAGCAATAATTTGCTCCCGATTCATACTCCACAAAACTTTCCACTGAAGTATCAATGCACTCTGTACTGGTGGAGTAAGGGGTTTCGATTTATTACTCGTACGATTACAAATCGTATAGTGTGAAAGCAACAGACCCGCGACCGTCTGCCCGCACGATTAACACTCGTACGAGCGAAAACGTATAGTGTGAAAGGAGCGTTACAGTGATAATAGGTACCTATGTTGTGTTTAAATAACAATATTAAAATGGCAATTCCGAAACTCTGACTTATCTATTGCATTCTAAGTTAAAAATAAACAGTATGGTTAATTTCTGATTTGATTTGATTAGGCTTACCCTTTGGCTGCAGCACGGATTTCGTAATCCCCAGGCATCAGCAGTCTCCAATACCCCCCATCATGGTTAGAGGTAACATTATGGTCGATCCCTTTAACTTGAACCTCGGCGTGTGGAATGAATTCTTCATTAAACGTAACATAACCTTAAAACATTCATTACAGTAATTATCAATTAAAAAAGGACTGTATAAATACAGTAGTGTATAGTAGGTCTAATAAAAAGAGCAAAACACTTGTTGAATAGGGTTGGATTTAATGTATGAAGAATCATGAGTCATGAATCCATTATAAGAGGCCAATTAGGAAAGTAGTCTCTGTTTACTGCGCGTCAGTAGTTAGGATAGTACGGCCGTTCTTGTACATTCTTACAGGTCAGTTGGTGCCCAGCCCTGATATAAAGAGAAAATCAAGCAATATTTTATTTTGTAAACCAAAAGTTTTACAGCGTTTCAAAATGTGTGACACCATAATGATTTCCGCCAAATGTTAACATACAAGCTGTTATAAGCTTAAATTGTAAAAAATGTTTCGGCCACACATCCATCAGAATTTCGGTGGATAATAGACTAAACATGATTAGCGAAGGAGCAGCTTAATATGATGGGTTCATCAGTAAAATGGGCAATACAAAACTAACTCTGTGATGTGACCTTGCACAACTTTGATAACTAAAGACTACCTGGGAAAGTTTCATTAGGACATATTCCACCATCTGTCTTACAGCCCAGATTTAGCTCTTAGTGACTACAATTTCTTCTAGCATATGACAAAGTGACTGGACCCTGTCATGATGAACTGAAAGATGCAGTGAAAGAATGGGTCAAGGCACAGGTTTGAATAAAGATAGATAATACAAGTGTGTTTAAATAGAGCAAAGAATAGTAGTTTACACAATGATTGTGTTAAGATAGCGTTAATGACACGAAAAGAAAAGTTAAGTGAGAAAAATGTGCCTTAAAAACTTCTACGAGTGTTGTTAACACTATTTACGCGAGTTGCGTACACTACTTTAGCTACGTCAGTGTTTTAATTACTGAAACTCACTACTCATAACTTCTAAGAGAGGTTATGTTTTCGTTTATAACCTCTCATTGTTACTGACAGTGATGCAACGAAACATTGTACCAAACACTAATTACACCACTCAACAATTAAAATGGCCCGCACAGCTGATTAGTTGAAGTTCGAATCATTACAATTTTACTTCTTCTCTCTCAATCCTTGAACCTCATTGGTACGTAACCCGTGTTGTTATGAGTAAAACTATGCTGTTATAAAAGTAAACAATACTGTTGTGAGAAACTTTTCAATTCTAAGAACTGTAACGGCTACTTAAAAAATTTGCCGTAGGTATAATAATGTAGCATAACAATTCTAATTTTTATCTTTATCTTTAAGCTTACCTTTTACTCCCCAACGTGCTGCCTCGATGAATGAAATCAACGATTCCTTGTTGCGGTGCCAATAGGTAGGGAGATCTGTTGCATTCGGAAATTTACAACAACTTAGCTCGAATGTTACTTCCATGCAGTTTCCTCTTACGTAATTAAAATCTTGCATTCCACCTAACATGAAATATTTATTTCAGTTTTCTATCCAAATTCATAAAAATATTTAACATAACTCACATTAATCTGCTTCAGTTAATCAGAATTTATTGCGTGAAATTAAAACATTGATACGATAAATAGTACCATTAAATGAACAAAATCCATCAAAAAACGGTAGGTTTTAAACTTGAATGCCTAACAGCTGGGGAAATAATCAACCCTCCATTACCATGTACACTAGTGCTCTGGTTCGTTAGAGTCACTTACTAGAATGCCTAAAGGATTTGAAAACATCGATAGGGTCTCGTAGCTTTACTAAAATAGTTTTTACTGTATTTTCATATAAATGCCACCTAGAAAGAAAATTATTAAATTCTATAATGTTAAATAGGGTTGAACTGTCTTTTTCATAGTTGATCAGTGTGTTCCGCCAAACCATTATATAGGCTTTAGTCTAAACTAGGTCCGGAGGTGGTTGGATATAAGGAACTCTGTTGTAATTTGCAATTCATCACAATCTTCAATTCATCTGTATTCTATTGTCAAACATTTCACATTTTTTACTACTTTATTCAACACAGTAATATAAAATGTTTAGACAAACGAACTATCCAATTTGTGTGAAGATAACAGGAGTCCAACTGTTATCAGATCAACAAAGAGTGACAAGTCTGTGTGTTTTAAACACTTGTGACATATAATATGTGTGGGTGTTTACACAACTGTCATCATGAGCTTAGTTAGACATTAAGAACAAAGGCTGATTCTCAACCAAAAATGACTTCTACTAACCATAATTTCTTAGGAACAAATCCAAAATTATTACAATAAAGTTCTGAACTATTCTCAAATATTTACCTTTCACTTCATACCAAAATGCCCCGTTGGTAATCCCTTGACTAAAGTTATCTGGTTTGCAGGCATTGCCAGCATGCATTTCAGGATTCAAATCCGCATATACCAAGGCGAGCTTTTTGAAAAGAGGATCATCAGGAGATTTACTTTCGTGACAACACCCGTCACCTTGACCTTTCCTATAAAATACAAGAGAAAACTTAAAGACAATCCTCAAGTAATAGTATACCTATTGGGCAAAATATACATAGGCTTGAATTAGCACCAAAACAAGTTAAATAATATGTTTAAAAGTGTTATAAAATTTTTGTTAATACTGGCCAAGTCATAAAAAGAAATTTACACTAGGTGTACAATGTAGTTGTCTGCTTGCAATATTGATCGGAGCTAGCGAATTAATCCAATACTTTTCTCAAGTCAATGCTACACCTTTTTCTCGTAAATGAGATATATATACTTGCAGTATCCAATGTCAATGGTATATTTGGTTCACGTAAATCACCGTAATTGTCTACTTGCAGTATCCTAAGTCAATGGTGTCTATTTCACGTAAATGAAAAGTCTAATAATGGCAGTATCCAAACTCAATGGTAGACCTATATTTGGTTCACATAAATGGAATGGCTATTGTATTTAGCCCTGGAGTCAATGGTGCATCAGCCTAATTCCAGCAACCCTAATTATTAACTAATATAGGTTTAAATTACCTGTTTTCTGTCAAAACGATCAGTTTAGTAGTATGATGACTACAGCTGTTTCATGCTTTTCAAAAACAGCACATCTTCAGGTCCAGAATGTCTTGCTAATCCCTCATGTAGAGTTCGTCAAAAATATAAACAAATAAATAAACGGGACACACATACGGATATGACACACACGAAAATACATTTAATAAACTGGTCGACCAGACGCTGATTCACAAGACACGGCGCCGGTGGAAGGTAAGTCGCGACTGTCACGTGTCGGCAGCGTTGACCCCTACCCCTGTGTTATCCTTATCTCGCTCTTTTCTTGTCTGCTTACTGGTGATATGGATGGCGGTGTTATAAATAATGTTGGATTTGAATGACAATTTCTCGTTCAGGATGTTTTGTGGTTGACTTTTTGGTGCTTTATAAATTTCGAATTCTTCAACAGTGTCCATGTAATGCCCTTTGTTGCAAAAATGTAATACTTCTAAGTTATTATGTATGATGGTGTAATTGTGGTTGGAGGATATAAGATGGTTTGCGTAGGCTGATTTTGAGTTTTTCTTCGGTATGTGTTCTTTAAACCTAGTGGAAAACGATCTTGCTGTCTGACCTATATAAAAATTAGGACAATCATCACATATCAATTTGTAATTTCCAGTTTTATTAATTTTATCAGAATCTGGTCTAGTTCTCTCAGTGATTATGTTTGAAAGTTTGTTCTTTGTTTTGAAAGATACTACGACATCTCTTTTTGCAAGTTCGTTTGTTAAGGTGTGGTTTAACACAACACCATAATCTGCACTGATGTATCTTTTGTTGCCTCGTGGTTGGTTCTTGGTTTTATTCTGTTGTTTATTAATCAGTTTATCGATTAGGGAACTGTTGTAACCATTGGCGACTGCGATGTGTTTTAAGACATTTACTTCATCGGTATAATCAGTTGGGCTCAATGGGATGGAGAGTAGGCGGTGTACAAAACTATTATAAGCAGCGATTTTATGGTTATGCGGATGGTGTGATTGTGAATGAATAGTCTGGTCCGTGGTCGTTGGTTTTCTATAGATTTTGAACTGTAATTGGCTATTGTTTCTCGTTATAGTGACATCCAGGAAGTTGATTGATTTTGTATTTTCTATTTCGAGGGTGAATTGTAGGTTCTTATGTATTCTATTTAGGTATGCGTGGAGTAAATTGAGTTGCCTGCCGTTACCATTAAATAATACAAGAGTATCATCTACATACCTGCTGTAGTGGATTATTCTGTGTTTGTGTCGGTTTGAATCAGACCAAAGATGTTTGTTTTCTACGTTATTTAAGAATAATTCTGATGGAATGCTCGAAAGAGGTGATCCCATGGTCAGTCCTTCATTTTGGATGTAAAACTTGTTTTCAAATTCAAAATAATTTTGTTTTAGAACGGTTTGAGTTAGAGGTATAAGTTCATGCTTAGCTTCTGTTGAAAGTGATGAATTTTTGTCCAAATTATCTTTAAGCAAGGCTATTGTTTCATCCACGGGAACTTTCGTGAATAAATTCACGACGTCAAATGAAGCTAAAATATAGGAGTCTTTGAGCTTTGCGTCTGATAGTTTGTTCACTAGGTCAACTGTGTTTCTTACGCGGTGATTGTTTTCCAATTTTATCTCATTCCTAATAATTGTGTCTAGTTTTTTGGCGATTTTATAAGTCGGAGCAGGTGTGAAGTTTACCAGAGGTCTAATTGGAATATTGGGCTTGTGAATTTTGGGCAGTCCTCTTAACTGAGGGGCTCTGGGGTTAGTTACTTTAACATTTCTTATATCTTCACACCTGATATTTCTTATTTTCACACCTGTTCAGGTGTTAAAAGGTTCTTGCATGACAAAATTATTTGATTGATTTCTTTGGAGAAAGATGGGGTTGGGTCTTTGTGTAAAGTTACAACATTGTTGGTCTCAATGAAGTTCTGGACCTTGCTGACGTAATCGCCTTTGTCTATTATGACCGTGGAGATTCCCTTATCTGCTTTTGCGATAACAGCATTATTCTGTTGTAACTTGTTCCTAATACTTTGAGCAATTTGTTTCAAGGATTTGTATTTTGACAAATATTTGATTCTAGGTTTGGGGTTGTTCATTAACTTATGGATTTTGTTGGATATCATAGCTCTAGCAGTATCACGTTCGATATTGTTTTTTAAACACTTAACGGTAGTTTCTGCATTTAATAATTCAGAGATCAAACTGTTTTTTCTATCGTTTGGGAAGTTAAAGTTTAGTCCTTTATTTAGTAGTGACATTTCTTGGTCTGAAAATTGTATATTTGTTTTGTTGACAACTCTAGGATGGAACTTATGGTTGCATGTGATTGTTTCAATTTTTATCTGTGCCTTTACTAAAGCGTCGAATTTTTTCGATTGTGTTTTCTTTTTGATTTGTACCTTATTTTGGATTTGAGTTTCTATTTGAGAAAAATACATCATTCTGTTGGGAAGGATGTAGGCTATTTAAGAGTAAGAGATGTTTTCCTAGTAGTAATTTATTGGTCATGCTTTTTTTAGCGTATAGAGATTTTATTTCACTTTTAATCCAAGTTTTCACAGCAACCTGTTTGGCCTTTCTGGCAGCGGTAGATGTATTAGAGATTTTTACAGAAACATATTTTGGCACAACACCGTATTCAGAATTATTCTTAAATAACATAGAAAACAAACATCTTTGGTCTGATTCAAACCGACACAAACACAGAATAATCCACTACAGCAGGTATGTAGATGATACTCTTGTATTATTTAATGGTAACGGCAGGCAACTCAATTTACTCCACGCATACCTAAATAGAATACATAAGAACCTACAATTCACCCTCGAAATAGAAAATACAAAATCAATCAACTTCCTGGATGTCACTATAACGAGAAACAATAGCCAATTACAGTTCAAAATCTATAGAAAACCAACGACCACGGACCAGACTATTCATTCACAATCACACCATCCGCATAACCATAAAATCGCTGCTTATAATAGTTTTGTACACCGCCTACTCTCCATCCCATTGAGCCCAACTGATTATACCGATGAAGTAAATGTCTTAAAACACATCGCAGTCGCCAATGGTTACAACAGTTCCCTAATCGATAAACTGATTAATAAACAACAGAATAAAACCAAGAACCAACCACGAGGCAACAAAAGATACATCAGTGCAGATTATGGTGTTGTGTTAAACCACACCTTAACAAACGAACTTGCAAAAAGAGATGTCGTAGTATCTTTCAAAACAAAGAACAAACTTTCAAACATAATCACTGAGAGAACTAGACCAGATTCTGATAAAATTAATAAAACTGGAATTTACAAATTGATATGTGATGATTGTCCTAATTTTTATATAGGTCAGACAGCAAGATCGTTTTCCACTAGGTTTAAAGAACACATACTGAAGAAAAACTCAAAATCAGCCTACGCAAACTATCTTATATCCTCCAACCACAATTACACCAACATACATAATAACTTAGAAGTATTACATTTTTGCAACAAAGGGCATTACATGGACACTGTTGAAGAATTCGAAATTTATAAAGCACCAAAAAGTCAACCACAAAACATCCTGAACGAGAAATTGTCATTCAAATCCAACATTATTTATAACACCGCCATCCATATCACCAGTAAGCAGACAAGAAAAGAGCGAGATAAGGATAACACAGGGGTAGGGGTCAACGCTGCCGACACGTGACAGTCGCGACTTACCTTCCACCGGCGCCGTGTCTCGTGAATCAGCGTCTGGTCGACCAGTTTATTAAATGTATTTTCGTGTGTGTCATATCCGTATGTGTGTGCCATTTATTTATTTGTTTATATTTTTGACAAACTCTACATGAGGGATTAGCAAGACATTCTGGACCTGAAGATGTGCTATTTTTGAAAAGCATGAAACAGCTGTAGTCATCATACAGTAGAACCTCGCTAATTCGAACCTCGATAATTCGAAAACCTCTATTATTAGAAACTTTTGTCTGTTCCCCTCAGAAAACTTCTAAAATTCGAAAAATAATATACCGATAATTCGAAGTGATTTTTATGCTTTAGGCAGCCTCTATAATTCGAATTTGCACGTACTCAAGCCTCTACAATTCGAATTTATTGCCGTAATTCGAAGTGTTACCTCCACAATTCGAAGTCAACCTCTACAATTCGAACTGCGTTACCGTAAGCCTCTGCAATTCGAATTCACAACAAAAAATTATCCTGTTGAAACATGAACTGACGCTCTTATTGATCTTCCCACAGTTAGCTCATCAGTCTCCAACAGTTTTATATGCAACGTAGACGTCTTTAATAGTCAGTCAGATTTTGCGGTGTTAGGCCTAATTGATTGTTAGTTGATGAGTGTTAGTGCGAGTGCAGTGAGCAAGAATGAGTGGTAAGAAGTACAAGTCCTTAACCTTGGCAGAAAAACTTAAAATAATCGATGAAGTGAACAGTGGTGGAAAACGTAAAAAGGATATAGCTGAAGAGTATGGTATCCCCGCCAGCACATTGTCTACGATCCTTAAACAAGAGGAACTAGTTAGGCAACGAATGGAGGCAGGTAATTTAAACAATAAGAGAGTGCGTAAATCCGAATTTCCTGAAGTGGAGGAATGCTTAATAAAGTGGTTTAAGCAATGTAGGGACCATAACGTAAGTGTAGGGGGGCCAATCCTCAAAGAAAAAGCTGAAAGTTTTGCCAAATCATTAGGCCATGATAATTTTCGAGCAAGTAATGGTTGGTTGGAGAAATTCAAACAAAGAAATGACATTGTTTTTCGTAAGGTGTGTGGAGAGAGTGCAAGCGTTGATGACAATGTATGTAAAAACTGGAAAGAGGAACTAAAAACAATGTTGAAAGACTATGATCCTAAAAACATATTTAATGCGGATGAAACAGCCTTGTACTACCAATGTCTTCCCGATAAAACTTTAACTTTCAAAAACGAAAAATGTCATGGCGGTAAGAACAGTAAAGTTCGAGCAACACTTTTGCTTGCGAGTAATATGACAGGAACAGAAAAGTTAAAGCCGTTTATGATCGGTAAATACAAAAAGCCGAGATGTTTTGCTGGTGTTAAGTCATTTCCTTTTGAATATGACGCAAATCCAAAAGCATGGATGAATAGTTACCTTTTTGGGCAATGGTTGCTTAAGCTAGACAAACAGATGAAGAAGGAAAAACGTAAAATTCTTTTATTCATTGACAACTGTAGTGCCCATAATGACATCCCAAAGCTTGACGCAATCAAAGTTCAGTTCCTTCCTGCCAACACAACGTCAAAACTTCAACCGCTGGACCAGGGAATAATAAAATATTTCAAGACTCTCTACAGGAAAGAAGTTGTAAGACATATTTTATCAAATATCGAAGA
Organism: Macrosteles quadrilineatus; assembly: GCF_028750875.1. Taxonomy (NCBI): domain Eukaryota; kingdom Metazoa; phylum Arthropoda; class Insecta; order Hemiptera; family Cicadellidae; genus Macrosteles; species Macrosteles quadrilineatus. The sequence continues at coordinate 21,657,500 of NW_026542600.1, forward strand.
AGAGAAAGCCATCGTTCCAATCAACATCCTACAAGCGATGAGAATGGCAAACAAATCATGGGAAAATGTAACGCAAGAAACAATTGCTAATTGTTTTAAAACGTGTGGATTTGTAAATGGAGAAACTGAACCAGAAATCGTCACAGTTACACCAGATCCTGTTGAAGATCTAATCGAGAGCGAATGGAATGCCATAATGACTCACTGTAATGTAAATGACACAACATTTGAAGACTTTGTTGAAGTCGACAACGATGTAGCAGTCGCCGGAACGTTGACAGAAGACGAGATAGTGGCGGCAGTGGCCGACAGGGACGAGGCAGAAGCAGACGACGATGGGTTGGGTGGCGACGACGAGACGGGAGCAGACGACCAGCTTCACTTCGTTACAATAAAGGAAGCGCGGCGTGCGGTAGAAACCATTCGCAATTTTATCGAACAATCTAGTGACACTGGTGGTAATGTTTTTTCAGCCATTGTAACCATTGAAAACAGTATTGATATTCAATGCAAAAGAGCCTTAAAACAGTCACGAAATAAACAGACTTTTTTAATACAGAATGAACAATGTTCAATTTCATTTTCTTTGATTTAATATGTCATTTTTAATACTGTAATTCAATATGTCCTGTACGGTAATGTATATAAACAGTATTTTGTCCAAGAGATGTGTGTTTGAATTGTATTCTGTTTAGCTTTTAAATAATAAACTTGGACCTCTGTAGTTCGAACTTTATCATTTTGACCTCTATAATTCAAACTCCCCACACATAAAACTGGGACCTCCATAATTCGAATTTTATTCATTCTGACCTCTATAATTCAAACTCTCTATATTTCAAACTTCCTATAATTCGAAGTATATTGACTTTCCTGTGAAATTCGAATTAGCGAGGTTCTACTGTACTACTAAACTGATCGTTTTGACAGAAAACAGGTAATTTAAACCTATATTAGTTTATTCAGACGATCTAGAGGCCATTCCATCACCTAATTATTAGTTATTTATTTTGTAGTAAATTATGCTCAATGCTATTAATCCGATTGTTCTTCCTTTTTTCTCTAGGCACAGTATTTGTAATGTGCTATTTTAGATGATTTGTTGACTAACATATGTTGCGACTCTTGTTTACCTTCTTATGTTATGTCACAAATAATGTCATGGCGACCAATAAACTCCTTAAGGCCCATGTTAAATTTGTAAATGTTTGAATTCACGTAGGGATAAGCGCTGTGGTCCGATTTGTACCATTTCAGATTTATACCTTCTTATAATTAGTTATTATGACTGTTCTAAATTTCGTGCAGATCGATTCAGCCGTTCAGGAGGAGTATTTGTAAAACAAAATCAGGAGTGTAGTATAAGAGCTTTGCTCGCTTCGCTCAATCAATTAGGGGTATTTTATTATATAGGTAAAATAACATGGGTAACAAAATTCCAAAAACTAATTCTTGGAGGACAAAACTTCTTCCTTTATTTTTTTAAGATAATATCAGTAAGTAAGAAAAAAATTACTTGAGAACAAAATTTGTTCTAATAAATAATCTTAGTATATTTAGTGTAAGTGCCAATTTTATTAGCAGCATTGGCCAGCAGAAAAAAATGTAATGATAAAGCATAAAGCAAATTAAAAGAATGCAAAAATAAGCTCTGCTCAAAACTGAAGTCGAAAATATTTAAATTAACACTTTTATAACTAACAAACTAGGCTATTTACAACATAACTTTGCAAGAAATAAGAACATTGGAGGAGTGAGAACTGAGCGATGGTAAAAACTAAGCTTTTTATGCAGACAAAATAGCGACTTCAAACACACAATATAAGCACGAATCTGAATATGAATATTTACCCATTACTTTCATTTGTCGAATTGTTTTGAGTAAGTCTGAAAAGAGTGAAAGAAATATAAGCCAGCTTTGATTAACCCTTAAAACATCAGAGAACAAGAATCTAGAAACAAATAGAATTTTAGAACAAATGTAGCATTGATTTATATTTCCAACATCTAAAATACATCCAATCAAACCAGTACGTAAATAATATGAGTAGCAATAATACATGTTTGTGAGTCAGGGGTGTATCGTCTCACCATTGCTTTGCTGGATATTTACACTTAGGCCCGAGGCCTATAGCGCCTATGTGACCGGGCAAACAATGTTTAATAAGGCAACCAAACTCTTACAATCACTTATTTGAACACCAACTATCCCCAATTGTTTCGCATAATCAAATCCACTGTTACTATTATTACTTTTTCTGTGGGGTTGGGGTAATCGTTACTATTACTTCATTGCATTGCGGATTCAGTCCAATACCTGGTGTCATCAAAGGGGTAGCTGGCCACAACTGCACCACCATGCAAGTTTCCAGAGAGTACAAAGGTATTGTTCATGATCCATTTCATCATCGCCAAAGTTTCAGGTTGTCGATTGTTATCATCTGAGTTTGTGTCAAACTGGTCTGGAAAGTCTCGGTTCAGATCAACACCATTAGCATTATTCCTGCCTCTGTATGTACCTAGCGAGTCACATAAGCCTTCCTGAAACATATCAAACATATATATATATGGAATGGTGACACTCATTTTCTCCTTGGTCCTGTTTCATTTGACCAAAAGTAATATATGATTTCTACTTTTAGGATAAAGGATGATTGCTAATATAGGATAACAATAAGCGAAAAGGTATTAGAGTAATGGATATAAAAAGGGGTTTTGAAACTAAGTTAAGTAAAAACAATCAATAGGCATGACCATGACAGTATTGGTGTTGTAAAAACCTGACCGATGCTCTGCCATCGGAGTAGGAGTCTTTCATTTTTATTTTTCGTATAGGCCTATCATCAAAAATTGGCTTTAATTTAAACTAATACATGATGTATTTTTTTAGTGTGTTACAATTGGGCGTTGAGAGCTTTTGAAGACACAAGCACAGGCTTGTTGGCAGCCAAGCTGATAGAAGAGAAGCCAATGAAATCATAATAAGATGAATGCACATTATTCTTAGCAATAGATCACCCTATAGGATACTCAATCTTGATGTACGGTATGACGTTTTAAGTTAAGTTATGTTCACTACAGCTAGGAGTTGAGTTTGCAAACCCAACGACTAAGTAGGCCTATTTGGAACAAAAATACTTACTTCAACCACTTAACTTGACATCTACTAAACAGAGGAAACAACATGCTGTTTGATTTACAGCCTAGCTGTATACAACCAAGTACGTTTTAACGTGGTTATAGTGATTCTCAAACTTTTTTTGCTTGGAGGAATCACCTTCATCCTAGATTGTTATGTAAGAGATTCAGCTATTAATATTACAAATTATTATTGTTATCAGATAGAAAATGTCAAATAGCCACCATTTTGAATTGGTAGGATTCAGAAACCTGATAGGCTATTTTGTGCAAGATTGGTCTTATTTATTACTAAGTTACTTGCATGTAGGCATTTTTTAAATTATATTATCATGTTTAAAGCACAATTTTAATAGTACAAAAACAGTGGAGATAACATTTTTAAATCAACAACTCGTTTCATTATTATAACCTTAACTTAACCTACCTCCTAATCTAACCTAACTTCAAAACATGGATGTACAGCGTAAGCTTGAAAATCTCGATCCAAACAAAGGAGCTGGTCCAGACAATATTCCTCCTCTTATACTTAAACACTGTGCACCTATTCTTGCACCCCACTTGTTTATACTTTTCAAGGCTCTGCTGAGTACCGGAGTATTTCCTGACAGCCTTAAAATTGGATATGTCGTCCCCATTTTCAAGACAGGCGATCGGAATGATACCAAAAACTACAGACCCATTGTAATTTTGTCTGCAATAGCGAAGGTCTTCGAGAGCATAGTACTGGATTTTCTTTACTTTAATTTGCGTAAATGCATTTCTCCTGAGCAACATGGCTTCCTTCGCTCCCGATCCACCATCTCCAACCTACTTGAATTTCAAGATGTTATCATGGGTGCCTTCGTTGACTCCTGCCAAGTAGACTGCATTTATATTGACCTGTCAAAGGCATTTGACAAGGTCAATCATCGCCTTCTGATAGCTAAGCTTGATGGCTATGGTGTTTGTGGCTCCCTGCTTAAATGGATCGATAGTTACCTAAAAGGAAGACATCTTATTGTTAAGTGCGATGGCAGTTCATCACGCCCATTCAAAGTATTGTCTGGTGTTCCTCAAGGGTCCCACCTTGGCCCGTTACTCTTTAGCCTATTCATAAATGACATCAAGTTTGTAATAGGTTCAAAATTTCTCATGTTTGCAGATGACATGAAGGTCTTTAGTAGGATATCAAGTGACCGTGACAAAATTTATCTCCAAAACTCTCTCAACAACATTGAAGACTGGTGCAAAAATAACGCTATGCAGTTGAATGTCGACAAATGTGTAGTTATCTCATTCAAACGGGGTTCGGACTTCTTAATACACGACTACACACTCAATGAATCAGTTCTGAAGAGGGTTTCCAAAGTTAAAGATCTGGGAGTTATTATGACACCATCTCTAAATCCAATGGAGCACATTACGCACATCACTGCAAGAGCAAACTCCATGATTGGATTCATCCTAAGATCAACAAAGGGTTTCAACTCTCCCCTTACTCTCGTGACCTTATATAAAGCCCTTGTTCGTCCAATACTTGAGTATGGTTCCACAATTTGGTCCCCTCATCAACTGAACCACATTAACCAGTTGGAAAGCATCCAGCGCCGCTTCGTCAGACTTCTTGGATGTAGGCTTGGGTTTGACTACCTACGTACTCCTGTGAGTGAGGTCGAATCTCTTTTTGGCCTCACCCCTCTTCACGTGAGGCGGCAACACTCGGACCTACTGACACTTTTCAAGTTGGTTAATGGGCTCCTGGACTGTCCGGATCTACTCTGCGGCATCCACTTGCATATACCAACAGGAACCCGTTCCAAAACGATATTCCGTAGACGCTACCAACCCACCTACTATGCAGCTAACAGCGGCCTTTCGAGACTTCTACGTACTGGGAGTGATGTCGCAATCCACCTGGACTTCTTCCACGACTCATTGTCCTCGTTCCGGAGAAAGGTCGCCTCCCTGCTTATGTGATAATAATTCTAGTCACTAACTGTAGAATCTCACCTTCCTTAGCTCTAGTCGAATTAATCGTTCCTGTTGTTGCTGCCAAGTATCACCTCTCGCTCTCATGTCATGTTTTTTTTTTGTAAAATCAAATTTTTTGCCACATTGTACTATTATCCAAAACTATCTTCACTGCTTCTAATTTATATTGTTAACTTATCGTCTTTCCTTGTCTATTTTGTTATTTTTGTTATTGCTATTGTTATTGTTATTCAAGATTGTTATTATATAGTATCTATTACTTGTTACTTGTTACTTGTTAATTTTTGTTCATTAATTATGTTCTTGCTGTTACCACTCACTGTTGCATGTATTTTGCCATCTTTTAATATTGTATACATTCTTGTAAACTGGTGTAAACCGTTGGGAAATAAATAAATAAATAAATAAATAAAAACACTTAATACAGCCCCGAATCAACATAAAGAACAACCTCCCATCCTAAAATGCCTAAATAAGGAGTGGTCAGTCAGCCCATAAAAAAATTATCCCCGTAATGAGACGATTTTTCTTAAAAGGAAACATTATTAACTAGCCTAATGAATCACTTAAGAAGTGTTTCTAAAGTAGGCCTAAATCATTATATCAACGATAGGCTATACTTAAATCTTCCTATAATTTCTCAACTTGCTTCACTTCACTTCACTTCTCTCATGTGAGTGAGGTGACGCTATTGTTGATTGACAGATGTCCAAAATTCGCAATTTTACAAACATTCCTGACCACATTTGTCACACTTTACTACATTACTGAGAATACTATGTTCTACATCATCTTCATTTATTATTCGTATAATATAATAATACCTTACATGCAGGAATTTCGCGGCCCAATCACTTACATGTCGTCGTTCTTGATAAGGACAATGGGCAAGACGAACATAGAACGTAGTCAGGGCACTGAGCCGTTGTTTCGTTGTCATTCTCCCCTATCTGGGAAGTACTTTAACACGAGCCTTTTAGTAATATGCAAGTCAATATTTGTTGTAAAAGATTTAAATCTATATATAAAATAGCCAAGCACAATTTTTGTCAACAGAACTCCTCTGTGTGGTTTCGCAACCGATTTTGTTAGTTAAGGAAATATCTCATTGAGTAGATGTCATATAAGGTCTTACATGTTGAAAACGTCCCCTGGGCTGTTACCCCAGTGGCTTTTAAAGTTCCAATGTTTAGGTACCTTTTTTGTTTACATAGGTTCAAACTATTTCTTTTGGTTACAGTTTTGGTATTATTTGTATTTGTTTTTTTTTTTTTTTTTTGTAATGAAAACAGAGATCATATCTTTTGAGATTACATGGCTTAAGTTTGATTTTTTAATTTTTTTCACTAGCCTATTTCCTGCTTTTTTAATGGCACTTCTTTAGTAGGCCTACTCTTCTCTGCTTTTTTAAGACCACAGCGTCGCCGGACAAATATAACCGGTAATCGTAGCAGTATTTAGCTGGAGAGCTTCATCTGGACTCTGTGTACTGATTCAAAGACTACCTAGATTAAAAGAACTTGTGACCTTCTGACACTGTGTTCCCTTTCACATTGGAACGGACGCAGTTTCCTTCGCATTCGCAATGACGTGTGTCAAAATTGGAGTGTATCTTCCGAAACCTGTGTTTGGACACAGCCAGCTTATAGAGAAAGGTCTCTTCGTAGAAGACACTTCCGGGCAGGGTCGCTTAAAGATAATCTTTGTGTTTATACTAAAACATTCCTTATCGTGAACTGATTTGACATTAAAATTAACTGTTAAAGGATATAAAATGTGTATTTATTACACCAATGAGCGCATTAGTTTGTTCTAGGTTCGTTGCAAAATAAAAAGCTTTGACGTTCACTGAGAATTGGAGGAAATGGATACTAATAGGCTAACAGGTTTAGGCATATCAGTCATAGGCAATGCTGCCCTTGGAAACAGCTACTTACAGTTGGAAACTGTTCTACGCAGTTTAATGAACTCACACAATCGTGCGACCATTTTAATATCGGAAGAATAATAGCCTACAGGTACATTGAAAACTTAATATGTTGAGCTAAAAATGAGGAAGTAATTTAACCAGCCTTGACTTTTCAGATTGGTTGAATCCATATCCACCAGAGTGCACTGCATAGGCTAGTATCTGTCAAACATCGCAAATGTAAACAGTTCCATCTGTCAAACAGGGCAATATGTAAACATGATAGGCCTAATCTATTACAAAAAAGTAAAAAAAACACATTTTCCTTTAAGAGCAACGGAAAAAAACAGTAGGCCTACAGTTGTGATCTAGAAATAATTCTACATAACCTAACAGAATTATAAAGTAGGCTACTGGTACAAATTTTCTAAGGCTGTTATCTAGAAATCTACCTAGGCCTATGAATGTAACTTATATAGGATCCTACGGTCACGTTAATCGCAATAGGCTAAATAGGCCTACTGCTGTCCGCGCTACCGTCGGTAGCGACAGGCCTTAATGCAGCCGCAGAGAACGTGATGAGCGTAAAACTGTTAGCCTACTAGGCTACAATTTTTCTGTTCAAGACCATACAAACACTTACCACAGACGATGCAAATCCATCTGGATTGAGGGATGGAAGGAGATATATATCCACAGTATCGAGTAACCTTCTGACTCTAGGGTCAGAGTTATAATTCTCTAATAAATATTGGGCTAAATAAATTAGGACTTCTCTTCCAATCGATTCATCACCATGCATGTTTGCTACGTATTTGAACATGGGTTTGAGGGAAGACTTTTGATCTACATCACTAGTGATTCTTATAACCCATAAGTCCCTTCCTTGCACTGACTTCCCAATACTAAAATAGTCACTCAGAGTAGGGTATTTGGATTTGAACTGTTTGAAGAGCACTTTAACTTCTTCATTACTAAGATATTTTGGGTTCTCTAGAAACGAATCATTATGAGCTTCAACACTTGAAACTAAATATAGAGTAAAAGTTAAGAGTGGAATCAATGCCAACTTCATTCTGTGTACCTAGCCTAGGGCCTACCAACAAATTAGGCGTATCACTTCGATCTAACCTAACAAGGAAAACAGATACTTATTATACAATGTCAAAAACACTTCCCTGTAAAAAGTTTACTGAAGGTATATTCGACAAATCTTTAAACCAACACAGAATCAGTCGCATTAAACATTTATTATTATTTTAATTTTGTAACTAAATCCTAAATCACAGTAACATAACACACATTGCCGATCAAAGGATCAACAAGTCAACACAATAAGGAAGAAGAAGACAAAGACACGAGACAGAAAGGAAAGGACTGGACGACTGAACGAACCGAATGAAAGGTGGAAGAAACCACTGAGCTAAAATTATAATTGGAGGTATCACTGCCATGGCAGAAGTCTGTCAAAAGCGTGTCGCTGATTTTGTTAGGTTGGTATAGCAGCGAGTTTTCTTATCATAGCAATAACATGGCTTCTATAACTAGGTTGGTATAGCAGTGAGTTTTCTTATCCAATAACATGGCTTTTTATATCTCACACCTCACGCAAACATGGCGGCTGGCGACACGCATCTTTGACATTCAGTGCTACCTCCAGTTAGAATTATAGCTCAGTGGAAGAGACCTACACAACGGCGCTGACTGAAGGGCCACCAACCACCAACTGCAACTATAAAAAAATATTTGTCTTCATCTCTGAGAAAAAACTTAGAATTCTGAGATTAAAGTCAGAGGGGAAGTAGTACGGCCACTTTTAAGGCTAAAAATTTGGGATTCATTTAGGGTAACTTTAAGGAGCCCCCCCAAAAATCAAGTGTAATTTTGGTTCGCCTTCAGAGTAAAACCGCATGGTACATAAGGGGTAGCTAGGGAAAAGCCCCCTATGTGAGAACACATTATTTTTATATTGTTATGTGAGAGTATACCTTTTACTCGCCTTGTGTTCGCTGGGGGCTCCACCTCCAGGCCCTCTATCTGTTAGTCCTTATTTAGAAATTTAGGAGGGGGGGTAAATTGCCAACCCCAAGAAGCGTGCTAAATTTTCTAGCATTTCCTTGCATTTCTCAAGTCTTTCTCAAATTTGTATTCTCCATAAGAATGTTATTGGGTGGGGATTTGATATTTCGGGTAGGGTTATTCTATTGTAAAATGTCACTTTTCGAAAAGGTGCAAGACCTACAATCGTGCCAAATTTCATATTTTCAGCTAATCTAGAAGTGGGCAAACGTGATTTGGGCCGATGCACCTGTAATGATAACATGGAGGGAATTCAATATTTCGTGGGGGGGGGGTTATTATTTTCAAATGTAAGTTTTTGAAAAGGGTACAAGACCTAAAATCGTCCCAAATTCCAGATCTCCAGCTAATCTAGAAATGGGCAAACGTAATTTAGACCGATGCACTTGTACAGAATCAAAGTTTCTATTTGTCATGATAGTCATCCCTGTAAACTATATATTTTGGTAAAAAAAAAACTGTCTCTTTGTTTGCTTTGGTCGATGTTATTTTCAAGAAATAAATTGTTCTAGTCCAGAGGGTTAACTCTGCTAAAGGTAGCAATATTGTTTGTCGAAAATTGTAAGTTAATAATTTTTTGATCACTTTAGTGAAAGCAGAATATTCATATAAATTCATCTAAAAGCCCTCAAATCCCTTGTTGCAAATCATTGCCTAATAAACTAACTATCTCAACTAATAATGCATTATCCTCAGTTGTTAAAAAAAGTAAATTAGTTGTAACCTTTCCCGTTTCTTTTTTTAATACACAAGAAAATGCCATAAACTTAAAACATTAACTTAGACAATTTTCGACCATACTTTACGCTTTCAAAGTCCCGGGGCAGATAAATATTTTTAAAATATCATACTAATATTAAATGTTCGAAAGTTAGTGTGTTTTTGTTTGAAGTTCAATCATGCATTTACAACTGGTTGGATTGGGTTTAAATGTGGTATGATGATAGCTCACATTTCCGATTAGCACATAGACATATTCTTATCTCAAAAATCCTTTCGGGTTCCGCCCCAGAGGCTCTAGATCCCAGACAGCACACTTTCTCCTCAGGACATCCCACGGATATTGTGACAGGATATGCAAGATATCCCATAGTAGTCCTATGGTCAACCTGGGATATCCCAGGATATCCGCAGGAATGCGTAATGTCCCCGCTCGGGGATGTCCTACGGATAAGCTCAAGCTCACAGCATATCCGCGGTGGGACATCCGAGGTCATCCCAGGGTAGTCCTCAGGACATTCTCAGGACATATGGGACTACTATGGGATGTCCCTGGGATAAAGTGTGGTCTGGTCCTGAACATAAAAAACACAAAATAATATAGATTATATAATTATTATTGCTCTGTGTTCTCCTTACTTTACTTTAAATTTTACTCATTTTATGTTTTTTCCGTAACTTTACTCCTTGACCTCCAAAACTTAATTTTATCTGAAAATTTGAAGATTTTTTGCCACTTTTACGAGCCCCATGTTATTCTTATGGAGAATAAGATTGAAATATAATGACTTTGGTATGGTCATATGAATCGTTTAGAAACGTGCTAGAGACTTGGAATTTGGTACTATTGTAGTAAGGGATCATAAGTTTATGGTGAATTTAGCAAAAGTCCCATTTTCAATTTTTAATCACACTAAAAATCCAAAATGGCGGACCTCTAAAAACGACATTTTTTTCAATCGCCTATAGCTCGAAAACGGTAAGAGATAGAAAAGATTTGAAAGGATTTTCATGAACGGGAATCAAATTTCCTACAAACCCCTTCAGGCGTTTTCCGAAAATCGCACTCATTAACCTTCAAAAAACGCCCTACTCTCAAAATTTTGTAAATTTCTTTAATTTTTTACCGGTTTTCGCCATTTTTTCATACTTAAATAATTTTTTTTGCAAAAATTGATATTGTTCTGTATTCTCCTTACTTTATTTTAAATTTTACACACTACGTGTTTTTTCGTAACTTTACTCCTTGAACCCCAAAACTTAGGTTTAATGTCAAAATTTGAAAGTTTTTACGAGCCCCATGTTATTTTTATGGAGAATAACATTTACCCCATAAAAACCACCATAAATCCCCGTTCCCATGGTCCATTCATGCTATAGATTTACTCTGGTTTACTTAAGGTTTCATCCCCCTATCGTATTTACAACCCCCCCCCCAAATATTAAATCCCCCCCAATGTTATTCTTACAGGTGCATAATTCTAAATCAAGTTTACCCATTTCTAGATTGACTGGATATCTGAAATTTTGCATGATTGTAGATCTTGCGCCCTTTCCAAAAAGTGAAACTTTACCAATATAATTCCCCCCCCCACTAAATATAGAACCCCCCCCCCCAATGATATTCCTACAGGTGCATCGGTCTAAATCAATTTTACCCACTTCTAGATTAGCTAAAGATCTGAAATTTGGCTCATTTGCAGGTTTTGCGCCATGGCCCATTTCTATTTACCCCCAAACCAAAAAGGGGGCCTGGGGTATACTAATGTTTGGGCACTTCTAGACGAGCTAGAGACTTGAAATTTTCGGTGTTTTATAGGTCTAGTGCCCAAACCCCCGGGAAAATTCCGAAAAGTAGCATTTTTCCCTTTCAACCCCCCCTAAATTGACAATTTCCCCCCCGATGTTATTCTTACGGGAAATAACATTGAAAAATACCGACTTTCGTACGCTCATCTGAACCGTTTAGAAACGTGCTAGAGATTTGGAATTTGCGTAGTATTGTACTATGGGATCTTACGTTACCGGTGAAATTCGGAAAAACCCCACTTTCAAAATTCAACCCCCCAAAAAAATTCCATAAAAATTTCGGTTTTGGGAAAACACGTTTTCTTAAAACCGCTGTGGCTCGAAAACCGTAAGAGCTAGAATCGATTTGAGGAAAAATCGTAGGTTCGGAATGAAATTTTCTACAAGACACTATTATGGGTTTTTCGAAAGTCGCCCTCCTTCACCTTCAAAAAACGCCCTACTTCCAAAAATTGTGAAAATTTTAGATTTTTTTAACGTGTTTTTAATTTTTTAAACTACTTTTTGTACGTATATTTGTACTTTTTATGCTTCCAACATTGAAAGGAAAGTGCCTTAAGTGACCTTCTATAATTTTTACCTACTACAAAAAATTAAAAATTGCAGATTTTTTATAACAAAAGTTCGTTTTTTAACGTATTCCTTATTGGCAAACTAGACGTAAACGTCAGTAGGTGAAATATGGGCGTTTGGTGACAGAAAAAGCTTTTTTGTCACTTCGAGAGTAGCTAGGAAGCTGACATTTTTTGTAAATTTTCGTCTGGGTACCAAACCACCCCGGAAAAAATGTACTCTTTCTGAAATACCTAGCAACTGCAAAGTTTTAAGTTTTAAACGCAGAAAATTTTCGCAAACAAAATCCTGTCCCCCGAGGAACATTCCCACAACCCCCAAACAAAAAAGGGGGCCTGGGGGCGGAGCTCCCAGCGAGCCTAAGGCGAGTCTATCAATATATCATTGGATGGGGTCTCCACCTATGTGCGTTCTTTAAACAAAATATTTCAAATAAGGAATATATAAGGTTTACTAAACCCTAAATCCTGACTTGATCATTCTAGGTGGAACCCCATTTGTGGAAGTGGTGGGGATGGAGGGAGGGCAACAGTGAAAAAGACAAAAAGTAATATAGCATAGATTAACGCACAGAATTGAATCCATAGAGAAACTTATTTTCACAGTTTTATAACACAAACGAGCAATTTACTTGTACAATACCAACGTACGCAACATATAAATACAATAATTCTATTCCATTGATCACAATTTTTATATCTTGATTAAGTAGGCCTATGGTTGATTTTTGATTAATCTTAGGTTGTGAGGAATCAAAACTACACATCTGTGAGTGTAAAATTCAGATGAAGGCTTAAAATATTGTTTGAAAATTTCATATAATTAATAACCTAACCGCAATTTCATAGTTAAGAAACGCTTAAATGAACTAAGAATACGTACACATGATGCGTTTGTTTACGAGGAAAAGCATTTGATCAACATATTTCTGAAACTTTGAGTTTGCTTTGTTATATTTGTAGGGTAAAACAAGTTTTTATTTTAGTAGGAGCCTTCTTACTTGACAAAAATATCTAATTTAGGCAAGACATACCATCGTACCGTTTAGTGTTTGATTAATTATTCCTACAATGAAAATTTGGAATGGAGAAAGATGTAAAAACGGTGGATGTAAACAAAATGCGTACAGCAGGCCTATTATCATTTGAATTTGAGGATGGGGAGGAATTAATTTTTAATTATAGAGTTTTTTGTATTTTCCCCGTTGTTGATAGCATCATCATACACTCTTTCTTTTTTACTATTCTGATTGTATCAAAATAAATTATTCACAAAAATGGATAATGTTATATGATGTAAAATAATGTACCCAACAATTAATTTTGGTCCTATAATATTTTTCCTTTGCCGTTTTCATTCACATGCCACACAGAACTTTTTTTACTAACAGGTCTTTCATATTTGTATTAATAACTTTAACAAATCCATGTTTATGGACTCTAGCTATCTAAAGCACAATGAACAATCTTTTCCCAACAATTAGATATGGCTTCTGTGCAATGAAAAAGTCAAAAACTTAAATTAATAAATTTTTCTTCCGAAATCAATTGTTTACAAAAATTAAATAATGCCATACGATGTAAAATAATGTGCCCAACAATTATGGTGATGATCATGTAACATCTTTTTGTATCTAGTATAATCTTAAGTTATTTTGAGCCTGAAGTTCAGCTAACGTCTTTAGCGCTCAGCTTACAACGAGTTTTTGTAATCATAAAACTATTATGTAAAGATCCCCCGCCCCTTTTTTTATCGTTTCAAATAGTATTATGCTTGAATTTATAAAATGTGAAAAAAACCCCACCACTGCAAACCTGCAGACTAAGCTAATTTCTTGGGTGTACAATAAAAATGCCTCCTTAAAAATACCACATTTATTCTCTATTTAAATAGAATTAGTTTAACGAGTACTTAGGTTTGCTGCAACAAGTACGGTAAAAAAGTGGTTTTTTTTCAAAATGTTAATAGTTTAATAAAAAATGAATGTATTTTCGGAATTTGATCAAAATATGTTCATAAAAAGCAAACCACATCTGAAAGAGATAGTTGTTGTTGTTGTAATTTCAAAATCTATATGCTTTTTCTGAAGTCCAAATTAATATTGAATATTTTTGTTATTATCTGCACGGTACTTTTGTTAATATATAATATACAGTTTTACTGGACTGATGGTTTGATTAGTGGAGATTAAGATTTGCAAATAATGAATTATGAAAGTTTGTTTTAGTTATGGTTTATGGTGATAAATTTAAAAAAACCCTGTTTTCCATTATAAATAGAAAACAATTGTATTTTACACGTTTTTTTTTTATTTGGAGGAAACCTTTTCCTACCTTTATTAAGTATTTTCAAGAAATGCCTAGCAATTGTAGAAAATTTCATTCTCTTTCAGAATAAATTACCACCTTCCTCTGCGGTCGATTTATTAGCAGGGCTTTTTTTTAACCAATTTTCCCTATGTGTGTGTTTCGTGTGGAAATGTTTCTGTGTTATAACAACGCCTTTTGGCCGAACAGTTTGATGGTAGAGCACAATGAAGCTGACACGGCCGTAACAATACAGGAGCTGAGCTGGCTGACGAATGTAACACTTCAATTTAGTTTTATAGAACCAGCTTTGGGGGAAGAAAATATGGAAAAAGACCCCATAATTATAGTTTAACTTAACATGCCAGTAGAACAACAAATGCCACACGTATAGTTTAGTCTTAGATGGGTTGGCTCAATAACTAATTTAATTCAGCGAGTCTACGCCCCTGAATTTAACTTTCCTCCCGCCGAATGGCAACACTGCCAGGTAAATGCAGTGATGTAGTCAGTATTTAGGAACTAAATTTCCCGTTCGAGCCCGTGTCTTCCGACACGGTGGCAAAAAGCTTAATTAATTAATTGTACTTTACTTATTTATTTACTTATCTAATTTTATTTATATAGATTCATATCAACCAATACACCATTTACAAAATAATACGTGTTTTAAGCACATGAGCAGAATGAATAGATAAATACCCCCGCCGCAGCAAACCTGCAGACTAAGCGAATTTCAACTTGTCTGATTACATTTTTACTAAAATATTTCCATAAATAAGACATATTATTCCCTATTTAAATAACATTAGGTTTAACAAGTGCTTAGGTTTGCTGCTACGGGGAAGGTAAAAAGTGTTTTTTGACCATACATCAATAGTATAGGATGAAATAAATAAATTTGCCAAATTTTATCAATATATACCCATAAACAAGTAAACTACAACAATTTTCATTTTCTCCATAAGAATAACATGGGAATTTTTAATTACACTATTTTTGATTTTTCTCCGTGACCGTTAGGCATACAACAGCGCTTCAATATACTAAATTATTTCTTTTTTTAAGCTCTACAAAATGTTTTAGAAAGAAATCGCAAAATTTTTTGTTTTTAGGTTCAAAAATAGGAACAACCCATTTTTACCCCATAAAAACCCCCATAATCCCCCGTTCCCATGGTCCGATTATGCTGGATCGCGAACTCGTTCGAATAAACGTAGGTTTACACGTTTGTGCCAAATTTCATCAAAATCGGATCATTTTTGCTCGAGTTATCGCGCTAACGGACACATATATATATATATATATAAATATATATATAAATATATATACATATATATATATGAATTTGAACGGATGGTGTTTTTGCCCTCTAGGGACCTCAAAATGAAAAATTAGATCGGTCTCGGGTCCAGGTCTTACCATGAGTACTACGGTAATAGCTTATTCCCTATATGGGAAATTCGCTAAAATAACAAGATACGTTACATTATAACCATTGAACAAAGCAGCATTGCAATAAAAATAATAACAACAAGACAACAATGTAACAACTAACAGATAATAACATTAACAGAGTACTGTGCAGATAATAACAAAAATATTCAATATTAATTCGGACTTCAGAAAAAGCGTATAGATTTTGAAAGTAATGTACAACAACAACAAATATCTCCTCAAGATTTAAGAATAAGTCAACTGTGGTTTGCTTTTTTATGAACATATGTAGATCAAATTAAAAAAAAAACATTCATTTTTCACTAAATTATTAACATTTTGAAAAAACCTACTTTTTTACCCTCCTTGTTGTAGCAAACCTAAGTACAAGTTTAACAAATATAAAAAAAACTGAACTATATAAGATACTATAAAACACACTAGAAATATTATAGCTATTTACATTACAAGTGTAGTAAGAGCGTTTTTACTTCACGCAGGTGAATGTTGTGCAACGAGCGGAAGCGAGTTGCATAATTCACCTAAGAGATGTAAACACGCTCTTGCGTAACGTGTAACGTACAAAATTTTACCTGACCCGACAATATACATGGGTTTACGTACAATATTTTTCATTATCCATTTCACTCATCTTCTATCAGTAACGTTCTTTTACTAACAAAAGCTAGGTTAGGTAGGAAAATACTTTAAAGCATAACAATAACATTCAAGCACACAGCTGATTTATAGCGTTGAACGTCGTTGGCTCCATAGAGTTATATTTTTTAAGTTAAGCACTCAATGTTATTTAAATGGGTTTCTTTACATCACCGAGTGAGTTTTTGATACTTTACATCACTCGAGAAGTAAGGAAGTTGTATACATCGCGCTTGGGATAGGGAAGTTTAACATGGCGGGTTAGGTAAAAACAATTAAACCCACGAAAATTCACACCATCTCCTCAAATCCCACTTAATTGGAGTACACATAGCATACAGTTAATACTGCACTGTGTGGATTAATACATCATCCTTATACATTGAGTCGTTGATTAGGCATGGGTCCTTATTTTAGAAATAGGCATGAGTTTACATTTTGGATCAGTAATATTTTCAAAAACATAACGTGAAGTTATATTTATATGTTTACAAAACCTCTTTTTGAACACTATATGTTTGAAGCGATGTTATGGTTGTACAGGGGAACCTTGATAAGAAGACCCTCGATAACAAGTCACCCTTGATAACAAGTGTCATTTTCAAATCCCCTAAAAACTATTTTACCCCTAATCACATGTTATTACAAACCTCGATAAGAAGTCAACCTTGATAACAAGTCTTATTTTACAATCCCCATGAGAGTCTTGTTATCAAGGTTCTAGTGTATACAAATTTGTCTTTATGGCCTTTTGCACAGAGTTTTCATAAAAAAATGTGCACCCTTGACAACGCCACAAAATTGTATGCTAAAAAATGGGGTGAAGCACTAATAATCCTTTTTTTGCTAGAGTCGGTCCAGTGTCCACATGCATTGTTTATAGTCATGGCAAAGGTGAGTTTTATGTTAAATTCCTTCTTTGTCAGTTTGGAAGGATTGCTCACTGTTGTGTGAAATGACAACAGTTAGCGATACGGCGATACCTATATGATAGGCCTAATAGTTTTCTATTTTGCATTGATTTATAAGTTTAAAACATGAAGGGCTTAAAAAGTTCAAAGATTGTAATGGATTGGTAAAAATCCAAATTTGAACTGATATTTTAATTTCAAATTTAATGCTGCACCTCTTCTGTGATGGCTTTCTGCTCTTCCACTATATATTTATCTATAGTCATAGGCAAGTATCTTTATTCATAGTATACATGGTTGTACATAAATAGTTTCAAATAAGTTAAAACTATGATTAAGCCATTTTCAATTTGTCTAAAGAGTGAAAGGACAGGTCCATTTAATATTCCTTGAGACGTGTTTTTAAAATGTTGGGTTTTTGTTCTTTTTGAATTTTTAAAGGAATAAATTTAAAAAAAAATCATCTCCTGCATTGGCAGTCTTTTTTTTAAGAGCTCTAATATATGTTTTCCAATTACAAAGTTATTTTTGTTACGTGTATTGTAGTTTTGATTATTACCTGCTCTTCCATTGCCCTGTTCCTCCTTGATGTTGTAGAGACATTTTGTTTGTTTCCTTAATAAAAACTGGCTAAGGCAAAACAATAATATCCCGCCACAGCAAACCTGCAGACTTAGCGAATTTCCATTCGCCTGATTGGATTTACACTAAAATGTCTTCTTAAAAACGTCACATTGATACCCTATTTCAATAAAATTAGTTTAACGAGTACTTAGGTTTTCTGCAACAGGGAGGGTAAAAAAGTGTTTTTTGTTGTAAAATGTTAATACTGTAGTTTAGTTTTTGGCCTCTAGGGACCTCAAAACGAAAAAGTAAATTGGTCCCAGGTCCAGGTCTTACCATGAGTACTACGGTAATAGCTTATTCCCTATATGGGAAATTCGCTAAAAACTGGATAAGACAAAAAACCAGCTTTGCTGTCTTGAAGTGCTGAAAAAAATTGCTTCTGTTGCTGCAGCAAGAGGTTGTACGTCTGTTCAGATGGGTTTTGTCCGAAGAACTCTTCCCCAAATGCGTCTTTTAATGTGTCACACAGCTACAGTAAATGTACCATAATAATTATAGTAATTAGGAGAATAAAAATAATTATGAGAGTAGAATAAGCAGATGATTGCAAAAAGCCATGTCAATTGTGTTGGCATCCGATACCCGGCAGCTACAACCATTTTGTGTCTTAACTACCAGTTTGATTTTTTTGTAACTACCTGAATGTATAAAAGTGTTTTAACTACTTTTCCTGAAGACTTCATTTCAATATTGACTATGGACTCTGCCCTGTGGGCGTTCAAAGTTTTGAGTTTAGAGTTATAAAAATTAAATATATATTGATTGACTTTTGATACTGCAACAAGCAGAAGTGTACATTTTATATCCCATAATTATATATTGAGTCTCTTCTAATCTAAGTTTCTTGCGTGCTTTGTTGTTGGAAAAAATTGTATTCTTATTTTCACTAAACATGATCATGGCATCCTTATATAATACGTGAAGGCGATTTCTACAAAACACTACTCCTCCGTTAATAATGGACGGATTTTTACAAACGAAGT
This sequence comes from Macrosteles quadrilineatus, assembly GCF_028750875.1. Taxonomy (NCBI): domain Eukaryota; kingdom Metazoa; phylum Arthropoda; class Insecta; order Hemiptera; family Cicadellidae; genus Macrosteles; species Macrosteles quadrilineatus. Next base: position 21,676,623 of record NW_026542600.1, read on the forward strand.
GTCAAAATAAAGTATTTTTTGTGTAGATGCCCCCTTTCACCAATTCATGTAATAAAAACTCTCGGGCTTTGCCCCACAGGCCATCAAAGTTGGAGTTTCCCCCATAAGATTAACATGGGGGAATCTAAATATTTAATTGGAATCTTTTTCCCCACTAATTTGAGAGAACGGCTGGGTCTGTAGATGAGTTATCAAAAGAAAAACTAAACAAAGTCCCGTAGGACTCTGCTTCTCTCTCCCAGAAGCCTATAAAGATCCCTCCCCAGAGTTGTTTACATTTTGGCCATGTGAATAATACTTTTTAATGAAACAGCTGTTCATTTTAAATTGTATTTCAAACAACACACATTTATTGGGAGTTACTGAATTCAACCAAATAAGTATTTGCAATGTTATTTTGGATTTTAAAATTAGTTTCCTTCTTTATAATGCCATGTTTTTCAATATAACGTTCCATTACGAAATCAATGGAAAATCCTTTCATCACAGCAATTCTTAAATTATTTCTTAATGAATTATCTTATATCTATTGTAAGGGTTGGTGTCTGCCTTTTTCACCACTTTTGCCTACATTTAAGTATTATTCTACACATATCAAATATTTATGTAGAAATATCTGCTCTTATCGTGTGTAATAAAATCCAAACATAGAAACCTAGCCTAAAATGGTACCCATCTTGAGAAATTATTTGCACCTGCCTATATTACGGACTTTGGTGCACTGGTTTGGTAACATTATTGAAAATAACACGACATTTTGGCTGTAAAATATGGTACAAAGAGAAAATACTATTTAAGCAGCTAATGTCATGCCAGAAAGGTCATATTCCTTTAAAACTAGATCACATAACCCTTTATAAGATAGGTTGATTAACAATATGTAAACGTCAATATATACATAACAGCCAATTTACAGTATTTTTGCTTTTTGGAAATGTCCCATTGCTATGTCATCTGCATTATTTGTTGCCAATGAAGCCGCAGGACCATATAAACGAGGAGGTCCCCGAACCGTTCAAGAATAAAAGCCACATTCACTTCAAGTATATTCCAATACTGTACACCTAACATTCCGTAGAGAGATTATATTGACAACTTTTTGTAATTGATAATGCTAAGACAACTAACTGACATCCCCCCTGCGTTAAGGAATTCTAGCTTTAACAGTAACCCCAAAACCAATTTCTCAAAACTGTGCTAGAGGGTTATATTCATTGGCACAGAAGTACGATATGAACTGACACGACTTGACGAAGGAAAAATCGAACTTACACTGTACGTTTATACCTCCCTTTGAAGTTAGAACGTGTCTTCCCAACAAACAGATATTTTTTTTCAAATAAAATGATAGATTAATCTGCATTACATTGATGAAATCACGGAAGTGTTTAGCTACAAAAGATCCACCAATACGATTTTAATACTATTTAAAGATTCTTCCAAAGGAAGAGATACCAGATAACATACTAATAATAACTCCGATGACGTACAGCATGACAAATATTTTATTCATTGAATGATCAACTATATTTGGTAACTAACGTAATTAATATCATTATTTTTTTACACTTATTACTCTTTAAACAATGCTATAAATGCTCAAAATATGTATATTTTTACTTAATTTATTGCAGTAAGGCTAATGAATTGGCGCAAGGCTTGAAAGTAACCGTCGATTTCGACGGGTTTCACCTAGTATTTTCTTATATGTTGCGGTTAATTTAGTGGTGTTTAGTGTTTAGCTACACAGCTGTTTCAATTGCAATACCTATTTTAAAACTAAGCTGTTTACAGTTGTCTTTTGTTTCTAAAAACATTGGAAAGTGTTAATTATATCTTTCTATAATCAATGGTAAGAGTGTAAACTTGAATTTTGGAACAGGCAAAGTTATACATGATTATACTTACTTTCTATATGATTTGCAAATCTTAACCAGCTCTTTGTAAGTTATTTGTCAATAAAATATTTACATTAATGAAAATTGTGTTGTAATTAGCAACAAGGATATGTTAAAGATGAATTAATATCAAGATATCTCTTTTGACCTAATTATTTTAATTGACAATGTCAGTTAGTGAAAGTAATAACTTCAACAAAAATAATAAACAGTTTATTCATTAAACTAGGCAGTAGTACAACAAAGTAGGTATTAAAACTAAAAAAGCGCCTTCATTAAAAAACATAAAATTATCTTAATGATACAAAATGCAAATAAAAGAATACTGATATTCAAAACAAATATTAACCTAATCAACATAATCAGCCATATCTCTCATCCTCCATGCCCCCATCACCATCCACCCCTCATCAGGCCTGAAATAGATACAGAAAAACAATTAGTATTAATGACTATATTCTGAATTTATGTGCTACTTAATTATGATATAAAAAGTATTATTATGGCTATTAAATTGAAATGTCTATGGATTTCCACTTTTGGCTGAACTTGTTAAACCAAATATTATTTCAATAGGGTTAACAATATGAGTTCGAGGTGCGGGAATTCTTGCCCTGCAGTACCGGCACCACTGGTGCGGGCGGGATATTTTGTCCTTACAACATTGCTTCAGTGTGAGCTAAGCCTCGCAAGGGGAAATCCTACTTATAAATTATTTACAGCCTACATTAAATAAAATCCAGGATTGATAAGTATTAAAATTGAGGAAATGGCAAAAATTACCATATTTCTCTTCAACACTAGTCTTTTTTCGTTTTTCGCTTCGTTCCCCATCTCCTGTTCCTCTGCTACCTATTCTTCCGCCTCAGCCTCTCCCCTGAAACCTCCAATGTCGGAGAATATTAATTACAACTCCCCCATTGTACTGGTACTGCTATGAACAGAAATATTGCAAAAAATTAGTATCAGCCTACAAATAATATTAGTCTAACAAAGTTTAAGTGTTCACTCCTTCCTAGATTTTGTGACATCCAAATATATACCACTAATAGAAGAAAATGGAGTGAGGGTTTAAAACCATTAGTATTTTTATCAATAATTTAAAAAGTATGATAACAAAATTATAACTCGTCAGGTATAGCATGACCGGTGGGGTGCGTTAGAGGGAGGGCAGTAGGCCCCGAGGCCACCGGTCATGATATACCTGACGAGTTGTACAGGACAAAATGATTTGATCTAACATAAATTATCTGTAATTTATAAAAATACAGGCCTATGTTTAAAGAAATTATCAAAGAACTATGGTTCTTCAAAACGAAAAACTTCAAACCGAAAAAGTAAATCGGTCCCGGGTCCAATCGCCAATGAGATTGTGTCTATTAAATTCCAAGGACACTAGCGCTTGCAATGGTGAACAACCAAACCAAGTATCCATGTCGCTGTCACATTACACGTGATTGGCCGAACATCGTCTCTGGATGGAAAACTAGCCAATGAGGTCGTGTCTATCAAAGTGGCGAGGCCACTAGCGCTCGCAGTGGTGATCAACCAAACCAAATATCAACCCTGGAGTTGAAAACTAGCCAATAAGGTTGTCTTTACTAAATAGGCAAACAGCTAGGATTCATAACGGCAATTTACCCGCTCTGAACTGACTTAATCCGCACCGATTCGTACCGTTCAGTGTCAGTATTGGTATCGAACTCAAAACAGGCAAGTATCGAGTATCGACGATACCTCAATACCGCTGGTATCGAGAGTATTTTGGTATTGAATATTGGTATCGGCCCACCTCTAGTAAATTCGTCAAACTAAGTTCACAAACCAACAAGATTGGAGCACAGGAGCGTAATAACACGGAGTTTCAAAATTTCAACTTTTATCAGACAAATCATTAATAGATGTCACAATGCTCAGCACTCAAAGAACCTAAAAACAAGGGAATCTTACGACAGTGACCAGAGATATGTTGTGCAGAGTTACTAATTTTATTTTCATTCTGTTAAAAAAACCTATATTACTTAAAAACCCTAAGTAAAAAGTGAAAAACGTATAAGTATACATTTATAGAAGTGCACAACAAGTAATTAAGAAAGCAAATAAATAATGTGTTAAGTATTGATAACAAAGATAAAAGCTACGACACTAACTTGAGTTTCTGCGGCCTCATCCTTTTTCAAATCAGGTATGTTCAATTGAGAGTGCAACGGATTGCTTCCACTAGGGCAACTTGTACTGCAGCCAGCTTCATAGTCATTATTGAACTCTGTAATAATAAAACAGGATAAATACAATATAAAACAGCGACAGCAGGGTTATGATTTTTGATAATTGAAGAAAACCTTCTACGGGTAATTTGAAATAATAATCTAAAAATGTTTTAAACAATACACATAATATCTAAGAGAATCATATGAAAGATTACCATTAAATTGTTATTGGCATGTTTTGTACATTTTTTTAAAACCTACAGTCATTTCAAAATCAAATGCCATTCAAATAGTAATTCAACACCTAACTTGTTTAGGGTCTGTAAACCTGTTAAAAATGTATACATTAACAAGGGTCTTCTTTGAACAATCATAACTTACCTGTTGGATTAAATGAAAATGAAAATGAAAATGAAATCAACTTTATTCATACTTTGCAAACATGTGCACGAATGGCAATGTTAGGAATAGGCAGACCACCCTAGTTTATACTTATATGGCAATACATCAGCTGATTTTTTGTTTGCAATCTGGGTGACAAATGGTGTAATCTGGGTATCATGAATGGCATACTGTTAGGTATGCCTAAATTAAGAGCTGCATCCAATTGCAGATCCGTTGATAAGGACTGTTCAAATTCATTGTTCATATCTTTATCATGTAAATTATAATTCTTGCATAAATAGTTAAGCACAGGGTCTGGACCTACTACTTTTTCTAACAGGACTGACCTAAAACATACAACATAGATATGACCAAATTACTAAACTGCCTAATAATTTAACATAATTTTTTTATATACATAAAGAGGAAGAATGTAACCCATAAAAACTCCTAATCCTGTATAAATGGACATTAATTTATTCATTAAATTGCATTTGTCATATTCAAAATACAATTACAGTAGTATCGCGCAATCATGACACGTTAAGTCATAGACATTGGTTTAGTAATAAAAACTGTGACGTTTACAATCATAAGTAAAGTTGTGGTGTTGGCGATAACGTGATTGTTTTTGCGATCATAGCAACTCGGAAATACCGTGGTCGTAACTCAGGGTAGTGGCAACAGTCGTGAGCATATTCACAGTCCTGGCAATACAGCGATTGTCTCCTGTGATCGTGCACTGTGAATGTCTATGGCGGTAACAGTAAAATTCCTGTGATCATCTCAAGTGCTCGTGATTAACTTACCATTTTAAAAGAGAACCAATGGAACGCCATCAATGAATTGAGACTAATTGGCTGTTCATGATCATTGTAGTCCTTGGTTCATGCTGAATTTAAGTATGATTCTTGGTGTCTAGGTTGGATACCCAGATACCCTGTTTAAATATGTGTAGGCCTATAGTGCACCTATCTCACACTTTCCACATTTGTTCCAATAAGAGAAAATTAGCTGTAAGCATGCGCCTAATGTTAGAGCTACGTACCCTGAGGGATTTCAGGAACGTGGGTATGCCTAAATGTTACTCGGTAGCATAATGTAGCTTTCTGTAAAGATTCAGTCAATTTGGTTTAGATAGTATTTTTTGTTTGGGTATTCTCACACATACATACACACACAGACAGACATCACAGCTTTCTTTGATAAACTTAAGTAGGTACTTACATGTGATCATCATATGGGAAGTTTTCCCTTACAGGGAGGTGACAATTTTTAGAAGCCAATATATTTATATATTGCCAATATATTGAACAATATATTTATTTATCGTAGTTGTCAGCTGGTAAGTATCAATTTGTTAATATCGATAGGCCAATATCAAATTTAAAAAATCAATATATCGAAAAGAAATCATCGGCAATAATGAATGTTCCCTTTAACAGGAAAGTGCCGTTTCGGCTACTTACAGGTAGCAGCAAGACGAGTTAGGCCTAAGTTAATATTACCAGATGACGAGATAACTTAACGGCCAAAGATTGAACATGGTACCTCAAGTAAGTATGCACAAGGTGGATATTTACCTACGACTCTCTTATTACCAGGTGGTGCACATTAGAGAACAATTTAATCGTTAACCCTCCAACTGGCACATAGAAAAGTCTGTATATTTATGAAAAGAATGTATATTTAGCTTAGATAGTAAAAAACATGTTTTTGGTAGTTTTTATGATATGTCAAAAGCATTTGATACAATAGATCACAAGGTACTAATGGATAAACTTATATATTATGGTTTTAATGTTAAATCAACAAGTCTTATTCAATCTTACTTGTCAGATAGGTTTCAAAGTGTGTGCTTTAAAGGCTGTTTTTCAGAATATTTAAATGTCAAGATAGGAGTACCACAGGGTTCAATTCTTGGCCCAACTATGTTTATTATTTATGTTAATGATTTATCAGCATCACTTAGCAATGCTTGTGTGTCACCTTATATGTATGCAGATGACGTAGCTATTCAGATTAATTGTTCTAGTCATAGTTTAGCCAATCAATTGTTGTGTCACTTTAACTTAAAAATATAAGACTGGGCAGCAGCTAATTGCTTATGTCTTAACAAAGAAAAAACACAAGTAATCAAATTTGATCACAATAATTATGATTTTAGTGAAGACGTTAAGTTTTTAGGTTTGTCTTTACAACCAAATATTAAATGGAACACCCACATCTCAAATGTATGTAAAAAGGTTTCTAGAAGCACTTTTGTGATCAGAAGACTTAGTAATATAGTAAGCTTAGATATTTTGTTAGCAGTTTATTTCTCTCTAATTCAAAGTCACTTGATGTATGGTATTGTGATTTGGGGCTGTGATAATAATATTAAGAAATTGTTAGTGTTACAAAAAAGAGCTTTGAGAGTAATGTGTAAAGTAAGGAGAAGAACCCACTGTAAGCCACTTTTTAGAAAACTAAGAGTGTTAACTGTACCTGCATTGTATGTGTTAAATTTATTGCAATATATTAAGTCTAACATAAATGAGTTTCCTACCAATAGTTTAGTTCATAGTCATTGTACTAGACAAAATAGTTTTTTGAGAGTCAATCAGTGCAATTATCAAGCTACTATTAATTCACCTTTTGAAACAGGTAAAAGAATCTTTAACTCTCTTCCTCAAAATATTAAGTTGTTAGATGATAAGAAATTTAAAACATGTTTAAAAAGTTTATTGTTAGATATTTGTATATATGATGTGAATGAGTTTGTAGAATATTTGTCTCAACCCAATCTATATTTCAACTTATAGGTCTAGTCAATAGAATGTTAAATAGAAATCTTGGATGTATACTAGGCCTAATGTTAATTATTATTATACTGTATTCTTCCCGGACGATGCCATGCATGTAACATGTTTTAAAGGCAATAAAGTTTGTCATTTGTCATTTGTCATTTGTCATTTGTAGTAGCAAGGCAATTTTAGTGATTTTGCAGACATATTTTTGAAAATTCATATAAATTCAACTAATAAAGTAAACCATATACTTGAATTGTTCGTAAAATAATGAAGAATCTGAAAATGGTAAAATTTCAAGTAGTTGGAAGAATAATTTTTGAAACAAAGAAAAAAAAACTATTTCCAATTTGGAAATTTGAAAGCAAAATTGTGCTGCAAATGCAGAAATTTTTTATATGAAATCCAAGATAATACAAAACGATAGCAATTTATTTCTGTACATAAAAAAGTAAAAAGATTCAATTAATAATTTTTTTTTTGCTGAGTTATGGCCAAACAACTAAAAAACGGCAAATTTCCCATAAGCTTGTGAACAGGTGAAGAAGCACGTTTAAACAACAAGTGATGACGTTGGAACAGGTTGTGTAACATACGGCAATAAAAGTCCACTATGCACAGAATTTCATGGGCTATCAGATGGTATAGTAATACCAGAAACAAAAGAACCCTGGGCCGTTTCGAGCCGCGCAGGTTTGAATGGTACTCCACACCTACCAGCGTGAACCACATGATCTTTTCGTTTCTGTGCAGGTTGTTTTGTTCGTGGTATGTCTATATATGTCATTATAACAAAAGTTATAAATTTTGTTGAAACATATGTGAATTACTACCACGTTTTTAATAGTCGCGCTGCCAGTTCAGATACACGTAAAAAGGTGGCTGAGGTATTATTTTTCTATTTGAGTTATTTATAAAGATATCGATATAATTGATCGATATAAAGCTGAGCATAAATAAAACAAAAACCGTCCATATCAACTTCACAACCAACAATACAAAAACTAACGACGACTGGTCACAGCTAGAGATCCCAACTGCAGAAACCACCAAATTCCTCGGCATCACAATAGACAACAAATTAAACTGGAACAAACATACTGATCAACTCTGCAAAAAACTGGCATCAGCAATATTTGTAATAAGAAGAATAAGAAGTATAACCAACCAAGAAACAGCCCTCATAGCATACCATTCATTATTCACTTCACATCTACGCTACGGAATAGCAGCTTGGGGATCCACAGCTCAAAAAAATATGGAAAAACTTTTCACATTGCAAAAAAAAGCAATCAGAACAATAACAAGATCAGAAGAATCAACCAATCACAAGCCCCTTTTCATCCAACTCAACATAATGACATTAATCTCACTCTATATCTGCGAAACCATAATCCTTACCATCCGATCCAATCCCAACCTAAGACAATCGCAGCACAACCACAACACCAGAAGTAAAACAAACATAGACATACCTCAACACAGACTTCAAAAAACAAACAACACACCCACATACTCTGGATCAATGTTCTACAATCAATTACCCCAACACCTAAAATCAAACACACCCAATTTTGAAAAAAAATTAAAATTGTATCTAACTGCAAGGTCGTACGACTCAATAAAAGAATACATGGAGGAGCACGCATACACAAAACATAAAACATAAATACATAAATACACGAAACCTGAACACAGAAAACCCTGAAAAAGGAAGAAAGTTGACGACTCCCCGATCAAACGATTGTGGCGAGGACACCGGAAGTAAGAAGTAAGTAAGTAAGGTCTATATCTCAATATAGAAATGAACTGCCGGATGCAGTGGTACCACCCGCTGGTTCCGTAGACTAAAAATACCCCTTGCTATTATTTATTGAAAATATCCATTTTTGGTAGTTTTGTGATGCTTACATAACTTAGAGAAACTGACTTCGCGCAAAATTTTCTTCCACTTTATCACTATGTTATATTGATCCATCAGTGTTATAGCCTAAATGTTATTTAGGCTATGTAATAAAATGAAAGTTTAGTACCTCATCTTTCCATTGGTATACAATTTACGTAAGTTAGCGATCGTTTTTTAACTGTTTATATGCAATTTGAAATAACCTTGCAAAATGCAACTACCCTTATAGTCGCTGCCACTACAGACACCAACTACCGCGACTATTATAGTCGCTGTGCCACTTGAAGGTTTAAGGGAAACTTAAAGTAAGTAGGCCTAGTAAAGGCTCTCTTCTGAAAATGGACAACTAGGCCTAAGGCCTTGTTTAACAATAGGTTTAAACACAAGTTACATGTGGGCTGTATTTGCGATGCCACTCATTCAAAGTAACTATAGAACCCAAAACTTATGGCTGCTAAGTAGCCTAGGCCTCTCCTAACATGCCATAATAGGTCTAAAAGTTAACTTAAGTTAAGCCTCGTTCACACAGGGGCAAGTTTACAAGCTACTCGCCAGCGTGTAAGAAGCCGGCGAGTTGGCAAGTGTGCGTGTATTCGTTCACAGGGGGCTTGTCCACTCGCCTACTCGCAGACGTGTAGAAAGACGTCGGCGAGTGCGCTTGTAGACGTTCAATAAAGCTCAATAAAGTTCAATAAAGCTTGAATCCTCCGACATCTTTGAATAACATGCGCACAAGCACAAGCAGCTGTGTTCACACTAGGCTACTTTACACGCCTACTCGCTCAAAAGCTGGCGAGTTGGCGTGTAAAGTAGTAGTCCAGTCAATCTGTTCCTAAAATAGGCCGATAGACAAAAAAAATACTAACAGGCTGGATTTTTTCCCATCGACTACTACCTTGTAGACAAGTCTCCAGCCAAAAGTCCCCAACCCTAGCCCTCTTGCTTTTTTCCCTAGAGCCCGCCAAAGTTTTTAAGGGTGGATAAATGCAGTACTTTATAAAATCGCTTATATTTCAGTAACTATTTCAGATAGACCTTACATCTTGTTGTTTTTAGATCCCTAAAATTACGGTCTAAGAACATGATATGTAGGTTTTGTGATTAGTCTACTAGTTTAATAGTTATTTCTATCTTTAATAATAAAAATGCATAATTTTTCTATTTCATTTAGAATATTTGCGCATATTATTTTAAAACAAGGCTCCAGTAATTATCAATAATAAAGAGATTTCAAGTAAATATTTTCTCCTGTTTATAAGATTTAAAATGATATATGACTTGTCATATTTCGCTCGTATTGTGCCCTGTGACTTAACATTTGAAGTATAGTGTGCACCGGCTGCCGCGACCGCGCGCCGAGGCTCGTACCGACGCGACGACGACGATACTGCTCGGGACTAGGCACGCCTGCGTTCACGGGGGGCCACAAGTTGACCGACAAGATACTTGGTTGTCTGGCCACTAGACCGTCTTTTAAATTAAATAGATAAATACTGAAAACCAGTACGTCGACAAGTTATTTAGGCTCCCTGCGTTCACTTTACATATAAATATTTATTGCTCTAGGCCAACTTATTTTTAAATACTACCTCTTTCATCATATTATTTGTATTATTTACAATTTAACAATCCTGGAACAAGACCAAGGATACAAGAAACATTCCAAGAAATAAGTAAACAATAAGGAACAAAAATAAATGATTATTTACCTAGTTTTAACATTTGATATTGGAGAGCAAAACAACTTGTATAGAAAGCATGTAATATTCATTTTTAATGAATATAGATCTAAGGTATGCACCAAGGTCAGCTCTAGTGAAGAGCTCTCTCGATCTTGTGACAGAAGTTTTTGAAGATGAGAGTTTTGGAACATGAAAGCACTGTGCACTTATAGTTGCCAATTCCTACTGGCTTGCTTATGCTGTATCTTCCAGGTCCACTTCTATTATTGCACTGTTCGAACATTGTCCCGCACATACTCCACACATTTCTGTACAATTTAAAGAAGCCTTGAAGCAGCTGCAGTTGTTTCTACAAGATTTCTTGCAATTGCAAGAAATGAGGGTAAAAACGTCCTCAGGTGCTGGAGGTTGGTTGGAGTGGATTGGAAAGAGCGTCCCATTTTGAAACCTCCAACCCCATTCAGTTCCCAATATTTCCTTATTCCCCAGCCATTTTTGAACCTGATAGTACGACCTGTAAAATTTTCTATTTTTAATTAATAAGGTGGTTAAAGCTCTAAAAAATACTTCACATAGAACACTCTCAGTTAAGGTTGTGCATATCTTTCAATGAGTTTGATCATAATAATAAAAAATATATATTTAATACTAAAGACTATTCATACCAGATCCGGAACTAAATTAATTCAATTCGTAAAAACATTTGATCGATTTGAAGTAAATTAATGGACAAAAATGGGGTCAGGGAATTTATGAACTCAAATTTTGAAACTGTTGATGATTGATAGTCAATAATTAATTCGGCTTTTGCATGTTGAGTAAAGACATATTTTGAACATTTCATTTTATAAATTGTTTACATTAAATTTAGAGGGTATTACAACAGTAGGGGGTTATATTAAAGGATTGATTGTTGTTTAGAGACATGTTCTAAAATGGGGGGAGTTCACGTTTCTACCGCAATTCGGAACAAGCTATGTAGCGAGTTCAGTGAGCAGATATTTTATATCTAAAAAATACATATAAAATTCCTAAAATCTCGATTTTTCGGATTTATTTGCAACAACACTAAAAGTAACATTAAAATTTCGATTACTGAAACCCTAAAATCGTTATAACGTTGTGAAAATATTTCCATCAATGCGTGGCAATAATGTTGTAAAATCTCTGGATATAGTTTTGCTGTTTCAAAAGAGCCATCGATCAACAGTTTTAGATCAGCAGTTGAGGGTGTACCGAATTGGTGCTTTGGGAGAAGCAAGAATTCACGTGGGACTGGAGTCCCCTTTTAAGAATGTTCACGAGTTAACGTTTAAGGTTAACATAAATTTTTATGGAAAATATCAAAACCAAAATATAAAAAAAAATACTAAAAAGTTTTACGAACCTGTAAATATGTTGTTCTGCTGCTTTTGATGTTGGAGGAAGATATGCCTTGTTAAATTTAGACTTGAGAGACATTTTTGCCACTGCCTTTAAATATCCTATGAATCTACTTTCATTGAGACTTGAATGCTTAAAGAAACCATAGATTTTAAGAATAATGAATTCTCCCGCATCTTTGAGACTTGTTTTATCTATTTTACTGTCATAAAATAGCAATGCATTCTTCCGTAAATCTTCAGATTTTTCCATCAAATTATAAACCTTCATTTTGCCTTTTCCAAAGAGTGACGATGTAGTGTCGCAGCCAGATATAGCGTGTATTAGAAGCAACACTTCTTTTATCGGTCCTATTTCATTTCTAATTTGATTAATATTATAATTCTTCGCGGAATCGCCATTTCTTTTGTGAAAGTAAAGCTGGAGGTTTTCTGATGTCGGCCGTCCAACAAGCAAAACAAAAACATCAGTATCCTGGCTCACAACAACTACTGAATTGTGACAGTGTGACTTAGAAATAGCAACTGCTGTTTCCACGATTGCAAGATCCGCATCTTCCTCAGCGACAAATGTTGGTATGTTTTTTTCATTAAGCTTTTGAACAAGGAGTCTTATCAAGTTTTTCTTGTTTTTAGGGTTAGCCAAAAACTAATTTTGGTTTACACAACATGTCATTTCTTCAGTGAAGTTAATCTGTTGGTTGGAATAATGGCTGGTCGAAAGTTACGATGCAGGGCTGTTTTGATGAACTACTCTGTTCAGCAGCAAAATGTAATGCGGAATAAATCGCCGTGGGGTTTCCTGGATCAACATCAATGAACGGTAAGGATAGTATGTAGGAAGTTTCAAAGTCCACTCTGCCGTTGTAACAGCTATGCATGAAGCCAGACCACCCTGGAAATGGGATGTGATCAAGGGCGTAAGAACCCAACCACATGAAATTTTGTGAAGAGACAATCTCTTGTTTGGGCATATCCTCAGACAAATTTGATATTATAATATTTTTAAGCCACTTTTTTTCCTGTGGCAATACAACAGAACCGGCACATTAAACGAGCCTTCTAAATTGAACGATGTGTTGCGTGGCACTCTTACATCACTAAAAACTGCAGTTTTTGGTGTTATACACTTAATCCCTCCGAGGGCATGAAAAGTGTCCTTTCCGTCTAGGGTTCTTACATTAATGTCTATGTTGTCAAAAACGAACTGGAAAAAATGATCATCTTTTGTCAAAGGTTGGCCTGCCTTTAATAATGATTGTAAATACATCTCGGTTTCATGGTAAGAGTTAGAAACTCCGAGTGAATGACAAATGTCTATTAGGTTTTTAGAGCCATATTGCCGGGACAGGTACAATCCAAGAGCAGAAAGTATTGGCGATTCGAAAGACCGAGGTCTGCAAAGTTTTACTATCATATTGTTTATCATAAGTCTCTTTCTTTGGAGTTCCACGTTATCGTCCGATTTCATTTTTTTTTCTTTTTGTTAGTTCATTAGTAAATAACTTTAATAATTCTGGTATCAAGTCCTCGCCTCCTGTACTTATGTCTTTAGCACTATGATATGATGATACATCATACACCTTATTCTGAATCTCTTGCCTTATTATGGTCGCCGCCGTTGTTACTATTCTTTTCAATTCTTCTGTGGTGTTTTTCTTTCTTTGTGAGTACCAAGATTCAGTTAAAATCTTATCGGCCCTGTCTCTTAAACAAATAATTGAAGATTGTTTCTTTACATTTGTTACGATAACTCGGTTTCCAAAATGTTTTTCTAACATAATTTTGAAATGTTGAGTTCCGTAGCTCTGCCCTGAGAACTCTTTCATCATTTCTTCCAAGTCTGAAACTAGATGTTGACAGTCATCTCTGTCCTCGATATATTCGCAAACTTTTAAGAAAGCTTCTTTTAAATCTTCGTTTTCTGGTCTGCCTTTTTTTGTGGTCAACGATGGTTTGGTAAATCTGGCAAAGCAATCTGAGTGGTACCAACTCTCGCATTCTACTAAGTCGGCAACCCCTATACTCTCGATTTTACAGTCTCGCCCCAATCATCGGTTCTATTTTCAGCATATTTCAGTATCGTACTTTGTACACTTTTGTTTTGCACCAAACGAATATATTTTCTATATAGCTCTGGAGTTTTTTGTCAATAACAATTTCTTTGCTACAAAACAAGCATTTATTTTTATAGTCAAAATTAAGTAAATTTGAATTAAACGATGATGAAGGCTGCACTGTGCTAATAAGAGGTAGTTTCTTTACATGCAGACATAGAAATAAATGATCTGATTGAGGAACTGCGAGGATAGGTCTTCCTACATTCTTTGTGTAAATTAATTTGTTGACAATTCTCAAATTGTTTGTGTAAGTCATCTTTCCTTTTAGGCTGGACTTAATTAGGCTTAACAATCCTTTGGATCTTACATTCACAGTTTCACCTGCTGCCAACTGTCCTTTGCAGATCACGCATCGAGCCGAGTCTTCCTCCGTTTCGTCACATTCCGCTTCCATAATTATACACTAAATATTCACGTCAAAACTCAAGTCATAACTAAATAACATTATTAGGAAATAACAAGCACGCATCTGTTTATTTAAACTTATATTCACTTCGAAAAAAACACCATCTTTATATCACACTCACGCAAGTTGATCACCATCGGGAAACGGTTACAGGGATAAAATATACTATAAAATAATACTATATACCTTTAATAATACCTTTAAAATATACTATACGGAAACGGTTGCAAGGGTGCCAACCCAAATTGGTTACAGGAACACCAACTGTGAAAATCGAAATAAAAAGTTCTAAGTGAAATGGAAAAATAAATAAGTGATCGTAGAAAACATGATTTGCCATTGTTCCATCGTTTACTAAAACAGTAACTGTATTATTTATTTTACTAATAGGGCACACAAAAGGGGAAAACATAAGGATTAATAAAACATAAGGCTTGTTAATATTATTATCACAGTTGTGTACACTGTTTATGTTTATTTACATAAGTTAAATTTGTGTTCACATTTTAAATTTATATTATTTTTGTCTTATAATATAATAAGTTATTATTTACCACACATATACTAAGCAGTATTTACTCGGCTCGATGCTTTATATGCAATTACTAATTAATTTAGTTATATTAGTTTCTTTTTAATTTTCCTAATTAATTAATATGAGAAATAATGGGCCGTATGCATAAAAAAGAGCATTTGCTCAAAAGGAAAAGGTAGAAGGAAAAGCAAATGCTTCAAGTAAAAGGTAGAAGTAAAAGCTTTTCCTTCACATGCATAATGATTTGCTTTTACTAGCGAGTAAATCCTTCGAATCACAAGTAAAAGAACAATGAGCCGTATTAATAAAAAGAAGGATATGCTCAAAAGGAAAAGGTATGAAGCAAAAGCATTTGCTTCTAGTAAAAGGTAAAAGTAAAAGCATATCCTTCAAACCGTATTAATAATGATTACCTTTTACTTCCGAGCAAATCCTTCTGCTCGGAAGTAAATGGTTCTTTAGGAACATCACATGTTACACGTCTGATCCTGTCTATTTTTGTCTACTGATACCCCTCGAAGGCATAACTGTGCCAACTCCGTTTAATGGTTTTGCATCCGGCTTTGAATTGAATCATAGTAAACTAAATTATAAAATCTAGAGTGTGTGGGCCGGAATTTTACCCCGGATTTTGGGACCCCATAATCTTAACCCCTTTCTAGACATAGAATTTGGTAGAGGATAATAGTTAGTCGGGTACATAATAAATTTGTTTACAGAAATCATCATATATGCTTTGTAGATAGCATGCAGTACTGTATAACCACAGGAACCCTCGCCGCAGCTGCAGACTAAATAAATTTCCTTATACCTGGCTGGATTTCTTCTAAAATATTCCCTGAAAATTGTCGGATTTATTTCCTATTTAAAAAATATTAATTTTAATGACTACCTAGGTTTGCTGATTCAAGGAAGGTATTGAGGTGTGTTTTTATTGAAATGTTGATAGCTTAGTAGGAGGTAAACAAAATACTCCCGCCACAGCAAACCTGTAGACTAAGTAAATTTCCATTTGCCTGATTGGATGTACACTAAAATGTCTCCAATATCACATTCATTCCCTACTTAAATAGCTTTAGTTTAACTGAGTACTTAGGTTAACTGCTACAGGGAGGGTAAAAAGGTGTTTTTTTTCTTATGTAATAGTTTAGTATGAAATGAATGCAAATTTGATAAAAAAAATGCTCATAAACAAGAAAACTACAACAGTTTAAAATTTCTCCATTAAAATAACATGGAAATTTTAAATTTACGATTTTTTTTAATTTTCTCCGTAGCCATTAGACACATAATATCGCTTCGATATACTAAATTAATAGTTTTTTTAAACTCTACAAAATGGCTTGGAAAGAAGTTTTTAAATTCTATGTTTTTAGGTTAAAAAATGTTAAAATCCAATTAGGCCTACCCCATAAAACCGCCCATAAACCCCCGTTTCCATATCCTATTATGCTGATTCGTGAATCCCTTAGAATAAACGTAGGTTTACACGTTTGCACCAAATTTAATCAAAATCGGATCACCTTTGCTCGAGTTATCGTGCTAACGGGCACACATATATATGAATTTGAACGGAGGAGGTTTTTGGCCTCTGGGGACCTGAAAACGGAAAAGTAAATGGGTCATAAGTCTAGGTCTTACCATGAGACCTACGGAATAGCTTTTTCCTTATTTAGGAAATTCGCTAAAATTTAGCACCACTCTGTAAAACCACCACACACCTTTTACTTAAACGTATAATCTGCTACTGATCAGATGCATAAATTTTGAAGGATTTACTTCAAAGAAAAAGTAAATGGTCAGTTTTATTAATAACCATTTACTTAAGTCATGAGCAAAACCTCAACTTTCTATAGATTACCTTTTCCTTTTTAAGAAAAAGGTTTTGCTTGAGTTTTTATTAATACAGATAGAAGGATTTGCTCGAATTTTCGCAAGTAAAAGGTTTACCTCTTCTTTATTAATACGGATCAATGGCAGCGGAATTTTATCCCCCTGGAGTTTAACCCCCTGGGCGAAACTGATGTCACAACCAGGGGGTAAAATTCCGGCTGCGAACGTTTGAGCTGCACAACATCAGTTCAAAAGATTAAAGGTGATGTTAAACGTATATTTTGACAGTTGTGAATTCAATCACAAGAGCCGTATTAATAAAAACAAGGATATGCTCAAAAGGAAAAGGTATGAAGCAATAGCATTTGCTTCTAGTAAAAGGTAAAAGTAAAAGCATATCCTTCAAACCGTATTAATAATGATTACCTTTTACTTCCAAGCAAATCCTTCTGATCGGAAGTAAATGGTTCTTTAGGAACATCACATGTTACACGTCTGATCCTGTCTATTTTTGTCTACTGATATCCCTCGAAGGCTTAACTGTACCAACTCCGTGCCAATATCCGGCTTTGAATTTAATCATAACAAACTAAGTTATAAAATCTAGAGTGTGTGGGCCGGAATTTTACCCCCAGAATCTTAACCCCTTTCTAGACTTAGAATTTGGTTGATGATAATAGTCAGTCGGGTTAAATTTGTTTATAGAAATCATCATATTATATGCTTTGTAGATAGCATGCAGTACTGTATAACCACAGAAACCCTCGCCGCAGCTGCAGACAAAATAAATTTCCAATTTTTATAATTTTTACCCCATAAAACCCCCATAAAGCCCCATTCCCATAGTCTGATCATGCTGATTCGCGAACCCCTTCAAATAAACGTAGATTTACACGTTTGTACCAAATTTAATCAATATCTGATAATTTTTGCTCGATTATCGCGCTAACGGACACATATTTATATGCATTTGAACAGAGGATTTTTTTGGCTCTGGGGACTTAAAAACTAAAAGGTAAATCGGTCCTGGGTCTAGGTCTTACCATGAGACCTACGGTGATAGCTTATTCCCTATAGGCTATGGGAAATTCGCTAAAATTTACCACCACACACCTTTTACTTAAACGTATAATCTGCTACTGATCAGATGCATAATTTTTGAAGGATTTACTTCAAAGAAAAAGTAAATGGTGAGTTTTATTAATAACCATTTACTTAAGTCATGAGCAAAACCTCAACTTTCTATAGATTACCTTTTACTTGTAAATTAAAAGGTTTTGCTTTAGTTTTTATTAATACAGATAGAAGGATTTGCTCGAATTTTTGCAAGTAAAAGGTTTGCCTCATCTTTATTAATACGGCCCACATCAAATTATAAAACCTAGAATGTACGGGCTGGAATTTTACCCCCAGACTTTTACCCCCTTTATGAGGTCAGCTCAAAATTTTACTCCAGGAATTTTACCCCTTGGATTTTTACCCCCGGAATTTTACCCCCTAGCCAGTTTTGGAATGAGTGAGATTGATTAATTTTCTTCTCCTCAGTTTAAGTAGTAAACATTTTACATTCATATTAACCAACGGTTGGCCCAAACTGGAATCCCGAATATCAAATTATTTAATAATAAAATGTCTACAATTAAAATATAACCGAAAGAAAATAATTAATAATTTTCAATAATTTCTATATATGTCCAGGGGGTAAAATTCTGGGGGTAAAAATCTGGGGGTAAAAATCCAGGGGTTAAAATCTGGCCCGTACATCTACATTTGCATAAACGCTAGTTCTATGGACAGGGGGTCAAATTCCGGGTTAAATATAATTCATCACGCCCTGTCTATTTTCATTAGACTTCCGATTTTGCTGGGGTGAAATTCCGCCCGCGAACAAACTTTAGAGCGCTCAGGTTACTACGTCTTAGTGACATCAGCTTAGCCCAGGGGGTAAGATTCCAGCGTCCCAATGAACTACTAGGCGCACTGATTTAACAATGCAACATCTGATTTATCAAATATTAACAGCTGATCAGCTGTTCGCTCAACACACAACAGCAATACATTATTTTTCCTGTAAATAAAGGGATTATGTGCCTTATTCACAGCGCTGGATTTAGGGTACTTGCGGCTCTCCCCCTGTGGTGGAAATTCCTTGCGATTGCGGGAGTAATCGTGATTATCTCCCATGCATCAAGGGGTCATCATCATCAACACTCATGATCATGGATGAAATTGTGGACATCTCTCCTAAATCAAGTCAATGCCATTATAGGTATCTGTGACCGCGCCAAAATCATTAACATCCCCCGTGGGCTGCAAAAAAGGAACATCATCATGGACACTCGCAACCGCGGTGGAATCGTGAATATCTCCCGCGGGCTGCAATCATGGGGACATCACCATCGATACTCGCGACACCAGCTAAATCGTGAACATCTCCTAGGTCCGCAGTCACGAGGACATCATTTCGTCACCTGTGATGGCGGCAAACTAATGGCTTAGAAAAAAAAAATTATTTGGTCTAATAAGACAGTTATTTAATCCTCTGCGACCCCTTATGCTTGCGGCCTAGGCTGCAGATAGTGGTAAATACGGCACTGCACTCATCTGTTTACTTTATCAGTTTAATACTGACCAGCCTAATCTGTTGTCAACCTAGGGCGTGGGGAGTTCTCTAAATAAGTGTAGTTTAACTTGGGTTTCGTAAAGCGTGATTTCATCAAAGTGATGACGAACCAGGTAGTGTGGAAACTGTTGATTGTAATGATGAGGTATTGTTGATTGCTAATAAATGATGTTTGTTTACCAAAATACTGGAAAAATTCCAAATTCCAAAAGTAAAGAAACTTAAAGAATCCGTTGCTTAAGTCTTTTTGAAGTACACATCCATGTTTGGAAAGAAAATGGATGGAAAAGGAATTATGAAAAATAATCAACATGAAAACACGATTCACGATAAAAACTGACACTAAAGAGACTGGAAAAAAATTCATCCTGGAATGGGGGAAAAAATTGCTTCGGGCTTCGAAGAGCGGCTCAAACCCTACCATCGTGCGAATCCAATACCTTTTTTTAAATCTGGGATCAGGCAGATATCTTAAAGAAATTTTCATTTTATGTAAGCGCGCCCCGAGATTCTACAGTCAAGTCACCTTTACAAATTTATTTGCCAACCAATGCATGTTATTTTCTTCAAAACAAAACACACTTTTAATGTCCTTTGTAGAGGACTACAACGAGGTTGATACACGTTTACTTCCCGCACATTCACCATATCTGCCAAGATCAAACACAAAAATAACATTTTACTTGAGAGATGAGTTAACTACTAACTAGATGCATCAGATTTGAAGGATTTGCTTGTCAGTACGAGTAAAAGGTCAACTTTATGCATACTCATTTACTACTGTTCGGAGTAAATGATCTGAATCACTGTTCATTTACTTCTTACTCCAAGTAAAAGGTTTTGCTCTAGTTGTTATTCATATCTCATGAAGGTTTTGCTCAAAATTTCACAAGTAAAAGGTTTTACTTCTTTTTATGCATACGGCCCACTCATTCTATGTGGAGCACTGCTTGCCGCATAGTCACCTTCAGCAAGGTAAGATGGGCTGTTGGCTTATTACGACCCTTCAAATCGCCGGGTCCTGATGAGGTAAGACCTGTTTGTTTGCAGGAGGGTCTTGATACAATTATACACCCACTCTGTAAACTTTTCAGAGCCAGCTTAGCCTTAGGACACATTCCCTTAGGGTGGTGTAATTCGCGTATCGCATTTATTCCTAAGCCAGGAAGGGATAGTTACACTGACCCTAAGTCATTTAGACCCATTTCTCTATCTTCTTTCTTCCTTAAGATCCTAGAAAAGTTGGTCTCAAGATATATGATGGATACAGATCTTAGGACACATCCTTTACATATTAATCAGC
Organism: Macrosteles quadrilineatus; assembly: GCF_028750875.1. Taxonomy (NCBI): domain Eukaryota; kingdom Metazoa; phylum Arthropoda; class Insecta; order Hemiptera; family Cicadellidae; genus Macrosteles; species Macrosteles quadrilineatus. Next base: position 21,697,694 of record NW_026542600.1, read on the forward strand.
ATGCGTATATCTCAGGAAGATCATGCGAGACTGCGTTGCACCAACTTGTAAGCAAGATTGAGAAAGCTCTAGAGAGCAGTGAAGTGGCCCTGGGTGCCTTTCTCGATATTCAAGGTGCTTTTGATAATACTGGTACTCCAGCGATTCTTAATGCGGTGAGAGCAAGAGGTTTTCACGGTATAATATGTAGATGGATTGAATCCTTGCTTCACAGTAGGAAGGTTAGGCTCTCACTCCATAATGACACGATCGAGGCAAGAACTACTCGAGGATGTCCTCAGGGGGGGGGGGTTCTTTCTCCTCTCCTTTGGAATTTGGTAGCAGACGACCTTATAAGGACCCTCAACGAAAGTGGGGTTTTCGCCTTAGGTTATGCTGATGATGTTGTAATCCTTGTGGTTGGAAAGTTCCACGGAACCATAACTGACCTTATGAATAGAGCTTTAAGGGTAGTGGACCATTGGTGCCAGGAAGTTGGGCTCTCTATAAATCCCAGGAAAGTTGTAATGGTACCCTTCACAAGAAGGAGGAAACTTGATGGGATCGGCCCACTAAGACTGCAGGGTACTCTAATAGAGCTGCAGAATCAGGTGAAGTATCTTGGTGTAATTCTGGACAGATCACTTCACTGGGGACCACATCTTCAAAAAGTCACTAAGCGTGGCAAATGGTCCCTTATGGCATGCAGGCGGATGGTAAGTGGCACATGGGGGTTACAGCCTAAACTTTTGCACTGGCTGTATGTTTCTGTTGTTCGACCCGCCCTTACATATGGTTCTCTTGTGTGGTGGCCAAAGATGGAATCAACTATAGCTGTCAAAGCTTTAGCAGGAGTTCAGAGGCTTGCTCTTATTATGATAACCGGGGCAGTAAGCAGCTGTCCTGGAGCAGCACTTGACTGTCTGCTTGACATGCTACCTATTGACATTTATATTAAGGTGGTAGCAAGTAAAACAGCCCAACGCCTTAGATGCGAAAACTTATGGATAGCCTCAGGAAACAATAAAGGGCACTCCAAAATTGTTCAGGTGGTACATAATGATGAATTGGACTTACCTTCAGATCACATGTCCAAAAAATACTCCTTTGGAAAGCCTTTCAAAGTACTAATACCAGATAGGAAGGATTGGTCTGGCGGAAAAGGACCCATACCCACAGGTGACTTAGAATGCTATACTGATGGTTCTAAGATCAAAAATGGGGGCACTGGAGCAGGTGTGCATTGGATGAATGGAGGCACTGGCATTTGTCTTCCAATGGGGGTGTACCCAACTGTCTTTCAAGCGGAGGTCACTGCCATTCTAGTTTGTGCTCAAGAACATCTTAACAAAGATATCAGAGACAAAACAATCAATATCTATACTGATAGTCAAGCGACCTTAAAAGCATTAAACTCTTACGAATTCAACTCCAGGCTCGTGTGGGATTGTCTTGCTTCTGTGTCTGAGTTGGGTAGGAGAAATGACCTTACGCTTTGCTGGGTGCCAGGACACTCAGGCATTAAAGGAAATGAAGCTGCAGACAGATTGGCAAATACCGCCTCTGCGACATCATTGTTGGGCCCACAACCCTTCTGTGGCATCTCACGAAACAGTGTATGTTCTGCGATTGCGTCATGGGCCAAGGAAAAGCATCGCAAACGCTGGGTCGATGTTCCCCTTCTTAGGGTCAGCAAGCTTACTCTGTTTAGGCCTTCCAAAAAGGTTGCCTGTGACCTCTTGAGACTGGACAGACGAAGAATTAAATTAATTGTTGAACTGATAACTGGTCATGGAAGATTCAGGAAACATCTACAACGGATGGGCTTATATGATGGTGAACCGATCTGTAGGTACTGTGATAGGTCAGAAGAGACAGCTGATCACTTACTCTTTGATTGTAACGAGCTCTCTGACGCTAGATCGATAACTCTTGGAAATATGGCTAGAGGTAGATATCTTCCTGAGGATGAACTAATTGGGAAGCTACAGGCATTCATTGGGCGCCTTAACTTGTAGGCCAACAAAAAGCAATTAAGTATCTGGGGTGCGCAATAATTCGATTTCGGATGAAGTGCTTTAAGGTCTTGACCTGCCCCTGTTAGATAAGATAAGATAAAGATGAAATATAGACCGTCAGCTGTGCTGCGGTTACCATAGGTTCTGGCGCACTCCGCTTGGAGCACCACGGTAGTTACGGCGTACGCGCTACGTAAACTACAGCGGTGTGCGCCGGAACCTATGGTAACCATGGCAACCTCAGCACGGCTGAGTCTATATTTCATTCTTTTTGTCTATGATTTAAGTTAGACCACAAAGTTAATTAGATGCGGTAAACGACTTCCTAAACCTACAAAATAGCCTAGCCTAGACCTGTTTCTTTAAACTCGGGCAAACAAAAAAAAAGTTAGGCTTAGTCCTAAGTAAAATCTATCAAGAACATACCTCAATCATCACAGGCCCATATACATAGCCTGTAAATCTGTTTCTGTTGAGTTTTAGCCACTGGTAGGCTTGATAAGTGCTTGGGCACAGCACTTTGATTAGTTCTTCTTTTTGTGCCTTTGTATCCATGTTTAATTAGTGTATGGCCTTGGGCAGAAATACGAATTAGCCTAGGTTAAATAGGTCTACCTATGCCTAACCTATAAATTAGCCTATCAAGAAATAACCGATATCAAATTATTAGCCTAAACCATGTAACGAACTACACAGTTGGCGTATCATAATGATCAAAAAATCTTAATTAATGCCAAAACCGCATTAACTTATATTTCACTTAGAGTTAAGTTAGATGTTACATCCACCATTCGATCGATGTTACATCAAATCACATTCACAAATTTCCAACATGGCGGATTCCAGAATTAGAGCAGAGACCGGGGCCGGATTGGCGCCAGAATTACGTCACTTTTTTTCACCCCTCCATCCCCACCACTTCCACAAAAGGGTTCCACCTAGCATTAGTCCGGCAGAATTGACCCGAACCTGGTTTTGTCCTATTAAGTGTTTTTTATTGTTGATATGTGATATCTAGGGTAAGTAGACCCTAAAACTACCGGGTACTTTTTTGGTACCCTTGGGCAACAGCCGCCATCTTGGAAAATGGCGGGAAACGTAAATTACAGTGTAAGCTTTTACTTAAACCAATGTAATTAAAAAAAACTATTTAAGATAGAACATTGCTTGTTATTTTAAAATGTTAATGGTTAAATTCCCTACTCGGAAATACCATATATTATTTGTTTTAAGGTCAGTATTACTTTTCAAAGTTTATAATTTATAATAAAATATTGTCATATTTATTTTTATTTCAATTTTGCGCCTTAATTACTCAAAATACGACTATAATATAAATTATAAAGTTTGTAGAGCTTTAAATTTGGCATCGAATACATCTATTGGATGCTTTGTTGGATCAAGGGTAAAGCCAGAACAAAGCGTTAGAAAATAATTTGTTTATTGATTTTCAATGTAAAATAAGGATATTTTATATGTTCAATAAAATTGTAACATCTTTCCTGAGACCATCCGCCACTTCTCTCTGGCTGTTTTTGGTATTAAAATGTTTGTAAAATTAACAAATTTATTTTTAACTATTAACCGTTTATATTTAAGGACTTTTAAGGCCGATCTATTCATCTTCACTCCAAAGAAACAATATTTTTTTCAAAAAGAAAAGTTTAAATTTTGACCAACCCATTGAGTTATTATTATTTGATGTTGTATGTATTGCAATAAAAACACTCAGTAAACAATTGTCATCCATTTGACGTGTAGATCATTGAAAACGAACGAGTCGGAGGTGAATTACAAGACTTCAACCAACAAACATTTTAATGGTTGTATAATTTTATTTGAAAAAGATTTTACCTCGAGTACTGATTATGCGATGTTATGTTTTTTTATAATAAAATACTCAGCAAACTACTGGCTTTCATTTGTGGAATTGGCCATTAAATCTATCGGGTTTGAGGGGATTTATGGAACTGTAACCAAATAACCTTTTTGGTTTTTCCAAGATTTGTCTTTAATTAAAGATATTATCTTAGGTTATAATTACGTTATATGAAATGTTATATACTATGAATACTCAGTGAGTTACTGGCTTCAATCCAAGCCATTGACTATTAAAATCGGCTTAGTTGAACATGAGTTGTGGACCCCAAACAATACAAATTTGATTTTTTTTTACATTTTATCTTTAGTTAATGATTGTGTCTCATGTTATTTTTACGTGATATTGTATGTTTTGGTATGATAATACTCAGTGAATTAATGCAGTTCTTTTGAGCTATTATTTATTGAAATCTGACGTTTTTGGGGCGAGTTATAAGCTTAACACGTTCGCTACTGAGCGTCGCATATATGCGATGCCGCGGTCATTGCCACAGACCGAGGTATACATTTGAATCTTACACATAGACCGGCTGTCATTTGGATAACAGTACACACAGACCACGGGCGAAAACCTGTAAAACAGTGATAATTTACATCGTAATACGTTACAATCGTGTTTGTAAATAATTTATTAGTTTTTTTATATTTTTTATAACCTTTTGTAATGTCGCATATTTGCGACGCACGGTCTACAGCGAAGACAATAGTGAAAACTATCATAGTTTTCTTGAAATATACCAGACGTCGCATATATGCGACAGTTCATTTTTGTTTGTGTTTTGAGGTGAAAGTAAGTAAAAAAAATAGATTATTCAAGAACAGTTTATAACTGAACAAATATAAAAGTTACATAGGATAATGCAGCATACATACATACAGTGATGCAGAAAAGTAAAGACCAGTTTTTCCAACTATCATATGACGTCACCCACAGACCAAGCGACGCAGTTGTGCGTCAGGCATCTCTGTAGACCACTGCAGGGAATTCAGTGCCTTCAAATAGACCATTACAAAGATAAGCATTTTAATAACATTAGAACCCTGACGCAAATATGCAACGGCAGTCTATGGGTGGAAACCGGCCGTCGCATATGTGCGTCGCTGGTCCATGTGAATGAAAAATTTCGTACTATTGCAGTAGCGAACGTGTTAAACGTAGAATAAAAGTAGCTGTTTCTTAACTTTCTTCTGTATTTAAAAGACATATTTCTCAGCTGCTATGTGTACTATGTTATTGTTCTGGTCTAAAAACACTAGGTCAACTTAGAACTTTCATTTGAGACAATTTTAATTTAAATATATAGAGCTTAAGGTGAGTTGTAGACCTCTAACTAACATTACGTTTTAAATTTTTAAGGGCTGTCTTTTATTAAAGATCTATATCTCAAGATCTAAATTAGCTGCGTTATTCATTTTGATGAAGAAAACCTCAGTAAGCTATGGGTAAACTCAGATATGAACCTAACCTGGTTTATTCCTATGAAGTTTTTTTGTTGCGTTTGATATACACCAGTGAACAGAATTGAAAAAATATGTAGTTGCGTGAACTCAGGCTTACCTTGCACAGTATTTTGTCATTGTGGATATAATACGTGTTTAAATATAAAAATACAAACTCAAGACGTCAGTGAAGACTATGACAATGTAGAATACCCCCGCCGCAGCAAACCTGCTGTCTTAGCGAATTTCCATTTGCCTGAATTGATTTTCAATTGATCTATTTAAATAACATTAGGTTTAACGAGTACCTAGGTTTGCTGCTACAAGGAAACTAATTAAGTGTGTGTTTTAAGTAAAATAATTATTGCTTAGTATAAAATGAATATATTTGCCAAGTTTGATCAAAAGATATCCATAAACAAGAAAAATTACAACATTTTACAATATTCTCCATAAGAATAACATGGAAATTTTAAATTGACCATTTTTTTAGTTTTCTCCGTAACCAATAACCGAACAAAAACACTTTGATATACTGAATTGTTTGTTTTTTTTAACCTCTTTAAGAAGGTTTAGAGGAAAATTGGGAAATTTTGTGTTTTGAGGGTCAAAAGTGAGAAAAACCAATTTTTACCCCATAAAACCCTGTTCCCATGGTCCGATCATGCTGGATCGCGAACTCATTCAAGTTTATCCCGCCTTACACCTTTAAACCAAATTTCATCAAAATCGGATAAAAATTACTCAAGTTATCGTGTTCACGGACATATATAAAAATTTGAACGAATGGTGTTTTTGGCCTCTGGGGACATCAAAATGAAAAAGTAAATCGGTCCCGGGCCTAAGTGTTACCATGAGACCTACGGTAATAGCTACTTCCCTATAGGGAAATTCGCTAAAAGTAATTGTATTACAAAATGTAAAAAATGCATTCGTAGATATGATTTTTTGATGATTGGTTGTTTTTACAGATATTAAGTACATTATTTAAATTTTTATGACTATTCTTTAATGGTTTAGTAAATTAAAAGTTTTGTTTAAAAAAGCTATTAAGAAACCCAGAACTGTTTTTGTACACATTATTCTCTATAATTATAATACCTGTGGATACTTCAATACCACAACTGCGCAATGGAATAAAGAAAACCAGATATGAATAATGTATTTGTTTTACATTTACATTTGAGGTTTTGTGGTGGATTGTACTAGATTTTATTTAGATTTGGACACGAACAAAATACTACTCTGTGACGTACAGTAAACTTTCCATCCTTAAAGGAAGTATTTTAGCATGCAAAACAAATTTGTTCCTTTATTTGATGACATACGACCATTTAAAAAAGACACATTTTTGTCAGTTATGTTAACTATGAGCACAAAAAACTTCAAAATTTACAATCAGTAAAATTACGAACGTAAAACAGAGGCTGAAGTAAATAAAATAACCTAGCTAATCCAGCTTGATGGAGTAGCATAGACGAGAGGGGGGGGGGGGGTAGTTTATTGGATAAACATTGGCAAGCGCTAATAACATTGGTGGCCAAAGCGGATTGGTAAAGATGAAAACTGCGCTAAGCCGAATTAACCATAATCATGACAAACAAATGTGCACTGTGCAGATCCGATTACGGCCTCGGTCCATTTACACCTGCGAAACAGCGTCTGCGATGGAGGGTAAAACGGGAAAATGGCGGCAAAATGGACACATTGTTGAGATAAATAGCATTTGGGTTGGAATAGAATGAAGTGCGTAAACAATCCATAGTTGTTTGCGTTAATCTAGGGAACATCAGTTCAAGTCATACAAATCACTTTAGTTCTCTCTCAGATTATGCACAGTTATAATTGTGTACAAATTAATGAGGCAACATTAATATTAAATGTATAGGGTACTGTATTTGGAATTTTACCATTACGAAACTCTGAAAGAGACAGCCCTTGTTCATCACATATCAACAGTGCTTACTACATTCATATCTTGATGTTGTTTTAATTTCAGGTCTGAACGCCTGACGCCTGGGAGCTCATCAAAAGTAAATCTTCACTAGCAAATTACTGAAATTACATCGCAAACACTTACATCGATAACTTGTCAATTAATTACCTGTTTACCGTGAGGCTGGGTAATTATCGCGCTTGTAGGGGCAAATTAACTAATGATAGTGGAGAGGTGAAGCATGACCAGCCTGGGAACTCAGTCACTTCCGGTGCTGAGGACGCTTCCTTCCTGTCCGACACTTGGCGGGAATCACTGTCCTGGTCAAGGTTAAGGGGCAACACAGGGTGGAACCTCTGGAGAACAAGGACTGGGTAGTGTGAAAACATCTTAGCTACAGCAGCTGATGTCAATGAGAAAGCAATGGTAAACAATCATATTCGCCTTACAGAGCATACCTTGATAAGTGGGTGTGAAAATATCTATATTTATCCCTACTGCTAGGAAGGAAGACACACCACTTCAGAGACTCTGGAGAAGTTTGTAGAGAATTTTACTGAAAATTTATAAACTTTGAACGATAAATGGTGAGGATCAAACACCAACAGGTAAGGTTATATATTTTTTGTAGTACACCAAAGGAAAAATACGATACACTTAAGTGGTGTCTAGCACTAGTCGATGGTGTCTAGGGCAAAGTCTATGCGATAGGTGTATTACCCAACAATGCTCGCAGCTAAGGATCTTCCTTATTCGTCACAAGTATATTTACCACATACAAAGCTGAAAGCACACAGTTCCATACCGGTAAAGGAAAAACATTTTATCATAAACGAGAAAAAATAGAATAGTAGAAAAAATGAAGTAGGCCTCTTTATCATTAGGCCCAAACACAATGGGCCTATGGAGCAATGTATCTCTATAGAGATGGGTATGCGGTAAATAATGCAAAATAGTTAAAAAATCATAAATAATCTTTGTGTATACGTTCTTCAAAGCACCGGAAGTTTTAGTACTAAGAGAGAAGTAAGCAGTTTTGGTTAAGTCAAACACTTAAATAACCAAATTTCGTAAGATTAGATGAGAAATATAACTCATAAATTATTCAAATACCCCCGCCGCAGCAAACCTGCCGTCTAAGCGAATTTCCATTTGGCCGAATTGATTTTCAATTGATCTATTTAAATAACATTAGGTTTAACGAGTACCTAGGTTTGCTGCTACAAGGAAACTAATAAAGTAGTGTGTTTTTAGTAAAATATTGATAGCTTACTATAAAATAAATAAATTGGCCAAGTTTGATCAAAATATATCCATAAACAAGCAAACTACAACATTTTACAATATTCTCCATAAGAATAACATGGGAATTTTAAATTTACAATTTTTTTAGTTTTCTCCGTAACCAATAACCGTACAAAAACACTTTGATATACTGAATTGTTTGTTTTTTTAAGCTCTTTAAGAAGGTTTAGAGAAAAATTGGGAAATTTTGTGTTTTGAGGGTAAAAAGTGAGAAAAACCAATTTTTACCCAATAAAACCCCCCATAAAACCCTGTTCCCATGGTCCGATCTAGCTGGATCGCGAACTCATTCAAGTTTATCCCGCCTTACACCTTCAAACCAAATTTCATCAAAATCGGATAAAAATTACTCAAGTTATCGTGTTCACGGACACATATATATATAAATCTATATATATATATACCTATATATATATATATATATACATATATAAAAATTTGAACGAATGGTGTTTTTGGCCTCTGGGGACATTAAAATGAAAAAGTAGATCGGTCCCGGGCCTAAGTCTTACCATGAGACCTACGGTAATAGCTACTTCCCTATAGGGAAATTCGCTAATAATGAGTTGATACCCCCGCTGCAGCAAACCTGACGAATGCAGCAAATTTCCATTTGCCTGGATTGACTTTCAATTAATCTATTACATTCACATTTATGTTTAATGAGTACCTAGGTTTGCTGCTAAAGGGCAACTAATCAAGTGTATTTTTTATTAAAATATTTCTTTATTTTTTTTCCTATTTTTTTTTAGCTTAGTATAGAATAAATAAATCTGCCAAGTTTGATCAAAATATATCAAAAAACAAGCCAACTAAAACATTTTACAATATTCTCCATAAGAATAACATAGGATTTTAAATGAACTATTTTCTAAATTTTCTATATATATACATTTGAGCGAAAGAGTGTTTTTTGGCCTCTGGGGACATCAAAATGACGTAAATCGGTCCCGGGCCTAGGTCTTACCATGATACCTACAGTAATAGCTACTTCCCTATAGAGAAATCGCTAATAGTCACTGAGGTTACTGAAACGCTATTTACAAGTTATTTCTACATGTAGGCCTATTATGTAAGTTACAATTTTACATGAATAAAATATTTATGTTACAATACAAAATAATAAAACTCAACTATGGTGAAATCGGTTTTATTAATTTTGTTAACTTATTGTCTTTTTTCAATGTAACGCAAATACTAACAAGCATAGCCACAAGTGCTACGGGAATTCAGTTCACTTCATAATCGAGTATTATTATTACATGCCATAATAATGATGTAAAGAATGTGTCTTGCTAGTAACTTATAGAAGCTCAGGTTTAAATTGGCAAAACTTATATTTTGTTCGCATATAGGTAACACTAAAACAAGGTCGTATAACAAGTTTTTTTATGGGGCAAAAAATTCAATTCTTAAAGATAAAACCCACGTTTTCCGCCGCCAGTTTGAAACAGCTTTGATATGGCTAATATCTGGTAAATTTATGAGTAACATTATAACGAGGTTTCATACTAAATTTCACGATATTCGAACTAAAAACGCATAGTTTATAGCTTAATTACCATGTTTTAAATTAATCGATTTATTTATTAATATGGACAGTTATTATCTGAAATTCTAGAAGTTGCCCAAAGGTACTTTGTAAGTACCCGCTATGTTCTGCATCTATACAGGGTGATTGATATAAGTGTGCCAGCCGTTTTATTCGAAAACTATAAGAGAAATCAAAAAAAGTTAAATGGTAAGTGCCTTGGATTTTTTATTTAAAAAATTGTAGTCAAGTCGAAAAAATTATTTTAGCCGCCATTTTTCCAATATGGCCGCCAACTTTGATTTTTCTTACGGTACACTCTGTATTTTATGATGTATTCTGGTAGAAAATTTAATTTTAAGACGATTTTATTCTTGTGATTTTTTTCATAAACCTAACCGTTTCGTAGATAATAATGGTTAAAGTTTTGAAATTTCTGCATGAGAAAGAATTTCGATAAAGGCCTAAGCAAGCATGCCAGCTGTTTTATTCGAAATCCATTCAAAATTTCACAACTTAAACCATTATTATCTTTGAAACGGTTAGGTTTATGAAAAAAATTACAAGAATAAAATAGTCTTAAAATTACATTTTCTACCAGAATACATCATAAAATACAGGGTGTTCTATAAGAAAAATCAAAGTTGGCGGCCATATTGGAAAAATGTCGGCTAAAATAATTTTTTTGACTTGACTACAATTTTTTAAATAAAAAATCCAAGGCACTTACCATTTAACTTTTTTTGATATCTCATATGGTTTTCGAATAAAACGGCTGGCACACTTATATCAATCACCCTGTATACAACCAAAATAAAATATCATCGGTAAAAAAACGTAATAGAACTAAACAGGGTTCAAGGAAAATTCCCTGAAAAAATCAACAAATTACTAGAAAAATTATTGATTTATTGATTGATGATCTATACCTAAAAATTTTTGAAACCCAATAATTAATATTTTCCATGAAAGCCAGTACGTTATTGACTGTGTTCATATAAATACATAAAACATAACATAATAATCACTAAAGAAGTAAAGATATAGGGCTTTGATGAGACTTTTTTTATAATTAAAATTACTCTTTTTGGGGGGTCCATAACTAGCTACATTCTATGATTTGAATTTTAATTAGCGTAAATGAAATCCGTTGGTTTATTGAGCATTTTGATACCAAAAACAGTAGAAAAGAACTACAGAATATTCTTAGGAAGAATTATATAAATTATTTTCATTTATTAGATACCCCTCTTTGTCAAAGAAAAAAAAATAAAAGTTATTTTTTACACATTGTTGTGACGTTATCATTGATCCAACAAAGATCCCTAAAGATTGGATGCACAATTTTAAGATCTACAACTTTTGTAACATGTATCATGGCATTTTTTCAAAGATTTTAGCACAAAGTTGAAAAAAGTAGGGATAGAACATATTTTTCTCTAAATGATTAACTTTAAAAAGAAATACTGGCTTTAAAACACACAATATATAGTTAAAATATGATATTTTCATGCATAGAATTCCACTGTGAGTATTTTAAAAGTGTTTGAACTGCTGTATGTAGCATGGTATTTTCATAACATAGCTTTAAGTAAAAGCTTACACTGTAAATTACGTTTTCCGCCATTTTCCAAGATGGCGGCTATTGCCCAAGGGTACCAAAAAAGTACCCGGTGGTTTTATGGTCTACATACCCTATATAACTCAAAACAACAATAAAAAAAACTTAATAGAACAAAACCAGGTTACGCCTCTTTCACACGACGCGGCGCCCGCCGGATCCGGCGTAGGGCTATGGGAGTATATGAGTCCTTTCACACTATGTCCGGCGCGCGCCGGATGCACCTTCAGCCGGACTACAGCGCCGCGCGGCGTCCACGCCGCACAATTCGGTGAAGGTGCATTGGTTCTTATGGGAGCTTTCACACGGTGCGGTGCGCGCCGCACGGCCCAACCCCTACGCTGTCTCAATTTAGGCAAACTACCTGACCAAGAGGGTGCAACAATTAATTAAGAAATTATATATCGTTGTATCGGAAAATAATAAATATTTATTAATAATATATATGAAGTTATTACAAAACATATATTTTTATGTTCATCCCATGCAAATCGGCCAACTTAAAGTATCAAAACAAAATTTTTCCTTTAATAACTAGATGAGAATATTTAGTATTAAATTAATAATTTAGTAATTTATACGCAATGAAACTTTTTTTTTTAAACTTCTAGAATACAATATTTTCAGATATGACAAATACTTATACGTGAAGGCGATTTATACGAAACACTACTCCTTCGTTAATAATGGACAAACTTTTACAAACGATGTGTCAACATTAAGTATTTTTTGTGTTACACGCCCCCTTTTACCAATTCCTGTAGTAAAAGTCCTTGGGCTTTGCCCCTCAGGCCATCAAAATCCCAATGTATATCTTATGAAGACAAGATTTTGTTTAGTTAAACAGACAAATAATTTGTATTAATTACAGCTGTTCATAGTACACACATGATACATACAAGAGTTTTCGTTTTCAGTTTCGATAGATGGAGTGGAGCGAGCGTACGTTTTCAGAGGGAGTTCGTTTCCAGTTTCGATAACTGGAGTGGAGTGATTGGTTACATTATCTTTGAGTTGACTCTCTCACGTCAACGGAAATTGTGACAATTATTCGTAAAAAACTCCTTTAATATTTTGTGCTCAAATTCGAGCAACAGGTGCACTAGTTTATTATATTTAAAATTAGCGCATTCATTTTATTTGAACTTTTAATTGGAGTATTCATTTAAAAGCCACAACTGAACAGAAAATAATAAATATTTAGGAGTGCCGTATGGCGCGCGCCGCACGAAACCGTACTAGTGTGAAGACACACGCTTGTCCCCGGCTTCGTGTTTGAGCTTCGTGTGAAAACTAGCGTCTAGACTGCCAGTGCTAGTCCGAGGATCGGCCGATCGGAGGATCGTGGATCAGAGGCGGTGTGGTGGGGGTAGAGCAGACGATTGCCATTCATTTCCGATTTCCGTTTCCGATTGCCGCAATTTCTAGATTCAGATTACGGTTACCATTTTTGTTCGTTCCAACTGTATTTGTACTTTAAATTTTAAAGGAATTGTTAGTAATCTTGAAGCGTTTTGTTTCCAACAAGTTCAGTAAACTTAGTTGTTCCTACAATGACTTAGTAAAGTCTATACCAATCGCCAGGACGAGTGTTTATTGTCCAATGTTTTGAATAACCTAACATTAATTGGACAATTATAGATTTTTGGAAGTAGGCTAATTAAGCCTATTAATCAATTATTTCAGTGACCCTATCTTCTATCCTGATCCTGATATTACTATTAATATACTTTAGCAATTTACAAGCTTCATCAATAGCCTACCTACAGTAATACGGTATGTGTTTTGTAAAAAATATTGAACTCACTAAACTGAAGCCATTAACTTATAAGGCCTAAGCTCATACATTATTAGCACAATTAACTTAGTTTAGGCCTACAAGTAAAGGCACCTTACAAAAATTGATAATCTGTATTTTAGGTTTCCTATAAAAGGCCTTTGCTTATAAGTTAAGTTAATCAATAGGATTTATTGGAACGAATGTGTAAAACCATGGTGAATGATTTTCCATGCCTTTTAGTGTTTTGCTGGCGATGCAGCATTTTTTAATAAAGTCACTTTTAACACAAAACTCAACTTTACCAAGTTAAATTTCTTAGTTTTTAGCTAAGAAATTAAAAATTAACTTATACCAGTTCTTTCAACTGGGTATACCCTAACTAAACTTACCTAGCCTATAAAAAACCTTTTTTAGGTCTGAGACAAATCCTTCAATCCTTGTAGGCTAACTTAGGCTAAGTTTTAAACTTAACCTAACTTAAGCTTATCTGTTAACTAGCTGTACCCGCGGGCTTTGCCCCGTTTTACTTCAAAAGTGAGCTCGTTCGCATGGCTCAATCACGTCCTGGTTGAAGTTCGTTTGCTACGCTCACTCACCATTAGGTTGGAGCTCGTTCGCTGCGCTCACTTGCCTTCAGGTTAGCTCGTTCGCTACGCTAACTCGCCTCCAGGTTGAAGTTCGTTCGCTACGCTCACTCACCTTTTGGTTGCAAATTAGCTGTTGTCATAAATTTAAAAAAAATAATAGTGCTGCACCCTGTTGGTAATCCTTGTAACTTTAATGCTATTGCACATCATAGAACAGAACCAACTTGTTTAATTGAAACAGCTGTTAAGATTCAAATTCCATTTAAATATGAGTACTCATAAGGTTAACATGGGAAACTCCAGAGCCACTGGGCCGGAGCCCGAGAATCCGATTAGAATAAAAACAACTTAGTTTTCCAATTTAATGCCTAAAGAATCAGTGTACCAAATTTCAGCCTCCTAGGTAAATGGGAAGTGGGAGAATTAGTGATGAGTGAGTGAGTGAGTGAGTGAGTGAGTGAGTGAGTGAGTGAGTCAGTCAGTGAGGGCTTTGCCTTTTATATATATAGATTCATTAATTAGCTGGCCTAATGTAGTTTTAAGGAAGACAGCATATTGGTATAAAGGCTATAAACAGTTTACCCTCAACGTAAATAACTTGATACTTTTTTAATCAGTTTAATTTAGCAAATTTCCCATATAGGTAAGTTTAGGGAATAAGCTCTTACCGTTGTACTCATGGTAAGACCTGGGCCCAGGACCGATTCACTCTTTTGTTTTGAGGGCCCTAAATGCCAAAAACTCTGTCCGTTCAAATTAATATGTATATAGGCAGAGGATACGCGTCCGGTAACCGGACATGGATTAGGCATCCGGCAGTTACTGCCATAACCAACCTAACTAACCAATCTTGCTGATAAATCGAATGAAGTTTAAATTCTGTTTGAATACTCTCTGTAGTGCATTCCAACTTAGGTTGGGCATTTGTGTTTTGTTAGCAGTAATGTGTTTTAGTCAAGTTTTTTCACCTCAGGACAGGATCAGATTCCAGATCCTGAAACGTTGTGTATATTTTTTTACCATCGTGATAGAAAATGTCTGCAGTAAACCTTTGAACAAAATCCCCATTGTCAGTCCTCCTTTAATAAGATATTGATCTCCCCCATTAGATGTGCATCTTAAAGTTTGAAACACTGTATAAGTTACGTACTCAAAATTACACCTAAAACGAACAAATTAATAAATACAGTTACACAGTAGGCCTACTTTACTTTACCACGGTACTATGTAAAAGCACGTAAACATGTACCGCGGTAAAGTAAAGTAGGCCTACCATGTATTTATTCATTTTTATGTGTAATTTTTAGTAAGTTATGGATATGTTATTAAAACTTCAAGACGCACTGGGAAAGATTAATAACTATCTTATAAAAGGACTGACGATGGAGATTTAAACACCGAATGCATCTCCTGTTGTAAAGGACAATTACAACGATCAATTGGAGATCAGGTAATTTAACCTTTTTTATAGTTTACTGTAGAATAACTAATTTGATGTTTCTTCATTATTCTCTAATAGCTTAAACATCAAAGAAGTTTTAAAAGTGAAAGAGATGGCTGTGAAAACCTTAACTAACTCAAGTTGGGATGGATGAGCACTGAAAACCCTTATTGTTTGAACAGAAACAAAGGTAATTACTGTAAGTTATTGGCTAATTATGAATATATTTATTTGTTTAGCATGTGTACATTAAACAAAACTTAGGACTCACTTTATGGAGCCAGATTCATAGCCATTTTGCAGATCTAGTCATAATTATTTTTATCTTGAATGTAGTAGGCAAAGGTAGAACCCAAAGGGAGTGTGTTTTATAAATGGTAAAACATTATAATCATTGAAGATGCTTTGTATTGGATGATTATCAAACTGCCTCTTGAAACAAAGAATTTTCTCAGTTTGTCTATGACTACCTAATTGAAAATTCAATTGGCAGGTTAGATTGGCTCAGTGCAGCAAAACTCATTGACATTTTGTGTTAGCTTGCTGAGTATTTCCCCAAGTCGACAGGTATGTCACTATGCCGCTTTTAACATGACGATGAGTAGGGTGTCGTGCAGGCCGGTCTAATCTGCCACCGAAAGCAGTTTCCAAAAATAAAGGCACAAACCAATTGGTTAAAGGAAATAAGTTAACAAATTAATTTATGAAATATAGGAAAATATGGGATTCTGCGCATCAACAGGAAATTATCTTTCTAACGGTATGCGTAGATTTTCCCTGCGATGCACACGAGCTGAGAAAAAAGGTTTTAAAGAAACATGCTTGCATATTATAATACATAGATTATTGAAATTTTAGGAATAAGTTGCAATAATCTTTTTAAACATAATTCACAAGCACAAGATATAATTTAAAATGTCTGTTTTTGTCATGCCTCTTTGGTTTAGCCTTTAAGTTTGTCCCAACATATGACGAAATTGCCACTTTCATGTCTGCAATTTCCACACTAACTTTCGGAATCATTTAACAAGCATACTTTTTAATTTATAACTTGACATAAATTAATATATAAAAATAATATTTTGAAAGGAAGGGTTTAATTTTTTGGCCTAACACCTTGAGAGAACAGATGGGGGTAGAAACTTACCAGCAGAGAAGGTATAAGGTATATTCTAGGTGACAATATTTAAAATTTATTTTGATATGAAAATAAAAGTTAATTAACAGCACTGGGCCTTCTAGAATTAAATTAAAAGTCTAGAGAGAAGAACCCCTAAAATAAATTGACTTTTCAATTGCCCATGATTATAAACTTCAGTTAGATACTTTTAATACTTTTCAATGAAATGGCAACCAAGATCCTCATTCCTAATATATCTTTCTATACCTATAACAAGAAAATCAATAAGCCATGATCAGAAGCGGTCCCAGGATTTCATTTTGGAGGGGGAATGACCACTGGGGAGTCCTCCGGAAAAAAGGGGGGTCTGTGCCAGGCCTGCTTGGAAAAAATGTGGAATTTAAAGCCTAAAATTGTATATTTGAGCTCTTATCTTAAATATAGACAAGATAATAAGTATTTATGTTAGCTAATAAAATATAGAATATTTTGGGAGGGGATATATCCCTTCCATCCCCCCCCCCTGGAACCGCCACTGGCCATGATAATGCTGTGTTAATTTAATCTCTATGCTTATTAGATTTGTATGTTTTCAGATGGACACTCCCAAGTCGCCGGTCATTAAATGCCAGCATTGTGATAAATGCTTCAGTAATATAAGCAATTGTACACGGCACATAAAAAATGTACATAAAGTAAATTGGAGTGGCGAACCCACGGTTGACCTTCCCAAAAAAACGTTTACTTGTGAATTGTGCGACAAGGAGTTTTCAGCACAGCAACACTTAAAACATCACATGAATGTTGTTCATATGTTTAAACTTAAAAAATATGGTTGTTCAATGTGTACATTTGAAACCCAGCATAGTAGCAATCTAAGCCGACATATTACAAAATTTCACAAAAATAAAAGTGACAAAAGCATGTGCTTGACTCACCGTGGCGAACCCATGGTTGACCTTCCTAAAAAAACGTTTACTTGTGAATTGTGCGACAAGGAGTTTTCAGCAAAGAAACACTTAAAACATCACATGAATGTTGTTCATATGTTTAAACTTAAAAAATATGGTTGTTCAATGTGTACATTTGAAACCCAGCATAGTAGCAATCTAAGCCGACATATTACAAAATTTCACAAAAATAAAAGTGACAAAAGCATGTGCTTGACTCAGCACTTGAATAAATGTTCAATGTGCCACTTAAAATTCAAGGTTGAGAGAAACCTTAAACACCACCAGAGACAAATTCACAAAATTGGTGTTGCACTTCCTACAAAAAGGAAATGTCCTATGTGTCCTTACGTATCCACATTAAAAAGTAAGAATGGCATTTATAGTCATTTTGCTAAAGTCCACGACATAATCATTAGGAAAAAACAATATTCATTCGATAACATTGAAGAATTTCAAAACTGGAAAAATCAAATGGAGAAAGATACGACGACTTCTTACAGAAAAAAGCTGTCAAAAGGATCTTACATACATTATCAATGTCATAGGTGTGGCTACCACAGACCAAATGGTCATCTCAAACGCCACATTAAAATGACAGGATCCTGCAAGATAAACGCATTCTGCCCTGCAAGTATGACACTACATCTAAAAAATAATAAAGTATTGGTATGTCATGTATCAACACATGTAGGACATAAAAATGATCTAAAACATATACGTCTAACAAAAGATGAAAAGAGATCAATAGCACTCCAACTAGCAAGCAAAAAACCCCACGATGAAATTTTGAAATCAATTAGAGATTCAATGTCCAGCTCAGACCTTCATCGGATCCATTTAACAAACAAAAAGGATATTGTAAACATTGAAAGTAGTTTTAATTTACACGATGAATCTGTGAAACACCCTTTTGACCCTGTTAGTATCGCCTCTTGGGTAAAAGATCTCAAAAGTTCTGATGACACAGCCTTGACCATTTATAAGCCTCAAGGCATAACTGATCCAGAATTTCCAGGCCTAAACGAAAATGATTTTTTGCTCATATTTATAACTGAAGCCCAGAGAAGTATGTTGGAAAAATATGGCCAAGACACCATTTGCGTTGACGGTACACATGGCTTGAACAGCTACGACTTTCAGCTGTATACACTCCTTATCTTAGATGACACACGAGAAGGATTTCCAGCAGCTTTTATGTTTACAAATAGAGGAGATGAGTATGTAATTTCAAAATTTTATGAAGCGATTAAGAGTGTAGCTGGATACATAACACCAAAAGTGTTTATGACTGACATGGAGGAAACATTCTTCACTGCCTGGAAAAAACAAATGGGTGTTCCAGAGAACAGAATCTTTTGTGCTTGGCACGTACTGAAGGCATGGCGAAATAATATAAATCAAAAAAATCAAATCAAAAGATAAAAGAGAGTATGTTCAAAAACTCTTAAAAGCTTTGATGTATGAATTGGACAACAATACTTTCCAAGAGCTGCTTCTAAAAGTGCTTGACAGGATGAAAGAAGATGAAGAACTAAGCTCTTTCTCTGAATATTTTGAAAAATATTATGTTAAAAACGAGCGGTTCAAAACCTGGGCGTACTGCTATCGAGTTCATGCTGGTGTTAACACCAATATGTCAGTAGAAAATTTTAATAGATTATTAAAGTACTGCTATTTAAAAGGGAAACAAGTTCGTCGTCTCGACAAGACACTGTGTGCAATACTAAATTTACTGAGGGACAAACTATTTGATCTTTTGATCAAACTAAAAAGAGGAAAACTAGTAAGAAAACTACAAGTAATAAGAAAAAATCATAAACGGAGTTTAACTTCTGACAACATGATTGACAAAACTGAAGATAAGACATGGCAGGTGCTTTCATCAGACAAAACCGAATTGTACACAGTGAAAAAGATTCAAAATTGTAAAACTTGCCTCCTTCGGTGTCACCACTGCGATTCATGTTTTCATGAATTTGTTTGCTCTTGTATGGACAATTCCATAAAAAACAACATGTGCAAACATATACATACTGTGGCCAGGACCGAAATAAATGACAACGAGC
This sequence comes from Macrosteles quadrilineatus, assembly GCF_028750875.1. Lineage (NCBI taxonomy): Eukaryota > Metazoa > Arthropoda > Insecta > Hemiptera > Cicadellidae > Macrosteles > Macrosteles quadrilineatus. Next base: position 21,717,352 of record NW_026542600.1, read on the forward strand.
CTTGTATTTCACCTAATGAAGAAAGCCATTTACATGCCAATCAAGATGACAACAGTCAATTAATAATTGACAGTGAAAGCAACAGCCAAGAGGAACAGATAATCTTCCAACTTTTAAAAAAAAGTGACAATGACAATAATATAGACCAGTTGAAACTAGAGCTCATACAAAACTTCGAAACTTTAACCCATCATGTGAGCAATGCTGAACAAGCAGCTTTTGTCAAAAATGAAATGACAAGGATTAAGACAACATTAGAAGCTATGAACATGCCAACAACATCTATATCATCATTGCACGTAAGTAATATTCTCATCTTTAAAATTGTTTGCATTACTCAACCTTTTAGGAAACAAATGTGATAGCCTAACTAAAATGCCCATGGAATTTTTAAGAAGAAAGCTTGAAGCTTAATCCTGTATGTTGTTTCAAGAAAGCTTCATTCCTTACAGCTTACAGGATTCATAAAAATAACATTTTTTGGCTTTAAAGAAATGTTCCTGGCTAATAAAATATTTGGTTTCCTACTTCAGTGCTTTCAATTAAATTGAAATAGCGGACATACAAAGGTATGTATTTTAAAAGCCAGGTATGAATAGAGATTAGTGTAGGATGAGTTGAGCAAACTTGTATTCTTGTAATTAACCAAGGCCGTACCTGTTCAGTCAGGATCCTACACCAGCTAAATACGAAAGTTCTAATGTTTCCTTGAATAGTTCAACATAATTATACTGTATTTAAAAAACATAATTAAGTGATTTGTGCGTTTAATTAGTATGAATAAAGTCATGACAAAATTACGGATGATTTAACAAAAAAAGTTGGATAATAGTTTGTTTGAGTAGGTTTAACCATAGAAAAAATAATAAAATATAGACCGACATCAGTGCTGCAGTTAGCATAAGTTCTGGCGTCAACTGCTAGGAGTGCCATGTAGTTACGGCACACACCGCTGCAGCATGTGCTGGTAGCATGCGGCAAAGACTCGGACGACGGCAGTGAATCTAACACTGAGCAGTCTATATACTGAAGTAGACATCCCATCTATGGACCAGCTTTTACATTTTCTTTATTAAAAAGAAACATAATTGTGTTCGAGCCAGTTGCAGAATGTGCTAGTGTTTAAAATTCTAAGTTCTACCTTATTTTTTGTTGCTGACCAAGTTGATGGGTCATAAAATACAGTTGCTATAGCTAGTCATTACATCAGTTTGACTTGGTCAAAAATGTTGAGTGTTCAACAGTAATTAGTATAAAATCAGCACAAGCTGTTGTTGATATGGGGATAGTTAAAGGTGTGATTTATTCTGGCTTTATGCTTTAGGTGAAGCGGATGGTACCCGGAAACGCCAATGTTGTTGCCCAACGTAAATTTAGGACAAAGAAGAAAAAAACTGTTCTGAAGGAAGAAAGTGCTAAAGATACCAATAAAGAGAAGCAAAAATTAGCATTGGAACTTTTAGGATACAAGTAGTTTGTTAAAATAGGACTATCCATTATTATTAACAATCAAAGTTGTGTTCTATGTGGTGGTGTCTGACCATGACTGTTATTTTTTAAGAATTGGGATCAAACAAATACATTAAGGCTACTTAAAATGGAAATTTATCTATTTAAAGTAAGGCCAAATGATGATTTTAATTTTGGGTATTTCAAAAGTATGTTACCGGGTTACCAGTGTTACTTATTATTAGAAGTTTAATTAAAATTATTTTTGATGTTTTTATCTAGGTCTATTTATTTTGCTCACATTCAAAGTGAGCTCTACTTTTTGTAAAGAAGTGTTTGAGCTGTGCTGTGACTAGAAATATAAAATCAGGCGGTTGGTGTTACAAAATAAAATTGTCAGTACAGTATAGTAATATGAAAAACCTGGTGGTGAACCCATTGTAATCCTCATTTTAAAATACTGTACTGTACTTGGAGCATTTTTTACTATATAGGCCTTTGAACATCTTTTTGGATACATATTTTCAAGTTGTTGTTTCATTGAATATTCAATCCATGTGTAATATAAACATTACAATTAGGCTATATCATAAGAGTATTTTTTTTTAATAAAAGTAAATCGGGGTACACTTCCATATTTGTTGGCACAAACAACCGAATGAAATATCGATCGATATATCGATTATTCGATATATCATTTGGTTAGTTAGGTAAGGTTAACCTAACCTAACTAACCAAACAAGATATCGAATTAAACAGTCAAATAATCAATATTACTAATTCGGTTGTTTGTGCCAACAGATATGGTAGTGTTCCCGTAAATCGTAATCATCAAGCCACCATATACTCACCTTAGAATAGGTTTTAAAAATTTGAACTTGCTGCCTTACATGACTGTTTCTAGAAGATAAATAATTTACGTTAGGTTAATAATTAAGTTACTTGAGATGTGTGTGTACTGTGTAAGTAATGTAGATGAATTTGTGAAATATTTGTATTTTTCCTAATCCTAATTTTACTTTGAAATGACAAGCTTTACAATTAATTGATGATAAGATTATTTTTAGGCAGAGGTAGAGTGTTACTGTTTTTAGAACATTTATTTTTGTGTGTTAATTACTCTAAATTGTTAAACTGATGATGCACCTATTTGTTTCTTAAAGACATAAATTGTTGCCATTATTGTCAAAGTGTAGCATGCATTAAGTCCTTTGTCAACCAACAATATTTAAGAACATTCGGCAGATAAGAACGAGTACCGGTACCAATTTCATTTTATTAGCCAAACGTTGTAGATTTAATTTGATAATTCCTTATAGCCTTTGTATTGTTATTTTTGGCTGCACTTTACGCCCTACACTCATTCGAATGAAAATACTTATTGATCGATATATTGATTGTTCGATAAGTTATATCGTTTGGTTAGTTAGGTAAGGTTAACCCAACCTAACTAACCAAACGATATATCAAATGAAAAAATCGAATAATCAATATTTTCATTCGAATGAGTGTGTAGGAGGTAAAGTGCAGCCTTATTTTCTCAGACAGTTTCTTGTTAGGGTGAATCAAAACCTGGCTAAGTTATAATAATGTATTCAACGATTTGTTTGGCCATTCAGTTTTTACAATAGGCTATGTCATACAAGTATACAATATAAACTAAGTTAAAACTAAATATGTAAAACAAACCAAAACAATCATTCAAGTCCAAACAGCAAACCATGCAAAGATAATATAAAAGCATACCTTTTGCTTGAGAAAATATATAGTTATCAATTGATAACTGTGATAGCACAGCCTCCTCTTTTCTAATACACTGATGCAGGTCTATTTAAAATACCTAACTTATTTGTTACACCCTTGATGGTCTATAATCAGATTCAGATAGATTAGGTAGCTTTTGGTAGCACAAATAGGCCCCATTAATTCAGATATAATTCACTTCAAAAGAGCGAAACAATTTGAAATTTGATATTGTGGTCTATAGTTTAACCCACGATTGGAAAGAACGGGTAGGCCTATGAATCATAAACATAAATAATGATTTTGGCCCGAAAATAAACTTTAAATTTAACTTATTGCTTAAATGGAACTGCCAAAACATAGCTTATGTTATTGATATTAGTATAGGATTCGGGCCAACAAGGTCATTTGTTATAGTTCGGCCACTTATAAGTTAGGCTAGATAGCAACCTCCTCTAGCATTGGTTAGCATTAGCGTGCATAAGCGGCCGAACCATGTGGCTCTAAGTGGCCAAGTGTTTTGAGTTAAGTGGCTTGTTTGTTAGTTATTATATGATCCATACTCAGGGTTTTATTCTAGTATTCGTGGTTAAACGAAAAACAAATTTGTTTACATAAGTCATAAGCCTATTACGCGTTCCATTAGCCTAAGTCATAAGTTTGAATTATGCGCAAAACTGATATCCGACTGGGCCTAGGCCTACCTAAACTTATATCGTATTTACAAAATATAATGTATGTCTACTACCTTTGACTGTTACTTTTAATTACTAAAAATCATATAATAATGATCATATGACTCAAAGAGCGTTTAATGTAAACAGTAAAAAGAAATTAAGTTAACCTAAACTTACACTACTCAATCAAAATAAGAAACAACCAAGGATTTTAGAACACAGAAAAATGTTCTGTTTTAGCATCACAGATATTAAAAAAGAAAACGTTAAACTAAACACTAAACAAACGAAGTCTTCATCCGAAATATGCTAACCGGTTAACTTGTGGTTTCGTTTTAAGATTCCACACATCTAGAGAGCTAACGTTGTATTTATTTATTTATTTATTTACAGACGGAAAACTCCATTTTCATAAACAAACAATGATGGCAAGACGTTTCATTCAGACTTACATTACATAGAACATTTCATACATAACATGAAAATGACCTGACTAAAAAACCCTAATAAATAAGAATGTATCAAAACTATTGTATTGTATTGATAGTCAAAGGAGCTAACTTAACCACAGTACTTTATAACATCTAATAAATCTTGTAGTGTAAAAAGTAAATAAATAAATACAATAACAATCAATGAAATGAACGACGACGAGACATGTACCTAACCTATAAATAATGCTAAAAAATAGGCTGCTAAGCATCTAGTTGAGCTTATTCCCCTCCAACATCTCTGCTACCCCTCTACCCCCACCACACCGCCTCTGATCCACGATCCTCCGATCGGCCGATCCTCGGACTAGCACTGGCAGTCTAGACGCTAGTCGTGTGAAAGAGGCGTTAGGGACAAAATCCTCATTTGGCTGCCGGACTACATGATCAAGTCAGGATTTAGGAGCTTCTGCTAGGTTTACCAGAGTATGGCCACGGTAAGTTTCTTCTGAAAAAGCTTTGTTAGCTGTAAATTAATAGGTAATTGTGAACTATACTTCAAGTTTAGGTTATGCCGCTTGTTTAATCTTGCTTGTCTCTAGGCCCCCTATAGGCACATTTTGTAATGACTGTAGCTAGATATTTGAGGTTTATTTATTTATTTAGGCAAAATCGCCATTTGTAGGCCTATAATCATTTACATGCATAACAATTAGTGGATCAATAAATACAATTAACATGCTGTAAGTTTTACATATTGCTATTTGGTCATACTTTATGAATATAAAGCATGACCAAGACCGCTGCAGCAACCCTGCCGGTAATTATATCGATCACGGACGTATCGCTAAATTTTTTCACTAATATGCTAAATTACGTCCTGAATTCAAAAATGATTGTCATTTTCCCCGGAAAAGCACCGTTTTCCCGGAAAAGCGGAAAAACCAACAATTTTGCGGAAATGGGCCATGAGGGTAGGCCTACTCAAATTAACCGGTAGAGCGAGCTGAACAAGAATATGCAAGAATTTTCAAGATCCGATTAATATTGACGGAGATACGGCAGGAAAAGCGTCGGTAAATCGAGTTAGCGTCAAAATGGCCTAAAAAGGTTAGGTTAGGTTAAGTTGGGTTAGGTTAGGTTAAGTTAAGTTAGGTTAGGTTAAGTTAGGTTAGGTTAAGTCCTAACCTTACCTTTTTTGGCCATTTTGGCACTAACTCGATTTACCGACGCTTTTCCAGCCGTATCTCCCTTAATATTCATCGGATCTTGAAAATTCTTGAAAATTCTTGCATATTCTTGTTTAGTTCACTCTACCGGTTAATTTGAGTACCCACATGACCCATTTCCGCAAAATTGTCGTTTTTTCCGCTTTTGCGGGAAAACGGTGCTTTTCCGGGGAAAATGACAATCATTTTTGAATTCAGGACGTAATTTAGCATAAGAATAGTGAAAAAAAATTTTTTAGCGACACGTCCGTGATCGATATAATTACCAAACTGCCGACTAAGCGAATTTCCATTTGCCTGGATTGATTTTCAATTAATCTAGGCTATTAAATTAACAATTAATTATGTTTAACGAGTACCTAGGTTAGAGACTACAAGGAAACTAATAAAGTGTGTTTAGGAAAATATCTCGACCCCCGGACCTCACCCGAAATTCAAATTTTTTTCAAAATGTCTGAAATTTCACGCTGATTCCAAAAAACCCTGGAATTTTATGGAAAATTTCATTGTGGGTACTCAAATTAACCGGTAGAGCAAGTTGAACAAGAATATCCAAGAATTTGTAGGATCCAATGGATTTTAAAGGAGATACGGAAGAGCGTCGGAAAATCGTGTTAGCACCAAAATGACCAAAACTAGGTTAGGTTTGGGTTGGGTTAGGTTAAGTTGGGTAAGGATAGGTTAGGTTAGATTACTAACAATACCCAAGTTATTGATAACCTAACCCAACCTAACCTAAGTTAACCCAACGTAACCTATCTCAACCTAACCTAACCCAACCTATTTTTGGCCATTTTGGCACTAACTAGATTTACCTACGCTTATCCGAGCCGTATCGCCTTTTCCGAGCCAATCGCCGTCAATATTTATCGGATCTTGAAAACTCTTGCATATTCTACAGCTTGCTCTAAGTTACCAGTTAATTTGAGTTGGTACCCACCATGTCATTTCCCGTCAAATGAATTTTTCGGGGTTTTTCCGATTTTCCCGGGGTTGTTTCCGAGAAAAATGACAACCATTTTCGGAATCAGCTTGAAATTTTGGACATTAAAAAAAATTTTTGAATCTCGGGTGAGGTACGGAGGTCGATACAGTTACCTGTCTAGGTTTAGGCCAAGTATGAAATAAATAAATTAGCCAAGTTTGATCAACATATATCCATAAACAAGCCAACTAACTTACAACATCCTATAATATTCTCCATAAGAATAACATCCTGGGAATTTTAAATTAACAATTTTTTTTTATTTTCTCTGTAACCAATCACCGTACAAAAACAATATAGCAAAAATATAGCAGCCTTCAAAATTTTGGTTGTGGTGAGCGGCATGATTATCTTAGATTGGTTTTCTTTTGTCTTCTTGTACCACATCAAAACTGACTGGCCATCGTTTTGATGCGGTACATGAAGACAAGAGAAAACCAATCTATAAGCTGATCACAACCCAAATTTTGAAGGCTGCTATACCCTTAAAGCCCTTCACAAAGTAAACCCTAAATGCAACCAACTGGTCTTATTTGGTCCACTTTACATTAATTTATCTTTGCTTGAAAACGTTTGTATTTAACAAAAATTTGCACTGTTTCATGTTTCATTTTTCATAACTCTATCAAGAAATCCTCAAGAACAATATATATTGTATGTATGTGTGATATGTATATATGTGTGTGTGTGTGTGTCTATGTGTCCTTTAGCACAAACTCAAGTAAATCATCCGTTTTTCATGAAATTCTGTACAAATGTGTAAACATGTGGGGACCATGTTTTAGCCTATAGGGATTAAATTGGGTTTTCCTATTTTTGGCCGAAATATTTGATTGAAATATACAATTTTGCAATATCATTCCAAACAATTTTGTAGAGCTCAAAAAACAAATAATTTATTACCTATATTGAAGCGTTGCAGTATGTGCACATCTAATGGTTATCATGGAGAAAATTCCCCAAAACTTTATATTTTTAATCCCCATGTTTATATGTTGGCGGATAGGTTTAAAAAACTGTTGTAGATTACTAACTGGTTTATCTATATATTTTGGTGGTTAATTATTTTATTTTAATCAATTTATTAAGGGGGAGGGGGTATTTTCCCTTATGTGTTGTGGAAGCCATCTTAATATAATATGCTTTTAAGGAAAAAATACCTGCAATTAGATAAACGTAGGAACACGCTATTTATTAGTAGGCCTACCGTATAGTAAAACCAATGCTTTCATAACTATACATTTTGTAGATTTAATATTGATAAAGTCCTTGTCCGTGCCCCACTATAGCTTGGTCCTATACTTACTGTGTTAGGAATGAGGGAATTGTTATTGAGTAAATTGAGTACCCACATGACCCATTTCCGCAAAATTGTTGTTTTTTCCGCTTTTCCGGGAAAACGGTGCTGTTTCCGAGAAAAATGACAACCATTTTCGGAATCAGCTTGAAATTTTGGACATTAAAAAAAATGTTTGAATCTCGGGTGAGGTACGGAGATCGATACAATTACCTGTCTAGGTTTAGGCCAAGTTTGATCAACATATATCCATAAACAAGCCAACTAACTTACAACATCATATAACAACATCCTAAACACGCTATTTATTAGTATAGTAAAACCAATGCTTTCATAACTATACATTTTGTAGATTTAATATTGATAAAGTCCTTGTCCATGCCCCACTATAGCTTGGTCCTATACTTACTGTGTTAGGAATGAGGGAATTGTTATCTAGGCTACAACAAATTCTTAAACTTAAAACCACCCTTATTTGGTGGCTACAGTTTCTATGCAATTTTATATAATTTTGTAAATAATTTAACATTGTTCACAAAATTATAATTTGTACTTTGTTCTCTACAATTGAATAGAATAATCTACCAGCGTTTTACGTAACAATAAGGCTAACTCTAGGCTAAATATAAACTTTGACTCACATATTAACTATCAAACCAGACAAAAAAGTTTAACCTCTTAAAAATCAGTAAAATATTTGAATAGGCCTACTGCAAAAGGCTTAGTAAATGCCACACGCCTACAGGTAGCTAGATTACACGAAAACACTGTAGATTGCAAGGTTCTAACAGGAACCAGTGAGATAGAACAAATATTCATTTTCAGAATAAAAATGGTTCTCAGTTATCCATTGTAGAGAATTTAATTTATTGCTAGAGGCGATTCCGGATCATGGCAGTCCAGATTTTTGACGTCCAAACTATTGACGTTCTACTGTACTTGGTCAGGTTTTCACCAAAAACCGCAGAAATGTTCTCGATTTTGCAAGGACCACAGAGAGATCTAGACATTGTTCCAAAAGGTATAACTCTTAAATGTAGATCATTTTGGAGCACTGCCAGCAAAGTGTTTTTTCAGAGCCTGACCTTTTGCAACAGTGCTCTTGACGTCACACTCTTTTGATGATTTGATGGATTCTGTATTCAAACTAAAGTCATTTCAAACAGTTGCAGGAAGGTGCCAACATACCAAGTCACGAACATCATGTAGCTGGGTTTGAAAGCAACCCCATTGAAACTACCATGATTGAAGACTCTTCAGACAGGCTCAGAGAGATATGTGAGGTATGTTACAGTTTTTACCATACAGTAATCTATTTATCTACCGAATTTGACGAATTTTTTGGCATCATTTTAATGAGCTCATTCTGAAGTTTTGCTAACTATAAAATGAGCTCAATGTCTGGTGGCCCTCAAAAATGCCATGGGAATCTTATCCTATCCTATCCTATAATTTAAAAAAGCGCATGTACGGGCAAACTTTTTTTGTCGGAGGATTTTTTATTTTTTGTTTAATATAGGATAGGGTTTTTGGCCACGAGAAATCGATTGGAGTTGGTCATGAGGCTGGGAAAATCCAGTTTCCGTCCTACAGCCTTTTAAAGTGCCCATGTTATTGTCAATATCATTCATCGTCTTTAAACTTAACAGCTGTTTAAATCTATAGGTAAGCAAAAGGCTTTCAAGCAATATTTTCAGGAAACTATTTAGTAGGTAAGTAAACACATTCTTATGATGGTGAGCTATAATTGTGCAAATAAAAAAAAAAAAAAATCTGTGGCAGTGGTGAGGCCAAAAACCTGAATTTCAAGGACTTTTTTGAGTTTCCTTGCCTATTATTGCCCAGCTATGGCTTTCAGTTTTCCAATATGTGCTTGTGATATGCTCTGCTACATGTCTACTTTAAAGCAGTAGCTCTCTTTACATCTCACCATGACCTGATCCAGTGTGTGACCTTTAGTGAACATTAGACGTGAGAATAAAAGGGTATGCTATTGCCACATCCTCTGATTCTTTTCTTGTGCTTCTCCTCCCGTTATCTACCAACTATTGTAACCATTAGTATTTATGAAATTTTGAACAATAATAATCATCACATCAGTTTGTATCTTGCTTTGAAGATGGGATATATTATGGGATATATTTGTTATTAGTCTTCAACTTTGAACGCTAGCCGTGACGTGCGCTGCACCGCTACATCTAATCCGGGTGAAATACACTTTGAGGTGGGAAAATTTGCTTTAAGAAAATTTAAGCCATATTTTGAAATCATTTATACAGGATAATATACAAACAAATATCCGACAAAATCCGAGCATAGGAACACTGAAAAAGTTGATGTTTTCAAACATACCAAAATCACGGCCACCTTTAACTACTAAGTAGACATACTAAAAGTTATTAAAAAATAGTCCACGGGAAACCCCCTAAAACGACTATTGAAAATGGCAGCTTTTCCCAAAATTGACAAATTTAAAAAAAACCACATGCTTTTTTATGAAAATTTTTCGAGAAATTGACTTGTACCACTGCTGATATTTATTAATTTTTTAGTACCTAATTTCGATAGATAATCCTTTTTTGACCGCCATCTTGGATTGTCATGTTGGATATAAATAAAATATTTTAAATGTAATAATAGTTTTGTAACACATCAATTTAAATTAGATTTTCACGATGATTTCAATTCTGGAATACGTTTTTAAATATCCTTTTAAGTTTTTAAGATATTTTCAAACGAAAACTCTACCCCATACATTTCTTATGAACGTCTCGTACTTTGAAAATAAAAAAAAATGATATTTCTTATGAACGTCTCGTACTTTGAAAATTTAAAAAAATGATATTTCTTACATCTCCAGTTATTATTAACGCTTGCAGTCCGTTTCTAGCCTTAAACTATTCAGTGATGTAAGGTCTGTCATTTTATCATTAATTTGGGCTATTAAAATTAAAATCAGAAAATTTTGAGACGAGCTACAAACCACAACACATTATGAAATTGACCTTTTTAGAAATAAGTTGTTACTAAAATATTTATATCTCGGGTTGTATTAACAACACGAGATATATATCTTCATATTTTATCTTCATATAAAACGTCACCAAGTTCTTTCTGGTCTCAAATTACCCAGTGTTAGCTTTAATTTTATTAATTACTAAATAAAATCTGACATGTTAAAATGAGACATGGACTTTTATTTACATTACTAGGGGAATACCCGTGCCTCGCCACGGAAACTTTCAAATTGATTGGAATTTTTAATAAATTAGTTTTTAAGTGTCAACAACCTTCAGTCTAAAATTCAGCTGCAACCTGTTTTGCTCCAAACGATGTCATATTAAAGCAGCTATTATAACGTATCACCTGGTCCATAAAGTGTCTATGCTCAGGGTAGTTGCCCATGACCAGACTGCATAAAGGTTCAGGAAGTAAGAGCTGCAAACGTAGTAGTTGCACTTTACCACCATTGTAGCACATGCCTGTTTCTTCTTTCCATTTTAAGGCCTCGCAGTACATAGCTCTTTGAGTTATGTCATTTTAAAAGACATAGCTCACACGATTACTTTTCACTTAATAATTTATGTTAGATTGTGTGGGTATAGAACAAAAGATAAAGTTATTTAGGCATTGCTATCCCTTTTAATGTTTATAATACTTTGATAAAGGTTTTTATGTGTACATATTTAACATTGGAGGATTCAAACGGTGTTCAGTGCACTGGTATGCTGCGTTTTGGTTAACACGTTGACTGCGTGCGCCAACTTTACAGGCGCTCCCCAGTGGCGGGCGAAGCCCCGGCGCGCAACCGAATCAGCGAACGCAATTGGCATTCAAATATTTCAGTCTGACGAATCACAAAAGAGCAGTGGTGACTGTGCTGCGTTACCCCGAGAGTGGATGTAGTTCACTGAAACACCCAAAGGTAGCAGCACTGCATGGATCCGTATCCAGTGTCTTTGTAATGTGGGTTGAAGAGAAAAAATCCCCGAAACCGGGACAAAAGCATTGCCAGACAGGATTTTACGGGAAATTTTAGTACCAACCTACACCAAAGTAAAGCTCGCATTCTAAGCTGGCAGGCTGGCAACGATTATAACGTCTCCGTCTGAGGCTAAGCTCACACTGACTCAATATATTTCTGTTGGTCTGGTGCCGACTTTAGTCGGCGCGCGCCACCTGGGAGCGCTGGCGACGCCGACTAAAGTCGGCACGCGCAGTCAACGTGTTAAATATACATGGACCTATCCAGAAGTAAAATAGTTTTCTGTGCTGCATTCTGTGAAAACAGTGTGGCACTATTTCAAATCATGAGTAAAACAGAATGTTGCGATTATTCAAGCCTACAAATTAGTTGGTGAAACTAAACAAACTGCTTTTAAATTATATTTATTTGTATGCATTGTAGTTCAAAAAGTCTGACAATGGACCCCTTAAAACCCTCTGGGGCGGAGCCCTTATGATGGATCTGCACCAAACATCACACACATCAAAGTCAAAGTCAAAACATTCTTTATTCATTATAGTTTCACATTACATGAACTTGAATAGAGTCATAAGCTAAATTCAAAATTGCTTACTGCTAATTAAATACATAAAAAGAGTACTAAAATTACTTTACTTGAACTTTTAACAAAACCATGACTTTAAGGATAACAGTATTTGGAATTCAAATTAAGTTAGGCCTAACTGTTTTTTACTAATACTAAAGAATTCTGTTACTGAGTAGCAGGGAGTTCTTAAAAAATATTCCTTTAAGAGCTGCTTGAATTTATTAAATTTTGGTTTCTTTTCGGATGTGAGCTGGTATAGACTGGAGAAATTTTAGCCCTATGTAAGATGTCTTTTTAGTGTAAAATTCGAGATTATGCCGAGGTAGGTTAATTTTTAATCTGGTGTTATATACTAATTGTTCTGTTGAGCTGGATGATAGTTGGATCTGTTTTGCATAAATTATCGTTTCATAAATATAAAGACTATAAACTGTTAATATTTGTAATTCACGAAAGGATGCTCTTGACTGGCTCTTTCTTTTTCAGATTTTTCATCACCCTGATAGCTTTTTTCTGCTTAATTAGTACTTTATCTAAATTAGTTTTTGTTGTTGCCCCGTATAGAACAATTCCATATGAAATATGTGAATGTATTAATGAGAAATAAACAACTCTTAAAGTGTCTAAACTGCATACTCTGAACATCTGTCGCAGCGCATGGATACCGGAAGATACCTTTTTAACCACATAGTTCACATGGCCCTCCCAAGATAGATGTTTATCGATAATTAGACCAAGAAATTTTGTTTGCTTTACTTGGTTTATTCTTTCTGATTTTATGCAAATGTTTGGTTCAAAATTTTGTCTACGTTGTTTAGTGGAAAATGATATAAAATTGGATTTTTCTGTGTTAATAAGCAGATTTTTTCGGTCAAGGAATTCTTTAGTGGATACCCTTGGATACCTTCTTTAGTGGATCATCCTTGAATAATGCTTAATAATGCCTGACAGTTGCATTACAATCTGTCTAGCGGTTTCGGAGTCTATAGGGTACATACATACATACATACATACATACATACATACATACATACTTCCTCTTTTATAGTTATAGATTAAATAATTTTTATTTTGTGAATTGTCTTCAGTTAAAGACGTTTATCCTCAATTCTAAATAAATAAATACGTAATCCATACCTAAAATAAGAGTCAATACTTTGACGAATTATTTAAGACTATGAAGAGTTTTTGGAGTTATTCAAGATTGAGGATATATGTATTTAACTAAAGACAGTTTTCAAAATGAAAAAATAATCCTACTAATATTATAAACTAGCTGGCCCGACAGACGTCGTCCTGTCCTAATGTGGTTATGTCAAATGAAATGAAATGAAATATTGTGTACTTTGCATCTGAACAATCTGAAATGCTTGTTCATTTTCAAGATGAGCTCGTTCGCATGGCTCAATCACGTCCTGGTTGAAGTTCGTTCGCTACGCTCACTCACCTTTAGATTGGAGCTCGTTCGCTGCATTCACTTGCCTTCAGGTTAGCTCGTTCGCTACGCTAACTCGCCTCCAGGTTGAAGTTCGTTCGCTACGCTCACTCACCTTTAGGTTGGAGCTCGTTCGCTGCGCTCACTTGCCTTCAGTTACATTTGACAACAAATATTCGTAAAAAAGAAATGGAATAGAAACCTATTTGATAGTTCTCATTTGTTATGCATAGATTTGTTTTAAAAAATTAGGTTATCATTACAACAGCTGTTTCCTTAATTTAATTTAATCAAGAAATGACAAACATGGCATGGTAAACAAAATAAAACATTCTTCCATAAGATTGACATGTAAACTGCAAAGGGCCATAGGACGCTTCCCTTAAGGGTTTTTGAAACGGAAACAGGCTATTATGTTATTCTAGTACCTAAGGAATATCCCTGTAAATTTTCATGCCAATTTGCAGGGCCGATTTACCGAATAGGCACGGTAGGCACGTGCCTAGGGCGCGAGGCAATTGGCTTTTTTTGGGGGGCGCCAACAAATTGGAAAATAAAAAAAGTTGTGGTTGTATTTGCATGCGATCGTGGTAAACTTCTGATGATCCCTCGCCGTGTAGACATCGTAATCGTCTCCCGCGATTGCGGCAAATCTGACTATTTTCCGCGGTCGTGTCAAAACAGTTATCATCTTCCATGATCGCGGCAATGTATGAACATATTCCTCGGTCGTGAGATTATCATCGTCTACCGTGAATGAGGCAAAAATCTTTTACCGTGGTCGTATGGACATTATTATCGCCTTGCGCGATCGTGGGCAAATTCTGATCAACACTCGCGGCCGTAAAGACATCATTATGTTGTCACCCGCGGTCATGTAGACATAGTAATTAATCGCCTCCCGCGATTGCAGCAAAATAGTATTAATCTCCCACGCTCTTTTGGAGATCATTACCGTCTTCCGCAAATGAGGCAAAATTTTGAAATTTTCCTGCGATCGAGTGGACGGACATTACATATTCTTGCGCGATCACAATAAAATTCTGATCACCCCTCTCGGCCGTGAAGACATCTTTATATCGTTCCCAGTGATCGTTTGAACATAGTAATCGCCTCCCACGATTGGGGCAAAATGGTAATCATTTCCCCCGACCATGAGGAGATCATCGTCTTCCGTCAATGGAAAAATTCAGATTTTTTTCCCGTGGTCATGTGGACATTATCATCGTCTTGCACGATCGCGGCATAATTCTGACATTCCTCTGGTAGGCCTATTATTATTGTATCTCCCGCAGTCCTGTAACCATCCTAATCGTCTTCAGTGGTTGTGAAAAAATCGTAATCGCCTCCCGCGATTGCAGCAAAACGTTAATAATTTTTCGCAGTCGTGTGGAGATCATTATCGTCTTCCGCGATCGTGGCCAAATTCTTGCTGTTTCCCGCGGTCGGGTGGGCATTATCATGGTTTTCCGTGATTGCGGCAATATTCTGATCATTCCTCGTGACTTTGATATCATCATGGCGGTCTGTTGTCATGCGCGATCACGGAAAAATTAAAATTCCAGGTAGAAATACAAATTTAGTGCATAATTCCCGGTTTAAAAAACTCACTCATAATTCACGGATTTCCCAGTTTTCCCGATTTGTGGACACCCTGTTATGTATATTACAAAGGGGCGCTACTATTAGTTGTGCCTAGGGCGCTGACAGGGTCAAAAACGGGCCTGCCAATTTGTTCAGTAGTTTTCTAGTTATAAATGCTGTAACTAACACAACTTTCTTTTATATGGTACTAGCTGTACCCGCGAGCTTTGCCCCGTTTAACTTCATATGTGAGCTCGTTCGCATGGCTCAATCACGTCCTGGTTGAAGTTCGTTCCCTACGCTCACTCACCTTTAGGTTGGAGCTCGTTCGCTGCACTCACACGTCCTGGTTGAAGTTCGCTCGCTACGCTCACTCACCTTTATGGTTGGAGCTCGTTCGCTGCACTCACTTGCCTTCAGGTTAGCTCGTTCGCTACGCTAACTCGCCTCCGGGTTGAAGTTCGTTCGCTACGCTCACTCACCTTTTGGTTTCAAATTAGCTATTGTCAAATATTTAAAAAAAAGTAATAGTGCTGCACTCTGTTGGTAATCCTTGTAACTTTAATGCTATTGAACATCATAGAACAGAACCAACTTGTTTAATTGAAACAGCTGTTAAGATTCATTAATTCCATTTAAATATGAGTACTCATTAGGTTAACATGGGAAACTCCAGAGCCACTGGGGCGGAGCCCGAGAGTCCGATCAGAATAAAAACCACTTAGTTTTCCTATATAATGCCTAAAGAATCAGTGTACCAAATTTCAGCCTCCTAGGTAAGTGGGAAGTGGGAGAATTAGTGATGAGTGAGTGAGTGAGTGAGTGAGTCAGTCAGTGAGGGCTTTGCCTTTTATATATATAGATTAAGATGAGAATGTTTGGATGTATGTATGTTTGTGACAAGTAAACGCAAAAAATACTGGTCGGATCGGGCTGAAAGTTGGAGTGATGATAGCTTACATTCCCGATTAACATATAGATGCATTCTTATCTCAAAAGTCCTTTCGGGCTCCGCCCCAGTGGCTCCGGAGTTTCCCATGTTAACCTTAAGGTTTACCAAATGGGTGCAGTACTATTAATTTTTTTCCATTTCGTGTCCTCTTCCCGTTGCAAAGCGCGGGTACAACAGCTAGTTTTAAATAAAGGTTCATGAGTCAATTTAAATTTGTCAGATTTTATTTAGTGATCAATAAAAATAAAGCCAAACATTTAATCAATAAATTCGGACCATAAATAACTTGGTGACGTATTGACAACCCAATACATAAATCTTTGAATGAAAACTGATTTCCTAAAAAGTCAATTTAAGATTGTGTTAGGGTTTGTATAGCTTGTCTCAAAATTTTCTTTTTTTAATTATCAATAGCCAATATAATCAAATGACAGCCCTTACATCACTGAATAATTTAAGGCTAGAACAGACTGCAGGTGTTAATAAAAACTGGAAATGTAAGAAATATCAAATTTAAAAAAATGTTGAAGGTAAGAAACGTTCATAAGAAATGTATGGGGTAAAATTTTTGTTTTAAAATATCTTAAAAACGAAAAAGGATATTTAAAAACGTATTCCAGAATTAAAATCATTGTGAAAATCTATTTTAAAATTATGTGTCACAAAACTAGCATTAAATTTAAAATATTTTATTTATATCGAATATGGCGATCCAAGTTGGCAGTCAAAAAAGGGTTATCTATTGAAATTAGGTACTAAAAAACGAATAAATATCAGCAGTGTACCAAGACAATTTCTCGAAAAATATTCATAAAAATGTATGTGGTTTTTTTTTTAAATTTGCAAGTTTTTGGAAAAGCCCCCATTTTTCATAGGTCGTTTTAGGGGTTTTCCTGTGGACTAAATTTTTTGAACTTTAAGTATGTCACTCTGACACCCCAACACTAAAAATAAAACTATAATACTGTTTCATTGAAAAATGTTTAAGGTCATATCCTATATTTCTCTGACTACAGTACTACTGTAATTGTCTATTGTGAAAAATTGAATTTTGGTATGTTTGAAAATGTCTTTTTTCAGTGTTCCCATGCTCGGATTTTGTCGGATTTTTGTTTATATATTATTCTCTATAAATAGTTCCAAAATATGGCTTAAATATTCTTGAAGCAAATTTTCCCACCTCAAAGTGTATTTCACCCAGATTAGATGTAGCAGTGCAGCGCACGTCACGGCTAGCGTTTAATGTTAAAGACTAATAACAAATATATCCCATAATATATCCCATCTTCAAAGCAAGATACAAACTGATGTGATGATTATTATTGTTCAAAATTTAATTCAGATTATTTTAATAGCCACAAAATATGTATGTTCATATCACCTGAGTTTGTATTTGCAAAAACTTAAAGGTTTTACTAAAAAAAATCTTTGAAATTTTGTTTTTTTTTATTTTAAAACTGTCTCATACTCATTTAGACAAAAAAAATATTTAAATGGTGTAAAAGTTATTAATATCTTGAAGTAGACTTAATGATGAAGCTATTAAAACAAACCGCAGATTTTTAAGACGCTTAGTTGTCAAATAATAAAAAAATTCTATTTTAATAAAAGCTTACATAAATCCAATATGGCGGAAGCTTTTTTTCCAATATCGCGGCTTTCCGCCACTTCGATTTTTCTCGATTTTTAGTATGATGTTGTGGACACCTTTGTTGACAAAATCCTATATATTTTATTTCTATTGCTTTAAGTTTGATGTTGGACCGTATTTTTACTAGCCTATTAGGACCTGATAAAGCAACAGGTGAGCAGCAGGGTTATGCAATCAAAGATTCATTTGGCCAGACTTGAAAAAATCGTCCAGGCTATAAGAAGGGTTGTCTAATAGCCAATTATAAAACAAGGACTTAAATTTTTCCTGCGGATAAGCATCAATATTGTGTTTTAAAAGGTTATATACTTTAGTTGATAACACTATGTGGCTCTTGCTAGTCTTACTCAGACGATGTGATTCTAACAAGGCACTATTTTTAAATCTGGTATTGTGATTATGATTATTGAATTTTAGGTGATGGGGTTTTTTTTAAGATATAAAGGGTAAGATCATAAATAAACAAATTTATTACAGTTTGAATCTTAAAATCCTTAAAAATAGGCTTGCAGTGCTCGTCTGGCTCCGATCCATTCATAGCTCTGATAGCCCCCTTCTCTAGGATTAAAATTTCATTAATTCTTCCACACCCACCCCAGAATATCAATCCATATCTCATTACAGACTGAATATATGCAAAATAAGCCGATCTCAAATAGTTCTTTGGAATTACATCTTTGAGACGACCATCTTAGTAGGTCTAGGTCATTCAATGGCACTAAAGTTTTCACCAACGAAACCGGTAACCAGAGGGTACTTCCAGATGGAGGTTTTCCCACATCTAACGTGGTGTTCGAAGAAGTGCTACTTGACTGACACCATTTGTGTTCAATTAAAGTTTTTATCACTTTATTCTCCTTTCATTTTTAAAATAATTTTGCGGCATATAGAGCCGCATGGGTGCACTAGTTTTATACAAATACAGGAGACAAGTCTATGCCAGTTCCATGGCAGGGGCAGCTTACAATAATGCAACTCTTGTATTAGGTATGCCATTGCTGTGTTGATTTTAGTGCTGGCTCTAATCCATAATCAACACACATTCACTGTTTATTGAAGCATACCTTCACTCCCTTGTGTAGTGTGGGCTGGTTAAAGCCACCGTTATAAAATGTGGATTCAGCTTGGTGGAGAGATACTGTACATACTGTTTGTTTTATAAAGTAGGGTCAATTAATAAAATATGGTTTGCCTGAATTTGTATTTCAATGAAGTGACATTGTTTGTAGATTCCGAGAGGGTGCAGCTCGCACTGCAAATACGAAATGCAATACCTCGCTCTACAAAAAGAGAATATGAGACTTAAAGATGAGATAGAAGAAACAAATACGCAAATAGGTTCTCGTGTTCTCAAACTCTCCGACTATAGTTATATGAAGGAAAAGTTAAAATATGAAATTGATGAAAATAAAAAACTATTACAAAAATCTGTAAAACAAAAGAACCGTATTTTAAGAGAAAAAGACAACGCAATCCAGAAGAAACTGAAAGAACTGGAATCCTTAAATGCAATGTGCTCAAGACACAATGCGTTCTGTACAAGTCTTCAAGAAGCAAACTTGAAAATTAATAACTTAGTTGAAGAGAAAAAATTATTAACATCTCAACTAGAAAGCTCCCAGCAACGAAACACTTGGCTTATTATTGAAAAAAAAAGAGCAATGGCAGATTTGTTTAAATCAAACATGGAAATGTAAGTAAAACATTACCTATGTTATATCTAGTAGTAGGCTAAGATTAAAATGAAAGTTCATATGATCATATTAAACATTCATATTATTCATTTGAGTTTGATCTCACATTAAATTCTTATAAAGACCACCTAATCAAAAACTGTAATGTAAGGCTGTTGTCCAATTTTGATCACCTTATTTTGAGGGTCTACAGTTTTATTGTAGTTTTAATAAACAAAATTGATTGCCTTTAGATTCTTTTTCAAACCCAAATATGATGGACTCTCAAGAACAACAGAACGGCTATTGGATGTTGGAAATCAGTTACCAACTTGTCAGTATTTGACAGTTTTCTTAGTAATTTTAATTTAGGCTTACCTATTTTATTTGAAGGGTGACTATGATGATATTACCCAAATCACCCCATTGAACAAGAATTTCACTCTACAAAAATACCATCGGTTTTATCCCTTTTTGGCTTTTTGACACTGAATAGCTGAGTGCACATTAGTGTATTTTTGTGTACGCCGAGCGCATGCCTTAAAGCAGATGGACGCAAGTAACGCATGCGTCACGGCATGCCTGATATGATTCCAAAAGAGCTCCATTCCAAAGCGCACTGCATAGCGCAAGACGATCCACCAGCCTTGTATTTCTGTGTGCTTTCACTTGCAACTGCTTTAGGCTATATTTTTGACAAGTCGTCCGTAGAAGATTTATCACTCGCATGTAGGTTTGTGGGACACACGGGGTATTAAAAAAAAATTAACTAAATAAATTAAAATCAAATAAATAAATAAGAAAATGGTGAGTGTTATTAGTACTCCTTTTTCCACATTGCACACCTTGATTTCTTACCTTTGTGGAATTTTCTTAACACTAAATATACCGCACCAATTCCTCCTATCAGAATAGCGTCGTCTTCATCCAACTAGGAAAGTGAGGCGTTAGTGTGACAGCTAATAGGCATGCCTCAAAGCGCTTGCAATACCGCATTCGTTGATGCATGTTGAATTAAAAGTTGAAATAGAAAGGGCACTTGTTTGGTCATAGCTATTAAGAGGATCAGGATTTTACTACATGTTGGTGATGTTTGATTTTTCCAGTGTTGACTATAACAGCTGGAGGGCTACAATGTGGCTATGCAAGGAACTACATGCAGTGAAGGGTAGTTTAGATGACAATGCCGTGGATTTAATGTTTTTGAAACAGTCTTTACAAATGAAAAGTGAGGTGAGTTACGACTAACATAATTTGCGACTTCCGAAGGAAATAAAGTCTCAGTCAAGGAATTTTTAATGTCAGATGACTTGAATGATGAAAAGTGCACTTAGTACACTGTGTACTGGGAGATCTGTTATGTATTTGTGTTGATTTATAATACTTGATTGTCATATCAGGTTAAGTGTAAGAAAAGGCCTTATTGATCAGCTTGTGCTGGGCTTCACTCACCTTATTCTTTAATCCAGGACTCGTCAAAATGTAACACAACAAAGACACAATCACACAACATACACGCACATAAAAAATTGTCCTTGGATTTACTCCGACGTTTCGCGGGACCAAGAATAACGTCCCGCGAAATGTCGGAGTAAATCCAATGATGATTTTTTATGTGTGTGTATGTTGTGTGATTGTGTCTTCGTTGTGTTACATTTTGACTAGTCCTGGATTAACAAATTAAGGTGAGTGAAGCCCAGAAGCTGATGAATATAATAATAATAATCCTCGCCTAAAAACATGTCTTTAAAAATAAAGGCCTTGTAGCCCTAACTTTGCCTGAAAAAAATATATTTCATCTATTTTATTTCATAAAAAGATTAACATTAATTGTACAGGCCTACTATAATTGTATACACATACTTGATATACAACATAAAAACCAGAAACTTGTAAGGACATTCTTTTAATCAGCTGAATTACTATCACGGGCCTTATTTTATTTGTAATTTTTGTAATTATTATCATACTTATTTTTTTCAGGCATGCCAAAAACAACAGTCAGAGATGATAAAAAATCTAAAGCGGAAAAACAAGGACTATAACAATAGGGGAGTGAAACGTATTAAGAAAGAGCTATTGTCACCAAAAGGCAAGTAGCATTTTCTTCCTAATCTGTGATACACCTGTTACACTTTGTATATTATAATTCAAAGAAATATGGTCGGTTTGAGTATTAAAGGCTTAAAACATGTATTCTACTTTTTGGCTCTAAATGAATTTTACGACTAGCTATTAAATATATGAATGGAAATTTGGATATCGGTTAAACATTTGAAAAAAATAGTTAAAAGTTTAGGCCTGTGTAAAAAAATAGTAGTTATACACTTTTATTGGTTATTCAATAATAATAATAATAATAATCGTTCAGGTAATTCCAAAAGTATAATTTGGAAATTTCTTATAGGGACTAGCACATTGGCTATTCTTCTTTATAAACAAATCCAAAGACAAGTCAAAGAAAGAACTTTGAAAAAACTTGTTTTTATTATTTATTTTACTATGTTGTTTTCAAATTTAGTTAATTGTAGTTTGTAATTGTAAATTAAATAAACTTATTATTGCAATAGAACCTCACTTACTCGACAGTCAGCAGCTGACAGGTCGCACACAAAAATAGGCAAATTCTTTTAGAATATTTAGTTTTAATTTAAATTCAACATGTCTTTGAAGATTGTTTACTCGATATGTAAAAATACTCATGTTAGTAATAAATTTATTTGTAAAAAGTAGTCTTTTATGAATTTATTTATTAATGTTCTGGATAACTCGACAAACTCCGAGTCCACAAATAGTCAAGTTAGTGAGGTTTTACTGTACCAGAATGTTCAGCTGATCAGGATAGCGAGAAAACCGGGAACTGTCCCAAATTAGGAAGACCGGATGAAAGCCAATTTTCCCTCCACCGCGGGAAATGAAAGTTATATTGCCGTGATCGCAACAGTTGTTCACGGAACCTTTTCTAATGTTAAAAGTGTTTGCTTAGTACATCACTAATTACCTAATTTTCAATAGTATACTGTTATCAAACCGTATTTTGATTGTATTTTTGAGTTGTGCTTTACTTATTCTGTCCATTTGTTGTTTGTTGTGTGGCGGAAAATATCGCACATGACTCACCTGGGTAGGTGTTTACGGTCCTCACATGAAATCCTGCTCGAGGCTTGCAGAGAATGGGAACTAATCATGCTTTACTTCCCAGTGTTTTTGTTTAGTGTCCTTTAAAAACTTACTTTCACTGTTAATTTTATGTTTAATTTTATTGTCTTAACTGTATGTTTTCCTTGCAGATGAAATCAACGTAACTCCCACATCATCAACCCCAGATCAAGGCATGTACCAAAATAATGAATTTGAAAATGAGGATTCTTCAAAACTTAAAAAGGATAGTCAAACAGCTAACTGTCCTCAGACAATGCTAAGTTCGGTACAAGTATCCTCTGAAGACATTAATAGAGTTGACGATTGCAGTACAAGATTTCAAAATATGCCGTCTACAATTGCTGTTGAAGAAGATATTGAGACTAAAGCTGCCATACATGAACCTGCCCTAAATAAAAAACCACATATAAATTCAAAAACCAAAATGTTTTCGATCACAATGCATAAGAACTCTCCAAAAGAAAATGCATCAAATAGTATCAATACTGGCGACATAAAAGTATCACCATCATCACCTATGAACCCAGTTGTTCTCAGAGTCAACACCAAAGAAGTGACAATGTGTGATGAAGACATTTCTGTTTTATCACCAAGACCTGTTGAGATTTTTGAAACCCAGAAGCAAGTCAGTAGTGTTAGCTCAAGAGGTGAAACTGTTGATAGTAAAACCAAATGCAGCGTGGAATTGGACCAAACGATTGTTTATGAAAAGCGAAAGAACTCTCCAGAACAAAAAGTATATGATAGCTCAGAGAAAACCGACTCCTATGGCATTAAAGCATTACAATCTTTTAAAAACCCAGTTTTACCAGACGATGTGGAAATGTGTGATGAAGACCATTCCATTACAAGCCCTGTTAAGATGCCTGAGACCCAGAATGCACATAGTATGGTGAGCCCTGAAATTGGCGCTTTCAATAATAAAACTAAATTGAGTGAGAAGTCAGAGCAAACAGGTTTAGAGGAAAATACACAAGCCAGTAGCAATGACCAAGTAATTAATAACAAAATTCAGCCTCCAACATATTTAGAAATCAGAGATATGCTTAATGAGGTAATAGACATTCCAACAATACTTAGTCCACACAATACTTATTTAAGGCCACTTAAATTAAAGTGTGATAAAAGACCTATTGAGTTGAACTTACAGACTGATAACCCAAAACGACGCAAAAGTTCTGGCTTGAAATTTGTTGACAAACAAATGTCCACATCCGACCTTGTTGATTTAAGCCCTGAGCCTGTTGAAACTTTCATTGAGGTGAAACCAAAAAATAGTTGCAGAGAAGATAATAAATCTCCTAAACCAAGTGTAATTAAAAAAGAGAGAAAGCCTGGTAGTGACAGCCACACTGCAAGTGGGATTGAGACATTTATTAAAAAATGTTCTGTCGTCTTAGAGAATTTCAATCACATTTCAGAGAAAAATGAAAAAAGCCCATGTCTTAACCAAACCAGTCAAGGCTTGAAATTTGTTGACAAACAAATGTCCACATCCGACCTTGTTGATTTAAGCCCTGAGCCTGTTGAAACTTTCACTGAGGTGAAACCAAAAAATAGCTGCGGAGAAGATAATAAATCTCCTAAACCAAGTGTAATTAAAAAAGAGAGAAAGCCTGGTAGTGACAGCCACACTGCAAGTAAGATTGAGACATATCTAAAAGAATGTTCTGTCGTCTTAGAGAATTTCAATCACATTTCAGAGAAAAATGACAAAAGCCCATGTCTTAACCAAACCAGTCAAGGCTTGAAATTCGTTGACAAACAAATGTCCACATCCACTCCTGATACGATTACTGAAGTTAGTAAAAATGTTGATTTGCTCCTCTCATCTCCCAAAAAGAGCGTTAAGTCTATGAAAGTCCCTAGAGAAGTTATAGCTCTGCTTTCTCAAAATAGTCTTTTTACTTCCTTTCAATCATATGATACTGAAGCTAGATCACCTCAGCGGTCACCAACTTCACTGGCCCATTATGAATTGCGTTTATCACCAAAAATGAAACCATGTTTTCAATATTGTGATGTAAGCTCTAGTAAAGCCAAAGCTAAATCTTGCACAATCAAAACTTCAGAATTGCACTCCTCCACCAAAAGAATAAATTTAAAAACAAGTGAATCACAAACGGTTTCAAAGTCAAAAACAACTAAAACAAAGGTTTCACACAGTTCTACAAAGAAAGCTATTCCGCACTCACCAACATATACTAATCATCTATTTTCTCCCAGATCACCCGAAGCAATGAAACATAAGAGGTCCTTAACCTCATCAACTTCAACTATCAATTTAATGTGAGTCATATACCGATAAATATTCTGTGAATTTTACATTCGTTTCAGATTAGACAAACATCTGGTAATTTAAATTTTTTTTCAAGAAATATATTTGCACCAACGTTTTATTAATTTTGAATGCGATCAGGAAATTTGAAATAATTTGGTGTTGCTACAATCACGGTAGATAAGCACGCATATTTATGCTATCATGGTATGGTCGTAACTTGTAATTATGAGACCACTCCATTTACAGTCATAATAAAAAATAATAAATATGTTTTTTGTTTCTGGCCAATCTAAACAAATTGTTAATTCAAGAATGGTCCAGACTCAATTAGTTTGAAGTTAAGTTGTTGGAGTTCATGTGTATTTATACAGCCTAGACCTAAACCAGCAGCTGTGACACGGAAAATAAGAAAAAAATATGGTAAACCGGTTAAACATTTTAGGCTTTAAGTGTGTCTTCCATTAAAGACACTAATTCTTTTAATTTTGATTTCATGACCATAAATAGCTTCAAAAAAGGAACATTTGTAAATACTGCTACTGTACAACTCTAAAGTATAAGCTTTTACTTCAATCAATCAATCAATTTTCTTTATTGAGATTTCTTTAAGAAATACATTAGTGTTATAGGCTATACATAGAAGTTTTTGTGTGAGGCGGAAGCCGAACACAGGGAACCCCAATTTCACGTGCGAGGCAAAGCCGAGTTTGTGAGAGCTATTTTCACGTACGAGGTGAAGCCGAGTTTGTGAGAGCTATTTTCACGTACGAGGTGAAGCCGAGTTTGTGAGAGCTATTTTCACGTACGAGGTGAAGCCGAGGACGGGAGTAACGGAGCAAGTGCTGGATATTATTTTCGGTACGAGTTATGAACGATACTTTTCATCACGACGCAAAAATACACAAACACAGATTAGCAGACCTCAGTAATTTTACAACTGTTTTATTTTTCAATTAATTTGATTGAACATTAAAATCATCTAAAAGGAAACCTACGTATATTTCTCAATAAATCTTTTTTAAACATGACAATAAAAGAATAAAACAACTTTTAACGATACACACAGCTGATTCAAATCATTAAATTAAACCGTAACAAAACACTAGCGCACGTAGTGAATAAATGGAGAACTAATTGAGAGCAAGGGAAAGTAAATTTAGAGCGAGGGAAAATCAGCTGATCGATTTTCCCTCGCCCTAAATAGGAGCTTGGGAAACGACTACTTTCATTGATGTCAGCTGTTATCGAAAATAGTTACTTTCGTTATGGAGTGATGAAAAGTATATTTATCTTATAACATGTTTGTTTTTAGGTACAGCGTTAAGACCACAAGACATTTATTGTCCTAAGATTCAAACTGAATTGAGAAGAACCCTCAGTCTCCTGGAAGATATCTTGCTTGATGAATGGAGTAAGTAGGGAAATATAGGCAACAAACAATACAGTAGTTCATTGTAATAAATAAATAAATAAATAAATAGAGTTAATCAAAACTTTATGAGACCGAGCACTAGAACACACTTCCCATTACTTGTTTGGGATGTTTGGGACTTTCTGAATGACTTTTTTGGGAAATAAAAAAAATCTATTTAAAATTCACAGGATACTCTAATGTAGAAAAATAAAACCATTAGAGTTTGCTTGTTTATGGATACTTAGGTCAAATCAGTTTTTTTTTTCACTCCATGCTAAATGTTATCATTTTTTTATGTCAAACACTTGTTCTCTTCCTTTTAGCAGCAAACCCAAGCACTTTGTAAATCTACTATATAGGCTAATATAAATTATAAATAAATATGACTTGTTTAGAGAAATTTAAATTTTGTAAATACAAAATACAATAGTGATTTAAAACAGGTTTTGCGTCTACCATTCAATAACAGCTGGCCTGGGGTTATGCAACGTGCAAGCGGAAATTTACAATGGCCTCTAGGTAGCCGCTATTATAGTTATGTGTATTAGCTTAAAAAGACTTTTCACACCGTAGTAAAATATGAATTCGGTTTTGACATGGGTTTCATGATCGGTATGCGGTAACTATAGAATGTGTTGATAATAATATTAAACAAATAGTATACTGACTTATTGCATTCTTCAATAATTATCCATAGTTGATCCATTTTGATGAAAGCTCTAAGGCGAGTACGTCATGTTTAGTCTACTATATGACATTCGGACGTTACAATTTCTAAGCTATATGAGGGAATTATAGGCCTGATAGTAAAGGCTCTAGGGCTATGATTTGGAATTTGTCTGATTGGATTTTAAGTAAAATATTTCTCTAAACTCTAAACCATAGAAAAAGGAGGATAGCTACAAGTTACCTTGAAGAAGTGTAGGTAGGATGAATAGAACATAGAGAAGAGATGCTGTAAACACAATATTTCGTCCCCTGGGGGACTTTGTCATGTAGAGAAAGTTGTAATCCAATCAGACAAATTGAAATTTCCATAGTCCACAGGTTTTCTGCGGAGAGGAGAATTTTATTTTTAATAATTGATTTAATTTTCAGCGCCAATTTGGATGCAAGAGGTGATTGTAAAGAACATCTGTCTCCTAACTAGACTCAACCATGTGGAGTGTTTGAAAACTATCGTAAAGTGGAAACCGTCAGAGGTCTCTGAAGACGTGGTGGATCAGATTCATCATGATGTGATCAACAAAGGGACCAGGTGGACTTCAGCAGTTGGTTCTTCGTTTCTCAGGTCTTCGTAAAACCTCTAATTAAGTATTTTATTTTTGATTTAGATGTTAAGTTTGTTTTTATTAGTGACTACACATTGGTAGTCTTATTTGGATCTTAAGACAATGGATATGACTTGTCTTGTCCTGTCATTAAATGGCAGTCTTTCAAGAGCTAACTAGACTCATTTTGAAGAATAACTTCTTGATTAGAATAGTACGTGTTATTAAATTACCTGAAAGCAAATACAATACGTCAAATAAAATATGTCAAATTACACTTATAATAATATATTTACATTTAAACTGTTTACTTACAAGACAATAAATACATATAAAAGATGGTAAGTGGTGATCGATTTCGATTGGACTCTCCAACCATCATCAGACCCTACAGGCGAATGACAAGTATCAAAATGGCGTCCCTTATATACTATTGGCTACCCGAAGTACCGGCTAGTAAGTTTCTATAAGTACAACTGGAATCAAAATTCACTTTCATTAATTAGCTTATTTCTATTTTAACATATTCCCTTGGAAATTTACAATTCTTCCCAAGCATTCATCACATATCCTTTCATACAATTATTTAAAATACATACATTGTCTTCCATTTTCCCTATGAGTGGCCATTTTGTAACAAGTGCCCATTTGATCTTTCCGGTTTGTTTTTTCTCCATGCAGAGACATGGTTGTTGAAACGTTTAACAAAGTTTACATTTTGTCCCATGTAATGGAAAATCTATCACAATCGTTACAATTTATTTTTTAGAATCCCCAAAGCGTTAAATTTGTTATATTCTTCTATTTGCGGATGCAATACTTTACTCAAGGTGTTCTGAGTTCTCAAGGCTATTGATATTCTATATTTCTTGAATTTTTAGCGATCCTTTGTGTCTTGGGTCCCGTGTAACTAAATGTACCATATCTGGTGATTTCTACTTTTATTTCTTCCAACGTTGTCCTGCTATGTAACTTTTTCTGGCTCTCGATTTTTTGTCTCATATTTTTAGCGATTTCTTCTTTTGTTTTTACTTGAAATCCATTAGCCTGAGCAATCTTTTTTATGGTGTTCAATTCCTTTCTCCTAATGGCTTCATTAAGTGGAATTTTGAAAGCTTGGTGCAACATGGTTCTGAAGGCTGTAGTCTTGTGGATTGTTGGATGAACAGAGCAGTTACTAATCGTTGTGAGTAGGGTTATTTAGCCGCTCCGGCGACGGTGACGTCACACGACGCCGCCCCCACTCCCGACGCCACCCCACCCCCGATGCCACCCCACCCCCGACGCCACCCCCACCCCCGTCGCTAACCCCTACCACCATTGGGCAGGTTGAAGGTCATCCTTTGTTGTCTGGAACCACCCTACGCATCGTGGGAGGTCTCCAAGCCAACCCTCACTACACCATCACTCACTGTCAGCCGCAGCTGCTCCCCCTGCTCACTGCCACTCATCCCGCTCACTCAAGCTCACACAGTCAGAATGATATATGGGCTTTGTTGGTTGATAGTTCATCAGTTAAAGGTAGGTTACGTAACTGAATAATTTCACCAAGGAGATAATATTTGTTAAAACGAAACTATTGTGCCTGTCTTTTGCTTGTCTTCAAAAAGGTGTCATGAATGATTAACTTTGTTAGACAAATTTCTTGAAAAAATAGCTGTTCTGACAAAACATAATTGAATTAATTTCAGACGAAGATGTCACCAATATTTTAGTTATGTTTTATTATACGTCATTACAAAAACATTTCAAAAACTGAAGGTTATAATAAATTACAATATTCAAAATTATTAAATCTCACTTATAGGCAATGTAATATAAAATATAACTTTGTTAGGTAATTTTAGGTAACATTATAAAATTAACTCTAGTTATGATACATGGATTTATTAATGTTATACCTATAGTTTTATCAACGTAGAAACAATTGAAAATTCTAAAAAAACAAATTAACACGGGTAAATTGTTTGGGAGTGCAATTTTAACGTTTGTTAATCAAACCAGTATTGCAAAGTTGGTCACACATGTGTTATTTATTTTTCTCCTAAACTTAGTTCTAAAAAAAAAATAAACAATAAACAAATGTAAATGTATACCTAATCCTTTGCACTATAATCTAAGAATTTGTATGTAATTTAGTTAAGTCCTTTTTACAATTTCTGTATTTTACAAGAAAATAGTATTCATTTATATTTAATGGGTTATACGGTTCGTCTTAGGAAAACAAAGATCAATATAACTTAAATATGAAAAGCTAGATCTCTACTCTTTTCTTCGTGTTTAATTAGCTTGTTTGGAAGTATATTGGATTATATTTTTACCAACTCATATTGCAATAGTAAATTGATTAGGCATAGCTATCACATTGGTTTTAAATATTATGCCATGTTTATGTAAATACAACCTTGATGGCAGGCTAATGTTGCTTAAAGGGTTATTACAGACACTTTTCATCACACATGTAAAACACACTACCCAACGTTTCAGCATCTAAAATCTCATCTCGTACTCAAATGAGAAAAAACTTAACACATTGTAACATTGTAACTTAACATATTGTACAACTAACAATACACAAACTCCAACCTAAGTTGGAATACACTTCAGAGAACATTTAAAGTATCGGCTATCCACTGTATAGCAGTCAAGTCATGATACTAAATGCAAAATACAATCAATCAAAAGGGTCGCCGGATTTCTACCCCCGGATATTTACCCCCATGAAAAAACGCCTACGTCATTTTGACGTCACGAGGGGCGGGGCCTATACACGGTCGAGAAACAGCCCGCGACTGGAAATCTACCCCCGGACATCTACCCCCGGACATCTACCCCCAGACATCTACCCCCGGACATCTACCCCCGGAAATCTACCCCCGGACATCTACCCCCGGAAATCTACCCCCGGACATCTACCCCCGGAAATCTACCCCCGGACATCTACCGCCCGTGGTCAGCTATGTCACGTATCGGCCAATATTCATTGTTGTAATTGATTTTATTGACTGTTTTATGTAAATCAACGGCTCTTCGGTTAGTAATGTGATATGTCATTGTCTTGTTTAACATTATCTATCTTCCTAATGAAATAGGCTGTAACACCCCTAACTACTTCACTGATTAGGCTACTTCCTATTACTAGAGGGGAATTAATAATGCAATAATTAATTAATTTATTGATCAACCAGTGGCAGGCTTTTTATCAACATTTGATAGCACTGTATCTTACCTCTAGTAATCAGAAAAAAGCCTCTTTAAATGATATGTATTAAATTTCACGATCTGTGCTCGTGCATGCGCCGTTAGCTGTTACTGTATGTGCAAGTTGGCCAAACATTTAAATCACTGACAAAAATCAAACTAGGTGAAACCCGTCGAAATCGACGGTTACTTTCAAGGTTTGCGCCAATTCATCTAACTGCGATAGATTGAGTGAAACTATACATATTTTGTTTACATGCATTGTTAACCAACACGTGTTTTATAAAGGATGATGTGATCTAGTTTAAAAGGAATATGACCTTTATGTCGTTATTCATTGGGCCATATTTACAGTCAAAATGTTGTGTTATTTTGAATAATATTACCAACCCAATGGGCCACGGTCCGTAATATAGGCCACTGCAAATAATTTGCCAAGATAGGTACCATTTTAGGCAAGGTTATGTGTTTGGATGTTATTAGACATAGACACAGGGTAAGAGCGAAATAAAATTCTTCTGCAGATGAATTATCTGTTGAAAAAATATAAGAAGAATTATAAATGCCACAATGGGAGATTAAGCGTTTTGTAACTATATGGGTAAGCTACATATATTTTTTTTTAAAGCTGCTGCTCAGTGCACTTTAAGAATATATTTTTTACTGATAAATTAAATGGTTTTTGTTGCTGAGTAGTGCTAGTAAACATGCACAACCCTTTTCGTTAGTCTAATAACATTCAAAAAGGCTCTCTAAGAGTTCAAGTTCTTATTTGTATACGTATCTATATTATGTTTTCACTAAGCTGAATGAATACATAGAAGTAACCTCTCTGAAAAGTCTGCAGTATATTGCTATATTGCAGTTTTCCAGCTTAATGACTTTCTAAATCATGCACATTATTTCTACATAAATATTGTAAAATGTTTTATCCAGTTGCTGTAAACCACTATTAATTTAACAAAATATGGACACGGCTCAAATGGGTACTGTGCCCTTCTGAACTTGTACTATTTTGTATTGTATTACACAATCGAACATTTTTCCAAAGATTGAAAGCATGTATGACAATAATCTCATGAACCTCTATGATGATCTGCCTAGAATAATATGAATAATTGTAAGAGTTATTGTGATAAAAGGATTTTCCACTGATTTCGTAATGGAACTTTATATTGCAACATATGACATGATACAAAAGAAATTCGCAGAGGATACGCGACCGGTAACCGGACGTGGATTAGGCGTCCGGCAGTTACTGTCATAACCTAACCTAACCAACCAAACTTGCTGATAGTGAAAAAAATCAAATGAAGGTTCAATTCTCTTGATAACATAAAATTATAAATGCCGAAAATTCTAACAAAAGATGTACAGTTAAGAAGAAATTACATTCAAAGCAAAATCTGTGACAAAAAGTGAAAGATACTGATGGGTTTCGAACCGGGGACCTCTCGCATATCAGCCGAGCACTCTATCCACTACACCACGAACACTGATGGCTGAACATCGTATCATTGTGGTAATGGCGTTCCGGGACCCCCTACCGGACGCCTAATCCACGTCTGGTTACCGGACGCCTAATCCACGTCTGGTTACCGGACGCGTATCCTCTGTGAAAGACATTCAATTTTAAAATCAGAATTGACATTGCGAATACTTCTTTTGGACAGTTTAGTAACTCCCTCTAAATGTGTGTTGTTTTGTTTAAAATACAATTTTAAAATTAACAGCTGTTTTATTAAAAAGTATTATCCACATGACCAAAATGTAAACAAATCTGTGGAGGCATCTTTAAAGGCTTCTGGGGACACCTCTACCAAGTTTCTACGCCCAGCCGTTCTCTCAAATTAGTGGAGACAAAGTTTCCAATTAAATATTTAGATTCCCCCATGTTAATCTTATGGGAGAAACCCCAACTTTGATAGAAGATCCTGACCAAACTAATAAAGATATAAAAAAACGAAAAACATTTTGCAAAACTACAAATCAGGGAAATTTTTCTGACACCTTAATCATCAAAATCGGCCCAAAAATGAAGGAGGAGGACTGTTCACAAAAATCGGCTTAGCGTATTATAAACTTTTGAAGGCCTTTATCAAAATATTATATTCAATATAATATAATTAATTGGTTGTTGAATAAGATATTTAGCGTAGTGACGAAAGTTGTTCTGAAAAGCTGGTGTACCAGAGAAATACTTAATAAAGACATTTTTATTTATTTATTTATATCGTTTTAATTACCATTTTGGGTTGAGCTAGATCTTAAGATTTAAAATTACACCCCGATCATAAAAATCGGTGAAGTAGTTCGGGTGAAAAAGGGCTGTTGCAGCCATTCCATTAGGAAGATAGATAATGTTAAACAAGACAATGACATATCACAGGCGTAATACTAGATATTAGACAGCAATTACTAACCGAAGAGCCGTTGATTTACATAAAACAGTCTATAAAATCAATTACAACAATGAATATAGGCCGATAAGTGACAGAGCTGACCACGGGGGGTAGATGTCCAGGGGTAGATGTCCGGGGGTAGATGTCCGGAGGTAGATTTCCAGGGGTAGATGTCCGGGGGTAGATGTCCGGGGGTAGATGTCCGGGGGTAGATGTCCGGGGGTAGATTTCCAGTCGCGGGCTGTTTCTCGACCATGTATAGGCCCCGCCCCTAGTGACGTCAAAATGACGTAGGCATTTTTTCATGGGGGTAAATATCCGGGGGTAGAAATCCGCTACCCCAATCAAAACACAACAAAATCTAAAATGTAATAAAAGAAAAAAAAAGATATGTGATTTCAGCTGTTAGCCTATGATTAATACATAATACAATAAAGTTAAAATAAAGTTATATGATAAATAAAAAGTGAGAAATAGTGACAAGTTCACACGCAATATCTTTCGTCAAAGTTTGGCAATTTTTGGTGCAAGTTTCGCCTTTTTTTTGAGCTGTCATTGGTTGGAGAAATAAAAATAACTTTAGATGAACGGGATTTTATTTCTTCCACGCTCAACGTTCAATTAAATATGCATTCTCATATAGACCTACAGTAATTTTAAATATAATTGCTTTATTTTTCTTGAAAAACAATCTTCCTTCTATTTTCATTATAATTTTTCTATATTTAAAAAAATTACAGGGAGCGGCAGAAATATCTGACGGTTTTCAAGCGAGTACAGTCCGGCAGCCGAGTGGAGGGGGGTGGTGGGGAGCGGCTCATTCTCAAGGTTAAGTGACCCCATTTCAGTCGCCATGGAGCAGTGGACCGGTATACATCGCGCGTTTGTCGTTGAGGCGTATTTTAAAAGTGACGATTCTGTTGTTGATACGCAACGTAATACAGGTCACGTGGCCCCTCAGCCCGGCTATGTCGTAACCTGTAGTTATAAGCTATGCTATTATTTAGTACCTTGTTCGTACTTTTAGCGAATTTCCCATATAGGGAATAAGCTATTACCGTAGTACTCATGGTAAGACCTGGACCCTGGACCGATTTAATTTTTGTTATGAGGTCCCTAGAGGTTAAAAAACACCATCCGTTCAAATTCGTATATATTATTTTTCGTTTGATATATATATATTTGTGTCCGTTAGCGCGATAACTCGAGCAAAAATTATCCGATTTTGATGAAATTTGGTACAAACATGTAAACCTACGTTTATTCGAACAAGTTCACGAACCAGCATGGTCGGACTATGGAAACGGGGGATTATGGGGGTATTATGGAGTAAAAATAGGGTTTTCCCATTTTTGACCCTATAAACACCAAATTTCAATTATTTCTTTCCAAACCATTTTGCCATTTTGCTTTTGAAATTCGCTAAGTCTGCAGGTTTGCTGCGGCGGGAGTATTTTATTTAATCCCTGTTTAAATTTTCATAGGTATCAACAAATTTAGGCCATTAAAAGACTATATGCAACCAAGCAGACGCACAGGCAGAGTTTGTCTATGTCTGCTGATTCCACAGACCAATTAATTATAACTAACCATAAAACTATAAAGTTCATTATGTTTGTTTTGTTATCTTTTTTATATAATTCTACATTAAGTTTACAACTTTGTTAATTTTGTCTTTCTTTTTTCTTAATTAATTTATGATGTAAAACTTAACGAGCTGTTGGCCCATCCTACGTACGGGAATTTAGTAGTCAACTAAAACTAAAGTAATACCAATATTTTCATTTCTAATCCAAGCAAAGAATACATTTGACATCGAATGTACAGAAAGGCGTTATGCATACTGACAATAACTCAATGTACTGTAATAATAGCAACATTAGTAAACTTATGGAAGTGTAGCGTGATTAACCTTACAAAACTCGTGTTGACTTTAATAAAATGTTTCACTTGGTACTTAAAATGACTTATATTGAAAGTTCACTCGGAATTGTTTTGGGACAAAATGTAAATATAGACAACATAAGATTGTTATTAACACACTATTTTCATGATTCGTATTCCTAATTCCCTACCTCCACAAAAGTCAAACTTTAATTTGAGGATATACACAGAAAATGAAAGATTAATTATTTTTAAGGCTGCACTTAAAAACAGGCTGTTTACGTCCTACACTCATTCGGATCACCATATCGATTATTTCATTCGATTTATCAAGTTTGGTTGGGTAGGTTAACCTAACCGAATAAAGTAATCGATATATCGAATAATATAAATATCGATGTGTTCATTCAAATGAGTGTAGGACAAAAACTTAAGTGCGGCCAACATTTTGCAAATATTAGACTTTTTCTGTTAGACTAGCTTAAAATATTTTTTGTTAGTTTGATATATTTTAATAGCCAGTGTTAAATAAAGGCATTCCTCATAACAACAGATTGAGACATGGCCGGGCTGAGGGGGCATTGGCCTGTACAGTTAACGTGCCAATAGCTTGGTTACCTTTGAGGTAAAATTTATTTTAATGGGGGTACGAAATAGGTAATAAATAGTAGCATAGCTTATAACCACAGGTAACGACATGGCCGGGCTGAGGGGCCATGGACCTGTACAGTTTACTGGCCCGTAGCTTGGTTTTCTTTGAGGTACAATTTATTTTAATGAAAGTACAAAATAGTACGAAATAGGTATTAAATAGTAGCATAGCTTAACACCATAGGTTACGATATGGCCGGGCTGAGGGGCCATTGACCTGTACAGTTTACGGGCCTGTAGCTTGGTTATCTTTGAGGTACAAATTATATTAATGGAGGTACAAAATAGTACGAAATAGGTACTAAATGATGGTATACATATTAGGATCAAATTCAAAAATGGCCGGGCCAGCATGTCACTGGCCCGGAATCCTAAATTAATTAGTTATGTGGTACCGCGTGGGTTACTAATTTTTTGTTTGTTGGTACTAAATAGTACGAAATAGGTACTAAATATTAGCATAATTCTTACGTACTAATTCCGTCATGGCCGGGCCAGTGACATGGACGTACAACTGACTACAGAACAAGCTAGACTTAAACTATGGCAATTAGGCTAAGTAGAACTAAGTAGAATTAAGTAAAATTAAGTATTTCTGTGTTAGTATAAACAATTGAATTGCAAAGGTAAATACGAGATCGCAAAAAAAGTATTAAGTAAGTAAAGTCATCCACGTATATTAAAATAAGATATATGGTATTTAGGCGTAATACAATCGTTATCAAAGTAGATAACAGCGCACACTACAATCCATATGTTTGTAAATAACAAGCAGTATTCTGAGCGTAGAAGAAGAGTTTATGTACTATATATTTGTAAAGGGTAATTTAAATGTTTATTATGTGTTATACACTTGCATGCGTTAAAATAAAATACAAAAAATATATAAATATATTTATATTGCTGAGCGACAGAGAAGGAAATGGACTAGTAGGAAACAAACATTAGCAAGCCCCAGCCACGAGATAACACTGCCGTTATCAGTCCAAACATCTGTTCCATTCAAACCTCTACTTCCGCCCTATAGAAACAATCAAACCAAGCACCGATTAATCCTTCACATTGAAGGAACATATTAAAACAATATTTGTTTAAAAAATAAATTGTGCTAAGCCGTCGGTGGAATAAATAATTATTATTTAATACCTCTGTGCATAATTGTTGATAATTGGCACTAGAGGAGCTTCGAATGAACATACACTTACAATAACATTATCATTCCTTACATCAACCAACAGATTTTCGAAACTCCATTCAACCAAGAATAGCATCCAAACTGAAAGAGTGTATAATGTGTGTCACACTAGTTAATTAATTAATTATTAGTAAATCAACAGAAATTTAGTAATATATCTCCCAGTCAATCAAATCCATATCATTTAAGTAGATAAACATTAGATTTTTTCCCTTTTATACTCAGTAAATTAAATTCATTTTTTTTTAATTAAGTAGAACAATTTCTTATTGTTAGTAAATTCATTTAGATCATAAGTATCAATAGTAAACTTAAGTATAGAGTAGCCGCGATCAATTTTTACCGAATATCTAGGGAATATATCAGTGATAACGAAGACCAAAATAATTAAACATCAAACAATCTCCAAATTCACATCTGAGTCAACGTATCATCAACCGCATATAAACTTCAAAACTCAACGCCTACAACATTAAGAGACGACCAGCGATATAATTAGCGCCCCGAACTTAGTAAGGGCTCAAGAGCTAATTCCGAAACTACGTAACAACACACCACAACAGTATACTTTCAAGAACTTCAGAACATTGCTCCAGCTTCATTCTTCAGTTTACACAACTTCATTCTTCCAACTACTCAACTTCAAGAAACTCATCAAACTTCAGCAAC
Source organism: Macrosteles quadrilineatus (assembly GCF_028750875.1). NCBI lineage: Eukaryota > Metazoa > Arthropoda > Insecta > Hemiptera > Cicadellidae > Macrosteles > Macrosteles quadrilineatus. The sequence continues at coordinate 21,755,141 of NW_026542600.1, forward strand.
CTTCCATATTTACCAGCAATTACCAGTCTTAAATACATCCATCAAATTTCATCAACCTTCAGTATTTCGACAACATTCCCAAATTTATCATCATCAATCATATATCCAACTTCATCAGCCAACAGATCTTACTCAACCCAACTTAATTAAATCTATCACTGATATACGCCCGCCCACATTTTTTAGAGCAGGTTAAGCAATCCCACCAAACATAGTTATAAGAAAATTTTTCAAAACCAAAGTTACCTTTAGTTTAGAGAAAAAAAAATAGTCAATAGTTTATAGGCAAAACCGACACACATTATAACTTTAAATGAGCCAAACCAAAAGGAGTGCAGAAAACTGTTGGAACATTTCCACACCGACATCAATGTCACAACGACACAATCTCACAGCGAGCACAATAAAAAATAAAAAAAAACTTCCCTCATCTTTCCCAAACCCCAAAATCACCCCAAAACAAGAAAAAAAACAACCCCACCGGGGGGAGGATGTAGCGAATCGCTACAATAGCGCAAGTCACGTGACGACGATGCCCGCGCAGTCTTTACACACACATTCTTATGACAGATTGCAACTGTCATATGGATAGTGCAGCCGACAGCTTACTTATGACAACAAACACTCACTAACAGTACTGGACTGAAAAATGACAGCACAGGAACGATACAGACAACTGACTACAGAACAAGCTAGACTTAAACTATGGCAATTAGGCTAAGTAGAACTAAGTAGAATTAAGTAAAATTAAGTATTTCTGTGTTAGTATAAACAATTGAATCGCAAAGGTAAATACGAGATTGCATAAAAAGTATTAAGTAAATAAAGTCGTCCACGTATATTAAAATAACATATATGGTTTTTAGGCGTAATACAATCGTTATCAAAGTAGATAACAGCGCATACTACAATCCATATGTTTGTAAATATAAAGCAGTATTCTGAGCGTAGAAGAAGAGTTTATGTATTGTATATTTATAAAGGGTAATTTAAATGTTTATTATGTGTTATTCACTTGCATGCGTTAAAATAAAATACAAAAAATATATAAATATATTTGTATTGCGACAGAGAAGGAAATGAACTAGTAGGAAACAGACAATAGCAAGCGCCAGACACGAGATAACACCGTCGTTATCAGCACAAACATCTGTTCCATTCAAACCTCTACTTCCGCCCTATATAAACAATCAAACCAAGCACCGATCAATCCTTCACATTGAAGGAACATATTAAAACAATATTTGTTTAAAAAATAAATTGTGCTAAGCCGTCGGTGGAATAAATAATTATTATTTAATACCTCTGTGCATAATTGTTGATAATTGGCACTAGAGGAGCTTCGAATGAACATACACTTACAATAACATTATCATTCCTTACAGCAACCAACAGATTTTCTAAACTCCATTCAACCACGAATAGCATCCAAACTGAAAGAGTGTATAATGTGTGTCACACTAGTTAATTAATTAATTATTAGTAAATCAACAGAAATTTAGTAATATATCTTCAAGTCAATCAAATCCATAGCATTTAAGTAGATAAACATTAGTTTTTTTCCCTTTTATAGTCAGTAAATTACATTCCTTTTTTTAATTAGGTAGAGCACCTTTTATTGTTAGTAGATTCATTTAGATCATAAGTATCAATAGTAAACTTAAGTAGAGTAGTCGCGATCAATTTTTACCGAATATTTAGGGAATATATCAGTGATAAAAACAACCAAAATAATTAAACATCAAACAAACAATCTCCAAATTCACATCTGGGTCAACGTATCATCAACCGCATATCAACTTCAAAACTCAACGCCTTTCATTCAACATTAAGAGACGACCAGCGATATAATTAGCGCCCCGAATTTAGTAAGGGCTCAAGAGCTAATTCCGAAACTACGTCACAGCACACCACAACAGTATACCTTCAAGAACTACAGAACATTGCTCCAGCTTCATTCTTCAATTACACAATTTCATTCTTCCAACTACTCAGCTTCAAGAAACTCATCAAACTTCAGCAACCTTCCATATTTACCAGCAATTACCAGTCTTAAATACATCCATCAAATTTCATCAACCTTCAGTATTTCGACAACATTCCCAAATTCATCATCTTCAATCATATATCCAGCTTCACCAACCCAATTTAATGAAATCTATCACTGATATACGCCCGCCCACATTTTTAGATCAGGTAGATTAAGCAATTTCACAAAACCAAACATAGTTATAAGAAAACCTTTCAAAACCAAAGTTATCTTTAGTTAAAAAAAAAATAATAGTTTATAAGCAAGACCGACACACATTATAACCTCAAATGAGCCAAACCAAAAGGAGTGCAGAAAACTGTTGGAACATTTCCACACCGACACCGATGTCACGACGACACAATCTCACGGCGAGCACAAAAAAAACTTCCCTTATCTTTCCCAAACCCAAAAATCACCCTAAAACAAGAAAAAAACCAACCCCACCGGGGGGAGGATGTAGCGAATCGCTACAATAGCGCAAGTCACGTGACGACGATGCCCGCGCAGTCTTTACGGCAAGCGCGCGCGGCGATCTACCAGAGTCGTAGTAGTGTAGTGTCTCCGTCTCCGCCAACAGCACTTCTTAGTCCGGATAAGTACTTAAATTAAGAATATGTCTAGATAGCTTCGTAGGGGTTGGGGAAGGGTGTAGGTTAGGGTAGATAGTAATTAAATTATGTAATTTATTAGGTTCTCGAATGGTCGTGGTCTGGCATTCAATTTCACAAATTTAGAATTCACATTTGCTAAATCTAGTTACCTTTTTCACGAATTAGAACAAGTCCATATATATATATATAAATTTCTCTGTTCAGTATATTATAATTAGATACATTAAAGAACATAAAAGCTGGCTGTGATAGGCAGCTAAGGTAATATTGTCCACTTTGACGAGTTAGATTAATTTCCTTGCAATAGAGAGTTGGGTTACGACAGGAAATGTGCGTGATTTGGTAGTGGTTAGAGGAAGATATATAGGGCCCAGGTATCTTCATTTACACTCATACTACTCCACATCATCACATATGTATTGACTTTTAGAATGATTTACAACATAGCAACCACAAACATAAACAATAGTAATAATCAGCTGCTACAAATTCAACAAATATTAAAATTAACATATACAACATCTCTCTTCTTCAGAGGTTCTTCAAGGGCTTTTGAAGATTCGAACGAATCGGCGGTTACGGCTGTATAATCTTCCATCTGCTGCTATAATGTATGAACGTAGTCCTTCTTTTGATACAATTGATCCCTTAGTCCAAATCTCTGATTTGATGTCGGGTCGTTTTTGAATAAGGGCATGACTGCCCACTTCTAGAGGCTCCAAATTGCATGTACCTTTGTCATATTGCCTCTTGTATTTCAATTGTTTCAGTTTTATCTTGTCTTCTAACTCTGTTTTTATCTGTGGCTTAAGACTTTCTTCCAACACTGGTTGTAGTGTTTTTGTTGTTCTAGCCATCAGTAATTGAGCTGGGCTGGCTCCAATTCCTTTAATAGGTGAATTCCTCAACTCCAACAATGCAACACTCTAATCTTCTTTGTTTTCCTTAACTTTTTTAATTAGTTTTTTGCCACTTTCACATATGATTCGGCTTTTCCGTTTGACTGATGATTATAAGGTGACGAGGTTACTACTTAAAATTTCCACTCTTTAGAAAACTCTTTTAAGGCATTACTTAGTAGTTGTAAACCGCTGTCTGAGACTACCACATCGGGTATTCCATATCTTGAAAACTGTTCTTTGCAAAAATTAATTAGTCCAGCTGTTTTAAGTGAATATACTTTTTTTAGTTCGAAAAATGACGAATAGTAGTCAACCATGATTAGAAAATTTTCTTTTTCAATTTGAAAAAAATCAACTCCTAATTTTTGCCATGGTCGAGATGGAATTTCATGAGGTTTTAAGGGTTCTTTTCTTTGTGAGGATGCATACTTCTGACAAGGCCAGCATTTTTCTACAGTCGATTTGATGTCTTTCGTCATTCCTGGCCAAAACATCACTTCTCTGGCTCGTCTTAAGCTTGATTCTATACCTTGATGAGAAGAATGTAATTTCTGTAACATTGACGGTCTCAGCTTTGCTGGAATTACAAGCCGTTCTCCTTTCAAAACTAAACCTTCAGCTGTTGTCAGTTCATCTCTTATGTTCCAGTATTGCTTTAAGTCATCTGAAAGTTTTCCTTTCTTTTCAGGCCATCCTTTGTTTGTGGTCTTTGCTAGTGGTCTTTGCTAGTTGAGCCATCATAGGACATAACTTTGATTCCTCTTGTACTTCCTTTATCCTCTCGTCTGTTATGTTTATGTGATTCAAAGCTTCTATTTCTTCGATTTCATTTTGAAATATCAGTGCTTTATCGATTTTGTAACCTTGTGTGTCCTGTAAAGGTGGTCGTCTTTAGAAGTGGGTGGTTTGAGTTTACTGATCGCTTCTATTTTCTTGGGATCAGGCTTAACTCCCTCTGTTGTTATTAGATGGCCCAAGTATTTAACTTTGTCGGCTCCAATTTTGCATTTGTCTTTGTTGAATTTTAATCCTCGCTGTCGAGCTCTTTCCAGTAATGCTTGAAGGTTCTTGTTATGATTGAATTTAGCATCTTAAATTGTGTCTCCTTTACCAAAAACCATCACATCATCAGCAATTGCAACAATGCCATCCAACCCTTCAAGATTTTCATGAATTCTTCTTTGGAACTCCTCAGGGGCAGTAGATATACCAAAGGGTAGTCGTGTCCAGCGAAATCTTCCTTTAGGAGTCCAAAATGTTGTGAGTTTGCTCGCTTCCTCTGTAAGATTGACGTGCCAAAATCCATCTTTTAGATCAAGAATACTAAAGTATTTTGCTCCTGCTAATTGTGGCATTATCTCTTCAACAGTAGGCGTTTGATAGTGAGATCTCTTGATGGCCTTGTTTAGGTAGAAAGGGTCTATGCATAGTCTTATTTTATTAGGTTTCTTGACGACCACCATACTACTAAGCCAATCAGTAGGTTCTGTGACCTTTTTAATTACTCCAAGAGACTCAAGTCTGCATAGCTCTGTATTTATTTCATCTTTCAGAGCAAGGGGGTGACGTCTAGGAGCAGCAACTGAAGGCTGAACATTTGGATCAACTTTTATGTTGTATGAACCTTCAAGACATCCAAGCCCTTCAAAAACATCAGGATATTTACTAAATAAATCATTTGTTTGGACTTGAGTGGTAGCTAAGGCTTGAAACACCTCATCATCGGTGGTAATCAAACCCAGTCTCAAACAATCACTTGCCCCTAGTAACAGATTTTTTATTGCTTTCCATTACTTCAAATCTCAAATCGTAGAACCGTTTCTTAAATTTAGCTCTCAAGACAATATTTCCTAATGATTTTTGTGACATTCCTCCATAGAATGATAGAGTAACCATACTTTTGTTCAAAACTGGCTTATCAGTATCCAACAGTCTTCTTAAATCAGTGATACTTATAACATTGCATGTAGCTCCTGAGTCTAGTTGACATTTTAAAAACTTTCTATTGACTTGCATTTTGACAAAAAGCTGTTTTCGTAAGTAGGTCTATCAGTTTCTTTCATATGCATGACATCCTCTTGAGAAGTAGAATGCTGATATTGGTTTTCTTCGTCCTCAATATGTTTTACTGTCATTTTGCTTTTACACACACTACTAAAATGGTTTCTTTTTGGCAACTGGAACAGATCTTACCATAAGCCGGACAAGCCCCTCTTTTGTGAAATTTTCCACAGTATCGACAAGATTGACCTTTTTCATTGTATTGATGTTTTGTTATCTTAAAAGAAGTTTCTTCGTTTCCTGGAGATGTCATTTGCTTTACATATGTTTCCGTATTTTCATGCTGCAAACAAACTTCCATAGCATCATTTAGCTTCAAGCCTTTCTTCAGCAATAGACGTTTCCGTAGTTCATTGCTTTCTAGCCAATGACAAGACGGTCACATATTAATGTCTCTTCTAACTCATTTTTATTTAAACTTGACAAACCATCAATACCGCAACTTTTAGCTCCTTCTTTCAACCTTCCTATAAAATCCTTTATATTTTCATTCTTGTGTTGGATTATTTTGTTAAACAAAAATCTTTCATATAAGGGATTTGTCGTTCCTACAAAATATGAATCCAATGCATCTATGATACCAGCAAGATCTGTATTGTTGTTATCTACAAGTTTTTCAATCAATTTAAGGCCCTCTTTACATATCAATGTGTTAAACATAGCCAGTTTGAGTCTTGGTGTACTTAGCCTTGTGCCACATACTGCTCCTGCCTCTGCTAGTACCAGGTAGTTTTCCCATTGCTTCTTAAATACTCTCCGTCCTTTCTTGGCTGAGGCTGTATTGCTCAAATCAAGAGGTGCAGGTTTACAATCCATTCTCACAAGTTATTCTGACACCATGTTAACTATTTAAGAAATAATAATTGTAAAGACTTCAGTAAAACTAATATGTATTGACTTTTAGAATGATTTACAACATAGCAACCACAAACATAAACAATAGTAATAATCAGCTGCTACAAATTCAACTAATATTAAATTAAACATATACAACAGTTACTAAAAAAATTATCGTTTTTTACATAACACTAAAGGGGGAAAAATTTATTTTTAGCGCGGTAAAAGTATAATTCTTACCTCAGTAAAACATCCTTTTTCGAAATTTGTTACAAAATATACTACAGTATTGTGGAAAACTGTAACAAATGAGTTCAATTTTTTAGACTGTCAAAAAATTAATGCTGGATCTAATTAGACTGGGTCTAACACGTGAGGTATTTGGGAAGCTATCGAATGTTGTTTTGAGTTATTTGCTTTATTTATTTATTTAATAGCAGAGTACCCGTCCTTTGTACGCGGTTGGTATAGGTGTAAAATGCGCATTGCAGTTATTCTCAAGCTTTGCGTTTTCAATAGGAGAGGACACAGTTTTATAGAATTTGGTTCTTTAAATTCACGATATGCTATAGTATAAACTTATTAAATGCTATGTTGCTTCATAAACTATTAAAGCTCGAGCGGAACTTATAAATCTGAGTATAAAACGCGTTCTGAACTAAATCATCATTTTACTCTCTGTAGCATTCAATAAAATAAAACTGCACATAACTTTATTTCAATTTGACCTATTTTAAACATATCAGACATCTCTAGCTTGGAAAGAATATTTTTAAACCGAATACAAGTTTTTAAAATATATTTTTATCATTATTTTTCATAGAAGGAATTGTAGTCAGTTTATTTTTAAATTATTAACAAGGTTTAGACTAGTTACGTGTCGATTGTAACGGTACCGTGACCAGTACTGACATCGACTTAGAAAAGTGATACTTCATTCTATATTCATATTTAGTTAAAATACGCACCTAAGTGGGACAATATGAAAGATAAATAATATGTGGTTGAGAACAAAGCATCTTCTTTGCAATCAATTGCTTGTATAGGTTTACATTTTGTGCACAGTAATGTTATTTGACTTTTCAATAATTAAAACTAAATAGTTCTACAAAACCCCATATATTTTTTAAAAATATAGAAAAATTATAATGAAAATAAAAGGAAGATTGTTTTTCAAGAAAAATAAAGCAATTATATTTAAAATTACTGTAGGTGTATATGAGAATGCATATTTAATTGAACGTTGACCGTGGAAGAAATAAAATCCCGTTCATCTAAAGTTATTTTTATTTCTCCAACCAATGACAGCTCAAAAAAAAGGCGAAACTTGCACCAAAAATTGCCAATCTTTGACGAAAGATATTGCGTGTGAACTTGTCACTATTTCTCACTTTTTATTTATCATATAACGTTATTTTAACTTTATTGTATTATGTATTAATCATAGGCTAACAGCAGAAATCACATATCTTTTTTTTCTTTTATTACATTTTAGATTTTGTTGTGTTTTGATTGATTGTAGGCTATTTTGCATTTAGTATCATGACTTGACTGCTATACAGTGGATAGCATATACTGTACTTGGAGTCATACCTAGGTCCACCGCGGTCAATCTCCCCCGCGCTAGTTTCCGCAAGGTCTGCGGCCGGCGGAGCATGAGACCAACAATCCCTCCCACTTGCCTCTGAGTCGCACAGTTTGGTTTGGCCGACCTAACCAAACGGTGCGGCGGACAACTGGAGACTACTTCACTCGTAACTACGCCTGCAAAATGTAGGATACTTTACCAAAGCACTGCTGTATTGCGGGCTGACTAATGAGACCGTTTTCTGTAAAGTAGTAATTGTACAAATTACCGTACACTTGCTTGGCTACGAGAAAATAATTATTCAATTGTCATCTATTCCACGATTATTAATGGTTTTGAAATCCATACACCACTTTACTCACTAATATTAATGGTACAGATTAAGCACATAACATTAGAATAATAATTCACTTTAAACACAAATGCAAATTGTTAACGACAACATTATTACATTTATTAATTAAAGACAAATCAATCAAATAACAATAAGCCGTTTAATTATTAACACAAAAGGTTTCGTATGATTAGATTATGCATACTGATAAACCACCTATGGCCATCTATAATAATATTTATTTGGGTTTTCTTTTCCGAGTCGGGTTAGCTCTTCTACTCGGCCGATTTTCATAATTTTGGCCTCAAACTAAAGGTATGGACGCACTACAGATTTGCAATCAAGAATCGGCATTCATTTTTATTGACGTATATTTCGAGTTATGCAAAACTCATAAACTAACTCGTTCATAAACTAACCTCATAGTTCTTAGAATATTTGTATATTCAACCAGCTGTTAGTTATAACAAATTATATTGCACTAAAACAAACTAAAGATTTTATAGACTGTTGAAAAAATAAATTAGAACATCTATTATTTTAATTTTACTTTGTACTAGCTGTTTTGCTCGTTCTACGTACGGGAATCTTGTAGTAAGTTGAAACCTTATATTCAGAACAGGAGTTGGTTTGCATATATAGTGTGCATTTTTCCAGATATGCTAGCAAAACTATTACTGTATAGGAATACATATAATCCTTCGCAAATACAATATCTGACAGTTTCAAAGCCAAAACGAATGCTTCGCAATTAAATGTCACCCGATCGTGTTAGTCCATATTTTATATCTAATGATAAAAGGAATCGCTTTATAGATCTATAGCCCTAAGGTAGACCTGTAATTGAAAGTTACTTTTCACACTGGTTAAAAGAAGTTAAAAAAACTACCTCAACCTCACTACTGCACACTTTATTCGGGTTGAAATTTTCAATAACAAAGGTGCTCTTGTCTTTTCCAAGAAACACTGAGAAATAAGGACATTAATGCGTTACCAACAGACATACACACACAATAGCAGTTAGGGGATTTGCTACGCTTTAACCAAAGCAAATTACAAACAAAATAATTATTTGAAAGTTTTGATAGTGTCATCAAATATTATGATAATCGTTTTTAGGCCTAATCAAACTGTAAAATTTGTGTAAATCCGTTGGTAAATATATAAATAAGTAAATAAATACACAGTCCACAAAAAATTTTTTCGTTAACAACGCCAAGCTTTAAAAATTCATGATGGTTTGCTAAAAAATCTTTCAATAATGTTTTATCATTTCATAGCATAAACTAACATTTTGGAGTCCAGACAGAAAACGCAAAAATTATACAGTAGGACATCAATTAAATTTAATAAGAAATAAGGTGCAGCACTAACGATAACTATAGTTGTAAATAGTGATGTGTTTCTACATAAAAATGATTCTTACTGCTACCACCGGTTCTAAGGAAAAGTATCAGTACCATAAACCAACGTTTACATTTAAGTAAAGAACTATAGTACTTGCAACCAATTCAAACTGTCCTTCTAATCAAACTGTTTTATATAGGTTTTAATCCGTTGGCAAATAAATAAATACACAGGCCACAAAACATGTAACATGTAACGTTAACAACGTAAAGCTTTAAAACTCACTATGGTTTGCTAAAAAAAAACTTTCACTTGATGTGGTGCAGTCCCGAAGTTATTAATCTCCCTTGGTTTTAAATGTCTTTTAAGTTTTCGAGAATCAAAGTTATTTCCCAATAATAGCATTAATTGTAAGCAACTTTCAATGTTAACATATTAATGACAGTTTGAAGAAACCACCTTTATCCAAACAAAGGTTTCTTATGTAAAATATTACGTAATCTCTCTCTAAACGATAATTGGTACATATATCTAGCAAATATTCGGAGGAAATGTGACAAAAAACGCACAAATCTGGGGTTTTGGACGTTTGTAGTTTTAGTTCCTAAGTAGGAAAAGTACCGATATCGTTGTCGAAATGTAAGTAGTAAAAACCAAAAGTGACACATTGGAAAATTGAGTTTAGCTACATCTGTAAGTTAAACTTCTGTTACGATCACAGCAAAATCAGAAAGATCTTCCACGATCGCAGCAACATCCACGATCACCCAGTCATCCACTGCAGCTGTGATTTTTTACTTTGCACTTACCACAACTGTCCTTGAAGCGCCGTCAATGAATGGAAACCTTTTTTGTAAGGCACAACGTTTTTAATCTCTGTTAGCACTGGATGTGCTAACAAAACTTGATCGGAAATGGTTGCGGTATTTGTAAACAACTTTTACTGTAAACACATCTAGAAGTGAGAACTAATCCAAACAGCTGATCGTTATTTCATCAAATGTAATAGTAAACATTAGGAGAAAATTTGACAAAAATCGAACAAAATTGGGTTTTTGATAACACGTTATTTGGTGTTCAAAGAAGCGAGGCCAGGTTTTTATAGCCAAAGACACTCTCACCAATCCAGTAAATACAGACAAATGATTAGAACCTTGATCGGTACTCTAGTTTTCTAGGAGTAGGCCGCGTAAAATGACATTTTGGCGTTACAGACGCAACCACAGAATGGACGGACAAACAGATAAACAGACATACAGACAGAAATTGAGATAAGACTCGTTTCGGCTTTCTTAGCCTATGAAACGTAAAAATAACCAAAAACTGCATGATTCTAAGCAATGTACAGACAAAACTGTAATTTTATTTATATAGATATTTAAATTATCTCTCGTCCTCTAACCGATTAAATAAACGTATCAATTATTAAAGCATTACACATAGTATAGAAAGTCAACCCTACGTATGTCATTTCATTTTCATCCAAATGCTGAATTTGTGTCGAAAACGCTGATTGTTCAGCTGTTACGTTAAGCAAATTGTATTATATCAAAACCTAGAGTAGAATGATAGCGTCGGCTGCTGGACTTTTTAAAATTTTAAACTTAATTAAAAAAAACTGAAACCCTAAACTAAAATTGTGGCTTCGACATTCCCTAGTTCCCAAAATTGGCTTCTTTCAAATCTTTCTTTCAACGCAAAAATGATGAAAATCAGTCAAGTGGTTGATTCAGAATCGTGAAATAAAAAAAAACCTGTTACGTTTTAATATATAAGATAACGTACACATTTTTGTAATATTCCTGGAATTAGTTTGGGTTTTTATTACTCGATACTTAAATTATATAAATAGCCAAAGGCAAGACAACGTCTGCCGGCTTCAGCTAGTTTTTTGATAATCCTATCTCCTCTCTGGCATTATTTAATTCGAAAATGATTATTGCATTATAAAGTGATTTCATACGTTGTAGGCCCACTTATTATGTCTTACAGTATACCCCTTCAATCACCGTTAAAAGATTAAATACACCTATAAAGAGTTATTAAATTGTGAGTGAAAATAGAATGATAAGTATTTGTTATTTAATTAGAAGAAGATTTACCTAAAAATGGGGCCCATTGGCTTCCTTATGGGGCAAGAATAAGTGACCCAATGTCCCCAGTGTCAATAAGCAAACTTTTTTAATTAAAAGAAAACTGCTTTTCGTGGTGGGCCCTCCATAATAGTAGGCTATTTTTAGGACGCATTCATCCCTTAGCCACCTTCCTAAGATAAATAAATTATTACATATGAGATTATGAATTTCAAAATGGAAAAGAGTGTTTCTTCAGCGTGTAGATTCTTAATATAATAATAATACGACATATTATAATAACGAATAATATGACAGATTAAAGTGTTTTCCGTACGTAAATGTGAGTGAGTGTATGTATAATTGAAGTAACATAAATTATGGAAGCAGCCAGATTGGGTAAAATAAAATATGTAAAAACAACAATTCATTTAATTTAAATAACAACCCCTAATTATTCGGTCCACAATGGAATGACATGCCGGGCACGTTATCGGTACTCTTACTTGAGTACCATCTCCATTAATAGAGAATAACTGTTGAGAGACAAATGCCCTCAAACACCAAACACCTACTACAAAACACGGGGTGGCCACAGGGGGTGCAAAGCCTCGTGGGCTGCATAACACCGCAGAAGCGGAGCGGCGCGGCGGTTCGATGACCAGAGCGTCCAGTTTTGCGAGCAAGAGAACAAAGAGTTTGCGTTCCTTGAAACCCAAACAAAGACTGATGTGTTGGGGTGCGAGCTTTCTCTCGGCGGCAGGGCAGGTAGCTGGTAGCTACAGCCGCGACAAGGGTCGCTGCAGTTAGTTGTAGCTAAATAATATCATCGACGCATTGACGGTGGTGGATAGATATTGTTAAAATAAAAATGAATTATAATAATTATCATAGTTCAATGTCCTAATTAAGAGCTTAATTGTTACGCAAAAACCTTATATCAGACAAATGTGCTTTATGGACAGATTTCACGTTTAAGTCCCTACCACGTGCAACACTTGGTTTTTTTAGCAAATTTTCCTATAGGAAATCAATAGTTTCGTAGCAAACGTATTGACTGTTTACAATAATTAACATATGTTCTTCTTCTCACTTTTAGTTTCTGCCAACAGTGGTTGGAATTTCATAACAGTGTTTGTTTCCCATGTTAATCTTATGGAGAAATACGAAACTTTAAAGGACCTCTGGGCCTCACTCTCTAATTATTTCCCTAAGCAGAAGGTTTCCTGCACAGCTTCACGTTACGCTCTTTCCAATGATACCAAAAACATGCCAATCGGTTCAGTAGTTTCGGAGGAGTAATTGTCACAAAAAACCTGCTTGCGTATTAAATAAGTAATAGATAGATATACTGTTATAGTGTCCCTGTTGCTGTTTTCTTTTTAGTATATCAATTCATCCAGGCTCTCTCTCTTTTTTCTATTGTAATATTTGCGCCAACCCAAATTCAAATCTTTATAATTAATACGCTACATTACACTTTGTCGGTTGAACTCCTCCGCCATTTCTTAACCGATTTTATCCATTGACGTCTCATTGGAAAGAGCGTGTCGAGTAGATCTGCAAACTGGCCTTACATTTATGAAAAAGTCCCTTAAGCTCTGCCCCAGTGGCTTTAAAGGTTCCCATGTTTTCCTTATGAAGAACATAATTGTTTACATTTTGATCAGCTGTATAATTTAATTGCTGTTATTTATCTTTCAATTCAACGAAACGCATTGGGTTCATTTACTGATTTTGGCTGAATAGAAATGAAATAAATGTACTACTTTAATTTACAATTTAAATAATCGAAAAAACCTTGGCAATTTGATATATTTTACCTCCTATATAATGAAGAACACCTACAGTATGAATATTCCCACAAAAAATGAACAAGGATGTTAGTCGAAGTGTTACTATTTTGTAGGAAACACGGACTTAACTTTATGATTATTGGCAAAGGAAAACAATCTAAGGCTGAATTAAACTGTTACGGCAAGGACATTAAATATATGTTTTATTAAAAGTCAAGAGATTTAAAATAATATGACTACATCCAAAAAACTTTAATAAAACTTTCATTGAAGGATTTGCATTATTCACATTTAAGGGAAACAAAAAACCATCTAAACAATATTAGGCCTTTCAATCCTGCATTTTTCAGGTAAATTTATCCATTGAGTATACACGTATATAATTGAATATACGTGTACTCAATTATATAACATACGTTATAACAGTAACTAGCCAAATTATTCCCAATTGAAGCAAATACAATTGTGATAGAGAGGTTATGCAGAAAATCAGGCAGTTCTTAAGTAATGTAAACAAAATGTTATCGTTGTAAAAAAATTACAGAAATTTGTAAACGTACTGGCAACAATGGGTAGTACCATGCAGACTACATTATCATTGACGAAGATCAACATGGACAACCTAATGCGGCTATAAGTGGGAAATATTTGTAGAATACACTAAAAAACTAGATCAGCTTTTGAAAAATTATAAAATATTTACAAGAAATGTTGATTATATGGAACTGTTAGGTACGTGATCTATGAGTTGAGTCTTTTAAACTCATCGGAAATTATGACTTTTATTAGGTTTTAAATAAGTTATTTGTTTTTAAACAACTACCGTACTTTACTTCTTCGCAATTGCTCGATTTCGAGCAACATGTACACTTGTAGTAAAATGTTTCATTTCAACCAAGTGTTTGTAGCAAACTGTTAAACTGTCAAACTTCCATTACTATCCAAACTATCCATTATTTCGTAAATTGCCCTTTAAGGTCATAATTCATTTCTAAAGCGAACTTTCCATATACCTACCTAATGTTAAAAATACCTTAGCTGTACTTATTTGTTTGTTATTCTTTCAATTTATTTCCTTATTAAAATAAGTGTGTTTTTTTTTTTGTATTAGGTACTGTATTCTGTGTTAAAACATGTAGCACATGAAATGGTTGATATCACCTCATTTTTCAGGATTCTCTACGGAGAAAATTCGTTTGAGTAGGTTGGCGTATGTCTCAAATCAAAGAAATAAAATGACTCGACTTAAATTACTTAACACAGGTTATCAGTAAGGCATATAAGGTTTTCTTAAGTTCTCGATTCTGGAAACACTTTGTTGCAGCATGTTACCTCGAATTGAAGCAGATCGTTTAGCATTCATTAGAAGTCATCAGTTAAAACTGAGAGCATAAATACCGGTAATGTAAGTGAGCCTTGACGACGCAAATAGAGATATTTAAAATTAGTTTCTAATAAGTTTTCAAACAACTCTAAGATGTAACTAAAACTATTTGAATTTAAGCTTAATGTTTTTCTTGGCGTTATGTTTCATATGCGGCTCATTGAGCCTCACGGGTTCTCTAGTACAATACAATAATTGAAAATATGATGTCATTTTGAGAAATTTTACAAAACTACAACATAGCAGCGCATAAATAAAATATTATTAAAAGCAACAAAGATTAACAATCCATTGATTAAATGAATGGAAAAGGCGTTCCTGTCATCCCACAATACGGCGGAGTTTGCAAAAGGTATACTAGTTTTTGCAGGCGTTGTTTCGTATGGTACTCAGCCATACATATACAATAAGTGCCGGCTATGTATAACAAGCTTTATTTTTACAATGATTTCCTTGTAAAATCAAATAACTCAATTGTTAATATAAGTGTAGTAAGAAGATTTGTTCACTCATCTATTATTACAATTAATACAATAATAGCATTCCCCAAAAATTTAAGTTGCTTTTTTTAAAATAAAACTTATTATGATATCTTCTGGCCAAAAGTTTAATTATCGTTCTGATTTTAAAATATTTATTTAACATTGCAAAGTTTAAAGTAAATTATTCACCTACTATAGGAGGGTTTCGAAAAGGGTAATTAACTTCAAAAAATACAAAAGGATTTTTTTATTTTAAGAAAATAAGCAGAAACCAGATTTATTTATCTTAGTAGCAAAAATGCTATACAAATATATAGCACGGGTTACTTTTGTATTAGTCTTACTCTTATCCCATTTAAATACTATAATAATGATAGTATCAATAAACAAATGCATATTATTTATGTAAAGGAGACTTTGTCCTGACCGCACCAGCCTAACAGATGCGTTGGCCACTGGCAACAAGGTCTACCGGCAGCAAACACGACTACATCCCCTTCACCCGTCACGGAACTGGTTCAGCTCGGACATTTCGCACCACCAATCGTAGGTCAGGTTGGTGGTCGTAGACCTTGTTGGCCGCGGACCTTGGCGCGTCCCCACTGTACTTTAAATGTTCTCTGAAGTGTATTCCAACTTAGGTTGGAGTTTGTGTATTGTTAGTTGTACGATATGTTAAGTTACAATGTGTTAAGTTTTTTCTCATTTGAGTACGAGATGAGATTTTAGATGCTGAAACGTTGGGTAGTGTGTTTTACATGTGTGATGAAAAGTGTCTGTAATAAGCCTTTAAGCAACATTAGCCTACTATCAAGGTTGTATTTACATAAACATGGCATAATATTTAAAACCAATGTGATAGCTATGCCTAATCAATTTACTATTGCAATATGAGTTGGTAAAAATATAATCCAATATACGTCCAAACAAGCTAATTAAACACGAAGTAAAAAATTAGAGATCTAGCTTTTCATATTTAAGTTATATTGATCTTTGTTTTCCTAAGACGAACCGTATAACCCATTAAATATAAATGAGTACTATTTTCTTGTAAAATACGGAAATTGTAAAAAGGACTTAACTAAATTACATACAAATGCTTTGACTATAGTGCAAAGGACACTGTACATGATCACAGGATGGGGGGGATGGTGTGTAGGAGGTGTATACATTTACATTTGTTTATTGTTTATTTTTTTTTAGAACTAAGTTTAGGGCGAAAAAAAATAACACATGTGTGACCAACTTTGCAATACTGGTTTGATTAACAAACGTTAAAATTGCACTCCCAAACAATTTACCCGTGTTAATTTGTTTTTTTAGAATTTTCAATTGTTTCTACGTTGATAAAACTATAGGTATAACATTAATAAATCCATGTATCATAACTAGAGTTAATTTTATAATGTTACCTAAAATTACCTAACAAAGTTATATTTTATATTACATTGCCCACAAGTGATATTTAACAATTTATATATTGTAATTTATTATTACCTTCAGTTTTTAAAATGTTTTTGTAATGACGTATAATAAAACATAACTAAAATATATTGGTGACATCTTCGTCTGAAATTAATTCAATTAAATGTTTTGTCAGAACAGCTATTTTTTTCAAGAATTTTGTCTAACAAAGTTAATCATTCATGACACGTTTTTGAAGACAAGCAAAACTTAACAGGCACAATAGTTTCGTTTTAACAAATATTATGAGCGTGAGTGAGCGGGATGAGTGGCAGTGAGCAGGGGAGCAGCTGCGGCTGACAGTGAGTGATGGTGTAGTGAGGGTTGGCTTGGAGACCTCCCAAGATGCGTAGGGTGGTTCCAGACAACAAAGGATGACCTTGAACCTGCCCAATGGTTGTAGGGGTTAGCGACGGGGGTGGGGGTGGGGGCGGGGTTGGCACCGGGGGTGGGGGTGGCGTCGGGGATGGGGCGGCGTCGTGTGACATCAGCCGCTCACTGTCACCGGAGCGGCTAAATAACCCTACTGTTGTGTCCGTTTGCGTTGGTGTATGACTTCATGCAGAAGGTTCCATGCGTGCAGTACATGGGGACTAAAATATAGTCATACAAGAATCAAGATTTCCATGAAGATGCAGATATTCACTTCAACAAAGAATGTATCAAGAAGAGGATAACACCCCAATGGGCTAACATCAAAGACGACTGTAACTCCACCGCCACCAGAAGAACCAAGGAACAACCAGAGGTATTGTTCATCCAGAACCTGATAAAGCAACTTTACCGAAAAAAAGACAAGCTGAATTTAATCGCCTACAACATCCATCTACAATTCTTACAACTTACTGTACCGACTGTGTGCATGGAACCTTCTGCATGAAGTCCTCTGTGAGAAATCGAATTTGCAATGGAGCAAAAGTATTCGCGAATAAACAACAAATTGTATAAACTTTGGTCTGAGTGACGAGTCCAAGTGAGTCCAGTGTCTGTCTTGACTTTAAACATAACATTTCCTGTTCTTGAAATTATTTTCCCTTCCTTCCACTTTACTTTTGAGAAATAATTTCTTACCAGTACTCTCTGTCCCACCTGAAAATTTCTTTTCAGCTTGTGTTTCGACATAGTCCTTTTATTCCATTCAACTTTATCTGCCATCACGTTAAGTTTCGTTCTTATGTCTCTGCCAAACATTAACACATAAGTGGAGAGTCCTGTAGAGTTTGGAGCTTTCCGTAACTGAGTTACAAGAAGATCTATTTTATGCTGCAAGTCTCCCTTGTCTTCACTCATGGCAGCCATTGATTTCTTAACAGTTTGGACAAATCGTTCTGCTTGGCCATTGCTTGATGGGTGAAAAGCTGCACAAGTCCTATGGCAAATTCCATTATTGCTTAAAAACCTTTAAAAAAGTGCACTCGTAAATTGGGAGCCGTTGTCTGTTACTATCATAATTGGCAGTCCAAAAGCTATAAATAAGTTACTTAAATTTTGAATACACCAGTCTGAAGAAGTGTTTTTTGTATGTATAACCTCCAACTATTTTTTATGGGCGTCAATAATTATGAAGAAATAATTTCCATTTACGGGTCCACAAAAATCCAAATGTTAGCGATGCCAGGGAGCTGTAGGTTCTTCCCAAGGGTGATGGTTTAATTTAGACGGTTAATTTCTTTTCTGTTTGCATTTGTCACAGTTATTAACCAAGTTTTCACTATCATTATCAAAGTTTTTCCAATGTACATAACTTCGCGCCATGGCCTTCATTTTCGACATGCCTAAAATGCCCAATGTGTAGTTCCTTGAGAACTTCTTTCTTCGTTAGGTATTACAACTCGACTACCTCTAAAGATGCAACCTTTATGTAAACTTAAGTCATTATTACGGAAACCAACCTTTTCCAGATTTTCTGCATTTTCTAGTCCTGTAACTATTGTAGCTTGTGGCAGGGTCTTTCTTTGTATGCTCTGCAAGTGTACATTGTGTGATAGGAAGAATTGCTATTTGATTCATTTGGGACTTGGAATGCAAGTCTTCATCATCTTGAGTTTGTTCAACTGGAAAACGAGACAAGAAATCTGCGTTACAGTGGTCTGAAGTTCTTCTATACTCAATTGTATAATCAAACCCAGCAAGGAAAAGTGAGTAGTTCAATAAACGAGTAGCTGACATTGCCGGTAATTATTTTGATGGATGGAATATGCAAACCAGAGGTTTGTGGTCCGTCTGAAGAACAAACTTTCGTCCATAGCAATAAGCAAAGAATTTCTTTACCCCCCGGTAAATTGCTGTAGCTTCTTTGTCTATTTGACTGTACTGTTTTTCACTTTTTGATAAATATCGGGAAGCAAAAGCTATGGGTTGTTCCGACCCATCAGAAAACTTGTGGGAAATTACTGCTCTCAATCCACAAGGAGCGTCGTCAGTTGAGAGTATAAGAGGAAGTTTTGGATTGTAGTGTGCTAGAGTGTTGTCATTGCCTATGTGCTTTTTAACATTGATAAAGCTGTTTTCACATTCTTATGACCATTCAAATCGCTGTCCTTTCTGTAGCAACTTATTCAATGGATATAGCTTTTCAGCCAGTCTTGGTAAAAATTTGTTGTAGTAATTGGCCATGCCAATGAAAGATTGTAGTTGATTCACATTTCTAGGTTTTTCTGCCACGATAATTGCTTTCACCTTTTCTGAGTTTTTCTTCAGCCCGTTTTCATTAATTGTATGTCCCAAGTATGTTATTCTTTGTTGAAAGAATCTACATTTGTCAAAATTTAATTTAAGTTATGCGCTCTAAGTTTTTCTAGGACAGTTTTTAATCTCTCTAGTGTACTCTTGTAATCTGTACCTTGAATGATTATATCATCGAAAAAGCACTTAACTCCATCAGTCCCTTGCAGTACCTTATCCATGAATCTTTGCCACAGTGCTGGTGCTACTTTCACTCCAAACATCAACCTGTTTATTTTATACAAACCTTTCTGAGTGCTTATTCTTTGTAGCAGAGCACTTTCAGAGTCCATTGGCATGTGTAAGTAAGCATTACTAACATCGAGTGTGCAGAAAAATTTACCTCCATTCATCTCTGCAAAGATGTTCTCAATTCTTTGTATTGGATATTTCTCATCACGGATAATTTTATTCAATGTAGTCTTGTATTCCGCACATATTCGTACCGAACCATTAGGTTTTACTACTGGCATAATTGGCGTACCCCATTCAGAGTTTTCTATCTTTGTAATAATACCAGCTTTTTCCAGTCGATCGAGTTCTTCTCCCACCTTTTGTTTAATAGCATAGGGCCCTTGCCTCGGCTTCACAAATATTGGACCACAGCCTTCCTTTACATTTAGGTGTCCTTTTTCATTTGGAATGCAACCAATTTCCTGAATATATCTGAATAACTATCAAGCACTTGTGTCAACTCAGATGAGTTTTGATTTAACATTCTAATATCACCAATTTCTAAATTGACGTCTTTTATCCAGTCTCTACCAAATATTGGTTCAACATCTTGGTCGATGATAACAAATAGTTTTCCGAAGTATATCTTTTCTTTGTACTGAAACCTAACATATACTACCCTTAGTTTGTATGATTTCACCTGTATATGTGCGAAGCTGCACATGTGATTTGAACATTCTCTTATCGATATCTAATCTCTTATAGTCCTCAAATAAGATTGAAGATAGCACTGCTCCTGTATCAAGTTCCATAGATAATGGGTTTCCTTCAATTTCTATTTTAATAATGGACTTATCACTGTTATTTACTTGAAGTTTATAAGAATCGTAGGTAGTATGATCTAACTGTTTTTCAGTCTCTCTGTCGTCTAGTTGGTAAATTCGTTTTTTTTCTTGGTCCTCCCATACATGCTTTTGCAATATGCCCTACTTTGTTACATAAATTGCAAAATTCAATTCTAAACTTACATGTATTTGCTCTATGGTCTTTATCTCCACACCGATAACACCGTCCTTGTAGACCTGAAAACTTTGAACGGGAAGGAGAATATTGGTCTTTATTTGTTGCCTGTACAGTGTTCTTATTCCTAGAGTATCTGTCCCATTTTCTTGTCTGATTCTCTACAACCTTTAGCACTGGAACTGCTGGTGGTGCTGTTTGAACAGTCATCATGCTGCTCTCAGTTCTCGAAGCTTCAAGTGATGTTGAAAGTTCAAGTGCTTCCTTAAAAGTAGTTACAATTTTCTTCTGTAAAAGATGTCCTTTAATATCATGGTCGTGAAGTCCTCTTACCAATAGCATGCGTAATAACATATCAGTTACTGACTTTCCACAATCACAGTTAAACTGACAATCTTTGGACAGTTTCTTCAATTCCATAGCGAATTCAATGATTGACTCATTCGGTTGTTGTACACTACACACAACGCGATGTTGTAATGTTAATACACTTGGTAATGGTTCCAAATGGTCTTTCAAAACAGTAACAACATTTTCATAGTTCATCTTGTAAGGGTCTCGCCTCTATCTCTGCACTTGTCATTTTATCAGTTGATTTATTTTCTAAAATTAGTTTAAATGCTTTGGAAATTTGCCTATTTGCAACTGATCTCAACTTCTTTATATTCCCTATTTCCGTCATCCTCGTCGCCCTTTATTGTATAATAATTAGATTCAACTCAAAAGATACATTATTTTACTCAATCCATTCTATTTACAAAATTGGTAAACATAAACAATCAATTAATGAACACATGTTTGCAACTATACATCAATCTTGTCGTATTTTCTTTCTATTGATAGGTCCAGGAAGTTGATCTTGTTCTCTTTGAAATTGTTAAAAACGTGAGGTTCGGGTGTTGACTGTAGAATATCTGCATCGTTGTATCGTGCTCTTTCTCCTGGGTTTGTCTGAAAATAACAAGAATGTCGTCTACATATCTAATATAAAGATTTACATTATGACTGAGTTTAAGGTTTTATAATATTTCTTTTTCGTGATGTTGTAAAAATACTTCTGATAAAATTGCCAAAAGTGGGCTTCCCATTGCCAAACCATCTGTTTGTTCATACAACTTGTTGAATCGAAAATAATTTTGTTTCAAAACAGTTGTGAGCAGTTTTACAACTGAATTACATATTTATTCTATAATCCATTATGTTGAAGCCTACATTTGACAAGATCCACAGTTTCAGTTACAGGTATGTTGGTGTACAGATTTGAAATATCAAATGAGACTAACCTACTGTTTGATTCTATATCTATGTTCTTAACACGTTCAACACAAAAAATTCATATCTGTTCTTTACACTATAAATATATTATAATTCTAGATCGTTGCTGAGCTTTCTTGCTAACATTTACAAAATATTGTAGGTAGGAGCACATTTAAAGTTAACTAAGGCATTAATAAGGCATTTATTCCGTCATTCAGCACATTACAAATTAGCAATAGACATCGTCACATTTTTATTTACAAGACTTCTCACGGTCTAACAATAAGAAAATGTAAAATTTAAAAACACATCTGACATGTAGGCCTACATAGAAAAAAACATTTACAATACCATGCATACACAACATTTAGTTAAATTACATAAAATCAGTCTCATGTGGGCAAGTATAAAACAATTCACTAACATGATAAAAAGGGTTGTTTAAAAGCCATTTATGGAGCTTTTTACTAAAAACAGTTACAGACATGTTTTGGCAGACATTTGGCAGCTTGTTGAACATATTTAATCCTAGGTAGGTATGGTAATTCATAGTTTTTGAGAGTCTACATCTTTGAAGGTCCAGCTTATTTTTATTACGAGTGTTGTGGTTATGTATAAAACTTCTAGGGCGGTAATCACTTAAATTCATTTTGACATGGTTTTGTTTTTGATAGTAATACTTCTAATATATAAAGGTTGACAATGGTAAGGATTCCAGCTTGGATGAAAAGTGGTTTACAATGCTCCAGACTATAGGAATTAGTAAGTATTCTAAGAGCTTTCTTCTGTATAATTAATACATCATCTATACCAACTCCATTTCCCCAAACAATCAGACCATATCTCAGAACGCTTTCAAAGAAAGCAAAATAAGCCATTCTCAAAAAATCGTCTGTTACTTGGTTCTTAATATTTACTAAAAGAAATATGACTCTAGATAGTTTTTTACAAACATTGTCGATGTGATCAAACCAGGATAACTAAGAGTCTATGTAAATACGTAAAAGCTTAACTGTTCTCTCATACTGAACTAGGTCTAAAGATACATCTTTGAAGGTAACAATCAGGTTCTTGGTTTTGTTTTCATTTAAAAGCAACCCATTCACATTGAACCAGTTACAGGCCATTTCCAATGCATTACTACTGATAATACTAGGGGTCTGAATGGTACATTCTTCTTTTGTATTTTCGGGATCCCTTTCATCACCGGTGCTTTGAATTTAGTATGTTCATCTTCTGTCAACATTCTTCGGGAATCAATCTGGTGCATTTGTTCACGACATCAGACAGCTCTTTTTGTTACCTCTGAGTAGGATCCTTAATTAACTCTTTGAAGTTATTTTCTTTGATAAATTCTTCAATTTTCTTTATTATGAGTATATTCTTCTTTTCCTAGGATTATGATGGCATTACTTTTATCTGCTTTCACTGGAATTGAGCTGTTCTCATCCAGTTACTTCTTTATTTTGTTGCATATATTCAGTTCTTCATTTTTACTGGGATCTATGGGTCCTTGGCTAGTGAAAGCGTTTGATGTTACTTGCTTCTGAACGGTATAATGGTCTGCATCTTTGATTGATTATAGTTTGGGTATTTTGGGTTAAGATTGTTCGCTGATCTTTGTTTGCCACAACTTCAGTAGCTTTTCGTCTTTCTTCTTCATTGTGAAATTGTGCTTCATTCTGTAGTTTAATGTTTTTGTTTCTTCTTCGCTGAATTGAATGTTCGCAAGGTTGATGGCTCTCTGCTGAAAACTGTTTCCTGTACTCGTTCTTTCCAAGTCTTCGTTGTCTTTATTCTTCTCTGCAAGTTTATGTAATTAGTTGTTTATTCGGGAATACTTTTGCTCCATTGCAAATTCTATTTCTCACAGAGGACTTCATGCAGAAGGTTCCATGCACACAGTCGGTACAGTAAGTTGTAATAATTGTAGATGGATTTGTAGGCGATTAAGTTCAGCTTGTCTTTTTTTCGGTAAAGTTGCTTTATCAGGTTTTGGATGAACAATACCTCTGGTTGTTCCTTGGTTCTTCTGGTGGCGGTGGAGTTACAGTCGTCTTTGATGTTAGCCCATTGGGGTTTTATCCTCTTCTTGATACATTCTTTGTTGAAGTGAATATCTGCATCTTCATGGAAATCTTGATTCTTGTATCACTATATTTTAGTCCCCATGTACTGCACAAATGGAACCTTCTGCATGAAGTCATACACCAACGCAAACGGACACAACGGTTAGTAACTGCTCTGTTCATCCAACAACCCACAAGACTACAGCCTTCAGAACCATGTTGCACCAAGCTTTCAAAATTCCACTTAATGAAGCCAGTAGGAGAAAGGAATTGAACACCACAAAGAAGATTGCTCAGGCTAATGGACTTCAAATTAAAACAAAGAAGAAATCGCTAAAAATACGAGACGAAAAATCGAGAGCCAGAAAAAGTTACACAGCAGAACAACGTGGAAGAAATAAAAGTAGAAACACCAGGTATGCTACATTTAGTTACACGGGACCCAATACACAAAGGATCGCTAAAAATTCAATAAATAGGGAATATCAATAGTCTTCAGGACTAAGAACACCTTGAGCAAAGTATTGCATCCGCAAATAGATGAATATAACAAATTTGAGGCTTCGGGGATTTACAAAATAAATTGTAACGATTGTGATAGCTTTTACATAGGACAAAATGTAAACTTTGTTAAACGTTTCAAAAACCATGTCTCTGCATGGAGAAACAACAAACCGGAAAGATCAAATGTGGCACAACACTTGTTACAAAATGGCCACTCATGAGGAAAAATGGAAGACAATGTATGTATTTTAAATAATTAATTGTATAAAAGGAATGGTTAATGCTTGGGAAGAATTGCATATTTACAAAGAAATTTTAAAAACAGAAACAAGCTAATTAATGAATAAGTGAATTTTGACTCCAGTTGTACATATAGAAATTTACTGGCCAGTACTTCGGGTAGCCAATAGTATATAAGGGACGCCATTTTGATACTTGTCATTCGCCCCTAGGGTCTGATGACGGTTGGAGAGTCCAATCGAAATCGATCACCACTTACCATCTTTTATATGTATTTATTGTCTTGTAAGTAAACAGTATAAATGTAAATATATTATTATAAGTGTCATTTGACATATTTTATTTGACGTATTGTATTTGCTTTCAGGTAATTTAATAACACTTACTATTCTAATCAAGAAGTTATACTTCAAAATGAGTCTAGTTAGCTCTTGAAAGACTGCCATTTAATGACAGGACAAGACAAGTCATATCCATTGTCTTAAGATCCAAATAAGACTACCAATGTGTAGTGATTTTAGTACAATTTAAAATTGTTGGATTGAAAAAATTTTCGTTCCTATTTAATAATTAAATATAATAATTATGTGCATTTTTAATCTTAAACGAATTTTTATAGTGGCCAACATTTTAAAACTGCTTAAGGTTTGCTATGGAACCATTCTTTTAAATTGTTAATAAAATGTGCAATTTGTAAAAAGGAATTTTGTTTTTTTGTTTTGTAAATAGAAAAATAAAAGTATTTTTAAGTTTGTTGTAACTTTTTACCTCTTTTACACCCCAGTTTATATTATAATTTATAGTATAAGTTTATAGTATAGTGTTATAGTATAAGTTGAAACATGACTTTACCATTGCCAGTTGGTATCTTTGACTAATAATAGATAGTAGTGGCAATATGATGGTATGACATCACTTTAGGCACGTTTTCCTCATAAGGATAACATGGTGAGCTTTTTTTGACCACTTTTTTAAAAATCCAGCTCTCGGCCTAAACAAGCCTATATAAATGTTCAATACCATTGTACAACTCCATTACTATTTCAAATCCACATCCATTCACATGTATATTCTCAAAATCATCAACTTGACAGTGCGAGGTTTGTACGCGAACTCGGGCGCGCTCCCGGCTCATGGTGCGCTCCAGGCTCCCGCTTCTTGCCTCTAGTGGTGGGGCTGTGAAATGGTATCTTTTGCGGAAATCCATGAATTCTGGCTACTTGGGAACCCAAGCCATTTTACATACAATAAATCACCCTTTCTCTTAATTACCTTTTCCACCAAATACATGTCTTTATATTTGGTCTTTAACAACTCCTCTGTATAGAATCCTCCTCTGATTATATTACCATTTTCATCTTTCAAGATATAAGTCACAGGCTTTGTATTCTTTACTTCTGCTATTGTAAATAGTTCCCCTGTCCAATTTGGAGTATAACCTTTACCAAAAACATGTTTATACTTGGAAATCCTTACGCTATCACCTACCTTATATCTTGGCTTTTTAACTTGCACTACTTTAGAAGTCAACCTCTTATGCACATATTTACTGTTCTTAATACTCACTTGGTTAGGCTTCATTCCTATAGATCTATGCACCTTATTATTATATTTTCGAATTAACTTTGGAAGTAAATCCAACCATTTATAACTCCTCTGAGCACTGAATTCCCTATATAACCAATTCTTTAAAGTTCTCTGAAACCTTTCCACAATTGCATCCTTAGTTGTAGAAAAAGTGTGATAGTGATTAATATTTAATTGTTTCATTAGTTTGCTAAAATATTGATTAAAAAATTCTTTTCCATTGTCGGATTGAATGTTTTTAACCCCCTTTGGTAGAATGGTTTTAATGGCTTCTGTAACCACCAACCCTGTCTTATTCTTTAGTGGAGCAGCATAAGCTTTTTTTAGAAAATGTATCTATTAAAGTTAAAATATATTTATTGTCAGAATTCTCTCTAGCATAGTTTTGCATATCAATTAAATCTATTTGTATGGTTTCGTTTATACCCAATACTTTAAAAGACCTTCAAATGAAATTCTTTCTTGCAGGCTTATGAAGTTCGTATGCAATTTTATTCATTTTTTATAACATCATCCTTTCCTGTAACTCTAAATACATCACCATTAGCCCCAATCAATAGATTATCTTCCATTCTTTTAAATTCATAGTTTTCTGGTATATATGGTCTATTATCTATATACTTAAATCCACTCAAAGATGTGGGATCTGCAACTAATAAATCAGGATTATATTCCATTAAATTAAAAAAATTTTCTCCATATACAAATTTTGATCCATCGTAATGCATAGATTGTGACATTAGACAAATATCATCCGAATGTTCCCCCTCTGGTAGATTCCTTATAAATATTTTTTTGGCATCCCAACATTTTTCTTTTTTATCAAAAGTTATAGTCTTTTCTTTTATAACACAGTCAGTTTCATAAATGGCAGGTTTAACACGTACTAACCTTTTATTATAAAAATTCCAATAGCTTGCTTCCATTTTTGGAACTTGTGAAACATTTACAGCATCTTTACTATCTGTACCTTCCATCAAATTGCTAAGTTTCTGTTTCTTAGCATTCCAAACACCATTCTCTGATTCTAAAAATTCATAATTATTATTGTCTTGTACAAATTTACCATCTTCTTTTCGTATTAAAGTCTGTTGTAAAGTGGGCACATCATTTAAACTTTCACCCTTTTCTACATTAGTAATTTTCCGTTTCTTAGCATTCCAAACACCATTTTTGATTCTAAAAATTCATAATTATTATTGTCTTGTATAAGTGTACAACCATCTGTTCGTATTAAAGTCTGTTGTAAAGTGGGCACATCATCTAAACTTTCACCCCTTTCCACATTAGTAATTTTCTGTTTTTTAGCATTCCAATTTTATTCTTAGATTCTAAAAACTCATATTTAGTTTTACCTTGTAAAAAGACATCACCTTTTCTAGTTAATGTCTGTCCCAAAGTTGATACATCATCTAAAAACTCCCCATCTTTAACATTACCAATTTTACGGTTTAAACCATTCCAACTATCGTCTTGTAAATTTAAAGTAGGTTCACTACTAGCCCTGGGTTCTGCAGGCTTATTATATGGATTATATAAACGAGAAAATTTATCTATAAACATATTTTTATTTAATAAACAATTCCACTTTCTCTCAATTTCTCAATAATGGAATCTATTTCATTATCCACTCCTGAGTTACCGGCTTGGCGACTTAGCCAAAGAAGTCTTAACCTATCTACAAGCTCATTAGGATCATCCCAATAAGGTCACTTGTCTCAAACCTTCACCAACAGATTTAAAAAGAGGTTTAATTATATTAAGATATTTAGTATGTCTATTACTTGAAATTGGTGCACCATCTTTGTACCTCTTTAAATGGACATTTGTAGCTTCCAAAATGTCTTTATAATTTTGCAAATCAGCCTGAGTATAATCCTCAGGTTCTTTTAAAGTTAACAATCCCCACAAACCTTTTGTCCCCTTGTAGGTTTTATTTGCAACTGTAACATCATCTTTGGCAATATCAACTTCCTTATATCCAATAAAAAATTTATTTGCTTCTCGTCTAATACCATACGTAGTGTCTGTCATACTATTTTTACTGAGGTAATTTCCTAAATAGTCCGATGCTAAAAGACCAAAATCTAATTTCTGTGGGGTGGATTGTTGTAATGGTTGTAATCTTGGTATTATTGGTATTCTAGATGGAGTCATTGGGAGAATCTCCATTCGAGGCCACTCTGTTTTACCAATAGATGCGATTTTTTTAATTCTTGTAATGGCTCTATTAAAGGTTGGAATGTTTGGAACCTTTCTTCAGCCTCTAGAAACTTGCCACGTTTTAAAGCTCTATATTTCTCTCGTATTTGATTTGCAGAGTCAACCAATTCTTTTTGAATGTTTTTCATCTTTTATTTACATTTTATTTATCTCATTTGACAAAGGATTGTACTCAAACACTTTATCATGTATTATCAAACAATATGTAGATGTATTTGCTGGTACATTTTCTGCAGTTTCAATCTCTAATTTAATATCAACAATTCCTTCCTTCACTTTTTCGTTCTGTCTAGAACAGTCTATTACAATTAGTGGATATTTCTTCATAAACTCAGCCCTACTAATCATAGGATCTGGGATAGTATTATAGTAAGTCTCTCTAAACCTCATAAACATCTCATAAGCTTTAGAGACATCTCCATTTTCAAAGTCGAGATTTAAATCACTATAAGGATAATATTCAGAGTTTAGAAATACTTTGAGATTTTTTAATTTACAGTGATCAAATTCATCAGTTCTTTTTCGTGCACTATTATCCCTAGCTGTTTGGAAACCAAATATAATATACCTAGGCTTCTCCAAACTTGAAGAGGTCTTTACTGACCATGTATGTCTTGTGGTATTGGGATATGATGGAAGTTCATGCAGCTCTAAGCTTCTAAATGCAATTTGCAAATTTTTATTTTGCAATAACATCTTTTGTAATTGTAACTTCTCTCCATCTGATGGTATCACATGTGGCATCACCCATTGAATTGAGTTAAGTGTAATTTTAGGAATCGAATCAGCAGTGCCACTGGCTGGAGCACTAGCGGTTGTTAATATACAATTCAAATCATTTTTGGATCTTTTCAACACCAATTCTTGTTTGACATTTACTAATACCTTATTAAAATCCTCTAATACACCCATTAACAGCTCTAATGGCAAACATGTACTAAACTTGCCACCTTTATGGAACTCTTTTAAATTCGTGTCAGAATCAAATGCTACATTTGTCAATTTAGTTGTTTTATTGAAAGAGCTCAATATTTTCATAAGACTAGAAATTCCTGGGTTTCTTACAATGTCTATTTCTTTACCTGCAACTTCATATCTAATTTCATCAAATAAGAATGCAAATGCATTATTTATAAAATGACCTTTATCGTGATTTTCAATTTCTTCCTTAATATACAGATAACTCCTACATGGGAGAGTTCGCAAATCTTAATTATTAATAAATATTCGAATTTCATCAGAATTATTTATTGCTAAAGTGTTGTGGGGAACATAGGAGTGATTTGTAATTTTAACCACACTATCGTCGAATTGGGATTTCCCTGTAACGTCTAGAAAATCTTCCATTTTTATTAATAGAAAATTTTAACTTTAGTCCTATTGATTTTAGGAACCTAGCATTTTGTACACTTATAGATAGCTGCCCACTCTTATAAATTCTCATATCTTTTTTATATGACAAGTAATTGTAGTTTCTTCTCCGTTAAAGTCAATTGCTTTGTCGTGCTGATCGGCAAATGTAATACTGACAACATCTAAACTTCTCTTATTTACAGGAATATATATAATATTTCTTGGAACTTATGTTTATTTTATGTGTAGATTCAAACTGAACACCAGGAGTAGAAACACCTTTAAATCCCAATAAAACAGACCCTAAACATGGTTTTGTAAAATCAAACACATGGCTAGAAAGTAATGTCGCTTTCATAGTTTTATTATTAGCTGTAAGGAAAAAGTCTGGGATTTGCTTTTGAATTTCCTTTGCAAGCTCAACCACCTCATATGTTCCTTCAGAAATGTCTATTGTAACTGGAGCATTGTGGTCATAATAGAAAACATCATCACCTTCTCCAATGGTTAATTTGTTGCCTTTAAGTTGATTTAATTTTGGAATAAGCCCTTTGAATAAAAGTTTGGATTTAGTATTAATTAATGCTTCTCCATTTTTATCTATTATAACTTTAAGTTTACCATTTAATAACTGGTTTAAATCAGCAACTGAGATCTCTCCCTTTGGTAATGTTATTTTCTCTACTTTGTAATATGTTAAAGTATTTAGAGGTTTTTTAACATTAAATATAGAATTATAACTTTGAAAATGTACTAATCCAATTACATAATCATAATTTAATTCTATGGGAGGAAAGAACAATGACTTTAGCTCTGGCTCTGTACCCGAAAATGTTATGGTAAATGAATCCATTTTTATAAACAAAAATTTTTTATGAATGATAAACATAAAATTCCACAAATAGAACTATTTAAATCTTGTATTTGATCGGTTGTATGGAAGATTTTATATCCCTCAAAATATTTAATTACTTCTTTTGGAGGTTGGATTCCAAATGGGTCAAAATAAATTACAATATCTTTATTTTTACGATATGCTGTCCAATGTGTGCCAGATGAGCTATCTAAATTAACTATTCCGCACTCTTTTACTCTTGGTATTAGATTTTTTAACTCGTTTTTTAGGTACACCCCCCTGAAGTGAGGCACGTCTTTTGCGGCCTCTAACAGCTGGTAGTTGTCCATCTTTTTTATTAAATTTTACCCATTCCCATTTTTGCTTTTGCCTTCATCAAATTTGTCACGGCATAAGCAGCAGCTTTTTCAGCAAGACTTGCGTCCTTGGCCGTAACTCTAGTCCAAGGTAAGTATGCTAATCTAATGTCTGCTTTGTTCCGAGCAGCGGTATCGGGATTATTCATGTAGAATATGTCATGCTCTTTACAATAAGAGTCTAGTTTATTTTTTGGAGGTACATTTTTAGCTAGATTCTCACGTATATTCGTTCCAGGTCCACAGTACCGATATGATGTATGTGAAGTGGGAATGGAAGGTTATTTATAAGAGTATTCAATAACCCTCGACGCCTGTAAGGCTTTAGGAATAAACCTTTGCCCTTTTTACATGTTTTCTTATTATTTTTACCATTTTTATTATATAAAAATTGTCTTTTATTCAACAAAAACACAAATTTAGAATAGTACATACTAAGGAAAATATACCAAAGAAGTTGGGTCTATTTCCTACCAATATTAGATGTGTTATTAGTGGTCCAAGTGGAAGTGGGAAGACGGTTGTAATTTATAATTTAATTAAGAAAGGAAGGATTAAAATTTACAAACTTATATTTAATATCTAAATCTTTAGAACAAGAAAAATATTAAAAAATAATTGAAATATTTAGTTTGTGTCACGAAGTGAAATTACACACGTTTACTGACTGTGAAATCACACCAAATGATGTAAAATCACAGTCAGTTGTTGTATTTGATGACATAAATAGTCCAAATATTATACAATTTTTCTCCATGGGTCGACATAAAAATTTTAACTGTTTTTACTTGTGTCAATCTTACAGCAAAACACAAACATTTACGTGATAATGTAAATTTCTAATATTATTCAAACAAGATGATTTAAATTTAAAACATGTATATCACAATCATGTTGGTAATGACTTTTCGTTTGACCAATTTAAAAATATCTGTCATCAATGTTGGGATAAAACTAAATATGGCTTTTTCGTAATAGACAAAGAAAGGTAAAAAAATAATGGCAAATATAGATTTATGTTTGACCAATTCTATCAAGAGGATGGTAAGGGTAAATAAATGAAAGACTGAAGTTTAACATTTGCTTTTATTTTGCATTATTAAATATATCTACACATACAATTTATGTTTGATCAATTTTATAATGACCAAGCGCAAGAGTATTGATGCCATCTTCCAGAATAAACCTCTTGTCATCGTCAAAGGATAGTACTTTCTTGTTCATGGTCAAGGTTTACAAATACAAATACAAATATATTTATTATGAAAATTACAACAGCTTGGCCTCACCAAGTTTATAAAACTTGTCGGTGAGGTCCAATTGATACAATATTTGTAGATTTAGTTTGATTTGTAGATTTAATTCTTGTCACATTCTCATAGTAATCTTGCCCAGTTGCAAGACCGTTCAAATAATGTTGATGTCTAAGGAGATGTTTAACTGTAGCACCATCAGCTCCTTTACCTTTCTTCACCTCTAAAGCTTGCTTGTCTTCTTCATATAACCATTTTAGAGGAATATAAGAATATAACTTTGGTCTTAAACCACAATATTCATACATAATATGACCATCTAATTCGTCTTTAAACTTGCCAGTGACTTTTTTATTTTTATCAGAGTATAAGAAATGGTCTTTACTATATCCAGAGGTATCAAAATAGTGCAAGTCACATTCTATTTCCTTGTAAAAGTCCTCTGTAACTATAGAATATGCGACGCTGCTTTCTGCACTGGAAAAAATAAATATTAAAAGTGCAGTCGCAACCGTTTGCCGGGGATAGCTCAGCCTACAATGGCTGGGTAAAGTTCCAGGGTCTGCGACAAGGTCAGGGAAACCACTAGGCCAAAAGCCGGGTCTAACCGGTATAGGACTGGCTCATACACGGGCACTGTGAACAAGTCAAAACAAGTCACCAAAACAAACGTGCAATAATCACTACCAGGCCTACGCCGATTCTCCACACTCCTAGGGGGTCGTTGCTGACTACGCAACTCGGGCTTCGTCCTAACTATCCAATAGTTAAGCCCAGAGTGCCTAAAACACGGTGAGTTACATGACGACTTGCCAATAAAAACCACAACGCGTGTTATCACCAGGCGGGGTCTACTAGGCCACTATAATCCAATACACAACTCTAATGCCCAAGCTAAGAATCAAACAGTCCACTCGATACTAATACCATATAATAATATACAAGTATACTATAGACAGAGTGACTACACCGCTAGTAGCTGGTCTCAATAAATACCAAGCTAAACAAGCAAAACTATACGTCAATTGCAATACTATTAAATCATTGGGCAGCTTAGTAGCAGATAAATAAATATTAAATACGTTCCAAACACTAGATAAATATATTATCTGATAGCCGGTACTCCGCTATCCAAGCTACCAAGATAACGTGTTGGATTACCAAACAAGCTGTTCAGGTTAAATTAAAATAATTAAATGATTAATCAATACCAACCCTACTGCTACTACCACTACTGCTACTATATCAACGTTATATTGCTTAGCTGGGCTTCTGTTAATAGGCTAATAAAATTAGCTACTAGCCTACTGGCCTCGTGCTTCCAACTACGCACGCTAAATCGTGCAGCTTAGGTTTGTCGGGCCTCAGAGTTATTAGTAATATAACTAACTCTTGGTACAACACAAAATAATAATTACTACAGTCAATAAATTATATTATTTGCGCTCTAGCACCTGCCCAGAACCGTCAGGAATACACTTTAATATTATTCCTGACTAATATAAATCCTAACTACCGTCAGGCTTTGACCAGCATGGTTACAACTCTAACTCTCGCAATAAAATCAGATAATACTATTATCAGACTAATAATATCGGCTCCTTAACCAAAATCAAAAGAATGTCGTCCACTCACCAGTAGTGGGTCTTAATACCCAACTCGACACCTACACTCACTGTCCACCAGTCTCACCAGTCACACCAACGTACACGCCACTCGTCTCCACAAGACACCAACACTAGTCTCCTCACTCTACGAGATCCACCACTAGAATGTCCTTGCTCGGCTATCCAGTAGTCCCGGGATACCCAAGCTTATCCGAACTGATAAGCCGGGTCAAAGGGCGCTAGCCAGGTTCGCCGCTGCCGCTTGCTTACCTCAACAGACGCGCGGCCCAAATAACGAAAATATACCCCCCTAGGAAAAATAACTCGTTACACCCCCCACTTACATCAGGATGAAAAAAAAGAAAACGGCCAAAAGAAAAAAAATCTTCAAACTCCGACCAAAACAAAACATTCCGGCACCTCACCCAATGATACCTCCTTTACCATGGGTCTCAATGTAAACCAAAAACCAAACTACTAGATTAACAAAAAAAAAACAAATAAATCACTCCCACTCCAACTGCGAGCAGTAAACTAAAATTAAATATTGTAAAGCCCCACCCGCATCACGACACTCAATGAAGTGTCTCTAGGGTCCGGAGCTTGGCGGCACGGATCTTGAACTTGGACCCATCGGCCCGGGTCACCACCCAGCGCTTGTTCCTCAGATCCGTCTTCGACCACCCTTGGGTCTCCAACTCCGCCAAACGGTCTCGCAGGTGTTGTGGCACTTCGAACCCGCGCTGACCGCTGGCCTCCGTAACCACCCGCACGTCCGACTGAGAGCATGCCGGCGGCCTTCTCTCCGCCCTCTCAGTGAACCGTCGCTCGAGCCTGCGAGCCATGTCACCGCTCCGCCCAGACCGTTGAGGAGAATGCAGTCTCTCGCACCGTTGGGCCAGGAGCTTATACCTCAAGTAGACGTGAGCACGACGACGGGTCTCCTCATTCCGGCGTTGACCAGGTTCCTGCTGTTGAGGTCCACCTTCCTGGCGTCTCCTCGTAGACACTCCTTCCGGGTTGCGCCGATTCGGCTCCACCACGTGGTCAGGTCTCCGAACCCTGTGTCCACCTAGACCACGGCTCCTCTCCACCACCTGACGCTGTTGGCTTCCCTGGTACCTTCGAGTCTCGTCGCGATGCCGCTCGAGCCTTCGCTTATGTTCTCGACGGGATCCTGGGTGACGGTGTTGACGACGATCCTCACCTCGCTGACAACCACCCAATCTCGACTGGACCGCTGGTCTGGCGGCTGGTTCCGCGTCAAGCTCCACCACCAACTCGCCATCCTCCAGGTCTAGACAGGGGTCTTGGCTCTCGACGGGTGCCCGTCCCGAAGCTTCAGCCTCCGCCACGTCGTCTAGCAGCATGGCTGAGGTCTCGTCACCTAACAGCCTCGCTTCCTCCGCAGCCCTCCTGTCAGCATGTTGCTCGACTTCCCCAGTCACCTCCTCTACCACTTCGAAGATCTCCGATGGGGTTTCGTCAACCGGCAGCGTGAGGTCGATTGTAACGGCTGACGACTGAGGAGGGACGGGGCTGACGTTCCGGCGATTTTTGAAATCCTCCCTGTCGAATTTCCCTCTCTTCAGCACTTCGGCGATGGCCAAGCGTGCTTCGTGGACGTCGGTAGGTTCAGTGATAGGGGCGTTCCTCGCTAACCTGTCAGCGTACACGCATACAAACACTCCGCAGCTCTCTGCATCTTCTTGTCGGGGTAAGCTTGCCGGGGAGTCGACTAGGGCCCAACCATCCGCGTCAAACGGGAGGTTCTCGGATCTGGCGTACAGCCGAAGAAAATCTAGCACGCCCTCCATTTGTTGTCTCGCTGCAGCTCGCCGATGCCCGACAGAATCGAAAGTAGCGATTTCCGCCTTCCGGGGCCACACACCGATCAGCGACCAATGTCCATGCTGTCCAACGTTCGGCAGGTGTATTGGGAATAACAGAAGCTCTCTACTAAACGGGTTTATATTTCGCAACCGCCACTTCGTCGCCTCATATCCTCCCCTTACCCAGTCGGACCTAAAGGCGCTGTCACATGCCCAAACTGTAGGTAAGTGCCGGTAATAGAAACACCTGCGCTCAATAAGGCGAAGGTACCCATTAATCGCAATCCCATTTACTAGGCAATTGGGACGAAGGGTCTCAATGTCTTCCGGCAAAACAAAAATCTCCGAACGCAGAGACATCTTAATACTAAGCCAAAGGTAAGCAAGCAGGCAAACAAGCAAGCAACCAAGCAACGACTACCCAAGCCCAAAAAAACTGCGATTACCTGAAAAAAAAACATAAAAAGAATAGCAAGCACAAGCCATGCACAAATCGCTATTTGACTACCCACCACCATGCATAACCAAGAATAACTAGGATTCGGTTCTTTCAAGGTAGGTCTTAAGGTCCTTAACATGGACGACGTGGGTCTCTCTCCTACCCTCGTCCTTTACCTCGTACATATTAGGGGCCACTAGCTTGACTACGGTACAAGGACCCTGAAACTTAGGGGCCAGTTTGCCCACTATAGCTTCAGCAGCTGAGGACAAGACATGTAGTCTTCTCATGACTTGATCACCTCGATGGTATTGCACCTCACGTCGACCTAAGATTATAATATTTAGACTGACGCTGGAAAGCCCTCCTCAAGTTCTGTCGACAACTATCATACAACCTCTTAAACGCCCGCTCCCGGTCACTATATAGCTCGTCCACGGTTCTCTCACGGTCATCTCCAGGCTCCGGTCCTGTGGTCAGAGACGACCCGATTGCCCTAGGTAGCCTGAGATCTCTCCCAAAACACAGTTTGGCAGGTGAAAACCCAGTGGAGTCGTGAACGGCGGTGTTCATCGCGTACTGGAACTCGGCAATGAGTGCATCCCAAGTACGATGATTATCCTGAACAAATTGGGCTATCATAGTTTTGATAACCCGGTTTGGCCGTTCAACCGGATTGGATTGCGGGCTGTAAGGGGCAGTCTGTCGGAACTCGATTCCCCACTCTTTCGTCAGGTCTCGGAACACCTTAGAGACGAACTGGGTTCCATTGTCACTCATAAGAATCACAGGGGCGCCAAAACGCAGCAATAGCCCGTCCTTGAATGCACTAGCTACAGCCTTGGCCGTAGCTGACCGCAGGGGTCTTATTTCAACCCACTTGCTAAATAGGTCCTGGAAAAATGCAAGAAAACGATGCCCACCTTTGGATCTGGGGAATGGATCCATCAAGTCGACCGACACCGAATGCCAAGGTCCTTGAGGGTTTCGAAAGTACATTTGTCCTGCCGGTTTCTGCTGCAACACCTTGAATTCCTGGCACGCGACACAGGACCTAACGTATTCTTTCACGGCACGACGCCAACCAGGCCAGAAATAGTTTTCCCCAACCCGGGCAATTGTTTTCTTAACTCCCAGGTGGCCCGCCATAGGAGAGTCATGGTTCTCTACCAACACATCCTTAACCTTAGATGGTGGTACACAAGTCCTCCATACCACTCCGCCTTCATCGTTCTTATCTTTCCCAAGACGCATGTATAACTCCCCATCCCTTATACAATAACTCGGGACACGTCTGGGATTGGACAACACACACTCTTTAGTGCGCTGGTACCATGTGCCATCTTCTGGCTGCATACCCTCGGCCTCTGATTCGGCCTCTCGTGGGTCTCCTCCCATCACAGCTACGTCAGCCGGGGTATCGTCATCTTCTCCACCCACGGGCTGACGGGAGAGAGCATCTGCAACACGATTCAATGTACCCTTGCGGTACCGGATCTCGAAATCATGCTGTTGCAACTCCATAACCCAACGAGCAAGCCGACCGGACGGTTCTTGCAGCTTCATCAACCATCCCAATGCCACATGGTCTGTTATGGCCACGAAGCGATAACCCTCCAGATATGGTCGGAACTTCCGCACCGCCCAGACCAGAGCCAAACACTCCTTCTCGGTAGTCGTATATTTCCGCTCTTGGTCTGTTAATAGACGGCTCGCGTATGCAACTACGGCCTCTTTACCGGCCTGGTCTTGCGTCAAAGCCGCACCAAGGCCATCGTTTGAGGCATCTACTTGCAGCACGAACGTCTTCGAAAAATCCGGGCATGCCAAAACTGGTGTTGAGCTCAGGCGGTTCTTCATTGCTTCGAAAGCAATCTCCTGATCTGAACCCCACTGCCATTTCTCCCCCTTCTTTAATAACTTGGTCAAAGGCCTGACCAACGACGCAAATCCGTCA
This sequence comes from Macrosteles quadrilineatus, assembly GCF_028750875.1. Taxonomy (NCBI): domain Eukaryota; kingdom Metazoa; phylum Arthropoda; class Insecta; order Hemiptera; family Cicadellidae; genus Macrosteles; species Macrosteles quadrilineatus. The sequence continues at coordinate 21,793,502 of NW_026542600.1, forward strand.
ACAAATCTCCTGTACCAGCTGGCCAGCCCAAGAAAACTTCGAAGGTTCCTCACGCTTCGCGGTCTAGGAAAGTCATTGATTGCCCTGACCTTCTCGGGATCGGTTGCGATCCCAGCATCGCTGACTACGTGACCCCGGTATTTTAACCGGGTCTTACAAAAATGACACTTGTCAGGATTCAGGCCCAATCCCGCCCCTCTCAATCTGGCGAAGACGGTCCTCAACAATTCCAGATGTTTCTCAAAAGTTTCAGAAACCAAGACCAAGTCATCCAGATACGCAAACGCCGATGGTTCTAGGTCCGGGCCGATCACCTTGTCCAGCAAACGCTGAAACGTGGCCCCCGCCGAATGCAAACCAAAAGGCATCACTTTAAACTGAAATAAGCCAATCCCGGGCACCGTGAAGGCGGTAACCGGGCGACTCCGTTCATTGAGAGGCACCTGCCAATAGCCACGGTACAAATCGAGAGTGCTTATGTACCGAGCCCGCCGAAGCTTTTCTAAAATGGCGTTTATCCTCGGCAGGGGGTAAGCGTCCGGCACGCTGGCCTCATTAACCTTTCGCAAATCAAGGCACATCCTAAATTTGCCCGAGGCTTAAATTAGCACCAACACTAGTCTCCTCACTCTACGAGATCCACCACTAGAATGTCCTTGCTCGGCTATCCAGTAGTCCCGGGATACCCAAGCTTATCCGAACTGATAAGCCGGGTCAAAGGGCGCTAGCCAGGTTCGCCGCTGCCGCTTGCTTACCTCAACAGACGCGCGGCCCAAATAACGAAAATATACCCCCCTAGGAAAAATAACTCGTTACAAATACATTAAAGAATCTGTATCTGTCATAAGAAATCTTTTGTTCTTAAATTTTGACATATAATTATAGTGGAAATCATACATTATTACTTTACTAATATCCAATATGGTCATGCCTAAATATATAGGTTTATTAAACTTTACAACTAATTTATTTAAATGTATAGCATGACAATTGTTATCAAACGTTTTGCTACAGTCAAACCTTGGATTAGTGACATATTTTGTTAATAGTGACTCATCCTTGAGATATATATCACGAAACTTTCGTTGATTCATAATTGTTCGACCAAAGAGACTATTATTTAACAATTTGTAAAAGTCTTTTTCTAAATCATTTTCAGCCCATTTTCGTTTTTCAATATTAAAATTAATATAGGGCGCAAGCCATTTAGACTGTCTAAATTTTAAAATTCTGTGGTATTTTGTAGCAACCAAACCCAATTCATCATATTTTTGTAATGCTTTAATGTAAAATATATTTAGTTTTGTCATTTAAATTTGGTATTAATTTGCCATTCATTTTCTCTGGTGCTAATGGGTAGTCATTATGTAAATCATGTAAGCTTTTATCATATTTTAAATCAACTTCTAAAATGTATCCAAACTCATCATTTTGATTGTTTTGTATTCTATCTCATTAGTACAATGGAATTCATCCACAGGCAGTGGCTCACACATTGCTGTAGAGTATAGTGAGTTACAGTCTAAATATATTAAATAGACACTCTCTTGATTGGGATCATAGTGTTCACCCATATATCTATTATTTGCTTTAGCGTAACGTGTTGAAATCATACTGACTCCTCCTCTAATTGCACTTTGTACGAACAAATGCATGTCAATATCTTGAAATAATTGTAATTTTATACCAGTCATTCTAAGACAGGCCTCCCATGTTAATCCAGGAAGTGAATACATATGTACGGGGTCCAGTTTGTAATCCTTTAAACACAGGTCTCTAAATGTCTCAAACACATCAGCTAGTAGCAATACATCTGTTTTAAGATATAAATCATGATATTCTTGTAAATTATTTATATTAAAATGGGTCCAGACATTTTTAGCATGTTCGTATTCGTTGGAAGAGATATGTTCTTTAGTTAGAGTACTATAGAATGATTCAATTGGGGGTAGAGACTCTGCAAACTTATCTGGTCCCGTCATGTATTCATAGGGAAATACGCCTTTACGTTGTTATAGTGGATTGTCTACGAATCTAAATGTGTTTAAATTGGAAGCCAATTTATATAATGGAAGGGACAGAAAGTTATAGGAATCTAAAAATACTAAATCATCAACTGAGAATGAAATGTACTTATCCATATCCTTGGCAATGCAATTTAATTTACGATTATATTTTCCCAAGTGTTGCATTATTAAATGACCATCGTAATTTTTCAAGTTATGGAAGAATACTGGGATTTTCTTTGTTACTTTATAGTTTAAATTACAATCATTGTGGGCAGCTCCACGGTATTGACCAATTGAATGACAATGATCACGTACCCTATCAAAATATTGGGGTTTTTCACAAATGTGACAATGCGTTGAGTTTTGGAAAGATGCCTCTTGCTCTGGAGTCATTACAATGGGAATATATATCGCCATTTGACTTTTAATGAAGTCATAAGTCTCAAACAACCTTTTGAAAAACACGTCCATAACATTTTAGCCACTATACAACTCTTCAGAAATAATCTTAGACTCTTTCACTACAACAAATGCAAATCCAGATGGAGTATGGTTGTTAGAGTTTATAAATCACTCAAAATCAGCATAAATCACAAATGGGGCTTTAAGTTGATATTTATAGTTTTTAAATTGTAATGTATCTTGTTTAGACATTTCTACTCGTTGGGCATCAAAGTTTTTACAATACATTATGTGACGTTCTAATTTATCATTAGTATAAAAATGTTGTAAACACAACTTGAAAAAATGCTTCTTATTCATATGTTTTGTAGAGTGGAACATTAACATATTAAAATCACGAATTAAACAATAATGTGATTTACGACCTTCTTGTAATAATAATAAATCTACATGGGTATTACTATTTAGTTTAGTTGTTCTTAATGGATATATTAATTTCTGGTCTTCAACTCCAAATACATTGACACTTATATTATTCTGTCTTTCAAATTTATCTATATCAGATTTTTTTACGGGATATTTTATATTTGTCATATTTAACTGACATTCATAGGGTACATAATTGGATACTCTATTAGCATTTTCATTATAGTTCCTTGGATTTAAAGCTGCTAAAATTGACCAAAGAAAGCATTTATTGTCTGAATTTTTTTATATTTAGAACTGCTTTTGTCAATTTAATACTTTCTGGTGTGGGAACTTTGGAGTTAGGGGCTTATACTTATAAACATGCAGCTGCCAATATTCAGTATGATCATATATCCATCCACTGCCTTGGGCTTGATATTTATGCATGGATGCATCAATCTTTTAAAGTGCATTTTCAATTTGGTGTATTAAATCTCTTTTCTCAATAGTTAAGGTGGTAAGGCTTCTAAAATCTGCAATACATTCTTTTTCATTAACTAATTGCCCATTTTGATCCATTGAATATTTTATAAATTTAATTCTCCTTACTAAAGTCCATTTTATCGGAAGAGGACAAGACTGAAGAGTATTTTTAAGTTCAGTTCTAATCGATTCACCAACAAATTCAATCATTGCATATGGACAATTATTGCAAGAATTGACATGTCTTTTAAAATGACCAACCACATTTTTCTTACAAAAATTACAATACTTATGACTTTGTAATATATGCGATTTTAGAACCACATTATCATCACAGATTAAATCACATACCTTGCACAGTTTCACCTTCATTTGATGTACTAACTTGTAGTGGCGGACCAAATTGCTCTTCTTGGACAGCGAGGCGGAGCAGTGTTGACAGGTCGGCATCACGCTCGAGAATGAAATATCACCCGGATGCCACTTCTATATATAGACTCGTCCCCGGTGACGTCACCACCTGAGGATTCCCCAGTCTCGTGACCGCTTCACTTGGCCCTTGTGGCAGTGCCCGTAAAACTATCTAAAAACGCTTATATCTCGAAAACGGCTTGAGATACGGCAAAACGGTTGAAATTCTGGCACACATAGTGGGTGTCAACTTTTGATTATAAACAATATTACAACATAAAAAATTCAAAAAGTAAAAAAAAATAACATTATTTTATACGGGTAGCACGTATTTTATATGGGGGAGCACACCCGAGTTCGCGTACAAACCTCACTCGATTTTGTGAATAGATGTGAATTTGAAATAGTAATGGAGTTGTACAATGGTATTGAACATTTATATAGGGGTGTATAGGCCGAGAGCTGGATTTTTAAAAAAAGTGGTCAAAAAAAGCTCACCATGTTATTCTTATGGGGAAAACGTGCCTAAAGTGATGTCATACTATCATATTGCCACTACTATAGATGTTTCATCCCCATGTTTAAGTTTTTGTCAGTTTCTTTTATCAAAATAGACATAGTTGATGTGAGCCACCAACAGATTGCCCTGATTTAAATTACAAATTTCTGTCAAATAGGTCTATGCCGACTTTTTAACCAAGTAAAACTTATAATACTCCCGCTGCAGCAAACCTGCCGACTAAGCAAATTTCCATTTGCTTGGATTGATTTTCAATTAGGCCTAATCTATTAAATTAACATTTATGTTTCGAGTACCTAGGTTAGCTGCTACAGGGAAACTAATAAAGTGTGTTTTTTATCAAAATATCAATAGCTTAGTATGAAATAAATAAATAAGTTTGATCAAAATATATCCATAAACAAGCCAACTACAACATTTTAAAATACTAGTTGCTCTACCCGTGCTTCGCTACGGGGTGAGAATACAGAAAAGAATAATTCGGTTTTACTTTGAGATACTATAATATACTATAAGAAACAGTTACAACACACTTACCAGGAAACATATAGGCAAAGGCCCAATCGTGCTTATTGATTATTCAAATGAAGATCTCTCGATGTATTACAATACTATCATTTTATATAGTGTATAGCATTTAAAATATATATGCTAAAGTATAATTCATTAACCACGTGGCACCAAGAAACAATTCTCCTTGTAAACAAATTAAATTAAATAGCAGAACAGAACATTATTTTCTGACAACAGCTGGAGTTTCATAACAATGTTTGTTTTCCATGTTAATCTTATGGAGAAATATGAAACTTTAAAGGGCCCCAGGGCCTCATTCTTTAATTATTTAGCTAAAAAGAAAGTTTCCTGCACAACTTCACGTTACGCTCTTTCCAATGACACCAAAATTATGTCAATCGGTTCAGTAGTTTCGGAGGAGTAATTGTCACAAAAAACTTGCTTGCGTATTAAATAAGTAATAGATTCTCCATAAGGATAACATGGGAATTTTAAACTTACAATTTTTTGAATTTTCTCCATAACTATTCACCTGTACATAAGCACTTTGACAACAGTGACAAAATGGTAGAAAATAGAATTTAAGGCACTAGTGCATTCTGTGACTGGCTCAAGCAACTATGCTCTTTTATAATAAAAATGGACAAAAGCTGGTCCTATGTAGGTGGATATCTACTTAAGAATCCTACTTAAACCTTAACGAAGTTATACAATAAATATTAGATATGTTAGGACAGGCACATTTCACTAGCAGTGTAAATATTTAAACACGTTATTTACCTTATGTAATAAAAACTCAAATTCTGTAAAAATGTGTTTAAATATTGTATTTTACAGCTACTCAACATCCTTTGACATAAAAACAGGAGTTAGGCAGGGAGATATTATTTCACCTACACTCTTCAATATAGCTCTTAAGGGAGCACTTAAAGAGCTGAAGAATACAGAATATGGCATAAGAATTGGAAGGAAGATAAGCGTGCTCGCCTTTGCAGATGATGTAGTACTGCTTGCAGAGACCTGGGAAGAACTCCAGGAAATGTTTGAAATCCTTAAAAGAGAAACAAGAGCAGTGGGCCTGAAAATAAATGACAACAAAACAAAACTTGTCAGATTTGGAAGGGGAGCAGAGAACGAGGAGAACATGACAGAAATAGAACGACAGTATGAACAAGTTGAGTCGTTTAAATATTTAGGAGTTATTGTCAGCTCACAAAGTGAGGAACACATAGAAATAAAGAATAGAATAAACCTAGCCAGTAGAAGTATGTATGCTCTAAACAAATTATTATCATCAAGATTATTGTCTCATCACACTAAACTTAAAATCTACAAAACTATCATAAGACCTGTCCTTCTTTATGGAGCTGAAACCTGGATTATGGATAAAAATACGGAGAAAAAACTTATTACTTTTGAAAATAAAGTCTTGTGCAAAATCTTTGGCCCAACTAAAGAAGGATTGGCCTGTTCAAGGAGCCAGATATAATTGCAGAGGCTAAAAGCAGGAGGCTTCGCTGGACGGGCCACATCATTAGAAGAGAGGAAACTAGCACACTTTATCAAATATGGAAAAGTGACCCACTGGGGAGGAGACCACGAGAGAGACCGAGGAAACGCTGGATGGATGAAGTAAAGAAAGATATGGCCAAGATGGAAGTTAATGAACATACCGCAAGAGACAGGGCGACGTGGAGACAGTGTGTTGGTGAGGCCAAGAATAGAATTAATAGAATAGAATACAGAATAGAATTCTTGGGGTACAAATGGCCATGGGAGTAAGTAATTAAGTATTTTACAGCTTCTTTTAGGTTTAATACCTACTGAAAAAAACTCATTACTTCTTTGTGAAACAGTGTAAATTCACCCCACTCCAGCTGATTTTAATACACATCAAGGTGGCACCCCATACCAATTGAGAAGCCTGGTTTACACGGGTCGAGTACAGTGGGCGAGTCAGTGTGCGAGTTGCCACTCGTTCTCTAATTCTCTTGGTGTAGACATGCAGGCGAGTCGAGCAACGGGCGAGTTGATACAAAATTTAAAATGGTCAGTTGAGAGCGAGTCGAGTGATTTAGTGGAAAACCGAGTTGCTCGGCCCTGTAACTACCCTCACCACCACGATTTGCCCGTGAAACATCTGTTTACTCTTATCAAGTGAGTCCAGCGACCACAGAATTAATTTTTTATATTTTATTCTATGGTCGCTGAGTGAGTCGAGATTCATGATTTATTTCGGCCAGTCGATCACAACGATCAGTATTGAGGTTAGTTCAGTAGTGTAGACCTAATCAGTAATCACCCGTAATGCTCAATGGTTCAGTTGAACAGTTGGTCCTGTGTTGCATTGTCTTGCTGTTCGTAAATCTACTTTTATACAGTAATAAAATTCAGGTTTCAAAATTATTGTACAACTTAAGATCTACAGTTCTACTGGAACGCTTTTATTAATCAATGGGTTGTTAGAAAGCTCACTCCCCAGAAATGTTTTCTATCATAAATACATTGAAGACGGTGTTTTAACATTTTTTTATTTTTAGGCAACTTTTGGCTGCCTATATATTTTATTTTAAAGAAATTCAGTATAGTAATTTGTAAGTAATCTTATTCTTTTCAGAATATCACCTTCCACTTTGGTCTTTATCGTTTAAGAGTTATTTGAAAAAAAAAACTTTTAAACAATCCTTGAATTTAAGGAGTGATTTAGTTTTAATTCTAATAATCTAATTCAGTGATTTAATTAAGTTACAAATTCAGCATTAACTCTTGAAGTCCCATTTTAAACTCAAACAACATTTAACACGAAAGCTACGATATACGGAATACCCTACACCACAGAGAAAATTACCACACAGATAAAAATTACTTCTCTGTGCCTACACTGTCCCGGTTCGAAATAGGGATACATGTGGACAGTCTAGTCAAGTACCAGGCGAGTTGAACCAATTAACAACTGGGCCTAGTAACTGGGTCGAATAACTCGTCTGACATACTTGACCCGTGTAAACCAGGCTATAATGATATATTTGTTGCTAGTGGTAAAGTAGAAAAGTATCGTATTGTATCCTTCTCAAACAGGAAGTGTGTACAGTACTCGCATGAAATCGCTACCAATCTCGTACCAAAAACACCTACTTCCCGGCCTTTGTGGTGTAAAGTAAAAACCCTACAGTCAAAATGGCGAAAGAAACATGTTTGAACGAACATGTTTGTGACGGATAACAGTAGTACACAAATTATGTTAGGCCAGGTATAAGACATTAATGTGTGAACCAGAGATAGTACTGATGCCATTAAAGGATTATCGCTGACTTCCAAAAGCCAATCTTTAAATTAAGTTAGCCCCATAATTGCATTTAGTTTTCTTGTCCAACTAACCCATAAGGTTACAACTATCATTTTTGTGACCAATATTAGGAATATTCAAGGAATCAATTATGCTCAAGGATATTCAAAATATCACAAAGTTGTATATTACAATAAACAGATACAAACAATGCAAATACAACACAAACATAGAAATATATCTTTAAATAAATTTTCAATGTACAATTATTAGTGTAATTTCGTAGGTGTCAATACTACAGTGCAGACAGAATGTTTACAAATGAAGTGACTTATCTCCTTTCACTCCTGCACGGAGCATAGGGCCTCCACGAAACAACGCCATCGGACTCGGTTGGCAGCTAAGGCTCTCACTTCCCTCCAGTTTTTCCCTGCATCTCTTATTTCTTCCTCTATAGTTCTTCTCCAGGTCACTCAAGGCCTTCCTCTTCGTCTATGCCCCTGGGGATTCCAGCTCAAGGCCTGCCTCTCTACAGCATCGCTGGATCTTTACGAAGAGTGTGTCCAATCCATCGCCACTTGCGTTTTTTAATCTGTATCTCTACAGGTTCTTCATCTGTAGCTTTCCACAGCTCTCTGTTTGAAATAACCTCCGGCCAGTAGATCTTCAGTATTTTTCTCAAACATCTGTTGATGAAAACTTGGAGCTTTTGTGTCAAAGATGAAGATACCTTCCAAGTCTCACACCCATATAGCAACACAGACTTGACGTTGCTACTAAATATCTTCAACTTGGTTCTGGTTGAAATGTCACGAGCCTTCCACACTGGCTACAGCTGTACAAAAGCAGCATTAGCTTTAGTAATTCTTGACATTACATCTTCATCAGCTCCTCCGGCTCTTGTTAAGACACTTCCAGATATGTAAATCTACCCACCTCTTCGATTTCTTCATCTGACATTCTGAAACTGTTGTTATTCGCTACATTTATCCTCATTGATTTTGTTTTCTTTACATTTATTTTTAAGCCTGTAGATTGTTCACTTTCCAAATCCTGCAACTTTGCTGCCATGTCATCAAATCTATGGGACAGGACACAAATATCATCAGCAAAGGCCAGTTCTTCAAGCCTCTGTTGTAGACCCCAGGATATGCCTCTAGCTCCTTTCTCTGATATTATTTGCAAAACCTGGTTTAGAACTATCACAAAAAGTGTTGGTGACAGAACACAGCCTTGCCTAACTCCTAGCTTTACCTCCAAAGGATCACTTAGTTTACCATTATGAATTACTCTTACAACGAATCTTATAAAGGATGATGAGATCTAGTTTAAAGGAAACATGACCTTCCTGTGACAGCAGCTGCCTAAATGGTAATTACTCTTAGTGCCAACTTTTTTACAGTCAAAGTGCAGTGTTATTTTCAAAAATCTCACTTAAGAGCAAGTTAAGTGGACCACGGTTCGTAATAGGCCACTGCAAATCTACTGTCAAGATATAGGATTTATTTCGGGTAAGTTTTCTGTGTTTGGATATTATTAGACACGATAAGAGCACAATGAACTTATTCAGCAGATGAATAATCCGTTGGTTAAGAGAAATATAAGCCGAATCAATAAATGTCACAATCCAAGCGCATTAAAATGGCTCTGGCCTGAACTTTTTTTAGTATCGAGTTTGAGCATTTTTTTATGTTAATATCTGGGTAAGTTCCATTGTATTTTTTAGGCTGCTGTTCGGTGCACTTTGAGACATTTTTTTAAATAGATTAAATGGTTTTCGTTGCTGAGTAGTGCTAGTAAACATGCGCAACCCCTTTCGTTGGTTTTATTAACATTCAAGGGATCTATATTATGTTTTCACTAAGCTGAATGAATACATCGAAGTACCTCTCTGAAAGGTTTGCAGTAAATTGCAGTTTTCCAGATTTATTACTGTACATAAAAAGTATTTAAAAATTAATCCAGTTGCTGTAAACCACTATTAATTTAACAAAATATGGACACGGCTCATATGGGCAACGTGCCCTTTTGCACTTGTTTTATTTTGTATTGAATAATTGAAAACATGTATGAAAATAACCTCATGAACCTATGATGATCTGTCTTGAATAATATGACAAAATATAGGCAAAAGTGGTCAAAAAGGCAGACATCAACCCGTACAATAGGTATAAGATAATTCAATAAGAAATAATTTTAAGGGATACTGTACTATTAAGATTTTCCAATAATTTCGTAATGGGACGTTATATTGAAAAACATGACATGATACAGAAGAAAATCTATTTGAAAATCAGAAAATAACATTGCAAATATACTTCTTTTGGACGATTCAGTAACTACCAATAAATGTGTGTTGTTTAAAACACAATTTTAAAATTAACAGTCGTTTCATTAAAAAGTATTATCCACATGGCCAAAATGTAAACAAACCTGTGGAGGGATCTTTAAAGGCTTCTGGGGCAGAGCCCTGAGCGAATTTACTTCGTTTTGCTTTTGATAACTAATCTACAGACCAAGACCTTTCTTTGGACACCTCTATCAAGTTTCTACCCCCAGCCGTTCTCTCAAATTAGTGGAGACAAAGTTTCCAATTAAATATTTAGATTCCTCCATGTTAATCTTATGGGAGTAAACCTAACTTTGATGGAAGACCTGCCCAAACTAAGAAAGTTTTCAAAAAATGAATAACACTTTGTCATGTACATATTTCTACATAAATATTGTAAAATGTTTTATCCAGTTGCTGTACACTAATATTAATTTAACAAAATATGGACACGGCTCATATGGACAACTCTTCAAGTGCTCTTCTGCACTTGTATTATTTTGTATTGTATTACACAATCAAAGAATTTTCCAATGATTGAAAACATCTATAACAATAATCTCATAAACCTATGATGATCTGTATAGAATAATATGATACAATATAGGCAAAAGTGGTATTAAAGACAGACACCAACCCGTACAATAGATATAAGATAGTTCAATAAGAAATAATTGTAAGGGTTACTATAAAATAATTGTCAACTGATTTCGTAATGGAACGTTATATTGCAAAACATGGCATGATACAGAAGAAAGTCAATTTTAAAATCAGTAAATAACATTGCAAATACTTCTTTTGCACAATTCAATAACTCCCAATAAACGTGTGTTGTTTAAAATACAATTTAAGAATTAACAGCTGTTTAATTCAAAAGTATTATCCACATGATCAAAATGTAAACAAATCTTTGGAGGGATCTTTTAAGGGCTTCTGGGGCAGAGCACTGACGGGATTCACTTCGTTTTTCATTTGATAACTCATCTAGAGACCAAGACCTTTCTTTGGACACCTCTACCAAGTTTCTACGCCCAGCCTCAAATCAAATCAGTCTCAAATTAGTGGAGACAAAGTTTCCAATTAAATATTTGGATTCCCTCATGTTAATCTTATGGGGGAAACCCAAACTTTGATGGATGATCCTGCCCAAACTAATAAAGATTTCCAAAAATGAAAAACACTTTGCAAAACTTCAGATCAGGGCCATTATTTTGAATTTTTAACCATTAAAATCGGTCCAAAAATGAGGGAGGAGTTCTGTTTACAAAAATCGGCTTAGCGTATTATAGAAGACTAGGTGAATCGACGGTTACTTTCAAGGCTTACGCTAATTCATCTAACTGCGAAAAATTGAGTGAAATTATACATATTTTGAGCATTTAGCATTGTTTAAGGATTAATAAGTTCAAACACAATAATGATATTAATTGCGTTAGATATCAAATATGGTTGATCATTCAATGAATAAAATATTTCACATACAGTGTATGTCATCGGAGTTGTTATTATGCTATCTGGTATCTCTTCCTTTTGAAGAACCTTTAAATAGTATTAACATCGTATTGGTGGATCTTTTGTAGTTAAACACTTCCGTGATTTCATCAGTGTAATATGCTTTTATTTGAAAAGAAAATATTTGGGGAAGGCATATTCTAACTTCAAAGGGAGGTATATCCGTTACAGTGTAAGTTTGATCTTTCCTTCGTCACGTCGCGTCAGCTCATATCGTACCATATCGTACTTCTGTGCCAATTAATAACCCTCTAGCACAGTTTTGAGAAATTGGTTGTGGGGTTACTGTTAAATCTAGAATTCCTTGACATGGGGGGTGTCAGTTAATGACAGGGTGAATGACAACCACAACGTAAGCAGCTGTAGTGATAACCTGGGTATTTTACATAAATGCACCAAAGGCTCCTTAATGAATGTCCTTGAAAGCTATGAAATCTACAAAGCAACAAAAAGGTTTCCCCACGACATCCTGAATGAAAAGCTAAATTTTGGTCGCAACATAGTATTTGATAGGATTGAGGACATTGATAACAAAGGCGCTCATAATCAGCTGTCCCACCCCTCCTCCAAGGTCAATGTCACCAGACCAGCGGCAGTCGGTAGTTGAGTCGTGTTCGTCGTGCGTGTAATGGCCGGCCGCGCGTCTTTCTGTATATTAATGTATTTGTGCGTGTTAAATGTTATATTTGTGTACTTTGACGACGACATTATGTTCAAGTAATTTTATGTTTGACAAGGCTTGAAAATGAAACGTCAGTTTCGAAACTAGTCGCTAAAAAGACTAACCTAGGATTGACGACGTAAAGGTACGTAACCTATTTTATATTGTCTTAAATCAATCCTGGAGGCAATGCTGAATAAAGGTGTCAGTTAGTTATCTCAGCCTTATCAGTTACATAAAGTTGTCAATATAATCTATCTATGGAATGTTAGGTGTAGTGGAATATACTTGAAGTGAAGTTAGCTTTTATTCTTGAACTGTTAGGGGCCTCCTCATTTATATGGTCGTGCAGCTTTATTGGCAACAAATAATGCGAATGACATAGTAATGTTACATTTCCAAAAAGCAAAAAAAAATGTAAATTGGCTGTTACGTAAATATTGACGTTTACATGCATTGTTAATCAACGTATATCATAAAGGATGATGTGATCTAGCTGAAAAGAAAAGGAATATGACCTTTCTGTCATGACAGTAACTGCTTAAATATTATTTACTCATTGGGCCATTTTTACAGCCAGTCGTGTTATTTTCAATAATGTTACCAACCCAGTGGGCCACGGTCCGTAATATAGGCCACTGCAAATAATTTGCCAAGATAGGTACAATTTAAGGCAAGGTTTCTGTGTTTGGATGTTATTAGAAACGGTAAGGGAACAATAAAATTCTTCTGCAGATGAATTTTCTGTTTGAGAAATTCTTAGTCGAATTATAAATGTAACAATGTGAGTTTGAGCATTTTTTAACTATATTATATGGGTAAGTTACATAGATTTTTTAGGCTGCTGCTCTGTGCACTTAAGGAATATATATTTTAGAGATAAATTAAATGGTTTTTGTTGCTGATTAGCGCTAGTAAACATGCTCAACCCTTTTCGTTAGTCTAATAACATTCAAAGGCTCTCTAAGAGTTCAAGTTCTTATTTGTATACATATCTATATTATGTTTTCACTGAGCTGAATGAATATATCGAAGTAACCTCTCTGAAAAGTCTGCAGTATATTGCAGTTTTCCAGCTTAACGACTTTCTAAATCTATCTATATATTTCTACATAAATATTGTAAAATGTTTTATCCAGTTGCTGTAAACTACTATTAATTTAACAAAATATGGACACGGCTCAAATGGGAATGTGCCCATTCTGCACTTGTATTATTTTGTATTGTATTAAACAATCAAAGATTTTCTCAATGATTGAAAGCATGTATGACAATAATCTCATGAACCTATTATGATCCGTCTAGAATAATATGATAAAATAAAGGGAGAAGGTGTGAAAAAGTCAGACACCAACCTGTAAAATAGATATAAGATAGTTCAATAAGAAATAATTGTAAGAGTTATTGTGATAAAAAGATTTTCACTGATTTCGTACTGGAACTTTATATTGCAACATATGACATGATACAGAAGAAAATCAATTTTAAAATCAGAAAATAACATTGCAAATACTTCTTTTGGACAATTCAGTAACTCCCAATAAATGTGTGTTGTTTAAAATACAATTTTAAAATTAACAGCTGCTTTATTAAAAAGTATTTATTTATTATTATAAATCTAATTTTTCAGGTAAGTAACCTTTCCTTCCAGCTTCCTCCCCTGAATTGTAGTAGTTGACATTTGATATTTTGCTCTACAATTCTCAAAAATACTGAAAACATGTGTTTTGCTAATTACTTCAAAACTAGGGACATCATTAATCTAAGTGGCACCCTCATTATCCATGTTAGGAGGCTGCTATTAAATGTGTAGGTAGGCCTCACCACAACCATTATATAAGAAATTTTTTATACCTAATTATACATGGGCAAAAACTAGGAAAACAATAACAAAATATGTTGTTGAATTTTGAGGGTTTAATGGAATTAAGGGCGGGTTTCTGAGTCAGGGATTTATAAGTCCAGAACTAGGCTAGTCATGGATTAAAATTAGTCATGTACTAAAATGAGCTTTAGTCTAAGACTAGCGCTAATACCTGACTCAGAAACCCGCCCTTAGTCTCCTTAGTAAGATCCCGTGAAGGGGCCAAAGTATAAGGCAAGGCTATGTAATTTGTTAAGGTTGAAATTAGGCTACGGTTTAGTTTAGAATTTCTTCCTATAAAAATATGGGGTTTTCAAATCAGTCCCTCTATTATTCATTATCTACACCTTGGGCCCAAACATTTTAGCTTGGATTAGGCAGGCCTAACTCTTACGTCTTAACTTAAATCTTTCCTCTTCACCGCAGTTGTGTTGAGACTGGATAATCGAATCGTCATTCCCTTTCCATGAGTGTGTTTGTTAATAGGACTAAGTTAGTGCTCATGAGTGTTAAAACCTTGGTAAGTTCTGGTAGGGGCTGTTAATTTTGTGCAGGCTTAACTTAGGCCTAGTTAGAGTGTAAATTACTAAGTTACCGGTTGTGTATTACAGTGTGCTGTTGTTCAATGTAGGTTCTGAGCTAGCCTATGTGTGGATTCTTCACAATTTGTAGTTGATGTTGGTGTCGTCAGCGAACATTATGCAAGTTAGAGGGGTCCGAGTAGGCTACAGATCCTTGAAGGATTCCTCGTTTAGTTAGTTGAGTGGGTGATCTAGTTTTTGTTTGTAATTTTATTAACTTAATCTGATAAATTATTTCGACCTGTTGCCTATCTTTGAAATAGTCTTTAATCCAATTTAGGTGTTTTCCTTTAGGCCTATATTAATTTGGTATAGTTTGCCAAACAGTATATATCTCTATCTAAGCTGTCGATGGCTTTCTGGAGGTCTAAGAAGAGTCCTCATGCTGGTTGTTTATTTTCCCACAGGGTGGTAATCGCTTCGTGGAGTTCATATAACTTTAGTGCAGAGTTGATAGATTTGTTTTTTCTGAATCCGTGTTCATGAGGGAATGAGTTAGTATTTTTAGGTTGGTTAGGTGCTCCATGATTTGTGTAGGTATAGATTATGTTTTCAATGTATTTAGAAATGTTAAAAATGTTGGTTAAATTTAATAGAATTTAATTTATGTAATTCATGAATTTATATTTACAATATATTCAAATCATTTTACAATTCTTGCATTTTATATCCGTATTCAATGATAGGCCTACTAGGCACTCATTGAACAAATCCAGCTGTCAAGTCTTTTATTCTTTACTAATAGTGGTTTATACAGAGTGCGGCAAAAGTACAGGTGCGATAGGTCATCCGAGAGCGAGGTTGTCGCACCACAGTATTAAGAACCTCTTTGACAAATGTTAAAAACAATTTGTGACACTACAGTCTTGCACACATTTGGCAAATAAAAAAAAACAATTTACTGAGTGTCAAGACAAATTAATGATAATTGTGTAAAAGATAGGTAGGTATTGAAGCAAAAATGCAGAGGGCAGCTCAAAAGCAATTTTATGTATTAAATGTCTCATTTTACTGTAATTTTTTTTAAATTTAACTTAGTTCATCAATGTAATTAGAGGAACTATATAAAATACCTTCATTTATTTATTTTTCAATTCAACAATTAGGCTATCGAGATAAGAAATTGAAGTCGACTAAGATTTAAACGCAGTGCAAATGAAAGTCATCTTTTTCAATTAGGCCTACACTTTATTTGTATCATCAATGTTTACAAAAAAATAAGAAAGTTGCTTTTGGGCTGTAATGCAGGGTTCTGCTGTACTAGAAACCTGTGCATCAGATCACGGTCCCCACCCCGAAAAATGTAAGTCTTTTTATTTCTTGTGAAGGTCAGCAGATGTTTGTAAATATTTTACATAATATCATTTATTTTTATATACTGATGTGAGACATCCCATCGATCTATATGGTCGCCAATTTGAACACAGTTGAATGAGCCATTCATAAAGTTCTATAGTGTCAAATACGTTAGTATATTTCATCACTAGGGCCTAAAGCGACTCTTTTTGACCCGAGCGAGGGTTGAAAAGACACTTTTATGGAACTATATTTTTGACATAACTTATTTTAACATTATACGAACAAACTATGTTACAAAACTAAAATAGTTTTAATTTAAAGATAGCTTTTCAAAACTACCCCTAACTGTTTTGCAATTTCACTTGTTTTAAGAAACAAGCAGCTGTTTAGGCCTAGTGATTAAGTGATTCAATAGTTTTTGTTTTTTTTTTTTCTATTACGATTGTGTTAGTGTACACTATACTATCGCTAAGTCAAACTATTTGAACAATAAAGCTGGGTTTTCCTAGGCGCGGAAGCGGAGAGAGGAACATGGAGAGCGGACTCCTCTTGTCTTAGGAAACTTAATGTTACCGGTACGGTACTGTTTTCCTAGAAGCGGAGTGGAATGCCATGTTAATTGCTTTTCCGCTCTCCGCTCTCCTCTTCCCCGTATAGGAAAACCGGCTTAAGGCAATAGTTAACTACAATCGATTAAACAATCAATACTTAATCTCGACAGCATTCCTGCTCTACTACACTACTGTCCGATACTGTAGTCTGGTTCATGATGGCCCAGTTATGGTATGAAGTTGGTTAAACTCCTAATCATATTTCAAGCAATCTTATAGACCTAAGTTATTAACATATGGTAAAGGATTAGGCCTACTTAATAAAATTTTGCAGCAAGTAACTTAGGTAAGTTATTGGATTATCTTTTGTGTAAATCTTTCGCAGAATTAATCGAACCTCAATAGGTGCAGACTGAACTCATTTAGGCATTTCTATAAGGCATTCTTTAAAAATAAGATCTGGCTTTTAGCAAATTTCCCATATAGGGAATAAGCTATTACCGTAGATCTCAAGGTAAGATTAGATCCAGGACCGATTTACTTTTTCGTTTTGACGTCCCCAGAGGCCAAAAAACCATCCGTTCAAATTCGAGCCTATATTTATATATGATCAGATTTTGATGAAATTTTGGTACAAACGTGTAAACCTACGTTTTATTCGAACGAGTTCACGAACCAGCATAATCAAACTATGAAAACGGGGGTGTATTATGGAGTAAAAATTTTTTTCCCATTTTTTAACCCAAAAAGTTTCGAGATTTCTCTCCAAACCATTTTGTAGAGCTTAAAAAGAAATAATTTTGTATATTGAAGCGTTGTTGTATGCCCAACGGTTACGGAGATAATAAATAAATATATAAATTTAAAATTCCCATGACTGTTGTTGTTAGCTTGTTTATGGACATAATCAAATTTGGCAATTTTGTTTATTTTATACTAAGCTATCATCATTTGTAATAAGAAAACACTGCTCAATATCTTCCCCGTAGCAGTAGCAGCAAATCTACTCACTGAAATTAATGTTATTCAAAAATTGAATAAATCTGACTATTTGTAGGGAATATTTTAAGAAATCAAGCCGGGTAAATGGGAATTCGCTTAGTCTGTAGATTTGCTGAAGTGTTTTTTTTTTTAATAATCTCCATAAACTGCAGTTATTATTTCCAATCATCTTAAAAAAGCATCTTAAAACTTAATAAATTAAAAGAATAATCAATTGATGTATCAATTATCTTAATTAAATATATAATTTAATTATAAAATAAATGTAAGAATTAAATTTAAAAAATTGTATTATAGCGTCCTTGACTTCCTTGCTAACGGCTAGTATTTAAAACTTCCCTGGCAACAAGGCAATAAGTTTTGAAAAATATATATGGTTCCAGTAAATGTTGTATCAAAAAAGTAACTGTGATCCTTCAAACTCGGACATGTTAAATTTTGTTCAAAATGATATAAGCACAATATTTTTGTATCAGACCAATTCATATAGGAGCTTTCACAAAACCTACCGAGCTTGGCGTGATAAGTGATAGACGGAGAGATGGTGAGCTAATAGAGAAAATAATTCAAATATTCAACTACTTGCATCACAACTACCTTGTGGTGAGAGGTGTTAGATTATAACATATCAATTACAGTAATGTGGACTGGAATATAAAACTGTTATAACTTATTTTAATTACTGGAGGACATTGAAAAAAGCCTGGTGATAGGTTTCAGAGTGAGTTTATTTTCAGTTACACTGGATTGATTACACTACCTTTTAGTTGACTGTCATCGTAAATTATAACTGTTATTCATTTTGAAATAACGCCTGCAATAGTTTGCAATTGCTTTAATTTGGATATTATTTATTGTGCTTTGACTGAAATATGACATTAGAGACTTGAGACACTATTTTTAACAGGTTTTGTGTGAACTTTATTGAGTGTTTACCAACGACGTATATCTCGAGTATGACTTTATCACTTTAAATAATATTTATTAGTTGTAAAGTGGTGGTGGTTGTGGTGTTTAAAATATTAACTTAAAACATGTTGTTTATTTAGAATTAACTTACTCACATGAATTAAAGCCATTAACATAACTGTGTTAGATATTTTTATATCATCATATATATTTTAATGTTGCATATAAATATATTTTTGGGTTATTAACTCAAGAGGACTTACATAATGCTTGAAACAACTAGGTTCGTAATACAATTTTAGTTAAACATGTAATTAATAGGTGTTGGCAGTATTTACTGCCACCGTAACTCATGTACCTCTTTCTACGAACAGCATGATTAATTTTCCAATCTCGTCCGTTTCCTAGATTCAGTGTCTGGTATGTTTGATTGTTTTAATAAATTGCTACTAAATTAATTTTGATCCTCATAAATTAATATTGAAACATATGCTATCTTATGTGGTTAGGCAATAGCTTTAAATAGTGTTATTAAGTTTATGATAGAACTCAAATGCTGATGAAAACAGATTGAAAAAGATTGAAATGTTTCACGCAAATAAGAGGTTAGTCACCTTTTCAGAACCTCTTGACACTACATTTTACTTTTCTGACTATGAAGATCGGAGATGCACCAGTTTGTTGGATAGAGATCGTTTTAAGCGAAGGATTAGTCAAGTTGAAATTGTTTTACAAAACTATCTCATGCTTAAGGTACATCATGTTAGTCACTACTCTCTTGATGATCATTCTATGTGTTATAAATTCTTAGTAAAATTAGGAAACTAACTCATCTGTTGTGCACAGTGTAATACACACTAACTTGTCAATTGGTGTCTAAACAATCCAACATTAATTTATATAATGGCCCTGCAGGGAGGTGGATGACATTAAATGAGTGGAAACTAAAATCTTCTTCTGCTAAACATCTTACTGATGGAGACTTCATCTGGATGCATAGCTAAAAGGATACCACTAAGTGCGTTTATTGTGGAGTAAAAATGTTTAAAGTTGCTCATCAAAACTTTTTAAATATGTGCAGGATATAAATTTTTTTAAGTGTTGATGTTTTTAGCTTCATACACACTACTACGTTATAATGAAAATTGATTTTAAGAACATTGGAGTGGATAATTATGTCATGATGTAACATGCTTAACACTTTATAAGCATATTCCAAAAATGTGGTTCCACGCAACTATTAAAATGCCAAAAGTTTTGTCAAGAGTATTTTAGACAATTTGACGTTTAGTGTGTTGTTGAACAGATCACTTCAAAACCTCCAAAGTTGATACATTTAATACACCGGCTGCTAATACAGTATTTACTTTAATGATAGATCTTGCGATTATACTACTAACAAACTAAATAGCTAATATATCGTCTTTACTCAATTCAAATTCGTTTAGATCTAATTACTTCTTCATCAGAGGATGGTGGTTCTATTTCTTTATTAGGGACTTTATATAGTTCCCCCCAATTTAGATAATCACTTTCCCCAGCAATAGGTAAATTGGCAGACCTTCCCGTATGTTTTTTATGGATATAGTTAAATAGAATCACGCTGAATTTTTTCAATTCTCTATCATGATGTTCCTTGTTTTGCGTTATTAAACCTTGATGGTGTGATATTTTCTCATTGATGGTATTAATATCGGATTGAAGTTTAGCCAAATGTGTAGACATTGGTATAAATTTATCATTCATACTTTTCTCCAAGTATCCTTTTGTTACAGCACCATCTTTACCCTCAGGCTCAGCTAGATGTGTTATTTGTTTTCTCTGGGCATCATAATGGGAGGCCTTAAGTGATATACAGAGTCGTTTTACAGTCCGGTAGTTGACTCCGTCAGTGTCTTCAATAGGATTTCCCACATTTATTAACCTTTTACTTCTAAGATTATAGGAGCGTCTATCACCCGGTATTATTTTTTTATCGACATATTCCTTTGAAGCCGTGTCATTACTGTTTTTGGGTTTACCTATATTGGTCACGATTTTGCCCTGTAAGTTGTAGTTCCCCTCGGCTGTAAGAACATATCCCTCACCTTTAATAGGGTCTTTGCCCGATTTGCTACTACGTCCAAACTTATCAATAGTCATTATATTAATGATTTAAACCTAGAGTTTCCACCACCTCTTATACACCCAGCTTCACGCAGCTCTTCTATGATACTAATGATCTCATTGGAATGTACTCTGTTTCCGGTCTCTGTAGGCATGATAATATACCCGAGTCGGTTTACAAGCTCATTTACATCATCCCAATATAATGTCTCGAGAATGTATGTTTTTCCATAAGCCTCTCCCTTGTTCTAACATTAATGGCTGTATAATTCTAAGATATTTAACACCTTTACTCGATTTAACTCGACCTGTAGGCTCATATTTCTCTCTATGTGCGTTTGTAGCTTACAATATACTTTTGTATGTATTCAAATCGTTTTCCATGTAAGTACCTTTATCGGGTAATCGTTTAAATAATAGTTCGTAAAGACCTTCAGACGCTCCATAGTTAACACCACCGATATATATATATATATATATATATTACCTTAACACCACCGATATATATATATATATATATTACCTTTATCGTTAAAGTCCAAGTTTTCACTACCAACCATTAACACACTGCCAAATGTATAGTCTAAAGTTGCTCTATTTTAGAGGAGTTTTTATGGGGGACAGTTTACCATTGAGAGTTCATGAAAATGAATCAGCAGTTATTAACCTAGATAGTATAAAGGGAAATGGTACTCATTGGGTGTGTTATTATAAGAGAGGTTTTCATATTGAATACTTCGATATTTTTGGCAACTTAAAACCACCAATTGAGTTACAACAGTATTTCAACACAGGATTTCATCCTATATTGGTCAAATATAACTATTTTCTAAAACAAAAATTCAACTCTGTCAACTGTGGTCATTTTTGTTTGGATTTTCTTGCTAAAAGAAGATGATTTGTATTACTGGAAATTCATCTAATTTAAATTGCTCACTGTTCCCTCCAATGGACTTATCATCAGCAAATGAATGGGAGCTAGGATTCCTGGATTTAATGACATATAACTCAATACCAAACGTGGAGGAATGTATAAACAACATTTTACATGTTGGAAATGATATACAAATATCCTTACCAACAGGATCTTATGAAATCAGTGACATCAACACGTATATAAATAAGCAGATTAAAAAAAAGCATCCTTCTGTTACATTTCAGTTGGTTGCTAATAATAATACTTTGAAAAGTGAAATCAAGTGTTCAGAAACTTTAGATTTTAGCAAACCTTCAAATATAGGTTTGTTACTGGGATTTAGTGAAAAAGTCATTCTTGAAGCGAATAAATGGCATGTATCTCCAACTCAAGTCACCATTAATAAAGTTGATGTCGTAAGAATAACATGCAATATTGTGTGCGGATCATACAGAGACGGTATTGAAGGACATGTGTTACATGAGTTTTATCCTTTAGTTGGACCCGGTTTTAAAATAGTTGAAAAACCAACATCAATCATTCACCTACCTATTTTCAATAGAAAAAGTCTGTCAGAGTTTAACATTAAATTAGAGGATCAAGAAGGTAGGCTTGTTAATTTTAGAGGTGAGAACATAAATCTACGGTTACACATTAGAAAGAAATCACAACATCCATAATGGGATTTATTTTTGATAACCAAAAATCAGTAGGAAAACCGCAAAAAACATACAAGCCAATAAATCCCAATCACACGATCAGTAACAATCGAGAGGTTAAACAGTTAACACTGAAGAACCGTTTATTCTTAAAATAACTAGGGTTTTACAAAAAAAAGATGAATGACATCCTGAAGATTAGTGAAAATGTGAACTATGATGATACCATATGCAATATAGAATATCACAGCCACACACCATACTCTTCCAATTCACTAAAGAACAGCGATGAAATACGAATCCCAGTTCATCAACAAGATGTCTATACACTGCCTAGTAAGAGTTTTTTAGTAATCGAGGGGAAAATTGTAAAGGCCACCAATAAGAAAGATGATACTACGACTGAATTGATTACCAATGCCATGTCTTTTTTGTTTGATGAAATTAGATATGAGTTATGTGGAACAGAAGTTGATAGAGTAAAAAATGTTGGAATTACAACTACAATGAAGAACATATTGACTTCCCGCTCTTCTGATCAAAATTGGATGGAAAATGCTGGCTGGAAAGTTACCACAGTAGCAGTGCTAGATGAAAAAACTAATTTTTCATTTTGCATACCACTGAAATTACTCTTAGGGTTTTCAGAAGACTATAATCACATTTTGTTAAAAGTTAAACAAGAATTGATTCTTTTAAGGTCTTCAACAGATAAAAATGCAATTTTTCAAGCTGCTACAGCTCTTCACGATGTCAATATAATCCTAGACAAGGTCTTATGGAAAATACCCTATGTCCAAGTTGAAGACAATACAAGACTTTCTCTCTTAAAAATAACCGATAGGGATCAACCTATATCTATGCCTTTTAGAAGATGGCAACTGTACGAATACCCAACTCTCCCAGTATCAAAACTACATTCTTGGACAGTCAAAACAAGCTCAATGATGGAAAAACCACGATATGTAATTTTAGGTTTTCAAACCGATAGAAAAGATAAGTCAAATAAAAATGCAGCTCATTTTGATATGTGTAAGCTGGAAAATGTCAAACTATAAATGCAAAATACTATCCTTATGATAATGTTAACGGAAACAAATCTCTAATGTTTAACTTTTACTCATCATTCCATTCTTCTTATTATAATGGAATTGACGATCAACCATGCCTTGACAAGGAAACCTTTATTAATAAGGCACCACTGTTTGTAATAGATTGTTCAAAGCAGACTGAAACAATTAAAACTGGATCCTTAGATATTAGAATTGATTTTTAAACTTCAGATGACATGCCTGCTAACACATCAGCTTACTGTTTAATTATACATGATGCTTTGGTTCAATATTTACCGCTGTCTGGTTCTGTACGAAAAATAATGTAATATATGATTAATAAAACAATTTTATATTACTTTATTTTCATTATTATATCCCTACCTTAACCATTATGGTCCTCTTAGTTGTAACACATATCAAAATTTGGGTTTATACAAAAAAATATACACAAGTCTGGATGAGGTTACAACTAGGTACTTGACAGTATGCACAAGTGCCATTGTTGTTGTATCCATCATAAAAAATTATGGTTATGTTTTTTATTAGCACTCAACACAATTCTGTTGACTACTTAGATAGAGTCAGCTGATTTTTCCAATACATTTAATTCCAAAAAAGGGGTTAATATTTTTTTCTTGAATGTTCAAGGGCTAGTGAACAAAATAGATATACTAAATGTGTATCTTAACCAATTTAAAATTGATGTTGTCTGCATTGCAGAACACTGGCTGGGTTTGCATGAAGGGGAGCATGTTTCATTACCAGGTTATAAGAATGTCAGTTCCTTTTCTAGGTCTTCAAAAAATAGAGGGGGTACAATAGTTTTTGTAAAAGAAGTTTTTAAAAGTAAATGTTTAAATAAAATAAATAATATGTCCTTAGAAATGATATGTGAGGTTTCAGCTGTAAAACTTATATCATGCAATGTAATAGTTTTGTCCCTTTATCGACCTTACACTAAAGAAAAGGAGAAGTTTTTGAAATTTTTAAATGTATTAGAAAATATTCTTCAAGAAGTGATCAAATTTAAATGTGAAATTATTCTGGCTGGGGATTTTAATGTGGATTTAAATTCTAAATGTTCCAATAGTTTAGATCTTATCACTTTATGTAAAAGTTTTCACTTAAAAAGAACCATATTTGATGTAACCCGCCCTGGTAATGTAAATGAAGGTTCTTTCATTGACAATGTTTTTACTTCTCTTGACTCTTTTATGTTAGATGCTAGTACTGTACATACCATTGTTTCTGATCACAATGCAATTATTTGTAAAACACTACTACAGGGCCCAGAGAATAAGAGTAACTGTAAAAATAGCATAGTCTCACGTATTATTTCAGATCATGCATGTCAAGGTTTCAAGGGAGATCTAAAATGCTACAATTGGCTTAATACATATTCAGAAATTGACATAAATACTATGGTTAAAAATTTTCATAGCAATTTTATGGGGTTAGTTTGATAGAAATTTTCCGTTAAAGACATTTAAGTTAAGTAAAGCTAAATCAGATAATAAGTGGTTTAATATGGATCTATTTGAAACTAAAGAAAAATGTTGTATGTTATATGATATGTATAAGCAAACAAGATCATTAAAAATTAAAGAATCCTATAAATCACTCAGTAAAACATATAAACAGAAAATTAAGAAAGCCAAAATTGAATACAACAATAGTTTAATATCCAAAAGTAAAAATAAAACAAAGGCTGTGTGGTCGCTTGTTAAAAAACTATCCAACCATTCGAGAATGTCCTCAGGAATTTCAGAACTTACAGCTGAGGGATTCAATAAGTTTTTTATATCAAGAGTCAACGAAATTGCAAAAAACATACGGATAAATCATCATGAACCTGATTTCACTTTTTTTCTTGGAAAAGTAGATATGAGACAGCATATTTTTGATTTTAGATTTGTGTCGGTTGAAGAAGTTTTTAAAACTATTAATAACTTACGTACAAGTAAATGTTTGGATATCTATGGAATGAATTCAATTATTCTTAAACACGCTTCTTTTAGTATTTGTGAAGTATTGACCACGATATTTAATAGGATGATAGAAAACGGTGTATACCCAACAGTACTTAAAAAAATTAAAGTGGTTCCAGTTCCCAAGAAAAATAATGATAGTTATGAAAGCTTCAGACCAATATCAATTGTACCAACCCTATCGAAGTTGTTTGAATTACTAATGTATAACCAAGTGTATGAATACTTTGAAAGTAATAACATGTTTACTGATAGGCAGTTTGGGTTTCGCTCTGGGAAGAGCACAAATGATGCTGTTGTTAGTTTAGTTATAGATGTGGTTAAAAATATAGAGAACAAAAGATTGGTTTGCTTTCGCTCTTTTGACATGTCAAAAGCATTTGATACTGTTAATCACAACATATTAATACACAAATTAAAATTTTATGGTTTTCAAGACAATTTAATTAATCTTATCAATTCGTATTTAAAAAATAGAGAACAATTTGTTCGTTTCAAAAATGAGTTATCTCTTGGAAAAAATATAGACGTTGGTGTTCCTCAGGGATCTTCTTTAGGGCCACTGCTATTTAATATCTATATCAATGATCTGCCATACAATTTGATAGGTGAAAACATCAATAGTTTTCTTTACGCTGATGACCTAGGCTTGAATGTTTGTTCTGAATCTAGAGATCAAATGAATCACATCCTGCAAAATGCTACGGATCTGATTTATCAGTGGTGTAATGCAAATAGATTATGCCTAAATCTAAATAAATTGCAAGATTTAGAAATTTGTTTCTCAAATAGGCAGCCTCTATTAAATGAGGTAAAACCTTTAAAATTTCTTGGAATTAATCTAAATGCAAAACTAGATTGGAAGGATCACATTGACATAACCTCAACCAAAATGTCGAAAGGTGTATACTGCTTAAGAAGATTAAAAGGTTGTGTACACAAGATGTTTTGATAACAGTGTATTATGCACAGATACATAGTTTATTGAGTTACGGAATATTGGTGTGGGGTTTCCAATCATATACCAAAAAGTTATTTAAATTGCAAAAAAGAGCGATAAGGCTTGTAAGTGGTGTACGCTCTAGAACTCACTGTAAACCTATATTTAAACATTTCAAAATTTTAACTTTGCCTGCAATATATATTCTTCAAGTTCTGTTAAAAAATCAATGAAATGTTCTCAGAAAATTCAAATAGACATAATTATGAAACCAGATTTAAAAACAACTTGCAAACAGTGCTCTGTAAATACTCAGAGTCAAACAAACATTCAATACATGGCAGCTAAATTGTTTAATAATTTATCAGTGGAGTCTCGGGAGTTGTCCTTGAACACTTTCAAATCAAAATTGAAAACATATTTAATACAAAAATGCCCATATACAGTGGAGGATTTTTTTACATGTCAAAATATTTCTTTTTAATTGTGCCTGTATTTATATATTTATATATTTTTTAATACTAGAACTTATTATATTGATTTATTACATCTAAGTATTCATTTGCTGTATTAATTTATGTATTTTATGACGATTGTTAAAACATTGTGAAATGTCTACAACAATAAATTGATTTGATTTTTTTTATTTTTTTTTTATTTTACTACAGTATGAACAATATGTTTTTTAGATCTAAAATCCTATTTTTTTCTCTTTTGAACAATTCAATTTTCCAAACAATCTTTGTAATCCTTAAATGGCATATAATTCATCACTACTGTTTTTAAACATCTGCAGAACTTAATTTTTTAGTTGCATACATACTACTATTGATTATAACAAATAGAGTTTTTAAAACAACAAGAACAGATAATCACACCATAATGTAACATGCTTAAAAGGCATGCTTTTAGGTATATGCCTAAAAATGCAATTCCATGCAACTACAGTATTAAGATATCAAAAGTATTTTCAACAGTCCTTTAGACAATTTGAAAAGTCACATTTATTGTGTCGTTGAACATGAGAGGGTCAGACCACATCAAAACATCCAAAGCTGGATATTAAATAATGATAGTGAATGAAAGATTTATCTCAGAAATATATCTGAGTAAAAGATGCAAAATATCCAACTTAAGATATAAAAAGTTGAATTTATTAGGTGAGAATAAAAAAGGATTATAAACCCTTTCCACTAAAGTTTACAAAATGCCATATCACTATTTTAAATTGATGTAAATGAGTGATTATCAGAGACATGATTCAAAGAAAACACGTGGTACCTAGGTTCACAGTTCACAGTCCACTGCATGTTAGAATATTCCGCAAAATTCTATAAATTGCAAAAACTTAACTAGCAGGAGAGCGGAGATTAGTAAGAACCAT
Source organism: Macrosteles quadrilineatus (assembly GCF_028750875.1). Classification (NCBI taxonomy): domain Eukaryota; kingdom Metazoa; phylum Arthropoda; class Insecta; order Hemiptera; family Cicadellidae; genus Macrosteles; species Macrosteles quadrilineatus. Next base: position 21,821,290 of record NW_026542600.1, read on the forward strand.
AATTGAAGAAAGTCTCTGTTAAAAAAAATCAACTTCAAACTAAATAGATTTGAAAGAAAATTTGAGCGAGTACCAGGAGCGCTGAAGATACTAGGAATCAAAATCGACGGATTCAAAAGTGCGCGCAAAAAAAATCTACTCCAAACAAAATAGATTTGAAAGAAAATTCGAGCGAGTATCAGGAGAGCTGAAGATACTAGGAAACTGAATCGGCGGAGACAAAAGCGCGCGCAAATGGAGATAAAGAAGTGTAAACAACAATGGCTGACGATGTAAACAGACGCGGCGACCCGCAGGTCGGGGAATCCCCGATAACGGATAACGCCGGAATGCGATTAGCACTATCGGCTGATTACTGGAGGTCAGGGGTCAAGGATTGTAAACAATAAACAAGGTATGGCTTCGCGGGGGGCAATACTTAACTTACTTCCGTATACTTCACTACTAATAGGGACTCGAATATAAAACTATTTTAACTTATTTTAATTAGTGGAGGACCTTGAAAAAAGCCTGCTGAACATGGCATGATAAGTGATAGACGGAGTGACTGTGAGCTAGTAGGCAAAAATAATTCAAATATTCAACGACTTGCATCACAACTACCTAGGTGGTGAGAGGTGTTAGATTATAACATACCAATTACAGTAGTGTGGACTGGAATATAAAACTATTTTTACTTATAATAATTACTGGAGGACCTTGAAAAAATCCTACTGAACATGGCGTGATAAGTGATAGACGGAGAAACGGTGAGCTAATAGAGAAAATAATTCAAATATTCAACGACTTGCATCACAACTACCTAGGTGGTGAGAGGTGTTAGATTATAACATATCAATTACAGTAATAGGGACTCGAATATAAAACTATTTTAACTTATTTTAATTACTGGAGGACATTGAAAAAAGCCTGTTGAACATGGCATGATAAGTGATAGACGGAGAGACTGTGAGCTAGTAGGCCAAAATAAATCTAATATTCAACGACTTGCATCACAACTACCTAGGTGGTGAGAGAAGTTAGATTATATCATATCAATTGCAGTAATAGGGACTAGAATATAAAACTAGTTTAACTTATTTTAATTACTGGAGGACCTTGAAAAAAGCCTGCTGAACATGGCATGATAAGTGATAGACGGAGTGACTGTGAGCTAGTAGGCAAAAATAATTCTAATATTCAACGACTTGCATCACAACTACCTAGGTGGTGAGAGATGTTAGATTATAATTTATCAATTACAGTAATGTGGACTGGAATATAAAACTATTTTTACTTATATTAATAACTGGAGGACCTTGAAAAAATCCTGCTGAACATGGCGTGATAAGTGATAGACGGAGAAACGGTGAGCTAATAGAGAAAATAATTCAAATATTCAACGACTTGCATCACAACTAGGCCTACCTAGGTGGTGAGAGGTGTTAGATTATAACATATCAATTACAGTAATGTGGACTGGAATACTAAACTATTTTTACTTATATTAATTACTGGAGGACCTTGAAAAAATCCTACTGAACATGGCGTGATAAGTGATAGACGGAGAAACGGTGAGCTAATAGAGAAAATAATTCAAATATTCAACGACTTGCATCACAACTATCTAGGTGGTGAGAGGTGTTAGATTAAAACATATCAATTACAGTAATAAGGTCTGGAATATAAAACTATAATTACCTATTTTTATTACTGGAGGACCTTGAAAAAAGCCTGCTGAACATGGCATGATAAGTGATAGACGGAGTGACTGTGAGCTAGTAGGCCAAAATAATTCTAATATTCAACGACTTGCATCACAACTACCTAGGTGGTGAGAGGTGTTAGATTAAAACATATCAATTACAGTAATAAGGTCTGGAATATAAAACTATAATTACCTATTTTTATTACTGGAGGACCTTGAAAAAAGCCTGCTTAAAATGGCGCGATAAGTGATAGACGGAGCCCAACAATTATTCTCTATTAGGAGACGGTACTCAAGTACGAGTACCGATAACGTGCCCAGCATGTCATGCCATTGTGGACCAAAAAGTTAGGTTTTTTTAATTAAACTAATTTATGTTTTAAATATTTTAATTTACCCAATTATAATCTAACTGCTTCCATGATCTATGTTATTTCAATTTTACAGTCACTCACATATAAATACGGAAAACACTATATTCTGTAATATTATTCGTTAAGCATCTACATGCTGAAGCAACACTCTTTCCCATTTTGAAATGCATAATCCCATATGTATAATAATTTGTTTATCTTATGATGGCGGCTAAGGGATGAAAGCGTCCTAAAATAGTCTACTAGGCTAGAAACTTATTATCTTGCATTCGCTTTGTATTGATTTTGTACATATTGTATAGTTTTGTATTAAATTGTTTTAAAACGTGGAAAGTCTAATGTCATAGAAATAAATTGTTTTATGTTTCTTTTGCATTTATTGTGCGTATACATTGTATAGTTTCATAACAAAGTGTGTATCGAAATTTTCCTCCGATTTTAATATTTTATTATATACCTTTCCTAAGAAACCTAACAAAAGTCTAAGGGAAGCTATGTTCAAGTTGACCTGATGCATGTTGAAATTATTTATTTATTTATTTATTCCAACGGCAATATCACCAATTTACAATGTGGATTCAAGAATCCTATGTGGTAACAACATGCATTTTAACAGAAAACTTAACAACTAACTTAAATCTATGGAAGGAGCAGAGCAACATTGGTAACAGGAAATATAATCTTAACTAGGAAAGCAATAATTTAACAATAAAGTTAAAAATAATTGTGAAAAAGCAATAACAAAGGTAAGAATTTGGACTGACAATACAGTTAAACAATCGATCAGCAAAAGCAAGGTAAATCTTTGGCTAGGAAAGCTATAATATAACAATGAGGTCGAAATAGAATCCATTCATGAAATTCATTCATTAATAGTTGATGTATTTTAGTGAATGATTCTTATAAGTGGCAAGGCAACGGCTTGGTTACGGGACCATTATAGATTATATTTTGAATCTTAAAAAGAATGTAAAATGTACACACTACATGAGTATAAATATAAACGACTGGTGTTTGTTACTTCTAAGACCCCTAAAATGAAAAAACTTGAAATTGTTCCCCGCCTAGGTCTTACTGTAACGCCTGCGGTAAAAGCTGCTTGCTTATGGAGAAATTCGGTAAAATTTTGATATTAAATACCAGTTTTATTCAAGATTAAAAGGGTTTCCTCTGCAATAAGTTATTATCCTACAAAAATAGTAGCACTTCGGCTAACAACCTCGTTCATTGTTTGTAGAAATCTTTGTAGGTTTCCTTCATTATAAAGACTAAATGATAAAGATAGTAAATTCTAAAAAAAAACATCTCTACTACGCTTTGCCTACTACCTCACCGTCTTTCCGTCTATTACTTATCGCGCCATATTCAGCAGGCTTTTTTCAAGGTCCTCCAGTAATTAAAATAAGTTAAAATAGTTTTATATTCTAGTCCCTATTACTGTAATTGATATGATATACTCACCACCTAGGTAGTTGTGATGCAAGTCGTTGAATATTAGAATTATTTTTGCCTACTAGCTCACAGTCACTCTGTCTATCACTTATCATGCCATGTTCAGCAGGCTTTTTTCAAGGTCCTCCAGTAATTAAAATAAGTTAAAATAGTTTTATATTCAAGTCCCTATTACTGTAATTGATATGATATAATCTAACACCTCTCACCACCTAGGTAGTTGTGATGCAAGTCGTTGAATATTAGAATTATTTTTGCCTACTAGCTCACCGGTTCTCCGGTCTATCACTTATCACGCCATGTTCAGCAGGATTTTTTCAAGGTCCTCCAGTTATTAAAATAAGTTATAATAGTTTTATATTCCAGTCCACATATAAAACACATATTGGTATGTTATACTCTAACACCTCTCACCACCTAGGTAGTTGTGATGCAAGTCGTTGAATATTTGAATTATTTTCTCTATTAGCTCACCGTTTCTCCGACTATCACTTATCACGCCATGTTCAGCAGGATTTTTTCAAGGTCCTCCAGTTATTAAAATAAGTAAAAATAGTTTTATATTCCAGTCCACATTACTGTAATTGATATGATATAATCTAACACCTCTCACCACCTAGGTAGTTGTGATGCAAGTCGTTGAATATTAGAATTATTTTTGCCTACTAGCTCACCGGTTCTCCGGTCTATCACTTATCACGCCATGTTCAGCAGGATTTTTTCAAGGTCCTCCAGTTATTAAAATAAGTTATAATAGTTTTATATTCCAGTCCACATTACTGTAATTGGTATGTTATAATCTAACACCTCTCACCACCTAGGTAGTTGTGATGCAAGTCGTTGAATATTTGAATTATTTTCTCTATTAGCTCACCGTTTCTCCGACTATCACTTATCACGCCATGTTCAGCAGGATTTTTTCAAGGTCCTCCAGATATTAATATAAGTAAAAATAGTTTTATATTCCAGTCCACATTACTGTAATTGATATGATATAATCTAACACCTCTCACCACCTAGGTACTTGTGATGCAAGTCGTTGAATATTAGAATTATTTTTGCCTACTAGCTCACAGTCTCTCCGTCTATCACTTATCATGCCATGTTCAGCATGCTTTTTTCAATGTCCTCCAGTAATTAAAATAAGTTATAATAGTTTTATTTTCCAGTCCACATTACTGTAATTGATATGTTATAATCTAACACCTCTCAACACCTAGGTAGTTGTGATGCAAGTCGTTGAATATTTGAATTATTTTCTCTATTAGCTCACCGTTTCTCCGTATATCACTTATCACGCCAAGCTCGGTAGGTTTTGTGAAAGCTCCTATATGAATTGGTCTGATACAAAAATTGATTGATAAAAAAATTGTCTGATACAATTGGTCTGATTGTGCTTATATCATTTTGAACAAAATTTAACATGTCCGAGTTTGAAGGATCACAGTTACTTTTTTGATACAACATTTACTGGAACCATATATATTTTTCAAAACTTATTGCCTTGTTGCCAGGGAAGTTTTAAATACTAGTCGTTAGCAAGGAAGTCAAGGACGCTATAATACAATTTTTTAAATTTAATTCTTACATTTATTTTATAATTAAATTATATATTTAATGAAGATAATTGATACATCAATTGATTATTCTTTTAATTGATTAAGTTTTAAGATGCTTTTTTAAGATGATTGGAAATAATAACTGCAGTTTATGGAGATTATTAAAAAAAACCACTTCAGCAAATCTACAGACTAAGCGAATTCCCATTTACCCGGCTTGATTTCTTAAAATATTCCCTACAAATAGTCAGATTTATTCAATTTTTAAATAACATTAATTTTAGTGAGTAGGTTTGCTGCTACTGCTACGGGGAAGATATTGAGCAGTGTTTTCTTATTACAAATGATGATAGCTTAGTATAAAATAAACAAAATTGCCAAATTTGATTATGTCCATAAACAAGCTAACAACAACAGTCATGGGAATTTTAAATTTATATATTTATTTATTATCTCCGTAACCGTTGGGCATACAACAACGCTTCAATATACAAAATTATTTCTTTTTAAGCTCTACAAAATGGTTTGGAGAGAAATCTCGAAACTTTTTGGGTTAAAAAATGGGAAAAAAAATTTTTACTCCATAATACACCCCCGTTTCCATAGTTTGATTATGCTGGTTCGTGAACTCGTTCGAATAAAACGTAGGTTTACACGTTTGTACCAAAATTTCATCAAAATCTGATCATATATAAATATAGGCTCGAATTTGAACGGATGGTTTTTTGGCCTCTGGGGACGTCGAAACGAAAAAGTAAATCGGTCCTGGATCTAGTCTTACCTTGAGATCTACGGTAATAGCTTATTCCCTATATGGGAAATTTGCTAAAAGCCAGATCTTATTTTGAGCTTTACATATTTGAATCACTTTTGTATCTGTAGCACCCTCCCAAACATTAAGCTAGGGCGTTTACCTGAAATAGGAATGTTCTCCGAGGGTCGGGGTCGGGCGCATACTTTAGAGCTGAAGTTTCCCTAACCCTCCATAACATTACGCAGGTTTGCTAATCTGCCATTGGAATGATCTCCGAAAGTTTGCATGCTTACATAAAAAATATTTAATTTGAACTAATTTCTTATCATCTCTACTGCGTGTGTGAAGTTATGTTGGCAAGCTCAACGCCTTTACTAAAACACCAGGTCAAATTTTAACCAAAATAAATTAATAATAAGTAATAATCAACGAAATAGTTGGTAACAGTTAGTAAAAAGTTCATTATATCGTCACTGACATAATTATACACACATAGTATTTTCAAAGGTATCGTTATTCTAGAGTCTAGATAGAGGTCGAGGTCTACTTGATTTTGGATTCAGCTCTGTTTGCCCTCGGCCTGTCGTAAATCATAGGGGCAAAAAACCATGTCGTCAGATAGGTTCGTCAGCTAAATTCAGCCTGGTCAACTCATGGTGTCTGTCTATATCAGAGTCCCTTTCCCGCGTGATCTTTCAAAGTGAATAGTTGACTTTTAAAGGTTATCTTTCAATTAAAATTTACCCGGTTGCTTCCTGTCTAACTTTATGTGTTCTGGTATACAGGTAACAAAATTCTAATATGTAATATCTAATTAATCTACCTTTTTCCTTTCAAATTTCCTGTCAATCAAATATCTTTATTTACTAATTTTCATTCAAAACAAAATCACATTCTGTTACAAAACACCATATTCACACACACGGCTGGACCTGTCACAGGTCTCCATGGCACACAGTCAGGTGGATTTAGGTAATCAACATGAAATAGACTTAGCAGTATCTACTATTTTACCACAAAATGAAAACGTGTCAAATGAACTCAAAAGGCCCCTCAGTGATGCAGGTTCAATATCACCGCACAACACAAAAAAGATCCATTCAGAAGAGACCAGATATAGCCCCCAAAATAAAGGGCCCTTCGAGGTCATTATTATGAAAGAGGATAAAACCAAAATAAGCCCTTTCACAATAGGAAAAATACTTAAATCAAATAACAAAATAAACTCAGTACGAAGATCTGGTTGTAATGTAACTATTACATGCCAAGACTACAAATCTGCAAATGATCTATTGTTTTGTAGCAGTCTAAAAGGGTATAAGGTATTTATACCTAGACTAAGAATACACTCTGTTGGAGTAATTAACATAGATCGAGATATATCTGAGGATGAGTTCCTCGCTGATGCAGTTAGCGAATTTCCTTTTGTCGCTGCTGATAGAATCAAAAGAAAGGTAAATGAAGAACTTAAAGATACATACTTCATGAAAGTTACATTTAACTCGGATTCTCTACCAAGAGAGGTTAAATTAAATCATGTAATAATGAATGTAGAACCATACATTATTCCAGTGAAGCAATGCTTCAGGTGTTTTTCTTATGGTCATGTAGCCTCCAGCCCCTGCAATAAAGCTCGCATTTGCAGAAATTGCAGTGAAAATTTCCACGATGGTGAGTGTATCAGCATCCTTAAATGCGTCCACTGCAACGCAGAACACAGCAGCACATCAAAAAAATGCCCCGAGTACATCAGACAACTTAAAAATCACATGAGCATTAACAGACTGGACTATTTCACCGCAAGCAAAGACTTCCCTATTACTTACAAAGCAAATAACCAAGTTAAACACAATTTAATACCAGTAACATCCTACTCACAAGCGGCTAAATTTGGCATAAACACCAGAGACACAGAAGACTTTCCTGCCCTAAATAAAAAAGTAATACTTAGGCATCCTAATAGAACAAAATTGGAGAATAACGCATGGCCAGTGACACGCAACCAATATGAGATCCTAAGTACCGGTAACTTTGAAGAAGAAAATGTTAGGCCTACACAAAACCCAAATCAGGAACAGAACATTTGGCGTAACCCCTACAACAGGCAAATAAAGACGGATAAACTCAGATTTCATCAAGGCAACGACCACACATACAGCTCACGTCGACAAACAACATCTTTACAAAATAAGGAAAAGACAAAAACAAAACCCAAAACAATTGACATCCCCACCTCTGACCGAACCTGGTTATCCAGGACCCTCAGGGCTAAATAGAGCAACATAAAATATCACTCAAAGAATGTAACAATATGGAAAACATAGATGAACTATTTCAACAACACCTGCATGATTACATTTTTGATAATGAAGACGAACCTAACTTCAATTACAGCAAAGCCGCTGCGACAAAGTTTAAAGAAAAAGGCAACTACAACACTCAAGAACAATAAGGAATTTAAATAAATAGGCCTATCAAATTAGACCATAAAAAATGGCAACAAAATTTAATGTTAAGGATTTAAATATTTTACAATGGAATGCACGGTCAATTTCCAAAATGGCCTGAATTAATGCACATATTTGATACAAGCAACATACATGTTGGTATAATACAAGAGACTTGGCTTGGAAAAAATGATAAACTAACACATAAAAAATTCCACATTTTAAGAACTGACAGAAATGATGGATATGGCGGTATCACTTTCATTTTACACAAATCACCAGGCCCGCCGAGAGGGGGGGGGCCAGCGGGGGCATTGCCCAGGGGCCCGGGCCCGGGCCGGGCCTGGTCTAAAATGTAGTATGTAGTATAAGTAGCTATAACGTAATAATATAATAGAGAATATTGCTGAACGTACTTTTTCAATAATTTCACAATCCATGTTGTATTTAAAATAAAACATTTTTAACGTCTTATTGATGATTTATGATGAAGATTTATTGATGATAATTGTTACAAAAGTTTTAAGTTTAAGGCTTATTGCGTAAGCTGTGGGGCACTGGCACTAATGTCTAATGTGATATTATTACCGACCGCGACGCACGACGGGTGACCATAGAATTTAAACAAACACGGTGTTTATTTAAATTCCAGGCGGGTGACGCTCGCTACGATTCGTAGGATTGTATACCCGCCACGGGCAATTTCAGTTTCAGCCTGAGGGAAAAAAGGGAAATTTCGGGCTTTGGCGAGGGAGGAACTGTCGAAGCGAAGTGGAAACACTGTTTTAGTAGTGTCAGTTCGTTGTTTTGATTGTGCAGTGAGTGAGGTTAATGTTCTGTTCTGCTGTTTACCGTGTGAGAAGTGGCGTTGCCGGCGTTGGTTTTTCTAAGCTTGTTTTGTTGTGAAATGACGATCGTTCTGTGTATAGGCCTAGTTTATTAATTGAAAAACTTTGCGTTTCTGAGAGTTTTGTAACTACAACTACAACTGTAATACAACTGTCCGGTAACCCACAGTGAACGTGTTAACAGCAATAAACAGTATTTAAGTATGAAAATATAGATATCTCTAACTAGCTTCTTATTTAAAAAGCTAGAGATCTTTAAATAACAGATCTCTTTCGAAAAAAAAGAAAAGTCCTTTATGGCCTTAAAAATGTATTTAAACTCTGAGATTGTGTGATAAGTGCTATTAATAAGTTTAAGACCATCAACCGCCGCGCCGGCGCCGTTGCGTTTGGGGGATGGGGGAGTGGAGTGGGCCCGCGGAACGATTGCCCAGAGGCCCGAGATTTCTCTCTGCGGGCCTGCAAATCACTAGATTATAAGATAATAAAAGAAATAAATACAAATTCAATTCAACTAATGGCTATCGATTTAAGCAACATCAACATACCGATTACAATTTTCAATATACCTATATTGTACGAATACCAAAATTCAACCAAATTTCTGGTCTGACAATATATTCTGCTATGACAGTGGTAATGTCATTATATGTGGTGATATGAATGCACACCATACCCTTTGGAATTGTGCAAAAAATAACACTAGGGGTAGTGACATTGTAAAACATTACACTAAATCAATGTTCATATTAAATGATGAATCTTAAACAACTACTTCCACATTAAATGGACAGCAATCTGTAATTGACCTCAGTTTTGCAACACCAGCTATACATAGGAAAATAGGAAAATGGGTAGTTGGGACGGATCCCATGGGAAGTAATCATTTCCCAATATTTATGACCATTAATTTAAGTAATATAAATTATTGTAAAAACCCACATATAAACAATACCAAACAAAACTACAAGAAAGCAAACTGGACCTTATATGTTGAGTTAATTAATAAAGAATTAGAAGCCATAAAAAAATTATCTCACAAAGATCAAGGTGTTGAACTGATAAACATGATAAACAGAGCTGCAGATAAGTCTATTCCATATGTTAAATCAAACTTCAGCGACCCAAATAAAGATAATTTCCAAACAAAGCGTTGGTGGACAAATGAGTGCTCAAAAGCAGTAGCACTAAGGAGGCTAGAATTCAAAAAATTTAAATTAAATATGACACATGAAAACTACAATAATTACCATAAAGCACAGTTAAGAGCTAAAGAGACTATTCAGGATGCAAAGAAACAAGGATGGATTAAAACATGCCAAACAATAAGTGAGAAAAAATCATCACAACACGCATGGAAAGTTGTAAGAAAGTTTGAAAAACATGGACAAAAACTTTGAAAGTGTGATGGAAAATAACTCTGATTTATGTGACAGATTCATGAAACACATAGTACCTGACTACGTATCGCAAGCTCCTGAAATTATTCAACCTAATATTATTGAGACTAATCATTTACTGGAACAAGATTTTAGCCTAAAGGAACTATTAGGAGCAATCGAGCTAAAAAAAGAGAGATACTGCACCTGGAGTGGATAACATAGCATATTCTATGATAAAAAAAACTACCAATAGAGGCATTAGAATTTCTGTTATCAGTTTATAATAAGATATGGAACAACAAAATTGAAATACCAGAGGGATGGAAACATTTTAAAATTATAGCCCTTCTAAAACCTAACCAAAATAAAAATGAAGAAAAGGCGTATAGGCCAATTTCATTGATTCCTTGCATATTAAAAGTCATGAATTTAATGGTCAAAAATAGACTAGAATGGCTAGTGGAAAATATGCAAATTGTGCCCAACTCACAGTACGGTTTTCGTAAAGGCAGGGGATGTGGAGACTATTTGATTAGTTTGATGTCCGATATATATACATCCTCTTCTCTCAATGAAACAACCATATTGACATCACTAGACATTTCAAAAGCCTATGATAAAGTTTAAATACCTGAGCTACTAATCAAAATGTTCAAATTCGGAATACCAAACAAATTCATCCTACATTGTCATAAATTTTTGACGAACAGAACATTAACCTTATTCTTTCCAGAACATAGTCACTCTAGGCTTACAAATAGAGGGATCTTCAAGGAAGTGTGTTGAGCCCTACCCTATTTAACATATATATATATATCTGAAATAAATAAGCAACTTCCGCCATCAACAAAATCCATCCAATTTGCTGATGATGTTGCGCTATATACATCAAATAAAGATATTGACACTGCCCACGATAATATGCAAGAAGCTCAAGAACTATTGATTCCCTACATCTTAAATTAAACCCAGACAAATGTAAAACAATGTACATCACAAGAAAGAGAAAGCAATACAACTTCCAAGGTTTTAATCTAGCAAACAAAACTATTCAAATTATTCCAGTCACAGAAATAAGACTTCTCGGAATTACTATTGATAACAAACTTTCATTTAAAGCTCATATTGAAAACATTCCTTGCAAAGGAATCAAAGATTTAAACATAATAAAATCACTAGCGTGTGGCAGAAAAGGTACTCACCCAGACTTTCTCCTGCAAATCTACCAAAGTTTAGTGAGATCAAAATTTGATTATTGCTGCCATATCTTTGGACACATTGCAAAAAACACTTAACATAAACAGGACATAATACAGAACCAAGCTCTACGAATCATCACTGGAGCCTTTAAAACAACACCTATCATAGGTCTTCAAACAGAATGTTCAACACTTCCACTCAAGATTAGAAGAAATATTTTGACAGAACGTATCACGTACAAGATACTATGCAACTCTGAACATTCATCACATTACAAAATTATTTATCTAAACCTACTCACAAATATCAATAAATTTTGGAAGAAAAGGGCTAAACCAAGCTTCATAAACTGTATTAATGACATATCATCTGAACTTGACATATGGAATGAGGAAAGGGACATCTACCCAAAATATTATAATTTTACAATACCAACACAAATAATGAGGAGCAACCTTAATTGTAAACACAACATTGAAATCTGTGACATAAATAAGAAAAATAACAACCCAGAAGTAATCAAACAAATGTTTTATTGGGATATGGACATAACCTATAAGGACTTTGTTGTTGTTTACACTGACGGTTCCAAAACAGTAGAAGGAGTCGGCGCGGCTGTCATGATTCCATCTGCAGACATTGTTGAAAAATACAGTATAAACAAAATTTTTTCAAGCTATTCAGCGGAACTAATAGCAATCTTCAAAGCCATCGAGCTTATTAAACAACTTGAAGGATTCAACTTTGTAATATGTACTGACTCACAATCGTCGATTAGAGCCCTAGAGAGTACGTATAATGGAATTGAGAAGACAGATTAACGTCAGAAATTATTTATCTTGCTATTGAATGTGAGAAAAATATAATCTTCAAATGGATACCAGGACATTGCGGTATACTACACAATGAATTAGTTGATCAATTAGCAAAAAAAGCAATATCAGAAGGAATCACATTACAAAACATACAAATACCAATCGAGGATTTTAAAACCCCCAGGCAATCCCATTACGTAGAAATATATAATAAAACTTTCCTGGAAACAAACAAGGCAAATTGGTACAAAAAATCCAAAATGAGTACAAAAAGATCCCCTGGTTTAGAAACACCAAAATGAATAGATTCGATCTTATTAACATTTTTAGAACTAGATTTGGTCACGCAAACGTAAACAATAGCCTGCATAAAATCAAAAAGTATTTCACACCACTTTTTATGAACTGCATGGATAACAAAGTTGAAACAATAGAACACATATTGCTAGAATGTCCACAGCATAGTTACGCAAGAATAGCATGCTTTAAAAAAATAAAAAAAAGATAACCGACAGGAAAAATAGACAAATTATCACCTTGACAGATCTAATGAAGACCGAAGACCTAGAGATATACAAAGAGTTAAATGCATTCCTTCGCATGATTAAAAGACCTCTTTAAAGACAAAACACACTGACACACTCAAAACAAACCTAAATGTTTCTAGTGTGTTCCTGGCTGGTGGGTTCTTCATTCCGCGGTCTTATCCCCTTTCGGGTTAGGAAAGTCTGCTTGATAGACCCCAAGCAGTGAAGACACTCAACCCTGACCTTCCTCAAAATCCCATCTTACCACAGAAATATCCCAATCTTTTTGAAAAACAAATAACAAAATAATATAACCATGTGTGAATAGTAACTATGCTAACAAAATTATTGACAATTAACCATGTGACTAACAAACTGTTTCAGATGACAATACTAACCTGAAGGAAGCAACCGAAATAAAAAAGTTATATTTAAAATACTGAACCACGCGGCTGCATTGTTTTAACCGAGCAAAGCCGGCCGTTTTTGGCAAAATAGAAAAAAAAAAAAAATCAGAGTCAGAGAGGATCACACACTGCCTGCAGTAAGGTCAATACTCAATAGCTAAACTCAAACTCAAATCAAATCTGCCATCAGTGCCATCTGCCCCATGTGCTTCGATTTGTATGTTTTCTACGCCAATATCAATTAACAATTGAATAATTGCTACGTTTTGAAAGGGAACAATCCACACCCTGGACTTTTTACCATCTAATAACGTCGACCTTTTTGTCAGTTAGGCCTAGCTTTATTAAGTGAATTCATGACCCGATGGCAAATGGAATCTGGGTCTGGAAACTAGGCCTATCTCGCTTAGATTCGAATCAGATACCTACGGAATTGAAGCCGAGCACTTCGGCTACTCGCTGTTTCTCTCGGCATTTTAATTGAAGAAATTTTGGCAGTTTTTGTTGGTTTACTTCATCAAAATGGATCAAGGTACAGTAAGACAAGTTCTATCTGTTTAAGTATGTGTTAACTCTTGTCTTAAGGTTTCAAAGGGGATTAATTTGAGTAGGCCTACCTAAGTAATACAAAATTAGTTCCAAAGTAGGAACTAAATTGGCTTCATAATCATAGTAATTTGGATTGCTACTTTAAATTATCCCAACATCTGCTAGGCCTAGTTAAGGCAATTGGCCTAAACCATTAAATTATAGCATGTTGAACAAAAGAAAATTTATTTTGTGCACTAGGCCTAGGATAGCCTAGGCTTAAATATACTTGATTTCATGAAGTTTGAGACACTTGCACGGACGCAAAAAAAATGCCTTCAAAAGGGGTATGGTGGGCTGTCGATACAAATTGCCACATAAGTTTCCTTTGGCCTATTCAGTCAATCAAAAATCGAGATGCTAGCCTACTGGCCTTTCCTCTCCTTCTCTTAAACCATTACTTTGCCTGGTGACCTATCTATTAGACCTTGGTCTAGACATTTGATATAGGCTATCTCTTTACCACGTTGACTGCTAACCATACGTTTACACGCTGTGTTGTAATGCACAGGTCATCCATGGAACCGTGTTGCTCTAAAGCCAACTAGCCATACTCAGTGTGGGACAGCTTTCTTCCAGGGGCTTTATCGAGCCAGTTTATTGAGTCCTCTAACCCTCCAGTACACGTGCCGCGGACTCAGAGTCTGCACATTTGGAAAAGCGTGCCGAAATAAGTGAATCTATGAGCGAATGACATGACGTGCTATTTACCTTCTGAAAGTTAGACAAACTATCATTTTAGCCTTTATTTATATAAAAACGTATTAAACCCATTTATAATCAATCAAATTGCACATTAAAAACTCTTACTTTATATATTAAAAAAATATATAGCAAACAAAAAACCACCATAGGTGGCCCACGTAGCTTCCCCGTTCCGTGGAATCTCCCACGTGAGCAGTGACACCCGGAGCCAGGCTTCTTGCTACGCTACTCTTCAGGTTTCAACGGATTAATAGGGTTGAGCAGGGGAGGTTTGAGAGCAAAATAATGTTCAATCGGTTCCTAGAAAGGGGCACAAAAGTAGGCCTTACTTGCTGTTCCTTGTAAAACTGCAGGTTGGCGATAACACATAAAAAAAAACAAAAACAAATGTGCCCGGTGGAAAACTCTAGGGGAACGTAACTTTCCGCAGTGTGAGGGTAACGGCTGGGTGCACTCAATCAGCCAATCCCTGTCTCTGAGCCCGGAAGGTATGGTTATGTAGAGTGTGGGGGGTTTCCTCTGGAACCTCAATTGAGTTAAGGGTGTCGCCACCTTTGGTGGATAGGTTCATCCGGGCGGGTCGCACTTCTAAGCCCGCCTCCTTTTGGGAAACCCGAGGGCCTGGCAGTGATGTTGGGCTTGATGGGGAAACCAAGTAGATCAGGTGTTGGGATCAAGCCCGCTAGGGGTATCTGGGGATCTATCGCCCTGGGTATCCCTGATTTCCCAGCAATGGGATGGCCTTGATCGGGTAGTGGTGGAATAGGGGGGTGGGGGTTCCCCCGTCAGCTTGCTGGCGAACCCCTTCCTCCTGGCTTTGATGGCGGGTTTTGGCCTGTCAAGGATTGGATAGGTCCCGAGTGTTGCTTGCACTAAATGCGTCAGGGCATTTCATTATGGGCCTTCAGGTTTTCTACCTAGGCTGGTTTCAGGTGGAGTGACGCTTAAAACCAAGTAGCCGGTATCCCTGGTTAGGATTGAGGGGCAACCATCTTTCTGAAGGGTTGCTTCGGCAGCCGGTGAGCCGGTGAGTGCGTATGCTCCGACCTACACCATGGGGCCCGGGTATGTTTAATTATAGGTACCGGGTTTGTAGTTGAGGGGCTTCGGCTCTTTCGACAAAACAAAATGGAAATGGAATGGTGGAAAGCTCCGTCACATATGGAGGGTTAAGGATATATCTGAGTGAAAATGCAATCAGACACATGGGAATTCGCTTAGTCCGTATTCTAGGTTTGCTGCGGGCATTTGTCTTTGTTATTGGTATCTGCAATAATCTCTTCAATAAACCGGTTTACCATTTATTACTAATATTGCTATGACTAATCTTTTATGTGGAGACACCACAATGGTATTTTGTATGTTGCGTTAATTACTTCGATGTACAGTCGTAGGAGCTCTGTTGTATAGAGGTAATATGACCCTAGATAGAGATTGTAACTACAGGATATTACCTGTACAGTTATTGATATATGATTGCCATCAGAGACTATTCAAATTGTATTATACAGGGAGCGGCAGAAATATCTGACGGTTTTCAAGCGAGTACAGTCCGGCAGCCGAGTGGAGGGGGGTGGTGGGGAGCGGCTCATTCTCAAGGCCAAGTGACCCCATTTCAGTCGCCATGGAGCAGTGGACCGGTATACCGGTATACATCGCGCGTTTGTCGTTGAGGCGTATTTTAAAGTGGCAATTCTGTTGATACGCAACATAAGTTTCGTAGGCATTTTAATGTGGCTTGTGGGGAACCTGTCCCATCCCGAAACACCATCAAATTGTGGGTAGATACCTTTAGATCCACAGGATCAACTGCAAAACGTAGGCCTACAGGCCATCCAAGGTCAGTGAGGACGCCGGAGAACGTGGAGCGAGTGTGACAAGCTGTGCTAACAAGCTTGCATCGCCTGGCGCGTAGACAAGCTGCTGCTCTTGGCATGTCTGATCGCTCTATTCGACGAATTTTGCACTCAGACCTTCACTTTCACCCACATAAAATAGCAATCGTCCAAAAACTTCAGCTTCACGATCACGCTAATCGTCAAACATTTTCAGAGCAAATGATAGATTTGATGGATGACGAAAACATTCTTGTAATGAGTGATGAGGCCCATTTTCACCTAGATGGCTATGTAAACAAACAGAATTTTAGGTATTGGTCACATGCTATTCGTTTTGCAGTTGATCCTGTAGATCTAAAGGTATCTACCCACAATTTGTGTTTCGGGATGGGATAGGTTCCCCACAAGCCACATTAAAATGCCTACAAAACTTACGTTGCGTATCAACAACAGAATCGCCACTTACACCTCAACGACAAACGCGCGATGTATACCGGTCCACTGCTCCATGGCGACTGAAATGGGGTCACTTGGCCTTGAGAATGAGCCGCTCCCCATCACCCCCCTCCACTCGGCTGCCGGACTGTACTCGCTTGAAAACCGTCAGATATTTCTGCCGCTCCCTGTACTAGTGTGATGTTGCTCGAATTTGAGCAATTGCAAAGTATTAGGCTACATGAGTTATTTCAAAACGAATAACAGTCATATTTACAATGAGTTTAAAAGAGTCAACTCAAAGATTACCGGTGTGTAACTCAGACCATGTTTATCTTCATTATTGATTAAACCTAAAGCATTCCGCCCGGTTTTCTCCTTCTCAAAATGCCTCGCTGAACAGGCAACACAGGTCATCGATAGAGGGCCAATTGAGAACGAAAAGTCGTTTTGGGGGTGATGTTAATGCACATTTGTAACCTAATAGTTGAGATTGTCCAGGGTCAGGTACTGACTGTGATGAGTTAAGCCTATTACGCGCCACTGTTCTGTAACTGCGGTCGTTATCACGATTACGCCTCCTGTCTATGTTTTGTTGACGTCGCGTTGGAGTCATTTAAAAGAAAAAAAACAACAAATAAACCAATTAGATAGCTACACAAAACAATGATAAATGCACAAATTTAAGTTACAATCATGCTAACACAATCCGTCATAGTGACACAAAACAACGATAAATACACAAATTTAAGATACAACCATACTAACACGATCCGTCTTGGGGGTTATAATTACACTACTCAAATAGTAAATAAATGTAGGCCTACTCAATGCGTTTCATTGAATTGAAAAACAAAACAGCAATTAAATTACAGCTAATCTAAATGTAAACAATTATGTTCTTCTTAAGCATAACATGGGAACTTTTAAAGCCACTTTCAAAAATGTAAGGCCAGTTTGCAAATCTATGCGACACGCTCTTTCCAATGTGACGTCAATGGAAAACATCGGTTAAGAAATGGCGGAGGAGTTCAACCGACAAAGTTTGATGTAGCGTAATAATTATATAGGCCTAGATCGAAGTTTTGTAAATTATTGTATTTGTTTTGCAGTTTTGAAATGTACATGAATTATTATTGTGGAGATTAAAATAAAAGTTTTATCAGCAATTTGGTTAAATAAATAAATAAATCTTTATTGTCACATAACGTTTACAAAATATAGCAATGCTATAAAACAGTGTGACATTGTCAATACAGTATACAAATACCTTAAAACTAAGGAGTTATAAAAGAATAAAATAAACTAACGCTATGAAAATAGAAATAATTGTTGTAGACAAAATAGATAAACTTAAACATTGCATTTAAAATACCAAATAATTACACATCTTGATCACATAAAAACTCATCTATACTATAATATGTTTTCCTTAAAAGAAAATTAGTAAGGCTGCTCTTGAAATGCTTAGACTGTATTCTGTTTTTGAGCTCTTGAGACAATTTATTAAAAAACTTTTTGCCCATGTATGTCGGAGTTTTTTCTACTAATGAAAGACGGTGCCGCGGATATTGAAAATTATATTTAAACCTAGTATCGTACTTATGCTTGACATTTTCACTAGATAATTTTTCAAAATTTCCCTCCACCATCAAAAGTGTTTTAAAAATGGTTAAACTCGGAACAGTCATTATCCCTAATTCTTTAAAAATAGGTTTACATGATGTTCTCCAAGGAGCAAATATCATTATTCTTAAAAACCTTTTTTGTATCTTAAAAATTAAATCAATGTTTGATGCAAAGCCCCAGAATTCAATTCCATACTGAAGAATTGAATAGAAGTATGCATAATATAACATCAAACGAGTTTTTAAGTCAATTGTGTTTCTTAAACATATCATTTGATAACATGCCGAATTCAGTCTACTAATCAAATTTTCAATGCTTTTGTTCCAATTTAAATTTGAGTCTACGTACAATCCGAGAAATTTTGCATCATCTTGAACACATAAATTTTGGTCACTAAACTCTCTTGCCTGATCAGTACAAAACTTTACCAATTGGGTTTTATCTTGATTCATTTTTAAACCGTTAATATTGAACCACCGTTCCAATTCCGATAGGGCTTGTTTAACTTTGAGAGATAGTTCTGAATCATTTTTAGATTTGACAACTGCAGTTGTATCGTCGGCAAATAAAACAAGGTTGTTGGAAACATTTTTAGGCAAGTCATTTATATATAAAATAAAGAGTAAAGGTCCGAGAATTGACCCTTGGGGAACACCAACTGTAATTTTTTCCCATTCTGATATTGATTTTTCATTATTTTTAAAAATTACTGTTCTTTGAAATCGATTTGTCAAGTATGAAGTCAACCATAAAACAGATTCTTTTGAAAAGTTATAAATTTTTAGCTTTTTTAAAAGTATATCATGGTTGACACAGTCAAATGCCTTGGATAGGTCACAAAACACTCCCATTGTGGTTATACTGAAGTTTTTATTTTGAAGTTATGCCGAGGATTGTTTGTATAACACTATTGAGGTATTGCTAACCTTACTACTTTGTATATAACCCTGAAAAGCAAAAATCCTTTTAGCGAATTTCCCTATAGGGAAGTAGCTATTACCGTAGGTGGCACGGTAAGACCTAGACCTGGGACCGATTTACTTTTTCATTTTGATGTCCCCAGAGGCCAAAAACACCATTCGTTCAAATTTTTATATATGTATATATATATATATATATTTATATACTTTTGTACCCACCCGGAGAGGCAGTCACCGCGCTGGTAATTTACTCGGTGTGGCAGTCACCCACCCGAAAGCCAGTCAGCTCTCCCAAAAGCCAGTCAGGTATGGCTTCCCGTGCACTTTATACGTTTGAAAACAGCTTAACCGGTGCTGCTGCCTGTGTCGATAAGCGTAACTGCAATACCAATGCGGAGACTGTCTCATCGTGTGTTCTTGTTCTATCGTGGAGTAGTGTAGCCAGTACGGCACCCTCCTCGCCTACTTTGTAGCGGTAACACCCAGCGGTCTGTAACCTTCGTTTACTCCTTGTTACTATTTATGTTGGGATAGTGATTAAATACGTGTTAATGTTTAAACATGTTCATATTCCAAATAAAGATGATGCACCTCTAATAAGGAACTACGAATATTAATTAATTATAAATGGTTGAATCTTAAAACCTACCCGGTCATCATCCCAAATTTTAAGTTTTATTTTTTTCACCTTGAGTAGAAATTTTAGTCAATATCTCCTTTATTGACGTACAATATTTACAGTGTGTCCACGGACCGGGAAGATCGGAAATTATACGGATTTTCTTTATCTCGGGAAATATACGTGAATCTTCTCCGAGATACGGAAACTGTTTTTTTACGCTTACTAACTTTAATAACTACGAAACTACACTCGATAGATAAAAGATGTTTATAATAATTTTAATTTTACAAACAAACCATTACATGAATTCTATTTTGGGATGGATGAAAGATAAGGAAGCAACAAAAAGTGGTCACGAGTGCTAATACGGGGGGAGGGGTACACCATGACAAACGCCAGAAACGATTATTTGTTTACTTTTCAGATTCCTTATCAAATCTCTCTCTCTCTCTCCCTTTCTCTCCCTCCCTCTCTCTCACTCCCCCCCCCTCTCTCTCTCTAACGATGTACAGTTTGTGGACTTTACTGAATGGCTCGTTTTAAGATCGTATCATTACGAATCGTATCATTTTAAGATTTTCTTACACGAGAAATGCATTTTCCATTTTTAAATTTCTCAGGTACAAATTTTATGAAATAACATTATTGCATTGTTTGACAATAATATTGTACTTAGGAACTGAAATAAAATTCAGGAGGTCAGTTATCAAACATACAATAGCGTACTTAAATAACGTTAAGTATTACTAATTGACGTTAATCAAAACCAGTAGTCAATATTTAGGTTTGTTGCACTAGATTTAGACACTGCGGACTTGCATTTGCTATTTTATATTCAGGTCGGATTTATTTAAAACTAAACAAATACAAACTCATTCGTGGTCCGAAAATTCCCCTCTTCCAAGTAAGGCTATAACGGCACATTACAAAACGAGAAAGTTGAAATTCTCAGAACTCATCTGAATGTTCGTCTACCTCTTGGCGCATCCATTGCAGTGATTCAATGGTGTCAGACTCCGACCAGCTTGTCGTGTGTCGAGTGCTCGAAACTGTGCAAATTTGACTAGTAGAGTAGCAGTCATCTTCTATAGAAATAAAATTACAGTTTTGTCTGTCCATTGCGTAGAATCATGCAGTTTTTTGTTGTTGTTATTTTTACGTTTCATAGCCTAAGAAAGCCGAAACGAGTATCATCTCAATTTCTGTCTGTCTGTCTTTCTGTAATTCTGTATGTACCGACAAAATGTAAATTTACGCTGCCTACTCCGAGAAAACTAGATTACGGTATGCTATATAGTATAAACATCTACCATATCCATAATAATGTTCTACCGCTGCATCTAAACAGCAGAAAAAAGGAAATCACCAAAGATTCGCACAATACTACAAATTATTTATAAATAAAAAAAACATTAGCATAACTGTAAACAATCCTATTTTGTCACTTCCAATTGTGTATCAAAGGTTTTTGTTGCGGCTTGGTTCAAGTTAGCTGTTGTCGTAAATGAAAAAAAATAATAGTGCTGCACTCTATTGGTAAACCCTATAAATCCTTAATGCTGTTGAATATCATAGAACCAACATGTGTAATTGAAACAACAGGTAAAATTCTTTAATTGATTTCAAATATGAATACTGATAAGGTTAACATGGGAATTCCCAGGGCCACTAGGGTGGAGCCCGAAAGGATCTGAGCCCGAAAGGATCTTTGAGATAAGAGTATGTCTACAGTATATGTTAATCTGGAATGTGAGCTATCTTCATATCGAATTCCAGCTCAATCTGACCAGTAATTAATGCGTAATTGAACTTCAAACAAACAAACAAACACACAAACTTTCACATTTATAATATTACTGTAGTAAGATTAGTAAGATAGGGGGTGTAGGTGTATGACCGAGGCTGTAATCCTCTTAATCACGGTCGGTTGACCTGTCAGTTTTAGGTTGGTGTCGAACGCTTCCGCATCAACCGTGCATAGCCGAAGCCGAACTGTTCGCGGCTAATTGTTAGCTCTATCACCGTCGCTGTCAAAACGTATCGTTTGTAGGTTAAATTTAAATTTAATTTTACCGTCATAACCTAACCAAACTAACCAAACTTGCTGATAATGAAAAATCGAATGAAGGTTTACTAATAAAAAAATAGCTCTGTTCATAAAATAAAATTACAAATGCCTAACATTTAATTTTATAGTTTTTTAAATTATAAAATTAAACTATCATAACCTAACCAAACCAACCAAACTTGCTGATAATTAAAAAACCAAATAAAGGTTGATAATCGAAAAATAGTTTTGGTCATAAAGTTATAAATTATAACAAAAGATGTACAGTTAAGAAGTAATCGCATTCTAAGCGAAATCTTTGACAAAAGGTTAACGCCTCCAGTGGGATTCAGAATTCTCGGTTCCCCACCCCTCCACTGGTGACCACTACCCTCAGGCCATAAATCAGGTGATTAACCCAAACAAAGATCTGGGACGCTGTCCGTCTCCCGTAAGATAGGATGTATTAATTAAATATTGATTACTAGCTGTATGCCTGTTCTACGCACGGGGATCTTATAGTGGTCAGTTATATAAAGAACAGCAGATGGTTTGCATATTTTCAGATATACTGGCCAAACTATTATATAGAAACAAATACAGTATCTGACAGTTTCAAGTAAAAAAAATGCGTACCTAATAGATCTATGTGGGGTACACTTTTGTATCTGATGGCACAAACAACTAAATGATTATTCGATTGTTTAATTCGATATATCGTTTGGTTAGTTAGGTTAGGTTAACCTTACCTAACTCACCAAACGACATAAAGTTAAAATACTATACCTCAACCTCGCCATTAAACATTCAGGTTGGAAATTTCACTATCAAAGGTGCTCTTTTCCTGTCTGTACGGAACACTGAGTAATATGCGCTACCAACTTATAAATAATTGTTTAGGCCTACGAACCCAAGAGATGGGCAATTGGTCTATTGGCTGTATGGTCCAGCGAGCAGCACATAGCGTTGAGAAGACACATTGGAAAAGCGATTTGAGCATAATCCGTAAACCTCTGTTACAATCACCCACTGCAGTTGTCACTGTACATTTTACCACAGACAACACAACCACCATTCAAGTGTCGTCAATGAGTTGAAACCTTTTGTGTAAGCTATTGGTAACGCTTATTTAAAAAATATAAGTTTCCCAGCCATACAGAACACTGATTCAAGGTCTTTTCCCCAGTTATCAAAACTCAATAAAAATGTTATACACAAAGAAGCTCTTTTTTCATTTACAGTTACCCTACACATTATTGCACTTGCGAAAATCCGTTATGTAAGGAAACACGGTTTTAATCCAACTTGGTTTGGATTCGCTTTTGAAACGTGATCGGAAATGATTGCGGTATTTCTAAACAACGTTTAATGTAAACATATCAGTGACAGCTATAGAAAAATAATTTTGATCCGAACAGCTGTTCGCTATTTCATAGATGATTATGTGATAAAACTTGACAAAAATCACACAAAATAGGGTTTTTAAACGTCCGTAAGTTTTTTTACAAATTAGTGAGGCCATATTTTAATAGCTAAAGACACTTTTGCCAATCTAGTGAACACATTAAAATGATTTGGATTTTGATAGGTACTCTTGTTTTTCAGGAGAAGGCCGTGTAAAATGGCTTTTGGTCCGTGACAGACGGAAGACAGACAGAAATTGAGATGAGACTTGTTTCGGATTCTTGAATGTATAAAACGTAAAAATAACCTAAAAGTACAGACAAAACTCTAATTTTATATATATAGATTTGTACCTCTGGTGATTTTTATTAGAAGGTTATTGAAGTAAATAAAGAACAATTTACAAACCATCCGACCAGTGTTTTCATTTAAAAAGTACGTAGGCCTATTTGATTGGCTTTGTTTTCTGAACTAAAATATCTATTTTCTGATCTATTTTGAGTTCCTGGTTTCGAAACATAATTTGGCAAAACAATTATTTATTCATTAAACAACTTGATTGGAAAATAATTTTTTAACTTTGGAGGACAATTTTAATCATAAAAAACTTTTGAATTCTAATAAACCTAGCTGCTGTACCCGTATTTTGCATCGGAGAGGATTTTGAAGAGAAAAAGTTTGATACACGTCATATATATCAAATCCCACTCCAAACACGTCATGTTAATACGTTTACTTCCTTAAATTAAGAAAGTCACAATCTCCAATTAACAGGCTCGTAGCAAAAATTAAAAGTTTCACAATTCGAATAGTTTCTACCTTTTGGACCGTAAAATCAAAGCACTGCACTTACAGCTGACTTCGTTTAACATTCTGTTATCTACATTCTTCAAAAATGTAAACATTGTGAAACTTTGAAATCCCATGGGGCGTAATTCAAAGAAAACACGTTAAAAGTAATCGGTATATGTGTCAACCAGGTACAGGGTTACCTCTTGAATTTATATAGATAATAAATCAAAAAATAAAGAAAATATAAGTTTATTGATTATTGGCCGTTATAAGATAAACAATCGAATCACGAAACATGACTTGATTAAGTAACCACACATCACTGCGTCTATATCTTCATTCTCATGTAAAAATTGCTTCGATTGTGGCTATATATAATAGGGAAGTAAGATTTCACTGTACAACGCGCTCAGTAAGCTCGAGAACCAGCAATAAGTTGGAAATAACCAGCCGAACCAACCATCCAGTGCTTCGCTAGTCGCTACCCCAGGTCGGTCGGTAGCCCATCAATGGAACCCGTTAGGTTCGCCCCTGCCTCTCGCCGCAAGAGAGACAAGAATTTTGCCTTGTTCTCCCGCCTTCGATTGTTTGAGGCGGGAAAACTATCTATGTGCTACGGCCCGCACAACACAGGATATTGTTTTCGTATTATAACTGTGAACGTTAGCTTTTATGCACTCCCTTGGAGAATAATTCAAAACTGCAAAGAACATTTATAATCCCACAGTATACTAGATATTTAAACTATAAATACTTTGGTTGTTTGAAAAAATATTTTTGGACGATAAATTTTGCAAATGTTTGAAACTATCCAAGATGGCTGCTTGCCTCCAAGGACTCAACAATAGGCCTACTTGTGCGACTATAAAAAAATAACTCCCCCCCCCCTTGCGCTTGCTAATTAGCTCGGTACATATTTGTATCCACAGTTGGCAGGACAATAGCCATTAAGATGACCAAAGATTACATTGGCATTTAGGTATTTAACCTGTAGAATAGTAATTTTTAAGTAATCTGGAAGACTACTAATTAAAATGAAGTGCGAAAGATTGGTTATAAGAGTGATCAATGCTTGAAGCATTATCCGTTTGTTTGAGGTGCGGATTTTCAAGCTTGTAGAACAAATAAATATTATACAAAGTAGAAGGGCAGGGGTGAAATTGACTGAAGTGACGGGATACCCAGTGGATTTTCAGTGACTGGATTCCAGTGGTATGCGGTAAAATATATAGTGACTGGCTTAGCAGCACAAATTTTACGTGACTGGCTTTCCCGTGCAAATGCGGTGGTGACTGCATTAGCATAGCAGTTTTTACGTAATTATATTTTAGTATTTTTAAGAAAAAAAGAGATATATACATTCAGAAATGTCTAGGCTTAAGATATTTACCAATATATATTATATATATATCATAGTCTTGAAATATATTGGGGGGTGCAACTGACTGACTTCCAGTGTATATTTCATGTGACTGACTTCCCGGGCGCGGCCGTGTATATATATATATATATATATGTTCTGTATTTAATTAATTATTACTATATTTATCATCATAATTATTGTTCAATTAGTGATAGCTTATTTCCAAACCAAATCTGTATTTTTAAATCTCATTTCAATTTCATTAAGTATTGTTGTATCAAATGTTAGAGTCTCACTCACACAAGCCTACATAAAACACACACACTATCTCGGCTGTGTTGCCCGATGCAGGACGAATCCTATTGGTTAAAAAATGTGGCGTGATATGGACATGGATAAATTTGCGGTACCCCTCTAAGAAACATTGAGGTAGCGTCCCTTCCCCCTCCAAAAATAATGTTCAGTTGAAATGTAACTCTCCTCGGCTGAATACGTGCATTGCGCCGTATTTCGTTAGTCTTTCTCTATTTATAAACTTTTACCTCTAAAACCGTTTCTCGGACTCTCTAACGCTCTTCTATCGTTTGTCACGAACAATTAATAAAACTTTCTCGACGTCAAACTCTGTAAAAGGTGTTTTTTTTTCTTAAATAAGTTATTAAGTACGTTATCACTGTCGCCGCTAAGTAGTTACATCCGCCGCGTCTTCGTCGCGAGTGCCTGTGTCAAGTGCCAACTTTAGTGGATTAGGATTACTGGATTCCCCACAAGTGTTCCCCAAAAGTGTGCACACTTCCCTCATCTCTACTCAACCTACAAGTTGGCTACCCTCTTCCCAAGACGTCGTCTTCTGCCATCCACTCACGGCTTCCGCCCATGTGCCACCTCTACTCTCTAGTGTTTCTTGTTACTCTTCACCCTTGGATTATTGGTGAGTCATATATTACCCTCTTTACGCCCCATTTAATGTTTTTTTTTTTTTTTTCAAGCAAAACCAATTATTTATTTATTGAATAACTTTAAAGCTATACAAATACAAATGTAATTTATATAATGAAAAAAAGAAACCTTAAATTGTTCTCTGCTCCGTGTTCAAAGGAAAACCTCGTTGTTGTTGACATCAATGTATAAAAAGAAAACAAAATTCGCAGGAAATAAATTTATGTCCCATCTTCCAAAAATACTTCTAACTGAAAATGATACAAAAAAGTTTAAAAATTGTCTGAAACAGTATTTGATTAAAATTGCCCCTTATTCTCTTAAAGAGTTTTGGGAGAACAAATAAAATAGATATTCTGTCTTATTTTTAGTTCTTAAATGTAAAACACTTTATTTTGCAAGATCTGACTCTATTCCTGTACAATTGTACTTAAATGAATAAAGGATATTTTGATTTGATTTGATTTGAATGTAGGAGACATAACCTGAGTCATCTAACCACTGGATCATGTAATGTGGCTCATCAGCTGTTACCAAGATTGGTGGATACCTTTGACCAGTCCTGGGGTACTCACCGCGATTAAGCCGCCATATTTCACGAAGCTGCAGTTCTCCGTTACCAGAAACAGCTAAATGGAAATGGGCACCAACGTCTGGTTGTAGAGGATCCACAGAATACGGACGTATTTCGTGAACCTGCAGCCCTTCGTCCGAGTCTGAATCGATCCTTGGTACTTCAGGAGAGGGTGGTGAAGAAACTCCTTCATCCTCAGAATCAGGAGAGTCGTATAATTTAGGATGGTCTTCTTCGTCCGAGTCTGAATCGATCCTTGGTACTTCAGGAGAGGGTGGCGAAGAAACTCCTTCATTCTCAGAATCAGGAGAGTCGTATAATTTAGGATGGTCTTCTTCGTCCGAGTCTGAATCGATCCTTGGTACTTCAGGAGAGGGTGGCGAAGAAACTCCTTCATCCTCAGAATCAGGAGAGTCGTATAATTTAGGATGGTCTTCTTCGTCAGAGTCTGAATCAATCCGTGGTACTTTAGGAGGTGGTGGCGAAGAAACTCCATCTTCCTCAGAATCAGGAGAGTCGTATAATTTAGGATGGTATTCTTCGTCCGAATCTGAATCGATCCTTGGTACTTTAGGAGAGGGTGGCGAAGAAACTCCTTCATCCTCAGAATCAGGAGGGTCGTATAATTTAGGATGGTCTTCTTCGTCAGAGTCTGAATCGATCCTTGGTACTTCAGGAGAGGGTGGCGAAGAAACTCCTTCATCCTCAGAATCAGGAGAGTCGTATAATTTAGGATGGTCTTCTTCGTCAGAGTCTGAATCAATCCGTGGTACTTTAGGAGGTGGTGGCGAAGAAACTCCATCTTCCTCAGAATCAGGAGAGTCGTATAATTTAGGATGGTCTTCTTCGTCCGAGTCTGAATCGATCCTTGGTACTTCAGGAGAGGGTGGCGAAGAAACTCCTTCATCCTCAGAATCAGGAGAGTCGTATAATTTAGGATGGTCTTCTTCGTCAGAGTCTGAATCAATCCGTGGTACTTTAGGAGGTGGTGGCGAAGAAACTCCATCTTCCTCAGAATCAGGAGAGTCGTATAATTTAGGATGGTATTCTTCGTCCGAATCTGAATCGATCCTTGGTACTTCAGGAGAGGGTGGCGAAGAAACTCCTTCATTCTCAGAATCAGGAGAGTCGTATAATTTAGGATGGTCTTCTTCGTCAGAGTCTGAATCAATCCGTGGTACTTTAGGAGGTGGTGGCGAAGAAACTCCATCTTCCTCAGAATCAGGAGAGTCGTATAATTTAGGATGGTATTCTTCGTCCGAATCTGAATCGATCCTTGGTACTTTAGGAGGTGGTGGCGAAGAAACTCCTTCATCCTCAGAATCAGGAGAGTCGTATAATTTAGGATGGTCTTCTTCGTCAGAGTCTGAATCAATCCGTGGTACTTTAGGAGGTGGTGGCGAAGAAACTCCTTCATCCTCAGAATCAGGAGAGTCGTATAATTTAGGATGGTCTTCTTCGTCAGAGTCTGAATCGATCCTTGGTACTTCAGGAGAGGGTGGCGAAGAAACTCCTTCATCCTCAGAATCAGGAGGGTCGTATAATTTAGGATGGTCTTCTTCGTCAGAGTCTGAATCGATCCTTGGTACTTCAGGAGAGGGTGGCGAAGAAACTCCTTCATCCTCAGAATCAGGAGAGTCGTATAATTTAGGATGGTCTTCTTCGTCAGAGTCTGAATCAATCCGTGGTACTTTAGGAGGTGGTGGCGAAGAAACTCCATCTTCCTCGGAATCAGGAGAGTCGTATAATTTAGGATGGTATTCTTCGTCCGAATCTGAATCGATCCTTGGTACTTTAGGAGGTGGTGGCGAAGAAACTCCTTCATCCTCAGAATCAGGAGAGTCGTATAATTTAGGATGGTCTTCTTCGTCAGAGTCTGAATCAATCCGTGGTACTTTAGGAGGTGGTGGCGAAGAAACTCCTTCATCCTCAGAATCAGGAGAGTCGTATAATTTAGGATGGTCTTCTTCGTCAGAGTCTGAATCGATCCTTGGTACTTCAGGAGAGGGTGGCGAAGAAACTCCTTCATCCTCAGAATCAGGAGAGTCGTATAATTTAGGATGGTCTTCTTCGTCCGAGTCTGAATCGATCCTTGGTACTTCAGGAGAGGGTGGTGAAGAAACTCCTTCATCCTCAGAATCAGGAGAGTCGTATAATTTAGGATGGTCTTCTTCGTCCGAGTCTGAATCGATCCTTGGTACTTCAGGAGAGGGTGGCGAAGAAACTCCTTCATTCTCAGAATCAGGAGAGTCGTATAATTTAGGATGGTCTTCTTCGTCCGAGTCTGAATCGATCCTTGGTACTTCAGGAGAGGGTGGCGAAGAAACTCCTTCATCCTCAGAATCAGGAGAGTCGTATAATTTAGGATGGTCTTCTTCGTCAGAGTCTGAATCAATCCGTGGTACTTTAGGAGGTGGTGGCGAAGAAACTCCATCTTCCTCAGAATCAGGAGAGTCGTATAATTTAGGATGGTATTCTTCGTCCGAATCTGAATCGATCCTTGGTACTTTAGGAGAGGGTGGCGAAGAAACTCCTTCATCCTCAGAATCAGGAGGGTCGTATAATTTAGGATGGTCTTCTTCGTCAGAGTCTGAATCGATCCTTGGTACTTCAGGAGAGGGTGGCGAAGAAACTCCTTCATCCTCAGAATCAGGAGAGTCGTATAATTTAGGATGGTCTTCTTCGTCAGAGTCTGAATCAATCCGTGGTACTTTAGGAGGTGGTGGCGAAGAAACTCCATCTTCCTCAGAATCAGGAGAGTCGTATAATTTAGGATGGTCTTCTTCGTCCGAGTCTGAATCGATCCTTGGTACTTCAGGAGAGGGTGGCGAAGAAACTCCTTCATCCTCAGAATCAGGAGAGTCGTATAATTTAGGATGGTCTTCTTCGTCAGAGTCTGAATCAATCCGTGGTACTTTAGGAGGTGGTGGCGAAGAAACTCCATCTTCCTCAGAATCAGGAGAGTCGTATAATTTAGGATGGTATTCTTCGTCCGAATCTGAATCGATCCTTGGTACTTCAGGAGAGGGTGGCGAAGAAACTCCTTCATTCTCAGAATCAGGAGAGTCGTATAATTTAGGATGGTCTTCTTCGTCAGAGTCTGAATCAATCCGTGGTACTTTAGGAGGTGGTGGCGAAGAAACTCCATCTTCCTCAGAATCAGGAGAGTCGTATAATTTAGGATGGTATTCTTCGTCCGAATCTGAATCGATCCTTGGTACTTTAGGAGGTGGTGGCGAAGAAACTCCTTCATCCTCAGAATCAGGAGAGTCGTATAATTTAGGATGGTCTTCTTCGTCAGAGTCTGAATCAATCCGTGGTACTTTAGGAGGTGGTGGCGAAGAAACTCCTTCATCCTCAGAATCAGGAGAGTCGTATAATTTAGGATGGTCTTCTTCGTCAGAGTCTGAATCGATCCTTGGTACTTCAGGAGAGGGTGGCGAAGAAACTCCTTCATCCTCAGAATCAGGAGGGTCGTATAATTTAGGATGGTCTTCTTCGTCAGAGTCTGAATCGATCCTTGGTACTTCAGGAGAGGGTGGCGAAGAAACTCCTTCATCCTCAGAATCAGGAGAGTCGTATAATTTAGGATGGTCTTCTTCGTCAGAGTCTGAATCAATCCGTGGTACTTTAGGAGGTGGTGGCGAAGAAACTCCATCTTCCTCGGAATCAGGAGAGTCGTATAATTTAGGATGGTATTCTTCGTCCGAATCTGAATCGATCCTTGGTACTTTAGGAGGTGGTGGCGAAGAAACTCCTTCATCCTCAGAATCAGGAGAGTCGTATAATTTAGGATGGTCTTCTTCGTCAGAGTCTGAATCAATCCGTGGTACTTTAGGAGGTGGTGGCGAAGAAACTCCTTCATCCTCAAAATCAGGAGAGTCGTATAATTTAGGATGGTCTTCTTCGTCAGAGTCTGAATCGATCCTTGGTACTTCAGGAGAGGGTGGCGAAGAAACTCCTTCATCCTCAGAATCAGGAGAGTCGTATAATTTAGGATGGTCTTCTTCGTCAGAGTCTGAATCGATCCTTGGTACTTCAGGAGAGGGTGGCGAAGAAACTCCTTCATCCTCAGAATCAGGAGAGTCGTATAATTTAGGATGGTCTTCTTCGTCAGAGTCTGAATCGATCCTTGGTACTTCAGGAGAGGGTGGCGAAGAAACTCCTTCATCCTCAGAATCAGGAGAGTCGTATAATTTAGGATGGTCTTCTTCGTCAGAGTCTGAATCAATCCGTGGTATTTTAGGAGGTGGTGGCGAAGAAACTCCATCTTCCTCAGAATCAGGAGAGTCGTATAATTTAGGATGGTATTCTTCGTCCGAATCTGAATAGATCCTTGGTACTTTAGGAGGTGGTGGCGAAGAAACTCCTTCATCCTCAGAATCAGGAGAGTCGTATAATTTAGGATGGTCTTCTTCGTCAGAGTCTGAATCGATCCTTGGTACTTCAGGAGAGGGTGGTGAAGAAACTCCTTCATCCTCAGAATCAGGAGAGTCGTATAATTTAGGATGGTCTTCTTCGTCCGAGTCTGAATCGATCCTTGGTACTTCAGGAGAGGGTGGCGAAGAAACTCCTTCATTCTCAGAATCAGGAGAGTCGTATAATTTAGGATGGTCTTCTTCGTCCGAGTCTGAATCGATCCTTGGTACTTCAGGAGAGGGTGGCGAAGAAACTCCTTCATCCTCAGAATCAGGAGAGTCGTATAATTTAGGATGGTCTTCTTCGTCAGAGTCTGAATCAATCCGTGGTACTTTAGGAGGTGGTGGCGAAGAAACTCCATCTTCCTCAGAATCAGGAGAGTCGTATAATTTAGGATGGTCTTCTTCGTCAGAGTCTGAATCAATCCGTGGTATTTTAGGAGGTGGTGGCGAAGAAACTCCATCTTCCTCAGAATCAGGAGAGTCGTATAATTTAGGATGGTATTCTTCGTCAGAGTCTGAATCGATCCTTGGTACTTCAGGAGAGGGTGGCGAAGAAACTCCTTCATCCTCAGAATCAGGAGGGTCGTATAATTTAGGATGGTCTTCTTCGTCAGAGTCTGAATCGATCCTTGGTACTTCAGGAGAGGGTGGCGAAGAAACTCCTTCATCCTCAGAATCAGGAGAGTCGTATAATTTAGGATGGTCTTCTTCGTCAGAGTCTGAATCAATCCGTGGTACTTTAGGAGGTGGTGGCGAAGAAACTCCATCTTCCTCGGAATCAGGAGAGTCGTATAATTTAGGATGGTATTCTTCGTCCGAATCTGAATCGATCCTTGGTACTTTAGGAGGTGGTGGCGAAGAAACTCCTTCATCCTCAGAATCAGGAGAGTCGTATAATTTAGGATGGTCTTCTTCGTCAGAGTCTGAATCAATCCGTGGTACTTTAGGAGGTGGTGGCGAAGAAACTCCTTCATCCTCAGAATCAGGAGAGTCGTATAATTTAGGATGGTCTTCTTCGTCAGAGTCTGAATCGATCCTTGGTACTTCAGGAGAGGGTGGCGAAGAAACTCCTTCATCCTCAGAATCAGGAGAGTCGTATGATTTAGGATGGTCTTCTTCGTCAGAGTCTGAATCGATCCTTGGTACTTCAGGAGAGGGTGGCGAAGAAACTCCTTCATCCTCAGAATCAGGAGAGTCGTATAATTTAGGATGGTCTTCTTCGTCAGAGTCTGAATCGATCCTTGGTACTTCAGGAGAGGGTGGCGAAGAAACTCCTTCATCCTCAGAATCAGGAGAGTCGTATAATTTAGGATGGTCTTCTTCGTCAGAGTCTGAATCAATCCGTGGTACTTTAGGAGATGGTGGCGAAGAAACTCCATCTTCCTCAGAATCAGGAGAGTCGTATAATTTAGGGTGGTATTCTTCGTCCGAATCTGAATAGATCCTTGGTACTTTAGGAGGTGGTGGCGAAGAAACTCCTTCATCCTCAGAATCAGGAGAGTCGTATAATTTAGGATGGTCTTCTTCGTCAGAGTCTGAATCGATCCTTGGTACTTCAGGAGAGGGTGGCGAAGAAACTCCTTCATCCTCAGAATCAGGAGAGTCGTATAATTTAGGATGGTCTTCTTCGTCAGAGTCTGAATCAATCCGTGGTACTTTAGGAGGTGGTGGCGAAGAAACTCCATCTTCCTCAGAATCAGGAGAGTCGTATAATTTAGGATGGTATTCTTCGTCCGAATCTGAATCGATCCTTGGTACTTTAGGAGGTGGTGGCGAAGAAACTCCTTCATCCTCAGAATCAGGAGAGTCGTATAATTTAGGATGGTCTTCTTCGTCAGAGTCTGAATCAATCCGTGGTACTTTAGGAGGTGGTGGCGAAGAAACTCCTTCATCCTCAGAATCAGGAGAGTCGTATAATTTAGGATGTTCTTCTTCGTCAGAGTCTGAATCGATCCTTGGTACTTCAGGAGAGGATGGCGAAGAAACTCCTTCATCCTCAGAATCAGGAGAGTCGTATAATTTAGGATGGTCTTCTTCGTCAGAGTCTGAATCGATCCTTAGTACTTCAGGAGAGGGTGGCGAAGAAACTCCTTCATCCTCAGAATCAGGAGAGTCGTATAATTTAGGATGGTCTTCTTCGTCAGAGTCTGAATCAATCCGTGGTACTTTAGGAGGTGGTGGCGAAGAAACTCCATCTTCCTCAGAATCAGGAGAGTCGTATAATTTAGGATGGTATTCTTCGTCAGAGTCTGAATCAATCCGTGGTACTTTAGGAGGTGGTGGCGAAGAAACTCCTTCATCCTCAGAATCAGGAGAGTCGTATAATTTAGGATGTTCTTCTTCGTCAGAGTCTGAATCGATCCTTGGTACTTCAGGAGAGGGTGGCGAAGAAACTCCTTCATCCTCAGAATCAGGAGAGTCGTATAAGTTAGGATGGTCTTCTTCGTCAGAGTCTGAATCGATCCTTGGTACTTCAGGAGAGGGTGGCGAAGAAACTCCTTCATCCTCAGAATCAGGAGAGTCGTATAATTTAGGATGGTATTCTTCGTCCGAATCTGAATCGATCCTTGGAACTTTAGAAGGTGGTGGCGAAGAAACTCCTTCATCCTCAGAATCAGGAGAGTCGTATAATTTAGGATGGTCTTCTTCGTCAGAGTCTGAATCAGTCCGTGGTACTTTAGGAGGTGGTGGCGAAGAAACTCCTTCATCCTCAGAATCAGGAGAGTCGTATAATTTAGGATGGTCTTCTTCGTCAGAGTCTGAATCGATCCTTGGTACTTCAGGAGAGGGTGGCGAAGAAACTCCTTCATCCTCAGAATCAGGAGAGTCGTATAATTTAGGATGGTCTTCTTCGTCAGAGTCTGAATCAATCCGTGGTACTTTAGGAGAGGGTGGCGAAGAAACTCCATCTTCCTCAGAATCAGGAGAGTCGTATAATTTAGGATGGTATTCTTCGTCCGAATCTGAATCGATCCTTGGTACTTTAGGAGGTGGTGGCGAAGAAACTCCTTCATCCTCAGAATCAGGAGAGTCGTATAATTTAGGATGGTCTTCTTCGTCAGAGTCTGAATCAATCCGTGGTACTTTAGGAGGTGGTGGCGAAGAAACTCCTTCATCCTCAGAATCAGGAGAGTCGTATAATTTAGGATGGTCTTCTTCGTCAGAGTCTGAATCGATCCTTGGTACTTCAGGAGAGGGTGGCGAAGAAACTCCTTCATCCTCAGAATCAGGAGAGTCGTATAATTTAGGATGGTCTTCTTCGTCAGAGTCTGAATCAATCCGTGGTACTTTAGGAGGTGGTGGCGAAGAAACTCCATCTTCCTCAGAATCAGGAGAGTCGTATAATTTAGGATGGTATTCTTCGTCCGAATCTGAATCGATCCTTGGTACTTTAGGAGGTGGTGGCGAAGAAACTCCTTCATCCTCAGAATCAGGAGAGTCGTATAATTTAGGATGGTCTTCTTCGTCAGAGTCTGAATCAATCCGTGGTACTTTAGGAGAGGGTGGCGAAGAAACTCCATCTTCCTCAGAATCAGGAGAGTCGTATAATTTAGGATGGTATTCTTCGTCCGAATCTGAATCGATCCTTGGTACTTTAGGAGGTGGTGGCGAAGAAACTCCTTCATCCTCAGAATCAGGAGAGTCGTATAATTTAGGATGGTCTTCTTCGTCAGAGTCTGAATCAATCCGTGGTACTTTAGGAGGTGGTGGCGAAGAAACTCCTTCATCCTCAGAATCAGGAGAGTCGTATAATTTAGGATGGTCTTCTTCGTCAGAGTCTGAATCGATCCTTGGTACTTCAGGAGAGGGTGGCGAAGAAACTCCTTCATCCTCAGAATCAGGAGAGTCGTATAATTTAGGATGGTCTTCTTCGTCAGAGTCTGAATCAATCCGTGGTACTTTAGGAGGTGGTGGCGAAGAAACTCCATCTTCCTCAGAATCAGGAGAGTCGTATAATTTAGGATGGTATTCTTCGTCCGAATCTGAATCGATCCTTGGTACTTTAGGAGGTGGTGGCGAAGAAACTCCTTCATCCTCAGAATCAGGAGAGTCGTATAATTTAGGATGGTCTTCTTCGTCAGAGTCTGAATCAATCCGTGGTACTTTAGGAGGTGGTGGCGAAGAAACTCCTTCATCCTCAGAATCAGGAGAGTCGTATAATTTTGATGGTCTTCTTCGTCAGAGTCTGAATCGATCCTTGGTACTTCAGGAGAGGGTGGCGAAGAAACTCCTTCATCCTCAGAATCAGGAGAGTCGTATAATTTAGGATGGTCTTCTTCGTCAGAGTCTGAATCAATCCTTGGTACTTTAGGAGGTGGTGGCGAAGAAACTCCTTCATCCTCAGAATCAGGAGAGTCGTATAATTTAGGATGGTCTTCTTCGTCAGAGTCTGAATCAATCCGTGGTACTTTAGGAGGTGGTGGCGAAGAAACTCCTTCATCCTCAGAATCAGGAGAGTCGTATAATTTAGGATGCTCTTCTTCGTCAGAGTATGAATCGATCCTTGGTACTTCAGGAGAGGGTGGCGAAGAAACTCCTTCATCCTCAGAATCAGGAGAGTCGTATAATTTAGGATGGTCTTCTTCGTCAGAGTCTGAATCAATCCGTGGTACTTTAGGAGGTGGTGGCGAAGAAACTCCATCTTCCTCAGAATCAGGAGAGTCGTATAATTTAGGATGGTATTCTTCGTCCGAATCTGAATCGATCCTTGGTACTTTAGGAGGTGGTGGGGAAGAAACTCCTTCATCCTCAGAATCAGGAGAGTCGTATAATTTAGGATGGTCTTCTTCGTCAGAGTCTGAATCAATCCGTGGTACTTTAGGAGGTGGTGGCGAAGAAACTCCTTCATCCTCAGAATCAGGAGAGTCGTATAATTTAGGATGGTCTTCTTCGTCAGAGTCTGAATCGATCCTTGGTACTTCAGGAGAGGGTGGCGAAGAAACTCCTTCATCCTCAGAATCAGGAGAGTCGTATAATTTAGGATGGTCTTCTTCGTCAGAGTCTGAATCGATCCTTGGTACTTCAGGAGAGGGTGGCGAAGAAACTCCTTCATCCTCAGAATCAGGAGAGTCGTATAATTTAGGATGGTCTTCTTCGTCAGAGTCTGAATCAATCCGTGGTACTTTAGGAGGTGGTGGCGAAGAAACTCCATCTTCCTCAGAATCAGGAGAGTCGTATAATTTAGGATGGTATTCTTCGTCCGAATCTGAATCGATCCTTGGTACTTTAGGAGGTGGTGGCGAAGAAACTCCTTCATCCTCAGAATCAGGAGAGTCGTATAATTTAGGATGGTCTTCTTCGTCAGAGTCTGAATCAATCCGTGGTACTTTAGGAGGTGGTGGCGAAGAAACTCCTTCATCCTCAGAATCAGGAGAGTCGTATAATTTAGGATGTTATTCTTCGTCCGAATCTGAATAGATCCTTGGTACTTTAGGAGGTGGTGGCGAAGAAACTCCTTCATCCTCAGAATCAGGAGAGTCGTATAATTTAGGATGGTCTTCTTCGTCAGAGTCTGAATCGATCCTTGGTACTTCAGGAGAGGGTGGCGAAGAAACTCCTTCATCCTCAGAATCAGGAGAGTCGTATAATTTAGGATGGTCTTCTTCGTCAGAGTCTGAATCAATCCGTGGTACTTTAGGAGGTGGTGGCGAAGAAACTCCATCTTCCTCAGAATCAGGAGAGTCGTATAATTTAGGATGGTATTCTTCGTCCGAATCTGAATCGATCCTTGGTACTTTAGGAGGTGGTGGCGAAGAAACTCCTTCATCCTCAGAATCAGGAGAGTCGTATAATTTAGGATGGTCTTCTTCGTCAGAGTCTGAATCAATCCGTGGTACTTTAGGAGGTGGTGGCGAAGAAACTCCTTCATCCTCAGAATCAGGAGAGTCGTATAATTTAGGATGTTCTTCTTCGTCAGAGTCTGAATTGATCCTTGGTACTTCAGGAGAGGATGGCGAAGAAACTCCTTCATCCTCAGAATCAGGAGAGTCGTATAATTTAGGATGGTCTTCTTCGTCAGAGTCTGAATCAATCCGTGGTCCTTGGTACTTCAGGAGAGGGTGGCGAAGAAACTCCTTCATCCTCGGAATCAGGAGAGTCGTATAATTTAGGATGGTCTTCTTCGTCAGAGTCTGAATCAATCCGTGGTACTTTAGGAGGTGGTGGCGAAGAAACTCCATCTTCCTCAGAATCAGGAGAGTCGTATAATTTAGGATGGTATTCTTCGTCAGAGTCTGAATCAATCCGTGGTACTTTAGGAGGTGGTGGCGAAGAAACTCCTTCATCCTCAGAATCAGGAGAGTCGTATAATTTAGGATGGTCTTCTTCGTCAGAGTCTGAATCAATCCGTGGTACTTTAGGAGGTGGTGGCGAAGAAACTCCATCTTCCTCAGAATCAGGAGAGTCGTATAATTTAGGATGGTATTCTTCGTCCGAATCTGAATCGATCCTTGGTACTTTAGGAGGTGGTGGCGAAGAAACTCCTTCATCCTCAGAATCAGGAGAGTCGTATAATTTAGGATGGTCTTCTTCGTCAGAGTCTGAATCAATCCGTGGTACTTTAGGAGGTGGTGGCGAAGAAACTCCATCTTCCTCAGAATCAGGAGAGTCGTATAATTTAGGATGGTCTACTTCGTCAGAGTCTGAATCGATCCTTGGTACTTCAGGAGAGGGTGGCGAAGAAACTCCTTCATCCTCAGAATCAGGAGAGTCGTATAATTTAGGATGGTATTCTTCGTCAGAGTCTGAATCAATCCGTGGTACTTTAGGAGGTGGTGGCGAAGAAACTCCTTCATCCTCAGAATCAGGAGAGTCGTATAATTTAGGATGGTCTTCTTCGTCAGAGTCTGAATCGATCCTTGGTACTTCAGGAGAGGGTGGCGAAGAAACTCCTTCATCCTCAGAATCAGGAGAGTCGTATAATTTAGGATGGTCTTCTTCGTCAGAGTCTGAATCAATCCGTGGTACTTTAGGAGGTGGTGGCGAAGAAACTCCATCTTCCTCAGAATCAGGAGAGTCGTATAATTTAGGATGGTATTCTTCGTCCGAATCTGAATCGATCCTTGGTACTTTAGGAGGTGGTGGCGAAGAAACTCCTTCATCCTCAGAATCAGGAGAGTCGTATAATTTAGGATGGTCTTCTTCGTCAGAGTCTGAATCAATCCGTGGTACTTTAGGAGGTGGTGGCGAAGAAACTCCTTCATCCTCAGAATCAGGAGAGTCGTATAATTTAGGATGCTCTTCTTCGTCAGAGTCTGAATCGATTCTTGGTACTTCAGGAGAGGGTGGCGAAGAAACTCCTTCATCCTCAGAATCAGGAGAGTCGTATAATTTAGGATGGTCTTCTTCGTCAGAGTCTGAATCGATCCTTGGTACTTCAGGAGAGGGTGGCGAAGAAACTCCTTCATCCTCAGAATCAGGAGAGTCGTATAATTTAGGATGGTCTTCTTCGTCAGAGTCTGAATCAATCCGTGGTACTTTAGGAGGTGGTGGCGAAGAAACTCCATCTTCCTCAGAATCAGGAGAGTCGTATAATTTAGGATGGTCTTCTTCGTCCGAGTCTGAATCGATCCTTGGTACTTCAGGAGAGGGTGGCGAAGAAACTCCTTCATCCTCAGAATCAGGAGAGTCGTATAATTTAGGATGGTCTTCTTCGTCAGAGTCTGAATCGATCCTTGGTACTTCAGGAGAGGGTGGCGAAGAAACTCCTTCATCCTCAGAATCAGGAGAGTCGTATAATTTAGGATGGTCTTCTTCGTCAGAGTCTGAATCAATCCGTGGTACTTTAGGAGGTGGTGGCGAAGAAACTCCATCTTCCTCAGAATCAGGAGAGTCGTATAATTTAGGATGGTATTCTTCGTCCGAATCTGAATCGATCCTTGGTACTTTAGGAGGTGGTGGCGAAGAAACTCCTTCATCCTCAGAATCAGGAGAGTCGTATAATTTAGGATGGTCTTCTTCGTCAGAGTCTGAATCAATCCTTGGTACTTTAGGAGGTGGTGGCGAAGAAACTCCTTCATCCTCAGAATCAGGAGAGTCGTATAATTTAGGATGGTCTTCTTCGTCAGAGTCTGAATCGATCCTTGGTACTTCAGGAGCGGGTGGCGAAGAAACTGCTTCATCCTCAGAATCAGGAGAGTCGTATAATTTAGGATGGTCTTCTTCGTCAGAGTCTGAATCGATCCTTGGTACTTCAGGAGAGGGTGGCGAAGAAACTCCTTCATCCTCAGAATCAGGAGAGTCGTATAATTTAGGATGGTCTTCTTCGTCAGAGTTTGAATCAATCCGTGGTACTTTAGGAGGTGGTGGCGAAGAAACTCCATCTTCCTCAGAATCAGGAGAGTCGTATAATTTAGGATGGTATTCTTCGTCCGAATCTGAATCGATCCTTGGTACTTTAGGAGGTGGTGGCGAAGAAACTCCTTCATCCTCAGAATCAGGAGAGTCGTATAATTTAGGATGGTCTTCTTCGTCAGAGTCTGAATCAATCCGTGGTACTTTAGGAGGTGGTGGCGAAGAAACTCCTTCATCCTCAGAATCAGGAGAGTCGTATAATTTAGGATGGTCTACTTCGTCAGAGTCTGAATCGATCCTTGGTACTTCAGGAGAGGGTGGCGAAGAAACTCCTTCATCCTCAGAATCAGGAGAGTCGTATAATTTAGGATGGTCTTCTTCGTCAGAGTCTGAATCAATCCGTGGTACTTTAGGAGGTGGTGGCGAAGAAACTCCATCTTCCTCAGAATCAGGAGAGTCGTATAATTTAGGATGGTATTCTTCGTCCGAATCTGAATCGATCCTTGGTACTTTAGGAGGTGGTGGCGAAGAAACTCCTTCATCCTCAGAATCAGGAGAGTCGTATAATTTAGGATGGTCTTCTTCGTCAGAGTCTGAATCAATCCGTGGTACTTTAGGAGGTGGTGGCGAAGAAACTCCTTCATCCTCAGAATCAGGAGAGTCGTATAATTGAGGATGGTCTTCTTCGTCAGAGTCTGAATCGATCCTTGGTACTTCAGGAGAGGGTGGCGAAGAAACTCCTTCATCCTCAGAATCAGGAGAGTCGTATAATTTAGGATGGCCTTCTTCGTCAGAGTCTGAATCGATCCTTGGTACTTCAGGAGAGGGTGGCGAAGAAACTCCTTCATCCTCAGAATCAGGAGAGTCGTATAATTTAGGATGGTCTTCTTCGTCAGAGTCTGAATCAATCCGTGGTACTTTAGGAGGTGGTGGCGAAGAAACTCCATCTTCCTCAGAATCAGGAGAGTCGTATAATTTAGGATGGTATTCTTCGTCCGAATCTGAATCGATCCTTGGTACTTTAGGAGGTGGTGGCGAAGAAACTCCTTCATCCTCAGAATCAGGAGAGTCGTATAATTTAGGATGGTCTTCTTCGTCAGAGTCTGAATCAATCCGTGGTACTTTAGGAGGTGGTGGCGAAGAATCTTCTTCATCCTCAGAATCAGGAGAGTCGTATAATTTAGGATGGTCTTCTTCGTCAGAGTCTGAATCGATCCTTGGTACTTCAGGAGAGGGTGGCGAAGAAACTCCTTCATCCTCAGAATCAGGAGAGTCGTATAATTTAGGATGGTCTTCTTCGTCAGAGTCTGAATCAATCCGTAGTACTTTAGGAGGTGGTGGCGAAGAAACTCCATCTTCCTCAGAATCAGGAGAG
This sequence comes from Macrosteles quadrilineatus, assembly GCF_028750875.1. NCBI lineage: Eukaryota > Metazoa > Arthropoda > Insecta > Hemiptera > Cicadellidae > Macrosteles > Macrosteles quadrilineatus. The sequence goes on from NW_026542600.1 coordinate 21,862,686, forward strand.
TCGTATAATTTAGGATGGTATTCTTCGTCCGAATCTGAATCGATCCTTGGTACTTCAGGAGAGGGTGGCGAAGAAACTCCTTCATTCTCAGAATCAGGAGAGTCGTATAATTTAGGATGGTCTTCTTCGTCCGAGTCTGAATCGATCCTTGGTACTTCAGGAGAGGGTGGCGAAGAAACTCCTTCATCCTCAGAATCAGGAGAGTCGTATAATTTAGGATGGTATTCTTCGTCCGAATCTGAATCGATCCTTGGTACTTTAGGAGGTGGTGGCGAAGAAACTCCTTCATCCTCAGAATCAGGAGAGTCGTATAATTTAGGATGGTCTTCTTCGTCAGAGTCTGAATCAATCCGTGGTACTTTAGGAGGTGGTGGCGAAGAAACTCCTTCATCCTCAGAATCAGGAGAGTCGTATAATTTAGGATGTTCTTCTTCGTCAGAGTCTGAATCGATCCTTGGTACTTCAGGAGAGGATGGCGAAGAAACTCCTTCATCCTCAGAATCAGGAGAGTCGTATAATTTAGGATGGTCTTCTTCGTCAGAGTCTGAATCGATCCTTGGTACTTCAGGAGAGGGTGGCGAAGAAACTCCTTCATCCTCAGAATCAGGAGAGTCGTATAATTTAGGATGGTCTTCTTCGTCAGAGTCTGAATCAATCCGTGGTACTTTAGGAGGTGGTGGCGAAGAAACTCCATCTTCCTCAGAATCAGGAGAGTCGTATAATTTAGGATGGTATTCTTCGTCAGAGTCTGAATCAATCCGTGGTACTTTAGGAGGTGGTGGCGAAGAAACTCCATCTTCCTCAGAATCAGGAGAGTCGTATAATTTAGGATGTTCTTCTTCGTCAGAGTCTGAATCGATCCTTGGTACTTCAGGAGAGGGTGGCGAAGAAACTCCTTCATCCTCAGAATCAGGAGAGTCGTATAAGTTAGGATGGTCTTCTTCGTCAGAGTCTGAATCGATCCTTGGTACTTCAGGAGAGGGTGGCGAAGAAACTCCTTCATCCTCAGAATCAGGAGAGTCGTATAATTTAGGATGGTATTCTTCGTCCGAATCTGAATCGATCCTTGGAACTTTAGAAGGTGGTGGCGAAGAAACTCCTTCATCCTCAGAATCAGGAGAGTCGTATAATTTAGGATGGTCTTCTTCGTCAGAGTCTGAATCAATCCGTGGTACTTTAGGAGGTGGTGGCGAAGAAACTCCTTCATCCTCAGAATCAGGAGAGTCGTATAATTTAGGATGGTCTTCTTCGTCAGAGTCTGAATCGATCCTTGGTACTTCAGGAGAGGGTGGCGAAGAAACTCCTTCATCCTCAGAATCAGGAGAGTCGTATAATTTAGGATGGTCTTCTTCGTCAGAGTCTGAATCAATCCGTGGTACTTTAGGAGAGGGTGGCGAAGAAACTCCATCTTCCTCAGAATCAGGAGAGTCGTATAATTTAGGATGGTATTCTTCGTCCGAATCTGAATCGATCCTTGGTACTTTAGGAGGTGGTGGGGAAGAAACTCCTTCATCCTCAGAATCAGGAGAGTCGTATAATTTAGGATGGTCTTCTTCGTCAGAGTCTGAATCAATCCGTGGTACTTTAGGAGGTGGTGGCGAAGAAACTCCTTCATCCTCAGAATCAGGAGAGTCGTATAATTTAGGATGGTCTTCTTCGTCAGAGTCTGAATCGATCCTTGGTACTTCAGGAGAGGGTGGCGAAGAAACTCCTTCATCCTCAGAATCAGGAGTGTCGTATAATTTAGGATGGTCTTCTTCGTCAGAGTCTGAATCAATCCGTGGTACTTTAGGAGGTGGTGGCGAAGAAACTCCATCTTCCTCAGAATCAGGAGAGTCGTATAATTTAGGATGGTATTCTTCGTCCGAATCTGAATCGATCCTTGGTACTTTAGGAGGTGGTGGCGAAGAAACTCCTTCATCCTCAGAATCAGGAGAGTCGTATAATTTAGGATGGTCTTCTTCGTCAGAGTCTGAATCAATCCGTGGTACTTTAGGAGGTGGTGGCGAAGAAACTCCTTCATCCTCAGAATCAGGAGAGTCGTATAATTTTGATGGTCTTCTTCGTCAGAGTCTGAATCGATCCTTGGTACTTCAGGAGAGGGTGGCGAAGAAACTCCTTCATCCTCAGAATCAGGAGAGTCGTATAATTTAGGATGGTCTTCTTCGTCAGAGTCTGAATCAATCCTTGGTACTTTAGGAGGTGGTGGCGAAGAAACTCCTTCATCCTCAGAATCAGGAGAGTCGTATAATTTAGGATGGTCTTCTTCGTCAGAGTCTGAATCAATCCGTGGTACTTTAGGAGGTGGTGGCGAAGAAACTCCTTCATCCTCAGAATCAGGAGAGTCGTATAATTTAGGATGCTCTTCTTCGTCAGAGTATGAATCGATCCTTGGTACTTCAGGAGAGGGTGGCGAAGAAACTCCTTCATCCTCAGAATCAGGAGAGTCGTATAATTTAGGATGGTCTTCTTCGTCAGAGTCTGAATCGATCCTTGGTACTTCAGGAGAGGGTGGCGAAGAAACTCCTTCATCCTCAGAATCAGGAGAGTCGTATAATTTAGGATGGTCTTCTTCGTCAGAGTCTGAATCAATCCGTGGTACTTTAGGAGGTGGTGGCGAAGAAACTCCATCTTCCTCAGAATCAGGAGAGTCGTATAATTTAGGATGGTATTCTTCGTCCGAATCTGAATCGATCCTTGGTACTTTAGGAGGTGGTGGCGAAGAAACTCCTTCATCCTCAGAATCAGGAGAGTCGTATAATTTAGGATGGTCTTCTTCGTCAGAGTCTGAATCAATCCGTGGTACTTTAGGAGGTGGTGGCGAAGAAACTCCTTCATCCTCAGAATCAGGAGAGTCGTATAATTTAGGATGGTCTTCTTCGTCAGAGTCTGAATCGATCCTTGGTACTTCAGGAGAGGGTGGCAAAGAAACTCCTTCATCCTCAGAATCAGGAGAGTCGTATAATTTAGGATGGTCTTCTTCGTCAGAGTCTGAATCGATCCTTGGTACTTCAGGAGAGGGTGGCGAAGAAACTCCTTCATCCTCAGAATCAGGAGAGTCGTATAATTTAGGATGGTCTTCTTCGTCAGAGTCTGAATCGATCCTTGGTACTTCAGGAGAGGGTGGCGAAGAAACTCCTTCATCCTCAGAATCAGGAGAGTCGTATAATTTAGGATGGTCTTCTTCGTCAGAGTCTGAATCAATCCGTGGTACTTTAGGAGGTGGTGGCGAAGAAACTCCATCTTCCTCAGAATCAGGAGAGTCGTATAATTTAGGATGTTATTCTTCGTCCGAATCTGAATAGATCCTTGGTACTTTAGGAGGTGGTGGCGAAGAAACTCCTTCATCCTCAGAATCAGGAGAGTCGTATAATTTAGGATGGTCTTCTTCGTCAGAGTCTGAATCGATCCTTGGTACTTCAGGAGAGGGTGGCGAAGAAACTCCTTCATCCTCAGAATCAGGAGAGTCGTATAATTTAGGATGGTCTTCTTCGTCAGAGTCTGAATCAATCCGTGGTACTTTAGGAGGTGGTGGCGAAGAAACTCCATCTTCCTCAGAATCAGGAGAGTCGTATAATTTAGGATGGTATTCTTCGTCCGAATCTGAATCGATCCTTGGTACTTTAGGAGGTGGTGGCGAAGAAACTCCTTCATCCTCAGAATCAGGAGAGTCGTATAATTTAGGATGGTCTTCTTCGTCAGAGTCTGAATCAATCCGTGGTACTTTAGGAGGTGGTGGCGAAGAAACTCCTTCATCCTCAGAATCAGGAGAGTCGTATAATTTAGGATGTTCTTCTTCGTCAGAGTCTGAATCGATCCTTGGTACTTCAGGAGAGGATGGCGAAGAAACTCCTTCATCCTCAGAATCAGGAGAGTCGTATAATTTAGGATGGTCTTCTTCGTCAGAGTCTGAATCGATCCTTGGTACTTCAGGAGAGGGTGGCGAAGAAACTCCTTCATCCTCAGAATCAGGAGAGTCGTATAATTTAGGATGGTCTTCTTCGTCAGAGTCTGAATCAATCCGTGGTACTTTAGGAGGTGGTGGCGAAGAAACTCCATCTTCCTCAGAATCAGGAGAGTCGTATAATTTAGGATGGTATTCTTCGTCAGAGTCTGAATCAATCCGTGGTACTTTAGGAGGTGGTGGCGAAGAAACTCCTTCATCCTCAGAATCAGGAGAGTCGTATAATTTAGGATGTTCTTCTTCGTCAGAGTCTGAATCGATCCTTGGTACTTCAGGAGAGGGTGGCGAAGAAACTCCTTCATCCTCAGAATCAGGAGAGTCGTATAAGTTAGGATGGTCTTCTTCGTCAGAGTCTGAATCGATCCTTGGTACTTCAGGAGAGGGTGGCGAAGAAACTCCTTCATCCTCAGAATCAGGAGAGTCGTATAATTTAGGATGGTATTCTTCGTCCGAATCTGAATCGATCCTTGGAACTTTAGAAGGTGGTGGCGAAGAAACTCCTTCATCCTCAGAATCAGGAGAGTCGTATAATTTAGGATGGTCTTCTTCGTCAGAGTCTGAATCAATCCGTGGTACTTTAGGAGGTGGTGGCGAAGAAACTCCTTCATCCTCAGAATCAGGAGAGTCGTATAATTTAGGATGGTCTTCTTCGTCAGAGTCTGAATCGATCCTTGGTACTTCAGGAGAGGGTGGCGAAGAAACTCCTTCATCCTCAGAATCAGGAGAGTCGTATAATTTAGGATGGTCTTCTTCGTCAGAGTCTGAATCAATCCGTGGTACTTTAGGAGAGGGTGGCGAAGAAACTCCATCTTCCTCAGAATCAGGAGAGTCGTATAATTTAGGATGGTATTCTTCGTCCGAATCTGAATCGATCCTTGGTACTTTAGGAGGTGGTGGGGAAGAAACTCCTTCATCCTCAGAATCAGGAGAGTCGTATAATTTAGGATGGTCTTCTTCGTCAGAGTCTGAATCAATCCGTGGTACTTTAGGAGGTGGTGGCGAAGAAACTCCTTCATCCTCAGAATCAGGAGAGTCGTATAATTTAGGATGGTCTTCTTCGTCAGAGTCTGAATCGATCCTTGGTACTTCAGGAGAGGGTGGCGAAGAAACTCCTTCATCCTCAGAATCAGGAGTGTCGTATAATTTAGGATGGTCTTCTTCGTCAGAGTCTGAATCAATCCGTGGTACTTTAGGAGGTGGTGGCGAAGAAACTCCATCTTCCTCAGAATCAGGAGAGTCGTATAATTTAGGATGGTATTCTTCGTCCGAATCTGAATCGATCCTTGGTACTTTAGGAGGTGGTGGCGAAGAAACTCCTTCATCCTCAGAATCAGGAGAGTCGTATAATTTAGGATGGTCTTCTTCGTCAGATTCTGAATCAATCCGTGGTACTTTAGGAGGTGGTGGCGAAGAAACTCCTTCATCCTCAGAATCAGGAGAGTCGTATAATTTTGATGGTCTTCTTCGTCAGAGTCTGAATCGATCCTTGGTACTTCAGGAGAGGGTGGCGAAGAAACTCCTTCATCCTCAGAATCAGGAGAGTCGTATAATTTAGGATGGTCTTCTTCGTCAGAGTCTGAATCAATCCTTGGTACTTTAGGAGGTGGTGGCGAAGAAACTCCTTCATCCTCAGAATCAGGAGAGTCGTATAATTTAGGATGGTCTTCTTCGTCAGAGTCTGAATCAATCCGTGGTACTTTAGGAGGTGGTGGCGAAGAAACTCCTTCATCCTCAGAATCAGGAGAGTCGTATAATTTAGGATGCTCTTCTTCGTCAGAGTATGAATCGATCCTTGGTACTTCAGGAGAGGGTGGCGAAGAAACTCCTTCATCCTCAGAATCAGGAGAGTCGTATAATTTAGGATGGTCTTCTTCGTCAGAGTCTGAATCAATCCGTGGTACTTTAGGAGGTGGTGGCGAAGAAACTCCATCTTCCTCAGAATCAGGAGAGTCGTATAATTTAGGATGGTATTCTTCGTCCGAATCTGAATCGATCCTTGGTACTTTAGGAGGTGGTGGGGAAGAAACTCCTTCATCCTCAGAATCAGGAGAGTCGTATAATTTAGGATGGTCTTCTTCGTCAGAGTCTGAATCAATCCGTGGTACTTTAGGAGGTGGTGGCGAAGAAACTCCTTCATCCTCAGAATCAGGAGAGTCGTATAATTTAGGATGGTCTTCTTCGTCAGAGTCTGAATCGATCCTTGGTACTTCAGGAGAGGGTGGCGAAGAAACTCCTTCATCCTCAGAATCAGGAGAGTCGTATAATTTAGGATGGTCTTCTTCGTCAGAGTCTGAATCGATCCTTGGTACTTCAGGAGAGGGTGGCGAAGAAACTCCTTCATCCTCAGAATCAGGAGAGTCGTATAATTTAGGATGGTCTTCTTCGTCAGAGTCTGAATCAATCCGTGGTACTTTAGGAGGTGGTGGCGAAGAAACTCCATCTTCCTCAGAATCAGGAGAGTCGTATAATTTAGGATGGTATTCTTCGTCCGAATCTGAATCGATCCTTGGTACTTTAGGAGGTGGTGGCGAAGAAACTCCTTCATCCTCAGAATCAGGAGAGTCGTATAATTTAGGATGGTCTTCTTCGTCAGAGTCTGAATCAATCCGTGGTACTTTAGGAGGTGGTGGCGAAGAAACTCCTTCATCCTCAGAATCAGGAGAGTCGTATAATTTAGGATGGTCTTCTTCGTCAGAGTCTGAATCGATCCTTGGTACTTCAGGAGAGGGTGGCAAAGAAACTCCTTCATCCTCAGAATCAGGAGAGTCGTATAATTTAGGATGGTCTTCTTCGTCAGAGTCTGAATAGATCCTTGGTACTTCAGGAGAGGGTGGCGAAGAAACTCCTTCATCCTCAGAATCAGGAGAGTCGTATAATTTAGGATGGTCTTCTTCGTCAGAGTCTGAATCGATCCTTGGTACTTCAGGAGAGGGTGGCGAAGAAACTCCTTCATCCTCAGAATCAGGAGAGTCGTATAATTTAGGATGGTCTTCTTCGTCAGAGTCTGAATCAATCCGTGGTACTTTAGGAGAGGGTGGCGAAGAAACTCCATCTTCCTCAGAATCAGGAGAGTCGTATAATTTAGGATGGTATTCTTCGTCCGAATCTGAATCGATCCTTGGTACTTTAGGAGGTGGTGGGGAAGAAACTCCTTCATCCTCAGAATCAGGAGAGTCGTATAATTTAGGATGGTCTTCTTCGTCAGAGTCTGAATCAATCCGTGGTACTTTAGGAGGTGGTGGCGAAGAAACTCCTTCATCCTCAGAATCAGGAGAGTCGTATAATTTAGGATGGTCTTCTTCGTCAGAGTCTGAATCGATCCTTGGTACTTCAGGAGAGGGTGGCGAAGAAACTCCTTCATCCTCAGAATCAGGAGTGTCGTATAATTTAGGATGGTCTTCTTCGTCAGAGTCTGAATCAATCCGTGGTACTTTAGGAGGTGGTGGCGAAGAAACTCCATCTTCCTCAGAATCAGGAGAGTCGTATAATTTAGGATGGTATTCTTCGTCCGAATCTGAATCGATCCTTGGTACTTTAGGAGGTGGTGGCGAAGAAACTCCTTCATCCTCAGAATCAGGAGAGTCGTATAATTTAGGATGGTCTTCTTCGTCAGAGTCTGAATCAATCCGTGGTACTTTAGGAGGTGGTGGCGAAGAAACTCCTTCATCCTCAGAATCAGGAGAGTCGTATAATTTTGATGGTCTTCTTCGTCAGAGTCTGAATCGATCCTTGGTACTTCAGGAGAGGGTGGCGAAGAAACTCCTTCATCCTCAGAATCAGGAGAGTCGTATAATTTAGGATGGTCTTCTTCGTCAGAGTCTGAATCAATCCTTGGTACTTTAGGAGGTGGTGGCGAAGAAACTCCTTCATCCTCAGAATCAGGAGAGTCGTATAATTTAGGATGGTCTTCTTCGTCAGAGTCTGAATCAATCCGTGGTACTTTAGGAGGTGGTGGCGAAGAAACTCCTTCATCCTCAGAATCAGGAGAGTCGTATAATTTAGGATGCTCTTCTTCGTCAGAGTATGAATCGATCCTTGGTACTTCAGGAGAGGGTGGCGAAGAAACTCCTTCATCCTCAGAATCAGGAGAGTCGTATAATTTAGGATGGTCTTCTTCGTCAGAGTCTGAATCAATCCGTGGTACTTTAGGAGGTGGTGGCGAAGAAACTCCATCTTCCTCAGAATCAGGAGAGTCGTATAATTTAGGATGGTATTCTTCGTCCGAATCTGAATCGATCCTTGGTACTTTAGGAGGTGGTGGGGAAGAAACTCCTTCATCCTCAGAATCAGGAGAGTCGTATAATTTAGGATGGTCTTCTTCGTCAGAGTCTGAATCAATCCGTGGTACTTTAGGAGGTGGTGGCGAAGAAACTCCTTCATCCTCAGAATCAGGAGAGTCGTATAATTTAGGATGGTCTTCTTCGTCAGAGTCTGAATCGATCCTTGGTACTTCAGGAGAGGGTGGCGAAGAAACTCCTTCATCCTCAGAATCAGGAGAGTCGTATAATTTAGGATGGTCGTCTTCGTCAGAGTCTGAATCGATCCTTGGTACTTCAGGAGAGGGTGGCGAAGAAACTCCTTCATCCTCAGAATCAGGAGAGTCGTATAATTTAGGATGGTCTTCTTCGTCAGAGTCTGAATCAATCCGTGGTACTTTAGGAGGTGGTGGCGAAGAAACTCCATCTTCCTCAGAATCAGGAGAGTCGTATAATTTAGGATGGTATTCTTCGTCCGAATCTGAATCGATCCTTGGTACTTTAGGAGGTGGTGGCGAAGAAACTCCTTCATCCTCAGAATCAGGAGAGTCGTATAATTTAGGATGGTCTTCTTCGTCAGAGTCTGAATCAATCCGTGGTACTTTAGGAGGTGGTGGCGAAGAAACTCCTTCATCCTCAGAATCAGGAGAGTCGTATAATTTAGGATGGTCTTCTTCGTCAGAGTCTGAATCGATCCTTGGTACTTCAGGAGAGGGTGGCAAAGAAACTCCTTCATCCTCAGAATCAGGAGAGTCGTATAATTTAGGATGGTCTTCTTCGTCAGAGTCTGAATCGATCCTTGGTACTTTAGGAGAGGGTGGCGAAGAAACTCCTTCATCCTCAGAATCAGGAGAGTCGTATAATTTAGGATGGTCTTCTTCGTCAGAGTCTGAATCGATCCTTGGTACTTCAGGAGAGGGTGGCGAAGAAACTCCTTCATCCTCAGAATCAGGAGAGTCGTATAATTTAGGATGGTCTTCTTCGTCAGAGTCTGAATCAATCCGTGGTACTTTAGGAGGTGGTGGCGAAGAAACTCCATCTTCCTCAGAATCAGGAGAGTCGTATAATTTAGGATGTTATTCTTCGTCCGAATCTGAATAGATCCTTGGTACTTTAGGAGGTGGTGGCGAAGAAACTCCTTCATCCTCAGAATCAGGAGAGTCGTATAATTTAGGATGGTCTTCTTCGTCAGAGTCTGAATCGATCCTTGGTACTTCAGGAGAGGGTGGCGAAGAAACTCCTTCATCCTCAGAATCAGGAGAGTCGTATAATTTAGGATGGTCTTCTTCGTCAGAGTCTGAATCAATCCGTGGTACTTTAGGAGGTGGTGGCGAAGAAACTCCATCTTCCTCAGAATCAGGAGAGTCGTATAATTTAGGATGGTATTCTTCGTCCGAATCTGAATCGATCCTTGGTACTTTAGGAGGTGGTGGCGAAGAAACTCCTTCATCCTCAGAATCAGGAGAGTCGTATAATTTAGGATGGTCTTCTTCGTCAGAGTCTGAATCAATCCGTGGTACTTTAGGAGGTGGTGGCGAAGAAACTCCTTCATCCTCAGAATCAGGAGAGTCGTATAATTTAGGATGTTCTTCTTCGTCAGAGTCTGAATTGATCCTTGGTACTTCAGGAGAGGATGGCGAAGAAACTCCTTCATCCTCAGAATCAGGAGAGTCGTATAATTTAGGATGGTCTTCTTCGTCAGAGTCTGAATCAATCCGTGGTCCTTGGTACTTCAGGAGAGGGTGGCGAAGAAACTCCTTCATCCTCGGAATCAGGAGAGTCGTATAATTTAGGATGGTCTTCTTCGTCAGAGTCTGAATCAATCCGTGGTACTTTAGGAGGTGGTGGCGAAGAAACTCCATCTTCCTCAGAATCAGGAGAGTCGTATAATTTAGGATGGTCTTCTTCGTCAGAGTCTGAATCGATCCTTGGTACTTCAGGAGAGGGTGGCGAAGAAACTCCTTCATCCTCAGAATCAGGAGAGTCGTATAATTTAGGATGGTCTTCTTCGTCAGAGTCTGAATCAATCCGTGGTACTTTAGGAGGTGGTGGCGAAGAAACTCCATCTTCCTCAGAATCAGGAGAGTCGTATAATTTAGGATGGTATTCTTCGTCCGAATCTGAATCGATCCTTGGTACTTTAGGAGGTGGTGGCGAAGAAACTCCTTCATCCTCAGAATCAGGAGAGTCGTATAATTTAGGATGGTCTTCTTCGTCAGAGTCTGAATCGATCCTTGGTACTTCAGGAGAGGGTGGCGAAGAAACTCCTTCATCCTCAGAATCAGGAGAGTCGTATAATTTAGGATGGTCTTCTTCGTCAGAGTCTGAATCAATCCGTGGTACTTTAGGAGGTGGTGGCGAAGAAACTCCATCTTCCTCAGAATCAGGAGAGTCGTATAATTTAGGATGGTCTTCTTCGTCCGAGTCTGAATCGATCCTTGGTACTTCAGGAGAGGGTGGCGAAGAAACTCCTTCATCCTCAGAATCAGGAGAGTCGTATAATTTAGGATGGTCTTCTTCGTCAGAGTCTGAATCGATCCTTGGTACTTCAGGAGAGGGTGGCGAAGAAACTCCTTCATCCTCAGAATCAGGAGAGTCGTATAATTTAGGATGGTCTTCTTCGTCAGAGTCTGAATCAATCCGTGGTACTTTAGGAGGTGGTGGCGAAGAAACTCCATCTTCCTCAGAATCAGGAGAGTCGTATAATTTAGGATGGTATTCTTCGTCCGAATCTGAATCGATCCTTGGTACTTTAGGAGGTGGTGGCGAAGAAACTCCTTCATCCTCAGAATCAGGAGAGTCGTATAATTTAGGATGGTCTTCTTCGTCAGAGTCTGAATCAATCCTTGGTACTTTAGGAGGTGGTGGCGAAGAAACTCCTTCATCCTCAGAATCAGGAGAGTCGTATAATTTAGGATGGTCTTCTTCGTCAGAGTCTGAATCGATCCTTGGTACTTCAGGAGCGGGTGGCGAAGAAACTCCTTCATCCTCAGAATCAGGAGAGTCGTATAATTTAGGATGGTCTTCTTCGTCAGAGTCTGAATCGATCCTTGGTACTTCAGGAGAGGGTGGCGAAGAAACTCCTTCATCCTCAGAATCAGGAGAGTCGTATAATTTAGGATGGTCTTCTTCGTCAGAGTTTGAATCAATCCGTGGTACTTTAGGAGGTGGTGGCGAAGAAACTCCATCTTCCTCAGAATCAGGAGAGTCGTATAATTTAGGATGGTATTCTTCGTCCGAATCTGAATCGATCCTTGGTACTTTAGGAGGTGGTGGCGAAGAAACTCCTTTATCCTCAGAATCAGGAGAGTCGTATAATTTAGGATGGTCTTCTTCGTCAGAGTCTGAATCAATCCGTGGTACTTTAGGAGGTGGTGGCGAAGAAACTCCTTCATCCTCAGAATCAGGAGAGTCGTATAATTTAGGATGGTCTACTTCGTCAGAGTCTGAATCGATCCTTGGTACTTCAGGAGAGGGTGGCGAAGAAACTCCTTCATCCTCAGAATCAGGAGAGTCGTATAATTTAGGATGGTCTTCTTCGTCAGAGTCTGAATCAATCCGTGGTACTTTAGGAGGTGGTGGCGAAGAAACTCCATCTTCCTCAGAATCAGGAGAGTCGTATAATTTAGGATGGTATTCTTCGTCCGAATCTGAATCGATCCTTGGTACTTTAGGAGGTGGTGGCGAAGAAACTCCTTCATCCTCAGAATCAGGAGAGTCGTATAATTTAGGATGGTCTTCTTCGTCAGAGTCTGAATCAATCCGTGGTACTTTAGGAGGTGGTGGCGAAGAAACTCCTTCATCCTCAGAATCAGGAGAGTCGTATAATTGAGGATGGTCTTCTTCGTCAGAGTCTGAATCGATCCTTGGTACTTCAGGAGAGGGTGGCGAAGAAACTCCTTCATCCTCAGAATCAGGAGAGTCGTATAATTTAGGATGGCCTTCTTCGTCAGAGTCTGAATCGATCCTTGGTACTTCAGGAGAGGGTGGCGAAGAAACTCCTTCATCCTCAGAATCAGGAGAGTCGTATAATTTAGGATGGTCTTCTTCGTCAGAGTCTGAATCAATCCGTGGTACTTTAGGAGGTGGTGGCGAAGAAACTCCATCTTCCTCAGAATCAGGAGAGTCGTATAATTTAGGATGGTATTCTTCGTCCGAATCTGAATCGATCCTTGGTACTTTAGGAGGTGGTGGCGAAGAAACTCCTTCATCCTCAGAATCAGGAGAGTCGTATAATTTAGGATGGTCTTCTTCGTCAGAGTCTGAATCAATCCGTGGTACTTTAGGAGGTGGTGGCGAAGAATCTTCTTCATCCTCAGAATCAGGAGAGTCGTATAATTTAGGATGGTCTTCTTCGTCAGAGTCTGAATCGATCCTTGGTACTTCAGGAGAGGGTGGCGAAGAAACTCCTTCATCCTCAGAATCAGGAGAGTCGTATAATTTAGGATGGTCTTCTTCGTCAGAGTCTGAATCAATCCGTAGTACTTTAGGAGGTGGTGGCGAAGAAACTCCATCTTCCTCAGAATCAGGAGAGTCGTATAATTTAGGATGGTCTTCTTCGTCAGAGTCTGAATCAATCCGTGGTACTTTAGGAGGTGGTGGCGAAGAAACTCCATCTTCCTCAGAATCAGGAGAGTCGTATAATTTAGGATGGTCTTCTTCGTCAGAGTCTGAATCAATCCGTGGTACTTTAGGAGGTGGTGGCGAAGAATCTTCTTCATCCTCAGAATCAGGAGAGTCGTATAATTTAGGATGGTCTTCTTCGTCAGAGTCTGAATCGATCCTTGGTACTTCAGGAGAGGGTGGCGAAGAAACTCCTTCATCCTCAGAATCAGGAGAGTCGTATAATTTAGGATGGTCTTCTTCGTCAGAGTCTGAATCAATCCGTGGTACTTTAGGAGGTGGTGGCGAAGAAACTCCATCTTCCTCAGAATCAGGAGAGTCGTATAATTTAGGATGGTATTCTTCGTCCGAATCTGAATCGATCCTTGGTACTTTAGGAGGTGGTGGCGAAGAAACTCCTTCATCCTCAGAATCAGGAGAGTCGTATAATTTAGGATGGTCTTCTTCGTCAGAGTCTGAATCAATCCGTGGTACTTTAGGAGGTGGTGGCGAATAATCTTCTTCATCCTCAGAATCAGGAGAGTCGTATAATTTAGGATGGTCTTCTTCGTCAGAGTCTGAATCGATCCTTGGTACTTCAGGAGAGGGTGGCGAAGAAACTCCTTCATCCTCAGAATCAGGAGAGTCGTATAATTTAGGATGGTCTTCTTCGTCAGAGTCTGAATCAATCCGTAGTACTTTAGGAGGTGGTGGCGAAGAAACTCCATCTTCCTCAGAATCAGGAGAGTCGTATAATTTAGGATGGTATTCTTCGTCCGAATCTGAATCGATCCTTGGTACTTCAGGAGAGGGTGGCGAAGAAACTCCTTCATTCTCAGAATCAGGAGAGTCGTATAATTTAGGATGGTCTTCTTCGTCCGAGTCTGAATCGATCCTTGGTACTTCAGGAGAGGGTGGCGAAGAAACTCCTTCATCCTCAGAATCAGGAGAGTCGTATAATTTAGGATGGTCTTCTTCGTCAGAGTCTGAATCGATCCTTGGTACTTCAGGAGAGGGTGGCGAAGAAACTCCTTCATCCTCAGAATCAGGAGAGTCGTATAATTTAGGATGGTCTTCTTCGTCAGAGTTTGAATCAATCCGTGGTACTTTAGGAGGTGGTGGCGAAGAAACTCCATCTTCCTCAGAATCAGGAGAGTCGTATAATTTAGGATGGTATTCTTCGTCCGAATCTGAATCGATCCTTGGTACTTTAGGAGGTGGTGGCGAAGAAACTCCTTTATCCTCAGAATCAGGAGAGTCGTATAATTTAGGATGGTCTTCTTCGTCAGAGTCTGAATCAATCCGTGGTACTTTAGGAGGTGGTGGCGAAGAAACTCCTTCATCCTCAGAATCAGGAGAGTCGTATAATTTAGGATGGTCTACTTCGTCAGAGTCTGAATCGATCCTTGGTACTTCAGGAGAGGGTGGCGAAGAAACTCCTTCATCCTCAGAATCAGGAGAGTCGTATAATTTAGGATGGTCTTCTTCGTCAGAGTCTGAATCAATCCGTGGTACTTTAGGAGGTGGTGGCGAAGAAACTCCATCTTCCTCAGAATCAGGAGAGTCGTATAATTTAGGATGGTATTCTTCGTCCGAATCTGAATCGATCCTTGGTACTTTAGGAGGTGGTGGCGAAGAAACTCCTTCATCCTCAGAATCAGGAGAGTCGTATAATTTAGGATGGTCTTCTTCGTCAGAGTCTGAATCAATCCGTGGTACTTTAGGAGGTGGTGGCGAAGAAACTCCTTCATCCTCAGAATCAGGAGAGTCGTATAATTGAGGATGGTCTTCTTCGTCAGAGTCTGAATCGATCCTTGGTACTTCAGGAGAGGGTGGCGAAGAAACTCCTTCATCCTCAGAATCAGGAGAGTCGTATAATTTAGGATGGCCTTCTTCGTCAGAGTCTGAATCGATCCTTGGTACTTCAGGAGAGGGTGGCGAAGAAACTCCTTCATCCTCAGAATCAGGAGAGTCGTATAATTTAGGATGGTCTTCTTCGTCAGAGTCTGAATCAATCCGTGGTACTTTAGGAGGTGGTGGCGAAGAAACTCCATCTTCCTCAGAATCAGGAGAGTCGTATAATTTAGGATGGTATTCTTCGTCCGAATCTGAATCGATCCTTGGTACTTTAGGAGGTGGTGGCGAAGAAACTCCTTCATCCTCAGAATCAGGAGAGTCGTATAATTTAGGATGGTCTTCTTCGTCAGAGTCTGAATCAATCCGTGGTACTTTAGGAGGTGGTGGCGAAGAATCTTCTTCATCCTCAGAATCAGGAGAGTCGTATAATTTAGGATGGTCTTCTTCGTCAGAGTCTGAATCGATCCTTGGTACTTCAGGAGAGGGTGGCGAAGAAACTCCTTCATCCTCAGAATCAGGAGAGTCGTATAATTTAGGATGGTCTTCTTCGTCAGAGTCTGAATCAATCCGTAGTACTTTAGGAGGTGGTGGCGAAGAAACTCCATCTTCCTCAGAATCAGGAGAGTCGTATAATTTAGGATGGTCTTCTTCGTCAGAGTCTGAATCAATCCGTGGTACTTTAGGAGGTGGTGGCGAAGAAACTCCATCTTCCTCAGAATCAGAAGAGTCGTATAATTTAGGATGGTCTTCTTCGTCAGAGTCTGAATCAATCCGTGGTACTTTAGGAGGTGGTGGCGAAGAATCTTCTTCATCCTCAGAATCAGGAGAGTCGTATAATTTAGGATGGTCTTCTTCGTCAGAGTCTGAATCGATCCTTGGTACTTCAGGAGAGGGTGGCGAAGAAACTCCTTCATCCTCAGAATCAGGAGAGTCGTATAATTTAGGATGGTCTTCTTCGTCAGAGTCTGAATCAATCCGTGGTACTTTAGGAGGTGGTGGCGAAGAATCTTCTTCATCCTCAGAATCAGGAGAGTCGTATAATTTAGGATGGTCTTCTTCGTCAGAGTCTGAATCGATCCTTGGTACTTCAGGAGAGGGTGGCGAAGAAACTCCTTCATCCTCAGAATCAGGAGAGTCGTATAATTTAGGATGGTCTTCTTCGTCAGAGTCTGAATCAATCCGTAGTACTTTAGGAGGTGGTGGCGAAGAAACTCCATCTTCCTCAGAATCAGGAGAGTCGTATAATTTAGGATGGTCTTCTTCGTCAGAGTCTGAATCAATCCGTGGTACTTTAGGAGGTGGTGGCGAAGAAACTCCATCTTCCTCAGAATCAGGAGAGTCGTATAATTTAGGATGGTCTTCTTCGTCAGAGTCTGAATCAATCCGTGGTACTTTAGGAGGTGGTGGCGAAGAATCTTCTTCATCCTCAGAATCAGGAGAGTCGTATAATTTAGGATGGTCTTCTTCGTCAGAGTCTGAATCGATCCTTGGTACTTCAGGAGAGGGTGGCGAAGAAACTCCTTCATCCTCAGAATCAGGAGAGTCGTATAATTTAGGATGGTCTTCTTCGTCAGAGTCTGAATCAATCCGTGGTACTTTAGGAGGTGGTGGCGAAGAAACTCCATCTTCCTCAGAATCAGGAGAGTCGTATAATTTAGGATGGTATTCTTCGTCCGAATCTGAATCGATCCTTGGTACTTTAGGAGGTGGTGGCGAAGAAACTCCTTCATCCTCAGAATCAGGAGAGTCGTATAATTTAGGATGGTCTTCTTCGTCAGAGTCTGAATCAATCCGTGGTACTTTAGGAGGTGGTGGCGAAGAATCTTCTTCATCCTCAGAATCAGGAGAGTCGTATAATTTAGGATGGTCTTCTTCGTCAGAGTCTGAATCGATCCTTGGTACTTCAGGAGAGGGTGGCGAAGAAACTCCTTCATCCTCAGAATCAGGAGAGTCGTATAATTTAGGATGGTCTTCTTCGTCAGAGTCTGAATCAATCCGTAGTACTTTAGGAGGTGGTGGCGAAGAAACTCCATCTTCCTCAGAATCAGGAGAGTCGTATAATTTAGGATGGTATTCTTCGTCCGAATCTGAATCGATCCTTGGTACTTCAGGAGAGGGTGGCGAAGAAACTCCTTCATTCTCAGAATCAGGAGAGTCGTATAATTTAGGATGGTCTTCTTCGTCCGAGTCTGAATCGATCCTTGGTACTTCAGGAGAGGGTGGCGAAGAAACTCCTTCATCCTCAGAATCAGGAGAGTCGTATAATTTAGGATGGTATTCTTCGTCCGAATCTGAATCGATCCTTGGTACTTTAGGAGGTGGTGGCGAAGAAACTCCTTCATCCTCAGAATCAGGAGAGTCGTATAATTTAGGATGGTCTTCTTCGTCAGAGTCTGAATCAATCCGTGGTACTTTAGGAGGTGGTGGCGAAGAAACTCCTTCATCCTCAGAATCAGGAGAGTCGTATAATTTAGGATGTTCTTCTTCGTCAGAGTCTGAATCGATCCTTGGTACTTCAGGAGAGGATGGCGAAGAAACTCCTTCATCCTCAGAATCAGGAGAGTCGTATAATTTAGGATGGTCTTCTTCGTCAGAGTCTGAATCGATCCTTGGTACTTCAGGAGAGGGTGGCGAAGAAACTCCTTCATCCTCAGAATCAGGAGAGTCGTATAATTTAGGATGGTCTTCTTCGTCAGAGTCTGAATCAATCCGTGGTACTTTAGGAGGTGGTGGCGAAGAAACTCCATCTTCCTCAGAATCAGGAGAGTCGTATAATTTAGGATGGTATTCTTCGTCAGAGTCTGAATCAATCCGTGGTACTTTAGGAGGTGGTGGCGAAGAAACTCCTTCATTCTCAGAATCAGGAGAGTCGTATAATTTAGGATGTTCTTCTTCGTCAGAGTCTGAATCGATCCTTGGTACTTCAGGAGAGGGTGGCGAAGAAACTCCTTCATCCTCAGAATCAGGAGAGTCGTATAAGTTAGGATGGTCTTCTTCGTCAGAGTCTGAATCGATCCTTGGTACTTCAGGAGAGGGTGGCGAAGAAACTCCTTCATCCTCAGAATCAGGAGAGTCGTATAATTTAGGATGGTATTCTTCGTCCGAATCTGAATCGATCCTTGGAACTTTAGAAGGTGGTGGCGAAGAAACTCCTTCATCCTCAGAATCAGGAGAGTCGTATAATTTAGGATGGTCTTCTTCGTCAGAGTCTGAATCAATCCGTGGTACTTTAGGAGGTGGTGGCGAAGAAACTCCTTCATCCTCAGAATCAGGAGAGTCGTATAATTTAGGATGGTCTTCTTCGTCAGAGTCTGAATCGATCCTTGGTACTTCAGGAGAGGGTGGCGAAGAAACTCCTTCATCCTCAGAATCAGGAGAGTCGTATAATTTAGGATGGTCTTCTTCGTCAGAGTCT
This sequence comes from Macrosteles quadrilineatus, assembly GCF_028750875.1. Taxonomy (NCBI): domain Eukaryota; kingdom Metazoa; phylum Arthropoda; class Insecta; order Hemiptera; family Cicadellidae; genus Macrosteles; species Macrosteles quadrilineatus. Next base: position 21,880,780 of record NW_026542600.1, read on the forward strand.
GAATCAATCCGTGGTACTTTAGGAGAGGGTGGCGAAGAAACTCCATCTTCCTCAGAATCAGGAGAGTCGTATAATTTAGGATGGTATTCTTCGTCCGAATCTGAATCGATCCTTGGTACTTTAGGAGGTGGTGGGGAAGAAACTCCTTCATCCTCAGAATCAGGAGAGTCGTATAATTTAGGATGGTCTTCTTCGTCAGAGTCTGAATCAATCCGTGGTACTTTAGGAGGTGGTGGCGAAGAAACTCCTTCATCCTCAGAATCAGGAGAGTCGTATAATTTAGGATGGTCTTCTTCGTCAGAGTCTGAATCGATCCTTGGTACTTCAGGAGAGGGTGGCGAAGAAACTCCTTCATCCTCAGCATCAGGAGAGTCGTATAATTTAGGATGGTATTCTTCGTCCGAATCTGAATCGATCCTTGGAACTTTAGAAGGTGGTGGCGAAGAAACTCCTTCATCCTCAGAATCAGGAGAGTCGTATAATTTAGGATGGTCTTCTTCGTCAGAGTCTGAATCAATCCGTGGTACTTTAGGAGGTGGTGGCGAAGAAACTCCTTCATCCTCAGAATCAGGAGAGTCGTATAATTTAGGATGGTCTTCTTCGTCAGAGTCTGAATCGATCCTTGGTACTTCAGGAGAGGGTGGCGAAGAAACTCCTTCATCCTCAGAATCAGGAGAGTCGTATAATTTAGGATGGTCTTCTTCGTCAGAGTCTGAATCAATCCGTGGTACTTTAGGAGAGGGTGGCGAAGAAACTCCATCTTCCTCAGAATCAGGAGAGTCGTATAATTTAGGATGGTATTCTTCGTCCGAATCTGAATCGATCCTTGGTACTTTAGGAGGTGGTGGGGAAGAAACTCCTTCATCCTCAGAATCAGGAGAGTCGTATAATTTAGGATGGTCTTCTTCGTCAGAGTCTGAATCAATCCGTGGTACTTTAGGAGGTGGTGGCGAAGAAACTCCTTCATCCTCAGAATCAGGAGAGTCGTATAATTTAGGATGGTCTTCTTCGTCAGAGTCTGAATCGATCCTTGGTACTTCAGGAGAGGGTGGCGAAGAAACTCCTTCATCCTCAGAATCAGGAGTGTCGTATAATTTAGGATGGTCTTCTTCGTCAGAGTCTGAATCAATCCGTGGTACTTTAGGAGGTGGTGGCGAAGAAACTCCATCTTCCTCAGAATCAGGAGAGTCGTATAATTTAGGATGGTATTCTTCGTCCGAATCTGAATCGATCCTTGGTACTTTAGGAGGTGGTGGCGAAGAAACTCCTTCATCCTCAGAATCAGGAGAGTCGTATAATTTAGGATGGTCTTCTTCGTCAGAGTCTGAATCGATCCTTGGTACTTCAGGAGAGGGTGGCGAAGAAACTCCTTCATCCTCAGAATCAGGAGAGTCGTATAATTTAGGATGGTCTTCTTCGTCAGAGTCTGAATCAATCCGTGGTACTTTAGGAGGTGGTGGCGAAGAAACTCCATCTTCCTCAGAATCAGGAGAGTCGTATAATTTAGGATGGTCTTCTTCGTCCGAGTCTGAATCGATCCTTGGTACTTCAGGAGAGGGTGGCGAAGAAACTCCTTCATCCTCAGAATCAGGAGAGTCGTATAATTTAGGATGGTCTTCTTCGTCAGAGTCTGAATCGATCCTTGGTACTTCAGGAGAGGGTGGCGAAGAAACTCCTTCATCCTCAGAATCAGGAGAGTCGTATAATTTAGGATGGTCTTCTTCGTCAGAGTCTGAATCAATCCGTGGTACTTTAGGAGGTGGTGGCGAAGAAACTCCATCTTCCTCAGAATCAGGAGAGTCGTATAATTTAGGATGGTATTCTTCGTCCGAATCTGAATCGATCCTTGGTACTTTAGGAGGTGGTGGCGAAGAAACTCCTTCATCCTCAGAATCAGGAGAGTCGTATAATTTAGGATGGTCTTCTTCGTCAGAGTCTGAATCAATCCTTGGTACTTTAGGAGGTGGTGGCGAAGAAACTCCTTCATCCTCAGAATCAGGAGAGTCGTATAATTTAGGATGGTCTTCTTCGTCAGAGTCTGAATCGATCCTTGGTACTTCAGGAGCGGGTGGCGAAGAAACTCCTTCATCCTCAGAATCAGGAGAGTCGTATAATTTAGGATGGTCTTCTTCGTCAGAGTCTGAATCGATCCTTGGTACTTCAGGAGAGGGTGGCGAAGAAACTCCTTCATCCTCAGAATCAGGAGAGTCGTATAATTTAGGATGGTCTTCTTCGTCAGAGTTTGAATCAATCCGTGGTACTTTAGGAGGTGGTGGCGAAGAAACTCCATCTTCCTCAGAATCAGGAGAGTCGTATAATTTAGGATGGTATTCTTCGTCCGAATCTGAATCGATCCTTGGTACTTTAGGAGGTGGTGGCGAAGAAACTCCTTTATCCTCAGAATCAGGAGAGTCGTATAATTTAGGATGGTCTTCTTCGTCAGAGTCTGAATCAATCCGTGGTACTTTAGGAGGTGGTGGCGAAGAAACTCCTTCATCCTCAGAATCAGGAGAGTCGTATAATTTAGGATGGTCTACTTCGTCAGAGTCTGAATCGATCCTTGGTACTTCAGGAGAGGGTGGCGAAGAAACTCCTTCATCCTCAGAATCAGGAGAGTCGTATAATTTAGGATGGTCTTCTTCGTCAGAGTCTGAATCAATCCGTGGTACTTTAGGAGGTGGTGGCGAAGAAACTCCATCTTCCTCAGAATCAGGAGAGTCGTATAATTTAGGATGGTATTCTTCGTCCGAATCTGAATCGATCCTTGGTACTTTAGGAGGTGGTGGCGAAGAAACTCCTTCATCCTCAGAATCAGGAGAGTCGTATAATTTAAGATGGTCTTCTTCGTCAGAGTCTGAATCAATCCGTGGTACTTTAGGAGGTGGTGGCGAAGAAACTCCTTCATCCTCAGAATCAGGAGAGTCGTATAATTGAGGATGGTCTTCTTCGTCAGAGTCTGAATCGATCCTTGGTACTTCAGGAGAGGGTGGCGAAGAAACTCCTTCATCCTCAGAATCAGGAGAGTCGTATAATTTAGGATGGCCTTCTTCGTCAGAGTCTGAATCGATCCTTGGTACTTCAGGAGAGGGTGGCGAAGAAACTCCTTCATCCTCAGAATCAGGAGAGTCGTATAATTTAGGATGGTCTTCTTCGTCAGAGTCTGAATCAATCCGTGGTACTTTAGGAGGTGGTGGCGAAGAAACTCCATCTTCCTCAGAATCAGGAGAGTCGTATAATTTAGGATGGTATTCTTCGTCCGAATCTGAATCGATCCTTGGTACTTTAGGAGGTGGTGGCGAAGAAACTCCTTCATCCTCAGAATCAGGAGAGTCGTATAATTTAGGATGGTCTTCTTCGTCAGAGTCTGAATCAATCCGTAGTACTTTAGGAGGTGGTGGCGAAGAAACTCCATCTTCCTCAGAATCAGGAGAGTCGTATAATTTAGGATGGTCTTCTTCGTCAGAGTCTGAATCAATCCGTGGTACTTTAGGAGGTGGTGGCGAAGAAACTCCATCTTCCTCAGAATCAGGAGAGTCGTATAATTTAGGATGGTCTTCTTCGTCAGAGTCTGAATCAATCCGTGGTACTTTAGGAGGTGGTGGCGAAGAATCTTCTTCATCCTCAGAATCAGGAGAGTCGTATAATTTAGGATGGTCTTCTTCGTCAGAGTCTGAATCGATCCTTGGTACTTCAGGAGAGGGTGGCGAAGAAACTCCTTCATCCTCAGAATCAGGAGAGTCGTATAATTTAGGATGGTCTTCTTCGTCAGAGTCTGAATCAATCCGTGGTACTTTAGGAGGTGGTGGCGAAGAAACTCCATCTTCCTCAGAATCAGGAGAGTCGTATAATTTAGGATGGTATTCTTCGTCCGAATCTGAATCGATCCTTGGTACTTTAGGAGGTGGTGGCGAAGAAACTCCTTCATCCTCAGAATCAGGAGAGTCGTATAATTTAGGATGGTCTTCTTCGTCAGAGTCTGAATCAATCCGTGGTACTTTAGGAGGTGGTGGCGAAGAATCTTCTTCATCCTCAGAATCAGGAGAGTCGTATAATTTAGGATGGTCTTCTTCGTCAGAGTCTGAATCGATCCTTGGTACTTCAGGAGAGGGTGGCGAAGAAACTCCTTCATCCTCAGAATCAGGAGAGTCGTATAATTTAGGATGGTCTTCTTCGTCAGAGTCTGAATCAATCCGTAGTACTTTAGGAGGTGGTGGCGAAGAAACTCCATCTTCCTCAGAATCAGGAGAGTCGTATAATTTAGGATGGTATTCTTCGTCCGAATCTGAATCGATCCTTGGTACTTCAGGAGAGGGTGGCGAAGAAACTCCTTCATTCTCAGAATCAGGAGAGTCGTATAATTTAGGATGGTCTTCTTCGTCCGAGTCTGAATCGATCCTTGGTACTTCAGGAGAGGGTGGCGAAGAAACTCCTTCATCCTCAGAATCAGGAGAGTCGTATAATTTAGGATGGTATTCTTCGTCCGAATCTGAATCGATCCTTGGTACTTTAGGAGGTGGTGGCGAAGTAACTCCTTCATCCTCAGAATCAGGAGAGTCGTATAATTTAGGATGGTCTTCTTCGTCAGAGTCTGAATCAATCCGTGGTACTTTAGGAGGTGGTGGCGAAGAAACTCCTTCATCCTCAGAATCAGGAGAGTCGTATAATTTAGGATGTTCTTCTTCGTCAGAGTCTGAATCGATCCTTGGTACTTCAGGAGAGGATGGCGAAGAAACTCCTTCATCCTCAGAATCAGGAGAGTCGTATAATTTAGGATGGTCTTCTTCGTCAGAGTCTGAATCGATCCTTGGTACTTCAGGAGAGGGTGGCGAAGAAACTCCTTCATCCTCAGAATCAGGAGAGTCGTATAATTTAGGATGGTCTTCTTCGTCAGAGTCTGAATCAATCCGTGGTACTTTAGGAGGTGGTGGCGAAGAAACTCCATCTTCCTCAGAATCAGGAGAGTCGTATAATTTAGGATGGTATTCTTCGTCAGAGTCTGAATCAATCCGTGGTACTTTAGGAGGTGGTGGCGAAGAAACTCCTTCATCCTCAGAATCAGGAGAGTCGTATAATTTAGGATGTTCTTCTTCGTCAGAGTCTGAATCGATCCTTGGTACTTCAGGAGAGGGTGGCGAAGAAACTCCTTCATCCTCAGAATCAGGAGAGTCGTATAAGTTAGGATGGTCTTCTTCGTCAGAGTCTGAATCGATCCTTGGTACTTCAGGAGAGGGTGGCGAAGAAACTCCTTCATCCTCAGAATCAGGAGAGTCGTATAATTTAGGATGGTATTCTTCGTCCGAATCTGAATCGATCCTTGGAACTTTAGAAGGTGGTGGCGAAGAAACTCCTTCATCCTCAGAATCAGGAGAGTCGTATAATTTAGGATGGTCTTCTTCGTCAGAGTCTGAATCAATCCGTGGTACTTTAGGAGGTGGTGGCGAAGAAACTCCTTCATCCTCAGAATCAGGAGAGTCGTATAATTTAGGATGGTCTTCTTCGTCAGAGTCTGAATCGATCCTTGGTACTTCAGGAGAGGGTGGCGAAGAAACTCCTTCATCCTCAGAATCAGGAGAGTCGTATAATTTAGGATGGTCTTCTTCGTCAGAGTCTGAATCAATCCGTGGTACTTTAGGAGAGGGTGGCGAAGAAACTCCATCTTCCTCAGAATCAGGAGAGTCGTATAATTTAGGATGGTATTCTTCGTCCGAATCTGAATCGATCCTTGGTACTTTAGGAGGTGGTGGGGAAGAAACTCCTTCATCCTCAGAATCAGGAGAGTCGTATAATTTAGGATGGTCTTCTTCGTCAGAGTCTGAATCAATCCGTGGTACTTTAGGAGGTGGTGGCGAAGAAACTCCTTCATCCTCAGAATCAGGAGAGTCGTATAATTTAGGATGGTCTTCTTCGTCAGAGTCTGAATCGATCCTTGGTACTTCAGGAGAGGGTGGCGAAGAAACTCCTTCATCCTCAGAATCAGGAGTGTCGTATAATTTAGGATGGTCTTCTTCGTCAGAGTCTGAATCAATCCGTGGTACTTTAGGAGGTGGTGGCGAAGAAACTCCATCTTCCTCAGAATCAGGAGAGTCGTATAATTTAGGATGGTATTCTTCGTCCGAATCTGAATCGATCCTTGGTACTTTAGGAGGTGGTGGCGAAGAAACTCCTTCATCCTCAGAATCAGGAGAGTCGTATAATTTAGGATGGTCTTCTTCGTCAGAGTCTGAATCAATCCGTGGTACTTTAGGAGGTGGTGGCGAAGAAACTCCTTCATCCTCAGAATCAGGAGAGTCGTATAATTTTGATGGTCTTCTTCGTCAGAGTCTGAATCGATCCTTGGTACTTCAGGAGAGGGTGGCGAAGAAACTCCTTCATCCTCAGAATCAGGAGAGTCGTATAATTTAGGATGGTCTTCTTCGTCAGAGTCTGAATCAATCCTTGGTACTTTAGGAGGTGGTGGCGAAGAAACTCCTTCATCCTCAGAATCAGGAGAGTCGTATAATTTAGGATGGTCTTCTTCGTCAGAGTCTGAATCAATCCGTGGTACTTTAGGAGGTGGTGGCGAAGAAACTCCTTTATCCTCAGAATCAGGAGAGTCGTATAATTTAGGATGCTCTTCTTCGTCAGAGTATGAATCGATCCTTGGTACTTCAGGAGAGGGTGGCGAATAAACTCCTTCATCCTCAGAATCAGGAGAGTCGTATAATTTAGGATGGTCTTCTTCGTCAGAGTCTGAATCAATCCGTGGTACTTTAGGAGGTGGTGGCGAAGAAACTCCATCTTCCTCAGAATCAGGAGAGTCGTATAATTTAGGATGGTATTCTTCGTCCGAATCTGAATCGATCCTTGGTACTTTAGGAGGTGGTGGGGAAGAAACTCCTTCATCCTCAGAATCAGGAGAGTCGTATAATTTAGGATGGTCTTCTTCGTCAGAGTCTGAATCAATCCGTGGTACTTTAGGAGGTGGTGGCGAAGAAACTCCTTCATCCTCAGAATCAGGAGAGTCGTATAATTTAGGATGGTCTTCTTCGTCAGAGTCTGAATCGATCCTTGGTACTTCAGGAGAGGGTGGCGAAGAAACTCCTTCATCCTCAGAATCAGGAGAGTCGTATAATTTAGGATGGTCTTCTTCGTCAGAGTCTGAATCGATCCTTGGTACTTCAGGAGAGGGTGGCGAAGAAACTCCTTCATCCTCAGAATCAGGAGAGTCGTATAATTTAGGATGGTCTTCTTCGTCAGAGTCTGAATCAATCCGTGGTACTTTAGGAGGTGGTGGCGAAGAAACTCCATCTTCCTCAGAATCAGGAGAGTCGTATAATTTAGGATGGTATTCTTCGTCCGAATCTGAATCGATCCTTGGTACTTTAGGAGGTGGTGGCGAAGAAACTCCTTCATCCTCAGAATCAGGAGAGTCGTATAATTTAGGATGGTCTTCTTCGTCAGAGTCTGAATCAATCCGTGGTACTTTAGGAGGTGGTGGCGAAGAAACTCCTTCATCCTCAGAATCAGGAGAGTCGTATAATTTAGGATGGTCTTCTTCGTCAGAGTCTGAATCGATCCTTGGTACTTCAGGAGAGGGTGGCAAAGAAACTCCTTCATCCTCAGAATCAGGAGAGTCGTATAATTTAGGATGGTCTTCTTCGTCAGAGTCTGAATCGATCCTTGGTACTTCAGGAGAGGGTGGCGAAGAAACTCCTTCATCCTCAGAATCAGGAGAGTCGTATAATTTAGGATGGTCTTCTTCGTCAGAGTCTGAATCGATCCTTGGTACTTCAGGAGAGGGTGGCGAAGAAACTCCTTCATCCTCAGAATCAGGAGAGTCGTATAATTTAGGATGGTCTTCTTCGTCAGAGTCTGAATCAATCCGTGGTACTTTAGGAGGTGGTGGCGAAGAAACTCCATCTTCCTCAGAATCAGGAGAGTCGTATAATTTAGGATGTTATTCTTCGTCCGAATCTGAATAGATCCTTGGTACTTTAGGAGGTGGTGGCGAAGAAACTCCTTCATCCTCAGAATCAGGAGAGTCGTATAATTTAGGATGGTCTTCTTCGTCAGAGTCTGAATCGATCCTTGGTACTTCAGGAGAGGGTGGCGAAGAAACTCCTTCATCCTCAGAATCAGGAGAGTCGTATAATTTAGGATGGTCTTCTTCGTCAGAGTCTGAATCAATCCGTGGTACTTTAGGAGGTGGTGGCGAAGAAACTCCATCTTCCTCAGAATCAGGAGAGTCGTATAATTTAGGATGGTATTCTTCGTCCGAATCTGAATCGATCCTTGGTACTTTAGGAGGTGGTGGCGAAGAAACTCCTTCATCCTCAGAATCAGGAGAGTCGTATAATTTAGGATGGTCTTCTTCGTCAGAGTCTGAATCAATCCGTGGTACTTTAGGAGGTGGTGGCGAAGAAACTCCTTCATCCTCAGAATCAGGAGAGTCGTATAATTTAGGATGTTCTTCTTCGTCAGAGTCTGAATTGATCCTTGGTACTTCAGGAGAGGATGGCGAAGAAACTCCTTCATCCTCAGAATCAGGAGAGTCGTATAATTTAGGATGGTCTTCTTCGTCAGAGTCTGAATCAATCCGTGGTCCTTGGTACTTCAGGAGAGGGTGGCGAAGAAACTCCTTCATCCTCGGAATCAGGAGAGTCGTATAATTTAGGATGGTCTTCTTCGTCAGAGTCTGAATCAATCCGTGGTACTTTAGGAGGTGGTGGCGAAGAAACTCCATCTTCCTCAGAATCAGGAGAGTCGTATAATTTAGGATGGTATTCTTCGTCAGAGTCTGAATCAATCCGTGGTACTTTAGGAGGTGGTGGCGAAGAAACTCCTTCATCCTCAGAATCAGGAGAGTCGTATAATTTAGGATGGTCTTCTTCGTCAGAGTCTGAATCAATCCGTGGTACTTTAGGAGGTGGTGGCGAAGAAACTCCATCTTCCTCAGAATCAGGAGAGTCGTATAATTTAGGATGGTATTCTTCGTCCGAATCTGAATCGATCCTTGGTACTTTAGGAGGTGGTGGCGAAGAAACTCCTTCATCCTCAGAATCAGGAGAGTCGTATAATTTAGGATGGTCTTCTTCGTCAGAGTCTGAATCAATCCGTGGTACTTTAGGAGGTGGTGGCGAAGAAACTCCATCTTCCTCAGAATCAGGAGAGTCGTATAATTTAGGATGGTCTACTTCGTCAGAGTCTGAATCGATCCTTGGTACTTCAGGAGAGGGTGGCGAAGAAACTCCTTCATCCTCAGAATCAGGAGAGTCGTATAATTTAGGATGGTATTCTTCGTCAGAGTCTGAATCAATCCGTGGTACTTTAGGAGGTGGTGGCGAAGAAACTCCTTCATCCTCAGAATCAGGAGAGTCGTATAATTTAGGATGGTCTTCTTCGTCAGAGTCTGAATCGATCCTTGGTACTTCAGGAGAGGGTGGCGAAGAAACTCCTTCATCCTCAGAATCAGGAGAGTCGTATAATTTAGGATGGTCTTCTTCGTCAGAGTCTGAATCAATCCGTGGTACTTTAGGAGGTGGTGGCGAAGAAACTCCATCTTCCTCAGAATCAGGAGAGTCGTATAATTTAGGATGGTATTCTTCGTCCGAATCTGAATCGATCCTTGGTACTTTAGGAGGTGGTGGCGAAGAAACTCCTTCATCCTCAGAATCAGGAGAGTCGTATAATTTAGGATGGTCTTCTTCGTCAGAGTCTGAATCGATCCTTGGTACTTCAGGAGAGGGTGGCGAAGAAACTCCTTCATCCTCAGAATCAGGAGAGTCGTATAATTTAGGATGGTCTTCTTCGTCAGAGTCTGAATCAATCCGTGGTACTTTAGGAGGTGGTGGCGAAGAAACTCCATCTTCCTCAGAATCAGGAGAGTCGTATAATTTAGGATGGTCTTCTTCGTCCGAGTCTGAATCGATCCTTGGTACTTCAGGAGAGGGTGGCGAAGAAACTCCTTCATCCTCAGAATCAGGAGAGTCGTATAATTTAGGATGGTCTTCTTCGTCAGAGTCTGAATCGATCCTTGGTACTTCAGGAGAGGGTGGCGAAGAAACTCCTTCATCCTCAGAATCAGGAGAGTCGTATAATTTAGGATGGTCTTCTTCGTCAGAGTCTGAATCAATCCGTGGTACTTTAGGAGGTGGTGGCGAAGAAACTCCATCTTCCTCAGAATCAGGAGAGTCGTATAATTTAGGATGGTATTCTTCGTCCGAATCTGAATCGATCCTTGGTACTTTAGGAGGTGGTGGCGAAGAAACTCCTTCATCCTCAGAATCAGGAGAGTCGTATAATTTAGGATGGTCTTCTTCGTCAGAGTCTGAATCAATCCTTGGTACTTTAGGAGGTGGTGGCGAAGAAACTCCTTCATCCTCAGAATCAGGAGAGTCGTATAATTTAGGATGGTCTTCTTCGTCAGAGTCTGAATCGATCCTTGGTACTTCAGGAGCGGGTGGCGAAGAAACTCCTTCATCCTCAGAATCAGGAGAGTCGTATAATTTAGGATGGTCTTCTTCGTCAGAGTCTGAATCGATCCTTGGTACTTCAGGAGAGGGTGGCGAAGAAACTCCTTCATCCTCAGAATCAGGAGAGTCGTATAATTTAGGATGGTCTTCTTCGTCAGAGTTTGAATCAATCCGTGGTACTTTAGGAGGTGGTGGCGAAGAAACTCCATCTTCCTCAGAATCAGGAGAGTCGTATAATTTAGGATGGTATTCTTCGTCCGAATCTGAATCGATCCTTGGTACTTTAGGAGGTGGTGGCGAAGAAACTCCTTTATCCTCAGAATCAGGAGAGTCGTATAATTTAGGATGGTCTTCTTCGTCAGAGTCTGAATCAATCCGTGGTACTTTAGGAGGTGGTGGCGAAGAAACTCCTTCATCCTCAGAATCAGGAGAGTCGTATAATTTAGGATGGTCTACTTCGTCAGAGTCTGAATCGATCCTTGGTACTTCAGGAGAGGGTGGCGAAGAAACTCCTTCATCCTCAGAATCAGGAGAGTCGTATAATTTAGGATGGTCTTCTTCGTCAGAGTCTGAATCAATCCGTGGTACTTTAGGAGGTGGTGGCGAAGAAACTCCATCTTCCTCAGAATCAGGAGAGTCGTATAATTTAGGATGGTATTCTTCGTCCGAATCTGAATCGATCCTTGGTACTTTAGGAGGTGGTGGCGAAGAAACTCCTTCATCCTCAGAATCAGGAGAGTCGTATAATTTAGGATGGTCTTCTTCGTCAGAGTCTGAATCAATCCGTGGTACTTTAGGAGGTGGTGGCGAAGAAACTCCTTCATCCTCAGAATCAGGAGAATCGTATAATTGAGGATGGTCTTCTTCGTCAGAGTCTGAATCGATCCTTGGTACTTCAGGAGAGGGTGGCGAAGAAACTCCTTCATCCTCAGAATCAGGAGAGTCGTATAATTTAGGATGGCCTTCTTCGTCAGAGTCTGAATCGATCCTTGGTACTTCAGGAGAGGGTGGCGAAGAAACTCCTTCATCCTCAGAATCAGGAGAGTCGTATAATTTAGGATGGTCTTCTTCGTCAGAGTCTGAATCAATCCGTGGTACTTTAGGAGGTGGTGGCGAAGAAACTCCATCTTCCTCAGAATCAGGAGAGTCGTATAATTTAGGATGGTATTCTTCGTCCGAATCTGAATCGATCCTTGGTACTTTAGGAGGTGGTGGCGAAGAAACTCCTTCATCCTCAGAATCAGGAGAGTCGTATAATTTAGGATGGTCTTCTTCGTCAGAGTCTGAATCAATCCGTGGTACTTTAGGAGGTGGTGGCGAAGAATCTTCTTCATCCTCAGAATCAGGAGAGTCGTATAATTTAGGATGGTCTTCTTCGTCAGAGTCTGAATCGATCCTTGGTACTTCAGGAGAGGGTGGCGAAGAAACTCCTTCATCCTCAGAATCAGGAGAGTCGTATAATTTAGGATGGTCTTCTTCGTCAGAGTCTGAATCAATCCGTAGTACTTTAGGAGGTGGTGGCGAAGAAACTCCATCTTCCTCAGAATCAGGAGAGTCGTATAATTTAGGATGGTATTCTTCGTCCGAATCTGAATCGATCCTTGGTACTTCAGGAGAGGGTGGCGAAGAAACTCCTTCATTCTCAGAATCAGGAGAGTCGTATAATTTAGGATGGTCTTCTTCGTCCGAGTCTGAATCGATCCTTGGTACTTCAGGAGAGGGTGGCGAAGAAACTCCTTCATCCTCAGAATCAGGAGAGTCGTATAATTTAGGATGGTCTTCTTCGTCAGAGTCTGAATCAATCCTTGGTACTTCAGGAGAGGGTGGCGAAGAAACTCCTTCATCCTCAGAATCAGGAGAGTCGTATAATTTAGGATGGTCTTCTTCGTCAGAGTCTGAATCAATCCGTGGTACTTTAGGAGGTGGTGGCGAAGAAACTCCATCTTCCTCAGAATCAGGAGAGTCGTATAATTTAGGATGGTCTTCTTCGTCCGAGTCTGAATCGATCCTTGGTACTTCAGGAGAGGGTGGCGAAGAAACTCCTTCATCCTCAGAATCAGGAGAGTCGTATAATTTAGGATGCTCTTCTTCGTCAGAGTCTGAATCGATCCTTGGTACTTCAGGAGAGGGTGGCGAAGAAACTCCTTCATCCTCAGAATCAGGAGAGTCGTATAATTTAGGATGGTCTTCTTCGTCAGAGTCTGAATCAATCCGTGGTACTTTAGGAGGTGGTGGCGAAGAAACTCCATCTTCCTCAGAATCAGGAGAGTCGTATAATTTAGGATGGTATTCTTCGTCCGAATCTGAATCGATCCTTGGTACTTTAGGAGGTGGTGGCGAAGAAACTCCTTCATCCTCAGAATCAGGAGAGTCGTATAATTTAGGATGGTCTTCTTCGTCAGAGTCTGAATCAATCCGTGGTACTTTAGGAGGTGGTGGCGAAGAAACTCCATCTTCCTCAGAATCAGGAGAGTCGTATAATTTAGGATGGTCTTCTTCTTCAGAGTCTGAATCAATCCGTGGTACTTTAGGAGGTGGTGGCGAAGAAACTCCTTCATCCTCAGAATCAGGAGAGTCGTATAATTGAGGATGGTCTTCTTCGTCAGAGTCTGAATCGATCCTTGGTACTTCAGGAGAGGGTGGCGAAGAAACTCCTTCATCCTCAGAATCAGGAGAGTCGTATAATTTAGGATGGCCTTCTTCGTCAGAGTCTGAATCGATCCTTGGTACTTCAGGAGAGGGTGGCGAAGAAACTCCTTCATCCTCAGAATCAGGAGAGTCGTATAATTTAGGATGGTCTTCTTCGTCAGAGTCTGAATCAATCCGTGGTACTTTAGGAGGTGGTGGCGAAGAAACTCCATCTTCCTCAGAATCAGGAGAGTCGTATAATTTAGGATGGTATTCTTCGTCCGAATCTGAATCGATCCTTGGTACTTTAGGAGGTGGTGGCGAAGAAACTCCTTCATCCTCAGAATCAGGAGTGTCGTATAATTTAGGATGGTCTTCTTCGTCAGAGTCTGAATCAATCCGTGGTACTTTAGGAGGTGGTGGCGAAGAATCTCCTTCATCCTCAGAATCAGGAGAGTCGTATAATTTAGGATGGTCTTCTTCGTCAGAGTCTGAATCGATCCTTGGTACTTCAGGAGAGGGTGGCGAAGAAACTCCTTCATCCTCAGAATCAGGAGAGTCGTATAATTTAGGATGGTCTTCTTCGTCAGAGTCTGAATCAATCCGTGGTACTTTAGGAGGTGGTGGCGAAGAAACTCCATCTTCCTCAGAATCAGGAGAGTCGTATAATTTAGGATGGTATTCTTCGTCCGAATCTGAATCGATCCTTGGTACTTTAGGAGGTGGTGGCGAAGAAACTCCATGTTCATCAGAATCACTATCAGAGTCGTATAATTTAGGATGGTCTTCCTTGTCTTGATCGTTGTTGGCCATTGTGTGTGATTGAACCGTCTGGTCTGGGTCTGCCTGCTTACGTCTCACATCACTACACACACAACTCACTGCGACTGCGCAGCACACCTACGGGCGCCGCCCCCCTCTCTTCAAACTGTAGTAGTGGGGACTTTGGCGGGAAGGCGAATCAGCGGCAAGGCGGCAAAGATGGCGGCCACACCATAACTGGGCAATAATAATATTTAATTATAAATTATAAATCATCATCACTGCCCCCAATAAATAATAATATTTAGTTATCTGCGTGAACGGGATAACTTGAGTAATTTTTGTCAGATTTTGATGAAATTTGGTTTAAAGGTGTAAAGCGGGATAAACTTGAATGAGTTCGCGAACCAGCATGATCGGCCCATGGGAACGGGGCTTTACGGGGGGTTTTATGGGGTAAAAATTGGTTTTTCTCACTTTTGACCCTTAAAACACAAAATTTCCCAATTTTTCTTTAGACCTTTTTAAAGAGCTTAAAAAAACAAATAATTTAGTATATAAAAGTATTTTTGTTCGGTTATTAATAACGGATAAAATTTAAAAAATTGTAAATTTAAAAATTCCCATGTTATTCTTATGTAGAATATTGTCAAATATTGTAGTTTGCTTGTTTATGGATATAATTTGATCAAACTTGGCAAATTTATTTATTTTGTACTAAGCTATCAATATTTGACTAAAAAAACACACTTTATTAGTTTCCTTGTAGCAGCAAACTTAGGTACTCGTTAAACCTAATGATATTAAAATATATTTAATTGAAAATAATTTCAGACAAATGGAAATTCGCTTAGTCAGCAGGTTTGCTGCGGCGGGGGTATTTTATGTTAAAATGGTATAAGATTACCTGTTTCTGTCTATGATCCTAATTTGTAGTATGAGCTACCGGTTTCGAGGTTATGACCTCATCATCAGGCTCTTGTCACTCTTGCAAGGTTGTCGAGTTTTACAAACACACAAAACACTGACATTTAAATAAATAAAATACATGACATTGACGGATTTTACTTATTATGTATTTTATTTATTTAAATGTCAGTGTTTTGTGTGTTTGTAAAACTCGACGACCTCGCAAGAGTGACAAGAGCCTGATGATGAGGTCATAACCCCGAAACCAGTAGTAGCTCATACTACAAATTAGGATCATAGACAGAAACAGGTAATCTTATACCATTTTAATTTTTCAAGAAAAGTGATCCTGGACCAAATAACATCATTATTTTTTATCTTTACAAATTTGTCAAATTATTACAATTAGTGTGATAGGGTACTTCTTGGTTTGGACATCAGCTGATAAAAAGTGACTACAGTATGTATTGTAATTTGTATAGACAATATTGGTCTTTATGTTTATTAGACCTCTTCATTTAATGGAGATCAATTATTTTGTGATGTAATAACAGGCAGTAAATACCTTAATACATGGTTTGTCTGACTATAATTTACTATTAACTCTAAGTCTTTGTTCTCAAGAGAACACTAAGATGCAATCATTGGTTCTACAATTGATTTAAAGTATTGATGATTACAGGTGGATCCAGTAACATTACTGACACAGTATGTCACTCATCTGCTATTTTGGGAAGAGTTGGTAGACATATCGAAGTTCTTAACGAGGAAGAAACATTTAAACTTTGCACTTTTCACGATATTCTTGATGAAAGAACTTTGACAAAACTGAAGGACGAAATAAAACATGTAAACTTGGAATTGAATGCCAGTGATATGATGCACCTGCACCAATCTGCAGATTTAAGCCAAATAGACCAACTAGACGATTTGCCATATTTAAAAAAAGTCATCACCAACCTAAAAACGAATATAAGAAAACAAGTGGAAGAAATATTTCATGTGGAAACAAGTGAAGAAATCACAGCAACTATCAGTAGCTATAAAAAGGGAGGTAAGATCTTAAAAGTACCTTCTCTCATAGGTCTTTGCCTCATAGGTACTTATTCTGATTTAAGATAGCAATGGCAAAATTTGCCACCAGCAATCTTTTGGACAATCTAGATCTGACACACCTTAATTATTTAGTTATTAGTTAACCCTTTGGGTCCCAAGGGCCGATTACATCGGCTCTGCCAATAGGTTTTAAAATGCCCACAGGCCGATCTGATCGGCTTTGTAATTAGCCGTGAAAAGACCCGAGGGCCGATGAGATCGGCCTAGCAACAAGACACGAAAAAACCCAAGGGCCGATGTCATCGGCTTTTAGTATTTGTTATGCAATTATGTTAATTTTCGTAATAAATGTCTATATAATACATCAAAGGACAGATAAAGACATTGTCTGTGGAAATATTTTCAGAAAACATAAATATAATATTTTATATAGTGCTACCAAGAGCCGAAAGTCAACGAAATTTACGTGGCATCACGCTTCGCTTGACAGTTTCCCGCCGACTGTACCGTTGTTGTTTAAACGTCATAATATAAAATACAATAATTTAGTAAACAAATAACTAAGTAAAAATAAAAATAAATAAATAAATATTCTCATTTAGTGATTACACAACAACTTTCACCTTCAGAGCTGTTATATAATGAATGTGTAAAACTAGCCTATTCTTCCCGCGTTAGTGTTTTAACGCCGATTTGCTTCTTTTGGCGCATTTTCCACCGACTTCACTGTTGTTGTTTGCTCGGATTATATAAAACACATCAATTTAGTAAACAAATAACTATAAGTAAAAATAAAAATAAAGAAATAAATATTGTTATTTAGTTATTACACAACAACTTTCATCTTCGGAGCTGTTATATAATGATTCTGTAAAAACTTCCCGCGTTAGTGTTTTAGCGCGAATTTGCTTCATTTGGCGCATTTTTATTTAGTTTCGCCCGGTCTTTCTGTGAGTGAACATCGATTTGTGACTATCGCGAATGTTTAGCTGTTTGGTGAAACTTGTGCGTGGGAAAATCCTTTGAAAAATGAGTGACGGAAACCGTAAAAGATGCCGGTCGCCCGCCAGTGAAGGTACACTAATCAATAATGTTATAGAAAGTGGTTGTAATTTTGTTGACGAAGACAATAGTAGTGACTCATTTGATGAAATACCATCTTCCGAAACGAGTGACGACTATGTGGATGACACTGACGAGGACCCAGACTACAATCCAAATAGAAGTAAGGAAAATAATCGTTTTAGTTTTTTGGCAAATAGGCCTAGTCGAACTGACTATGTAAGCGAATCAAGCTCTGGTTCTGATGATGATGATGATGATCAGTCTAGGCGTAGATGTAACTTATTTGGGCAAAGAGACCCTCCTAATGATGCATCTGAGGAAATAGTAGATGACCCTGAACCAATCAATTTGCCAGGCAC
This sequence comes from Macrosteles quadrilineatus, assembly GCF_028750875.1. Taxonomy (NCBI): domain Eukaryota; kingdom Metazoa; phylum Arthropoda; class Insecta; order Hemiptera; family Cicadellidae; genus Macrosteles; species Macrosteles quadrilineatus. The sequence goes on from NW_026542600.1 coordinate 21,898,010, forward strand.
AGCACATGACCTTGAACCGTTCAATTTGCCAGGCACAACACATGACCTTGAACCAATCGATTTGCCAGGCACATCGGCTCAAATTCCTAGAGGAAGGGAAGGAATATCTAGAGGAAGGGGAGAAATGTCTAGAGGAAGGAGAGGAATACCTAGAGGAAGGGGTAGGGGAGGAACTAGAGTTAGGGGTAGGGGAAGGAGAGATCAACCATCCAGTCCAGATAGTAGCGAATGGGAGGAGGTGGGAGAGGACGAAGATCAAGAACGGCAACACGGCAACACGACTTCACATACTCTGAATTGCCTGGGCCCAAACATTGTCCTCCCCGGAATTCTAAGCCTATTGATTATTTTCACCTTTTTTTACGATGAACCTAATTACCACTTTGGCAAATGAAACTAACAGATATGCCCAGAACTTTTTTAACAATAATGACGTAGCTAGAAATAACATGAAAGATTGGTGTAACGTCACCGTACACGAAATGAAAGCGTTTATCGCTGTAATTTTGAACATGGGGATTTTGAAAAAACCATCTATACGAAGCTACTGGTACACAACTCCATCACAAAAAACTGATTGGTTTGGCAAAATGTTCAGCAGGAATAGGTTCCAGTCAATATTAAAATTCTTCCACATTGTTGATTCCAGGACTTTGCCACGACAAAACTCTCCCAATTATGACCCATGCGGTCGATTCCAGCCTCTTATAGATCACTGCAACCGGCTTTTTCAATTCTTCTACATACCGTTCCAGAAACTTTCTGTTGACGAGTCCCTGGTTGGAACGAAAAAAATAATAGCTCTGACTCACTACCTGCCAAAGAAAAAGCATCACAGATGGGGTATTAAGCTGTGGGTCCTTTGTGATGCCACCACAAATTATTGCTTAAAGTTCTTTTGTTACAAGGGCGCCAAGTACGAAGATAATAGAGAGGAAATTGAACAACTAGGCCAGGGTTTCTCCGTTGTAAAGAGATTGTTACAGATGAGCAACCTTTTGAATAAAGGGTACCACCTTTATTTGGATAATTTCTTTACGTCAAAAAAGCTAGTGAGATATTTGTACAACAACAAAACTTGGTTGACAGGGACGGTCCGTATTGATAGAAGAGGAGTACCGGAACAATTGCTCGGGAAATATCCTGTAGGGAAAAAGGTTTACGTAAGAAAAGACCCAGTTCTATGGATGGCATATCGTGAAAAAAGCACAAACAGAACCCAATTCATTTTAGTTTCGTCAAATGCCAAAGCTGCCAACGTTCGCTATGTTATTAGAAGGGGGGGGAAGGTTGTCATAAAATCTAAGCCCCATGTCGTTTACGAATACAATCACGGAATGGGAGGCATCGATGGCACCGATCAGATGCTGTATACATACCTGGACGAGCGTCGTTGCATGAAACATTTAAAAAAAGTCATTTTCAACATTTTTGGTAGGATGATTCTAAATGCCTACGTGCTTTATAAGCTTAATACAGACAAACCTGTCTCCCGATTGCAGTTTCAAATAGACATCATAGAAGAATTGGCGTTACTATGGTTCACAGAGAAAAATCCTGGAGTTGATGCCCGAGGATGTGGTGACGGTCCTGGTCCTTCTCCCAATAGTAGAAAGTTTGGCCTCGAAAAGCTGGAGGGAACCAAAGAAAAAAACTGTTGCGTTTGCAGTGGTAAAAACGACCCACAAGGAAAAAGGAGGCGGTCCAAAACCATTTGTGTGAATTGCAAGCTTGGTTGCCATTTGGACTGTCTGCCCAACCACAAGTGTAAAGTGTAATTTGGGGGGGGGGCACTTGTAAATATGTAAATAATTTTTATAACATTATTTGATGAAATGGACAAGAGGATATTTGTGTTAGGTATTAGTGTTTATAGAGAAAGTTAGTGAAAGAAGACATGTTTCAGACTTATTTTTCATCTGCTCGTGAAAACCTGGTGAGTGACCCTTTTTCTATAAGTGCATGATATTGGAAAAACCTGCATAGAAACTTTATTTTTTAACTTTTTGTGGTCAAATTTGCATTATGTTATCTTTACAATGTAGTGAACTGAAATATGAAATTTTTTTAAAGAAGCACGCATATTTTATTGGTACTTTTTAAAAAAAATATATAAAAAATAGGTAATTGTGAAAAAAAAATTTTTTTGCAAAAAAATATAAAAAAAAAATTTAAAAAAATAAATTACACTATTACAGTTTACACAGTCGCAATGTACATACAAATGCCTTCAAAATAAAAAAAAAATTTATTTCTAACTGCAATAATAAGGGAGTTATACATTTTTCTTCAAAACATGTGTAAAACAGGTGTTATTGGCTTGGGATTCTTGAGTAACAGCTGGCATCAAATGGCTGGGCCGCCCCAGCTAACGCAAGCCAAAGTGCACGGGACTACTCAAACTAAATCTAGGTTAAATTATTGGGATCCAAAGGGTTAATACAAATATTTTTAGCTTACGTTTTTGAATGTGTGCACATGAAAATGTAATCTATACTGCTATCTTTACAGATGGACTGGTTTTTATATCACCTATACTATAGGATTTCCCTTGTGTGTGCAATTTCTCTGAATGTAAAATGAAGACAATAACATTGTGATTGCAGCTATGCTATACATCCAAGTTATATAGTCTTAAAACTCATCTAATTATCTAATATATTTTTACGAATGATTTTTACGAAATCCCCAGTCTAAAAATATGATTCTGGACCAAAGTAGCATTTAACTAGGTACATAGAACACAACATACAAAATCATAGACACTTTACATATACATAACTTTGTTTCTTACACTAGCCTAGGACCACACAACCAAACAATAGACTACATACAACTTTGTTAGCTGGAACTATTACAACACTCTAAAACACACACCAATCCCACAAGATTAAAGCCACAATTTACAAATGATAAATTTTTTAGGGTAAAATAGAGAGAAGAGAGCTTTTAAAAAAAGATTATTCTGCTTATGAAAAATGTTCATTTTTAGTGTGAGGTTATGTTCAACCAACAAACATGACACGAGCAACTCTTTTTTAGCGAATTTTTCTATAGAGAAGTAACTATTACTGTAGGGGGCAGGGTGGAGCCCGGACCGATATACTTTTCCATTTTGATGTCCCTAGGCCAAAAACACTGTTCGAATTTATTACAACTTGTTTATGGAAATATTTTTATCAAATTTATTTATTTTATATTAAGGAACTAATATTTTATTTAAAAACACATTTCATTAGCCTCCCTGTAGCAGCAAACCTAGGTACTCGTTAAACCAAATGTTACTTAAATAGATTTAATATAAAATCAAATCAGGCAAATGGAAATTCGCTTAGTCTGCAGGTTTGCTGCGGCGGAGGTATTTTTCTATCGGACACCGTCACTCATTCCACTACCATACAACATAAACTCACAAATCCAAACACAACAAAGGATTGCAATCATCAATCTCGGTAGAGTGCTGTTGGTAATAGGAGTTTCGTTCCTACTTCTTAATATGTTATTGTTATTGTTTATTGTTGCACTTCTTTTTAATGCTTTTAGAATTAAGTATTCCTGCCAAAAATACTTTTATAAATAAGTGCCTGCCACAAACCGCCTTAGAGTTAGTTTCATATTTTTTTGTACTTAAAAAAAATTAAAGAAAAAAAAATACTGTAATTGTTTATAATGATTGTCATTTTTTTAAATCTATTGGTCCTTGCCAAAAAGTTTTGTAAACTAGGCGAGGCCATCCATGAAATATCTTGAACAAATATATTTGAATTTGAACAGAAGGAGTATTTGATATTCAATTGTTATGTTTAATTTCAAATATTCTTTCTCTATGCTGTATTCATTATGTAACAAGCGCTCATCAAAATACAATAGTATGCATATTATTTGAGTTTACGTGTGGATTAAAGGCCTGTTTGTTTTATTTATTTTTTGAAGTTATAGATTTGACAGATTTGTAGTAAAATAGATTAAGATTATATTATAAAGTAGATTATTAACTGAGGATACACCAATTACTGCTATATGGTGAGTGCACCAGTGAATGACCGTTTAAGGTTGACTTTCTACTTGTAAACGACATGGGAAAATATACTACTAAGCTACAATGTACGAAATCATTAAAATGTATTGCCCACATTTCCCTGTACTTCCCGGTGATACAACTTAATTCATTATGTAAAAAAAGTATCAAAAAATACAATTTTTTGCACATAAATCATTGCACCAGTGAATGACCGCATATTGTATAACAATTTTAAAATTGTATTAAACCTCCTCCTTTTTACCGAATGACCCCCGTTCTAGATTTTCGCATCGAAGCTGTAAACCCTGTAGTGAAAAACAACGATATCAGGGTCCTTAAAATATTGGTTCTAGTGAAGGATCATCTTTTATCTAAGAAATGACCGTAAGATTTAACCCATTGGCGCCGACTTACGAGCGTTACTCGTACGGCCGCTGCAGGCCCGACGGCCGACTTACGAGTGCCGCTCGTGTCACCGCTAGGCAGCGCCATTAGTTATTTAGTTATTATTATTTTTCGCCCTTTTTGTTTCTTCTTACTATTATAATGTTTATAAATATCTTGCTTCTTGATTTGCGTTTTTACTCATTTATTTTAGCGAATAACAAACAATTTTGTGTTGCCATGGAAACCACATATCACCAAAAATCAGCTGCGGTAAGGTAAACAAACAATTAAAAAAAAATGTTATTACTTATAAAAGTAGGCTACCTACACAACTTTTGATTTTTCTACGTAGGGAATCGATTGAACTTTATAATAGTAGTGTTATTTGGTGTCTGGATTGATCTTGGAATTTGTATATCAAGTTTACTTTCAAAATATTGTTTTTAAAATTTTTATTTTTATAATCTTTATATATATATTTTTTTTAGTTTAGAACTTTGACTATCCAATTACCACTTTTCTGTAGACAATTTTACTGTGAACAAAAAGGTGAAAGAATTATTAATTTATTACTTAAGGTTTTCTTTCTATAGCAGTTAGAGTAAAAGTCTACAAATTCGGTAAAATTAATTGCCGCCAGAGGGTGCTGCAGGTAGCGCATTAATTCCTTCCCCAATGGGTTAACTCGCATTCAAACTTTGGTTATAGTTTATCCACATAATTTATGATGAGATTTTGCGTTTCCTACCAATCGCTTACTCCATCAGAAAACATTGTCATCAATATCTAAAGAAAATTGACTTAAATCCAGTTAATGAACAAAACGGTCATTCACTGGTTATACCCTAATTTGTGAACCAGTAATTGACCGGCTGTTTAAATATACAATTGGTTAGGATTTTGATCTTTAAATGAGATCAGAATTATAACATGTTAACTGTGAATTACATGTAATATATTAAAGTTCAAATCAATAATTAAGGAACCATGACAAATTACAACCAACCATGTTTGTGCGAGACGCCATAGTGGGAAGCTTACAAATGAACTGCTTTGAAACATTTTGTTTATGTTACAAAAGTATGATTGACACTTTCTTTTTTAATAAGTGACAGAGTGTAGGACCAATAAGACCTCAAAGTTAATTTTAAAACTGATTGTGATAGACTAGGAAAAACAGAAAGCCTGATATGATGTTTTTTATACAAATCGGTCATTCACTGGGGGATGGTCATTCACTGATGCACTCACCCTACATGTTTCCTGTAACGTTTTTCTTTGTGTTAATAAATTATTTGATTTAAACTTAAAGAGAAAATTGGTAGGTGCTGATGCTTAGATCTGGTAATAGTTCCTGGTGACAAACATAGTCGACTAGGACATTCTAGAGGTCAAGTTTCACCTCGTATACCCAACTACACTTTTGCTGTCCCTTCAATATTTTTATTTCTGACAACTGCTCCTAGATCTGACTATTTTGGACATACAAAACTGCAAGTGGGCCTAGACCTTGATTTACATTTTGTGTTTTGTTTTAGAGTTAGGCCTACTGTTAATAATTGTCACTATTAGTCTCAAGTCTTCATTAGTTATATGGCCTACATAATTTATGTTTTTTTTTTACAGATTTCCTCCTCTGCCATGATGACAAATCGGGGACAAGGGCCGTTGCTTTCATTCTCTATTTAAGTGATCTATTGGAAGAAGAAGATGGAGGAGAACTCCGGTTTTTTAGCACATATCCTGGTGGTAAGTGTAAATTCTTTCTCTATTACACATTCATTGTAAAGTAACATTAATGCACGAATAACTTGGTATATGTTGTTTTTAGAACAAAAGGTTTAAATTACCTGTATCCTGTCAAGTGATCCTAGATTGTAGTTGGTTGACTGACTGCAGCTGTTTCATGTTCACAAACACATCTTCAGTTCTAATTTTACGTTGATTTATTCAATGGAATGGTCGTCATGAGATTAAACGTTCACAAATAACACTTACACCTACACAAAAAATTTAACATTATTGGCCAAAACACAAATATAAAAAACGATAAATTTAAAAAAGACATCGGACACATGCATTGCCAGCAGAAGGTAGGTCATGACTGCAAGTCATGTCGGATGTCTTTTTCAAATTCCACGTTTTTTATATTTGTGTTTTGGCCAATGATGTTTAATGTTTCGTGTACGTATAAGTGTTATTTGTGAACTTTTAACCACATGAAGACCATTCCATAGAATAAATCAATGTGAACATTTGACCTGAAGATATGTTTGTGAACACAAAACAGCTATTGTCAACCAACTACAATCTAGGATCACTTGACGGATACAGGTAATATAAACGTTTTGTTGTAAAAATGAGTGATCCAGAGGATACAATACCAATGAAAATGAAATGGTTTTTTAGCCTTCTTTGGACTGTTTACATTAAATTTTAAATTGTTTAGTATTATGTTGTGTGTATATTATGAGTGTTTGTTATTGTGTTGTTATTGGCCTCATTTAAGGTTCCAATTAAAGAAAGCTTAATAACAACACTTTTCATGTTAGTCTTCTTAAACTGTTGTTGTTCGATAATAAATCAATTTGATTAGGTCATCATGAACCCTAGATGTTGCTCAAGCAAACAATCGTGAAAGATTTTATTTTAGTAACTGTGTGATTGATATCTGATATTGTTTGTAGATCGTGATCCTAAACAAGATAGATATTTTAAGAAAGTCAAACCTGCCGAGAACACACTTCTGATGTTTAACGTCTCCGACTTTTCGTTTCATGAGGTAAGTTGTATCACATAAAACTCAATTTAGTTTTTATATCTCTTATTTTTATACTTTCTTATTGTCCAAGAATATTGTTCCTAGTCGCTCATATGGCAAAACAAATTTCCTAGCCTACCCAAAGATTTTAGATTTTTATCAAGTTGGACGGATATACACATTTTTGAGCATGAGATTGGATACAATACAGGTTTTAGAACTGAGAATACATTGTATTTTAAATTAATGGTAAAATTACCATATGACATTAAAAAAAATATTTTGCTTTAAAAAAGTGTACAAAGCAACACAAAATGATTTGTTTGATCTGTTAAGTTTTTAGTTACAACAGCATGCTCAATTTACTAAAGTATAATTCTTTTTCAGGTAGAACAGGTGTACGTCGACAAGGAAAGACTGTCTATAAATGGATGGTACCATTTACCAAGTCCATTAGATGAGAGCCTTACATGTGTAAAAATTAACCAAAAAAGCAAGGTCTTGCAATTGGAAATGGCAATAAAACCGGTGAGCAAATCTTACTTATTTACAATTATTTTCAAGAATTGCGGAATTGTTTTGTCTAACAAAGACCTGTAATTTGATGTGCATGTTGACCCATGCTTACATTTATGATTTTTTCTGACTACAGTAGACCGCCTCTTAACCGACCCAAATGGGACCAGACCTAGGTCGGATAACTCAAAACGTCGGTTAAAACGGGTAATACCTAAAAACACAATGAAATTAAGTGTTGTATAATCACTATTTTGAAGTAGTAGTTGCATTATTTATAAAATAAACTACACTTATCTCCTTTTTTCGTACACTAATAAACAAAATAACACGGTTAAGTCAAATACTTTCAGTAGAATAAATTATAGTTGTAGGCAAGAATCAATAAAAACTGTTATTTTACTGTACTGTTATAACTTAAGTACGTTCTTGTTCTGTTAATTGATGCTTTCAAAATACAGTACAGTATATCGTAATACAGTACAGAACTCTTTGTTGAAATTAAAGATACAAGCAACATATTGTTACGATACAGAATGTTTATTTATAGCCTCTCACTGGAAGCTCGAGTGACAAAAACAATCTTGACCTTGGACTTGGAGTTGTTAACCCTCTCCCCTTCCCGCCCCTACAAGTTGCATTGTTTGTTTGTTTACTCTAGCGATAAGATAACTCTGGAATATATATTACAAAAAATAGCAGCTGTTTTCAGACACGTTAAGTAACTGGTAAATAGTTATTTGTGCAACTAGTGAGAAAAGTGAACAATTGACTCACTCGAGAGAAATCCTTACTCACGAGCCGTAGGCGAGTGAGGAATGGTTTCTCGAGTGAGGCAATTGTACTTTGAACTCGAGTTGCACATTATACTTTTCCTACAGTTACAAACAAAACAGTTATAAAACAAATAAATTGGTGAAGAAACATAACCTATTTTTACACAGAAGTGAACTTTAAATATAACATTTAACGTGAAGTGACAAATACAACAGTACAACAGTTGACCAGCTGATTTACAGCCAGTGCTGCCAACGTATTTCGCGCGCATACGACGTTGCCTGCATGTTACGCGCTCACTATTTCGTACCTTCACGTTGCAAATCTGGAGTGAGACAAAGTAATTAGAGTGAGACAATGTTAACATTGTCTCACTGATGAGCGAATTGGCCACTTTGCTTTCTCAAATCAGTGAGAGAACATGTACATTGTTAGGTAACTGTAGGAAAACTATTTTGTTTACATACCAATTGCTCTTTGTACAATCGATCTCGCTGATTTGCTTTGGTTTGACACACTGAAGATCCACCAGAAAACTTAATAAAAAACACCTTCAATTTTTCACACCCGATTACTGTATTGAATTGAAACACACACACTACTTTACAGTAATAAAAAAATACAATAAACCATTGATAAAAATTAGCGATTTCTTTTACACTGAAGCTAGCTTACTTCACTTTTTCTGTCTATAATAATACATTTATTATTATTATAATAATACAATAATACACTCTACATATTATTGAATGAAACCACACAAACTTAAGAGATGAAACAATATTTTCAATCAACCCAATGATAAAAAAGAACAGTTTTAATTACTTAAGCTTACTTAAAAAGTCAGTGATTTTTTTCTGTTTAGTGTTTTTCATTGTCCAGTGTCTGCTTGGAGGCATAGTCTCGCCATGTTTTAATAAACATCACATCTGCAGAACTTGATACTTTTTGTTGTTCAACATAACTTGCAGCTAAAGTAAATGCCTTTCTTGCCTCGGAATGACTAATTTTGGATTCCTGATCTAAATCTTAGACTTCATCTTCCTCCTCATTGTTATCTTGACGGGTGACTGCCATAACGATTTCTTCGTCTGTCATCATATCGTTCCCCAGCTTGTCGTCAACGTGAACAATCCATTGTTGAACATCTTCTGCTTCTATGACGTAATCACCACCTGTCAATGTTTGAAGATCCTCCAATACTAATTGTTCACTTGGGTCAATCTCTTGTTGGCGAACTTCTGCTGATGGATTATCGTTGTTATGTTGTTTAATACCGCTTCTTCTACTTCAGGCCACAGTTTACTCCATGACTTTACTATTGTAGTTCTTCATACGACTTAGCCACCATGTAAATGACGTCCTTTACATTGATTGTTTTTAAGACGTCAACAAGTCCTTTACTGTAAAACTCCATCCTGTTCAAAATTTCAGAAAGTAACTTTTTCTTTTATTGTCTCTTGAAACTATCGATTACGCCTTGGTCCATAGGTTGGACAATGCTGGTAACGTTAGGAGGAAGAAAATAGCATTTTATTCCACTGTCTTCCTCGCTTTCAATGCCTTCTACATGACTGGTAGCATTGTCCAAAAGCAAAATTACCTTTATTGGCATTTTCAGGCTAGTCAATGTTTTTTCACGCTGGGAACAAACTCGTTGATAAACCAGTCCTTAATAATAAACTCATCCATCCAAGCAGATTGCTGCGCTTTGTAACAAACTTGAAGAGCATTTACGTTTATGTTTTTGAATGCTCTTGGCTTTTGATATTTGCCAATCACTAAGGGAGGTAGTTTGTGGGTTCCAGACGCATTAGAACATAGGGAAACTGTTACCCTCTCTTTGTTCATTTTGAACCCTGCAGCCGATTTTTCATTGCTGGCGGCAAATGTTTTGTCTGGCAGACGTTTAAAATTTAATCCAGTTTCATCCATGTTATAAATTTGTTCTGGAGGTAAACCCTCCTCCTCAATATAGTCCTTGAATTTTGTAGAAAATTCACTAGCTCCAGTAGGATCTGCCGACAACTTTTCACTGCAAACAGATAAAAAGTGGACGCCATGTCTTTTTTTCCCCCTGTCGAACCAGCCGTTACTGGCAGTGAAACTGCCGCCGTTTTCAATCTTAGAATGAAGCATGGTTGCTTTTCCCTTTAAAAACGGGCCATTTTGGGGTTCCTTTACGCCTTTCTTTTGTGAACCACAACCACAACGCGTCATCTACGAGATCATTTGTTGGTTTTTTTAATATATGCCGAGTCGCCAACGCCGTGCCAGATTCTATTTGAGTACAAAAATCTTGTAAAGATTTCCTGTTACGACGCCAGTCTTTGACAGTTGTTAGTGACACCCAGCTCGTCACTAATTTGTTTCACAGATGCACATTTGTCAAGACGGTCCAATGCACTTAGTTTCTGTTCCACAGTAACAACGTTCTGTTTTCGTTTTACCAATGCCATTTTGTAGTTTACTGTACTGTATTTGTATTTCATAAAAACACTTTACTGTATTTTAAAATGACTATTTTTACATTGTAATTAAAACTGAAGCATGGTCCGATTAATTAAATAAACTAAACAGCCAAACACACACTTCCACACACTTTCTGATATTACTGTATACATTTTCCGCACAGAGAAAAAATTAGATGTGCTCGCAAGACGTACGATGATGACAAACTGGCAATACGCAATATTGTTTGGGATAGCTATAAAATACTAATTGTTAGTCCCATCCTGTGGAGATAAGTGAATGTTCCCATAGCCCAGCGTGGGAGCGGAAATGCCGAAATTCCTAGAAAGCGGCGGTTAAACCGAGCTGCTCCCAAAGCAAGGTCGGTTAAACAAACTGTAATATTTTGCGATCAAGGGCGGATAATCCGATTATCGGTTAATGCGAGGTCGGTTAAGAGGGGGTCTACTGTAATCATAAACCTGAGGAGGTAGCGTTTAATTGCATTGTAAATACAAGGAACTTTGAACGGCTGTAATTTTTGACTCATTTGTCCGTTTGAGTTTGCGTTTTTGGCATAATATTTTACTAACAGAAACCTTAAATATAATGTGCATTTTGACCGATGCTTACATTTATGATTTTCTCCTGACTCCTAGCAGGCCGTCGCCCCTGAGGAGGTAGCGTATCACTGAATAATGTTTTAAAATGGCATTTATGCCCAGTGATATTGTACCAAGGTTTTATAGCTATATTTTCTTTATTATTTTTTGAAATATTTAACTGTCCCGGTACGTTTATTTTAGTGATGGGCCGATCCAAGAAAATGTCGGTTCCGGATCCAGATACACAACGTCATAAGGGTGGGTTGAAAAAAACTTAATATTAACAGAATGCCAATTTAAATCATACTGTTTAAAATTATCCCCTCAGTTTTGGGGGACACTAAAGTTTTCAAAATCATAAAATGAAACATTGTGTTTGCATGACCACCAAAAGAGTATCTGTGTATATTTTACTATCCTTCGATCTTGAGTATCATGCTATATCGTGGTTTTTGCATGCAGCATCAAATTTTTTATGCCTGGATCACCTCTTGCTAATCTCTTCCTTAAATTTGTTCCAGGTCTACAGTACTGATATCCGGGTGTGAAGTTTTACAGGTAAAATACCTGCGTCTGTGTACAAGAAGACTATCTGTGTACTAACTGTGTTCTAACTTAGAAAAATATTTGATGGGGTGTCTTGACTTTTTATTCACCCTGTATGGACACAGATAGTCTTCTTGTACACAGACGCAGATATTTTACTTGTAAAACTTCACATACCCGGATATCAGTACTGTGGACCTGGAACGAATTTAAGGAAGAGATTAGCAAGAGGTGGTCCAGACATAAGAAATTGGATGCTTCATGCAAAAACCACAATGTAGCATACTCAAGATCGAAGGATAGTAAAATGAGATCAGTGGCTGACAGCTTGAGAAAGGGTAAAAGCTTCAAACTCTAGTATTGGTGAGAGAGCTGCCGCCTGGGCAGCTACTAACATAATGAAAACTAACATAATTGCAAAATTTAGTTGGGGTAAATGGGCAGACTTCAAAAATTAAACCATTAAGTAGTTTGGATATAGTAAAACTTGCTGCTGATTTGAAGTTGCCTAAATTTTAGAGGAGTCTTCTTGTACACAGACACAGATACTTTTCTTGTACACAGACACAGACAGTCTTCTTGTACACAAACACAGATAGTCTTCTTGTACACAGACACAGATAGTCTTGTACATGAATACAGAAGGCTTTATGTTAGTAAAAAAATCGGAAAAAATTAGATCCATCAAAATCGTATCCAGCCCAAGGTTCTAGCTCGGATCCGGCAGATCCGGTAGTGCGATATCCGGATCCCACCATCACTAAGTATATTTAACTATGTATGACTCTTAAGGACAAAGAATTATATATTGGTTTTAATGCAACACAAATTTAAAGCCTAGAACAGTTCTTAGAACCGAAAAAATTAATGAATTAATTTTACATTTCTTAAAAAATGTTAATAGATAATTTTCCTTCCCTTACATTTCTGCTTATCCATCCTTGCCATGACCGGTTGAAGTATATAATAATCAAGTCTAACTTGTAACTCCTGCATATTTATTCCTGTTTGAAAATGTAAAATTCATGCATTTTGACATTTGCAGATTTTGAAACAAGAGAAAATCATTTCAAGAATGCTCCTGTCAGACATGTTTTTAGACTCAGTCGCTGCTGCTTTCCAAGAAAGTGATGAGGCAGGGATAATAATTCCCAATGTTTTGGACACGGAATTTTACAGAACATGCGTCAATGAATTTGAAAGCATTGAGGATATGTATTGGAATGACGTGGGACCCGCAAACTATAGGTATTTAATTTACACATCTTTCAACTCAAAGATCATAAGTTCCCAGACATATTTCCTTTAATTCAGGGGATTAGCTGACACCCAACACATCAGCTTATAAGTTATAAGTGCTCCCAATATTTAGTGATTTTTTCTTTTGCTATGATAAAAATACTAATTAGCGATGTCCACTTCAAATGTACTCTACATCAAGCACAATAACACCAACTTACAAAGTCTAGAAGAACAGAAGACACTGCTAGGTGCTAACCATGACAATCAAGCTACAAGAATTGTGCAAATGTGATGGTACATCTGAGACAAGTGTAAGGGTAAAAACACACTGTGGAGCAGGGCAGGTTGCCTAATTGCATAGTCTCTGGTTACCTGGATGGAAGCTGGACACACACACAGTGGCGCTCAGTCAGTCGCTTGTCAGCTGACCTTTTACTTAATAATTACAGTTACAGTACCCAAATAAATTAACTATAAGTTATATCTGATGAATTAAAAAAAATAATGGGAATCTAACGTCGTGGGATGAGAGGGGAAAAAATACTGGATTGTCTGAGTTTTAATTTTTGCAAAATAAATTTGATTTCTGTATAATCATGGAGTTTATTACTGTATTTTGTAGAGTCGTCAATTGCAATCCCTTTGAGCCACATTAGTATTAATTACCCTGTGCATGGCTCTCTCGACCCTATTAATATTACAACCCACATGCCAAGTTTCATTTACATAAATTCATTAACAATCATTTTGTCACACTTTAATATTATTCTTTAGAATAACAAGGGGGTTGAGAACACTGGTTTGCTGCTATAGGAACCACCTGCAGCTTAGGCTATGTTTAAGAATAAATGGTGATTTTGGTTTTCAGAGAACCTGAAGTCCAAACAAAAAGTACCAGGCTTAGTTATTGGTGTTAAATTCTAAATTCATTTGCTTTTTTATAAAAAAAAAACCGTTGAGAATGTGACAAATATGAGGGTCTAAATGGGGTTGGCACCACAAAAGCACACAAATGAAAACCTCTGCTATAATTTTTCCACATCCATTATTTTAATTCATGTACAGAAAACAATAATTAAACAAATCATATCAACCAACACAATAAACAACACTCTGTACATTGGAATACTCAGTGAAAAGTTCCATGTGGCACATACAATTTTGAAAACTTGGCTGTCAAGTGCTATTGCGCATGCCCCATTCGAGCCATCCCCGCTTACAGTTAACAAACAAAAGACTTGGCAATTCTTGCCACTTGCCGCGTAGCTTACTGCTACCTGCTAGGCGCGACTGTGTACGTGCCCGTAACAACGCGTGCTTTAATTTTACATCACAGTAAGAGAGTCAGCGACCTGCCAGGCAACCAGCTACCTTCCCTGCACCACTGTGTTTGAATCTTAAATCAACAGACAAAACCTTGACTCTGTAAGTTAACTTTGAAATACAATATTGAAACACAAAATCAAAACTTAAAAAATAATAAAACCCTCTTTACAATTTAATAGCATACTTTTCTTGCAGCATCATCTTTAAAAAACCTTATCATCTGCCATTTAACTAAAATAAATAAAAAGTTATATTTCCCTTAAAATATAGCCTACTTAGGTACTTAAAGTATACTAAACATCAATTGCCAAATCAGCTTGATTAACTATCAAGAAGGTATAAGTGACGTCACAGACAACTTAATCCGAATTTCCAATTCCAACACACTAGTTTTACACATCCCCACCAACTCTATAAACACATCAGCAAACTTGCCACTAAGACAGACCGACAAGTGACCTGCACTTGAAACCTTAGCAACCCTGACCTAGGCACTCTGCCTACCTACAATAAACATATGCCTACATTGACATGACACTTGATTGTCAGTTGATCAAGCACAACTATTAACAGAAAGCCATTTTATTTTATTAACAGATTTTAATCTTAACTGAACCTTAGGAACCAGTCAAACCTCCAGCTAAACTGCATCCCTTTGCATCTGCACAATACTTAATCAGTACAGTTTCCTTTTAATACAATATTTTCTTTAAAAATAAACTCTGTAAGAGAGAACAAACCATGAGCCATATAAATCCATCAGAAAATGAAGCCAAAGCACTATGGCAAGTAATAAATAATAATAACCAACAAACAACACCCCGATTCAGCGTAATTGTGAAGGAGAAATAATAGACAATCCACAAAAAATAGCCACTTGTTTCACACTTTTGGTTCCACATTTAGAAATTTCGTGAAACCTGTTATTTTTTTACTTCTCATGATGGCAAATGTCTGCAATAATGACTTGGATAATGTTATTCGTTAATTCACCATAAAAAATGAAATATTTGTGCAAAACTGTTAACTTTAAGAAAAATTAGACATCAAGACAAATACTTTACAAATATTATTTAGTAAATCATTGAATACAAAGGAAGTTATCACAGGCTTAACTTACCATGTTATTTGTGGAACTTCTCATCTTGGGCTTGAGTATTTGTAAAAAGTTGAGAAGTTACTAAATAACTCGAAACTTGAATATTTTAAAGCTCCTAGAAATGAAATTTATTTAATGACTAAAACAATGATACACCATACTTTAGTATGACATAATCTCTTGTAGTTTTATACTGCTTCAACGTGTGATGAGTTTTCTTCTTTGAATCATTCTTATAGTGGCCTTAATTGGTATTTTATCAGGTCCCAAGCTTACATAATCTGCAGTAATCTATAGCTAAATGTTTTTCCAAAGGATTGAGAAAAAGTTAATAAATAATTATTTTAAAACTAAAAAAAAAAAAAAAAATCAATAAGACTGAAACTGCCAGGCTTTGGTGAAAGCAGTTGTGAAAAGTGACAGCATGTAAATAGTTGTTCAAACCCTTCCTCCACAATGTGTGGATCTTGTGCTCGAAGTCAGCTGATTTTATGGCTGTAAAATCATCATTGTCCTGTAAAACCTATACTTCTAGCACCAATTTAAGCTTTGGTGGAAGTTGAAAAATGCCGTTTTTACAGTGTGGATATAATTTCAATTTGTTTGTTTGCATGATTGATTTGAGTGGCTATTTTCAGAAACTACTCTACAACGGAATTTGAAATTGAAGGACCCCATCTTTTCTTCGGAGAAAGTCTTTTTTACATTGGGAACATAGTCGACTATCTGCTTAGTAATGATTTCCTGAACATCCTGACTAGAATAACTGGAGCTACTTATGCAGTGTTTGGACGTAAGTTGATTTTAAACTTAATTGAATTGAGTGATAGAAATTACAAATCAAAGAAATTATTTTTATAAGATAAAGTAATTCAATAAATTATTGGCTAGGGAACGAATAATGATTTTATTCTACTGTTTGTTTGAATAGTGCTGAAAGTCTTTTTGTTCTGCTCCATCAGTTATCTGTTAAAGTCTTATTTTCAGACAGGTTTTGATGTTACTCGTACCTTGTTTGTATACTGTAGAATCTTGGTCTGCAATATCTTTGAATCAGCTGATGATTCGGATGGCTTTCAGGCCTTACCTTACAGCAATCCATTTAAAACATCAGTCAATATCTTTGCCAATTCAACGATACAATCATCTTTCAAGTTTGTTTTAATTATGTAGGCTACATACAAGTGCTTTGCTTTATTTAATCAACAATTTATAAATGTTAAAAAAGAAAACAGTAACAGTGACTTAAACCCTGAGTGGGGTGTTTTTTCGAGGATGCATATTAGACTTGCAAATTTATTTTTTTTATTGAAGCCTGTGGAAAAGTTAAGTTATATTTTTATAGTTATAATGGAACCTGTATCCTGAAAACTGGCCCTCTTTCTATCTGGGAACTGGCCAATGGTTAAGGCCCGGGCCATTTCCAGGTAGACCAAGGCCCCACTAGAAAAACAGGCCATGACGTCACACTTGTGGGTAGATTCCCATATCCCATATGTTTTTCGTAAATAAGCTGGCTGTTTACGTCTGGCAACTTTAGTACAACTATCCACTACTGAGACATGGTGTTGTGCAGCCTGCACTGCAGCATGGCCTGTTTTTCTAGTGGGGCCTTGGGTAGACGGAGGGGCGGTCAGGAGCCAGTTTTATGATACAGATTATAGTCTTATTGTAAAGTTTTTTTTCTTAATGTAATTATATGAAGAATAAAGGAGACTTCTTTGGTACAAGAAACACAAAACTATACACAAAAAGTGAAATATTACACTCTAAATGGCATTATTTTTAAACAAGGCAGTTTTGATTTTGGAAGAAATTTGACTTCTAATGATATCTGTGTCAGTGGTATAATTATTAATGGACCTGGAGACATCTCTCCAAGTCCCAACTATAACCTATTGTATGTAAGCCTACTATTATAACAAAAATCCTTAAAATGCCTTATGCTATATTTTACATCCTTGTTTTTGCAGCATATGTTCCACCATCTGCAATGGTTGAGGTGCAGAGGTGGAAGCAAGGGAATTATACCCTTCTATGTGACAATGATATAGAAAGAGATCAAACTTCTATTGAAGTGACAGTTGTCTTTCATCTGAAGAAGGACCTTATCAATTCCTATGAAGAAAACGGACTGGTTACACGGACAAGAAAATACCCAAAAGTAGGCAACTATTATAAGATGTGTGTCTTTTGAATGGCCAGGTCCCCTTAGCAACTCCAAATTACAAACAAATTGTTTGTAGAAATTTCTTGTGTAAATTTTTTCCGTCTAAAATTTAAATGAAATTTCATATATTGACAAGAATGAGTTAAGTCAGGTGATCAAGTATTTTCCCTTACATGGTAAGGGAAAAGCAAATTATATTAAGTTAATTTTTATAACCAAACAGCTTGAACAAATTGCTTACTATTAGGGGTCTGCGGTACAGAAAATTTAAGGTCGGTACGGTTCGGTACGGTACAATATTTTGTACCTCGGTTCTCGGTACAAAATCGGTACAGTACGCGGCTACCCGTATTTTTGCGGTTTTCTGCTCAGAACTGTATTCAAACCATTATTTTAAACTTTAATACATGACATTACTATGAAAATGGATAGTATCCTACATTCATGGTTTTTTAACAACAATTACTGTACCACACATTATTAAAACAAAACCTTTTACTACTGCGAGGATTGTGTCAATAAAAATCACAGTTAAGCTAAAGGCTTTACCTATTTTACTCTGAGATACTTTGAATAGCCATGATAAAAGTGGTTTTAAAAATAGGATAAGAATTTTTAGGAATAAACATGTTCGAAACATTTATTGACAAGATAATTTCACACAACTGGTAAATTATTTCCAACCAACACAATGTCTAGTTGTTTTTTAAATTTTTTAAAACATATAAAAGCATTTAGTATGATGACAGTGTAGTTGCCAGCTGTTCACAGCAGACGACAATGAAAAACTGGAGGTTATGATGAAGTAATGGCAAAGAGCATCTTTTTTTATCAGCTTCAAAACTAGTTATAAGATGGATACAACTCTTGCAAAGTTTTTTTCTGAAACTAAAATTTGGATTATCACAGAGTAAGATTATTGTCTTACTTAATTTACAAAGTGTCTTACAAAGTTAACATCCACAATATCAATCATATCAATCATTAGTTTATCTCAGGCTCAATCCAATTTTCTTAGTATATTTTAAAGCTCTTCCAAAGAATCAAAAGACCCAGACCTAGACGTAATTATTTAGGATGGCCTATATAAATTGATTAGGTTACAACGAGGGTGGCAAAATCACTAACTAGTTCATAAGATTTAGATCGCATAAAGTACCGTCAACACAATAAAAAAATACAGGAACCTAAAAAAACATTTAATCCTTAAACAGCCACATCTAACAATATAAGACAAGATACAGAACATGCAATGACATAATTAGAGACCGAGTAGGCTTGAATAACGGAAAAAAGTTATGCAAACAACAACAACTTTGCTTGTGGTTTCCTCAATAGAAAGATAAAATATCTATAACAAATATTTTAACTTATAAAATAAGATTGTAGATTAGTTACAAGTTTAATATGTAGTCATAAACAGTTTTATGGCAGTAGGCAATGACCAGCGGCAAATTTAACATTCACGAAAATACTGACTGAGTTAGAGATCATTTAACAGTCATCATAAAACTATTATTTTTATGATAAAATAGAATTGGGAAAAGTAGTAAAGAAATAAAAGTGATAAAACTCAACAGTTCTTGGAAGTACTTGAATACAACAATTATTGTCCTGATAAAATGTTAATGGATATCGGACTGCTAATGGGTTTTTTATTGCATCATCACCCAAGTAATAAATTATAAAGATCGTAAACAAACATCTGATAAGACTTTTATGTGCTCGGAACCAACTGTCATTGACTAAGATAGTAAACTGAAAGTAATTTATTATTATAATAGGCTGTACCGAACCGAATTTGTACCATGTAAAATGCTGAACCGAACCGATGGCGGTAATTAAGCTTGTACCGTACCGTACTGACTTTTTCGTTGCACCGCAGACCCCTACTTACTATCTGTTTCTTGTTTCTTCCAATTCCTAAAATTTCCTCCTATTTTTTTTTTTATCAAAATTCATTCCAGGAGAAGTTGAATTCAACTTTCACTAGTTAGGACAAGAATATAATTTACAAGAGATGGTAAAGACCCTATTACGTTTAAAAAAAAGTGTAGCCTTTAGATTAATGTGTATAATGTAAAATGGGATAAATATGTACATAAGTAATCATCTGTTTGCAGAAAAAGTTATACAATTTCTGCCATAACATGTGATTGGGAGTGATACAAAATCAAAATTATTTGAGAATGGCACTTTTTATCAAGGATGACTTGCTATTAAAAGTCTTGTTACTGAGATCCCAAGCTTTAATTTAAATTTTCTAAACAATTTCTTACAATGATTAAACATGTCGGCTTGAGTTCCAACTAAATACACGGAATTTTCCAGCTTACAGACAGTGAAAAGAACTCAAAGATTCGCACTAAGATTCAGAGGATGCTGGCTGACCACGAATGGAAGAGTAATCGTTACCCACCAAGGAAGAGAGTTAAATTCGAGAAATTGGTAATTTGAAAATTTTCTTTTGAATGTCTCTTTCTTTTTTTTTTAATTTTCTTTCTTTTTCTTTTAAATTTCTTAAATTTCTGTAACATTTTCTGTCATTCTTAGCCTTTGGTTCTTCTTAATTGTAAATTAAGCTTTAGAATTGGCAAATTCAAGTTTGCAAACAGAGGTGCCATTCTATTTTTTGGCTTGAATTAAGCATGAAATTTCAGTACTATTCACTCTTTTGTAAGGGTTACATATTACGAGTTAGCCAACATCATAACGCTTTATTCATCCAAACTAATGCTATTGGTTTAGTGTTTCTGTACCAAGTAAAAACAAATTTAACTGTATAATAATAACTTAATAACTAGGCTACCAGTAACCAAAGACATTTTTCAGGTTTATTTGTTTAAAGATCACTAAGATCTGAAACATATCTACATGTTAGACTAAGTAGCTGTAAACATACCTTTTTTTTTAATATCATTAAAGAGTTGCAAGATGTTACCTAGTATTTGTCATTAAGAAATTAGGTTTGTCCTTTATGAAACGTAGCTATTTACACCTTTTGTATATAGGAGGTACCCAAACTCATTGTACTTTCCATGACAAGTTATAAGAGTGTTGTTTTATTTGCTTTTTCATCTTAATTAGTTAGTTCAATTGACTCCCCCCTAGGTGACATTGTGGTATACACAAAGGAAAAGTGACTAACACTAAAGACAGAGTGACCAGTACTCACCCAACCTTTCACTGGCTTATAGGCCTCTGCCCTGGCCAACTGACCCCTTTCCTACCCAAGGAAGCCTACATATTAGGCCCATACTATACGGACGCTAAATGCGTCGCTTTAACGCCAAGGTTAGGGATAGACACACTGCCAAAATTACACAAACATTGCGGACCATGACACTGGCGTTGTGTTGTGGCTGTGTTTAGATAGTTTAGCTCAACATTCGTGAGTGGATAGTTGCGTTGTCCTCGACTGTTGTGAATGTCTATTTTGCCTCATATCTATAAATTAAATTGCTTGCTGCTGTTAGCCTGGTGCCATGCATGGCAAAAGTGTAAAACCTAGCGATAATTAATTAATTATATAGTTTATAAATACAAAATAACTGTGACTTTAAATTATACATAATGTACACTGTGAACAAAACAAGTTTTGTTTTCAAACATTAAATTTAGGCTAACTCGTTTATTAAATTTACAAATTTTAGAGTAAATATTGACATCACTTGGAGTAACTGATAATACTTGCAGCCTATTCTTTCTTAGGTAACATTAGAATGAAATCAGATTTTAGGTAACCTCGGTCTTATACAAACAACGACAACGACTTTTCCGCGAAACAGTTGAACGCAACTGCCTCTGCCTGTTTTACACAACTGTTTAGTTGGATAACGCACACGTTTGGCCAGCCCACAACCAAACCAAACAGTTTTTCAGTTTTTAACTGAGCGTTGCGTTAGCAGTCGTGCAGCTGTGAACAACGACAACTCC
Organism: Macrosteles quadrilineatus; assembly: GCF_028750875.1. Lineage (NCBI taxonomy): Eukaryota > Metazoa > Arthropoda > Insecta > Hemiptera > Cicadellidae > Macrosteles > Macrosteles quadrilineatus. The sequence goes on from NW_026542600.1 coordinate 21,919,847, forward strand.
CTGAAACAGTTTTCGACAACTGCCAGTTCTCCACAACCGTTTAGTTGTGCAACCTCTGTCGCCACAACCGTTGTCAAACAACCATTTGCGTTTTCGTCCCACCTCTAGCCAAGGTTCAACGCATAATTAGTTTAGATTGTATGTACGCAAAATGTGTCAAAGTTGTCAGTTTTTTCAACATAGCCAACAACATAGTTTTCAACATAGAAATTCATCGTCACAGAATTTCAACTGACAACAAAATGAGGAGGAATTCGGGGGTAAAAATAGCTTAGGGGCATTCCCGGGATGAGGTGCGTGAAGTGTAGAGCCGGACACGACTGCCGACACCCATGATGCATATTTATATTAAGAAAAACTACTAAGTGCAGAGGAAAACTCCGCAAGCGCCCGCTTGAGGGTCAACAAAACAAAATGGCTGCATGTTCCTTTTTTTATAGTTTTGGAAGGTGAATCAGACTATATTGACTCTCTTGTTTTGTTCACTTCATGTTTATTTGCTGTAACTAATTTTAACAACATCAACGGCAAATATATCGTGCAAAAGATTCTCCACCTCCTAACCATAAATATGGGCTTTCGGCAGACCTAGCAAGATGTTTAGTCATTTAATTTACATTTGCGTTTTGCCTTTGGAGTATAGTTGGTTTTGCCTAAACCAAGCAATTTATACCTCTCCGCATTTTCAACAACTTTGTTTAAGTATGTTTTAAGGTCTGTTGACACTTGACAGTAAGAATTGTAAAGTAACTCGCTAGCATAATGATTGTTCGTTGGTTCTGCCATACTGTACGAAGATAAATGCTTCCAAAAATCTCATTAAAAATCTTGACTGTTCGTGTTTTTAGGGAAAGCTCAATTTGAGCAGAGTAATGGAATACTTGCTAAAAATACCTGACTTGAGTACTCGTACACTGCTACTATATACTCACCAAAACTGCTACTGAGTGCAAGGCCCTCAGTGTTTACATAAACACCTTCAGCACGCCTCTTAGCTTGCAAAGTCTGACCAAATAGCATCAAACCAGCTCTCCTAGTCGTCTACCCTCCATTACAATGGTAGCTTCTCTCCAACTCCAAAGTTTTGTCTTTATCTTTTAACTCCTTGCTCAATGTCCCTTCCCACGTGGTTTTTTTTTCAACACCTCTCTTCTTATTCCTGCGGGATACCACTCAAATACCTCTAGCTATGTCTTGTTCTCTCTTCCGCTTGTTATGCACTGATCTCCATTTCCTTCTTTGATCAAAACTTCAATTGGGACTTGATTTGAGTGACAAATCTTATTTTTTATTGTTTCTGTCCACCTTACTCACAATATTCAATATTCCTTTAATTTACACATGATTTCAGCATATTCATTAGTGCATTGTTAACATGTAGTGGCTTTCAACATGTTTAATTTGTTACAGACGAAAAAATTAGCTGCCATAGCCTCTGAAAAGCTACGGAAGATAAATGAGCACCGATCAAAAATGCAAGATGTAAGTTATTGTTCTTTCTTAATAATAAATAAAAAAAAAAAAAAAAACGAGCATCTAACCGGCAGACTATTGAGACTTAGGAAACTCCCATTTACCTGGTTAGATTTTCACTCAAATGTCTCCTTAAAATTGTCAGATTAATTTTCCATTTTAATGACTGAGTACTTGGATTTGCTGCTACACAGGGAAGGTAATAAAGTGTGTTTTGTATTGAAATGTCAATAGCGTATGAAATAAACAAATTTGTTAAATTTGATCATATTAAATCCCTAAACAAGCAAACTATAACAGTTTATCTATTATCCATTTAGAAATAACATGGGAAAATTACAGTTTTTTTTTAATTTTCTTTGTAAATTTAAGATAATTCAGATGTTTCCGAAGCTTGTTGTTGCATTTCCTCAACTTTACGTTTGTACAAGTTAGAATTGTTGGTCCAATGCTCAACCCCCAAGTGAATGGAGGACTGCACCTACTTATGGTCAGTGGGTCCCTTGGAACTAGTCGGGAGGAATACTGTAACAAATCCACCAACCTTACCCCTATCCGCCACCCAGGGGACATGGTAATGTAAGACAACGTACTGTCTATGTAACTATTAGGCATACAACAATGCTCATTGTATGCCTAAAATGTATACTAAATTATTTGTTTTTTAGCTTAACAAAATAAAAATAGTCTGGAAAGAAATTGGAAAATGTTATGTTTCGGGAGTCAAAAATCAGAAATCCTATTTCTACCCCATAAAACCCAGTTCCCTTAGTCCTATAATGCTGGTCCCAAATGCGTTCAAAAAAATGTAGGTTTACAATTTTGTACCAAATTTAATCAAAATCGGATAGGTTATATTCGAATTTTATTTTATATGAATTTGAACGGATGGTTTTTTGTTGGTCTCTGGGTACTTCAAAACGTAAAAAAGTAGATCGGTACTGGGTCTGGGTCTTATCGTGAGACTCACGGTAATAGCTTATTCCCTATATGGAAAATTTGCTAATGGGGAAATCCCGATTCTTGATTCCTATAAACCTCTGGACCTCAGGGATATCAAGGAACCGTCAGTTCTTGATACTTCGAATTCAATACCAGTTTCAGAATCTCCACCTATTCCGTTGAAATTGTAATCAATCATCTACAATTGCGTTGACGAAATAACCATCTACTCGCGCGATCTACTTACTTAATCTGGTCCTCTTTCTACCAATCGGTGTCGAGGTTACAAGGCACTTCCATCTCTTCCTATCCGCAGTGATTGGTAGAGCCTCTCTAAGGGAGACTCCCCTTTCAGCAGAGCTTCTTCGACTCATGCGATCGTGATTTAAAATTGTGCAAACTTTACATACTTCTATTGCTTTAATACCTTGAGATTCATATTAAAAAATCAACATACGGTCAACTTTTGTAATTTACGTTTAAAGAATCAGTCAGGTGCCAATGGTTCCGGTATCGACAATCGATTTCGGTCATAAACCAGTACCGTTACAGACTTAGATAAGTCACTCTTTAATAGGCACCTTGATTCATGTTTTTTTTTCTTAATGTTGTCAATATTGTTTTTGTATTTGTCTGTTTAGATTGTCTCACAGTTTATTGTGGAGGACAACCAAATGTTGATAACGGCTGGGAAGAATGACTTAGCAAAATTCTACCCGTACATCAGGAAGCCCAACAAAACATCAGAGGAAATCTGTTTCTACGCAGTTAGCGTAACCTATTTCTTGGCTGAATAATTTGTAACAAACAGTCAAAATCAATGAGTGATACCATAGACAACACAAGTAAGATCTGAAGCTTGTTTTACATAAGTCTAGTTCGTGTTGGTGACACTGGGCACTAGTGTTAATAACATTTTGGTTCTAATATATTACGACTTATTTTATAATTTGTGATTTATTTCTGGTTATATCGCCAGGGATATTTGTTACGAGTAGATTGTTTTATTTATGTTTAAATACTAACTTTCAGACCAATAATTAGATAGCATCATTGTTGTGATGGCATTATAAACAAATGTGATGTTTTTACAATTATTAGCCTTTAATAATATTTTATTGTAAAAAGAGATATGAAGGTGAGTTATATTTGTGATGTGGAAAGCGAATAGGGACCTCTTGTCGGGAATTTTCGATTTTGAGTTATATATATATTTGAACTCCTTATTAAATTCTAAATTACTTGGTGCACGTCTCATACATCAACGATTTTTTTTTTTAGTTATAGGACTTTGAAATTTCGTTATGGAAAAGGGTCATTTTGAGAAAAACCGTTTTGAAAATTACAAATACGTATAAAAATAGTTTTTTTCTTTTTTAAGAAACAATTTTGATATCAAAATAAAGCTTACAATGTCCTCTTTGGAGGCTATACCAATTTTTGTCTTAACTCACTGTAGTTTCCATTTAAATAATTGTTTTATCAAAGCATGTCATAAAAATCACCCTTCAGAAAAGGAACCTCTTGTCGGCCCTATGTTATTTCTCCATATCTTACCTCATAAAGGTACCTCTTGTCGGGACCAAAAATTTGTGAGATATTTGTTCTCCGTAAACTGAATTTGTAGATCTATAAATTTCCACTAGAATGCAGGACAATTAATCTTTTGGGCTAAAGTCTGTTTATAAAGTGAAAGATAAGAGGTCCCATTTCACAGACCGTGCAGAGGCTAACAAAATGATTTATTTCGACCTTTTACATCTTCAATTCGATATTTTAACCGATACTGTCCTGTTCTATGTTGAGGTATAACAATCAATAAAACACCAAATTTCGATATTTTCAACCTTAATTACTTATATCGGCCGTACTGAAAATTTTGCATCGCCGACAAGAGGTCCCTTTTCGCTTTCCACATCACATCTAATGAAGTTCCTACTTCTGATATGCTTTGCAAAGTGTATGTGCAAACTAGCAAAATCAGTATTTAATATTATTGTTTTTGTTAATACCATCGTTCATATAAACCAGTATACAAACAACTGTTTGCAAATTAAATAGAGCTTTGGTAAAAAACGTAAATAGCTTATACAAAATACATGACCTTTTGTGGTAAAAAATGGGTTTAGGCCAGTATTTTTAGGATTCTGTGATGGACAGGTTAACAGTAGGCTTATCTTACCTTACAGACAAAAATATTTGAAAACGCTCAAATAAACATATAAACACAACAAAACTTATTAAATACTTTGGTTAAGAAAACAGAATAAAATATAAAATACAAATCAAATTGTTCACAAATGACATGACTAAATGAAACAGAGTGGTATACAAACCATAGACGTTTCGTAACATTTAACTGGCTGCATAGCGTAACATGATCCTGGCTACCAAAACGGCTGGTCTTAGCCTTTTACTAAAGCTACATAGATCACCTCACTATATTCCAGTGATGGTTGAAACCATAAATTTTGAATCTCAAAACCGAAACGGAAATTTAAAAATTCAAATCTCAAATCCCAAAACTGATACGAAAACTTTTTTATTTGCTCAGTCAAGGCTACAAAAAAATTAAGGTGATAATAAAATGTTTATTATCCAATCAAAACTGAAAGAAATTGGACCCAGACCCTGACATACTAATTGTTTGAATATGTGGCTTGTAAAATAAACCTTAGAATCATATATTCACAAACACTAAAATAAATTAAACCTCTTAAACTTACATAAATATAAATATTAGATCTAGATCTATTAAAAACATTCAGTGGTCAATATTTATTTGGTTTAGTTAATACCGATGAGAAACTGTATGGTAAGTAAGCTGTTCCTGTATTAATATTTATGATACCTATTGCAGTTTATACTCTATATTACTTGTTACATCAGTGTTACTGATGATTTGTTTGCTCCTTTTGCAGCCAGCTTGAGTGTAAGAGAAAAAAATGATGCCAAAAAATTTCAGCAATTTCAAAATTAGAATTTCCAAAATCTTTTATTTAGAATATTTTGAATCTTAAAACTTGAAACCGAAACTTTTCCAAAGTTTTTATGGTTTTGAGATTCAGTTTTGACACATCACCACTCTATTTTACACTCATCCTTTTCTCATATTTGTTTAAATACGCACTTAGGTGGCATCCCACCTCAATTAATCGATAATTTAGAATATGATTTATAATATTTCAGCAGTTACAACAAACCAAACATTGATAGATTTGCAAAACTTATGAATTTCTTATTTCTTCTTTAATCATTGTATTGTAAGTATTTTTGTAATTTATGATACCACCAGTGCCTTAAGGCAGTTATATTAAAAGATTTAAAAGACTGTTAGGGTTTAATGATTACACTAGTTAGTTAATAATAGTTCACAAGTGCCAAAATAATTTTTTACCGTGCCACCATTGGTAAAAAATCAAATAGAAAAATGATGCTCAAATTTGTTTACTGAACATCTTATATTCATTGATGTTAGATTTTAAAACTATTAGTTCTTAAAAAATGTTTCTACATCAAACCACAAGAATAACTGTTTCAAGAAAAAAACTGTTAAGTAGCTATACAGTAAAACCTCACTAACTCAACAGTCAACGGCTGACGGAGTGCACGCAAAACATTTGAACATTTAGTCTGAATTGTTGAATATTCAACATTTTTTAAAAAGATTTTTTACTCAAATATGTAAAAATACATGTAAGTACAGTAGTATGTTTATATGTAAAAATTAGTCTGTTATGTGTTAATTATATTAAAACCCATCAAAAATTTCAATGTTCTGGACTGGATAACTAGACAACCCCCAAACTCGACCATCTCTGGGTCCACATATCTTTGAGTTAAAGAGGTTTTTCTGTATGTTAAAATTATTTCTTTGTTACATCAAATAACTGTTTTGAAGTATGTGGCCCGGTTTAAGTTTCTACCCTGTCCACCTATATTATTATTTAGAAGATAGTTTTTGTGTTAAAATTAAGCAAAAAAATTGTTTATGTTTTGTTTTATTGTTATAAAGAGTATGTTTTAGTCACTTGTTTTACTGTTAGTTAATGACAGTATGCTGTAAGTTCCATAGCTATGCTACAGTTACCTATTGTTATTTTTTTAACTCCAATAAACTAAGTGTTCATAAAATAAACTATTGTTCTTGATGTTCCCTGATTTTTTCTCTATTTCTAATCTTTAAGTAGAAATTGATTGTTGAATAGGATATAAAGAAATAATATTCAATGCTCAGTATTTTGAAAAAAACTGTGAGTTCAAATAAGTTTTATGCTAAAATATTTTGAAAAAATGATTTAGTGTCAAATAAGTTGCCTTGACAAATATAAATATAGCATTATAAATCTTGATTAATCATTACTACTGTTAAAAGTTCTTTTTAAAATTTGGCATCAATATGTTTTTATATATTCATTATATTCAATAAGTATTGTAAGACTTTAACGACAAAACAACTAGTCCAGTGAATAGAGGTCTGTTAACTTACAAACGGTCCGGTACTTCTAATTTTTTTTATATGTTGTTTAGGATGGTAAGTAGGTGTTAAAAATGCAAAATAAAAGAATGGGTAAATTTTAGTGATGTGACGAGTTGAGTTGGCGAGTCGAGTTGACTCGAGTCATCTCATTCACAACTCGAGTTGGTACGAACTCGTACGGGGATTGCCGAAGCTACACGAACTCGAAGCGTGACGAGTCCGACTCGCAAAACTTAAACGCTAGTGGCTCACAACCTCAAAGCAAGTCAAGAAACCGAACTCATATGGAGAAAGCCGAACCTTTACGAACTCGGGAATTAACGAGTTGACTCGGTTGACTCGCGAAACGTAAACGCTATTGGCTGAATGCGAGTTGAGCCGACTCGCCAAACTATAACCCTATTGGCTGCGCTGCGAGTCGACCTGAACTCGACCGATGGAAGCCGAAGTTTCATGATGATACCGAGTTGAGTCTGACTCGAGTTGACATAGTCCTGACTCGAGTCAAGAAAATACTCGACTCGTCACACCACTAGTCAATTTGTTTGCTTTTGTGACTTTTAGCTGTAATTCTCAGTTAATAATACCCCACAGCAAACCTGCAGACTAAGCGAATTTCCATCTACTGGGTGGAATTCCACTAAATTATTCCCTCAAAATTGTTAGATTTATTTCCTATTTAAATATCATTAATTTTAATGAGTACTTAGGTTTGCTGCTACAGGAAAGAAAAGGACGCGTTGCAGAAAGTCAACAGTCCCGGAAGGTCAAATAATTTATACCTGTGCCGCTAGGTCAAAAACTACAATGTTTGCAGTGTCTGTAGATCAAAAATCCCAGTAAGTCAAATAGTACAGTCCGAGCTAAAAACGTGGTCTATGTTAAAGCAATTGACTTATTGGGAATTTGACCTAATGCAACAGCAGTTTTAATATAACGAAATAAGATAAAATATAAGTTCAGTTTCGCTGAGTCAACAGTGCCGGAAGGTCAAAAGTATAATCTGTTAAAAACAATGATAGTCCTCTCGACGCATTACTTCAATAATTTCGTGTTTTGGTGTACTTAAAGTTGTGCTAAAATTTTGAAAATTGGCACAGAGCTTCTTGGTTAGTCCTACTCGATGACTATTTTGTTGGAACTTTAAACTATTTACCGATCTCATTAATAAAAATTGATATGTATGGTGAAATAGTTTTAAATCGTGATTTCTAACATGGAAAAGTTAGCATGCGAGATTTTTTGTTGTTTTTGGATTAGAGAGGTTTCGTCTGTGGCAAAGTTGTAGCCAAAAGTGTGATGCGTAAAATATATTTTTTTTTGAATTTTTACAATCAGTGGTTCAATAGATAACTTGGGTTGAAGAGGACGGCAAATTTAGCATTTTGCAACGCATGGAAATAACTGCATCGTTATGAGTGGACTTTTAATTTACAGTTCTAAGAACAAGAAAAAGATGAATATACAGATCACCAGTACATTCATGTTATTTATAAAACATCTTTCTGTATTACCAGCTTACATTTTTCACTTATAAGAATACATCATAAACAGGATGTTAAAAATAGCGGGGAGATACTTTACCTAGTAATTCCTTGGGTCAAAATAAACCGAAAATCAAGGATAACATTTTTTCCGAAATCGTTTCGTTAACCAGATATCCACCATTTTGTATTTTTTACATACAAATATTTATCTTTGCACTTTTCCAACCGATGTTTATGAAACTTGGTATGTATGTTAAGGTAGGAGAGACCCATGTTATAAAAAAGATTCATCTCGATTCACCCTAAAATTTCAAAATTTTACACTTAACTACAATATAATACACTTTACTACACCACAATATTTACGTATCTCCATAAATCTTTAACAAAATAAAACGTTATAATTTTTAATACCCCCGCCGCAGCAAACCTGCCGTCTAAGCGAATTTCCATTTGGCCGAATTGATTTTCAATTGATCTATTTAAATAACATTCGGTTTAACGAGTACCTAGGTTTGCTGCTACAAGGAAACTAATAAAGTAGTGTGTTTTTAGTAAAATATTGATAGCTTACTATAAAATAAATAAATTTGCCAAGTTTGATCAAAATATATCCATACACAAGCAAACTACAACATTTTACAATATTCTCCATAAGAATAACATGGGAATTTTAAATTTACCATTTTTTTTAGTTTTCTCCGTAACCAATAACCCAACAAAAACACTTTGATATACTGAATTGTTTGTTTTTTTAAGCTCTTTAAGCAGGTTTAGAGAAAAATTGGGAAATTATGTGCTTTGATGGTAAGAAGTGAGAAAAACCAATTTTTACCCCATAAAACCCCCATAAAACCCTGTTCCCATTGTCCGATCATGCTGGATCGCGAACTCATTCAAGTTTATCCCGCCTTACACCTTCAAACCAAATTTCATCAAAATCGGATAAAAATTACTCAAGTTATCGTGTTTACGGACACACATATATATATATATATATATATAAATCTATATATATCTATATATATATATACATATATAAAAATTTGAACGAATGGTGTTTTTGGCCTCTGGGGACATTAAAATGAAAAAGTAAATCGGTCCCGGGCCTAAGTCTTACCATGAGACCTACGGTAATAGCTACTTCCCTATAGGGAAATTCGCTAAAATCCAAAGTAAATCAATATAATCTTTCTTTTTTAAAAATATATTTTAAAATACCCCCGCCGCAGCAAACCTGCAGTCTAAGCGAATTTCCATTTGGCCGAATTGATTTTCAATTGATCTATTTAAATAACATTATTAGGTTTAACAAGTACCTAGGTATGCTGCTACAAGGAAACTAATAAAGTAGTGTGTTTATAGTAAAATATTGATAGCTTACTATAAAATAAATAAATTTGCCAAGTTTGATCAAAATATATCCATAAACAAGCAAACTACAACATTTTACAATATTCTCCATAAGAATAACATGGGAATTTTAAATTTCCCATTTTTTTAGTTTTCTCCGTAACCAATAACCGTACAAAAACACTTTGATATACTGAATTGTTTGTTTTTTTAAGCTCTTTAAGAAGGTTTAGAGAAAAATTGGGAAATTTTGTGTTTTGAGGGTAAAAAGTGAGAAAAACCAATTTTTACCCCATAAAACCCCCCATAAAACCCTGTTCCCATGGTCCGATCATGCTGGATCGCGAACTCATTCAAGTTTATCCCGCCTTACACCTTCAAACCAAATTTCATCAAAATCGGATAAAAATTACTCAAGTTATCGTGTTCACGGACACATATATATATATATAAATCTATATATATATATACCTATATATATATATATATATATACATATATAAAAATTTGAACGAATGGTGTTTTTGGCCTCTGGGGACATTAAAATGAAAAAGTAAATCGGTCCCGGGCCTAAGTCTTACCATGAGACCTACGGTAATAGCTACTTCCCTATAGGGAAATTCGCTAAAAAGGCGAATGATGGTAAAATAACGACAGGCGAGTTTCGATCTGGGTGTTTCAGGTTGGAATCTAGGAGGATTTAACATTAATTAGGTAACATTAATGTTTAATCCTCCTAGGTTTGAACTGATTGAGAGGAATACATGAAACCGAAGGGGGGAGGTAGCAACAAGTGCACTAGTTGCACTAGTTGTAGTGAACTAGTGGACTAGTGTCCAATTACAATTTGATGGATTTAACCAAAACCTTTTCTATTTCACTTATTTTCAGCTGTTAAATTTCAAACGATACGTTTTAGCGACATCATTAACGTTATTATCATCATCATCGTTTGAGTTTGGGTTTGCGGCAATGTATTTTTATGAATAAAACCTTTAATTTGATACCAAACCTGACCTCTGCTGCTATTAATTGCCTGTATGCACTATTAATTAACAGCTGTGTCTAAGGATTATGTCGGCCTTAGTCACAAACAGGACAACAAGATCGCTCCACTCATCCCACACTCATCTCCATTCATACTTGGCTTAAAATGCATACATTTGTATGGTCGCCATTTCAAAGCAACATGGCTTCATTATCAATGACAAACGTGGAAAACCTTATACGAGTGTGAGTAAGTCCGAAAACAGAGTAAGTCCGAAAACAACTCTAAAAAACAATAAGCAATAAATTGCAAGAACCGTTGCTTATATCATTGGGTATACACGTATGTACTGACGTGTATACTCAATGCTTATATCGAACGAATGTACATCGTGAGAATTTCCATTAGTTGTTCCATTTAGTTGTGTGTCCATTAGTATAATAGTTTAGTTGACTCTTTTAAGGTCAGCGGAAATTGTGACTGTTATTACCCTTGAAATAATGTTTGTGTAGTACTTTGCAATCCTACCAATGCTTATAGAATCATACGATTACAATTTTCTGGTTAGAATATGTCGCATAGAGTGGTGACTACTGTATCTTTTTGGTTTGCTTGTAAAACAGGATCAACAGAGATTTTCCATCGACTTGAACAATACGATACTCTCAAATTGTTCATTGCTATAACAAACTATCACACAGTTTGATGAATATTTGTGTGTAAACCACATACAGTACACCTGTATTCTATCTATTTTTCCTTTTATTTTTCCAAGACTTTATAGAAAATCACGCATTACGTGATCAGTGAAGAAAGGCTGTATCCCATGTGTTTTATAGGTAAAGAAGTAAAGAAGAACACTGCTTCAGGTCAGAGCATTCAGTTATCATCAGCAATTGTAATTCCCGAATCAGTAACTGAATCAATAGTCAATAATGTTGGGGTTTTGTTGATTATCTATAATGCACTTTACATGCTCCATTTGATAGTTTATAATAATTTACTCGGAATCTATAAGACACCTTTGGCTTGTATTAAATATTGGGTTGGGCTGTTTAGTATTTTGAATACAATAGGGGTACTCGTCAAACAGTTAAATATTATTATTTCTATGAATTTAATGGGTAACTTTAAAGATTAGGTGGAATTTCTAACAATACATCACCGTAATCAGCAGCAAACATACATAAGGAATTCCAGTTATTGCAACAGACGCTCTGACAGCCCGTCAACATAAGACCTGCAGACGGGTCAACGAATATGCTGAAAAAATAACGAGATAAGTGAGTGTAAAGTGACTATTTATATCCGGTCGTCATACGCCACGAGACATTCCGTCAGTGAATGGGAGGCCCACACAAGGGTGAAGATCGATAACGCGCTGCATTTGGAATGGAATAATTTGCACAGGTCCTCGAAAAGTACTAAATTCTCGAGTGCCGAAAAAGTCAAGTGCCCAGAATGTCTTATACACTTACATATATATGAATTTGAACGGATGGTGTTTTTGGCCTCTAGGGACTCAAAACGAAAAATTACATCGGTCCCGGGTCCAGGTGTTGCCATGAGTACTACGGTAATAGCTTATTCCCTATATGCGAAATTCGCTAAAAACCTAATTCTAATATATAAAATTCTCGTGTCACAGTGTTTGTCTGCAAACTCCTCCGGAACGACTTCGCCGATCGTTATGAAATTTGGTGTGTAAATTCTGTAGGTATGCGAATCGGACGTAAACTATTTCCCGTTTTGAAATTCTTAAAAGGGCTCCGCCCCAGTGGCTCTGGAGTTTCCCATGTTAACCTTATGAGAAATGGAATTAATGAATCAGCTGTTTCAATTAAACAAGTTGGTTCTGTTCTATGATGTTCAATAGCATTAAAGTTACAAGGATTACCAACAGAGTGCAGCACTATTATTTCTTTTACATTTATGACAACAGCTAATTTGCAACCAAAAGGTGAGTGAGCGTAGCGAACGAACTTCAACCTGGAGGCGAGTGAGCGTAGCGAACGAGCTAACCTGGAGGCCAGTTAGCGTAGCGAACGAGCTCCAACCTAAAGGCAAGTGAGCGCAGCGAACGAGCTCCAACCCAAAGGTGAGTGAGCGTAGCGAACGAACTTCAACCAGGACGTGATTGAGCGATGCGAACGAGATCATCTTGAAAATTAAACGTAACGGTACTTTCTTTCCATCGGTCTGTCTTAAGATTCAAAATAACTTTATTCATTTTTCATACATGTGTACATAGAATAGCGTCAATTTAAACATTTTTCTAACTTACTACATTATACAAAAATATTAGATGTTAATGATTTCACTGCAATATACATGAAATAGACCTAGAGATGAGTTTATATCATTACATTAATAAAAAAAACTCATCTAGAGAGTACAACGGTTTGGATAGCATTACATTTTTCAGTTTTTTCTTAAAAACATTAAAATCTTCTGTGGATTTTAAATCCACCGGAAGAGCATTATAGAATCTAATACCTGCATAGGAAGGTTTCTTTTCATATAATTTAAGATTGTGGCTTGTATAAGCAAATACTCTATTGTTTCTAGTATTATAACTATGGTTTTGTCCTAACGTTTCTATTCTATGAGAATTCTTTTTTATAAACAAAATAAGTTCAAAAATGTATAGACTATATACAGTCAAAAATTCCAATTCAGTAAATAGGTGTTTAACAGAATCATCCCAATTTAGCTTTAAAATTATTCTTATTGCTTGTTTTTGAAGGATAAGAAGTTCATCTAAATTTTCATTTGAGGTATTACCATATAAAACAATACCAAAAGCGATATGAGACTGTACAAGGGCATGATAAAGGGTTTTCATTGTAACCAAAGTGCTAAATTTAGAAACCTTCCTTAATGCAAATAAACCAGAAGCTAACTTTTTAGAAATTGATAAAACATGATTATTCCAATTTAAGTTTTTGTCAATTATTAGGCCCAAGAATCTAGAATTATCCACCTCTTCCAACACATGATCATTAAGAAATATTGTCAACTCAGGTGCAGGTCTAATTCTAGAGCAAGCTGTAAAAGTGATGAACTTAGTTTTATTAGGATTCAGTAGCAAGCATTTTTCGTTAAGAGCCTGTTCTAAGGTTGAAATCTGGTTAAAAGCGGAAACTTCGATTTCATCAAGAGTTTTACGTGATATCAGCAAATTTATATCATCTGCATACATTGTGATATTATCAAAAGGTGTGATGCTAGGTAAACCCTTAAGATAGCATAGAAAAAGTAATGGACCCAGAATAGAGCCTTGAGGGACTCCGAACTTAATATCTTTAATATTCGAATTACGGTGTATTAACTGATTGAAATGATTAATATGTAGTTAATATGTGTTGTAGCCATCTGTTGTTGGTGTCTGGAGTCTGTGCAATAGGAGTAGACCATCCTTTCCAGTAAGAGGTTGATGAAGGGGTTGGTGGGTTCACTGTAGAAGGAGAATCAGTATCCAAATTAGGAGAGTTAGAAGTCGAGACTTGCGAACTGCTGGAGTTTGGGTCAGTATGGATCAAGCTTTCAGTAGAGATGAGCTGTTGTAAGCGTTTGATGAATTCCAAATGAGGATACCCTTGAAATAGAACCCTTTTGGCCGAAGGCTGCTCGTATGTAACTATCTTTACCTGAGCATTTGTGTTCCTCTGGAATTTGACAATTCTCTTGGCAAACAGTTCTAGCTTGATGTTGTCACGAACACAGCCCATGGGGGAGCATATTAATTCTTTCAGTTTTTTTTTCTTGAAATCTTCCTCCATCTGCGTGAATGCTGTAAGGTAATCTTCATCCGTTGGCTTTAGATTGTACTGAGCCTTAGTCACTAGACCATAAACAACAGCAGAATCAGCAGGCATTTGACATGTAAGGTGGTGGCTGAGAAAATCTGATGGAGAAGGTCTTTTGAATTGCTTCCGAAAAACAACGGCAACTCCTGCCGACATATTTCTATGACTGTTTACATCTGCAGATATACAGTGTGCAAATGCAACATGTTTGTCACTTTTGTATTTCTTGATTTCCTCATCCATGTTTTGATTCAAGATCGTGATACTATCGTTGTGAGGTATAGCATACTGATGTTTTGTAATGCCCTGAGATGGTGTAGACACAAGTATGTTGATTTTTTGGCTCAAAAACTGTTTTCCAAGAAAGTTCAGATGAATACCAGATGGTTCATAACAGCGGGCAGGCAAACCAGTAAGATCCAAGAATTTAACACCAGGTAAAGTCTGTGAAAGTTCATGAATGTAAAGGTTAACTTCCATAATGTCTTCATTAATTTGGTGATTGAGAGCCAAGTCGCGTCTGAATGGTATACTGCCGATCAAGACATTGCAAGGTTTTAGGGATAAAATTGCCGGTTTCAAATGATTGAGAACTACTTGTTTCTGTCCATTGTAAGTATCATTCGCTCCAGCAATGAGTACCACATAATCAGATTTATTTTTTGCTATTGTTTTAGATTTACTCATTACTACATCCAAATGTGCACCTGGCATTACGTTACTGCAAACTTGAAGAGACGAGTTTTTTTTCTTTATGAGATGATCCAAGTGTCTACCATGACTGTCACTTAGAACTGTCAGAGTTGGAGAATGTTGTTTAGTAGGGATTGGACCATTTCCAAATCCTTCTGGAGATGTGGCTTGTTGTATGTCCTCTTCAAGCGGTTTGAATTTGTTAGATGTAGGTAAAACAAATTTATTTGAATGATTTGGGCTTAGAACTGATCTTCTTTTTGGGGAATGTTGATTTGTAGGCTTTTGTATGTTCTTTGATTGTTTATTAAAAGAGTTGTTGGTTTGGCAGTTATTTCTTTCAAGCTTAGCTAAAAGATCTGTATTTACTTTTTCCAACATTTTACATTTTTCAGTCAACAGTTTGCAATTTGTAAGGAAACCTTAGGGGAAACCTATAACTTAGGCGATACGAAGTTCGCCGGGTCAGCTAGTAATTCTATAGAATAACTAGCTGTACCCGCTGGCTTTGCCCCGTTTAACTAATTAATTTTCAAGATGAGCTCGTTCGCATGGCTCAATCACGTCCTGGTTGAAGTTCGTTCGCTACGCTCACTCACCTTTAGGTTGGAGCTCGTTCGCTGAGCTCACTTGACTTGGGGTTAACTCGCCTCCAGGTTGAAGTTCGTTCGAAACGCTCACTCAGCTTTTGGTTGCAAATTAGCTGTTGTCATAAATTGTTTAATTGACACAGCTGTTAAGATTCATTAATTCCTTTTAAATATGAAAAATCATAAGGTTAACATGGGAAACTCCAGAGCCACTGGGGCGAAGCTCGAATGCCCTATCATAATAAAAATTACTCAGTTTTCCTATTTAATGCCCAAAGAATCGGTGTATCGAATTTCAGCCTCCTAGGTAAATGGGAAGTAGGAGAATTAGTGATGATGAGTGAGTGAGAGTGAGTGTGTCAGTGAGGGCTTTGCCTTTTATAAGTATACATAGCACATTCAACCAGCCATTTAACCATTTGTTAGTTAAAACAAATTATATTGGACTAAAACAAATCGATGATTACAAAGGATACTTTAAAAAATAATTTGAACATCCTACTACTGTATTTTACTATGCATATTTAATTAATCTGCCATCCTCGTACCGAAGAATTAAATGTATCAATGGTCAGCATTACACATAGTATAAATAAGCCAACCACTTTACATTTTTGTAAAGTAGTTTGTATGTATTTGAATTTTCTTCCAAATGCTGAATTTGTGTCACAAATGCTGAATGTTGCAGCTGTCATGTTAAGCAAATTATATTGTACTAAAAGCTAGCTAGAAGCATTGACTTATTGGAGAAGGTTAGCATCGGCTGCTAGACTTTTTAAAAACTAAAATTTAATTTATAAAAAACTGGGACACTAATTTTAAATTATAGCTTTGAAATTCCCTAGTTCTCAAAATTGTCTTTCTTTCAACGCAAAACTAATGAAAATCCATCGTCTGGTTGATTCAGAATCGTGAAAAAACCCCATTTACGTTTTAATAATATATATGATAGTTTGGACATGTTTCAACCCTTCCGAGGCGTAATACATTTATACAGTTTATATGTAGACTACATTATAACTCATAAAATATTTCTACAATTAAATGGATCTCCTTTTACAAACGTATATAATAACCAGAAATTTTCAGATCGTCCTTGCGGGTATTTTATGCCACAAATTTTGACGAAAGGCTATACCTATTTACAGTGTTGACCAAACAGTTGGCAAGAAGCATTAATAGATAAGCTATGTACCAAATATGATAATTTTAGCTCTATTCTAATTATGACAAAACACGAAGTAACTAAAAGCGAGTTTTGTTGGTGTAGTAAGCGTTGCAGGAGGTCTACTTTACACTGAATCGACGTTCACTTTTATTGCTTTTGATCTTCCGGCACTGTTGACTCAGCGAAACTGAACTTGTATTTTACCGTATTTCGTTATATTAAAACTGCTGTTGCATTAGGTCAAATTCCCAATAAGTCAATTGCTTTAACATAGACCACGTTTTTAGCTCGGACTGTATTATTTGACTTACTGGGACTTTTGATCTACAGACACTGCAAACATTGTAGTTTTTGACCTAGCGGCACAGGTATAAATTATTTGATCTTCCGGGACTGTTGACTTCCAGCAACATTCCCAAAGAAAATAGGGATTTTCAATTAAAATATCAATAGCTTAGTATGAAGTAAACCAAATTTCATAAAAATATGTCCATAGACAAGCAAGCTACTGTACAATAGTTTATTTATTCTCCATGAGATAATTTATAATTTTTAATTTATAATTTATAATATTATTTATAATTTTAAATTCAAAATTTTTTATATTATCTCCTTAGCAGTTAGGCATAAAACAATGCTTCAGTATACTAAATTATTTTGAGCTCTACAAAATGGTTTGGAAAGAAATTGCAAAATTTTATACCACAGGGTGAAAAATTAGAAAACCCCACTTTTATCCCATTAAACCCCCACTCCCATAGTCCAAACATGCTGGTTCGCAAACTCGTTCGAATAAATGTAGGTTTACACGTTTATACCAAGTTTCATCAAAATTAGATAATTTTTGCTCGAGTTTTTTATTTTAAATAAATAAATGAATTTTAAAAAATGTACTTGCTGTGTTGGTGGGTTGTTTGAAATTTAACAACTTCTCTCACCAGTGGATTTTGTAAGGGAAAGGGAATATATATAACTTCTTGATCAGCATTGTACGTTTTATTAAATTTACGGAAAGTAAATAACACCTAAAACATATACGGGGTGATTGGTACTCAGTGTGACAGAAATTTTTTGGTGTAAGTACAAAGTAAATGCAGTGTGATGATGCATATCAAATGTTCCAAGTCTAAAAATAGCTTCCCAAAGAATTATTTGATGATTTTCAAAAATAACCATGGTTTTAAACTTAATACAGCGATTTCTCAATTACCTGTATATGGATTTGAGTAGATAATGTCATTTTCGTGTTCTATATTAGATTTTGAACAAGAATAATAGAAAATGACGATGATCAGTTGTAAAAACTCTATTGGAAGTAGATTCAAAGATAAAAATAAGATGTTTGAAAAAATTTAAAAAAACAATGGTCTATTGCATTTTTCACACCCTGTATACAAGAAAGTGTCGGAATATGTAAAAAATTTAAAAACTGTGCCGTTTTATAAGCCGTTCTTGACACACCAAACAATGAGTAAACATATTGTTGTTTTTACATAACAATTGCTAGGGAAAAGTGAAAAATGCTTTATAAAGTAAAATACAGTCCTTATTTAATACAGTAGTAAACATAGGGAATAAACAGTACTGTACATTACAATGGAAACAATTACGGTGCGTATATCAATAAATACAGTATCCAATGAAGAACTACACTGTTCTGTCTATAGAGTACAGCGCAATGAGACGTTTGGATTAGTGGACGTTCGGATTACGGGGGTTCGGTTTAAAGAGGTTCTACTGTATATATAGTTAACGCGGAGGAGGGAGAATTGTGCATTTTGCATTTTTAACACCTACTTATCATCCTAGACAACATATAAAAAATTTAGAATTACTGGACCGTATGTAAGTTAACCCCCCTATTTTCATCTCTATTTACTGGACTAAACCTTATATTTTGGTATCCCTGTTTTCTTTACTTCATTGCCTAACACTGATATGTGTCATTGCATTGTTATCAACAAGGTTTAGTTTTTTTGATAAATTTATTGTAAATAGGGATGGATGAGATTGGACTTTTAGTTCGAGACGAGGCAGGATTTTTTATGTCTCATAAAATTTTGAGATGAGATCGAGACAGGATTTCCCTTCTCATACATAAAGGAAAATGCAAACAATTCATTTAACCTCATTTTATAGCATTGTTAAATAAATAACTACTGATTTATGACCAGAAGACGGGTTTAAACAATAATAATAATAATAGGCAAGAATATTTTAATAAAAAACATTAGTATAAAAAAAAATATTAATTAGGCCTGCCTTATTAAAAATAACCCTTTCACATAGGAGATATGGTGATATCAGTTAGAATATAGTTCACATTTGAAAAATACAAAATTTATCAGTCTTACTAGTATCAAGTAAAGATTTTTCAGTCTTGTGTTATTTTTAGAATGATTTTGGAGTGACTTTCTTTGGCTATGTTTACTAACACTTTTTACTTCTTTTTTTTTGCTATGTAAAACATGTCTCACACTGCCTACACTTAGCAAAACTTCTCATCATTTTCGATGTCAAAACAAAAAATATATAAAACGAAGTAATTTTTACAAGTAAATAATTAATTGAAGAACGCCTTCGCAAAAGAAACGCAACAACAACGCGTTTCTGTGTTGTGGGTATTGCATTGACTTTCTGAAGGAGTTTTAATTTTTTTTGTATACACTCGACTCAATCAAAATAAAATCTCGTCTCGTGGAACGAGATTTAATATTTCTCGAGAATTCGAGACCCACCCATCCCTAATTGTATATAAGACACAACAATTGGCATTTCGTTCCCCCAATCTTGTAGAGTTAGAGTTACGTTGAAAGTAAATCGTTGCAAAGACCACGGATTCAGTTTTCTGTTGGGTGTTTTTTTTCTTTCAAACAAAGCTCAAATTGCATGTTTCTGTCGTTATGTAAATAGTATTAATATTATCCACAAATTTGTTATGCGTGTAGGCCCGCAGTAAATTGATTGTAAAAATTGTGATTTTGCCATGAATAAATAAAATAATATAAAATTAAGTGACGTATTTATGTTTACTGTGTGCGTGTCCGTGTATGTGTTTACATAACCCCCTTGACTACTTCCAAGTGACCGATTTTTGTTGAAGATTGATTTTCTTGACAATAGCATCTGCGTGATCATGACACAACCGCAACCATGGTCGAAACCTTGGTTGTAGTAAAGAAGAACTAGATTTGAACTGACGAAAATAAAGGTATACTAAACCATTATATTGTTTAAAATCGGTTCCTTTTGAATTTTACTCTAGTTTCGATTTTGGGCATTGTTTTGGTTGGTTAAAAAACTCCTAAAGATTTTTGGGACAAACATAATTAATAAGTGTGTTGTAAACTCTTTAAAAAGAGACATCCGGCTTTGAGATGGAGAAAAAATATATTTTAAAGTGTTTCGTACCTATTAAAATTGCTCGTGGGAAATTACCGTCTTCCTGAACCTTGCTATCTTCTAACATTAGCCTTTCACAATGATGAAACTGGACCCTCGACTCCCATAAAAGTAACCAGCGTTGGACTACATATGAACTGAGCTGCTGATAAAAACCACCAATCCCTGACCAATGGTCAAATACCATCGACTTTTTGATACTAGTAGATTGATGTGATACAAAAGATTCTATAGGCCCTATCTTAAAATGAGCCATCTTACCAGTTTAACTTGGTTAAAAATATTCGACAAAAATTAATGTACATCAACGCAATCCGTCGGTGACTCTCTTCAACTATTTACGTCCATTTTGATTTAAAAACAGGCGTCAACTTATGGACATGGAACGTCTAGTTCAGTAGTTCTATCACTAGTAAACACTAATGTGTACCTACAGCAACTTTTTAACCACACCAACTTGAAAAGAAAACTTAGTGGCCTGTAGGGGCCATAGCGCCCAATTTAGACTACAATAATAAAAAAACTTAACATAAAAAGACAAATACTTGAAATATGTTTTTAAAATTATAATTTTTACGTTACTTAAAATTAACAGTGTTTCTTGTTTTATATCTTGCTTTCCCTTCCGTTGGAGTCGTATATTAGTTGCTTCTGATGTGTCAATGAAATACAATTGTCCATATGAAGGCAACTTCCCATTTCCCTGTAGTAAGTAGGAAATATACCTATGAATTTGTCCCTGAATTTTTAAACAGTAAGGCCCATTTCCCGGAATCCCTTTTTGTGTAGCGGAAAGCGACGCAAAAGCCATTGCACTGTTGTATTGCCTTAACCTTAACAGTTCTTTTAGTTCGTCATTTACTTGTGGTTGTGGCATGTTAATGAGTCCATTGTCGCAACATGTGTTGAAATGTCCATTTGTGGCCTCCTCTCGTTGCGCCCCAATGCATGCAAGTTCTGTTAAGAGGATCTAGATTGTGAGAAACAACACTCAACTCATTTTCCAGCGTTCTTCTGAATGCAGGTTGTAAACCAGCTTGTGGATTTCTTTCATAGTTAGTCCTTACTACATGACGTTCTCTTTTGTCAGTTGAATTCCTGGATACTCTTCCACGTCTTGCAAGTCTTCCCCTACCCTGTCTAGTTACTTCACTCATTAAAACGGGAAACAAAAAATTAAACAAACAAAATTCATTTTGAAACATTTAACAACATTGACTTTCGGAATAAATGTAAAAATTGCAAATAAATAAGTAACAGCTGATTAGAATGCAGAAGTGTTTCAGTCCCCATGCTTTTTAGACTTGAGTCGATTTAGCCCAAAAAGCCTCTAAGATAGAACAAATTCCAAAAAATGGTTTTTCGACGGTTTTTTGGTAGTAATAGGTGTAGAAATTACCAGGAAAAAAGTCTACCAAAATCGGACAACCGGAAGTCGGGTTTTTCCAAGATGGCCGCCGCGCCGTGAGGCCCTCAAATCGACAAGATGACTGCAAATTCGTCGATTCATAGTTCCAGGATTGGCCGATTTCCACGAAAATTGGCAAACTCATGTAGAACTATATTTACAGCCTTAAATATGAAAACTAGGCAGTCAAAGTAACCCAAAGATGAATTTTCAGGGTATTATGTGCTAAAAAGTAGATTTTTTACCTCAAATATATGTTTTTGTAATATTTTGTACAAAGTTTGTTATAATTTCAAATTTATTTTTTCATCATTAGATTCAACACAAAAAAACCTAACAATTTAGTATATTGAATCTTTGTTCTGCTTAAATTTGTTACAGAGATATTGAAAGTAATAACTTTAGTATGTTTTCTTGCCGAGATAACTCAATGTTAATCTTATGGAGAATAAGCATAAATATTAATATTATTTTTCATTAAACCTATATAGATAAGACTTTTTGTTCTGCTTCATATTATCTGTTTTAATATTTTGTTTACTAAAAATTCCTTTTTTGGCAGTTACCATTTCAGCAAACCTACGTATTCGGTTCCTCAGTTTCAATTATAAAGAGAATAAGCAAAAATCAGTTTCTTATTAGTCCGAGAAGTATAGAATATAACCTTTAAAAAGGTAAAATGCTAATAGAGCTACTAAACAATACTAAACAATACTACTAAACCACATGTAAATATTGTTTTAAAAAAGCTGCATTTAACTAAGAGAGTTTCTTGATTTTACTCTATTTTTATTTCTTTTTGCATCCATAAAGCATTAGTTCTCGATAAATCTATCTAGATAATTACAAAAAGGTTTGATCAAAATACAAAAGTAAATGAACATTTATTTCAGTACATGTAAACATTTGATACATCAATTAGTGCGAATAACCCTTGACGTAACTCCACAGCTTGAATGTCAAAAAGTAAAACAGTTCAAAGACAACTAAGACATTGAAACCGTTAAAAACAGCAACAATACCGATGGAATACGCCATGAACTGAGTCAGGGTGTTGGAACTGACTCGGATCTTTGATTCGTAAATTCTATCTCGTTCGAAAGTAAACGTCATAAAAATTTGACCACCATCATCCATGTTAAGATCTTTAAATTTAAAATCGTAAGTTAAAGAATTGCAATCAGGCAAACAATTACAATCACTTCTCGTCATAAAATGACTTTTTCCAATGCAAACCTCTACAGAACTGTTGGGTCTAGGCAAGAAATACGGGACACAGCCTGAATGTAAAAGTGAACGGTTCACTTGACATTCTGTCTCACAGTTCATCTGACTGTAATGTTTAAACATTGACAGCTGATTCTCATGAGTAAAATAACACCCTCTAACAGAAGGATCAAACTTCTCAAGGCCTTCTTCTGATGTCACTAGGTGAGGAATTATCTCTATGTGCTTAAAAGAGTTGATATCTATTGGGATATGATTTTCAAAGTTAATAGGAATTTCCACTGCGTTGTGTATTACAATTAAACCATCCTTTTCTACATTTAAGCAAGGTTGTTCATTTTCGTTGGTTGGTAAATGTAAATCAATCTCAACTGTTTTATTCGTGTATCTAGGTGTCGTAGGAAATGTGTCGTTTCCTCGATGATTCATCATATTGTCTAAAGTCCAACCTTTTCCTAGGTATTGATAATAAGTTTCCGGAATAGAGTAATTTATCATAGGTAAAGTAGCAATCACGTTTTTCTTATAAATATCTTCATGGTGGAGACCATTAATAGTAAAACACATACCTCGTGGTGATACGAACTTTTGACAGTCATTGGCATCACACCCATCGATGGAATAACTTTCGGGATCTAGACCTACTAAACCTAAAGACAGGCCTATGATCAAATCTTTTAGTTCAAAATTATTTGTAAAGTGGGTTAAAAATTGTTCACTCTGTAATGAACCATTAAAATACTGGTAAAATTTGAACCATGGACTGAAACTCGACAAAGTTGGATAACAGATCAATGAAGAAACGGCAAGAGACGCCACCTCTTCGAAGCTACATTCTTCATTGAATTTACAAGAATAATCTTCGCACAGGAAACATTTCTCCTTGAGCCCCGTGTAGTTCATGCTTAGAGATGGCGGTAGACAAAAGGTCATCGCGGGAAATGGTACTTCGTTGACACAGGTTACGTTGCTTGAAGTAATTTTGACAACAGGAGAGTTTTGCCATCTGTCATACTCTATCTTGATTAGAGATGAACTTGCCAACAGAGCGAGAACATGAACAAACAACCACAAGCAAGTATGAAACCAAGATTGGTTCTTCCCTAAGAGAAACTTCATGCCTGGTAGACTCAATGAGTGAATCAACTCTTGAAAGTATGTGTGCGGGAAACAGTTTGTATCATAAAGTGAACAATTACACTCGTGTGTAGAAACTTTTCTATTTTGCTCAACAACTTCAGATTCAAATTGCCTTGTAGATGTACCTTCAGCAGGGTCATGCGACTGCAGGGGTTTTAAGCTTGACAATACTGTTTTCATGGAGACTTCTAGTTGAATTATTCTTCTGTTTTGCTCATCTATGTGCCCTTTAAGATCTTTATTTACTTCAGATGATTTTGAAATTTCCATCTTTCGAAAATTAAATCCAATGCTAAATAAAAACTCTCTTGGCCCACTACAAACTTGAATCACTACAAATGTTATTCCTTTGATATAAACTGATCGTTACAAGCAGGAAACTTGCACCACTAAGATGATAAAAATACAAAACTACGACCTTCTATTCAATAATTAGGCTTTCTGATTATAACCACACCTAGTTTAATTGTCGGTGGCATAGCGTGTGTTTCATAAACCCCTGTCTCGGCAAACCTACAGAATCAAAAATTAACATTAGCCTGATTAGATTTTTACTAAAATTACTTCCTTCATATCTTTAATACAGGGTGTATCTTTTAAGGCGACCATTTTTGTATCTTTTAAAAGAACTGCGGATATATCATATTATACATTTTAACGACAGAACGAGCTAGTTGATATCCCCGTTTTTTTTTTATATTTCTGATCAGCTGATACTATTTATTTGTATTAATTTCATTGTTTTTTCTTTGCCCGTTAGATATATTTTACTATTTTATATATATAAGATATATTTCTTATAGTGGATATTTTACGTTATATCTCGTTTTCTGGTAACTTTATGGGAATTCTGTTATTTTTCCCGAGTCCCTGGGGAGACCCAAGACCTTTAATTTAAGACCTCTCCCAATTTTGTGCGACTAACCAGACGTCCACAATTTTCTGGTAAAAATTTTGTCTTACAGAATTATATAATAAGGATTTTTTATCTCACAAAAATATTTCAGCATCAAAAATTATGAAAGAAAATTGAATTTAGTCCTAAGCCACCAAGCAAAATTCAACGAATTACCAAATTCAGTGTGGATTAAAAAGCACTTCGGAAGACTCGTTCAACTATGTTGGCTACAGCTGTCCATGTACAGAGGTAAGTCAAAAGCCAATGCTATATCTCAGACTCGCAAGAGCGCCGGTGGTCTGCGGGCTTAATTGCGGACAGAGACGTGAGGATGCCAGACATAGCGGGCCCGCTGCCCGACAACCAGACAATTTGTTCCCGTGTCTGGAACAAGACGGGAATATTTCTTACATCTGTTGCATTCAGAAACTTAGACTCCTCTTATGAATTTGCAGTGCCCAACGTGTCAGTATTGTAAGTAATATTTTGGTCTTTAGTGTTTCCTTGCTTCGTCATGTAAATTTCTTGTCTTACACGTTTTTAAAATTTACTTCCGTATAAAATTATGTACAACCTGTATATACATAGTATATTGTTATGTCTCACGTTTAAATCTTTGAACGCTAGGCTGTAGCTCGGAACTGTTTTACACAGGATAAACCAGAATATTAAAGTAATCTGTATGAATAATTTTTAAAATAGTAACCGTATTCGTAATATATCGACGTGTCCCAAATAGGTCCATGTAAATTACAAGTACTATAATGATAACTCCTGGTCCTTGTTGGTTATCAGTTTGCTACGATGCAGCTCTATCTGACAGACACTCATGCACTATCATAATTATAATCTTCAGTGAGAAATCCATGTGAAAGTAACGTGTAAACCAACAGTATAATCGGAATGAGTTCGCAAACCAGTACGATGTGACTAATTTGTGGACTCCCCAGTACCCACGTACCCAGGGGTACGATGGGGGATAGGGGGAGGGTGTAACGTGGTACAAATTAGTATTCCCCATTTTTACCCCCAAAACATAAGATTTTGAAATTCCTTTTCAAACTATGTTGTAAAGCTTAAACAAAACAATAATTTAGTATATTAAAGCGTAAGCCTGAATGGTAACGGGGAGATTCCAAAATCTGTAAATTTAAAATGCTCATGTTATTGTTATGAACAAATACACTGTTGTAGTTTGCTTGTTTAGGGATAAATTTGATTAATTGTGGCGTATTTGTTAATTTCATACTAAACTATTAACGTTTCAATAAAAACACACTTTATAACTCGCGCGGCTTAACTTCGCGCGAAGATAAGCCGTGCGGCTTAAATTCGCCTCGTGTGGCCGGGGCCTTACCTACAGGCAAACCCTAGTACTCATTACAATAAAATTAATG
The DNA here is from genome assembly GCF_028750875.1 of Macrosteles quadrilineatus. NCBI lineage: Eukaryota > Metazoa > Arthropoda > Insecta > Hemiptera > Cicadellidae > Macrosteles > Macrosteles quadrilineatus. The sequence goes on from NW_026542600.1 coordinate 21,946,302, forward strand.
TTATTTAAATAGGAAATAAAACAGACATTTTCAGGGGTTAATTTAGTGAAAATCCAACATGGTAAATGGAAATTAGCTTAGTCTGCAGGTTTTCTACGGATTAACCCCAGTCTATATCACATCTTACAACTTGAATCTTTCACATTGAATGATTTTTCCAACTGTTTTTGGAAGAACTAATACTATACTTATATGTAAAAAATACGACTATGGAATCAGTAATTCGTGTAACCTCGATTAGATGAAGAACTTATAAAGTTCTGAATTGAATTTCCAGCAGATTAACTCTTTAAAAATATGATTGAAGTAAATTATCTTTAATACCTCAAACAGAACATTCTTATACACTCCTTTTTCTCAACTAGAAAATCCTACTAAATTGTCATCAATTAGGGGTAAGGTGTAGAAAGAAAACACACGATTATGATTATAACATGTGGTAATGATTCAATAATCAATTTATATTGGTCCCCTAGAGATTTAAATTTGAGGAATCGATTCATGCCCTTTCCGGTGTTTAGCACGATGATCGGTTGTCATTAAAAGTCAGTTGAAACCCAAGTAAAATGCATGCAAAGAAAATGAAATAAAGAGTTTTAAACTAAACAAAGCAAATATTGACTACTTTTATTTTAAAGTTACATCAGCGTACTACATTATTAGTATTTTTTCTGTGTTTTGCCTAAAGTGTGGGTCCCTGTGCAGCGGTACCTTTCGCACATCCGGGCTCTGCATATCTTTGACATGATCAAGTATCAAACCTCCAATAGACTTACTGTAGATCATATAATCCAAAAAAGCCATTAATTGATTTTTCTGTTAAAGGATGGGATTTATTACACTTACCAGGACCCATCAAACAATAATATCACTTTTTCAAAGTGTTCCTGGTGGAATATTTGATTACTTACTAATAGTTTCCTTAAATATTCCTCCAGCTTCTATGCTTGTAATAATTTCAAACATTGTTAAAAACCACCTATTAAAGTATGTTTTTCCTTTAAACGTAGAATTTAGGGTTAAAGCAATACATTTTCGCCCTCACGCCTAATCGAATGCTCACAAACGATATTGTATTAGAAACAAACTGACAAACCTATCCCGCATCGGCCATGACGTACCCAGACCCACGTTTAGTTGCAGACCTTTTTTACAGATTCGCAAAAAATTATATAAAACCTGAAAGTGTGTTGACCGACTCCTCTGGCATTATGCTAGATGCGTAAACAATTTTCTGGATCATTTGAAAAGTTTGGAAAGCTGGAAACGTACAATTAAATCATTACCCTCTTTCTAATCTGAACTCAGTTTCAAACTATCAAAAAAAAAGACCCGTTTAAAAAGTACCTGTATACAGTATACTGTAACCTCATCTGTAGCAATCGTAAGCATTTTTTGACCGTCGCGTGAATGTCTAGCGGTATAAGTCGCTTCGCTCGTTCCCATGTACTACTTGCGATTGTGGTCCAAGTGAAATCAGCATTAGGTTTAAAAGGACAAGCCTAATGAAGTGTGCTGAGATTTTGTTTTATAAAATCCAAATATGTTAAAACGTAATTTGAATACCAACCTATAAACTGCTTACATCATAAGGTGTTGTTACTTTTGACATATTCGCAATTCAGGAGCTTCACACGATATTTAAAACGATATCGACTGGAAAATAGAGTTGTAATTTTACTTCTATATTTCTTATCTTATTAAGCACGTACTTAAAGGGAATCTACAGGAGCATAGTCCTGGGGGACGGGGTACACACATGTTGAAGATGGATGCAGACTGGTGACCCCTAAAAGATAAATGAGCCTAATTTGAGGGGTAGGAGCAGTAGAAGCCCACCCGCACCCTTCTCACCTATCCATCAGACTAGCTCTGACAGCAGCTCTCAGGGTGAGCTACTGACTGTCACACGTCACACCTGATACCCCGATATCCTGATACGCTAATACTGTTACAGTGTCCTTATACGCTGGTACTGTAGTAACCTGACACCCGAACCCTATCCTGGTACGCTAATAATGCTACACTAACAGTATCCTTATACGCAGGTACTGTAGTAACCTGATACCCGAACCCTAAATATCCTGGTACGCTAATAATGCTACAGTAACAGTATCCTTATACGCTGCTGAACCCTAAATATTCTGATACTTTGGTATCTGATGTTCTGATACGCTGATATTGTATTACTCTGATATCCTGATATGCTAATACTGTTACAGTGTCCTTATACGCTGGTACTGTATTATATCACTCTAATATTCTAATACGCTAATATTATGGTACCTGATATCCTGATACGCTGATATTGTATTACTCTGATGAGACTTATGTCTTATAACTTATCCTAATACGCTAATATTTTTGTATCTGATATTCTAAAACGCTGATACTTTGTGGTACTGATGCTATTACATGATAACCCGAATATATGGTAATACCGAAGTAACACTTAGACAAGCCATTGTCCCTCCCAGTACTAGCTGTTACAGTAGGCTAGCCGATACTCTAATCTTCTGATGTGTAAACTTCGTGTGCTGATTTTGGGGTACTCTGATAACCTGGTACACTAATAGGGGTCTGTGGTAACCTGATACGCTAATATTGTAGAAAAATTAAAGTCTTAACCAATTTTGTTTTTGAATAAGCCCCAATAATTGCCATTTATCTTAGTTTTGTGTTGTCGTCAAGTGAAAAGTCGCAATCGCTGAAAATGATTAAGATGTTTCCCTACTCATGGGAGTCGCTGTGATGGTAAACATCATCATGATTGTTGCCGTGGTCGAAAGCAATGATGACGGATGCTGTCACGACCACCAAAATGTATCTTCAAATGAGCAAGAACAATATGGCGATTGGGGGGGGGGGGTTGGCAGAAAGGGGCCCTATCTAAATCTTTGCACAGGGCCCCGCACTACCTAAGGCCAACTCTGAAGGTAGGTGGAAAGAGGGTTACATTTTTGATCAGTGACCCATTCTAGATGAGAAGAGAATGCCGTAGATCCATGCATGTATCCTTTGACACACTTGTTCCTTTAACTGTAGGTCTGTGCAAATTTCTTGGTCTGTAACAAACCATGCCGATGCTCTATCATTCTGTCCTCCTTAAATTCCCTTTCTTTGTCTTGTACCACTCATTGATGGGATAATTGTATGATCCCTGGTATTTAGTTAAAACATTCAAGATAATCGGTGATACACCAATTCATTGTGTATGAAGAATTTCTTCTTAAACTCAATAAAACATTGGGTAATGATAATGAACCATTTGCTAAAGCATGACAAAACTTGTTGGATGTTCTATAATCGTTTCTCTCAAGATTTAAGGATTTCAACAAACGGCAGCATCTTGTAAAACTGCAAAAATCATTAGAATATTGGAATCGTAACATAGAGTTGATTTTGCCAATCGTAAAAACATTATCATACCTGTTCAAAACATTTAACGATTGAGTCCCATACTTAAGGCGATCCATGGGACATTAAAATATACCAACATTAAATAACTATCATCAAACACGGTTGGTTGGTTGTATCCACACTAAATTTACTTCTCCTTATAAAGGCCTTGAAGAACTTGAGGAACTGTACGATTATGACTTTATAAAAGTTGATACCCTGACCATCTACTACAAGGATGAGTCTGACTTGTGGCGGAAAAGTTCATTTGTACATTATAAATCACACAGGTCTAATTACCAATCTCAATGTATAATACTAAATTTACTATCAGCTATGAGTATTTTAATCCATACATACTATCACACCCTTCAGAATAAAAGCCTAATAAAAAGGGCTGGCAAACCCCTTCAAACCCTTAACGAGCATTATCTGTACATTATTTTCGGTGAACCAATACGGTTTGACGAATCTGGATTATCCACAATAGGCAGCCCTTGGCCATGGACTAGGGTGAGCAAGGGGCATCAATCGACATTTTTAAGAGAAAGAATCAAGGATCGTTAAATCTAGAAGATTCACCGAATCCGGAACCTAAAAAATTCAGTTCAGAATATTGAATCCAAGTGCAGTAAAAAAATACTGCAATTCACATCCAAATCTATTTGCTCTAGAATTACAGCAACGTCGTGATAATTTTCATTACGATTGGAAAATTTACTGCCAGCCTATGGTCCTTTGGTTCCAATCTTTTAAAAGTTATAACCTCTTTCTTCATACATCAATTGGTTTTACTCTTTTTCGATGGTTTACTCGGAGCAGTCGATGAATCCCTTACAAATTTGAGAAATCCAAAAGGAATGCGAACCACTCGACGACCGCGGGTGTCTGGCTAAATATTTCATCCCAAGTGCTACAGTGGCTACCACCACAGTCTTCCAAGGGAACCTTATTTATGTGGCTGCTACTTGAGCGTGAATCTGGCAAAATGTAAGGAAGTGTTTATAGAGCTGGGCGCTTGGAGAGTCTAGGCCATAAATCGAAGTAAGTAAACAAGGGTTAGCCTGACGGCCGACGGGAAATAACTCAGTAGCATGTGCGGTGTGGTAAGGGGCGGGTTAGTACTGCCCCTGAGTTTATGTAGCGGCCATATTGTAAATACTGAGATACATGTCTGGCAGAGCAGGCCCCAGACGACAATCGCGGTTTACTACGTCTGTGAACTTAGTTTTTACCATTGATGGGACATTTGTATGTCATTCCAGTCATTGCGATAAAGTAATAATAAATTATTAGGAAAATCCCTAGTTAGTTTATTTAGAAACAGAAGTTGAGCTCATGTATTTTTTTATCATTACTTTAAACACCAGGACAAATTAGACAATTTTTGTAATCAGGTTAACGATTCAGGGGCCCCCAGCGTAAATTATTATGGAGCCCCTATAAGCTATGTTTGTATAAATTTAAATAATAAATTCATAGACACTTTAATAATCTACATAAATTTCATCTGAAGACTAAATACAATGTTAAGATTACAACAATGGACGTTACAATGCCAAAAAGTTCAAATGTTGTTTTTTCCAGTTTATTACTCTCCTTATCTTCTCACCGTATGGACGTCTAATACTTACTGGCTTACTCATTAGTTACAACTGAATTTACAATAAATATAATCAGAATATGTGAATACAACAAGAGAATTTTCTTACAACACAGAATAAACAACCCATCTAAAATTATCTTGATATTAGTATTGGTAGCCAGTGACGACCAATAAGCAATGACAGCAAACGTGCTATCTGATGTTTAGCAAAATTAGTCTTTTACAGGTTACTACTTAAATCATACAAACTCGAATTTTATCTTCATGTAAAATATGTAAATAAGCTGTCAATTTTGTTTTGATTTTCTGAAGATTCTTATGTACTAACGGAATATATGGGTGAATACTGTAAGTTTCTTATAAGACTAAAGATTGCAGACTTATCTCGTCTGCACCTATCACATTCACACCAACAGGCCCTCCTCTCGTCAGCGATTCTTCGGCAATCTTGCTGAACGACGGAACCCGAACATTGTGTTTTATGCATGGGTGAAAACAAATTATTTATCTTAAATTCATAAACTAAATTAAAACATACCTCGTCTTGCAGTTCAAATAAATCCACAGCCACGGGCTAGCTGCTCTCTTAATTATCAAGTGAGCAATCCTCGTCTTGCAGTTCAAATAAATAGTGTCTTTTTCAATCCACTACATGTTTCGCCATGTTGGCATTTTCAAGTGGTATACACAGAAACATTGAGACTTGAAACATTATAATATCCGAATTGGACTCGTCAAATTGTAGAAATTTACAAATAAACACAAAACTGTACATACATTTGACACGTACGAATGAAACATTATTATGTAGGCCTACAACACATTGCAACCCGATCACGGCACTGACTGATTTATTTGAACTGCAAGACGAGGTATGTTTTAATTTAGTTTATACTCAGCAGTTCAGGGGCTACAAAATGGAATTTAAATTCATACATCAACTGTTGCTATCTACTCTTCCATGATTAGTATGTAGTATCTAAAATCGAGTTGTGACTAAAAGCTAGGCTAGAATCCGCATTACATTTAGCATCAAGGTCTTTTCGATGTACTATGGAAACTTACCATGAAAGCCATACATTATACAATATACATATATGTATAAATATATACTGTATATGCATTTAGGCTGTTTTTGAATACTTTAATAATAACCCATATTGGTAAAGAATTAGGAAAGATGGCTATTAGCAGCCACACTTACTAATTCCCTCAACCTCCTATATAGGGCAGTAGAAATAGGGTTTGAGGTGGAACTAATTGCAACAGAAATTATTCCAGTTAGAAATGGTAGGTAATACACTTATAAAAAACATACCAAAAATATACATTTGTACTGTTACGCAAAATACGGGTTTTTGGTCGCCATTTAAAAAAAGTGTAAAATTTTAAATTATTGTTAAAAAATCTGGTTTGGTATCAAATTATAGAACATTTCATGCTGGAAAAGAATATAATGGTTGAATTTAAAATATACTGTTAACAGTGATGCACTATGGGCGAAAAAAGGTGCGTTTAAAAACGTGGCATTTGAAAAGTTTTTTATTTATAAGTTATTTTATACTTTTAAAATTAGTTTTTTTTCATTTTTGACCCTTAAAACGTAAAATTTCCCAATTTCTCTCTAGACCTTTTTAAAGAGCTTAAAAAACAAATAGTTAAGTATATCAAAGGGGTTTTGTACAATTATTAGTAACGGGGAAATTTAAAAAAAATTGGAAATTTAAAATCCCCATGTTATCCTTATGGAGAATATGGTAAAAAGTTGTAGTTTCCTTGTTTATGGATATATTTTGATAAAACTTTGAAGATTTATTTATTTTATACTAAACAAATAGTATTTTACTAAAAACACACTTAATTGGTTTCCTTGTAGCAGCAAACCTTGTTACTCGTTTCGTTAAACCTAATGTTATTTATTTAATAGACTAGCAACAGAGCCCATTGTGGTTAAATTAATGCAATGGTCTCTAGTAAAATAATGGTTATGAAATCCATACACCACTTTACTCACTAATATTTGGTACATATTAAGCTCATAACATTAGAATCACACACTTAACATAAGAAACACTCTTTAAACACAAATGCAAATTGTTAACAACAATATTTAATCAAAGAAAATTAATTTAATTAAATAACAATATAACAATAAGCTGTTAAATTATCAACTCATTTTCTGTATGGTTAGATTATGCATACTGGTAAATCAATTATTGCCATCTATAAAAATAATTGGTTTTTCTTTTCCGAGTCGGGTTAGCTCTTCTACCGGACCGATTTTCATAATTTTGGCCTTAAGCCGGGTTTACACTATGTAGCTAAACCTGCTATATTGCAGATTTGTGTAACATCTAGCAATGTTATATAACATTTGCTAGAAGTAGAAAAAGTAACTTTACAAAAGTGCTATATAACACTGCTATAAGTAGCAGATCCTGCTATATATAGCTAAAATTGTGCTATCCATCGGGAGTCGGTAAGTATCAAAAGAAATACGTGCTACATCTAACATTGCCATATGTAGCAATGATATACATATATTTTTCGTCTAGCATCTGCTATATGTAGCGCTGAACGGTTTTGCTCAGCGATCTTTGTTTACAATGGAAGGACTGGAAACGGAAAGTGGCAGTGCCTAGGGTCGGGATGATATTATTGGGGCTATTGATATTATAAACTTAATTTAACTGTTCCGTGGACAACCGGCGTTGTGATCATACGTAAAACGTTTTTGAAGTTACCGTCGCATTATTTAGCGTTTTAATTATGGATTGTCAGGGTATTCATCATCATTAAGGTCCCGTAATGAATCTGCTACACTGTACTTATTTCTCGAAGCAAGAAGCTGTCAAACCTAAAACTTGCTAAAATCTTCGCTCCTGTCTGTCTCTCTCTCTCTCTCTCTCTCTCTCTGACTTCCAAGATCACCACGATAGCTGCCACGAACAATGTCTCTTCAGCGCACATTTCAATACGGAATGCGAATGAGGTTGTGCTACATATAACATATAGCACAAGCACCAGAATCACTAAAATTGTTTGTAAATTTTGCATACAGCAAAAGCTATAAAGCAATGTTATATAGCAAAAGTTATATAGCAGGTTTTGCTACATACTGTAAATTCGGCTTTAAACTAAAGCTATAGATGCAACATGGATTTGCTATTAAGCATCAGCACTCATTTTGACGTATATTTTGAGCTATGCACAAACTGCCTTCCTGTACATTACTTACGGGAGTTAAATTTGTTTTTTTTCGAGTTCGTTTGGCTCTTCTACCGGACCGATTTTCATAATTTTGGTCTCAAAGGTATGCAAGCACATATTTGTTATCATTAATCTATCAAATGTTTAACCCTACGAATACAATTAAATTGTTTTTTTTTTAATTTTTACTTCAATTAAAAATATATTCCAGCAGTTACATTATCCTATTTTCCTATATATTTTTATCTAAAAAATCTTCAGTGAAATACCAGATTCCATTGGAATTATTGATTATTCAGATCGGACGTACCTAAAGCACACTGCTAAATCATAAACGACCCCAATTGTTTAAAAATTGAGTTATCTATCATCGATTTTTAGTTAAAAAGATCTTACTTGCAAACTAAACAGTACCCAAGCTAATTGTCGACGTTGACGGGTTTCACCTAGCAAATCTTAAAAAATCAAACTTTAATAATTATTTGAAAATCTACACGAATTCCTTTCCAATGACCCATTAGGTTATAAAATCGGTCCAGTAGAACTCTAGATTTAGTTGTACAAAGATTTTTAAAACTGAATTACTAGATTTAATTGAAAATCAATTAAGGCAAATGGAAATTCGTTTAGTCTGCAGGTTTGCTGCGGCGGGGGTATTTTGTACTACGATCGTATTTCTAAATAGTGCTTATAACTACTATTATAATATTTTTCAGCATTAAATTTCCTATAATTTGACACCCAAAAAGTTATTTTTACGAATATTAAAATTTTGACACTTTTTTCAAGATGGCGGCCAAAAAACGTATTTTGCGCCACAGTACGGATGTATATTTTTAGTATGTTGATTAGAAGCATACTACCTACCATTCACAGCAAGAATCATTTGTGTTGCAATTAGTTCCACCTTAAGCTATATTTTCGATTATTTCTACTGCACTAATAATATTATTACTTTTAATAGTGCTAATAATATTGACTTTAAAAAGTCATATATACGTAGTCCAGGGCCTATCAGAAGGAATAATAGTAAATATATATTCGCGGATTGAGCTGAGCGGGGTGAGTTATGATAATGTGCGGTGTCGTAAGGGGCGGGTTAGTATTGTTCATTCATATTTTCCCAACAATATATTTTGCTGATGACACATCACTCTACATTTCCAGTCGCGACATTATTAGAGCTCACGACTATTAGTGAAGCCAGTAATTTAATCGAGTCGTTTAATCCCAATGTTCTCTCTTATAACGCTAAAAAACACAACTTATGCATTTTTCTATTTCTTATTCCAGTGTACTTTTAGACAAGACAAAAGTTCATACAACTCACTCTGTTATGTTTCCGGTGCTGACATCAGATGTTTTCATCACATCGTACCGAAAGTAGCTATTTTCGATAACAGTTCATGTCAAAGAAAGTTGGCTTCCAAGCTCTAATTTAGAGAGAGGAAAACGATCAGCTGATTTCCCTCGCTCTAAGTTTTCTACTACGCTAGTGCTTTTTACGGTTTATTTTAATCATTTATATCAGCTGTTTTCATTGTTGCACAATCTAAATGTATACAGAAACAGGTATTAGTTTGTTTTACCGTGCTTTTAGCATAGTGCGTGATTTAAATTACTCAAAATATGTCTAACATTCCTGATGATTTGATGAATAAAACTTCATAGATAACTAAACCCCCCCCCCTTCCCAGAGAAATCACGGGAAATATATGTAGAGGAATACAGAAATTTTACGGTCTGGTATCCTATCCTATATATATAATATGATATCCTATATACATGGTGATTCTAAATTAGTGTTACACTTTTGAAACTCTATAAATGAAAACCATACAACCTACCATCACAAAAAGAGAATCAATTGAAAGAGGAGATTCTAAAGATTTGTTTGACACCACTTTGGTAAATGTTTAGTTTACCACTTCATAATAGTTTTAGAAAAAGAACTGGCAATGCCATTTATTTATAGGTAAATTGAAAATATATCTTTAAACAAATAACTGGTTTAATATAGGGCTGCCTGATCAAAGTTACAACAGCTTATTTTGTGCCTATTTATACCTATTTATATGCTGATGACTCGACCTTTCTTGTGCATGGTTCTGATATAGATTTATTAAGTTTGCATGTTAAAGATGTAGTTGGTAACATTTCAGACTGGTTTGCAGCAAACTCTTTTCTCTTGAACAACGAAAAAACAAAATCTGTCATATTTAGCTTAAGAAAAGTACCTGATGTTTTTGATTCACTAGATTATGTTAAGTTTTGGGGTGTTTTGATTGATAAACAGTTAACCTGGTCACAGCAGATTGATCAACTAACAAATAGGCTTTCAAGAATTGTTTTCTTGTTCTCTAGATTAGTGCACTATGTTCCTTTTGATTATGTAAAATCTGCTTATTTTGCGTTATTTCAGTCAATTGCTTCATATGGTTTAATTTATTATGGCAGCTCTCCTAAAATCCACGAGGTACTTCTATCTCAGAAAAAAATCATCAGAATAATGTGTAAAGAGGATAGTGAAGCACACTGTAAACCCCTTTTTATTGAATTAAAAATATTGACCATCATTAACTTATACATTTATCAATTATTATTGTTTACTTTTAAGAATAGCTTTAAATGCAAAATGAGAAATGAAGTGCACAGTATTAGTACCAAAAACTGGAAAAAGATTGATCTGCCTCAGGTACGGTTGGAAAAAACAAGATCAGGACATGCTGTGATGGGTATCAGGCTATTAAATTAATTACCTCTGGCTGTGACAGATTTAGACTTTTAGAATTTTAAGAAAAGGCTGTTTTAGCGAATTTCCCTATAGGGAAGTAGCTATTACCGTAGGTGGCACGGTAAGACCTAGACCCGGGACCGATTTACTTTTTCATTTTGATGTCCCCAGAGGCCAAAAACACTATTCGTTCAAATTTTTATATATGTATATATATATATATGTATATATATATATATATATATATATATATATACGTCCGTGAACGCGATAACTTGAGTAATTTTTGTCCGATTTTGATGAAATTTGGTTTAAAGGTGTAAAGCGGGATAAACTTGAATGAGTTCGCGAACCAGCACGATCGGACTATGGGAACGGGGCTTTACGGGGGGTTTTATGGGGTAAAAATTGGTTTTTCTCACTTTTGACCCTCAAAACACAAAATTTCTCTTTAGACCTTTTTAAAGAGCTTAAAAAAACAAATAATTTAGTATATAAAAGTATTTTTGTTCGATTATTAGTAACGGAGAAAATTAAAAAAATTGTAAATTTAAAATTCCCATATTATTCTTATGAAGAATATTGTCAAATGTTGTAGTTTGCTTGTTTATGAATATATTTTGATCAAACTTGGCAAATTTATTTATTTTGTACTAAGCTATCAATATTTTACTCAAAAACACACTTTATTAGTTACCTTGTAGCAGCAAACCTAGGTACTCGTTAAACCTAATGTTATTAAAATATATTTAACTGAAAATCAATTCAGACAAATGGAAATTCGCTTAGTCGGCAGGTTTGCTGCGGCGGGGGTATTTATTTTAAGTAAACAACCCGCTCTACCGTATCGAAGATTTTTTTAGCATGTCTGATAAGTTAATAAAAAATATTTGAAATAGGATGTAACTGTGATTTAGATATAAGTTGCATGAATTTTTTATTACTGTCAAATGTTAAATCTCTTGCCATGGTCTGTAACTTTTGTATTTATTTGCTCGTCGCTCAATTAACTTTAAATTTTAACTCTTGTATTATATTGACTGTATTAACTGAATTCCTTGTTATTTATATATTTATACATTTATTTACCCAAGACTGAATACGAGATGTATTTACCAACAATTTGACCTGTCTATGCATTACATATGTAAAAATGACGAATAAATGTCTTATGTTTTATGTCTTATGTCAATTATAAAATGGAACGTGATCCATGGATTATTTTTCATGTTTAGTCCCTTCTTCAATTGAGTGTACAGGATAATTCACGTAAAGATAAACCTTTTTCAGATGGAAAAGAAACAGGGAAACATTTAAGAAACAGATAAACATTTGAGTGGCCATCAATACATTTCTTACATTAAAAATCTCGTGAAAATAGCTTAGGCCTAGGCCTATTCAATTAAAAAAATAATAACCTAATTAAATTCATTGATTTGTTGTGGAAATGCATGAAATAGTTATTTGTGTAACTAGGCACTTTATGCAAACGAGAGCAATGTTTACACGTGAGCCGCAGGCGAGTGTGGAATGATCTCGAGTGCAGCAAAGGCCTTTTGCACTCGTGTTACACATTATATTTTTCCTACAGTCTTTATAAAGCATATAAATAATTAGTCTTTCAAACTATATACAACACGTTTTTAGGTTAGGTTAAACCCAAGCCATGAACGGAATAGGAAATACTCAGCTGATTATAGTTGTAATATCTTCAGTGTTACTTATTTTCAAGAGTACAGGTATAAACTGTTTTTGCCTCCATAATATGTATTTATTTTGTAGTGATTATTTTGGGTTTGCTTATTGTTAGTCTCTACTTCGTCAATATTTATTGTTATTATTGTTCCTGCGTGTTAACTAGTCTTTACTCTTTATTGCCACTTGCTGTGATATTTATCATATATTTATTTTCTCAACTTTGTTTCGTTAATTCTAAGTGTAGGTAGTAGATAGCTGTAATGGTCACACGCATGCATATTACGTCATCTTTTTTTGGCCATCTGTAAAAAAATTGCAATGTATGTACAATGTAAAATGGTGTTTACCGTATATGGATAAATAAATAAATAAATAAATAAATAAACAGTAGGCCTAATAATCAGTATGAACACATAATAAACAGGTGGGTTGTTCTTCAAAATATTGCAATAAAACATTTTCTGACAGTTTTGTAACTTTCTTACTTACACGCCAAGAGGAAAACAGTTCGTAAGCTCGTTCATACTTCATTCTCGATTTTTCAGGTAACAGGTTTAATGAAACATGTTTTCAGTTTCTGCTAGTTCTGATCTACCATTATATTCACAATTACTTTCAATGAGTTCATTATTTTTTTACGCCACACTACATTATTTTGACGAACTTCCCACGCAAGGATTTAGTCCAGAAAACAGCTGTTTGCCGCCAGCTTATTCAAATGGGGTTTCATTGCGTACTACTGTACTGCAATGAGTTTTACCGGACACCAATCAGCTGATTATACTGTTTTTAGGTGGCAGTGAGTGGTTATAAACAAAAACATAACCTCTCTTAGAGAAATGACCAAATTTTGTTGTTGTGACTAGTGATTTTTAGACCTTTAGTTGGTGGAAATATATAAGGATTTGTACGGATTTAGTAGTATGGCGTAAACTATCGTACGTAACTCGTCCAAAATGTGTGTACCGGACTCGTATGGTAATCCCGTACTCGACTTCGTCTCGCACGGGAACGACCACACTCGTCCGGTAAACACTTATTTTCAGGACTAGTAACGTAATATACTATAACATATTAGGCCACTTATAATTAATCTTTCAAATACTACACTTCAGGTTGTGTTCAAACCAAAGCGTTGAACGAAAATAGAGCATAAACTATAAACACGAAATTACAGGTTAAATCGTAGTTATAGTAGTCAATCAGCTGATCATAGCATTATCATCTTAGTGTTGCCAACCTATTTCTATGCGTACACGGATTACGTGCATAATAAAACAACGCTGTTTTGTGTTGTTTGGTTAAAATCCTGATGTGCACCAAAGTATAAACCGTACGACAAAGTATAAATATGCAGCAATTAGCAGCTTTCTGTACTATAAACAGTACAAGAAAGCCAACTTTGTCGGGTGACTGTAGGAAAACAAAATTAAAAGTGCAAAATAAACTCTGATCATTCTTTAAATTGAAATTGAATCTAATTTAAAAATTGGTTATAAGATAAAATAATACTCTTTGATGTACAGTATAGACAAACTCTGCGAATGGGTGATGGAATCTTCGATACCAAAAACTGAAAGGAGAACGGTAAAAATTCCAGACTGAGGTTTTTTATTCTTAATCTTAGATACGACCTTCGTAATTCGACTTTTACTCTCTAAACCTTTACAACTAGAGCTCAAGCATTTTTTACGTATTGAAGGTAAACTGTAGAAGTAGAATTAAACCAATTATTGTGCATACACAGTATTTAATTTGCAATTTTAACACATTAAAAATATGCCGCTAAAAAGATTTAGTTTACCACATTGACCAAAGACTGCCCTTAGGGTATACTAATCATTTTACCCGAGCAAGGCTCGGTCCCCAGGTACTAAAGTACAAAATGTTTATTTGTTTAACCTAATAAAGTGAGTAAAGAAGTATTTTTTTATAGTAGTTTACGCAACGATTGCGTTAAGTTAGTCTTTACGACACGAGTAGAAAATTTAAATTGTAGAAAAACTTCTACGAGTTAATAAATAACTTATTAACGCGAGTTACGTACACTACTTTACCTACGACCGTTTTTTAAATAATACATTACTTTTTTCAGGGAATAGGTTCTCCTAGCAGCATTCTTCCCATAATGCTGTATCAGGTAAAATTAGGGACCCAATATTGATTTTTTTTTTTTGACAACTGAATAATATAGTGAAACAGTTAATTTACAGTTAGATTTCAGCATCGAATATGAGGTCCAAAACGAGTTGGGCGAAAAAGTGGTTAAGAGGTTTTCAAAATAAACCAGAACCATTTCATTAATCAATTTAACCTTATTTTGTTTCGTCCATTTAATGCTGTGTGTATGTAATTTCTTACCTTTGTTTCGATTTTGGTGGCAAAAGATTAGCACAAACAGTTTGTGCTGTCATTTCCATCTCTTTAACATCACTTTCACTAACTGACATTTTTAAATCAGTTTAATCTACCTTCCTTTCTTCCACCAACTTAGGTTAACAATTCGCGAGTTTTAACAGGAACAGTTCGGATCAAGGGTAAGAGCTAGAGTTATTGGCACTACCATAGTTATTGGCACCTTTTTTCAAAGCCTCGTACACCTAAATGCAAAAGTCGGTGGAAGAGGGGAGTTAGTTGCTGAGATGCCCACATGAGTTCACTGTACTTCAGTGTGTGTTTGGTTATTCCAGAGGCCATGCTAACCTGCACAGAATTTTTTTTTCAAATGCTTAGCCGATTTTTATTGATTCTTCACATTTCCTTAAGAATCTGACAAGGACTTACATACCTGTTTATTGTTTCCTATTAAAACTGAACGTTAAAAATTACGTTTTCATTATTTCATTAGTATTAGGAAGGGCTGATTTGTCTATTCCCGCCACCCATTTACCCATATACTTAAAATTACCTAATATATGAGGGTGCCAACAACTGTGTCTAAAATATGTAGTGATTTAGTTATTGGCACAACCTTGGCACTGCCGATAACTGTGGTAACTGGCATGCCAATAACTGTGGTAAATACACTAATGCCGATTGGCACTGGTAATTATTGTGGTTATTGGCATGCCAATGACTGTAGTCACTGGTAACAGGTGACACTGCCAGTAACAGCATTTACTGTCATGGAAGTCTCTAAGTTATCGTAACATGGTTACACGAGTATATGCTATACAAAATAATTTATTTAGGCCAATATACTTAATTTATATATATAAAGATACAAAGCTTCACATAACTAATTTTTACCATATTAAAAAAGGGTAAACCAAAAACCGATCCATCATATTATGTTTAAAACCACGAATCCTAGAAAAATACCGGTATGGATCATAAACAAAAACAAATGACGTTGTTGGCCCGAATCCTATACTAATAGCATTAACATATGTTTTGGGAGTTCCATTTATGCAATGTTAAATAATGTTTATTTTCGGGCCAAAAACGTCATTTCTTTATGTTTATGATCCATGCCGGGTGGAAAACCATTAAAATTCCGTCGAAAAGCCCCAATCAGGATCAAATACGTAACAAAGAGAATAAAAAATAGGCCTACAAAAGATGAAATGTGAACGTTGTAATGAAATATTTCACAGGAAATATTTTGATGGCATTGATTACGACGAACCAATACCAATTAATATGTATAAAGACTGTATTAAGTTCGGTAAAGGTGTTGCCAAAGAACTGAAACTAGGCCTACCATGAGCAATTTTAAGGATTTTAATTTTACTTACTGTATAATTTTCATTGTTTCTTCTATATACTATAATATGATTAGGCATAAGTTACATCACGTAAGACAACAGAGACCACCTTAGTACGCTTAAAATGTAATATTTGTAGACTTTTTTTATAGGTGCCAATAACTGTGCCAAGATGTGACAATAGCTATGGTTGATGGTGCCAATAACTATGGTTTTTGTATTTTTTAACATTTAAATTTTTTAATAAACTTAAGTAATGATATATATATTTTCTTTATACATCCCAGTATTCTCAGTACATTCTGCTACATGATTAAAAAAACGTAGATATTAAAAAAAACTATTGCAAAGGAGCTGTGGTAGATTTTTCCGAAGCCTACCGTTAAGGTGCCAATAACTGTAGCATTTACCCAACAATTAAAATTGTCAACTGATCGGCTGATCAGCTGATTAGTTGACATTCCAAGCATTGCAATTTTACTTCTTTTCTCTCAATCCTTGAACCTCATTGGTCCGTTACCCGTGTTGTTATGAGAAAAACTATGCTGTTATGAAATGAAACTATGCTGTTATGAAAGTAAACAGCTGTTAAGTGAAACTTTTCAATTCTAAGAACTGAACTGAAATGGCTACTTAAAAAAACTGTCGTAGGTAATAGTAGTTTACGCAACGATTGCGTAAAGATAGTGTCGTTAACACTATTTACGCGAGTTGCGTACACTACTTTACCTACGACGGTGTTTTAATTACAAGAAAGGGAGGTTATGTTTTTGTTTATAACCTCTCATTGCCACTGACAGTGAAGCAAGGAATCAAACACTAATTCACTAATTGCACCAATCAACAATTAAATTGGCGTGAACAGCTGATTAGTTGAATTTCGAATCATTACAATTTTGCTTCTCCTCTCTCAATCCTTGAACCTCATTGGTCCGTTACCCGTGTTGTTATGAGTTCCCGCAGGGGGCCCACGCTTGCGTGGGTACGTGGCCTGGCGACCACGCGGACCCTAGCTCTCCCAGAGGGGAGGTAATTGCCCGGTGTTGGAACCGGCACTTCAGGTAGACCACAAGCTATGGACGACTGGACAAGCCAGCCTCTTTGGGTTGTACCCAAAGTGAGAGTACCCAGTGACATTTCCTCCATTCAGGGTGGTGGGGTGTTCAGCTCTGCTAGTGTTGATTAAGTTCATAGATCTTTCACCTGCCTGTAGCTTGTGGTTGTGACTTGAGTTCTTCGGGCTCGTCCTACCTGTTGTGTTCGACTGACATTTTGTGAGGCATATCCTCGACTTTGGAAGTAGCCTCGTCCTGGGAGGTGAAAACCCTAGCCCCCAAAGGGGAGGTAACTGCTCGGTGTTGGTATCGGCATTTTCAAGTAGGCCACAGACATGGACGACTGGGCATTGGGTCCCAGTGACATTCCTTTATCCAGGATGGAGGGGTGTTTAGCTCTAGGAGAGATGGAAGTGCATCATAATCTCTAACCTACCTGTGTCTGTGGTTCTTTGGGCTTCGGCCTGCTTGTTGTGTGCGACCAGCATTCAGTGTGGCAAATCCTCGACTTTGGAAGTAACCTTTCCTGGAGGTGAAAACGGGCAAGTACCCGTAGCTCACGGGGACACTCAAGGGCAACGTAACTTTCCGCAGTGTGAGGGTAACGGTTTGTAGGCACTTATGCAAACCAATCCCTGTCTCTGAGCACGGACGGTATGGTTATCTTGAGTGTGGGGGTTCTTCCCGGAACCTCAATTGAGTCAAGGGTGTCGCCACCTCTGGTGGATAGGTTCATCCGGGTGGGTCCCACTTCTAAACCTGCCTCCTTTTGGGAAACCCTGATGGCCTGGCAGTGATGTTGGGTCTGACGGGCAAACGAAGTAGATCGGGTGCTGGGTCCGAGCCCGCCAGGGGTATCTGGGGATCTATCGCTCTGGTTATCTCTGGTTTCCCAGCAACTGGGTAAGGCCTCGATCGGGTAGTGGTGTAAATGGGAGGTTGGGGTTCCCCCCGTCAGCGTGCTGACGGTCCCCTTCCTTCTGGCTATTGATGGCGGGTTTGCCTGTCAGGGATTAGATAGGTCCCGAGTGTTACTTGCACTAAATGCGTCGGGGCGCTCTACCATGGTCCTCTAGGTCCCGACCTAGTGGAACCCAGGTGGAGTGACGCTTAAACAAGTAGCCGGAAACCCTGGTTAGGATTGAGGGGCAACCCTCTTTCCGAAGGGTCTGCTTCGGCAGCCGGTGAGCCTGATGACCTTAAGTCATCCGCCCATGATGTGCAAAAGGTTGATGCGTAAGCTTCGGCCTACATCATGGGGCCCGGGTAAGTCTCACGATAGGTACCGGGTATGTAGTCAGGGGGCTTCGGCTCTCATGACAAATATTGAAATTGAAATTGAAAATTGTTGTTATGAGTAAAACTATGCTGTTATGAAAGTAAACAATGCTGTTATGAGATACTTTTCAATTCTAAGAACTGTACTGAAACGGCTACTTTAAAAAACGGTCGTAGGTAAATTCTTTAATTTGACAGGTTTTTCAAAGAGCAGAGGTAAAGAGGTACAAGTTCTGCTCCCGAGAGATTCTTAAGTTTTATGATTATGATAATAGTAGCAACAACATGTGATTACAGTTATAAAGGTTTTGGTTATGTTATGTTATTAATAGAGCATATAAAATAGATTTAACATAATACACATTAAAGACTAAAAACAAGTAAATAGTTCATAAATAAAATAAAACTTTTTAAAATACAACGTTTTTAAACGCACTGAAAAGTAGAAAATAATTCATAAATATGTGGAGAGAATAAATATATCTTACAAGAATTTATTCTCTCCACATATTTATGAATTATTTTCTACTTTTTAGTACGTTTAAAAACGTTGTATTTTAAAAAGTTGTATTTTATTTATGAATTATTTTTAATATATACCTGAGAAATCGATAATCATGAAACCATATACGTTGTGGTTTAAAGGGTATAAAGAGTTTTAAGTTAAAAGAAGATGTGGATGTTTCAAAACATAAAAAATCTTATAAACGAAGTTGAACTTCTAATTTTTAGTTTAGTTAAGTTTTATGTAGATTCGCTATGGTAAATATTCTTTTTACAGTATACTGGATGTGGGTATTTTTGTGTCGTGGTGAAAAGCATCGTTTATAGCTTGTGCCGAAGGTGAATTTCCGGAACTTGATCCATTATTCCCGTCCTCGGCTTTTCCTCTTACGTGAAAGTAACTCTCACATGCTCGGCTTCACTTCGCACGTGAAATTTTAATTTCCTGCGTTTGACTTTGTCTTACACATGAAACTTGAGCGTATGAAAATGCCACTTTTGGTCCTAGTAATGAAATATACTACTCTGTTTGGATTCTAAAATGGTAAGAAGAACAATTCTTCATTGCCCAGATGCCAGTCATGTAGAACATTCTTCTCAGAGTACAAAATTCTACCTCTTCTATCCATGTTTTCATCTATCTTTCCATCTATCTCCACATTCTTGAAAACCTAATTAGTATAGTTAAACGAAATCTTCCTCTATTCGCTGATTCAGAAAACCTCCGCATTTGTCCATATTCACTTAGAAATTCCTATAATTTGCCAATCCCAAAACATATTACATCTTTCTTCAAATAACAATGGCTTTACTACGGCATCCGATTGTATAATGGCTTTCCCCATTTTTAACATTGGGATCAGAACATACAACATCTAAAAGATACAAAAATAGACAGCTAGTTATCTCCTTATACAGCATCCAAGAATTTTGAACCACAGGAACTGGACTGTTGTAATCCCTGGCGTGCAGCTAGTAGTAGAAAATGGATGCAACTTTCAGTAGTAGTAATTTTTGCTAACACCATACTCTGCATATATATCCTAAGAAATAGAAGAAAACTGTATTCGTATTCATTTTTGTATGACTTTGCTAATAGCCCACTATTATTTATTGTCAGATTTGGCTTGATTTGATTTTTACTATGTTTGCAAAAGAAGTACTACAGTACAGAGTGACCCACAGGAACCGGCAGTTTTTAAGTGGATAGTTTATGCACGGCAGTTACTGTCGCGAGATGAGCGGTGTCATTCATTGCTTTCATTGTGCAAATTTATTAGCCATGGATCATTGGACGGTAAACACCGTATGTTTGCCTATGATGAGTATGTGCGAAATGGAAAGTATATTTTAGTAGCGCAGTTCGACGTTTTGTTCCCTTTTATCTCATAGATATGATATAGTTTCCAGCCAAAATAAATTCTCAGGTGAAATAAAACTTTCAGGGCAATGGGATCCATACGAAACTGGAAGCCGCTTTGCCATAAATCCCCGCCGCAGCAAACCTGCCGACAAAGTGAATTTCCATGTCTTAATTGATTTTCAATTAAATCTATTTGAACAACATTAGGTTTAATGAGTACCTAGGTTTGCTGCTACAAGGAAACTAATAAAGTGTGGTTTTTAGTAAAGTATTAATAGCTTAGTATAAAATAAATAAATTTGCCAAGCTTGATCAAAATATATCCATAAACAAGCAAACTACAACATTTTACAATATTCTCCATAAAAATAACACGGTAATTTGAAATTTTTTAAATTTTCTCTGTTACCAATAACCGTACAAAAACACGTTTCAGTATGATAATTTTTTGTTGGGCATCACTCACCTTATTAAAATCACGAGAACGCAGTCCTTGTCATATCACAATCAACACAGTTCATTGCACATAAAAATATACAAAAATAAAAATAAAACTAAATTTAAAACTTGAGTTCCTAACACCGACGTTTTGCCGCACCAAAATCAACGTGCGTTAGGCGTAGTCGTGGTTAGGCGCTCACAACGATTGCGTGAGAAGAGAATTAACCTTGAAAACGCCGCACGTTGATTTTGGTGCGGCGAAACGTCGGTGTTAGGAACTCAAGTCTGAAATTTTAAATTTAGTTTTATTTTTATTTTTGTATATTTGTATGTGCAATGAACTGTGTTGATTGTGATATGACAAGGACTGCGTTCTCGTGATTTCAATAAGGTGAGTGATGCCCAACAAAAAATTATCATACTGAAGTATTGACCTCGCCTAATATACCATGTCGTTTAGGAATAAAAACACGTTTATATACTAAATTATTTTTTAGGCTATTTAAATAGGTTTAGAGAGAAATTGGGCAATTTTGTGTTTTGAGGGTCAAAACTGAGAAAACCAAATTTTTACCCCATAAAACCCTCCGTAAAACCCCGTTCCCATGGTCCGATCATGCTGGTTCGCAAACTCATTCAAGCTTATCCCGCCTTACACCTTTAAACCAAATTTCATCAAAATCATACAAAAATTACTCAAGTTATCGCGTTTACGGTTTTGGCCTCTGGGGACAATAAAATGAAAAAGTAAATCGGCCTAGGTCTTACCGTGCCACCTACGGTAAGGAACGTACTTCCCTATAGGGAAATTAGCTAAAAATAACTTTAATGATGCGGTAGATGTTGACACGGTTGGGCAAGCTTGACTTGTGAGTATTCGTATGCTCAAGCAATTTTTGAGGTCACAGGTGAAACAGCAACGTTTTATAAACAATACTTAGGCATAAGTTTATTGTCAACAAGATGCACCACGCACTACTCAGGATTCACTACTGCCGTGGTGTTTACTGTGTTTAAAAAAGGGTTGTTTCAAGTTTCTGGGACATTTTGGGGCCCCAAGGTTACCAGATTTTAGCGTGTATGATTTTTTGGGGTGTTCACAAATTTTACTGCTACATTCACAAAACCCTAACCCTGAGGGATCTTGGGACGCAATTAACCAAAACGTGGCGATAGTTAATGACCATGAAATGCTGTGGCATGTAATGGAAGAGTGAACGAAAATGATTGAAAACGGCAGGCTTCACCTAAAGGGAATCTGACAATTGTTTCCAATTATGTTAAATAAATAGTATATTTGTTAAACGACAAGCTATTAAGAACATTTTAATGTAATACAAAAGTTATAATTTACCAAAAATCAATAATAGCTATTTTAAAAGGCGGGGTTTTTTCCGTCCACGTTTACTTCTCTACTACTTTGATTTCCAAACAGTCTGCTGCATCAACGGAAGTTACTGTTCAGGATGGTGCAGAAGTGGCCAAGGAGTTCCCACGTATAGTATCCAGAGATTTGTTTGTTTATCATATCAGTTAGTCTTCAGGGTGAGTGATCCGTGCCGTCAGCGGTGATTGAATAAACAAACATAAACACTTATACCTTCTTGGCCTCTAGACGGTAGACTGCCGGTGCCGCCTCCCAGCGGTGGAAAGGGTGATTAATCTAGAAACCCCTTTTTGCAGAATTTTAAAAAGTTCTAGAGGAGAATATCATTATTGTTTGGAAGAATGATAGTTCTACACCTTAAAGCATATACGTCATACCATAGATAAAAGGAGTAGACAGTCATACCCCAACATTATACACAATGGCAATGGTATAGTTGTATTCGAGTACCTATAATATAGAGTATTCATTATGTCCCTTAAAGAAAAATGAATTCCCCTACGAGGTATATACAGTGCATGCTAGTATATAAGATCCTCAAGACGAACGAATATCAAGAAATGTTTGAGAACCACGACTATATCAAGAAATGTTTGAGAACCACGACTATATCAAGAAGTGTTTGAGAACCATAAGAACTCATATGATGTACTTTAATGTACATAAGGTATTTTAAAGAGGTTAGATACAGAATGTCTTACATTACCTACAACCATGTTTGAACAGCCTCTATCTACATAACATGCTCATAAGGAGCTATGACCCACATGGGAATCATGAGGTGCTCGTGATGTTATTGAGGCTCTTATGGGATATGAGAAACTGCATATGAGTTTTCCGAACAAAGCAGTAGTTTTCAGATGATGAAACTTGTATATGGTATATTACGTAGCTTCAGTAAAATTGTTTACATTAAGAGCGTTTCAAATACAGGTTTTTAGTGGCATTATCATAAAAAATGCTGTATTGATTTTGACCCGTCAAAACAAGCCAGTAAGTCATTTATTTAATCTGATTCAAATAAATGCATTGGTTACGTCAATCACGGTAATACATCAAATAAATAAATGTGTTTTATGCAATTTGTCTTAAACTATTTACATTAAAATTATAGAGCTTCATACCTTTTGAAAATGCACTCATTATGCCCATGACTACCCGTTAGCAATGAACTCACGGACACGGTAGTTGCATTTAGACACTAGTAGTTGTCTAGGGGTTGCACGTCTTTACTTATAGTGCTTACAACTGCAGTGATGCTTGACAAAATCATCTTGCACTTTAAGCTTGTGGTTTCAAAGGTAGATTAAGAAAATAGTAAATACCCCCACCGGAACAAACCTGCACACTAAGCGAATTTCCATTTGCCTGTTTGGGTTTCACTGAAATATCTATTTTAAAATGTCATATTTATTCCCTATTTAAATAACATATGTTTAACAAGTACTTTGGTTTGCTACAGGCAAGATAATAAAGTGCTTTTTCTAGTGCAATGTTTATAGTATAGTATCAAATAAATACATTTTCCAAATTTAATCAAAATATGTTCATAAACAAGCAAACTACAATAGTAATTAATATTCTCTATAAGAGTATCATGGGAATTTTAAATTTACAAGTTGTTTATAATTTTCTCCTTAACCATTAAGCGCATAACAACGCTACAATATACTAAATTAGTATTTTAAAGTATACAGCAATTTATTTTTTAGGGTTAAAAATAGGAAAAACCAAATTTTAAACCATAAATCCCCCTTTAAAACCCCGGTTCCATTGTCCGATCATGCTGGTTAGCAAACTCGTTCAAATAAATGTAGGTGTGTACTTTGTACAAAATTTCATCAAAATCGTCTACTCCTTTTAATCTATGCTTATAGTTTTGATCCTATCTCCCTAGCCCGGAGGGTTTGAAAAGATCAGGGTTGGAGTATTTCCGTTCTTTTAGTCAAAATATATTAAACACGTTAATTATTTCAAAAAATAACATTATCGGTATGTTAGTGTATAGGGTTAAGCGATGTAAAATTAATAATTAATGTTCCTGAAAGACTCGGCTAAGTATTTCAGACGACGTCTTAGTCGAACTTAGAAATAATTAACTCAGCTTTACTAGTTAGGGTGATATAAAACATGCAACAGTTTATTTTTGGACAAAATTGGGATGCAACAATTTGCTGTATGAACAAGTTTTAAAATATGTTGAAAGCAACAAATTAATGCTATTTAGAACTTTCTCAATTTGTGATCGGAGTTTTGGACAACAATTGATTTGATCACTGTAAACAAAATGTACTTGTTTTTTTTTTTAAACACAGAATTCAGAAATCAGAAATCTTTAGGTTTCAAATAGTATTTACAGGAATTACAAAGTGTGTATTTAGAATTGTTTTCAAAACCTAAACACACACACATTTTATGAACAATTAACATTTCCAGTTGAAAAAAGTTAAATATCTTCTGTCGGGTCTATAATTATTTTCAAGCTGCAAATGCTGGCAAATGTTAAGCATTTATTATTACGAAGCAGGAATCGCAAAAATAAAAGAATACATATAACACGTTTATCCATTGGTCAGTTTTCTATAAGCTTTTCTCAATTTATCTTTGTAATAATTTTAAAATAATAGGTACCTAATTTTATGGTTGAATAACAAAATATATTCATTGAAGTGTGGAATAACAATGAAAAAATTAAGTAGCAGATCCCAAATATATTTATAGCCTGATTAAGTACCCCTCTTTATATCTACATGTTTTATCCAACACGTTTACCCAAAACACGATTTAAAAGATTCATTCTAAAATTCGATTGAATTTATGGATAAATAACTGTTGAGTGAGTTACTGAATCAGTTCACTTCGCAACGAGTTCTTACTTACAAATAATTAGCTAGGCGATTTTAAAATGATAAATTATTTGTTAATAACTCACAACTTTTTTCATATTCCATTTTATAAAATTAACAGTAGATTCAAGACAAAACGCTAAGAAAATACAAAAAAAAAACATTCGCTGTGTGTTCTTATACATATCATGTACATTTTAAACTTCGTTATCTGTTAGCTATTATAAGTAATAAATCATTAAAAACGTACAACGCTGAGAATAATAACATAAAGGTAAATTTAGTAATTTCATATTAAACGACCATTTGATTGGCTAATTGTTTGTACAGATTATTACACTTGAAAAAGCAAAAATGTGAATATACTCAGGTAATAATTTGAACAACTATAGTTATTTTCTGGGCATGACATCTCAGCGGTATCAGCTTGGGCTAAACCAAACTTTGCTAGTTCAAACCCGACCGCATACAATATGCTGTGGTCTCCAACTTAAACCGTCAACAGGGCTTCACTCTATTGATATCACGGAAATCTACCCCCATCAAAAAATGCCTACGTCATTTTGACGTCACGAGGGGTGGGGCTTATACACGGTCGAGAAACAGGAAATGTACCCCAGACCTGAGACGTCAAAATGACGGAGGTGTTTTTTCGTGTGGGTAAATTTCCAGGGGTAGAATTCCGGCGACCCAGAATCACAATATAACATTGTAGGTCTATGACGGTGATCTTGAGTTTATAAGAAGATAAATAAAATAAAGAAAAGGGGTTTATAACCTCAAACAGTCCAGAGTCTGAATGTTTAAAAAGGAAAAATGACTGTGGTGTTTGGTGTTTAACCTAACTACCAGTGCAGTGTTAATTAACCCTCTATCGTATTTAATCTAAAGAGGAATCATAAATACTACTCAGTTATAAAATTCGTTTCCAATTGTAAAGTATTGCTATTTCGGGCAGTCAAATAGTTCTGCGATTATTAGTTATGCCGGGGAAATAATTTGGATTTTGTGTCTAAAATGTTATATAAAAAGAAAATATAAAAAAAAGCTTTAATAAAATTTCCACTCTGGTATTGCAAGGCGTATGCTCTATGGAAGTGGAAACTATTCTGTTAACAGTGAATCAGTATTATTGTCTTCTCAAGATCAAAATAGAAACAGTTGTAGTGAATGAACGTAGGATCTCCATCTGTGCTATTGTTAGATGCTAGCTGAAGGCAGAAGAAAATAATTAGCTTGATATACGCAGACAGTGGATGAGACCCGATCAAAGATTGTTGCTCTCTTAATCGGTAAAACAAGAGAAGGAATCCAAACAGACACGTTCAAAGCGTCCAGCGAATGTTTGCTTTGTTTATCGTGATTTACAGCTGTTGTGGCTATCATTCGTCCATTGCTACTGCATAAACTGGCCTCTGCTATATGTCACTGTCAATTGTTTAAAATGTTCTATATACTCTCCACACGGTGGTGCTACTGCATAAACTGGCCTCTGCTATATGTCACTGTCAATTGTTTATAATGTTCTATATACTCCCCACACGGTGGTGCTACTGCATAAACTGGCCGCTGCTATATGTCACTGTCAATTGTTTATACTGTACTATATACTCCCCACACGGTGGTGATCCTGCATAAACTGGCCGCTGCTAACTCACTGTCAATTGTTTATACTGTACTATACTCCCCACACGGTGGTGATCCTGCATAAACTGGCCGCTGTTATATGTCACTGTCAATTGTTTATACTGTACTATATACTCTCCACACGGTGATGCTACTGCATAAACTGGCCGCTGCTATATGTCACTGTCAATTGTTTATACTGTACTATATACTCTCCACACGGTGATGCTACTGCATAAACTGGCCTCTGCTATATGTCACTGTCAATTGTTTATACTGTACTATATACTCTCCACACGGTGGTGCTACTGCATAAACTGGCCGCTGTTATATGTCACTGTCAATTGTTTATACTGTACTATATACTCTCCACACGGTGATGCTACTGCATAAACTGGTCTCTGCTATATGTCACTGTCAATTGTTTATACTGTACTATATACTCTCCACACGGTGATGCTACTGCATAAACTGGTCTCTGCTATATGTCACTGTCAATTGTTTATACTGTACTATATACTCTCCACACGGTGATGCTACTGCATAAACTGGCCTCTGCTATATGTCACTGTCAATTGTTTATACTGTACTATATACTCTACTCTCCACACGGTGGTGCTACTGCATAAACTGGCCGCTGCTATATGTCACTGTCAATTGTTTATACTGTACTATATACTCTCCACACGGTGGTGCTACTGCATAAACTGGCCGCTGCTATATGTCACTGTCAATTGTTTATACTGTACTATATACTCTCCACACGGTGGTGCTACTGCATAAACTGGCCGCTGCTATATGTCACTGTCAATTGTTTATACTGTACTGTATACTCTCCACACGGTGGTGCTACTGCATAAACTGGCCTCTGTTATATGTTACTGTCAATTGGTTATACTGTACTATATACTCTCCACACGGTGGTGCTACTGCATAAACTGGCCGCTGTTATATGTCACTGTCAATTGTTTATACTGTACTATATACTCTCCACACGGTGGTGCTACTGCATAAACTGGCCTCTGTTATATGTTACTGTCAATTGGTTATACTGTACTATATACTCTCCACACGGTAGTACTAGTGCACAAACTGGCCTCTGCTATATGTCACTGTCAATTGGTTATACTGTACTATACAGGGTGTTTTTTTTTTTAACTTGCATCTTTATTTTTGTAAAAACTGCAATAGATAGAAATATGCAGTTGGCGGGAATCATCTATTGACGTAGGGGGGTTCAATCCCAATTGTTTTGAATTCAACGTTACATTCACATTCCCTCCCTTTCTCCCCCTGCCCACAACCTATTTTTTTAAATAGCAAGGTACCTCTTGTGACATATTAAATGAAAGAGCACGAAAAAAGAAAATGTTTGGTGAAAAAAAATTGAAAATCGGCTCATGAATTTGTGAGATAATCCCCCCCCTTCCCCTACCAATAACTTTTTTTAAATATCAAGGTACCCCTTGTGACATATCAAATGAAAGAGCATGAAAAAAGAAAATGTTTGGTGAAATTAATTTTCCATTTGATATCTCACAAGGGGTATTTTGCTATTTAAAAAAAATAAGTTGGGGGCAGGGGGGAAAGGGGGGGAATGTGAATACCTTTACCTTTGGCCTTTGTGCTGTGGCTTCCTGGCAAAAATGTTTTTTTCCTTTTTGGTAAATGTGTAATTAATAGTTAGAGTAACAATTATTATTAAAACGATGTTAGATTATAATATGGATAGTCTGATAATAACTCGTTCCCCACGCACAGGCTTCGCCTATGTGGGGAAATTCCATTATTATTAAGAATACTTTTTGTAATTTTTTTTTATCATGGAATAAATTATGTTTGATTTGATTTTGGTTTTTTTGATAGCGTTGAATTCAAAACAATTGGGCTCCCTACGTCAATAGACGATTCCCGCAAACTGCATATTTCTATCTATTGCGGTTTTTACATAAATAAAGATGCAAGTTTAAAAAAAAAAACACCCTGTATACTCTCCACACGGTGATGCTACTGCATAAACTGGCCTCTGCTATACTGTATGTCACTGTCAATTGTTTATACTGTACTATATACTCTCCACACGGTGGTTTTGCTGCATACACTGGCCTCTGCTATATGTCACTGTCGTAAATATACATGTTTTAAGTGTTATAAAACGTTTCTTGTAATTACTTTCCGTAAATTTAATAACACGTACAAAACTGATCAAGAAGTTTTTAATTAACCATTGACAAACAGACATGTTTTGTATCCTGTTGCAAGTTAATTGGCATTTTAGCTGGGATTTAAACGAGCGAAACTATACAGTTGCCTATGTTGTTGGTAACTTTTTAGGTAAACTTTTTGGACTAATCATCTCGTGCATGCTAAGTACAATGTGTGGCTTTTAATAATGATTTTAAAATCATTAATTCGCATTAAAATTTACGTTACTTTTGGTTCAATGTACAATATACTGAAGATCTGCATTAAATATTCCTTAAAGTATTAAAGCATAACATTTAGTTTGAATTAAGCTATCAAAAATTAAAAAGAAACTAAATTTAAAGATTAGTGGAGTTTTATTTCTTGCGTGGCTGAATATTGCAATAGTTTATAACTTGTTTATAACAAGGCCTAATAAAATAATGGAATTGGGAATGTGATATTTATAAAGAAAAAGACAAGCTACTTATAACAATTTAATACATTTTATACTATTTACAAGGCCAATAGGCCCAACAATGTACGAGTATTATTTAGGTACTTCAAATAAGGCAATCTGAAAATAGCCTTAGTATTATACAATTAGAGTCATAGTAAACAGTATGACGAATTGTTTCCAGTGGAGCAAGACTAGGCACGATTATTTAGTGGCAATCCTTTACAACTCTAGTTGGACTGTGAAAAATGGTGAGGTAAAGATTGTGGGAAAACGGTGGCTCAGGAATCTAGAAACCGTCCCCTACAAAGTAAAGCATGGGTATCAATTTGACGGATCGAAAGTACCTGATCGATATGAAAAACAGGTACCTACTCTGAAAATGTAAAACTAAAGTAGAATGGATGTGATCCAAATGACTTTAACTATTTGTTTGAGAGCCAAGTCGTGGTAAAAGACTGTGAGGGAGGAACTCTGAAGGCTGGTAGACATTGGTTGGTCCAAAACTGTGGTTGTACAAACTAATTTGAGGATGGAGGGTCTATTTTATCTATCTGGGAGTGTAGTCGTGGTAAAAGACTGTGAGGGAGGAACTCTGAAGGCTGGTAGACGTTGGCTGGTCCAGAACTGTAGTTGTACAAACTAATTTGAGGATGGAGGGTCTATTTTATCTATCTGGGAGTGTAGTCGTGGTAAAAGACTGTGAGGGAGGAACTCTGAAGGCTGGTAGACGTTGGCTGGTCCAGAACTGTGGTTGTACAAACTAATTTGAGGCTGGAGGGTCTATATCTATCTGGGAGTGTAGTCATGGTAAAACACTGTTAGGGAGGGACTCTGAGGGCTGGTAGACGTTGGCTGGTCCAGAACTGTAGTTGTACAAACTAATTTGAGGATGGAGGGAGTGTAGTCATGGTAAAACACTGTTAGGGAGGAACTCTGAGGGCTGGTAGATATTGGTTGGTCCAGAACTGTAGTTGTACAAACTAATTTGAGGATGGAGGGTCTATTTTATCTATCTGGGTGTGTAGTCGTTGTAAAAGACTGTTAGGGAGGAACTCTGAAGGCTGGTAGACGTTAGCTGGTCCAGAACTGTAGTTGTACAAACTAATTTGAGGCTGGAGGGTCTATATCTATCTGGGAGTGTAGTCATGGTAAAAGACTGTTAGGGAGGAACTCTGAGGGCTGGTAGACGTTGGCTGGTACAAGTTGCTTGTCTGGTAATTATGGGGGTTGTAGTCCACAGGGGGCAGCACTGAACCTCCATGACTTACTTTGGGTACACTGCAAAAGAAAGAGAACTCGTTAAACCTTGAAATATGTCACAACTGTAGTAATGATATGTAACCCTTCATTTTCTGGGAACTTGGAGTTTCATTCTAGGCAAAGTAGCTAAAAGGAAGAGGCACTATTTAACCCACCTTTGAACTGGAACGTAGGGCGTCGAGTAGACGGATGGCTGGAGGTGGTAGCCGTAGTCTGCCAGGTAGGCCGCGGCTGTGGTCTGACCGTAGGCCGCAGTTCCACCATACACGGGTCTGACCGGCGACGGACACCCGCTCTCGGCCGTCTCGCCTTCTGTTAACAAGTGAATTTAGTTTTGGTTTGACGGTTGGTGTGCAATAATGTATTAGTATGGATGAATAATCTCTCAATCGCATTGAGACAGGAAACTACAATGATTTAACTGTTTATCGAAATAATAGTACAGACACTAAAAATTCGAACCCATTTTGGTTTTATTGCACAATTTTTAAACTATGGATTCAAAGTCAATACACTTCATTGTATGCACTTTTTTTATCTTAAAAACCTAGTGAAAGTGGAGTACAAAGTTAATTATATGATGGTTGAATATGTAGGCTTGACTTTCAGTTTCCAAATTAGATAATGGATGAAAACGACAAAAAATATAGATGTCTGAAATAGTTTTGTTGCGATTTATAAGACTCTTGTTCACACATGAGTGAACGAATGTGAGAGTAAATTAGGATCCTTGTCACAAAGAATGATGAACCATCGTGTCTGCACAAGCAGACTTGGGTGTCACGGGCTGAGCGGCGACCGCTGGTGCATAAAAAGGGCCTAAGTGTTTGTTCAAGTACGTGATTGACGGTGAAAACGAGTTTGGAATCAATTTTGGTTACCATTACAGTGTTTTAGTCAATTAATTGTGACCGTGTGAGTCAGTGTTGGGTTGGTGTACGGTGTACGTTATAACTAGTGACTCAGTTCGAACCAGGTTACTTGAGTATTAGTATGTACGGAAAGTAAATAAAAGAAACGTCTTATATTTACCTTCCGTAAATTTAATAACACGGACAATGCTGATCAAGAAGTTATTTATTAGTATGTATATCATTTTATCTATGTCAGTTTGTGATAGCGAGAGAGTGTCCTCTTGTCATTTTGTATTAGTATATATTGTAGTAAATGTTCATGTCAGATGTCAGTGTATGACGGTACAACAGAGTGATAAGACATTTTAGTGCAAGTGAGTGTTTAATCGCTTCGTGTTTCATTGAGGAAGAGACCAAGCATTAGCCAGTGCCATAGAGTTTGAAAAGGTTTATGCTAATGCAAGTGAGTGTTTAAGTTAGGTTGGGCTAATGCGAGTAAACGTTTGAACCAGGGCGGAAGGGTTTCGCTCAGTTCAGGTTATTTCCTAAAAAACATAAAACTAAAATAAAACTCAGAATTTATCAAATAAAATATTTTTAGTTTTCATGTATTTTTCTATTTAATAAGCACTTGAATAACATTGTGTCATTCGATTGCTAGTGTGCTAACAGTTTTCGGAGTGATAGTTATGATATGAGTCAGCATAAGTCAGTTCGAGTTTAAAATGGTTCATATTCATGTAAGTCAATGTGTAAGTTCAATTGAGTGTTTGAGTTTGGTTGTGTGAATTCAAGCTAATGTTCAAATCCGCCAGAGTGTTCGAATCAGTTTGTGAGTCCTCAGCTCAGTCGATTGAGCATTCGTCAGTGAGTGACGTACTGCCCCTGAGCTCCGTCGCACAGGAACTCGAGCCCGCGCTTATTTTAGCCCGCCAGACAGCTCTCATATATTACTGACCCAGATGGATGTCTTCTGAAAAACGTGCCAGCCCCTGCCCTGAAAAATACTAATTTGTTGTCTATTTGTTTGGATTGTAGTCATTTATCTCACCCTTGGCTCCTTGAGGACAGTTCTTCCGCAGAGGTGTCGCTCGCTGAGCCAAGGCGTGCGCTGCCGGGCTGTGTAGCTGAGTCATCTCTGGACCGCTACAACAAACCTTAGCTACAACACTCAAATTGTCTATTGAAAATTAGTTATGCAATAAAAACTACTATAACTTTTATAAAAGCAAAATGTGTACCAACACCAACACAGCTTCTTGTTTTTATTTACCTAACTTTACAGATTTGGTTTCGCCGGATAAGTTTGTGAAATTAAGTTTATTGTAGTAAACAGCTGTTATATGATTGGATTATTTATGAATAAATCTCAAACACTTCTTATGGAAAGTGGTGCAAACCCCAAAAAAATTATGTACATGACACCAAGACATATTTTCTTTATTTATCTACGTGGATTTACAGTTTCAATATGTAAATAAACGAATCTCTATATAAATATTTATTGAATATCAGTATGCACACAATTGTTGTATGGCGTTTAATTTATTTGGTATTTCTCAAACAAGTTTTAGAGAAAACAGTACAAACCCTAAAAAGTTTTTTTTTTTAAGGCACCAAGACATATTTTAATTGTATATATCTGAGTGGGATTTTTATTTTGCTGCGAAAATGAACGAATTCAAAGATAAACGTTTGTTGTATAAAGATTATTGTAGAGCACAGTCTTTGTCAGTATATACACCAATAGCATTTTTATTTATTCGATTCAAATGGACCGCGCTTTATGAAAATTCGATTAATTTCTTTCAATTTTGGTCGATATGACTTGGAACGAACCCGTCCCACCAATCCCCAACAAAGACCGAGACGCTAATCGTTAGGCAAACAAAACACCCTTAAAAGTTATTATTAAAATGCCTTTAATGATCTTGTGGTTGCTGTATAGTGTATATTTGAATACAAAGAAAATGGAAATAGACGACTGAAAAAATTAATAATATCACTGCAGATTCATGAATGTAGTGATCTTCAAATTTTTGTTACTTGCTCCAAAACAAGTGCATACTGCCTAATAAAACAAAGTGTCCATATTTTGAAACTTTAGTGGAAAATAATTGTAAATAGCTGAAAATGGTAAGTAAATGAAACGTTAATTATTTCCGCATGAAGAATCATAATAATCCATTTTTTAAATCCTGCACTTAAATCTACAAGAAACTAATAAATAGTTTTGCAAAATAACACATGAGAAAACAAAAAGAACAAATATACAGACATTACTATCATAGAATTTCACAAGACTAAGGTAACAAACAGAATTAAGAAGTATTCACAATTCTAATGTAGACGTTAAACAACGAATACGTACATACGTAAATAAGAGTATTTAATTATTTTTAAAATAACGACAGCTGATATAATATTAAACCAATTATAATTTTGAAGAAAAACTATTATTAATTGGCTATTAAAAGTAGCTCCTCTCCAAATACTACGAAGATTAAATACGCTATCAAGTTAAAATTAATAATTTAATATTCAATTACACAGCTACATCACATCATGTTGATTTACAATTTCCATATTATAATTGTGTTTTAAATGCATAATGCTACATAATTTTGCTTACGACGAGATATGTATTTCACTTTTATAATGTAAAGTTTTGCTAATATTGTATTTACTCATAAAAATACAATTTAACATAGGTAATATTTAAAAACAAATATTTTAAGCTTTGTATATGTTGATATGTTGTCCTGGGTTATTGGTTTAGTCCTCTTCAGCGAATGTTTACCGTAATGTTGTAATCTTGTTTAGTGAGTCATAGAAATATTTCCTTGTATAAATTATTAGGCCTATATTTCTTGTAATATATTACTTCATCATTACTAAAATTAATTCATTATTCATTAATTACATCATTGAATTGTGTTGTTCATTAGTTTAGCATTAATAAATGATTATTTTAAATCATTACTTCTAATTTATTAGAGAAGTACAATTCTTCAACTTACTGGGAGGTTATGTATCATCGCAATAAATAACTAATTAGTGAATTAATACTTTTCTTTAACTTCTGATGAAACGAAAATTATTTTCGGATGTTTTTTTCACGTTACAATTGTCTCGTGGGATTAAATCAAATACAAAAATAAATTTGTGGATAGAAAGAAGTGTAAGAACAAGAGAAGTTCAATATAAATGTTCACTTTTTTTTAACTCGTACTCCGATTTTTGCCTTAATGGCATTCAAAACACCAACTCGAAGAAGTTATATTTAGTAATTGGCAACAATGTTAAAAAATCACTCATTGGCTAAGCAAGTTTGAAAATCAAGTATAATCCAGTACCTGTTTTGTACGTGAAGTTTTTGAGCATTATTAATTATTATAACTAAACTCTATGCCGTTTCATAATAGTTATTCTGAAAATCCCATTAGTCCGAAAAAGTGCAGCAAAACTAAGGTGATTTTAATAAGGTAAGATTCCGCGGTCATAGAAGAGTAGTCTTCATCTTTCGAAGACTAAGGTTTGATAACGGCTCTTTTATTCATTACTGTATTATGTTTTTTTTTTTAATTCACTACCACTACAGTACCAGCATTGATAAATCAATAATAAGGTAAAATTTTACTTTTATTAATACAAAACTTTTTTTGTAATATTTATTTGGCATATAAAGTCAGTACCACAAAATTAAAACACCTGATATCAAGAATACTTTACACATTTTAAATCCTACAATCTAACAAGTAAACACAAATATTTGTCAGTACAATTCACATCTTCCACAACGCGTTTCCTCACTAACGACGTGATTAAATTTAACCATCATCCAATCCCTGCATCGTATGTTTTCTCACACATTGCTGGGAAACATAAAGTAGCTGCAAGATATTAAAAACGTCAACGTATAAAACCAGCAGTCAAAATAGAGAGGAGTGTGAGGTAAATCAACCGTGTCGTTGACAAAGACACTTATTAAACCTGGGGACTAATTTATGGGATGCTAGTGAGATAATTTGTGTCGGTAGCCAAAAGTTGAGCGACGGTTCCAACTCGTTCCCCGACTGACGCCGGTCGCCGTAGTCGTCCTCGCAGATGCAACCGATTCTATCCGATATTTATCGTCCATCTGAGTCAACCATTTGCCAGACCCTCATCCAGTCGAAGGTTTATCGCTCTGTGCTCTGTTATTTACTTCAGACTGGTACTGGCACGGCTGTTTATTTGATCTAAAAGTGAAGAAGAAATCGCATTGCTACGATTTAGACAAATTTTGAACACTCAATAATCGAACTTAAATTTTCAAAAAGGATGGAAAATTATTTTGTGACAAAAAGTATGTTTAACTCTATAGAAAGATTATAGATAGTGTCCAGCTAATGTGATAGTTAATTTTCAAAAATGTGTCCAAACTTTTTTATCTTTTTGATTATTTAGATTTTTGAAAACGCTAATTCAAAAGTAGATGTAATATTTATGCAATAGTTTATTTACTTGTGTGGGTTAAAAAATTAATATCATTTGCAGTTATTTTTTGATAAAATGAAAAGATACATATACTGTTTGTGTTCTATAGGCCATTTTAGATTTTTAATAAATCTATAAAGTATTGTTGTGAAAAAAAGGGTCCTAGAAAAAGAGCTTTAGGCTTACACCTTTATATTTTTCATATCCTACGGAAAATAGGTTTATAGAGAATTATCATTTATCTTACTTTATTGCAGTTTCATCAATTTATGAATCTTTACATAAATTAATAACGTTGGATCAACCCTTATCGGACAGTTTTTAGGATTCTAACACAAGTACAATTAACTTGTAAAGACAGGGTGTTGGGAAATTTTGGTAAAATATTTTAGTACATAATTGTAGAGGTAAAAATAAGAAAAAGTTTTATTCAAGCATAATATGTCCTAAAGTGCTTAGTTTTCCGTCTGGGTCTGTTTTTGTTTTTATACATAATTTATCATATCTTACGAACCTTAGAGGTATTGAATTCAAAATTGGCATGTGCATGTGGAATAACAAGATGTAATTTGATATAGAGTATTAAGTTTCTACTTTGTACCATTTCAAAATGGCGACAGTTTTTTGTTTTTAAGGCTAAATGTCTTAAAAACCATACATTAAAAAATACAGGAGACAAAATAGTTGTGAAATTTAAACCCATTTACTATGATAATATGATGATTGGACAACTAGCAGTGGATAAATTGCAGCTTTTCCGAATAAAAACACTATTTATAGCATGTGATTCGAAGCATGCGCGTGTTTTTATTTAGTTAAGTTGCAATTTCTCCACTGTTAGTCAATCTTATTTTAAGAGCTAATGGAATTAAATTTCACAACGTTTTTGTTTCTTGTAATTTTGTTTTATTTATGGGTTTTTAGATATTTATCCTAAAAAAAAACCAAAAAACTTTCACCATTTTGAAATGGTACAAAGTAGAAACTTGATACTCAATACCGAAATACATCTTGTTATTCCACATGCACATACCAAGTTTGAATTAAATTCCTCAGGAGGTTCGTAAGATATGAAAAATTATGTAGAAAACATAAACAGAGACACAGAAGCTGAGCACTTTAGGACATGATTTTATTTCAACTTTTTTACTTATTTCTACCTCCACAAGCATTTACTAAAACATTTTACCGTAATTTCTGGACACCCTGTATAACTTTTACAATTTCTTAATTCCATAAGTGAAAAGTCAGATGTAAATATGCAAACGGAATGTCAACACAGTTAGGTGAGCTGTGGGAATATAGTGGGTGCCCTGCTGGGTATATGGGCCACCCTGTTGGAGGAAGGGCACCCGGGCACCCCCCGTCGCCGCACATGCCCATATGGGCACACATCTGGGAGAGGAATCTTTGATTGATGCAAATCATGCAAGATGTCGTCCTTGCTATATGAGATGATGGTTCAAAAGATTCATTTTAAAAGTTGTGTATCCATTGAAAGTTGTAATTTCAAATTCAATAAACAAATACCAATGATTGTGGTACACGAAAAAATCTTCATTAAAAATGTTCACTTTATTAGAAAATTTATGAATCAGCTGTAAGACGTAATAAGATACTGCCAAATATGACCATTTTATGGTAAACTTTAGGCCATATACCTCTTCCAAATCCTATATTACGTACTTTACAAAAGTATTTTGCAAAAATTCAACTGCAGAATGTATAAGAAACTCAGAAAGTAAAACCAATTGTTTCTAACACTGAGAGACTTAGTTTCTTGGAAAATATAGGGGCTTTCACAAATGTTTTACTATATGTAAAAAAGACATAAACATGTTGATAGTTATTAGAATTCACATACGACTTAAACTGTTGGTTTAACTATTATATTTAAATATCATTGTATGGAACTTAGAATCACCAGAGACCACTTTCATGCACATGCCACTAGAGGCAAGGCTAAGCTGGATTTACCCCAACACAGGTTGGCCAAAACAGGTAAATCATTTAAAGCCAACTGTGTAGATTTTTTATTAGGCTTCCTCAAACTGCAAAATTCATCTCATTTAATCAATTTAAAACTACTCTAAAAAAATGGCTAGTTGAAAACCCTTTTTATTCGTTTGATGAATTTGAAATGCCAGAGTTTAATGTTAAGTTTTAACCTATTGTACATTGTTTTTAGTTAATTTTAATTTAATGTTTTAGCATTTAGTAGCATTATTGACTGTTCCTATTTCTGTATTATAGATCAATGGAATAAATACTCTTGACTCTGTACTCTTGACTTATAACTGACTTTTACTCGTTTATGTTCTTGCCCTATTGCGAAATCGAGAAGTTATCTATTTTCTCACTTACACAAAATTACATGGGCTATTCTTGAATTTGACTGGTTAATGTATTAATGATAAGTTGTAAAGGGGGTTAAATGAGCAATTTGAAAAATTATTTTCATATCCTAGCCGCAGGTAGTCCAAAAACATTTTAATTGCAATTTTACCAATAAATATATTAGGCTACTAAAATTTCGCGAATTTAAGATGAATTAAATACCTATGCCTCAAAGTCTATATAACCAATGATGTACTTACCAGTCTTCCTGATCACAGTCTCGGAAACCCTTAGCAAAAGGATTGCTTGCTATCTTCAACTGCGTTATCTGTAACACAGGGCAATTATTAATCATTAATAAAACCTACCTCAGTACTATAATAGTATATTTTACCTCTAGCATGTAAAGTGACTCTTTCCAACCCGAACTCAAGTTTCCCAACTTCTGTAGTTTGCCTCGATCGGAAAATAAGCGAGGGTTTAAAAGACACTGTTTGCCCCTATAATGAACATCGACATTATTTAAGCAAACTAAGTTAATAAAAGGAAAATACTTTTCATGTAGACAACTCTTAAAACTATTTCCGTATATTGTATTCAATTTTGCTTGTGCAAACAGTCAGCTGTTGAGATAGTGATTCAATAATTTCCTCTATTACGATTGTGTTAGTGTACATTGTACCATCCATATGTAATCTATTAAAACAATCGATATATACGTTCGATACGTACGATTGCTTAAAATGGAAATTTACAACTGGGTTAACAACAGCTGACTTTTACTCCCACTAGGGATTTAAAATTATTTTTATTCCTTAGGGAGAAACAGACCAAATTTAGACGAACAATGCATGTTTTGAAAAAGTGTGTTTTTTCTACAGTATGGCAAAAATTTTATTTAGAGTCAATTCCCTGAATGAATTCGTTTAAACTCGGTGTTCTGCAAGTGCTCCTAAGACATGTAGCACATGGATAAACTTCAGTAGGCCTACTTATTAACATATAGTTTTGGAATTCTCTATATAACAACTGAAATGGCTTTTCATAATTTCAGGACTTAAAAGAGGTGGTTACACAAAATAGTTTCGTAAGTACGGAAAAACTATATTAAACATTTAAATAATTACAATATGGATTTGTATGGAAAGACAGCTCAAACATATGGATAGTTCCTATCAAGCTATTACCAAAGAGCTATATTTGTGACTTCATAAGTGTACAAACGGTTTAAGAGTGGGCAGTATCAGTCGACCATATTGGATTGATGTCCCATAAGAACAATGTAATCGTTTGAACCATATAGCGCCGTTATTTGTTTCAACATAGATTACGTTTGATGTGTCATTGGAAAGAGAATACAGTTCTTTAGGTTTTTGCTTTTTATTTTTTTTTATTAAAGAAATATTTAAATAACTTTACAATTTGATGGAAATAAAAAAAATGAATATATGAAATTCGAAAAAGCAAATACCCTGCAACATTAATTAACTCGAATAAAATTTATTAAGAAGATCCGACGTAAATTCCGAACCACCTTGTCATTGTCCCATCCTTAAAGAGTCATCGGTGATTGGCGGGGGTTGGGTATAGATGTTAAGGACAGAAGTACCACACTCTAAACATTGAGCCAAACCGAGCTCCTAAAGTAAAACTACAGGCTTGTAAGACGGCTAAGAAACATGAGCCGTGTATAATAACAATGTAGGGTGTTTACC
Organism: Macrosteles quadrilineatus; assembly: GCF_028750875.1. NCBI lineage: Eukaryota > Metazoa > Arthropoda > Insecta > Hemiptera > Cicadellidae > Macrosteles > Macrosteles quadrilineatus. Next base: position 21,986,445 of record NW_026542600.1, read on the forward strand.
CTCTGGTTTTGGTATGCGGTAACTGCAGTGAACCTTGTCTCTGGGAAGATGAAGGTTTTGAAGTTCTGGCAGCCAGGAGCTACAGTTTCGTCCTTAGAAGGTACGTATATAACATGGAACCTCGGCTGGTACTTGTGCATAGAGTTGAGAATAATCTGAAACATCGTCAAATATTTTAATTCCTAGGAATCCTTATGTCAGCTAGGACCATATGTCATGTTAAAGTGACACGTATAAGATCTTTATGTATGTATAGTGGACACCAGATACGCAATCAACATACATTGAGTGTTGTGGATTTATAGTGGTATGTGTGAGGTTGTTTCATCCTACTAAATTTTCTGGTCTAAAAATATTGTCTGGACAAAATCGCCCACATAATGTTTCTTTTGTGTGAGTGTAGGCTTTATTTATGGATATTGTAATGAGATATCCATTGACAGAATACAACATTAATCAGTATTCAAAATAATCTAGACCTTGCCATGAATAATTAGAAACTGTTAAGTGTGCAATTTTTCAAGTGTGTTTTCTTCCTTTACTTATTTTAAAAACAGGTTGGTAGCCCTTTTAACTTTGAACTTGTTCGTTCACATAGGCTTTTTGCCTGTGTGTAATGTAAATACGAATCTCGCAAAGCAAGGCGAGCCGGTTTAGTACATCTATGAACTCTACTGATATGAACCAATAAATACATAGCTGCTTTGAGTTTGTTGACTGTTATTCCCAACTTATATACATAGCCATTACTAGCTTGTTTACATGGTTCTTAATGCGATAACACATTACAATGTAACTACAAATACTTGCATGGCCGTTATCGTCGAGCTGGTTGTTGGTGAGCTTGAGCTTGTCGAAAGAGATGACTTGCTTGGTCCACTGGGCCCCCGAGGCGGGTGAGTCTGGGTGTACGTGGACCCTTGGTGGGGAGATGGGGTCTGCCTTGCCCGCCACCACCCATGTCGAGCTTTATGGAACAGACAAGACATATGTACAAAGTGACAAAAAGAAACAACAATTTTCATTATTCAGAATGTATATTTGGCTTAAGTACACTTGTGGTGTTTCAAAACTCCAATGTCTCTAAAAGCTCATTTGGGAATCGCATAATGTGTAAAAGATGTAGTAAGAGATTTGTTGTGTTTCCTAGGACGCTAGGCACGAGCCTGTAATTGTTTTTCACATTACTTCAGGCTAGACCTAGGGGTTGCGGCATCATCACATTGATAAAATACATTGGTCATTTGACGGGATTTGAACCCGGGACACCTCTAGAACCAAAGTCCCACGCTCTAACCACTAGACCAGCTCGCTCCCCCATGTAGTAAGAGATTAAACATCAAACATAGCTAAACTGAGTTTCAAATGCATATAGGCATCACGTAATGGCATCCCTCAAATGAAAGCCTCTATAGAAATGTTAGACTACAGAAACCAACAGTCCTCAAGTTTAAAGTAATCATCCACAAATCGTGCATCGTGGAGATCTATATTAGATGAACAAGGTGATGTTTTGACTGATTGTGTCGAATCGTCATCTGCCCTACTACCTTTTTACCGTCTTAGTGAGGACGAGTCAATGCGTGGTGAGCATTTAACTAGCGTCATGACGTCCGAGCAAAAAAAAAGAAAAGAAAAACGGATCGTCGGCTTTCAAGTACAGTAATTCTAATGCGACGGAAAATTTATTTGAAATTGCCCTATCCGACTTTATTTGAAACGTAGATTCAGGAAGTTTTAAATCCATTGGACTAATTGTAAAATATATGCTAACCACCTAGTCTCGAACTACTAGTATACCCCACGCAAAAGACCATTGACTTAAAATTTTGGACGTGGTGTTCAGCTGAATTACGTAAAAATTGCATTGTCTCCAGATTCCTTTGGATGACTCGCAGCATGATTCGTTACTATTGTAGCACCATCGTTAACACATGATGCAAGATTATAACTATGAATATAAGAATACAAATAGAATTACAATAGATAAATAACCAGCAAATATTAGCCGTGAGAAGAACGATGCTATGAGCATTAGTTCACTCATTTATAACACCATATCCCAACTTTAAGTTGGTTATCCGTTGCGTAAGGTTATGCATTATTTTCAAGATATATATATATATATATATATAATAGATCTTGATTCAAAAGTGAGCCGACTTATTATGCTGTATACAATGTTTAAGTGAGTTGAGCATACGTAAAATGGGCAAAATAACAATATTGAGTACCTGTGGAAAGCATATCTGTATCTCTTGTCATCCACGGGGACAAAGTCCATCATCAGCATGTACTCCGCCGTCGGCTCCAGACCGTACAACCGTGCCTGGAAGGTGGGGAACATCCTCCTGTATTGAACACAAATAGGTCAAGTAGAAAGAGTGCAAAGATTAAATACCCCCGCCGCAGCAAACCTGCCGACTAAGCGAATTTCCATTTGTCTGAATTGATTTTCAGTTAAATATATTTTAATAACATTAGGTTTAACGAGTACCTAGGTTTGCTGCTACAAGGAAACTAATAAAGTGTGTTTTTGAGTAAAATATTGATAGCTTAGTACAAAATAAATAAATTTGCCAAGTTAGATCAAAATATATCCATAAATAAGCAAACTACAACATTTGACAATATTCTCCATTAGCATAACATGGGAATTTTAAATTTACAATTTTTTTAATTTTCTCTGTTACTAATAACCAAACAAAAATACTTTTATATACTAAATTATTTGTTTTTTTAAGCTCTTTACAAAGGTCTAAAGAGAAATTGGGAAATTTTATGTTTTGAGGGTCAAAAGTGAGAAAAACCAATTTTTACCCCATAAAACCCCCCGTAAAGCCCCGTTCCCATGGTCCGATCATGCTGGTTCGCGAACTCATTCAAGTTTATCCTGCTTTACACCTTTAAACCAAATTTCATCAAAATCGGACAAAAATTACTCAAGTTATCGCGTTCACGGACGTATATATATATAAATCTATATATATATATATATATATATATATATATATACATATATAAAAATTTGAACGAATGGTGTTTTTGGCCTCTGGGGACATCAAAATGAAAAAGTAAATTGGTCCCGGGTCTAGGTCTTACCGTGCCACCTACGGTAATAGCTACTTCTCTATAGGGAAATTCGATAAAAGGAAACTTGGAAATAAATAAAAGATTAAATAGCTCAAAACATTACAAAAACGTCGACGAGGAACGTGGTTAAATGCCCAGATAATGAAATATGTTTTACATTCATAGAAATATTAAAAGAGTTGCGAGAACCAACAAAGAATTTGGTTAAAGACAAAACCATACATAGTAAGATTTATGTAACAACCGCCTGCCCATTAAAACATCATACAAATTACTGTCAAATTACTATTATATAAGACGTTACTAGGTTTAAAGCAAATATAGGTATTACTTACATAAACATTTCCAGAGTAAAAAAGATCGATAAAATAATAACAGGTACAATATAATCAAAATAATCAATAAAGTATAGCATAGTAGATTAAAACGTATAGTATACTTGGTGAGTACCTTATGCTTTAAAAATCTATATTGAATAAGAAATGTTATTGGGATTTGATACCCAAGACTTACATAAACGAGGATCTATGTTTCAGTTTGTTTGTCAAATTGTATTAAAACCATAATATTTGTGACTCAAAACCATGATAACTTTTTAAAATCTTGAATTTTTTTGTAAATGGGGTTTTTTGTCGGGAAAGACTTCCACAATCAACATACGATTTTTTACCGAATCCCTCCTTTCATATCCTGGAATCCCCACCAGTCCCCAGTCCCCAGGTTAGGTTAGGTTAGGCTAGGTTAGGTTAGGTTAGGTCCCCAGTCCCTACCCAGATTCATCTAACTACCAATATGTACTTTAATGACAATCAAAACGCTAAAAATTTCCCTAACATATTAATTATATTACTCTACCCACCAACTTTCAATGTTTAAGTCGCCCCTACGTGTATTTTCAAATCCTGCGAACTACACCTTTAGTAATCATGTTGTGTTACTAGTTCAGTAGTTAGCATCTCAATCTTCGGTGCGAGGAAACGGGTCCGATCAATGACATCCAAAATAATTTAAGAGGTTTGGATCATCATCCCCTTACAAGATTTTTAGTTCCTTAAAAAAAGCACTGGCGAAGACAATAAAACTGGGCACTGACCTTCCGGCTTTGGTGACGATCATCTCTGTGCCAAGGATGTTGAACTCCTCCCAGAGCGACTTCATCTCCAGAGATGCCGTCACGTTAGCCAGCCGAGGGTGGATCTCGGAGTTGTGCTTATCCGTCCCGGGCTCACCTTGGTTGACGCATGCTGGCAAAACACAAAGATACCACTTCAGGACCAAAAGATAGATTGGAAGACAACAGGCAGGTCGAATGCTTTTCCGGTTGCAATATGATTCGAGAAGATAATGAGAAAATGGTATGTGGACAAACTGTTTCGTCATTGGGAAATGACTTAAAACTCCAGATTTTCAGAGATTTCCAAACTTTGGGGTCGTCAGCCCAAATTGATTGAGCCTTTCCATGGTTAGGTTTTCTCAAAATAAGCACTTTCTTCCATGAAAACTGACGTTTTTGCTTATTTGACGAGGGAGGGGTGCCTAACAATGATCTTTTTGTGACATATTTATTCCTTTTAACAGACTGAATACATAAGCTTAGATGGTGTCTATACTACGCATTGGTTTAAAGGTTAAAAGGAAAATAAAACGATATTGTTTTCCTAATTTTGTCAGCGAACCAAATATTTTTGCTAGAACCTGGTTGCTTAGTTCGTTATGTAAATTGAGAGAATAAGTTTTACATAACTGTATGGTAGGTACAATTAAATTTCCCCTTGTTTCTGATTGTCCGGGCCTATGATATTTATAATAAATAACTTAAAACATTAACATGCGTGATAGTAAAGCTTATCAAAGCCTTGCAGCGGTACATGACAATCATTTAATATGACAAATTGTAATTATCAATAAACAATGTTCTTTGTTTCAATTAGCATGGATGTTTTAAACGTGACTATAACGTGTTAAGCATATTTGAAATGAACTGCATTACTTTTTAAGAACAAAATACAATCAGTTAAGCTGGAATTACTTTAGTAAAGGTTTCTAAGATGACTGGTCTTATTATGAAAATTATAAATTGGATACACAGCCTAACCAAGAACTTTTCGATTATTATATACGTGAACTCCTTCCGAGAATATTTTGATTTGAACATGAGCATAGTTAAATTTTCAAACAGATCCTATTCAATTGTTGTGGAATTCTCTTTCAATATAAGAGGTGTTTATTTATCAAAATTGTTTGAAATTTTAATAATCAGTCAAAACATCTAGATCTAGGAAACTCCTTGAACATCGAAGCCGTTCGAAAAGGTTGGACTCAAATTATCTTCCTCAGATCTTTAAAATGTAAAGGGGAGCAGACTGACGAAGAATGTACAGAAAAAGTCTTGATGTAGACTATTTGTACCGAGCGGGAATGGGGAATGGCATGCATGCATAGGTGCCAACTGATTGTTGCACTAACCCATGCATCACCCAATTAGTGCTACTAAATATATCCTAACGTTATCCTAACGAAATAATCGTTGTCATTGGCTGTTCGTTGGCAGCTCAACTGCTTTATACCTCTATTAGTTTGCACATTCAGTTTTAATACATTGGGAGTTATACAATTTGGCAATAAGTGATAAATACTTCCACATTTGTAGCATTTGTATGCTTTTGTCCTTTATTTACATCGAAACTGCTATCACTGTCTGTTGATTGACTTGGCTTAGACCTATTTTTTAATTTAAGTTATCTTGCTAACATGAACCAACAAAATGACAAAGATTGGTATATAAAAAGGTCAAAAAGGTTGGTAGTGCTAATAAGTCTTATTAAGTGTATGGACTATGAACAGAGCTTTTAACAAGTGAATAATGTATGCAATTTCAATAAAAATTCGGTCTATTTGCCATATTTTCATCATTGATATTAATATCACATTACTTATCTATCTGTGACTTTAAATCCATCTTGAATGACAATACCACCTGAAAACCTATTAAGACTTTGTAAGAAGCCATTCTATTAATAAACCAAATACCAGGTGTGTTTTGTTATTAGAGCACAAGTAGATTTGAACATTTTTCTCCCTTTAATCAAGTGCCAGTATCCAAAAGTATTTTTTTCTAGACGTCCAGTGTTTAGTTCCTGTCGAAAAAAAGTTATTGTCTACTACCTATTATCTATTAGGCCTACTATGTTTGCAGCAAATGGTTTTCTTTATTTACCCACTGAATTGTTGTGATAATGAGAACTAATAAACAATAGGCAATATTTTTTTGAAAAAAAAAATGAACAAATGAACAACAAATCTTTTATCAGAAATGTTATAAACCCTTGACAAACCTAAATCATTACCATTACCAATTGAGATGAGGATGCTAATAGACATTTTTTTTCCAAATATGAGGGAAGGATGAGTGTAGAATGGAGTAAGAAGCGTTGTGTAGCTTTGTTTCCATAGCCAGGGCCATTATCAAAAGCCCAATGATCAAAAACAGCTGGGTAAACTTTGGAAACATCAAAAGCATTTCTTAATGTCTCAGGATTGAACCGACAACCTCTTGTTTGATAATCAACCTTTACCATCCAAATTTGTTCAAGACTTACACAATATTTGTTTTAGACTATGAAATTAGGTTCAACGCTTATAGAATAAACTCTAAAAGTATGGTTTACCAACAATTCACTTATATTGATCGAACAGCAACTATGTACAAGAGATTAAAAAATATCCTGTACAGGATGGTAGACCCTTACCATCAACAGTGTTCATCTGCGCGAGATGAGAGGACAGCCACGCCGAAGCCGAGGACGAAACCGAGGGTGTGAAAGGAGCGCAGGCGGGGGAAGTGTAGGGCTGCATACTCACTACTCCATCTCACTGTCCTCTGTAACCAAAAATATCAATATACAAGGTGTTTTTGGAAAAGATTAACAATGATCGGTTACACTGATCTATAGGAACAAAAATGTCTCTATGGTCACATATAGGGTCCCCTATGGTTCTCAACCGAACATTAAGTTATATTAACAGAATTTATGAACTTCAAAATTGCCTGACATAATGTTACTTTCCTGGCTGTGAATTTAAATCAAAGGCAAAAAGGTGTGTCTTGAAATATAAGGTTCTTTCAAAGTATCTAAATACCACCGCATGGAAAAGTTGGTCAATTTATAAATCAAATTTTCTTCAGTTTATAAGTTTACAAGTTTACAATTTTGTAGATCACATATATCTTTACATAACTAAGAATATTCATTATTATAAGTTGGGTTTGAGGTTTATTTTTGAAGATCGTCTATTAACTTACTATCAAGATTGAGTAAATTGGCTACGCTCATTATTCCCAGACAAGGTCCTAGAGCTAATGGAAACGTCTACTGTACATTGTATTATCCGAATTTTAAACTGATCTCCAAAAACATAATGGCATATTTTATCTACTGTCATGCAGACAAAACAAAAAACATCAAACTACTTCGGATTGCTCCCTACAACGGGTTCTAGTTACATTTATAACACTTGACAGAATAGCCCGGTATATTTGACGTAACATACTGTATGTGGTAGACATCTTCTTTAAAAGATTGCTAGTGATTTTTTTTTCAGAGAGGTGATCTGATCATCAGAATATTAGATACTCCAGACATTAAGATTCATAGGTTATATATAATGTAATCTCAGAGCCCCCTATGTATTTTAACTTTGGGTTATTTCGAGCAAAACCTTTTTAGAGTACTCGTCACAGAGCCCGTGAAGGCCCAGGAAATTGCTGTATATATAACATAAACCTTCTTTCCATTTAGCACAACTTTCCTGTGGCGCTTTTTCTCAAGCTGGGACTTCAACTGTAGTTGCCAGCATGAATATTTTATATGGGGGGCGAGCTGGTCTAGTGGTTAGAGCGCGGGACTTCGGTGCCTGAGGTCCCGGGTTCAAAACCCGCCATATCACCAATGGATTTTATCTAAGTGATAATGCCGCAACCCCTAGGTCTAGCCTGAAGTAATGTGAAAAACAATCCCGGGCTCGTGCCTAGCGTCCTAGGACAAAAAGTATGAATATTTTAGAGTAATCACCACCAAAGCTGTGAGGGGCCCAGATATGATGAGTGATATTCTTGTGATAATATTGAGAAGCGACTTTCCTCGTGGCGTTCACTTTTGGATACTGAAGTAGAAATCCCATCCATATGAACTAGTTCGCAAATTTCGAATTTTAAAAGAGCATTGTTGTGTGAGCCAGTCACAGATTGCGCTTGTGTCTAAAACTCTATTTTTGCCAGACGTATGTTTGTTTCTGAGATAGTTCACGATACATAAAAGATACCATAGCTAACAATAAGTAGTCGTATCAGTTTAAATTAGTTAATCATTTCTGAATATTTGTCAGAAATCAGTAATTTACGGAATCTGTCGGTGACTCACGTCAACTACGTCCATTTTGATTATATGTGAAAATTTCATTACGTAGGCCAGAAGGTGTCAACCGAAGTCATTTTGCATACTGTACAGTGTACATGTTTCAAGCCATTACAGCTCATCATCAGCAGCATTATACATTATTCACATAAATCCCATCAGGCAATGTTTGTCGGATATTTACAAACACTTATGTACATACAGAAGTAAACATTATGCGAATAACTTAACCAGTGTTCACACATTTTCGAACACACGTGTGTACCTAGCAAACGGGAAGGCATTCGTAGGCCTACTGAGGAACATTGGATCGTGACGTCACTGTATCAGCTGACTGGAGGTTCCTTTTTCCAGTTTTGCTACCTAGTTGATTTCAAAGTTCACATAACCTGATAGGATTTATGTAAATAATGAATAATTCGCTGATTATGAGCTGTAATTGCTTGAAACATGTACAGCATGAAAATGACTTCGTTTGACACCTTCTGGCATACGTACGTATGTAGATTTTAACTTTAATTGAATATTAAAGGTGTCAAGGCTGTTGAATTAGAAAAAGTTCATTTTGACTTAAAAACTGACGACAACTTATAATGGGGTTGGTATGTTCAGTTATATCAATAGTTAAAGCTCGTGGTCACTAATGGTGCTAGGGTATTGGAGAATAAGTATTATGCAAACCTCTTCCCTTTTACACAATCCTACTGTAGCTCCTCTTGTAAAGTTTCGATTCCTCGGTTATTCGAGCAACGATATTTTCGAGTAGTCACCACCAAGATGTTGAAATCCCAGGAATAAAACCTTCTCCCAGTTAAACAATTCTCCTGCAGCACCTCTGGTAAAGCTTGAATCTCTCGGTTAATTTCGAGTGACGATATTTTCGATTAGTGGTAACCAAGATTTTGAAAATCCCAGATATTAAACATGACAGTGGCTCCTCTTGTAATTTTCAACTCCTTCGTTAGTTTCGAGTAACGATATTTTTTAGTAGTCGCCACCGAGATATTTTTAAAATCCCAAAATTAAATCTTTTCCCGGTTACACATTTTTTCTGTAGCCCATCTTGTAAAGTTTGAAATTCTTGGTTAATTTCGAGTAACGCTATTTTCGAAAAGTTACCACGGAGATTTAGAAAATCCCAGGAATTGAACTTTTTCCCAGTTACACGGATCTCCTGTGACACCTTTTGTAAAGTTTGTAACTCCTTGGTTAGTTTCGAGTAACGATATTTTCGAAAAGTTACCACGGAGATTTAGAAAATCCCAGGAATTGAACCTTTTCCCAGTTACACGGTTCTCTTGTGACCCCTTTTGTAAAGTTTAACTCCTTGGTTAGTTTCGAGTAACGATATTTTCGAAAAGTTACCACAGAGATTTTGGAAATCCAAGGAATTGAACCATTTACCAGCTACGCGGTTCTCCTCTGACCCCTTTTGTAAAGTTTGAACTCCTTGGTTAGTTTCGAGTAACGATATTTTCGAGTAGTCGCCACCGAGGCTGTGAAGGAGCCCGGAGATGAATGGCCAGCAGAGACCATTTGACTTCCAGCGCCGTTGCCAAGCCAGATATCAACACCTCGTTTGTTTCGGTCGACTGCCGGCCAGCCCTCTGTTATGACGGCTCATTGGATAGTGTGTTTAGTTTAGCCACTACGATCCATCTTCCAGTAACATGCTTCGAAACGAATTGCTTTCTTTAATTATCCTGTCGGGCCGAGAATACGGGAAGGTGTCCCAGCGCTTTCGTCTCAGTTGATCTTTTGATTAAGTTTAATTTGGACGGAAATGGTTCGGACATTCGATTTATAAAGATTAACTCTTACCTGCATACATACGTATAAAATTTACAACGTAAAATACACTGTATGCTTTGATCCAAACTTTTTCTAATCTATTTTAGATACATTTTTTACGGATGTTCTATAAAGATAAAATCATACTGTACAACACATGTTTACTTAAAATATTTCATGTCTTAGCATTTCCAGGATAAATAAAAATCAAAATCATGCTTGAAAATAAATTTTTATAACTACTACCAAAAACGATTCCCACAGTAAAACAGTTACTGACCAAGCTTAAGTTTCAAAACCATTATATAGCACACAAATTATGTAATAGCGTTAAAAGCATTTTTCTGGCGTAATCACCACGTGAAAAGGATTCAAAACTATTATATAAGTCAAAGACATTATATAATAGCGTTAAAAGCATTTTTTTGGTGTATAAAAGTCACTCTTTGATTAACAAAGTTAGTCTATGGTTTGTTATAGAAAATCCAGTTAAAAAGTATCTGACTTTTTTATTTGAAGAAAAGAAGATGTAATTCATTTGACTTGTATCATAGTCTTAACATTAAATTCAGTCGCACTTTATTTAATCGAAAACCTTTTCGTGTTATTTTCTGTTTTGTACCTAGGACTTAGCTCGGTAGGAATTTAAAAAGCTAATTGTACCTCCTTCAACACTAGAACAATTCTACACCATTGCATCAATATTCTCATCGGACCATTTTCAAGCGTTTTACTTTAGCAATTGACAAAAGCTAAGTGTCCTTCAAAGTTCCAGGTACGAAACGTAGCATACTATTGTTTTAACACATTCGAATATATTCATATGTTTTTATACATTAGATGAATACATGTCTACATGTCTATGTACACGTCATTAAGTATTAGCCGTTTTTAATTTCAACGCTATATAACCAATTATAGCATTGAACAAAGAAGTGAAGTATGTTATTTTTAAAGCTCACTTCTGCAACAGTTTACATTAGAACTACTAGGTTTGATATTTCTCGATAGTTTACACATGCTGTACAGCTTGAGGGTGGTTCTAGTTTTAACTATGTAGCCACGCAGTCTCCCGGCGCAGGATGACTTATGAGCTAAATGTCATCAGGTCAACGGAAGGTGGAGGTGAAGGGAGGCGGGAATCTCCAAGAGGGTTGTGTGAGTTATGGTACAAAGGAGTGAAACTATTAAATTAGCTGGTACAAAACTGTGAAAATAGCATTGACTAAGTTGACAGGTTTGAAATTTAAGGCAAACTAAATTTGAAAATGACTCGTTGTTCCACTAGTACGAAAATTCAATAGTATAACTAGTAATATAGTAAAAAAAAAACAAGAAGATTATCAAACTTTTACTAGAGTAGAAAATAGTTTACTATGAAAGTCGAAATTGAAATTTAGGTATTTTATGTTGTAGTAAATAACTAAATTCCACGTTTATATAAAATATTATTTAAAAAGACTGAATAGTATGAAACTTTGATTGCAAAACCATTTGACAAACATATTAAAATGTGTTTAGACCGACCGTTAGGTTATACACATCGATGAGACCGACCAGAAAATAAAATGTTATAATAAAATGACCATCCGATTTCAAACTTTTAGTAGAGTGTCTACTATAAAGGTAAATGTTGAGACGTAAGTATTAAACTTTGTAGTAAATGCTGAGCTAGTACAAAATATTATTTTGTATGATTGAATATTATAGAACTTTGATTGCAAAACCATTTGGAAAAGATATTGTAAGGTGTTTTAAACCTACCTAAAAGTCGAATGATATAATAAAATGGCAAATTGAGTTTTCAAAAAACATGAAATTTTTTATGGTAATAATAATAAAATTGTAAATACATACAAAGATACATTGTAAAACGTCAATATGGAAGTTTGTAGTGGATTACAACCGGGTGTTGTATAATCTAGACTGAGTAGTTAGAATTTCCATTGCGAAACACTTTTGACAACCTAGTTAAGGTCGAAAAGAGTTTAAATGAATCGTTGAAATATGACCTGTATAAAGATAAATATTAATACGATCTTTATATGTAACTTTGGACAATCTAGAAGCCAACCTACATAAAAAAATAAGTTTAATCGAAGTAATTCTACAGATAATAATCCAAACCAAAGAAATCAAAGACGATAAGTTTTGTAATTATTACAGTATCCACTACTTTAGTTGTATATGAATAAAAACATTAAGACCACTATAGGGTACTATAGGACAGGAGTGTATAGACTGTACTAGGGTCCATAGTGAATGAATCCGGGTTAAAATGAAAATGTAAGCTGATATAATAATAGATCAAGAAGTAAAATGTAAGCTTAAGTGTTTTTACGAACAATTAAAATGTCTTTATGACCACAGCCATAAAGAAATGTCTTTATGTTAACAGTAATCCTTTATTTACAGAGTTTATCACTTCATCGAGACAAAGGTACGAAATTGCATATTTTAGGCTAAGTGTGAGTGGTTTAGTGGAAAACGTCTGTATGATTTGTGTGACTTTTTTGTTAAGATCAGGTTTTTGGTTGTAACTACTGTAAAATGCACCCAAATAAGATCAAAAATATAATATACAGTTACCTAAATATTTCAGAAATATTTATTGGCTGTAAGGTAATCTTATTAGACTATAGGCTACTTAAAAAAATAATCCAAATATTCAACTAAAAGTGATAGAGGTGTATTTGCCACAACTTTCATTAGCTATAGCGTGTTAACAACTTTCATTACGGAATACTGTGCGTTTTCAACTTTCAAATGGATAGTTAAAAGCGTGATTACACACCAATCATTTATAAGTTAAAAGCTTTCTAAGTATTTTTTACGAAGAAATTTGTGTAGCTAAACTTTGGAATCCAACCATACCCAAGAAAAATCATCATTAACCTGAACAGTTCCCTTAAATATAACTTAATTGAAAAATAAGGTGCACGCGTTATTTGTATTCAAACCATTTAGAACAATTTATTTTCTGACTGCCTGTAGCAATCAATTGGATTATTTCATAATAAGATTTTTTTGTGGAAAAGTAGTCAATTTGTTGTGAGTGCATATCTAAATATTGCTTTCGACAACAGCACAACAAAGCACGTTTTTTATCAACACAAATAACTTTAATTATTTTTTTTTACTGGAGGGTTTAAAGTTAAATACTATTCAATAGCAACAATGTCACGTTTCAATTTAAGATCGTGATCCTTAGTACAGCATTTGTACAATCAAATCAATAATATGGTTTTTATTTTTCAATGCCCTTGCTCTAAGTAAATACAAATATTTTACTCCACTTGGAAGCTAAATCAACCATAATTCTTTTGGTGCGGATCTAATAAAACCGATCTTATTTTTGCTACTTAAATAGTTATATATGTAAAAAACCTATATGAGGTATTGTATTAGTCTTCTAGAGAGAGGTACAAACCCAAAATTTGCTTGTTCCATCACAATATATTCAAAGTAATGCTATGCCAAAGAGCAAAATATCAGGCTCACGCTCATCTATTTCTAACCACAATTTTTTTGTACCAACCAAACAGTCTTTAAAACATACGTTGTTATATTGGTGTAAAATACCATTTTAACTGCTATCCGCAATCGCAAGTTTGGAAAATCTCGATAGTTTCAAGAATAAAGTTCTTGACGTCCATGTTTACTATAGCGACTATTAGTTTTTCGATAACATTTACTAAGAACTTCTTGGGTGGTTTTAAGAATAATTTTAGAAGATTACTTATTGTTGGATAAGGTTTTTGATCAATATCGAAACCACTTCACCACAATCCAATGTGACATTACACCAATAATCCTTATCAATATCGTAAGCTACACGCCCTACGGCCCATGCGACGAGCATGAAAAGCATAATTTTTACTTACTTAAACCAAATTACTATTTGTATTACAGTTCTGTCTTTGTTTATCTTTTGGGTGGTGATAAGCTTATGATGTAGTGTTTAAATAAACATATTCACCGTACCGGGTTTAACATAAAATTACAGCTACAGTAAAGTCCCTGAGAAGTAGTGTCTCGCATATTAATATTGGTGAAGCGCTCGCTTAACATATTACTGAGTTAAAGTATGAGAAAATGTAAGCTGAATGAATTGTTGTTGTGTCTGATATAAATTATTTATTAATACTGTATTACTAAATATCAGTCGAACTATTAGTACCGTAAAAAGAAAGAGGTATACTCACGAAAAATATTTCGCAAGTTCTTTTATTCGTATAAATAGGTCACTTATAAGAAAAATCACGTTTTAAGAGGTTTACATGGTAAGTTTTATTCTTTGCATTAACTTAAATTCAAAATATACTCCTTCCTTCACAAATGAGATTTAAATTTTTAGAAAATTATTCACCTTTTGAAATAAAATTACAATAATTGCTTGGATACATTTCAATTGATATTTGGTGACGGTAAAGATTAAATTTTAAAATACTATTCATGTTGATGGTATGTAGATTGGTTTTACATTTTTATAATACCTTAGTATTGGATAAGATAAAAGCAACTAGGTTTAGCTAAACTATTTATAATTATTTTCTATCTTAAAATACTAACATTTTAAACATCAACTGAAGTACTATTAGGGGAACCAATGCTAGAAAATGTTAAGCTATTAACTAAAAATTAACGTTTAAAGATATACAGTATAAATATAGTGTGGTTTTCATAGCCACTTTACCATAGTTAATAAAATATGATCTAATAATGAGTAAAATTATTCAATTTATAATATTTATAGTCAGTGTTATAAAGTACCAGCACCAAGTAAAATCAATGTATGTATTAAACTAAAAGTAAAAACAAAAATAATACACACTAAAATCAATGTATGTAAGCGCATGTTTGTGAATTAAATGTTAATAAAGTAGAATCCGATCTAAAGAAATACTGACATTAATTCAGTTTTTACGACTATAAACACTAATATTATTTCAATTTTAAATATCTATAGAAAGGAATCTGAAAATTAAAATATATATATATATATATATATATATATTGATAACTAGGTGTATTGTAAATGATTAATTGCGACTAGAAGGTAAATGTACAATATAAGTACATAATCCGTAATATAAAACAATATCTCTTAATGAGTAAGAGACTCGCGTATTCATAGAAATCTGCAATTAATTTAAATATTATTTATGTTTTCAAACAATCCAAATCAAGTAATCTTTAGTAATAGGCTACTAGTAAAGATGCGACGCCAGATTTTGGAACTGTCAAAATCCAGCTTGTATACAGTATACACTAATCCAACACAGATTTGGATTTTTTACTCTTAATTTATTAGCCAAATTAAACACAGTGTAAATGAAATTCAATAAATGAATTAAGTATTGGTATTATGGAAAGTTTAAAATAAAAAGTTTCCTATATACCTTTTTATGACAAATTTTAAATATTTGTATTGAGAAACAATTTCGGAAAACATCCCGGAGATACACTTTCTAAAATCCATATTCTATTTTTTTAATCTAATGTAGTAAAATAAAATTAATATTAAATGCAACGCTATAGCGGCCGCATATTCTGTAGAAGACAAAATATTACAAAAAGTACCATAACCATATTAAAACAACTTCGAGAAAACTCATAAGTATTATCATTACAAATTGTGTTAAACATTTATTTAACATTCAAATTGAAGATAAAAAATATGAAGAAATCAAGACACCTCAAAAGAAATGAAAGTATTTGAATTTAGATTTCGTAAATGTTTTGGAACAAATCTGAAGAGTTTAACCTGATATATTTTAAGATTTGTACTTGTAGTATTAATTTCAACTTAATACAACACATTTTTATATCAGTACGCAACTGAAGATCGCCAAATAATATAAAAATTAAAAGTATAAAATTAAGTTTGTAACATTTATTACTGTTCTATAAGAATACTGTAGTAATGCCATAAAAAGTCAGGGTTATAATGCCAGAGTATTCACAAAGCCTTGTGTTAGCAATTCGATTATTCAAATAAAAAGTCAACTTTATATTCACATTTGATGCAATATCAATTTTACGCTTGCCATACTTTATCAAAATAAAAGCGTCATATAACAGTAAGTAGTATTTAATTTGGTGAGGGTTTTAACTGAAGAAAATGCCTGTAACGTAACCGACAATTTTATTTTACTGACTAAATCCATGTATAACGTGTGGAAAATTTTATATAAGTTAACCTTATTTTTCAAAGGATATTCAATGACAATAGTGGAAAATCAGTTCCGTACAAAGTACTCAGAGTCTGATTTCAATTTTTCTTCCAACAACACTTAAACCGATAGTATATCAAGGTGTTGTGTAGGTATCTTGCTGACGCCTATAAGGAACTTGAAATACAGTTACAAATTTCACATTTATATGTATAAAAAGAACTTTTTAGTAATAGTCAACACATGTTTACTTCTATATAAAAATTTGAAATTACTGAATAAACCGAAAAGCTCAATCAACAGGAATACATTTTTTTGTAACGTAGTTCATAGTATATTTTTTTACGAAATGTGAAAAATATTTATTATGATTATGAACCCGTACTATAAAGCTAAATTTAAAATCTTAACGAAAAGATCAATACGCACGCTAAATAAAATTGAATGCATGTCTTTATTGAATATTACTTTTTACAAATGTGAGTATGTATGCTTTGAAAATATATTTGAGCAAGTTGAAAAAAATTATACATATCTTATGTTCTGACAAACATTTAAACAAATTTGGATCATTCGATAGGCAGACAACTTTTACGAGAATATACTCAAAATCAAATATAAAACACGCCATAAATTAAATTATAAATTATTGAAAGCGTGAATTTACAAACTTTCATAAACATATTTTGTTGGTTGGATTACAAATTGTTACACTAACAAAAATCGAAATTCAACAAAAACTTGATTATTCAATACAGTAGTTACGAAAGAATAAATACATATACATAGTAAAATAAATTAAATTTTAAATGTTTTTAAAATTTGCTTTTTTGGACTTTCGGAAAAATAGTTTTCAAAATTGAAACTAAACAACACCTAATACCCTAACAAATGAAATGAACGAAAATTAGATCACTCAATGGACAGAAGAGTTAAGCTATCATCGGCAACGCGTCCAACTCCCGGACGATGACAGAAAGGCGCAGATAGAAGTGGTGCGGAGAGTAGGCTTCGGACGCGCGCAAACAGACCCTAAACAGTGGTGAAGGATAAGTGTAATATTTGGTGAGAAAATGTAATGTCAATTTGCACCTTGTAGGCAGCAGTCAGCTGTAGGGTAGGGTGTCGGGTCCGACCAGAAGCCCAGACGATCGACGTTTTTCGCACCACCGTTCACTTGTCACTGCTATCGTTCTCTCTTCTCTCGACTAAACTAACTTTTGACTTTTTTGTTTCCGGATGAGTTTGAGTGGTGAGAGAGCCCAATGGCGGTAGGGCTCCGCCCCCGGGCCCCGGTTGGTCGGAAACCACATCTCCCGCCCCGGCTCAGAATAACTTGCCGTTCTTCTTCAATCTCAGTTCTGTTTTGGCTCTCGCGAAGAGTTTTTAAACCCACGGTAGTTCGTTTAATTTACGATAAAACGGGTTTATAGTTTTCGGTATTCAAATGTTGACGCTTCGCTCAGAACTTTGTAATTTGTTTATGCAATTGTACTCTTTATTGTTTTTTTTTTTTTTTTTTTTTTTTTCAGAAATTCTATGTTTTTTATAGTTTACAATTTATTCTCATGATTTATTTTGACAAAGGTCTATAACTCTCCCTCGTTTGATTTCACTACTTTAGTAAATGTGTTGTCAGATGTTTTCTTATTGTTTATCAATCTTTTCGGATAATCTTTTTTGAACTATTTGATGTCTTTAAGAAAACACATACTTTTTTCATTGACAAACATTGCTCACTTTCATATAATATTTTTCAAACGTCTCTTTGTTTTGTTGATTTTCTTCGTAAAAGTATGAGCGTATCAGTTTTATGTCCAAGTGCTACGTGTAATGCACAACCTTAGGCCGGTATTACACTATCATAGTTCTATGACATATTATATTATCAAATATATGATAATATGTTCTCTCAAGGAGAACATATTATCATAGTTCAAAACCATTATAATAGTTGGTACATTACACTGTAATAATTTTCATCAAAGACATATGATAATAGATATATGTCATAGAACTATGATAGTGTAATACGGGCCTAACGATGGTTTTAATTGGAACTATATTTTGTTCTAATATCTTCTTTTCATATTAGATATTCTTTTCATTACCGTAAATTTCATTTTTTTTCACTTTTTTGCATCTATTATATTCATACTTCTTCTTAATGTAATTTAAACACACGATTCAATTATTGGATACAAATATATGAAACAACAAAAGTGCTTCTTTTTACGTACTAGTGTAGATACTTAACTGATAATGTTACCAAACTTAAATTTAATTCCCCTCATTGTGCTGGTTTATTTTGTATTACTTGTGAATTTAATACATAACTTTAACACAGTGCATATTTATTTATTTAATTTGCATTTCAGTATTTAATTTTTACAAATTATATGTGTAGTTAAATAAATTGTTGTACCGTATGCATTTTTTTTAGTTGAGGCTTATCTATACTGTAAAACGTACTTTTCACTATTCATTTACTTGAGCTTTTTATTCATCATATCAAGTCCAAGTCCACGACTTCAGACTTTATTGTGTTTTTTTGATGGGCTTGAGCATGTTCAAACGCGCTAGCAAAGAAAACTAGTTTTGAGTGGAATTATTTGTTATAATTAAGTTTCTATAAGTTTAGTTATTGGTAATGTTTTGGTCTGATTTAACATCTATTGATTTTAATTAACTATCACACACTTACAAAGGTAAGTAAATTCATATACATTTACAATAAATGATTCCAACTTAGGCCTACTTAAAATATTGGGCTTATATGAAAAGCAACAACTGAGCAAATTAATCTGCCACAATGCATATAAATAGTGGACTCGAGTTATATGACTATTGTAATATACAATACAGTATTCTATATCATATATAACACATAGAAATAGAATTATACACAAACAAAACTTTAAAGTAGGCTATAAAAACTAACTCTCTTGACCAAAACGAAATCTTTTCTGTCATCTTTGATATTTTAGTTAACTGTATCATAGTTATCACGTTTTTTTGAAATGTAAAAACTTTGATTATTGATATTAGGGTAGACGTATATCATTAAGCCACATTGTCTTCTCTAGTACATATACATAAAGCGCTAGAAAGGCTTAAGGCTTATAGAAAACTCATATCAGTTAAGCTTCGTTTACCGCTAAGAACATGTTAGGTAATAAACATATAAATATTAATCAATTCAGACTTATTATGTTAATAAAACCTTAACTCATACAAATAATTATACTAATATCTAATAGCCCTAATATTTTACATTATATACAATTAACTAAGAATTTATAATTGGTCTTTATATACTTCTCTAAAAAAAGATTAACCCAACATACATTTACAATCGCTTTTGTTAACATTCATACCATCTTGACATTTCTCATTTGCCCAATCATTTGCCCTTTTTCAAAGCCTAATAAATATTAACTTGCAATGATAAATGTATGAAAAAAAACATCGTGATAATGAACGGAAAATTGTATAACAAAAATTAAATAAAGTGTCAATATTTTTAAAATCCCGTTTTACACGCAGATAACCATTTAAAATTATTTATAATAAAAAGTCAACATTTGTGGTCTAATCATTGATCTTTATCTTTAAGTTAGACTTAAGTTTGTGTAGAAGTAGTGCAATCATTATTGTATAAAATGTGGGGGACGATAAGGAACTAAATCAAAATGGTAATTTATGGTTGTTGACTGAAAACAACTGTTTAGTTTGTCATAATTATTTATGTTATAGCTATAGCCATTGAATATGTGATTAGTTTACTAAGCATATTACCTTATATCCATACAGTATAATATACTATTTGATTTAGTTAGTTTGTTGATATGAATTAGTTAATCTTTGAAAGCATATCGAACCGAGGTGTTAATTCTATTTCCGAGAGTTGTTGTCTTTACTTATAAAATACTAATATACTTATACAATATATTACTTATATAATACTGATATAAAAAAAAACTTATAGGTAAAACGATTGGCTGATAATTTATTCATATGTCTATTCTTGTACTGTAACTGTTGCCGTGGCCTGGGGCAGACATAGTCCAGGAGCTGAGGGGGTTTGAGCATGCATGAAAGTAGTACGCAATGTTATTGCTGATTATTGTAATATGGACTGTGGTGATCAAAATTACGTATGTCGCCTATTTCAAAAGTGGTTGATAAGGTGGGGGGGAGGGGGCATACATGGCGGTTTGCGCTATGCGTTAAAACGCTGATATTTCGAAAACGGTAAAAGATAGAACATCGGTTAAGACGTCGTTGTAATCCTAAATATATTAAATATATGGACTACAATAATGGTTATTATGTCCGAGGTCGTATCTCTAATAATAAACAAGTTATTGTATTAAATATGTCAAGATTTACTATTCGTGTAGTATTTTTTCCCGAAAGTAGAATTAATTTGTGAGTGTCGCAAAAAAGTAATATCAAATATCTTTGCCGATTGTTGTAATACGGACTGTAGTGATACAAAATACACTTGTCACCTACTTTTCAGGTGGTCGAGAACCTCGGGGGGAGGGGGGCAAAGATGGCGGAACGTGCTATTCATTGAAACGAATCTATCTCGAGAACGGTATGAGATGGGACATCGGTCAAAACGTCGTTTTAATAAAAACATATGGCCAATAGAAAATGTTATTAGGTACAAAGTTGTATTACAAGTAATAAAAAGGTTATAACAAAAATATGTTTCACAAAGTCTACATTATTAAATAACAAGCCTAGAAGCGTGTGACAGGGACAGTATATGTGTAGTTTATTTAAATATGAACCTGCTGCTGCTCAGTTATTATATGAACCGTAGGTAAAATTTCTCTAGTTGGGTAACAAGAATTTTCCAATACAATTTAGACGCAAATATGAGCGAAGTGCTTTACAAACATTGTTAATGATATAATTACTAGTACAAGTAATTAATTTGATAGCTGCAACCTGTTTCGCCCATTTCCCCCCAAATAATTCAATCTGTAGCTTACATTCTTCAGATGGCTGTGTGATTGGCCTGACAAATCTTACATTATTACTTTTTTAACAGTGATAGTTATTGACTTACCTCATAATTTTAGTCTATATCGGTTTTATCAATTTGTATTACGTTTATGAGTGCTATAAAAAAATCGGCTACACTCATTTACCCTTACACGACCTATTTACGACTGGAGATGAGAGTACCTCAATTTTTTTTTTGTTTTTATAACTTTTCACTAATTAAATGTTGTATAAAAAAAACTGCACACCAGTACTCAGAATTCTTAATATGTATGAAAAGAATTCTTCTTTAGATTTTTAACTATTGAAATTCGGATTATTATGGTTTATTGGTTTAGGTACACAGTATTTTACATATCCAAACAGTTACCAACATTTTAAGTTGTATAAGAAATTAAAACAAACTTTTTTGCATCACGAAAAGTAAATATCAATGATTTAACACAAATACAAGGTTTTACCGATGTTACTGGATTTGGAAACTTACTAAGTGTAGGTCGCGTAAGCTATTATTATCTACAATAAATTATCTATGACCAGTTATTTTAGATTAGATTATTTATAGACAAGCTGGACAAGACCAGAGCTAAGAAAACTATTTCAATTTCAGTCAGTAAGTAGGTCCATGTCCAAAAGGTTAAATTTACCCAAAAAATACTAATTCCGAAAAATACCGTTGTATAGTACATAAATCAAAATTCTTGTTGCAGTTAACGAAGTCCAGTCATAAACCCAAACGCAATATTATAATCCATATTGCAGTAATTTCTGATGCAGTAGCTCAATGATGGTATTCACATTACAGTTGATGTTTTTGTTCTGTCAATAAAATGACGTCATAACCATTACACACAATACAGCTGCAAACAACATTAAATAGCTATGTAAATCAATCAATCAAATCAAATCATTTATTGTCATGGACATTTACAAGTATTGACATTGTGGTAAAACAGAACATAAAATTTACATGTTAATTGTCTAACCATACAAAAGTTAGGTTTGGGTGGATAAGCAAGTGTGTTAAAAATATGATAATACTTAAAGCTACAAAGTTAATAATCACAATAGAAGACATAAACACGAAAGAAATCACTAAATAACAAAATTGAACAAAACAAGAATAGACTATAAAAGTGATTAATAATAATTTAAATGTAAAGTTACAGACCTATCACAAGTCGCTCCAGGAACTTTCAACACTGTAAGGATTTCTTTCAGAGCCAGTCACTTTTACTTACATATACAGGGTGTCCCACGTAATGTGTCTAAAATTGATTAAAAATTATTTCCCGCTAAGTCGACTCCAAGGAATAACGTAAAAATATTTTAAACTGTTTTCCAATACAGGTTGTGCCAAAAACAAAAGGTTACTAGTTCGAATCTCGGAATTTTCAAATGTAAACATGTGTTATATTATACATAATTTTAAAGGTATTTATTAAACAAACATTTTGGTGAAAACAGAAAATAAATATCTTTTTCCGTTTCAAAATGGTGGCAGTTTAAAAAAAATCAATATGTTTTTAATACAGTACTCTGTGTTTCCCATACGCACTTAGCTCTTCTCTAACTGAATTTTCTTACTCGTTGTGAAATTAGCTTTACTGTGATGTGCTACAAGTAACAGATTTTTTAATCATGAAAATTAAAAAAAAATTATTTTAATGAGTTAAACCCAAATAACATGCATTTGATACAGGAAAAAAAGTTTTTTGTTATTTACACCAAAACTAAAAAAAGATACAAAGTAAGTGTAAATTACGAAGTTTTTAAAAATTAAAAACCCTATAAAATGATGTGCCACTTGACATATGTTGCTATTTAAAAATTTTGAACAATGGGCATTTGCAAATTTTCAAAAATCAATTTTTGGAATTTTTTAAATAAAAAAACCTTTACTTGTAGCATATCACAGTAAAGCTAATTTCACAACAAGTAAGAAAATTCAATTACAGAATGGCTAAGTGCATTGCTATAGGAAACACAGAGTATTAAAAACATATTGATTTTTTTCTAGAAAAACTGCCGACATTTTTAAAAGGAAAAAGCTAATTAATTTCTGTTTTTGCCTAAATGTTTGTCTAATAAATACCTTTAAATTATGTATAATATGACATATGTTTACATTTGAAAATTCCGAGATTCGAACTAGTGACCCTTTGTTTTTGGCACACCCTGTATTGGAACAAATTTAAATATTTTTACGTTATTCCTTGGGGTCGACTTAGCGGGAAATAGTTTTATTTCATCATTGTACGTTAAGCCGTTTTCCTGTTATCAATTTGAGACACCTTACGTGGGACACACTGTATATAGCATATCATCTGGCATATTGTATATAATATATGTATATTATATCATATAGCTGTTGTATTTTAAATTCTATATATAAAAAACAATATGATATCAATATGAAGGACGACAGGACATGGCAAAATTTAAGAAAGTACGAAATTCCATGTTGTTGGACAGAACCCACTACAACAACCGTGATTACTTCGATGGACTTTAAATGTGTTTACATTATTAACTGATAATTATTAATAGCAAGTAGTTTGGTTAGTTTTGTTATACATGTTTCGGATGACAAATAAACTGAGCTATTGACACGTACGGCGACGGACATTTTAAATTAAAACCAGTGATGTACAACTAAAAGAAAATTATAACTCATTTTCACACATGTTCAATTTTCAACTGTTCAATTAGCATAATGTAACATTATCAATCTTGCATATTTTACACGCTGGCTGTATATAGTTTACACAATTATTTCATTAAAATTCATGATTGGGCAGTGAAATAATATTTTGTTTTTGAAAACGACATATTTTAAAACCATTTTGTTCATTTATTCATATGTACTGAAATGATTTTTATTTTTAACACTAACATTTTCACGAGGGCTATAAGTTTAAGTTGTATTATTTTAGTGAAAGATACAAATTAAAACGACGATAAACTTGTTTACATTTAAATAACGATAACACATTAGGTCTCTATTTATTGTTCGGAAGTATCTTCCTTATTCCTCCTAACTTCAGACCAGACTCGCAACACATGTATTGAAAACAGCCGTTTTTTGCGGTACCGGTATGACAAAAATTCATTGCAATAAAGAAAAAATACGACTTAACATTGTTTACGTGAAGAAAGCTGTTGGTATAGCAGGCAAGAGATTGATGCAGTGCCGGATTTACCACTAGGCTGCGGCAAACAAAAGGCGGCCGCAGATGATTGGCAAAAATATTAGTACTATACTAACCAATTTTAATTTGTTGACCATCAGTTTGCTGTGACCTCGTAATTTCGGCCGGAGGATTATGTTCATGATTTTTTTCTGCGGCCGTGGGTGTCGATAATGACATCCTCGTGATTGCGACCCACGGAAGATGTTGAAGATTTTGCCGCAGTTGCGGTTATTGATAATGATGTCCTCGTAATTGCGGCCCACGGAAGATGTTCACGATTTTGCCGCAGTTGCGGTTATTGATAATGATGTCCTCGTAATTGCGGCCCGCGGAAGATGTTGACGATTTTGCCGCATTTGCGGTTGTTGATAATGATATCCTCGTAATTGCGGCCCACGGAAGATGTTGACGATTTTGCCGCATTTGCGGTTGTTGATAATGATATCCTCGTAATTGCGGCCCACGGAAGATGTTCACGATTTTGCCGCAGTTGTGGTTATTGATAATGATGTCCCCGTGATTGCGACCCAACCCACGGGAGATGTTCACGATTTTGCCGCAGTTGCAGGTGTCGGTGACGAATTTCCCTTGATTTAGGGTAAGTGTTCGGGATTTCTCCACGATCGTGAGCGACGATGATAATGTCCCGCAAATGTAGCCTGAGGGAGACATCCCCCATTATGCCGTAGGTGCGAATGTCAATGATTATGTCCTCGTGATTGTGGCTCGCGGGAAATGTTCACGATTTCATCCGCAATCGCTGGTGACGATGATGATGACTGTGTGAGATTTTTATGATTTCACCGCTATTAGAGAGAATTCCACCACAGGGTTGGGGGCAGCGAGCAAGTGCTGGTTGGGGCCGCTCAATTAATTTGGCCTAGGACCCGCAAGCACCTTTAAATCCGCAACTGGATTGATGTATCAGTTATTCTCTGTCCAAACTAAGTTTATAAGATATCACTTAAATCTGCATACAATTTACTAAATCCTAGACTCTAATACGATCAAGTCTGTAATATTTATGTCGTAATCCAGCGGAAGATTATATTTTGGAATTAGGGACATATAGCCTTAAAAACGTGTTTGACGACAGCCACATACATCAGTAAAATTCGTATTTCACTACACAACCCATTTGAAAATTTAAATAATTAACATTGACCGACCTTATGGGTTGCCTAGTAACTATGTTGGTTGAACAAAATAACAAGTAAAAAGTATACAAAAGACTCGTAACATTTGTTTATAACAAGCCATCCACTGTATACATGTAATAGCAAATTATAAAATACAGAACAAAGTGGAAGTGCACTGGCGTCAACGCAATGTTTCACTCTTATTTATAAGGGTAGATTTTACAATTTATATGCACTCTTTTTTATAGTTTACATAATTTGGTTAGCTGTATCCATAACGAATTGTAATTTCACTGGAACAAAATAATAAAACCCAAAATTACTTGTAAACAATGTGAGTTCCTTTATATTGCTTTTTTTACAATAGAAATAAACTATACCGAGCCATGGCTTATATTGCAATTTGCTTCTTAAATTCACGGCTTTCGTGAACTTTGGCATCAAAAGTTTAAAATAGCCGCCATTCTTAAACGGTTTAAGAACCTTTATTCATACAACACACAAAGATAGCAACTAATAGGATTAACAATTTTGCAGAATTTTGACACTGTAGCTCAAACCGTTAAGGAGTTATGATTCTATTTGTAAAAACACATACAGACAGACAGACAGACAGCCGCTAAATGGACCGAGATAGGAAAATATGGTTATACAACTTTTTTGCTTATTTTGACAAAAGGAATTACTACGTAAATAATGTCCCCACCTTTTTTGAACGGGTCGCCGGAATTTTATCCCCCTGGAATTTTACCCCCTGGGCAAAGCTGACGTCACTATGACGTAGCAACCTGAGTGGCCAAAAGTTTGTTCGCGGCCGGAATTTTACCCCCGCGGATTTGGAAGTCTAATGAAAATAGCCAGAGCGTGATTAATTAGATTAGGGATAAAACCCGGAATTTTACCCCCTGTCCATATGACTAGCGTTTAGACAACTGAAGATGTAAGGGCCGGATTTTTACCCCCGGATTTTTACCCCCGGATTTTTACCCGCCGGAATTTTACCCACTGGCCGATTTTAGAAATTGAATGATTGATTTTCTTATTTCTGTTTTTAATTGATTGTAAACATTTCATTATTTAGTAGCCTTTCTTTATTTATTTATTCTGTAATCTCAACTAAGTAAACAGAATTCGCTGTTTAATTTTGATGTTCGGGATTTGCGTTTGGGGCCAACTGTTGGTTAATAAGTATGTAAAATAAACTGAGTATCTCATTTAAATGATAATTGGGTGAACATTTCTGCGTAAAGAAACAATAAGGCATATTTTGTTATTGTTACAATACAAACGAAAAACATTGTTTTACCACGGTTGTATAATAAATCGTTAAAGAAATCCTCGAATCAAATGCCATTCTGATGTTTGTTTATACGTCATATTAATCAACAGTTGGCTTCAAAGATCGAATCCTGATACTCGAATCTCAAAATTAAAATCAAAAACCTGTTCGATTAGTTGATGTTACAAATAAATTAAGATAAGCTACTTAGTAATAAAATGTTTCCTATTAAATTAAAACAGAATGAAGATAATTAATCATTCTCACTAATTTATATATCTGGCCAGGGGGTAAAATTCCGGGGGTAAAAATCTGGGAATAAAAATCCGGGGGAAAAATTCCTTTTGTAAAAATCCGGGGGTAAAATTCCGGGGTTAAGAATCCGGGCTGTACACTCTAGGTTTTTATAATTTGATGTGTTCTGATTAAATTCACAACCGTGAAAATATATGTTTAATTCCGCGTTTAATCCAAACTCAAAAGTTCGCGGCCGGAATTTTACCCCCTGGTTTGTGGCGTCACGTTTGCCCAGGGGGTAAAATTCCAGGGGGATAAAAATCTGCTACCCCTTTTGAACACCCTGTATATATGAATTCTTCAAGGATTGAACTAAGAACCGAGTTTGTTCAGTGAGTTTTATCCACCACTGCCTGGACCAAGTTTCCTTGTTTTACGACAACCCGAGTTATTTCCGCACCTCTCCACGTTTCACCACTTCTAATTAGTCTACTTAGTTATTTATACAAATCCTGGATTTATGTTGATCTTTATGTTTCTCCGACCGCTATATTTATAACAATATTGCGGCGCCAAGCGTTGCAGTAAACATTATCTTCCTCTCCTTTTCTCCTTCTCTCCCGTTCACACAGAATCTATTTCCATCTGGACTGTGAACACTTTGTTGTGTTCCCTTGGGTTACACAGGATTATACAACAAAATAAGAAAACCCGAGGGTTTAATTTTTTTTCAATCTGCATTTTAGAAAGGTCAATGTGGCTAATTCAATTACGTTATTCTGTCATATTTTGTTATTTAATCATGTTAAGTTGTTTAAGACTGTCCATAATTTCAAAAGTAATTTACTGGCAGTCCCAATAGAGGGGAACAAATTACTCTAATTGGTGATTTTTATTAAACAATTATCATACAGGGTGTTGCCAAATTGTCTAAACATTTTGTGGACTTGTTCCTTGGGCTAAGACAAACATAAAATGCCAAGTATGGGTCTAAAATGCCTAGATTTCTGTTTGTCAGTCTGTTTGTGATTTTTAAGAATTATTTTATATTTTGAGCATTTTCAAGATAGAAACTTCAAAATTTGTATAGGTATGTACGGTATTTTAGTAGGTAAAAAGAGGTTAAAAAGTTTTGTTCCAATATCTCAAGCCGTTTCAATATGGCGGCCATTTAAAATCTAAAATGCCAAATTTCATGAAAACCGTAAATATTGGAAATTGTTCTACAGATCAAAAAGATAGAGAATTTAAACCCATATCAAATGAGACCTTGTTTGTTAAAATCGGATTCCGGTTGTCAGTTTTTTTTCTTTTTACATTCGGTTACACATTTTAAGAGGACTTCCATATTGTTTATTGTAGTTTTACAGAGCAGTATGATAGTCCTATTAAATTAATTCATTAATAATTGCGTAACTGAATGTAGAAAAAAACTGATAACTCGGTTGTTTGTTATCTGATTTTAACAAACAAGGTCTCATTTGATTTGGATTTAGATTCTCTATCTTTTTGATTCTTACAACAATTTCCTTAATATTTACGGTTTTCATGAAATTTGGCATTTTAGATTTTAAATTGCCACCATATTGAAACGGCCTGAGGTATGGTAACGAAACTTTGTAAGCTCTTTTTACCTACTAAAATACATATTTATACCAATTTTGAGTTTCTTTTTCAAAAAATGGTCAAGATATAAAATAATTCTTAAAAATCACAAACAGACTGACAAACAGAAATCTAGGCATTTGAGACCCATACTTATATGGCATTTTATGTTTGTCTTAGCCCAAGGAACAAGTCCACAAAATATGTCCAGACAATTTGGAAACACCCTGTATTGCATAATTTTTTCCAATTTTTGCAGGCAGCATTGATTTGTGGTGTATTTTTCCCTAGTACAGCTCCTACACCTTTATTATTTCAATGAATAATTTAAGTTCTTAAATGTACATATCTTTTTAGAGTTTTAAAATTTCACATTTCATTTGATGCATCTATTTTTATTTCAGTAAAGCAATTGTCTTCCTAAGCTTTACACACCATAAAAAGTGGATGACAAAAAAAGTCTTGTAAGTTATTTAAGATTTGACACAACTATTCAGGCCTAAACAGTTTCATATCATATGAAAGTACAATTAACAAATAGTTGACAAACACCTATTAGTGTGTGCTATCAAGCCAGCCTGGTCCAAACCATAGGATAGGGGTTTTTTAGTCCCGAAATTTGCACAGCTTAAAAAAGCAATAAACTTATAAGTTCTTAACACAGTGAGTCATCTCCTATGGCATGCCTATAGAAAGTACATTGATTGCACTATATTGCTTGTTTATGGGCAATTTGTAAACTCTTTGGCAAACATTTACATTGAAGGGTTTTTTTAATTAACAAAAAAACATATATTGTGTTTTATGTGTATACAAGTTTTTTAAGCTAATGTTGCAGTTTATTAATGGTTGAATACCAATTCATCAAATTCAATAAAAGTCTATAACTTCAATATCTTTGGGGTTTGCCACACAAAAAACAAGTACTCTATGGGCCAATATTAATTACACTAGGAGCCGTACTAAACTGTAAATTTCCTTAAAATATAAATAGTTTGAACATACATTTAATAAAGCAATAAATGTTACTTAGTCTACATTCTGTGCCAGGGTACTTATTGTATTTATCATTAGGAATAATTTCATATACATTGCAAAGCAGATTATTGGAACAAATTCTGCGTTCTTATTTTAGACACCATAAGGCAAAAACTATCCAGTTAACATAGTGATAGTAAGCTGCCAATAGCAGTAACTTCTTCCCTGTGAAGAAGACTCACTAGAACTATGAATCTGATACCATGCTTATACAGTATTTAGGGTTAGTATTCTTGATAAAAAATAGCCAAATGTATACTTAAGAAGTATTATCCCTAAGTATCATATTTTAAGCAGTAGTGTAGTCATACATTTTCCAGTGCGACAACGCTCATCATTGTCGAAGTAAAAATACAAGTCGCTTATCAAAAACCAGGTATCTTTGGAAAAAGCAGAGTGGGATGGCCTTCACACTTGTTCTCGCCCCAACACAAATTATTTTCAGTCATGATAAGATAATACCTTTAAGCAAAATTTTCAAGAAGAAAGATTTATCTTAAATGAAGTTTCATTCAACCACTCATTTCAGACTCTTTTAGAGTGACAAACTATACTTTTCCAATTGCAAAAAAAGCACTGTGAGCAATGAAAACCTTCAATAGCTCTTTATGTTGCTTAGAGGTTTTACTATTCAGCATTTCATTTTATATTGGTGGCAGAAGATTTTTAGGATAATATTTAGTATTACACGTTTTCTAGACCAAAGAGTTAAACTTGAGAGAATAAAACAAAATATAAATATTCAGACAGGAACACAGAGTTATCTGGACTAAATCGACATTTATATTAATATTTACAAATTTTATAATAAATGTTTTACCCTGTCAAAGAAACTACTTCTGGTAACAAAAAAATGAATGAACCACCTTATTTTTCAGGTATTGTATTTTTAAAACATACCTAAAAAATTGTTATGAATCAAAATTAACTAAAACAATAGAATGGTTTTTTTCAAAGTGTAAAATTTACGTTTGGGTGAAAATAAAGTGTAAAATTCTCTTTATTTCTGTCTTTGTGTAAATAATGTCACTAAATACAAAACATATATTACATTTTGGATTTGGGAAACAGGAAGAATATTACTTAAGCCTATACATTTAAAAATTCAAGGTAATATAATAAAATGGAGATTGAAAATAGATCTATTTATTCAAAAACATGTATATAACTTTTAAATATAGTGCAAAAACAACATAGCTCTTTAAATTGTTGCATTTCGAGCCAAAAAAATCTAAATTGATGCACAATGCAAAAATATATATATAAAACTAAAATCTTGAGTATAAACTATGGCACTTCACAACATTTTTCATTAAATGCTACAAATAAATCAAACAAACTATCTTTTAATAACAACAAACCAAATACTAACTTTTTCGTGAGCTGCAAGAAAATCAAAAATGCCTAAAACGTTTAAATAAATTTATAATCATCGCCTAGCAAGTGATGAATCTAATTTGTTGAAACTAAACTAAGAGAAAGACATAATCATAGATATATAATAACTTTCTAAAATATAACCAGATTCTAATAATCAAACGGTACAAGGATAGTTAAAACGAAACTAACTAACTATAATCCATCTTGATTTCTTCTTATTCCTTTAAGTTTATGTAATGTAACTCTAGATTTTGACAAGACGCTGTTCAACATTTACTTGTTTTAAGTAGTAAGTCCCTAAATATAGGAAATATGATAAAGAGTGATTTGCCTTAAGTTACTTATAGCAATATCTCATATCCAAGGTTTTCTTCCTGTCAGATGCCTCATGTAGTTTCACAAAATTCATATGAGTTATTAAATAATTCCTTAAAAATCACATGAAAATTTTTATGTAAACACAAGTTTATTTTGCAATTCTATCACTAGAAATCTGACGTGTTTCTATATTTTTTGGAACAAAATTATTAAAAGAAATTTTGTTTGTTGACTAATGAGTCTAAAACAGCGTTTCTTTTTTCTACGAGCTAGTTTGAGCTGCCTGGATTTGTTAGATACAGATACCTTAAATGTCTTATTACTATTAAAGTCACGAATAAACCAAATAGCATGAAATACAATAAAATAAAACAACACTCTAATCCTGCAATATATTGGTCTTCCTCTTTTACTCATAGAGGGTTTTACGGCCTATGTCATTAGAATCTATAGTGGTTTTCAGCATCAACTGTGTCAAACCGTGTCGGTTCACCTTAACTTTGAAAAGGCATGATCAATGGCTAGGATGATGATGCAGTTGACACAAAAAATCACAATGGATTTTAGTTATTCATCATTTTTGTTGTTATCATCATTTGTAGGTACCACTACATGGAAAATGAAGTTTAAATAACGACTATTGGCGTAACGTGTGTAAAAAATAAATTAAAAATATTAATTAAGTTAAAGTTAAAACCAGCTTTACTAGATTGTGTACCTTACAATTAGTTGAATCAAAATCACTTGATGATTCAGTGCCATTTAAATAAAAAATTAATTGAATAATATGTAGGTTATTGATGAACCTGATAGGGAGAAATATATATTTCATTTGTTACAAAAATTCCAACAAAATCAATTTTTATTGAATAAGGCATGTTACCCAATTTTTTTCTATAGCCTTTATTTACAATTTTGTTTCTCCGATATTTTAAAACAATAAAAATTAGTTTTGGTTAGTTAACAAATGAATAAAAAAACATTTTATACAATAAAATATAACAATGACTAAAAAAATAAATCTACTGGTTACCAAACTATAAACATAAATTAATATCTATCAGTTGATAATGTGATGTGATATGGCACGAAAATAACTGGTAAAAATACAAACTAAAGTATAACCCCATAACCCTAACCAAGTCAACAACACAATTAATTACAAATTGAGATGTAGAATGTGATTTCCATTTGCATATCACACGATGCTTATAGACATTGAGCCCTACAATAGCAACATTAGTGAATTGCTTGGACCATCAACATCAGGGTAAGGAAAAAGTAAAATGAGCATGAATAAAGACTATTTGTATAAAGTTAAAGATAACTGTCTTTAACTTGTATATTTAACCAAATATGTTTTTCCTTGCTGTGGAAAATTATTTTGACCCCTAAATTTTTCACAACTACTGTTGTGCTTTTATTTTATTTTAATTTCAAATCAAGTCCCACTTAAAACTGTAACAGAACGTAATATCTGCTGGAATTTTTATTCTCACACAAGAATAGAATGGTGTGTGATTATAAAGTGTATGAACTTTGTGGGAAAAATTATTTTATTGTTTTATAAAACTAACAAATACAAATAAAAATATATAATGTCTTATACATGTTTTTAAAACGGGAACCAAATTTGGTAACCTTAACTTAAACCAAAACAAATGAGTAAATATATTTCAATCTTAAAATAAAATAAATGTATTATGATGCAAATAACTTGCTAAAAAATCTAACAAAATAATAAAACTTTAACATAACTAATACATCTACCTTAAAACAAAAGTTGTATTTGTTCTTTTTTACCTTTAACATATAATTATTTGTTTTATCATATCTTCTATGTATTATGTATATTTGTCAACATAAGGTATAACACTTATTTGTTGTTTTATACAAATAAATCAATAATATAAATCTTTATAAAGCTCTTAGTTTTACAATATTACAACAGTTTTCAATTCAATATAAATGTCTCATAGTAAACTCTTAAACCTTTTATGAGAACTTAACTATGGACAAAAAAAAATATTTTCATTCGTCTAAGTTTTGCTCTATCAAAATATGATAAAGTACACCTGTCTTCTAAATTATATTTTATGAATGAATTTGAAAGTTAAGCACCAAAGAATATTTGGCTTATTTCCCTTAACAATTTTTTAAGATTACCTCGGACCAATCAGACAAAACATTGTGTATATTTTAGGATTGTTTCCAAACATATATATAGGCCTAAACATCTTAAAATATTTTTTTTAGCTAAAAACTATAAAATTCAATCAAAATATCAACGAGAATAATTAATTTCTTTGCTAATGGTTAAACCACATCGTTTTGACTAAGATGGAAGCGAACCTACATTATAATAAACTAACCTACAAAAAATGAACACATTTTATGGAGCAGCTACCTGACTCGATGACAAGTTTTATATGTGATGCAATTCAAATGAAACCTCCAACATTTCAGTCGTGTCAACTTACACCTTTGATTCATGTGTACACCAGTAAATACATATAATATATGTTAAAAATTATTGATTTTATTCAAAGAGCAGTACTGCCTTGTTAAGCCTTACAATTTGAGTACTGAACCTTAAAAATATATTATGTGTATTTACCCACGTACATTATAAAAATGTGAGTATAAGGATGAAAACTGAATTGCTAGAGATGGCATTTTTTTAAGTCAAATCCCTTACTTATAAACCTAACATAGTAAAAGATTTTTAAGTTTTACGTTCACGAAAAATGTAAAATGGGTAATCTAATCACCAGGAACACACGTAAAGCTATAGAACTGACAATTTAGTCCGTTATATGTAAGGCACTTTGTCACTTCAGTAAGGAACCGGTGAAGTGGTATTTGTGGCATTTTGACAAAATATAACAACAATTGGCATGAAACTACTGTATTAAAAATATATATATCCAAAATAGTAGAGTGTAGAAAGTGTTTTAACACTTTCACTGGACAGATAAACGTTTGTGCTAGGCAAAACTAAATAGTATCCTTGAAAAAATGGTCTGTTGAGAGTATTGACTGTATAAAAAATAGAGTTTACACCACTAAAGGAGAGATTGCACAACCAAACCACTTAGCCTGCACCAGCCCTGGAGATGGTTTGGCACTTGGACTTTCATTTGTTTATGTTCAACTCTGCCAACTGCAAACAAAATTTATTTTAGTAAATGTGAAGAGAAACTAAAGTAAACAGGATTCTAAGACATAGATAAATGAATTCAGAAAAAGTGTATACCCGTACCCTTAAATTGGGGTGGTAAACTTTTATAAAGCTTACCTTCCCTGCGAAACAAGTAAAGATGACTAACAATTACAAGAAACAAATAAAAATCTTTGAAAGAACAATGTAAAATTAATATTACTTTGCAGTTCATTAACTGTTCATAATGTGTTGAAAGATCATGTTAATAACACAATTTTCGCCAAAAGCACCCAAAATAAGTTAATGCAGTAGTAGATACAATCCATAAAAACTTCTAAGTATTTGACTAAAAAATAACTGCGCTAACTCTATATAAATTTCACATACAAATGGAACTCTATGAAAATATGATAATGCCAAATTTAGTTTGAGTTAGTCTGATAAATGCAACCTAATGTAAAATACTTTCTCAATCAATGTGAGGAAGTTACAAACCAGGTGTAAGCAAATGCTTGGAAAGACTTAAGTGTCAAGTTTAACCTAAGAACTTCATTTCATTGCATACTGTTTGAACATCAATAATTCTTCATCAAATAAGAGTTAAGATGATACTCTTGATGTCTTATCTTCCAAAAACTCAAATCCATTTCCAAATAATCAATAATACTTTCATTAAAATTAAATATAAACCTATTTAAAGGGAAACTAATCAAATTAATCCCTTAAACTACCCCTCAAAACTCAGATGATAAAAAAAATATTGTTCACACTAGTGGTATTAGAAAAACTGTGTTATTTATTTCCGAGAAAATTCATTTGCTCAAATACCAAGTTGTAATTTTATTCATCATTGCCTCCAGAATTGATTTAGGATGTGTAATAAATAGGAAACCTTAACGTCAATCCTATTCAAGTCTAAGGCGACTAGTTTCGGAACATTACAGGTTCCATTTTCAAGCCGAGTCTTCTTAAAACTGATTGAACGCATTGTCGTTGTCATCAATGTACAAACAAACATTATTCAACACACGAACACAGATATATTAAAAACATTAACAATGAATACATGTAGTGTTTGCCATTATATATGGTAGCATTGACCACCGGAGGTTACGTGTTATGGCGAGATTTTCACGATTTCATATTTCACCTCGGTACAAGATGACAATATATAAAAAAAGGTTGTTTTTATATTAATCCTCTCCCAACCAATTGATATTTTTTCAAATCAATAATTTCTAAAGCAACCCTACGTTCGCCCGAAACCCTAAGGCCAAATTTTTTTTACCCGACCCGAAGTAAGCAATTCTGTCCTGCATACCCATATTAATATTAAGAAGATGAGGCAAATGAATGGAACCATCTATAATGTTCTGGAATCAGTACCCTAAGTCTGTATGTAATAGGATTAACATTGATGAGGTACGTACCCCTATTTATCACAAGTTGTAAATTTTACGGAAACAAATTTTTGATCAGATGGTGTTACCTCTTTCTCATCATCGACTTCATCCTCATCATCAGAACCATGACGGGAGCTTGCAGGGGTTGTGTGACGAGACGCAGCTGGACTCGGAGGTTCTGAGAAGGGACGGGGGTAGTTCATGGTGCGACCCCCCATCCCTTCCTCATCATCATCTACATAGTCAGGGTACACGACCTGACAAGCCTTCTGTCTAGCCTGCCTGTAGTACTGTGAACAAACAGATCACCGATCTATATTTCAGATATGGTTTTAAATATCTTGAAGATTAATGTTTTGGTTTATATTAGTGGACTTAAAGCTTCATTATAAGCTCTGAAGTTTGACGAACACACAAAATCTGCAGAATTTATCCCTAATACTTTGCTTGTTACAGAAATCTGCATTTGCAGACCTTTGGCTTTTGAAGTACTGTTTTTTTTTTATTGTATTTTATTGCATGTTGCATGACAAGATCTATTGCACTGTATGTGTTTGTTTAATGATCAATAGTAACACATACAGTTTAATAAATTTAGTTTAAAATCTGAAGGAGAAGTTTATGCTTTTTAAATAATATTGTGTATGAGGTACATTTAATTATTGTGAATTGAAAAATAATTCGACAAAACTAGATTTTATAGTTTGGTTTAAAAGTTTAATATATACAATGGTTTAAAATAATTTAAATCAATAAATGGAGGATTTAACAGTCATGGTTAAATCTAATCTTTTTAGCGAGAAAGAAAATAACTACTGGCAAGAACGAAAAATGGAAATCTCGATCTCGTAGTTTAACTCTCAACTATCTAACAAAAAAAAAATCTTACACTAAAAAAAGCTAGCTAGGCGATTAATGGTTTTGATATTTCTCAATATAGAACATCTAATAAATGAAATAAAATACTTACAGTAGTAAAAAACTTAAAACTAAATTTCTATTTTCAAAATACACAAAAAAAAAAAAAATGATATCCAAAAAATCCACAGAACTTACGATTCCCAGATTTCTCCAGTCTAGTAAATCACTGAGACGTTCTGTTCGGTTACGCTGAATGATACGCTGTCGTCGGTTCAGCCGAGCAAAGTCGTACATATATTGAGCCAATTGCTGCACAGAGTCCTCTAGACCAATGAAGCGACGGTCTACGATGTATATTCCGTAAGACAGTGGATCAGCAATGTGCTCCTGCATGAAGCATCCAAAACCTGCAACCAATAATTTTTTTATGTCAGGTATGAATTCAAAATTTTACTAATATGAGACTAGATATTAGATAACCTATACTTTTTTTGAGATATTTAGTCAACAATAAAAAATATAAAGGAAAATTAACTCTTTTTTTCAACTCTATCCAAAAATAAGGATTTAACGGTGTCACCTGCTACAGAAAATTGCCATATCCTGTTCGGCATTAACTAACAAACTTCTTTAGTTTATTTTTATTTTTTAACACACATTTGGGAGGATTCCATCTTTTCACTCTTTCAACCTAAACTTAATAACTTTCAGCTTAATATGGTATCAAGTTCAGATAACACTTTGTTATAGATGGACGAGATTGGATTTTTATTTTGAGACGAGACAGGATTTTTTTATTTCTCATAAAATTTTGGGACGGGATAGAGACAGGATTTCCCTTTTCATACGCCAGAAATGTACATATTTTAAACTGATTTTGTAACAATGTTAAATACCTACTGATTTATGACAGATGACTGGCTAAATACAAAAATAATAATAATAGGCAAGAATATTTAAAAATTGTTATCAAAAAACATCAGAATAAAAAACAAAACAAAAAGCAAATATTAATTAGGCCTACCACGCATAGGATATCATGGCATTATACATCAGCATAATGAATCAATGCATGGTGATATCAGTTAGTATATAGTTCAACATTGAAAAATATTTACAAGCTAAGTATTAAATACTTCTCATCATTTAGACATGTATACATATAGATATGTACATGTTAACACTCAAGAATTAAATAGGAACGCCTTCGCAAAGGAAACACAATAACAACGCGCTCCTGTATTGCGGGTATTGCATTGACTTTCTGCAGGCGATTTTAGTTTTTTTTAATAATCTCTTCTAAAAAAAATCTCAATCAAAATAAAATCTCGTCTCACAAGATTTAAAATTTCTCAAAATGTTGAGACCCGTCCATCCCTACTTTATTGTTTAACAAAATTAAAACATCTATGGACTTTGATCTAAAAACTTCAACAAGTAGTATTTATGGTATTGGAAGACACAGAATGATTTAGGATATCGCCGACACAGTCCCGAATTTGGTTGCATTTCTCTCAGCGAATGATTTAAATACTTTTACTATCATAATTAAACTGATGGTGTCTTCTGTCTTTTCTATGAAGAGGTGTACAATACCTGAGAGGTTGGTGGTGATGGAAGGAATACCCATGACAGTACACTCAGCTGGGGTGTAGCCCCATGGCTCATAGTAGCTGGGGAACACTCCCAGGTGACAACCTCGCACAAACTCCTCGTAGTCTAGTCCAAACAGAGGGTTGGTGGAAGACAAGAACTCAGGGTGAAACACAACCTGTGACACAAATGTGTTAGAATCTGTCAACCAAATATAATGAAATAGGTAATTCATTTATCTCTACTTTGTAGGGATGTGTCGAATGCGAATCTCGAATCCACCGAATCCGAATCTCGAATCAACCGAATCCAAATCTCGAATCTACCGAATCCGAATCTCGAATCCACCGAATCCTAAGAAAAGATTCAGATTTGAGATTCGATTAACGAGATTCCAGGATCGAATTAATTTTTTTAGGATTCGGATTCGGATTTGAGATTCCAAATTCCTGGATTCAACTATCATTACTACTTTGTTTCTTTCTTGAAACAATCCTGTTAGGAGTAAAAGGTATGTATTAATAATGTGTGGTTATTGTTGAAAAAATAATCACAGATTTTTGCTACTATCCATCTTTATTGAAATCTCAATGTATCAAAACTAAAAAAATAATGGTTTGAATAAAATCCTGACAGGAAAACTGAAAAAATACTGGTAACCATGTATTAAACCAATTTTGTATCAAGAAACTAGGTAAAAACAATTTACCACATAGAAACCGCATCGACCTTAAATTTTCTGTACCCACAGACCCCTATTTCTTAGCAACACCATAACCGTCTCCTGTGATTGCAATTTTTTACCACCAAACGAGGCCAAAAGAGAACCTTGTTAATGAATGAACACTAAGCTGTAGGGTGATGGTTATTATTCCATCATTTACCCGTAAACATATAAGCATATACGACAACAATGATAGTGTTACCTTGACTCTGTCGTGCACAGTGTTGAACAGATGGCAGCGTCTGATACAAGCCAGTACAGGATCAGCCCAGTCGTCTATCACGTTGTGTGTAGTGATGGGTGGTAGCCCTGTGCGCTGCAGCGCGTACAGACATCGCTTGACCTTCACTTTGTCCTCTTTGGTTAGCAACTCTTCCGAGTTCGGCAATCTCCCACTAACAACAAACGACTTTCAATCCCTCACTAACAACACATTACATTACAATCTCTTGCTGATAACATACAAGAATTGCAATTTTAATTTTCTGCCATGACAAGGTATTGAGGTATTCACTAATTTAACCCTTTCAGAATTATTTTCGACGAGTACAACAGCCAAATTGAAATGAATTGGCTGAGTCTTAATACAAGTTTAGTCCGTTTGATGAACAATATTTTTCATAATACTACACCATTTGTTTATTTAATGAATAATAAAATAAAAAAATTTATAATATTTAGATTTATAAGAAAACTTCCAAAATGGTTTGATCTTGTATTTTATTATAAACAAACAGATGATACCGAGGTATTAAACTTGTCAGTCGATCATTACAATTACATTTACAATCAAAGATTATTAAAGAAATGAATTAACAGCTGATTCCCTAAATTCAAGCTGGTTCTTTTTTAGGTTAGGGATTATAAGAATAAATATTAAAACTATTCAATTTTGCTGCAGTATGACAAAATTAAATTTAATATGGTAATGCAAAGTGAATGTTACCTTAGACAAATCTCGTACATCTGCTTGCTCATTTTGCTCTGGATCTCGTTTATGGTGTCTCGTAAACTCTTGGTTAC
The DNA here is from genome assembly GCF_028750875.1 of Macrosteles quadrilineatus. Classification (NCBI taxonomy): domain Eukaryota; kingdom Metazoa; phylum Arthropoda; class Insecta; order Hemiptera; family Cicadellidae; genus Macrosteles; species Macrosteles quadrilineatus. The sequence goes on from NW_026542600.1 coordinate 22,026,895, forward strand.
CGCATGACCTCGTAAACTCTCCACATTGAAGTTGTTGGTCTTTGCAGGGAAGATGAGGAAGGCGACTACCGTAACATCTGGGTGTGATGACTGAGGGCAAAAGTTGAGAATTAGTCAATAAAAAAGTAATTTAAAATATTTTTTCCTCTTCTGGAAAATAAGTCTTACTACTTAAGAGGAGGCCGCATGAAAATGGTTTGATGAGCATCCATGCAATGTCACTAAATGTCTATTAAATTTAACAGCAGTTACAAAAGACAGGGTGTTTAAAAAAGGTGGGGAAATAATCTACGTAGTGATTCCTTGGGTCAATATAAAGAGTAAATCAAGAATAACATTTTTTCCAAAATCGCTTCGTTAACCAGATATCCGCCATTTTGTTTTTTTTTTACATAAACATTTTTATCTTTGGATTTTTTCAACCGACCTTTATGAAACTTGGTATGTATGTTAAGGTAGAAAAGACCCATGTAAAAAATTCATCTTGATTCAATTTAAAATTTAAAAATGGCGGTCATTTAAATTCTTTAAACTTAAATTACTCAAAAACGGCTGATTTTATGAAAAAATGTCAGGAACACTTTTATTTGGCATTTAAACAAGTGCCAAAAGATTGAATAAGAAATAGCTGAAATATTAAGATTTTTAGTTGTAAAATGGGGCAAACTTGACTATATTCTGCCTTATTCTACCCCATTTAACAACTAAAAATATAACTGTAATAACTGTAATATTTAACTGTAATAACTGTTTAACTGTAACTGTTATTATCTTTTAACCTTTCATTTGCCTGGCCTCTTGTGCCTCAAAGGCCTTTGCGTATTAAAAAAGGAAGGGGTGAGAAGGTACAGTACTGTACAGGATTGTATTCAACTGAAAAATTCAAAGTTGTGGCAAGTAGTCTGTTGAGCTACTAACAAACTGAGCCACCACAACTCACCAAATTCAACTTAAGAACATCCAGAAACCTAAAATTTGAAACTAGAAGTAAATTATTTAAATTAGAGCTATCAAAGAGACTTTTAGAGCTTCACCTTAAGATAGTGGTTTAGACGAGCGAGAGCTTCAATGAAGATGTCTGCTCCTTTGTTTGAAAACTCGTATCTGCCTGCTGTGAAGAAGTACAGAGTCTTTTCCAGGTCAAAGTCATAATGCCTGAAAGTTGAGAAATAAAAGTAATAAAAGGTGTCTAAGATAGATCTGGTACAAACTTTAGGACTAGGAATCATGTATATGTTGTCTTAGGTTTATTAATAGATGGAATTGACACATGAGGAAGAAGGTAACAAGACGGTATCCCCTGGAGAGTCTACAATTTTCCAAGAAAACTCTACAATAAAAATAGGAAGAGTCCAACAAAATTCTATCTGAATTTCTTTTTAGACATTAAAAAGAGTGGTCTATTTTGATGATATATTAAATCCAGGAATTCACTGCATGCTCTATTATGAAAAAAAATTTGAAAAATTTGATCATGTCTCTCCCTTTTGAGAAGTAGCTAGTCTGCTTTACGTTGAAGCCATGTGCAGGTTGTTGACGTGCTGCATGACCCACAGAGCGTTTCTCTTTGTAAGCCCGACTATTTACGAGAGGCTTTCTCTTCGCGACAAGGTTTCCCAGCGCAGGACACGTCATGGTGGGAGGCTTCACCTCCCAAGAGTTTCTCTAGAGCTTGGGAGGAAGACCTTCTCATATTTTGGTCCCTCGTTGTACAATGGTCTACCCGACGGCATGAAGGTTGTTGCATCTAGCAAAACTTTTAAAGAAAAACTTAAAGATATGTTTTTAAACAATTTGTAATTATTGTCTAAGTGTATAACGGCCAAATAGCACCTGTAGAGTAAGATATTTAGCATAGTGACGAAAGTTGTTCTGAAAAGCTGGTGCACCAGAGGAATGCTTAATAAAGACATTTTTATTTATATATTTATTTATTTATTATACTTAAAATATGTATAATCCTAAATAAAAATCTGCGAGGGCTGTCCAGAAAGTAACAGACGTTTTGATATAAACCATTTACAAAAAGAAAAAAAAACAATATACATTTTAATAAACATTTTGGCTAAACTTTCAGGCTATTTTGCCATTTAAATTAAGTCATTTATCATAGCGTGCTACAAGCTTTTCAATGCCCTCTTTAAAGAAATCTGCCGCCCGTGAGTTTAACCATTGGATTACACCGGATTGGAGATCAGTGTCAATGCTCAGTGTCAAGCATTGCGTAGTGAGCCACAATTTTCATCACTGGAAACAGATGGTAGTAACTCGGTGCCAAATCCAGGCAGTATGGCGGATGATTGAAAACTTTCCATCCAATAGCTCTCGGGTACAATTGGCCGTGTGTGGACGGGCGTTCTCATGAAAAAACAAAACTTTTTCACTTAGATTTCCACAGCCCTTGTTTCGTATCACACATCTTAATTTTCAGTGTGTGTTTTACAATACCTCTGAGTTTATTGTTCGGACATGTTCAAGAAAATCTACCAAAATCACTCACTGAGCATCCCAAAACACAGTAGCCATGATTTTTCTTGCTGATACCGTTTGCAAACAGTTAATCTTTTACTTGGGCTAATGCGTGTGACCTCATTCCATCAACTGCCCTTTTGTTTCACAGTTGATGTGCTTTACCCAAGTCTTGTCACCAAAGTTATGATACGATCAATAACATGGTTTCCACTTTTGTCATTCTCTTTCAGAAATGTCAGTGCTACAGCAACTCTTTGTTTTTGGTGGTCTTCCGTTAGCAATTTTGGAACCTACAAAATATGTGGTATCCAAGTTTACCGACCACAATTTGATGAGGTAAACTCAGTGACATTTGAGGAAAATGTTCTGGGAATTGTATTTGTAAAACAACAATTTACACAGATTTTTTCATCGATTTTCGCCACCAATTCGTCAGTCACAAGACTAGGCCTACCACTGCAATCCTCGAAATATTTCAACCGAGCAAAACAATATTGTCAAGCTTAGACACCATTCATAATAGTTCTGCACATACTCACTTTCTGAAATGTAAAGTATACTTACCCATAAAAGTGTCCTCTGACGAATTCGTGGATCTTTTCTTTCGACCTGGCGTGAAGGTTTTGGAACTCGTGAAGGGCAGAGAACTTGATGACGTTGAGACCGTTAGGAGTGATGACTTCGGCCTTACGTTTGAGCAGATGTTCAGCTTCATATCCGGTGATCTCAGAGACGGTAGTGAAGATGTGAGCGAGATGAGATGCGGCTCTCTCCATGCAGTATCGATGATAGATCTGCCGTTTCCCTGCTTCCTCATCAACATTGAACTGCAAGCCAATGCATCATTACATAATGCTATTTCATAAATGTTCATAAATATTTTTGCACTTTCTCAAGAAGCTCTGCGGTATAAATTACAAACTATGGAACCAGTGCAGAAGTGTTTTGAGCCGAATCAATGACAATTGTATGTGTACCCAAGCGCTGCCTCTATTACATAAATCCTTAAAGTCTGATTCATAATTAGTGGCAAAACTTACTTGATTAATTATGAATTACTTGATTAAGTTATATATTTGCTGATCTGTGCAATTTTGATATACTGCAGTGTTGCATCTAAAAAATAGGTGCTACTGCAAGGTAAGTAGAAATACCGCTAAAATAGAAAATCAGCTACTAATATATGTCAGGATATTTTTTTTATCAGGAGTATGCTCAACCTCCACCTATTGCCTGCACACTCTTCCCAAAAAGTCACGAAGACTTATTCCCAATTTTTAATTTCCTCAGACTGAAGGCAGATTATTTATAGTACTGGAATGGAGAATTTTACTATACAGTACTAAAGTTTTCATAGAGGTTACCAGGACTTACCGTGCTGAGATTATTGTAGAAGTCAGTGTTGCCAGCACAAAGGTATCGGCCGAGCAGTGTTGCGTGTGTTGTGAACACTGTTGCCACAGCAATCTGCTTGGTCCTCAGAGCTATGAGTCCAACTCCAGCCTGCCACTCGTGGAAATGTGTGACTATACGAGGTGGCCCAGCGTTTAGCTCCTCCACTGCCTTCTTGAACTGTACAAACAAATTAACACTATATAAAATGGCAATATTCAGGATCATGGTCTTCAGAGTTCGTTGTATCACATCACTCAGCGGAATGATGATGTTAAGGCTTCAGAGCAGATGGGTTGGTTCTGAGGGTGCAGATTAGATTATATAAGATTATATTATACTAGCTGTTACCCGTCGGCTTTCCCCGATATGTGTGTTTTATTACTACTAAGAACCCGCTGAAGGCTGAAATTTCCTTTTGCATTAATTTACCGTCTAACTGTCCTTTAACCAGGAGCTTCAAATTACTCCCCCTGGAACAATCGCCCTATTCGCACAATATTACAAATTATTTATTAAATTTAAAACATAAACACAACTGTGAACAATCCTACTTTGACAGTTCTGCTTGGTTTAAAAACAAATAATAGTGCTGCTACCTGTTGGTAAACCTTGTAACTTGTAACTTTCTAATACTATTTATTAAACATCATAGAACCAACTTGTTTAATTGAAACAGCTGTCAAGATTCATTAATTCCTTTTAAATATGAATACCAATACTCATAAGGTTAATATGGGAAACTACAGAGCTACTGGGGTGGAGCCCGAAAGTCAGATCAGAACAAAAACTCCTTAGTTTTCTTATGTAATGCCTAAAGATACCAAATTTCAGCCTTCTAGCTAGTCTGGAGGTTGGAGAATTAGTGATGAATCAGTGAGTGAGTGAGGGCTTTGACTTTTATATGTTTACATTATTATTATATATATATATCTTATATTAGAATATATGTAAAAAATCTTTTAGTCGAATCGTTGCTTCGAATCAAAAAGTGTTTGCTGCTTCGCACACCCTTAATAATAATTATTATTATATTATATGGATTATAATGTATTCTGTGTAAGAGGATGGATTACATTCTGCTTTGAGGGGGGTTGGGGCATTTCAGATCATTTTAAATAAATATTATGCAATGTCTTCCATTGATTGGAATGTAATCAACGTGTTGTTGCCCTCGTCCTATACATTCCTTGGACTATTCCTCTTGCATTGGAATTTTAAATTACTAAACAATGGTGTTTGAGTATTAGGCCTACTAATTTAAAAGCCAGAAGAGTTTTAAAAATTGATACAGTGTATTTTCAAAATTATTTTTATTTTATTTTGTATTTTAAGTTTGTTAGTGTTAAAAAGTACTGTTTTGAATATCTATAAACTGTAATACTCAAATTATCCTGGTGTAAAAGGTGTGATTGCCATTTTCTAGAAACTCCCTTAATATTCTTAATAATCTCATGATAATAAAGATTATTTATGATTACTTTGGCAGGTTGTAAACAACACAGAATAAATACAGTTCATATCAAGACTTTTTAAATAGTAAAAATCTGCTATTAAACTCCAGTAAATTTGTATCTTGTATTTTGTATTTGTATTTTGTATCTTTTTCAACAAAAAAAGCAAAAAATAGAATAAGTCCAACAATATTCCTAGAAGATGAAATACTAAATCATTTAAATTAAATAAAATTCTTAGGCTTGACTATAGATGAACTTGGGACAACCATATTAATCATATTACGAATAAAACCTCAAGTGGTCTATATGCTTTGAGGAGACTGGTCTACTCCTGTAATATTAAAACAAAACCTTAAAATCCATATATTTTGCTCTAATACATTCACATATTGCTTATGGTGTTGGTATATATGGATCAACAACAAAGAAGAACATGGATAAAATTCTGATTCAGCAAAAAGAGCTTTAAGAATAATGTTTCATTTAAAATCAAAAGATTCTGTAAAACATATTTTTAAAGATTTAAAAATATTCACAGTTTACAGTTTACACATTTATGAAACAATAAAATTTACATTACTTGGCAATAGGATTTCGATTGGCAATACAATACATTCTTATAATACTAGAGCTCATCGTTTAGTAGAACAACATAACTTGGAATTTTTCAAAAAGAAAACAACATATGTAGGAAATAGATTTTTTTATGGCCTCCCGGGAAATATTAAATTGGAAAAAACCAAAATAAGTTTTTGAGACTATTGAAGGCATACTTGATTGAATCAACGTTTTACTCTCTCCAACATTTTTTCTCATAGTCAAAAGTAATATAATTAAGACATACCTGAAAATTATAATTAGAAAAATCTTTGCTGGACGTGGTTATTCCAGGATATAGTAATTACTGTATGTACATAATCCTTATTTTAAGTATTGTTTTACTAAGTTTTAAGACTCAGTTGTAGTTATTTAATTTTACTTTTTTCCATAATTTCTTGGAGTGATGCTTAACGTATGTTGTATATATATAACTAAGAGCTGAAAACTCAACTGTGGGATGTATTTTTAGATATTAATAATATGTAAAATTTAGGTTAGGTCTGACTCTATTCTTTGTAAACAATTTACATGTTACAGAATAAAGAAGTTTTGAATAGAATATCAAATGTACATTGATGACATTGATTGGAAAAATATTCAAACTCAGTCACAATAATATTAGATAGAGTGCATGTGACAAATTGCACCTTCAAGTTCCTTTCTGGTTTCATCAACCCACAATATAGTTTCTAAGATCTCAAAACACAACGATTGACTAGCCAGCCTAAGCCGGATGAACCAGAATCAGTAAAAAAAGTTGATGAAAACTTTTCCATCAAAACTTTTTTAGATACACAGTTTTAGGGAGAGAGAGAAAATACTTAACACTGAACCAACTATGTTTCAGGTCTAAGTTTCAGGTTCAGGTCTAAGTCAGTCTAAGTAATATTAGAAATTGATTTTTTTTTCTTCTCAATAAATTGAACCTTAGACAGAAACAAGACCAAATTTCTCACAATTCCCCAAGTTTGACTTCTTCTTAGTCCTAGTTAGTTGATAAACTTCTAGATAAATTCTTCCTTACCTCAGCGATGAATTCAGCAACTAGAAAGCCGAGAATGACAGCATCATTGGCCTCAACGTCTAGGTGAGGAATCCCAATGTTGGTTGAGGCCCACAAATCCTGCTTGAACTCATCCAGTTTCCAAGCTGCGGAGCCGATGTCAAACAAGATGAGTTGAGGGTTGCCATCAACCAACCAGGTGCCAGTGTGTACCTACCAACATTTATTTTGATAAAATTAGAACTGCTAAAGAATACAATGAAAACATTCTTGAGGCTGGATTCATTACAATATATGTAAAAACTATTTTCTGAAGTTTGGTAATTGTGAAATATTGTACATCAGCCTAATAGATAAACAACCCCACCGTATTTTTATGTGGTAAGAAGCATTTGTATTACATATGGGCGTTATAAGGAGAGTAGGCTACTTAAGCTATAATTCAACTCTCAAGTCTCTCAACTAAATATATAAAACAATCAACAATTGTTCATAAAAAAAATATGTAAAATTATTTTAGAATCAACCTAAACAGAACCTTTTCAACTTTAAGTTATTAAGCTGGAATAGCTCAAACAGGCATTTTAACTATATCCATTCATTTTATTACAAAAACCAAGGGAAAATATTAAACCACTTAAAGCCAGTTATAAGAAAAAAAATAAATTTTTACTTTAGTTTTAATACAAAGTTTGATGTTAAAAAAAATTGAAACATCTTATTTTTCTCAATAGACCTAATACCTAAACAAAAAATATATTTTTGTAGTAATCAAAAGTAACAAAATTAAAGTTAAATATGAATAACATAGAAAAATGGCATATTGTTAACTACGAGAAATATCTCAGAGTAGTTAAAAATATTCCTTTCATTGTTGTTTTATGTGCATTTGTTATGATGATTAGATTTGAGCAGTAAGGTGGTTGTAAAGTTTACCACCCTTGTACGCAGGAGCTCTCTGTTTTATACTTAACACAATTTTTGTATAAATATAAATCAGAAATACATTTTTTAAATTGATTTTGTTTAGAGTTTTTCTCAGTTACTGAATAGTCTCATAAGATTTCAATCCATACAAAACATCATAGCATCATATGAAACATTGCATAATGGAATGGACTTCCTACATAAGTCTTTAGTTCTGTCTATGTCCACCAAATTCCACACAGTGAAATGGGCCTCCTAACCTTTGTATATCAAATCAAATCAAATAAAATCTTTATTCATCATTAAATAACATGAGTTACAATAGATTTTGTCAAAATGTATAATGTATAAATACCTCAAAACACCTCAAAATACCTGTGACACCTCAAAACATGACTAGGCCTACAGCATGAAAGACAATTGGTTCAAAGGATTCCACACAATAAAATAAGTAAATGAATAAGCAGTTCGGACAAATACACCTTGTAAAGAATTATAAAGTGTGAATTTAAATTTTTTTTATGGTACTCACTAGTTTCTTTAGAAGCACATTATTGTCAAAGCTTTTAAGATGTCAAACATTAAAAAAAATAACCAAACACTATCGTAACACAAAATAAAACAAAGACAGCTTATGTAGTTCATATAAAAAGCAAAACTGTTTTTTTTTTTCAGTGCCATGTTGTTGACTAAAATGTTATACAAGAGACAGAAGTAGGTCCTATTTGTCATAAAAGGAATTCAAAGGCAATAGAATGGGTTATTAAAATTTTACATTCTACACTCTACAATCATGTTTACAGGGTACGATACCTGGTAGCCCCTCTCCCTCATACGGCAGACTGCAGTGTGTAGAGGACTGCCTACATGGAATTCCTGTTCCTCCACCTCTGTCCTAGCGCATTGCTCCTTGTATGGTCCTAGCAGACAATACTGATCTCCCATCTCCTCTGTAGAAACATAGGCCTTCGATCGGATCACGGTGTAGATTCCTCCAACTAAAATATTGAAGTAATCTGTTTTAGTCATCAAGTAACATTGTTCAAATAATTTCTCATTTAAAAGATGTTGGTGACGACTTGTAATCTTGCGCGTGGATCAAACACAGCAAAGCAAGGAGTTTGATGGTACAGTGCAGGAGTGAACTGTACAGATCAAATTTAGTGGCAGGCACCAGGATTCAAACCTATAACATTGCTGTCATGAGATTTGTAGCATGTCGTTCTGCCGGCTGAGCCACCAACAAACTATGTGCGTACTAAAAGAGTAAATCTAAAGCTTAACAGGGTAATGAGAACAGTAAAAGAGACGTTAATGCCTACTGTTCTTCTCTAACTACCAGTATTAAGGATCTCCTTCTGAAAAATGCAATCTGGCTTATCCTATTGTACTTTATTGTACCGAATGGAAATAAATATATTTGATTTGATTTGATTTGATCTGCCATAAATTAGTAAGATATTCTAGATCAATTGTGTATGCTCCTGAAAACTTATCTTCCAGGACAGAAATAAATTTAAGCTCTGTCATCTATAATTGCAATCATTTTACAATTATGTCATTGACAGAAATCATCCAATATCATTGATGCCACTCCCTGCATCCCCCCATAGGGGCTTTATTAAACTAGTTTTACACCAATGTGGGTAGGTGTAATTTAACTAGGTACAATGCACCAGATCAGTCATTTGACTGTGGTACCAAGTCTGACTTTTAGAAAACAATTGCCCTCTATCAGCATTCATAAATTGGTTAACTTAATTTAATCGACTACTCAAATGAAGTAACGCTAACTAAAATTAGAGAACTTGGTGGCTTTAGCTAGTGGGCCTATGTTTCTGTTAACTGTATATTTACCTGATTTTAATGAAATGAGGAAATTTACAAGGCCACTGATATTTTTTTTTTTAGAGGTTAGCGGCCTCTTTTAACCTTGCATTTGCCCATCCACATAGACTAAGCGCCCGTGCGTGGATGGTTAACAGCAAAGCAAGGAGTGAGCCGGGTATTTTAGATAGATTGCATTTGGTAACTATACCAAAAGCTTCATAGTACATCTAGGAAGTACGTTTTGGAAACCTTAATATTTTAAAATTTCTTGGGAATTACATTTTTATATGGAATAGGTTATTTGAGGACCTTTTTTTACCATGTACTAGTTTTCTCTATATTACCTTTCAGTATTTTATAATAAATGTTAAAATTTATTGTAATTGTATCACCAGCAAAATTTGAGAACAGTTTACTGCTACAGATTCATAAACGATGACTGAGAAACAACTGAATTTAAAATTTAAGGAGTGGTAAAAAATTTGGTCTAGTAGAACTTTTTACTTTTGCGCTGTAATTTCTATACATTTTAAATTAAATAAACTGACTAACCATAAATTATACTCTACTTATTAACATATTTACTTTCAGATTAAATTCAAATGGTGTAATCAATAATCATACTTATTTATACATAATTGGACATAAGCCTATACTATTTAACAAAGTAAGTCAAAAATAGATATTATGTTAATTGATATGTGCATTTTAAATTACGTGTGTTAAAATGTTTCCCCTAAATCAGGCCTTATTTTTTAACTAAATATACATATAAAATAAACTAAATAAGTTCATGAATTAAAAAAAAAAATGTATTATATTTATATTGGTTTTTACTATAATGGTAATTTTCCAAGAGAATGGATGTAGAAATAAATAGCAAGTTCAGTTATCAGGGCAAAAACTTATGCGCCCAATCTGAAAATGATTATTTGAGTGACGTCTTACAGCGCATTGGGACCTTGGCCTGATAAAGCTGAACTCCAACCTAACCTTGGTCTTTTGTTATCAGCTATCACAGACCTTTGATGACAGATTCCAATTTTAAAATTAAATAGGGCGTGTCTAAACAGCATAGCTATCTTTGAATTTGGCTAAAAAATTACTATTTATTATTTAAATCGTGAATTAGTGTGAATAAATACTAGTTTTAAAAAGGGGTTGTCATTTAGAGACAGATAACTAATTTTGAAGCCAGTAGTCACCCTGCATGTTCTTCATATTCTTACGTCGCTCGTTTATTTGTATTTCAATGATAGAAAAACTGTTACTTTGTGGAAATCAAACACTTGTTTATGAACGAATAATTGTCATGTTTTCTTCAGCAAACAACCATCAACATTATAGTGACAAAAGCATTAATAAAGCCAATCCTAATATCATGGGCAGTTAGCAGTTTTTTATTGCACAAAGCCTGTTTTACTATTTGTCCACACATGTAAACAACAAATACAAATCACAAAATTACTTAAAATAGCAAAAGATGTTATACTATTGCAAAATTTATAGTAAATTCTTATAAAACACCATATGGTAGCATTAAAGACTTAAATATCTCTTCAAGTGGCATAATTGTCCATCATCTGCAAGATCTATTGCCAGTACTGTATTCACAATTCTAGGCCTATGCATCATTTAGCCTTACCGTACTTATTATTTCACAAGCATGAAGGTGAGATGGATATTTACTGTATCCATGCTACTAAAATTTTGTATTAATGCAAGAAATAAAATAAATATGCAATTGATAAAAATAAAAGGTTTTCATAAGCGCATTGATAAGTAAGGTATAGGTTTTGTCTTTATAAAAATTCTAAATTTAATGAAGGTGAAAGACAAAATCAGCCAATTATAAAAGTGCATTTTGAATGTATTATTTGAGATAAACCATACCAAAATACCACACTGATTCAGATGATCAACCAACAGCAATATTATCCATAAAATGTTTAATGTTTCAATTAATAACCACAGAAAAATTGTACAGATTCAAATTACATCATCTCCATAAGTGTGAAAGATTGACCAGGGTTGCTGCAATATTGACTCAGTATTACTGCTGCTTTGGAGTTTTAAAATTGTATTCAAAATTTAAAATGCTTGTGATCAGTAATGATTGCACACAGAATTAAATCGTAGTTTACATGCCAAATATGCCCATTACTTGTTTGGCACTTCGGCCAATAGAACTTGCAAGTTATTCTGGTACCGTGGTTTCAAAACCTCAATAGGACACTGAAGTAAACATTTCTATTTTATGTAGTGTCAGGAGCAGTAACACAACTAGTTTACCCTCTATTCAAATGGGGAATAAATCTGACATATCTATGAAAATATTTGAGTAAAAATCCAATCAGACAAATGGAAGTTTGCTTAGTCTGCAGGTTTGCTGCGACAGGGATATTTTTAAGGATGATGTGGATGTTCGAAGGCTGTCCCCTCACCCTTAAATATGGAAAGCGATTAAGCCTAGGCCTATATAAAAAATAGGAAGAATGTGTTTTTGCTTGAAAACTGTAAAAATATCAGGTGGAATCAGTAGGGACTCATAGATATTTTTTAAAGTTTTGGGGAAGGACCTTTCCAAGTCTCCTCTTTCCAAGTCCCTCATTGGGTTTGAAAACTAGAATCACATTCTACAAAGAATCAACAGTTTTAATATCATCTATAATTCATTTGGGTATAATTGGTAGAATCATAGTTCATCAAAAAACCATCAAGAAATTCCACGGTCATAGAAAATAATAATGATTAGATATTAAGTTCAGTGGTTGAAGATTTTCAGTGCCATTACAAAGCTTGAATATCCAGGGGCTTTATAATTTTTCCCTGGTTCCATAGCTAAGACATAAACTAAAATTGTTCACATTTAAGACATATTGTCCAACAAATTTGGCTGTACTTAAAAATGGAAGATCATTTTTAAATGCACAGTAAAACAATGTTGGAAATCCAACTATTCAATTACAAGTTGAAGCCAGAGAATAGAGCTTAAAGAGCTTAACTCTTAAAAAGGAAGCTTAGCTTGGCTTTGGCAGAATTTAATGAAGTTCCAATTAAATTTTAATTACTATTAATTCACTGTATACATTTATAAATTGCAAATTTCAAAAATCTGAAAATAAGTCAAAATGTGTTTCATAAGCAAAAATGAGTGTGTCCAATTTGTTGCTGCAGAAATGTCTTGTTTCTAAAGATATTTATTTTTCTAAATCACTGTCATACACTGTAAGGGCTAATTGCATATAACAAGCACATAGTGTTTTAAAACTACATGTTATTTATTAATAATTTCCAACTGTATATTTAAGTGATAAGTGACTTTTTTGGGAAGCAACTCCTGTAAAAAATCAGGAACTTGATATGTGAACCTATTCGTATTATTTTTACAATACAGTCTTATTTTACAAAGAAAAATAGTCAAAACAAAATGATGAAGCTTCAATAAATAGATACTTAGGATTTGGCAGCTCTTGGCAAGAAATGGACGTTCTATTTGGGTCCAAATCAAGGTTATCTTACAACAAAAGGTCAAAACTAATAACCTTTCACTGCGTAAACAAAGTTCTATACTCATTATCTCAATTGGGCTTTAACGTAAAGATAATAAAAAATAGCTCAATGAATTGGTAGGAGATAAACAAACTTATTGTTGATTACATTAGGAACACCTTTCAATTTTAACATTTGCATAAAAAATGAGGGATGTAATCAATGACAAATAACAGTTAATTTTCAGCTTGAAGTTAAAAAACCTTGGCCTTTACTATCAACTTGGCTAGTTTTTCTTCCTCTCTAGAATATATGCAGAGAAATAATTGATCTGTACATTTTTTCCTTACTAAGTAATAAAAAGGGTCCTGTTATCTAGTTTTTCAAACAAGGAGAAACTAGTGAATAGATTTCCCAAGTTAATACTGATATTAATAAAGAAAATAGCAAATGAGTCTTTGATACATTAAATTGCAACTATATATTATAAATAAACAATATAAAATGTTCTTTACTCAATAAACATGAAATATGTTAAAATTGTTTCTCAGTTTTCTCTATTGACAAAAAGGCAAATAATTGAAGTTTTTGGTTACGTGCAAATTAAAGGGTGGAATCTAGATAATTACCAAGCAAAAGTTATGCCTCCTAAGAACTTTTTACTTGTCTTTGCCTACAATTACAAGTTAGAACCAAACTTCAACTTTCTGTAGCAATAATTTTGACATATGTATTAGTAAATTGAAGTGTACGGTTTAAACAGAAGTATTTTCAAGTGTAAGATGATCATTGAATTAATTTGAGAATTTGCCAACTGTAATATAACATGATAAAGATTTCTAGGGTAGGATCCCTTAAAAGAGAAATGAAAATGCTTTAAAAATAAAGACCTATAATGTAACAATATTACAACACCCCTGCTACAGCAAACATGCAGACTAATTGTTCATCTTGCTTCTGCAGTTTACTCTTCAGTGCGTAGAAATAGCTTGAGCTAGAGTTATAAATGTTTAACGTATAAAACTTGGGTGATGAAGGTCATGACTTAACTTAAAACCATTGTCAGTTGTCACAACTTAGGACCTCAGTATCTTAAATTTTTGGTATGGTATTACACCTTGATAACTCAAACTTTGCTGACTCAAAAAACTCGAACTTAACCACTTCAGGTACAAGATATCTAGTTCCTACTGTATTTATTGCAGTGAAATATACTATGTGTTGTTGATGATGAACACATAAAAATATATATTCATACGATAGTATATTTTTAAATATTTATTAATCGGACATTTTATTGGACATTATCAGCAGACAATTTTTAGAGTAGACAGCTGATGTCCTCAACTCCAGCTGATTTTTTTAACCCTACGATAAAAATAAATTGCACAATCTTTCGTTTATTCACACCAATAAACAAAAGATTGTGCAATATTAGAATAGGTGGGAAATTCAAGAATATATCAATATTAAGTATTTATGCTCCCACAGAAGAAGTAGAAGAGGATGAAAAAGACCTGTTCTATGGCATGTTAGAAGACGAGATAAACAAGTTACCACAATATGATGTAAAATTAGTTATTGGAGATGCAAACGCAAAAGTAGGAAGGGAAGAGGTATGGGCAGAAATAGGAGGTAAAGAGAGTCTACATGAATTAACAAATGAAAATGGCCTGAGACTTCTAACGTTAGCCAGCTCAACAGACATGAAAATCTGCAGCACAATGTTTCAAAGAAAAAAAATTCATAAAGCTACAAGGACATCTCCGGACGGAAAAACTTTCAACCAGATAGATCATGTACTCGTAGACAGTAGACACATAAGCAGCATTACAAATGAGCAAACAGTAAGAGGAGCAGAGTTAGGAACAGACCAATTCCTAGTGCTTATTGGTATAAGACAATGAATAGATTTAAAAAAGAGGAAAGCTGTGAAAATAGAAAAGTTAGATACAGAGAAAATGAAGTTACCAGCAGTACAAAAAGAATTTCAAATTAAACTTAGTACCCTAATAGGTTTGAAGTATTAGAATTGAAGTATTAGAAAACGAAACGTTGGAGTTATCAGAAACAGAACCGGATCTAGTCAAAAAGCAATGGGAGAGAATTCAGAAAGCTGTCAAAAGTACAGTAAAAGTAGTATGTGGAAAAAACCAAAGATGATAAAAAACCCACGGTTTACAGAAGAATGTCAGACGTTGATTGACAAAAGAAAAGTAATTAAGCTTAAGTGGTTATCAAGTAAGAAGGCATTAAACGAAGAAGAACAGAGAAGGGCAGAACAGCTAAGAATGGAATACTGTGAAATCAACAGAAACACTAAATTATTACTCAGAAGATGCAAAAGAGAATTCCTCAACAGAAAGTTGACAAAAGCAGAAAGTGATAGAACAACAAATAATGCTAGAGATTTTTACAGAACAATGCACTTCTTCAAATCTGGATTCTCGGCACGGAACTATGGTATTAAAGACAGAAATGGCAACCTAGTAATGGACAAAGTCTGCTGGGATTAAAATATGGAGAGACAATTTTAGGGAACTCTTAAACTGTGACAGCATAAGAAATAAAGACATAGAAGACAATTTAAATTACCACAATGTGCAGCCTAATATTATGCCACCTACTGAAAAAGAAGTACTGTAGAAGAAGCCATATAAAACAACTGAAAAATAATAAAGCCCCTGGAGAAGATGAAATGACAACTGTGACAATCAAAAGCGGCGGAAAAGTCCTTATGAAAGAAATACACAAATTAATAATTAGGGTATGGGAAACCGAAACTATACCAGAGGAGTGGACAGAAGCAATTATAATTCCTATCCACAAGAAAGGTGATAAACAGTTATGCTCCAACTATAGGGGTATATCCCTTCTGAATACTGTTTATAAAATATTTTCTAACATTTTATTATCAAGGCTAAATCCCTTCACGGAGACCATAATTGAAGAACTTCAAACAGGGTTTATGAAAGGAAGATCTACAATTGACCAAATCTTTTTGCTGAAACAGGGAATTTCAAAATACTGGGAGTACAATAAAAGTGTACCTATATGGAATCTTTATTGATTTTAAGAAAGCATATGACAACATAGACAGAAAATCACTCTTTAAGAACATGGAAAAGCATGGTATACCAGAAAAGTTGATAAGATTAACAAGACTATGCATACATGAGTCCAAAGCTAAAATAAAAATAGATGGAGAAATATCTGAAAGTTTCCACATAAACACAGGGGTGAGACAAGGAGATGGAATTTCTCCAACACTCTTCAATATAGCTATAGAAGAAGCCTTACCTACAAAAGACAACAAAACCTTCAAGGAGGCATAAAACTGGGAGTAGACTTAAATATATTGGACAAAAATTGTTCACTTCGGCCGAACGCTAACAATAGACATGTAAATTTCAACATTGCCAACTATTCAATTAATTGTGTGGAGAGCTTTAAATATTTAGGAGTTACCGTCAACAGTTCATATTCTGAAGATCTGGAGATACAAAGTAAACTAGCAAATGCCAATAACTGTACAAAACTTTTGTCATCCAAACTGTTATCAAGATGCTCAAAATTAAGATTATACAAGACCATTGTACAGCCAGTGTTATTGTATGGATGTGAAACATGGGTTCTCTCCGAAAGAAATTAAGAACGTTTGATGGTGTTCGAAAATAAGGTACTTCGTAAAATATTCGGAAAAATTTAGGAAGAAGGAGTTTGGCACATAAGGAAATATAGAGAGCTGCGTGCCCTATATAAAGAGCCTGATATAATAGCGCTTATAAAAGCCAAAAGAATTAGTTGGCTAGGTTATGTACTTGGGTTTTGCACACTCCATCAGCCTATCCCTGTCTCTGAGCCCTGAGGGTATGGTTCTCGAGAGTGTTGGGGGTTCTCCCCTGGAACCTCAATTGAGTTAAGGGTGTCGCCACCTTTGGTGGATAGGTTCATCCGGGTGGGTCCCACTTCTATACCTGCCTCCTTTTGGGAAACCCTGATGGCCTGGCAGTGATGTTGGGCTAGACGGGCAAACGAAGTAGATCGGGTGCTGGGGTCAAGCCCGCTGGGGATTTCTGGGGATCTATCCGGCCCTGGTTATCCCTGGTTCCCAGCAATGGGTAGGCCTCGATCAGGTAGTGGTGTAAATAGGGGGTTGGTCCCCTTCCTCCTGGCTTTGATTGCGGGTTTCGGCCTGTCAGGGATTAGATAGTTCCCGAGTGTTGCTTGCACTGTGTTGCGTTTAGGGCATTCCATTATGGTCCTTCAGGGTTTCGGCCCTGGTGGAACCCATTTGGAGTGTGCGTGCCACCAAGTAACCGGTATCCCTGGTTAGGATTGAGGGGTAACCCTCTTTCTGAAAGGTTGCTTCGGCAGCCGGTGAGCTTGATGGCCTTAAGTCATCCGCCCATGGTGTGTCCAAGGTTGGTAAGTAAGCTCCGGCCTACACTATGGGTCCCGGGTTATGTTTAGTTATAGGTACTGGGTTACAGTCGGGGTGTTTTTGGCTCCTTCGACAAAAAATGAAAATGAAAATGAGGTCATGTACTTTGGAGACAGGATGGCACAAGACTGAAGGAGGTTTGTGAGGCCGTAACTACAGGAAGACGTCCGTTGGGTAGGACTAAATTAAGATGGTATGGCCATGTCAAAAAGGATGTGATCCAATGCGGAGGAGAAATCTGGATGGCGGAGGTCTACGAGGCAAAATATCAACTGAGATTTGTGACGCCCCATCAGTAAGTAAGTATGATAAAAATAACTAATTGGACCAGGAACGCTTTGATCGAAAACAGCCGCTTTTGCTGCAGTGTAAGAAAACTGTATATTACATTAATAGTCCAGAAATTGGGTTTTAACCGGATGAGTATGGTTGTTCCCACGTGAGACAAAGTCGGATTCGGGATTACCATCCAAGTATGGTTAACCTATTTCGGACAAGTGATGTGCGATATTTTTTGCCATATTACTTTTAACAGACCCAACAATAAAAATAATTGTACAAATTTGTTCATTCCCACCGACTAAAGCGCCCAACTATCACTACTAACTAATTCTAAGGGAAGTTATGTTGTTTGTTTATAATCACTTATTGTCAATAATAATAACCAGCTGATATCCGGTAAAATTCATTACCGGTACCATACCATACTCTAGTACGTCATCTGATTAAGCAGGCAGCAAACGGCTATTTCCTGGACTAAAATCATGTGTGTAAACTCTTTTAAAACAAAGTCGTTTGGTGAAAAAGTTAACTACCCACTATGTCTGTTTACCCACTATGTGATATTTAATCAAACAAATGCTACATGGACTGTTTACCTTTATTAGCAACCTCCCACGCAATCTCAAAGGTCCATCTGTTGTGAAGTGCTGCCCTTTGTCCTCGGTCCATAAACACACTGAAGTCATGTCCGCTGTCCACGCGGTAAAACCTTTTGTTGGACTTGTTTTGTGACATTTTAACCTAAAAGAAAATAAATGTTAGACCACTCAGAGTATTAACCCAATTTAACTTGTAAGTATATATACCATCACAGGGAACAACGTGTTGTGTTTAAAACTAAAAGTTAAATATTGAATAACATACCAAAAAGTGTTTTTATGTGAAATAAATACATAATCTGTGGCTGATAATAAATCACCACAAAAAATATTTTAAAAAACAAGTGAGGATTTCATTAATTTGCACTGGAGGTAGATTGCTAAGGCTGAATGAAGTGGTAACAAAAACTCATAAAACTCTTTGGTAACAGTAAATACCATGAATAATAGGCTAATGTTGTATTTATTAGGATATTATCATTGTGACTGTGGTATAATTAAGTAAATCCATTTTTATTTTCATAGTCAATATAAATGTGTTTTTGCTAATTGATTTGCATTAGTAATAATGGTATGCGGTAGAACATTATACCAACGTAATAATAATGTTACTTTCTTAGTCAAATATATATTTTTCCTTCTGCAAATACAACTTCAAACTGTGGGATGTCTTATTTGGACAATGCGAATCTGATAAGGTTAAAATTATTGAATGTCAATTTTATATTACATTGGATGTCATTGGATTTTATATTTATCAGATAGAAAGCAATACGTTGAAATCATGTCTAATAAAAACAATTGGCTGGTAAAAAACAGATCAGAAACAAAAGCTTATTACTTTGGTGTCCCTCAGGGTTTAATACTAGGCCCTGTTTTATTTCTTTGCTACATTGATAAGATTCCAAATGCACTGTTGTGTGTACCTTGTGGAAATATGTGTTTATATGCTGAAGACATTGACTTAAAAATTACAGGAATAACAGTAGAACACATCAAAACGGATACCTTTATAGAACTTGCAAATATTAAAAATTACTTACTATCTAATAATCTCGAAAAAAAAAAACAAAAATTAAACTAATTTTATATCATTTTCAACTAAGCAAAGTAAAAACAAAATAGAACCGTTGATTATTTTGGATTCTGATGAAATCAAAGAAGTTGGAAAAATAGATTTTTTAAGTTTGAAAATTGATAAGCACCTATCCTGGCAGGACCACGTTGATCATGTTTGCTCAAAGATTAATTCAGGGATATTTGCATTGAAAAATATGTCTTATGTATGTAATATCAGTACTTTGAAAACAATATAAAATAATTCTCTTGTCCATAGCCACATTTCATACGGCATATCTTTATATGGAACTACAACAAAGAAAAATCTTACTCGAATCCTAAAATTACAGCAAAGGGCATTAAGAACAATGATAGGATTAAATAATGATGTAAGTGTAAAAATTCATTTTAAACATTTTAAAATGTTACTAACTGTCTTTGCCCAATACATTTTTGAATCTGCTCTCATTGCGAGAGAAAGCTTACCAGATAACGCACAATTATGCTACAATAAGAGGAAAAGCCCTTAGTATTATATAAATTGTAATTTTAGCTTACAACTGTATTTACTAGGTTAGGAATTTGCCACTAATAAATGTACAATATACAATTATTGAATAAAGATATTGAAATTAAATGAAAATGGCAACCTCTAATGATAAATTACATAAATATAAGTAGGCTGAGAAGTATTAAATGTTGATATTAATAATATAATATAACATTAGCCTTAATTGCAATGAATCCTATCATAACATTTAAGATATATAGCCTGATAATTAATTTGACAGTCTGTTTTCTAAAAAAAAAATGTTCTAATGCAAGTTATTTGCTGTTTTGCTGACTCTTAAAAAATGTACCATTTAATATACCAGTCAGGATACTATTTTATAGACTTGTGGTTGAATTGAAATTTCCTTCTTTTAATTCAATTTACTCATGAAATACAATGATGTAGGGTTTTTTTAAACACGAACTAAATCATCTTTCAGCTCTTCCTATTTGGAAGGAATTAGTATAGCAGTATTTACATGTTTTTACTTTTAAGATATGAAGTGCTCATCTGTGTTGTATATTGAAACCTGATATAAATATTAGGGTAATAGGAATCAATCTCTCCTTGAACAGGTATTGGGAGACCTTCAAGACTAACAGGAAAGGAAGACATTTTATCATTTTGACCTTGCCTTTGATACTGTAAACAAGCATGGCTTTGTGGTTCTTTCTTCATTATCAAACATTCCATGTTGGGAAGATAAAATGTATCTTCTAATAAAGTGTTTATTATATTTAAGAATATAATTATCCATAAAAATTGAAAGGCTACATTCAAATATGTTGTATATCAAATAAATTATGATTTAATTAAAATAAAAGTATGTCATTCTGAATCTAGATCCACAATGGAATAGTCAAATGATTGTTACTGAAATATATATTATGCATTCTTTTCCTGTTTTCTACATACATTTTTGAACATGCAAGGCAGGAGAATAATATAGGCTTCTGGATACAAATTTAAAATGTCAAAGTAAAAGCAAAACAATTGAAAATAAAGATATTAAAAGTAAAGAAACAGATAGGCCTACTTTCTTTTTGTGAATTTCCCATAATAAGCTATTACCGTAGTTCTCATGGTAAGACCTAGACCCAAGACCAATTTACTTTTTCATTTTGAGGTCACCAGAGAGCAAAAATACCCTCCGTTCAAATTCATATAGGTATATATATTTACTTATTTATGTAGGCTATATGTGTGTCCGTTAGAACGATAACTCGAGCAAAAATGATCGGATTTTGATGAAATTTCGTACAAATGTGTAAACCTACATTTATTCAAACAAGTTTGCGAACCAGCATAATCGGACTATGGGAACGGGGGTATATGGGGGGTTTTATGGGGTAAAAATTGGTATTTCCCATTTTTTACTATAAAATCATAAAACTTTACAATTTCTTTACAGACCATTTTGTAGAGCTTAAAAAAAGAAATAATTTTGTGTATTGAAGCGTTGTTCTATGCCTAACGGTTACGGAGGTAATAAAAAGAACTTTAAATTTAAAATTCCCATGTTATTCTTATGAAGAATTAATAAACTGTTGTAGTTTGCTTGTTTATGGACATATTTGAATCAAATTTGGCAATTTTGTTAATTTCATATTAAACTATCAACATTTCAATCAAAAACACACCTCAATACCTTCCTTGTAGCTTGTAGCAACAAACCTAGGTACTCATTAAAATTAATGTTATTATTTAAATGGGAAATAAATTTGAGAATTTTCAGGGAATATTTTAGTAGAAATCCAGTCAGTTAATGGGAATTTGCTTAGTCTGCAGTTTGCTGCGGCGGGGGTATTTTCTGTTAAGTTTTCAAAAAATCGCTTATAAAATTACGTTGAATTAATGTATTTTTGCGTAATTTTCCAAAACAGGGAATGTTCTCTATATACATGTGAGACCTAGGTCTATAAATTCTTCAATAGATAGGCTAAGCTATGGAACCTAAAGGTTAGCTCGGTACAATTGTCCACAAAATTATAACTTAGTTTTATATCTATTAATGATTGCTGGGATTTGAACCTGGAACAACAGGAATAAAGCCTACGATTTAAACATAGACCAACTGTGTCTCTAGTTTTAGTTAGGCTACAGTTTTAATGTTTTGGCAAACAAAATTTCATTGGAAATTGGGTTTTTGATTGTACATGCCATTGGCATTTTCAGTAAAAGGAGTCCAAACCACATAAATTTTTGGGACATGCTAGTAATCGAACCCCTCTCTCATGAGGCGTAGTTTGAGGCAATAACTACTAGGCTAGCAACACAATACACTTTACCATTCCACCAGATAATTGTCAATATGACTTTCTCGTAGATTGTCAGTATAATTTGGTATAATTGTAAGGCTTAGGTTTGGCTTTAAACTCGTTCATTTATGTAATTTTTTTAACAGGAGAAGCTTATATGGATGACACTTAAAGATGCTTTAGAGCATAAC
Source organism: Macrosteles quadrilineatus (assembly GCF_028750875.1). NCBI lineage: Eukaryota > Metazoa > Arthropoda > Insecta > Hemiptera > Cicadellidae > Macrosteles > Macrosteles quadrilineatus. The sequence continues at coordinate 22,049,454 of NW_026542600.1, forward strand.
ATAAACATAAATTTCCGCTTTCCCCTTCAAACTTTGAACTGCTGGTTGAAAAACTAATGCAACCAATATACAAGTTACAATACTTAATTACCGTTTAGTGGTTATTGACTGTGATTTACAACACTTGGTGTGAACTGTATTTTTGTTATTAATTACCACCCTGATTTTATTGAATAGGTTAGCTATCACAGATACATGGACCACACTTTCGAGAAGCAAAATCACTGTTAATGTCACAGTGAGCTAATGTTAGCCTATGTAAGTTTATGTTGAAAACCTTTCAATTATGACATAGGCCTATTCAAATTTGAATTGGAACAGACACAATAATGAGCAGAATAACCAATTCACTGTTGCAATTAATATTAGTTTATGGTTCAAGGAGTTAAAAAAGAGATTGGTATAGTATTAAGGAAAGGTGACAGAAACGTACTTTTAAAAACATTTTAGGATACAAAAAAATTACAATTTTCCTTCAGACATGCAATAAGTTGTAAAAGGCTAATTAAAATCAAAATTATAAATTGAAAACTTTCTATGGAAGTGTGAATAAGTAGGCCTAGCTGTAAAAATTCATAAGGCCAAGTTGAAAAACATGTTGCTCTACAGTTGACACAGTTAATAATTATTTTCACTAAGCTGGCGTTACAAACTGTGCTACCATGAAAGTAGTTAGGCTATGAGTGAAGTGATTAAAAAATCTACTTATCTTTAGGCATAACAAGAAGATGTGGCTACAGCTTCTTAACTGGGCTACGCTAGCAAGTTTGGTTAGTTAGGTTAGGTTATAACAGTTTCATTTTATAATTTAATATAAACTTAAAATCTAGCCTAATGAAGGTTTAGGCTACTAATGGAATCGATATGTTCAATCAATATTAGCTTAGCCCAGTTAGTTATGAAACTGCACCCGCAGGAAGATATAAATAAGATTGTTAAAAAATATTGTAAGCCGTCAAACCTTAAAAAGCACAAAGGTTAATACTTTTTTGTTTACTAAAATAATCTGGTACTTTCCTGTTAAGTAAAGAGAACATTCATTATTATCGATGATTTATTTTCGATAGCCTATATCGATATTCTTGCTTTCCCTTACGATCAATATTCCTTCTGTTTTAATATCTTGCATCTTCAAACACATTTTGGCCTTTAAATTACAAATTGCGAACTAATCTTGTTTAGGAAAAAATAATAGCCTATGTAGGCTAACTTAAAGTGTAATAGATTAAGAAAATAAAACTGTTCTAAACTAACATAAAATAACCAACCAAACTTGCTGTACCATTTCAAAATCCTTTTTTAACAGAAAAGGCATATATGGGGAATATCAAACGGAATTTTGAAATAGCAAGTTTGATTAGTTAGGCCTAGGTTATAGTAAAATTCAATCTTTCCTGAGGCGTATTACTGGCAGAACCAGTCGACCGCACTAATAGCCTCGTCCCTTGGCCCTATTGTGTGTGCGCTCGGAGCTGGGCATGCGGCGGCCTGTCCCAAATTAGTCATTCCTGCTGGCTCCAGTACAGTTATGAAATTTTTTATTTTAATAAATAAGTTTAAACAAATCACATAGCGTAACGCATCGTGATCGCCTGATTATTTTGATATAAAATTTGAAGAAATTCGACCAATTCCAAGAATATTAACAGATTCAAACATACTAGAAGTACTAAAGCTATATCTTATACATAAACTCATGTGATTTCATACATTAACGTTTTTTATAGTGGTTTTGGGTCATGAAACATATCCCAGGAGTCGATGTCTGTTTTCACCTATAGTTTACCATGTTTCCTGACTATCACGCACCTAGGTCATTGTGACCCATGTGATATTTTTTTATTTCCTTTATGTAATGCTGCAAAATAATTTGTTGTAAATAAAGAATTTCTCTCTCTCTCTCTCTCCTGAGTTAAAATTCCCTGGTTTCCATTAATTGTTTGGCATAAAAATAAACATAAAAATACCGTACGTAAAGTATGGAAAAGAAAAGTTCCCCGAAGTTAAGTTCTAAAATTGTACAGTATTGTTTCGTAAAATTGTTGAATAATATGGTATGTTTTTCTCAACAAACAATGTTTTTGTACAGTTTATTCCTACCATGTCCTAACTTATATATTATATGGAAAAATGCGTATTAAGTTACATGTTTAATCGGTTATTATTCATGGAATTGGTCGAATTTCCTCAAATTTTATATCAAAATAATCAGGCGATCACGATGCGTTACGCTATGTGATTCGTTTGAACTTTTTTCTTAAAATAATAAAAAGTCCATAGGCCCTAACTGTACTGGAGCCAGCAGGAATGACTATTTTGGGACAGGCCGCCGCACGCCCAGCTCCGAGCGCACACACAATAGGGCCAAGGGACGAGGCTATTAGTGTGGTCGACTGGTTCTGCCAGTAATCCGCCTCAGGAAAGGTTGAATTTAACTATAGGTTAGGGCCTAAGTTAGTTAAGAACAGTTTTTATTTAAATATAATTTTGTTTAAATTGTTTCTTGATAAGTTACTGAACATAATTATTTATCGGATCAAAAAAAATTTATAGCCTAAGTTATATCGAAAAGAAATCATTGTTAATAAAATAATGAATGTTCCCTTTAACAGGAAAGTAACCAAAATTCCTTTATGCCTATCTAGGCTTTAAGTAAATATGTGAAACTGAACTAGGCCTATCTCTTCAATTAACTTTGGTCGCATGTAATTTGGCGATCAGTGATTAGGATGTGTTTTAGAGGTTATGTCAACACTCAACAGTTAAGCAAAATAATATACAACATGCATTTCAATTTCCTTGTGGATGATAGTAAACAATTGTGGTATGAGCTAACTGAACTATAATAAAGTATATAAAACGTAGGGCTACACAGTAAATAAAATAATGGAATACCCTTACCAAAAACAATGACTAGGGCTTCAGTTAGACACTCATCTAAAAACACACTTTTCTTTTTAAGTCTCTACAGTTCACAAAACTCGCGAACCGGCACAACAATAGCAATAATGTTTTCTATGGTTGAAAACAAAAACCAGCATTGTTTTAAAAACCCATACTGATCCAGTTAACAGTTTACAGAGGTCTAACTTGCCAAACTAATTTCAATTCTACTAAGTGCATTCCAAACAGGACCAGCCTTGAGCTTTCGTTTGCCCATGTCGTCGTCGTGACCTTTGGCAGAAGTCCCAAGGTCAGGAAGTCTGCTAAACAGCTGTTATAAAGGTTCTTTTTCTTTATTCTTTGGTTTTAAGGCACACTTGATTAAGCGTCATGCAGCTTTGTACCAGTAGTTTATGTTTGTACAGTATATAAAATATCTGTATATAAAATATCACTGTTGTGAATTTGTCTGAATCATGCATTGACATGTTTTATACCTTACAAAGGTTAGTTTATTTTAAATTTAGTTTTTATAAAAATGCATCAGTCGATCCGTCGGGAACCCATGGGTTGAGGAAAGGAGTTTTCTGCTAAATCACTAAGGATGGTCGGGGGTTAGTGCTTGTATTTATTTATTTATCAATCCAACGGCAATACACCAATTTACATTTCGATGGATGGCTAATAACATTAAGGATATAATATTGAAGTATAACATAAAAATAACAAGTGCTAAAGTATAACAATAAATAACAATAGATCAATTAGTTTTTACAACAACCAACAAACAATGTAGTTGTAACTTATAGTTTGTTATTCATAGTTTGTTATTTATAGTTTGTTATTTATAGTTGTTATTTATCTTTTTATGTCTTGTTATTGAAGTCTTGTTTTCCAGTTTTTTTCACTACTTTTGTACTGACCTGTGATTTTTTTCTGCTTCTTCTGCATGCAAGACATTGTATTATTCATGTAAAAATGGTGCAACCGTTAACAAATAAATAAATAAATAAATGTCAATTAGTTTTTTTATTGTTAATGTCAGATGTGCTGTTTGTTTTTTATTGTCTAATGTTAAATGTATGTTTTTATTGTTGAATCTCCTGTTACCGCCCATAGCAATTTTAACAATTTTTTTGTACTATATATTGTTGAGTTTTATTCTGTTATTGTGACTTCTTTTAACTGTTAAAAAAATTTTATGTATTGTTGACATTTGTTTATATACTTATATATTTTTTTCAATCAACTTCTGTGATAGAAATCTAAAGACGATTTAAAGATTGCTTCTTATTAATAATGGTTGTTTTCTTAAGAAAAGCAAATTCATGTTTGCTATAAATTGTACCTGACGATGGTCTATAAATTGTTGTAATGTTTTCGGCAATAAATGTTTCTGATTTCTGATTAGAATAAATACTAAGGCTGCACTTTACTTTAGGTCCTACATTCATTCGAATGAAAATATCGATTATTCGATTGTTTCATTCGATATATCGTTTGGTCAGTTAGGTTAGGTTAACCTTACCTAACTAACCAAACGATATATCGAATTAAACAATCGATTAATCGATATATCGATCGATATTTTCATTCGAATGAGTGTAGGACCTAAAGTAAAGTGCAGCCAATACATGCCAATACTAACGAAAGAAAACTTAATTGACTGCCATACAAATAAATACCCCACCACAGCAAACCTGCAGACTAAGTGAATTTCCATCTACCCGTCTGGACATCTACTAAAATATTCCCTATAATTGTCAGATTAATTTAATATTTGTATAACATGAATTTTAGTGAGTACTTAGGTTTGTTGCTACAGTGAAGATGGTATTGAGATGTGTTTTTTTATTCAAATGTGATAGCTTGGTATAAAATACAGCTGTACCTATTTTGTATATAGGTACTAGCCTGTACATCTATGTATACATAATATTTGTTTAGTATTATGCCACGGCCGCCTTTAACTCCAGGCCACCGCCTTCGATGTGGCAGCGTCGCAAGTGGTGTTGTTACATCTGTTTTGTTTGGAAGCAGCTAATGTCATTTGTGTATTTACGAAAGATTGGTTACTACTCCGCTTAAAATGTACAGATACATATTTTTTAATTCATTGTTTCGGTTTTCAGTTCTGTATGTTTTAGGTTCAACATTTTAGTAAATTTATGTTCATAAATTTAAATTTAAATCAATAAGATGCGAATTAATGAGCTGATGTCACCTGTCTACCATGTTATCTTATATGAAGTTTGTCACTAAACAACACCACTTGCGACGTTGCCAATTCTACCAGGCCACGGCCTGTAGTTAAAGGTGGCCGTGATCATGCTCTGTTCAACGGTGCGATAGCAAGGGCTCCCGACTGCAAAGACTCCCGACTGCAAACCCTACCAAACGGTGACGTCACGGCCGACTACCCCTCTCTCTATCTGAGTGGAGTGGGAGAGAGTCGTTGCGGCAACACCCCCCAGTCCAGCCGCTGGCTTGTCCTCCACACGAAAGCCCCTACAGAACTATGACGTCACGGCCGTCCATCCCTCTCTCCGGGTAAAGTGGGGAAATGTGAGTTTCCGTCCGTGATTTTGATGTTGTTGATTCCCACTAAATTAACGATATAATTGTTTTAAATCAGACGAGGTGTTAGCCCGTCCTACGTACGGGAGTAGTCAGTTAAAACTGTGTATAAATCAGAACAGCTAGCTTACACGTATAAAGACAAATTTTATAGCAGCATACAGTAAAAAGAGTAATTATCAATTGAGAAAGTGTAGGTATAGGCCTAGTCAACGATATCACCTTCCAATTCCATCGCATACCTGCCTCTTCCATAATCAATATCAACACAATACAATTACTCATACTATACACAATTTCCAGTAGGTCTGAATAGAAACTCCCTAAAATAAAACGAAAACATCCAATAAAATTCACAGTACACATAATTATCACGTTGGTGTCCTGACATCATTAAACGAAACGTCCACACATATCCTTTACTGTATCAATTTCACTGCGTAAATTGCTAAATAAATAAGTGTAAACAAAGAAAAGTAAAAACAACAACATATAGTTTGTTTTGGTAAACAGCTGAGTCAAAAATAAAATAATATTCATTTGAACAAAAGAACTGGTCACATGTTGAAGGAATTTAAATCGTAAAACACACTAGTTAAGCTAGTGACGTAATTAATTGTCTATGTTTATTATCCATTCCGTTATCAGTTCTAATATCCTTAATAATTAAACCACCCTCATTGAATCAATGTACACCGTAATTCCCCATATTCATTTATTTAAACTATAAAATATTCAGCGCCTCCAAACGTAACCACAACTAAACACACGCCAAACAACTTTTTAGATTTCATAAAAGGATGGTTAGTCTAATTGCAGTATCCTAGGTCAATGATGACGTTGTGCTCAATCTATGTCATTCGTATCTGTATATCTTTGGATAAAACCCGTCTGGGTTGTGGTGGTGATTTAAAATTGTATTCCTGAGGATTCTTGATCTCCTTCTTTATGACATCAATATTTCCGGGCCTAATCCAAACAAAGTTTAATCATTCAAAAACATTGATTGTAAACAAACCAAGATGAATTAAAACGTGTAAAAAATGGATTCTCCTACCCTTTCCTAAAAAAGTTGAGCAGTATAATAATTTGCATATACTTTTTTTAAGACTCGTGTACAGATCCTCGACTTGTATACATTGATGGTGTTACTTTTCTCGGTGGTCTACTAATCTTACTTATTTCCTAAAAATCAATGACAAATCAGAGTAAATAAAATAACCTCATAGTTCTACAGAGCATTTTTATATTTAACCAGCTGTTGGTTAAAAGAAAATTATATTGCACTAGCAGAGTACCCGTCCTTCGTACGGGGTTGGCATATAAGTATAAAATGCATATTGCAGTTATACTCGATCTTTGCGTTTGCAATGTGAGAAGACACGGTTTGAGAAAATTAGCTTCCTAAAATTTACGGTATGCTATAGAATTACAAAAGTATTACACATCTACCATAGCCATTATGTCCTACCACTTCACCTACACAATGGAGAGGGATAGATTATAAAAAATTCGCAAAATATCACAAATTATTCATGAAATAAAAAAAAACAAACTGTAAACAACTGTAAGCAATCCTACCTTGACAGTTCTCATTGCGTATCACAGTTTTTTTGTTGCTGCTTAGTTCAAAACTAGTAAACATGTTGCTCGAATTCGAGCAATTGCAAAGTATTACAGGAGTTATTTCAAAACAAATAATAGTCTTATTTACAATGTGTTTAAAAGAGTCAACTCAAAGATAACCGGTGTGTCATGGAGATACTCACGATGTATATAAAACAGTAATCAACATTTCCTGTAAATATTATATCATTTCATAACCTGGTATTGCTTTTTAATGTTTTCTACAAACATTTCCTGACTTATAGCCATATAAGGTTGTATGGACAACAACCATAAGAGATTCCACCACCTTAAACCTTAAGTTTGTATTACATGGGTTTATCTTCGTCAATGACAAACCTAAAACATTCCGGCCGGTTTCTCCTCCTCAAAATGCCTCGCTGTACTGGCAACGCAGGTCATTGATAGAGGGCCAATTGAGAACGAAAAGTCGTTTTGGGGTAGTGTTAGGGCGCATTTGTAACCTAATAGTTGAGATTGCCCAGGGTCAGGTGCTGACTGTGATGAGTTAAGCCTATTACGCGCCACTGTTCTGTAGCTGCGGTCGTTATCACGATTACGCCTCCTGTCTATGGTTCGTTGTCGACGCGTCGGAGGCATTTAAAAGAAAAAACAAAACAACAAATAATAAATTTAAGGTACAATCATGCTAACACGATCCGTCATAGCTACACAAAACAACGATAAATACACAAAGTTAAGATACAACCATACTAACACGATCTGTCTTGGGGGTTATGTTTACACAAACAGTAAATAAATGTACTCAATGCGTTTCATTGAATAGAAAAATAAATAACAGCAATTAAACTATTTTTTTTTTTTTTTTTTTTTTAGGGAGAGGAGGGAAAATGCTTTTACGCACACAGGTAGCCAGCCTGTAGTGTGAGACTCCTGAAAATTATCAGACTACTCACTAAAAAACCCCCTCTACTCTGTTGGACACAGACCTGGAATTGTTTGTCACATTACTTCAAGTCTGGCCAACATGTGACCTAAGCCCTCAGGGCTCGCACCATTTCTGGCATTTAGATTCTTATGACCTACACCGCATCCCGGTCAAGGTCGATCTTCTTGGCGCGGAGAATACCCTGGATATAATGTGACACACAGGTCCAATTGTCCTCACCCTCCGTCATAATCGGTATGACCGTGTCCACCGACAGCAGTCCTATTAATTGTTGAGCCTCCAGGCGGGGCCTTTCCCAGCGCTGGCAGTGGAAAAATGTATGTTCCACGTCATCGAGAATGCCTGGGCAGTATATGCAGTCGGGTGACACGGCTTTGCCCATCCTGAACAGGTACGACCGGAAAAAGCCGTGTCCCGTCAGAAATTGGGTGAGGTAGAAGTCCACCTCTCCGTACCGCCGATTAACCCAAGGTTGGACTTGCTGTATCAGTCGCCTGGTCCAGAGTCCCCGTGTCTCCTGTTCCCAACCCTTCTGCCACAGCTGGTAGGTGCGGGTGCGTTCCTCTGTTCGTGCCTCGTCCTCCCCACGGCGCCGGTAAATTGCCTTTCTCTCCGCCGCCAAAAGTTTGACGGGGATGACACCAGCAATCACCAGGACGGCGGGCTCGGACACTGTTCGGTAGGCAGATGCTACCCTCAGTGCTGCCTGACGCTGCACTCGGGCGAGCCGCATCCTGTATGCCTCCTTATTTAGTGCGTCTGCCCACACCTCCGCACCGTACAAGAGTACGGACTGGACCGAAGACATTAACAGCCTTCTACGACTGGACCGAGGCCCTCCGACATTGGCCATCAACCGGCTAAGAGAAGAAACCACCCTAGCGGCCTTGTCCACTGTACGGAAGATCTGATCCCGCCAGCTAAGCTTGCTGTCTACCATGACCCCAAGATACTTGGCAGAACGAACAGTTTGAACCTCGACGGCTCCCACCCTCAACGGCACGATGGTGTCAATCCGTTTTTTTGTCAAAATCACGATCTCGGTTTTGCTCAGAGCAAGCGAGAGACCGTGGTCTGCCATCCATGCGTTTATGGTACGCATAACTCGGTTTAGCTTTAGCTGAGCCAGCTCAACGCTACGTGCAGCTATCAAAGCTGCAACGTCGTCTGCGTACCCAACCAAGACCGTTTCCTCAGGCATTTCAGACCTCAGAAGGCTGTCATAAGCGACGTTCCAGAGGTCTGGGCCGAGTATGGAACCTTGGGCAGCACCAGAAGTGACACTCATCGTCCGCGGGCCCTCCGCAGTGTCATACGTTAGGAGGCGAAACCGGAGATAATCCTCTATGATGCGCATGAGGTATGCCGGCACGTGGAAGGTGTTCTCCAGAGCATCCAGCATATCGCACCACCTCGCCGAATTAAATGCATTTCGCACATCGAGCGTTACGAGCAGCACAACCCTGCGAGAGTAGTGGGTAAAATCCTCAGCTCTAATCACGGCTTGCTTCACCTCCTCAATCGCATCAATCGTTGATCGCCCCATCCTGAATCCATACTGACGAGGGGAGAGGTCCCCCGCAGCGACAACGGCTGAATTTAGCCGGGAACGGATCAATTTCTCGAGGACTTTGCCAGCCGTATCCAACATACACAGAGGTCTGTAAGAGGATGGCAGATCTGGGTCTCCCTTGCCCTTCCCAACAAGCACAACCCTAGCTGTCTTCCAGCACAAGGGGAATACCCCTTCAACCAGGCAGGCGTTGTACATGCTCAAAAGGATCAAGGGGTTGGTAGTCAAAACCCTCTTGAGGACTTCACCGGGCACCCCATCGGGACCAGGAGCCTTGTTGTTCTTCAGGGATATGACGGCCGCCACCAGCTCTTCAGGGCTGAAAAGTGGGACGTCGTCCACCCTTCCATAATCCCGCAGTGGGCGCAACGCGTGAGCCGGGAAAAGGGACTCGACTATCCTCTCCATAGTGACCCTGTCCATGACGGAAGGTGGTGAGCGGGTTCCAAGTTTCTTGGTTACAAGTTTGTAACCCAGGCCCCACGGGTTGGAATCAACATAGTCCCTTAATTTATCCCAGCAACTGCGTTTACTCCGATTGATGGCTCGACGAAGATACCTCCTAGCCACCCTATAAGCATCCGACTTACGCCGTCTGTCTAGGGGTTCTCTAGCCCTGGTAGCAAGTCTTCTGGCCCTCAATGCCGCTCGACGCAATTCCGCAATCTCGGCAGTCCACCAGTACACAGGACGCTTATTGCACCGGTATCTCCTGCGAGGCATAGACTCATCGCAGGCCGAGACAATCAGTTTCATCGTGGATGCAACTAACGCCTCTGCGTGAGGCACGCCAGTTGCAGGATGAACCATCGGCGTTCTTCGTAGGATGGCTCCGTTGAATTTTTCCACGTCCAGTTTTTTAATGTTCCATCGAACGGGCACTTGACGAAACGCTGCCACTTGTCTCTGATGACCATCCAGGACGTCAAAAATTATGTACTGGTGGTCACTGGCCGTGTAATCCTCCAGGACTCTCCAGGCTCTGATCCTTGGCAAAAGAGACTCAGATGCAAGGGTAATGTCTGGGATCGTTCCCCGCATCCCAGGGCGCCGGAAAGTTGGCGTGTTGCCCTCGTTGACGACAACGAGTCCGGCTCTGGCAGCAAAGTCCAGAATGTACTTGCCCCGGGAATTTGTGAGGGTCATTCCCCACTCGACAGCCCTAGCATTAAAATCCCCACCCACGACGACGTGTCCTGTGGTATTGCGCACGCTCTCTTCTAGGCGGTCTATCTTCTCACGAAAGTCACTGATGGCCTCGTTGGGAGTAAGGTAGACACTGAAGTAAGTGACATCCCTGCACCGAACCCAAACAAAACCTCGGCCATTTGCGTGACCCCGCACTTGTACTTTAGCTGCATTACGAGCCCAGAATGCAGCAGTACCAAGACTATCAGGGAACCATAAAGATGGGTCCCTATCTCGATACTGGTACTGTTCGCTGATTAAGAGAGCGTCGACATCGTGTTCGAGGGAAAACTGACAAAGAAGTGCGTCAGCCGTCCTGGATCGCTCCAGATTGCACTGAAGGATTCTTATCTTCGTGGGAGAGATTTCGCTTGCTGTAGAGCAGTTTTAAATACACTACACTGCCCAGACCCAGCTATATGCTTTACATGTTTGTCAGCGAGCCCATTTTCTTTGCAAAGGAAACAAGACTCGACTTTGCAGTCCTTACGGATGTGACCAACCTCCCCGCACCGAAGGCAGTTCTTGCTTCGGTCGGGTCCCTTGCAGTTTCGGGAGGAATGGCCGAAACAGAGGCATTTAAAACACCTCTTCACTTCCACTCTCCGTCTGAGCCTGCAGTTGACCCAGCCGACTCTCAGATGCTGGAGTGCCAGCACCCTAGTGGCAGGCGCGTCTGCCATTTCGGCGATTGCCATCCGCTGCTGACTCCTATTGGGTTTTGTGAGCCAAACCCTTAGGATGGCCGTTTGCCCGGCAAGCTCGGGTACAGCTTTCTTCAGGGCCTCAACAACGTCACTCTCCGTCGACACACAATCAATGTCTCGAACCTCAATTGATGTCTTGGGCTCAAGAGCACGGACGGTGCCCTGGCCTTCAACAGCTGCCTTCAGTTCGGCAGTAAAAGCAGCCTTGTCTTTCGACTTACCCAGTTCAAGGAGAACGTCCCCTTCCCGGGTTTGTCTAATCGACCGTACAACCGTATCGGTCTGCTCCGGTTTAGCTTTGGCCTTTATTACGCCCAAGACCTCGGCAAAAGATCTCCCCCCTGAGGGTTTGACAAGGATTGCCTCCGTCCTGGGCTTTTTGGGCCTCGACCTTTTCGGAGCAGGGACCGAGCCGGGCCCAGTTTGGGCCACGCCAGTTGGCTGTGCCTTCACTGCCTCATTCTTCATGGAGGCGACCTCCGCCCGCCTCAATTGCCTCTTCTCCTTTTTGGAAAGGCGTTTTTCCCACACAGCCTCAGGTGTCTCCACCACTGACCCCTTTCGGGAACTTCCCTGAAGGGGGGTCGTGGGTTGCTGTGCCTGTCGGCGCCTCGCTGGAGCTGCAGCTACGTCCGAAAAGGATCTGGACACAGCAGACGAGAGGTCCGTCTGAGTCGCCTTGGCCTTAACCGTGGTCTTTTTGGTCTGGACGCCTTCTTCTCTTTTTGGAGGACTCTCCGATGTGGAAGGCCTCCGACGTTTCTTAGAAGGCAGCGCTCTTTCATCGGGCAGGGACACCACCTTTTCGGCAATCTTTTCCATGGTCGCCTTGCTTACCAGACGGCAGGCAAAGACAAAGCCAAGGTCATCCTCTAGTTTGGCCATTCCATTTTTGACCACTTGATTTACGGCTCTCTGGGTCCGGAAGGTGTCCAGCATAGCCTTAATGGTCTTTTCCATGTCACGGAGCCGGGTTTCAATGTTACTATCTGCGTCAAGATATTCCTGACGCAGAAGCACAATCTCAGAGCTTTCCGACCGCGACGTCGCTGTGAGGGTTTCCTTCGGCATCCCTACAGCATCTACATCGCCAACATTTTCTGTACCGTTCCCAGCTCCACTTCCCGAAGGAGATCCTAACGGGGGAATCGTAGAGCACTTGAAAGGTGCAGGTGGCGGGGATGTCCTCACGTTTTTCGGTGGTGGCGACCTCTTAAGTTTGGAGCTTCGGACAAAAGGGCTCTGCTCCACTTCAAACGGATTCACTTGCTCATTTGAGCTCCTCTTCAATGATGTGTTTGGGGTATTTTTATCAAAACTCATCGTGTTTTCTCCAGCGCATCGTGCGGCAAGGAGCGGCCCGGAATCAGTCAGGAACGGGTATACCCTCGGGGACAAAAACCCCTACCCCGGTTCCCCGGGGCCCGACCTCCGTTTGCCCAGCACCGGATACCTGACGTGCCGGGGGTCGCCCGTCGCAATGCAGAGCCCGACCTCTGCATCCATGCCGCACTCCCTGACCAAGGACCGAAGTGGCTGGTTTCTCACGACCCACTGAGAATACCCATCGGCAGTGCAGAGCACACATCAACCCCTGCAACACAACAGGGGCACTCCCAGGGACTCCCAGTGAGTTCGTCGGTCACCCTTTTAGTCGCCTTTTACGACAAGCCCGAGAAGGCTGCGGTCCTATTCTAACCCGGTACCGCACGGGGGAATTAAACTATACAGCTGATCAAAATGTAAACAATTATGTTTTCCATAAGGATAACATGGGGACTTTCAAAGCCACTGGGGCAGAGCCCAAGGGACTTTTTCAAAAATGTAAGGCCAGTTTGCAAATCTACGCGACACGCTCTTTCCAATGAGACGTCAATGGATAAAATTGGTGTAGAAATGGCGGAGGAGTTCAACTGACAAAGTTTCATGTAGCGTATTAATTATATAGATAGCTATGTTTATAAAAAATGAAAAAAAATAATAGTGCTGTACCCTGTTGGTAAATTTTATAACTTTTCAATGCTTTCGCATCTCATAGAACCAACTCTTTTAGTTGAAACAGCTGGCTAAGTTTCTTTAATTTCCTTTAAATATGAATACTCATAAGGTTAACATGGGAAACTGCAGAGCCACTGGGGCGGAGCCCGAAAGGATTTTTGAAATAAGAATATGCCTATATGTTAATCGGGAATGTGAGCTATCATCATGCCAAATTCCAACCCAATCCGACCAGTATTTTTCGCGTTTACTTGTCACAAACATACATCCATATTATCTATATTATCTATACATCCATACATCCATACATCCAAACTTTCTCATTTATAATATTAGTAGGACTAAAACAAACCGAAGATTACAAAGATTTATTTAAAAAATCCTTTGAACATCCTAGTATTTTACCTATGTATATTTAAATAATCTGTCATCCTCTTATCGAAGGACTGAACGTATCAATGGTTAGCATTACACATAGTATAAATAAGTCAACCCTTAGTATGTCTTTTAATTTTATCCAAATGCTGAATTTGTGTTGCAAACGCTGAATGTTTACAGCTGTTATGTTAAACAAATTATATTACACCAAAAGCTAGTTTAGAATCTTAGCGTCGGCTGCTAGACTTTAAAAAAATTATAACTTGATTTCTAAAAAACTGGGACCCTAAACTAAATTTATGGCTTCGACATTCCCTAGTTCTCAAAATTATCTTTCTTACGACACAAAAATCATGAAAATCCGTCGAGTGGTTGATTCAGAATCGTGAAATAAAAAAACACTGTTTCGTTTTATTATTATAGATTTGTTAAGCATGCCATAGACCTATATTTTTTCCTCTGATGATTAAAATAAATTTGTTAAAATTTATTTAACAATGGCCTAAATTGTTTAAATGTTACGATTGTTTAAAACGTTTAAGCTACTGAAGTGAATAGTAGCCTACAGAAAGAAAAATCAGTTGCAGGCATACCGCTTCGTTTAGAAAATTCTCTTTCTTTTATTCTGGTAGGCGTGAAAACTCCGTAGGCCTAGGCGATCTAGGGCATAAGGCATAAGTTACATTTAGTTAGTTTTACCAAAGATAATAGAATCTACATTTCCTACCATAATCTACAAGGTATTATAATCAATAAACTCACCACTTAAGCAAACCATTTATATTTTATTATTTTATTACTAAATATTTTATTACTAAATATTTTACTAGTACCGGTATGCTACAAATAAGCTGTGTGACGTTGTAGGCTACATCCAGTGTGCTGTTGGAGCTCCGGCCTGTTTACATTAAAACAACAAGCATGTTTATTCATAGTGTCTTATTCAAAAGCCTAAACAGCAACTCAATCTTTTTATTAGTTTACACGTGTTTGTCATACTAACTGACAAACTTCAACACGTTCCCAATAATCAGTTTTTTTTTTATTTACTAGGAGGAGTAAACTTTACTTCATATCAGTTAAGGTCAATTAAACGTTTTGCTATACAGCTATGTCATAATACTTTATCTATTTATTTTATATAAATTATATGTTGCTATCATATATTGCTCCCAGTTCATCGATATTATGCAATGAACAACAAAAAGATTTCGGGCGACTAGTTTAATAATTCTAATAAGTTATTCTAATCTTTCAACGCGGAAATATATGTGTAAGGCTTGGTATGCGTAAAAACCAATTCAAAATATATTGCTAATTTAGTGGTAATTACGTGTGGAGGATAAGCCGTTGTCTGGACCGGGGGCGTTGCCACAGGGAATTGCGTGTGGAGGTTAAGCCGTCGGCTGGACCTAGGGGGGTTGCTACAGAGAATTACGTTTGAGGGTAAGCCATCGGCTGGACTGGGGGGGTGTTGCCGCAGCGACTCTCTCCCACTCCACTCAGATAGAGAGAGGGGTAGTCGGCCGTGACGTCACAGTTCGGTAGGGTTTGCAGTCGGGAGTCTTTGCAGTCGGGAGCCCTTGACGCGTTCCCTGTTCAACGAACAACAATTTTGTTTCAAGGATGGACGCTCTATACTACGGGTGCCATCGATGCCATGGTCCGCACAGTCTTCAATTAATTGTTTTGAGAGTCGAGAGGCTGCTTGGGCCACTTTTATTGACCTAAGCAAGACCTTTGATTGTGTTGGCCATGGCATCTTCCTCCAAAAGCTGGAGTATTATGGTATCCGTAGTGGGGACCTCAGCCTTTTCAGGACATACCTTGCTGATCGAAGATAGGCAGTTTGCTTAGGCAATACCTGGTCCTCTATCCTATCTTCTAACTGTGGAGTACCTCAGGGCTCAGTATTGGGTACTCTCCTGTTTCTCATTGCCATCAATTTCTGCCTCCACGGTGATGCATATTTGTATGCAGACGATACCACTATTCTCAATAAGGGTGTAGATGTAACGCAGCTTGCAGCTGCAGTGAAAAGTAGCCAAAATTTTACCTCTGAATGGTTTGCAGCAAATAAATTCCTTGTCAACGAGGACCAAACACAGTCTATGCTATTTAGCATATTTACCTCCTCCGTTATATAACCATAGGCTATGTTATAAGGTTATATGGAAACTAAAATAAGCCTGCCATTTTAGGTAGGTAGTCTATAAATTATCGTTCATTGTTTTTGTCGCTCTTCCGTTTCTGACCTCATGCTAAAGCAGAGCACCCTCAAGGGATAAGAGGTGATGGTAGTTCAAACCACTCCATCTTATTAATGTCTTCATTATGAAAAACCAGCTGGATCTTAATAAAGGTTAGGTCCGACACTTAGCCCTATTTGGCATATTTTTTAATGTTGGAATTAGGATCCACTCCCTGCAGTGCCATGTTAAGTCTTCATCACGACCATTATTGTCTTTGTGGCAACTAATAACTAAATAACACACGCACTCTGAATTAATTAAACATGGATTTCATTTAACTTTCGACACATGAAATTACATCACAACTCTGCTCTGAGAGCCGGAACTAAAATAAGCCTGCCATTTTAGGTAGCCTATAAATTATTCTTCATTGTTTTTGTCTCTCTTCCGTTTCTGCCCTCAAGCTAAAGCAGAGTTGTGTGTGATGTAATGTTATGTGTCCAATGTTAAATAAAATCCATGTTTAATTAATTCAGAGTGCGTGTGTTATTTAGTTACCACAAGGACAATAATGACCATTATGTCCATAACATCCTCTCCACCAAAAAAGCTGAATCGTTTTAATAATATTTAAGCTGTCTTCACAACTAACTCATGTAATTTAGGTAAATTTGACATCAATGTCCCATAATGACCCTATAACAATTACCTCTATTTTTAGGTATTAGTATAACTATAATGTAATGATGAAAAAACCCAGTAGTTTATGAATTGTTTTTTTACAAGTTTGAACTTTTTAAGAAATTTTTAAAAACATGTAATGTAAACTGTCTTTATCATATGAAAACAACTTAAACATTATAAAGTGTTCGGATATAAGATTACAACCGCATGTTTACCTACCGGTAAATAAGACAAGTATGAATTAGAGTGTAAGAACAAAAGTTGTTCTACTCTTTTTGAGTCTAGTCTTGTGCGTCGTTCTGAGATTATATAGACTAATTATATATGAAAGTCTCTCGCACGCAGGGAACCGACGTTCCAACAACACAAAACTTCGTTTTTACTACTTTGCTGGGTAGTGGATAGAATTCCTCATTATATTTCCACCAAAGAAGTGGATTATCCTTGCGTCCGATACATCATCTTCTCTGTTTAGCTCCACAATATCGCTTCAGATGTTTTGGATTCTGAAATAAAGCACAATATTGAATTATAGCCTACAGTATAATAATAATAATTATTATTATGATATAATCATACAGTAATCCTAATATAAAAACTGAATGTGCATTATTAAGATAAACTGAAGGTCAAATCATGCTGGTGGGTATGTCAAATGAAAAATCTAGGTACATTAAATAAATACACTAAACTATAACATAACGTACTACTATAACGTAAACTATAACTAAACGTATGTATACATACACAATATAAATAAGTAGGTGAGAAGACAGTGTATGTATGTGTGTTTTATAAAATACCTGAAGGTGTTTTCAAGATATCACACAAAAGTTATCACGATCCTTCCAGACTGAAAATGTCGATGTTTGCTCAGATTGATCATCTTCTTTTGTTTCTTGGTCTCAAGCCTCATTGGCAGTTGATGCATAGTCAGTTCTTGTATACCTTCTCTGCCAAATACCAGCCATCAACTGTGAATAGTTGGCTTTGATGCCATCAGCTGCATTTTGTCTGAAAACACTGCCAATTTGAATCTAGGATCAAGCAAAGTTGACAGTGTCATTGTTTTGCTTGATTCCATTTTAACCAATCAACCCTTCCAGCTAGAGTCAGGTCGAAACTGTTCCCTAAGCATTTTATTGCAAACACTTATTAAGCTGTCGGTCAGGGAAATCATCTGGCTGTCTGCCATAAATCCCCTCTCCTCCCCTACTTTTCGTTACCTCCTCGTCTTCACTATATCCTGTAGTTCCACAATTATTGACAACATGTAAAAGGTGGAATTCCACCTGGTTGCTACCTCGTTGATGATTTTTTTTTTTTGTCTAAGCCCATGGTTTTATGTACTTCAATAAATTTACTAATAGTTTCTCTAACTTCTCTTGAAATGTGAAACAACAGCTTTTACATGTTCAATCAACCCTACAACGAGTTTCAAGCCATTTTATATAAAATTAAATTGACTGTATTGGCGAAACGCCCAGCATGTTTTACTTAAAGGATCGTTGCTGCTCCCACTATGTTAATAGCATTGTCACTGATTAAAATTGCAACCTTATCACTTACATGAAAGTTTGCCATTATTTGGTTTAGTTTATGGCTGCTGCCAACTTCTCACTTGGATATGTTCTCTAATCGTACAGATCTCAGCTCAAAGCCATTATACGAGGCATGTTTTTTAAGTATGTACCGTTTTAAAATCTAACAAAAACCAGGATACTTATTGTAATAATTATATTTTTATTTGAAAGCCAGTATCTTAATCTACTTTTTGACATAGTTTCCATCAATATTAAGTCATTAACCGTATCGTTCCACGGGCTTTTGCATTCCTTTCTCAAAGAATTCAGCCGCCTGACTGGATAACCACTGTGTCATTGCCATTTTGACCTCATTATCGTTGTCTAGGCGCTGACAAACAAGATGTTGACTCTGGCGTAACATAAGACACCCATGTTGCCTGTAGCAATTTGACTTAACAAATCATCTCCTTTATCCTCGTAGCGCTAAAGAAAAGTCAATGCACTGCCTAGACGCTTGGTTTTGTGCACCTCAGTCAACATTTCTGGCACCCAGCGTGAGCACAATTTTCGTTACTCAATTTTTCAGTCACTATATCAAAAAGGATACTTCTCTAAATAAAAGGAAACTCATCAGATAATGATGAGGTCGTAAACCATCTGTTCTCTCTCACTTTTTCATCGACTTTATGCACTAATTCATCGCTTCAATGACGGATGGCCGCCCAGTGTGTTGCTCATGAACGTTGGTGCGGCCGTCTTTAAATGCCCTTACCCACTTGCGTGCCATTCCATCACTCTTAATGTTCACGCTATACACTTCACTAATCTGTCAATGAATTTCAATGGCTTTCCCACCTTTAGCACTTAAAAATAGAATTACAGCGCGCACTTCACAGTCGGCGGCAGTCTCAATTGGCGGCGCCATTTTGAATGCTCGAAACCGGATGTAAACAAGGCCGATTGTTGCAAAATTTCCGGCGCAGGTTTGCCAATATATGCACATACTCAGCTCAAATGTTCAAAATGCCAATCGCAGCGCTGGAACGGAGAAATTTAAAAACTGTACTTAAAAAAACATGCCTCGTAGTTATGAAATAGGCAATAATTGTCCGTGGTGTTAGCTCTGTCAACTGATAACACCATCTAAAGGACAGCATTCAAACATATTTAATTCTCAGTGGGTATCATTGTTTTTTTTTCGGTTTGGGAGTTCATATTTAAATAACTTCTTGATCAGCATTGTACGTGTCATTAAATTTACGGAAAGTAAATAAAAGAAACGTCTTATAACACTTAAAACATATATTTACGCTTATACTGTTACTCACAAGACGGTAAATATACAAAAAAGATGGTAAGTGGTGATCGATTTCGATTGGACACTCCAATCATCATCAGACCCAATAGGCGAATCATGCCTGTTGCCTGTTATGCGCCTGTTATGCGGAGCATTCGCCTATTGGGTCTGATGATGATTGGAGTGTCCAATCGAAATCGATCACCACTTACCATCTTTTTTGTATATTTTCCGTCTTGCGAGTAACAGTATAAGCGTAAATATATGTTTTAAGTGTTATAAGACGTTTCTTTTATTTACTTTCCGTTCATATTTAAAGGATAATTGCAAAGTTTTTAAAACCCCTGTCTTCGACAATAGGCTGGTAGTCATACACAAATAAATCCAGAAGAGCTTTATATAATTTTTCTTTTGAGTCATAGGCCTACTAATCTTTTTAGCCAGCGGAAGCCAAAAAGTTATCGTAGGAGTATAATCATTTAGGCCATTTGGCAATACAACTAAGGTACTAGGTCTTTTTTTCATCCCTATCCATCGTACCTGCATTTCGGTACTAAATAAATAATCGTGATAAATAATATTACGAGCGAACCACAGAATATTATTTTCAACATATTTTACAGATATTTTTTTAAACAGTGTATGAATAACTGAAAGATTGTTCTTAGATTACAACCACGATTTTCCCTGATTAGCTGAGCACATACATACGATTTTATATCTAAATAGTAAGTACCTCTAAATACATTTGAGTTTTAATAATTTTCTCAACTTTGTTTTGTTAATTAAGTGTATGTAGTAGATAGCTGTAATGGTCACACGCATGTATTTTTACGTCATCTTTTTTTGGCCATCTGTATATAATTGCAATGTGAAATGTAAAATGGTGTTAGCCGTATACAAATAAATAAATAAATAAATAAATAAATAAATAAATAAATAAATAAATAAATAAATAAATAAATAAATAAATAAATAAATAAATAAATAAATAAATAAATAAATAAATAAATAAGTACATAAATAAATACATAAATAAATACATAAATAAATAAATAAATAAATAAATAAATACTTAAATATCTTTCAATATTGTACCATTTAAATAGGTTTTCGTTTTATGAAAAATAGGCATTCGTCCGGTTATAAATATCCAGTTATTTTATGTCATGCATTTCTAAATTGGATTACAGTGATGAACTAAGAAAAATCTATTTCGCTGAGAACTTCAATTATCTGGTTTCACACAAACGTAACTTGTTGTGTTTATAAATCAATAAACTTTGATAGTTTATTATAGGCGAGCTTTGAGCCAATAAAATACGTGAATAGTAATCGGTTTGGGCGTTTTGATTCAGCCTTTTTCACGATCAGGCTGTTGTTACCAACGTCTCAAAAATAATTCCCTGCGAATCCCTACCATTAGGCTCCGTTTCGATTTGGTCTCGATCAAGAATAAGCCGGCTTTCACATCATTACGCTCTGTCTCGTGAACCCATTTTTATAGTCATATAGTCCGGGACCAACATCTGGTCGCGGACTATGAATTCCCGAGCTCGTGAACTGTCCCTTGCACCCCCGTATACACTTTGACAACAATGGATAACCAATTAGGCCTGTATGTTACGTAGAAAATTAAAGATGAGACGCGGGCGTTCACTGAAAACACAGTTTTAGAAAAATCTGAGAAGATCAGAATTTTTAAAACCTGAAACACCTGCGAGAGCGGATTAGAGGATGCCATTGCAATTGCACATGTTACTCCAGAAATGCTGAGAAATGTTTGGCGGGAGGTTGAATTCAGATTTGACGCCGGCAGAGCCTGAAACGGTGGCCATATTGAGATTTATTGAATATCGCCAAAAACATTTTGAGTTTTTCTATCTGTACATATGTAAACGTTAAGTGTAGTTACAATTTTGTAAATAAAAAAGTATGCAAGTTGTTTTTGGACCACTCATCTCTATTTATACTCTACTCACATTTTTTAGCAGTCGAGTTGATGTAATTTGACCTGATAGAAGTAAGTACGATTTAATACAGACATTTTGATAAACCACAGCGTCCATGAGTGTAATTTAATTTAAGGGTAAAATCATTTCAATTCCCTCATGATTAACATGCCACCTCTTGTGATTATTATTTTATTATAAGATCCTCACCTGAGAATCGGGTGAAGTTTATCGGCCATTTCTCAAACTATAATTGCAGTTACCCCCAAAAGCCCAAGATTTACTACAGCTACTGTAGTTCACCATGAACCTGTTTTACTATAAAAATAGTGTACAGTTTATTTTAATTGTATTTCCTGCGGCAGTCCTCCTGTAAAATTATTTTGTATAATAATGTTGTGCTTTAACTGTAAGGATGTACGCGATTTTTTTACCAAATAAAAATGATAACATAAGTGTTCAACTCGATGATTAACAACATATGTGCACATAATAATGAACATTAGGTAAGTTAATGAAAAAAAAACAAT
Source organism: Macrosteles quadrilineatus (assembly GCF_028750875.1). NCBI lineage: Eukaryota > Metazoa > Arthropoda > Insecta > Hemiptera > Cicadellidae > Macrosteles > Macrosteles quadrilineatus. Next base: position 22,071,475 of record NW_026542600.1, read on the forward strand.
TATTAACTGTTTTACATGCTTCACTTTTTCAACAATGATTATAATAAAATCTAGATTATTTTATTCTTTTCATAATACAGTACAGGAAACTAAATCATTGTAGTAACAGTGGAAGGATTGTAGTTCCAGTTCCATTGAACTGTTGCAGCGACAACAATAATAAGTCATGTAACTGGGCACTGATCTAGAAATACAACCGGAGTAGCATCATGGATGTAGGTACTCGTATTTGTTACAGGCAAAGTATATAATGTAAATGCAGGCATTCTATACAATGACTGAAGATTTTAGGCAAAGTATGGAATAGAATAATAAAATACACTTTGACTAGGCATTGTGTATGACAGCTAGGCATTTTATAAAATACCCACATGTTTATGTGTGCCAGACAAAGTATAAAATACTTCGTTAAACAATTACCATGTACTGTATTTACCAGGAGTGAATTATTTGGTGTATTAGGTTATGTCGGTTAGTTTTAGTTAATTTTAGATTAGATTGGCTAATGCAAAAAGGAATCAAAAGTCTAACACATTCTGCTTTAGAATAATGAAATATTTAATTTTGTATATTGCTTGATTAGGTTAGTTTAGGTTAGATTAGATTAATTAATGCAAAAAAAGATACGACAATGTAAATAAAAGTCCTACAACAGCATAGTTTATATATATTGCCTGCAGTGCGAACAGGCATTCTATCATATTGACTATATAATAGTCAATGATTCTATCTAGAATAACTAGGGAAAGTAATTGAGCTCTATTTCATACTTCACCTGGTTCATTTTTAGGAAATGTATAGAATACCTAGTCATTCTATAAAATATCTGTTTACATACTTTGCCTCTATATATCAAGGGGTAGCACTGGCATGGCAACTCTGTAGAAAATCGAGACGCTGTAACTTTGTTAGGTGTTGATTATTCTGACCAAGTAGAATAATCAGCTCATTGGCTCGTTGATTGCCCACAATACCCTAGTTTGCCTTGTTAATCAGTAGGCCTAATACTAAGTACTCTTTCTATGGGGTAATCTGTATTTATCCCCCTCCCCCAGTACAAATAGTGACCAACATCTCGCAAGTCTCTCATTCAGTGCTACACCTCTTATTGTATCTTCAGCTCAGTAGTCAGTAGCGTTGATCATGGAGCCGAGGATTGTTGCAACGTAAAACCATAGATTAAAAGAAGTAGACATACTCATTTTGTCTATACTCCTTTTATCTATGGTAAAACGTAAACGAAAACAGAGCGAATAACGAATCTGAATCGAGGAACGGCTCCACTCCACTGTCAGCGTCGCGCTCGCGACGGAACAGACCGACGAAACCGGAAACACACTGAAAACGGAACTAGAGCGGCCTAGCGAGCGCAAAATGAAATGGCATTATGCGGTATTTACTCAGGGGAGGTATAGAAGAGGCTACGATGACAGCTGTGGGCTTCTTATTAGGCCCCCCATACACGTAACGATCGGCCGGCCGGCGAGAGCCGGAAGGCCAAACTGAACAGTTTGGCCTGTGAAAGGAGGGTCCCCATACACGCAACGATTCGCCTGCCGGCCGGACTGCAACTTCTCCGCCTAGTGGCAAGTGTGCAGTCAGTTTGCGTACGGCAAAAAACGTTTTGGTTACTTGCTTAAACTGCATCTTTTAAGTCACTGTTGTGGTATTCCTTTGTTTTAAACTTCCACAGACATGCTTTATGTATTCTTCTATAAAGGCTAGCACAATACAATACAACAATACCAAACACTCGATATGGGGCACAACACAAAGACTGAGCAGAAAATAAAGTTAGGCTATGTCAATGACTAAGCAAGCCTTACCTCAAAATGAACGTACTGTAAATAAAAAATAATGCTACTACTGAACTGTTGGCCTTCCGGCGGCCCGCCGGCGACCCCATACACGTAACGATCGGCCTGAAGGCGGGGGTTGGCCGGACGACGACTGATGGGAATCCCATCAGTCGTCGTCCGGCCAATTTGGTCGTCCGGCGGCCGGAAGACGACCCCATACACGTAACGATCGGCCGGCCAGCCGATCGTTACGTGTATGGGGGACCTTAGCTGAGGGAACGCCATTACCGTACAAAACGATCGGTAGCCATCGGCCTCGGTGGTCTAATGGTTAGCGTGTCGGGCTGATATACTGTAGGTTCCGGGTTCGAATCCTACTGGTAGATTTTTGTCCAAGATTTTTTATTATCAGCAAGTTTGGTTGGTTTGGTAAGGTTATTACAGTTTAATTTTATTATTAAGTCATTATAAAATTTTAATTGAGCAAATTCTAGTTTTATTTAATAAAAAGAATTATTTTTCCGATTACTAAACTTTTGTTATATTATTTCTTTATCAGCAAGTTTGGTTAGTTCGGTTAGGTTATGATAGTTTAATTTTATAATTAAAAAATAATAAAATTGAATTTGAGACATTTATAATTTTATTTTATGAACAGAACTATTTTTGCGATTAGTAAACCTTCATTGCCAAAGTGCCTTCAACTTTCAACTACAGCGCTGTTCACGGAGGAATTTTGAACTAAATGCCTCATTCGTACCTCCCCTAAGTCAGACCCGCATTATGCCCACTGTGGGTATTAGGAGTGAAGTGACTTCAGTTTCAGTAGAGAAAAGTCCGCCTAAAACGCCGGCCGTCAACACGTGCTCAAGTCGGAAATCTAGTCCAGACGTCCAGACAGACGGAGTCTACAGGGCGCCGGTTGGTCTATGGTCACTGGCGCCTCTGCACGTGAGTATAGTGACACTGACAGTTCTCAAAGTGCTTGCCGCGTGCGTAGGCTATCCAAGCGTGATAGGTCGCTGGTGACGACGACTCTTTTAATGAATGGGTGCGCTGCTACACAAAGTTACCCAGTTAAGCTGAAAAATATGAACAAGAAGAGGAAAACTAAAAGGTTGGTACTAGGCTATGTTCAATAATGTTAATCTCTTGTTAGCTCTAGATTTATTGGTGGTAGCCCAGCCATATTAGGGATATTAGGTGGAAACAATTTCCAAAATGGGGAAACTTTACACTAGCTAGGTCTACAATGCAGTTGTCTGAGTGCAATATTGAGCGGAGCAAACATGGGCCTACTCCAATACTTTACTCAGCCAAAGTCAATGCAACGTCTGTTTTACGTACAGTACTGGTAGGCCTAAATGGAATTCCTATCTGCAGTATCTTTGCCCAAGGCGAAGTTCAATAGCGGGCCACCCTTAATACCTCAAATACGGCTGTGCGAGCCCCCAGGCACCTTGTTGCCCTTATGTAGGGCCGCCTCTGCTTGCAGTATCCAAAATCAATGATATATTCGGTTCACATAAATGAAATAGCTTAGTATACCTATTTGCAGTATCCAAAGTCAATGGTAAGTTATATTTGGTTCACTTAAATGGAATAGGCCTACCTATTTGCAGTATCCAAAGTCAATGGTATAGGTCTATATGGTTCACATAATTGGAATGCCCATTTGCAGTATTCAAAGTCAATGTTATATTTAGTTGTCCATTTTGTAGTAAATTATCGATAACTTAATGGTATAATCGATTGTTCTTCCCTTTTGGTCTGTAACTTATTTGTAATGTGCTACCTAAGCTTAGTTAATATGATTTGCTAAGTCCAGGCGCTGAGGGCGTTTGAGCATGTTTAAAAGCGTAACAAAATTTTACTTTTGATTGTTGCTATACCTAGTAGATGAAGAAAATAGACGTGTCTCATTCCTAGGGGTTAATAACATGGGGGAGGGGGTGAAGTTGGGGAGGGCTGTTTTGTACAAAATAGCTTATATCTCAAGAACCAAAACATGACAAACTGTACAGAAAAAATGCCTTCTAAAAAATATTATGTAGTACCTTAGTTTGACGGAAAACGAGAAGGAGTTAGTGAAAATTGAATTTTTTGAATTTACTATCCGGAATATATTATGATTTTTGTTGTTGTTTGGAACCACTGATTTTTAAATAACAACTTTGGAGAGTATTATACAATACATTAGGGAAATAATATTTCTGTAGGCCCCTAGAATAAAACTATTGCAATACATAACTGAACAGCATACAATCCTCAGTTCCGATAAACCTAATAGGCCTACAAGCAAAGATGTAACACGCGTCACGGTCATTGCTCTAGCTAGGCACCCCGTACAAAATTACTTGTATCTCTTGAACCGAAGTCATATGAAGACGTTAGACATGTCAAACTGTGCAGAAAAATGTGTTTTACAAAAATGATTATGAAGTAAGTTAGTTGAACAAAAAAACAAGAAAAAATTAGTCATAAATAGTAAATAAAACTTTGTGTAAATAGCTTGTAAAATATTCTTACCTATAATAGGCCTACAGAAATATATACTCCTTTATAAAGTTCTCTTTTAGAGAATTTCCCCTATAGGGAATAAGCTATTACCGTAGTAGGCCTACTCATGGTAAGACCTGGACCCGGGACCGATTTACTTTTTCATTTTGAGGTCCCTAGAGACCTAAAAAACCATCCATTCAAATTCATATATATAATATGTGTGTCCGTTAGCACGATAACTCGAGCAAAAATCATCCCATTTTGATGAAATTTTATACAAACGTGTAAACCTACGTTTATTCTAACGAGTTTGCGAACCAGCATGATCGGACTATGGGAACAGGGTTTTATGGGGTAAAAATTGGTTTTTCCCATTTTTGACCCTAAAAACTGAAAATTTAGCAATTTATTTCCAAACCATTTTGTAGACCTTAAAAAACTAATAATTTAGTATATTGAAGCTTTACTATGCACCTAATGGTTACGGAGAAAATTCCAAAGATCTGTAATTTTAAAATTCTCGTGTTATTATTATGGAGAATAAAGTAAACTGTTGTAGTTTGCTTGTTTATGAACTTATTTTGATCAAATTTGAAAAATGCATTCATTTCATACTTAAAACTATTAACATTTTACAAAAAAAAAAAACACCTTTTTATCCTCCATGTTGCAGCAAACCTAAGTACTCGTTAAACTAATGTTATTTAAATAGGGAGTAAATGTGATATTTTTAAGGTGACATTTTAGGAAATTCGCTTAGTCTGCAGGTTTGCTGCGGCGGGGTTATTTAACTCTTTTAATTAAAAAACATGTACAATGTTAAATCAAAAGAATAGGCGACTGGGCTTTTGTCATTTCACGAAGTATTGATTCATAAGAGGTTCGCTCACTCTGCTCAATAAAGTATAGTACTAGCACCTAGTAATGTAATCAGTTTTCCAATTTAGCCCTTGCACTTTCCCTCCAGACACTTAAATTTCCTCCTTTTTCCCTCAATTTGAGATAAATATCCCTGCGATTTCCCCTTGACTACTTATTCTCTTAGTCAATGAATAGTCATTTATTCAGTCTTTAAACAATACGATACAGTATTGTAATTGACATAGTAATTAAGTATAATTGTAAAAATATATAAGCTGTCAATACTTATATACCTAATTAGACATGAAAAAATATCAAAATCATAGGCTGCCCTTAACTTAACATTTAACAGGTTTAAAATAGGCACACTTAACAAACTTAAACAATGAATGACAATGAGTCTTTCTTAAAAAAGGCTAATGGTTATCACAAGTGAAATGGACTGATCACAAAATAAAACTACAACAGGAAAACTTAACAAAAACAGGTTTAACAACGAACATAGAGGAGAAAAATATATTATTTCTATCATAAAATCACAGATGTATACAGAGTGGCTGAAAAGTAACTTGCACCCGCCTTAACTTTGAAACCATTTGAGATGTATAAAAAATCGGTTTGCGGCAACCTTCTTCGAAAATAAAAGATGCAATAATTAATTATGGTTAGTTAGTTTTGAAAATTTTGCCTTTAGGGGGTAGTGAGGGTAGGGGGTAGCTCAAAATTTTCAAAAGGCAAGTATATTCGAGTTTTGTATCATTTTACAGATATGGACAAAAATAAACAATTAACATAAAGAAAACCAAAATCGGATCACTAATAACAAAATGGCGCCCTAAAATGTTTCAAATCCTAATTACTATAGGGGTGACTGAAAATTAACTTGCACCCCCTTAACTTTTTAACTATTTGAGATATTTGAATTCGGTTTGTGGCAACCTATTTAGATATGAGGGGCTACAATAATAATGGTTAATTAAGAAAATTTTGCCCTTAGGGGTAAGTGGGGGTGGGGTGTAGCTAAAAATTTCCAATTAGGAAGTATGGTCGAGTTTGGTACGTATCATTTAACAGGTCTTAACAAAACTAAACAATTAACATGGAAAAAATAGAAATTGGACCAATAATAGCAAAATGGCAGTTAAAAATTACTTTGAATAACCATTGTCTTAGTAATTTTTAGCTGCCATTTTGTTATTAGTTGTCCAATTTCTATTTCCTTTATCTTAATTGTTTAGTTTTGTCAAGACCTGTAAAATGATATCAAACTCAACCATACTTCCTGATTGGAAATTTTTAGCTACACCCCACCCCCACTTACCACTAAATGCAAAATTTTCAAAATTAACCATAATTATTGTAGCCCCTCATATCTTGTTGAATTGTTCTTTCTGGGAGTTAAGGAGGATACCGGTATTTGAATATAGATTAATTAATTAACATTACTAATGTTATTATAACTATTGTTATATGATTAATTCATCTTCCCCCCTTAAATTTTTAAAATACTAAACATTTGCTCAAATAAGTTAAAAGAAAAATCGAGCAAAAAAATATTTGCATTATTATTATTATTATTATTATCATATGTTAAGCAGGTGTTCCAACACTGTATTTAGTGTCCCAACTAGGCCTATCACAATTAACGTAATCGGTAACTTATCACAAAATCAGTAACTTATGTATTATGAATTTACCTATTCAAGTAATTCAATATTCATAATTTAATAACTACTACGCAATTATAAACAATTGTATTGAATAAAAAAAAAAATAATTTATTAGAAGAATGAATTAACTACTTACCATGCTTTACCTACGTACAATAAACATAATTTCTTACGTATTTTAATAGGTACTTTTCCTATTACTTCATTTCACTTTCAGCTCTTATTTAAACATGATTGACAAAACATATTTATCCAATATATATCCAAAATATGCAATCAAGTTTAAAAACGGCCAAAAAAGGGATTCAACCCATTAATTAAGATTAAACATCTCATATTTGATCAAATTCATTGTAGGCCTACTCCTCACATGTATTTAATACACAAGTTCCCTCCAAGTAGAAAGCAGTTTAGCCAACTCAAAACATGAAATTATTGTAGTTTTAGGTCCACGGAGTTGAGATGAATTTGAAGGACACCGGTTAATTTGTTATTTAAACTCTTATTGTAAGAACAATCACTGAATAATTTCAGCACTTAACATGCCCATACTATTACTACCAAATGAAAAACATAATGCTTTAGATATTGATTATCTTGATAGATATTAATAGCAAGTATTGTGTCTCATATTTGAAAGTGGACGTCCACGGAATTGAGTTCTTACACATTTAGGCTACCATTTTTTCCCTCAATTTTGTAACACAAATTAAGAGCATTAGTTTTTTGTATGGTTTAAAGTAGTATTCAGAGTATTATGATTCATCATCACACCATAAAAAATTAAAAGTAATTAGTAGTTTTTTACTCTGAGGCAGTAAAAGATGAGTTATTTTGAGAATAACCCTTATAGTATGACATACTAAGTGTTGAGTTTTGAATGAATGAATGAAACAATGCTTTATTTACATGATCTTAGTACAAGTTTTACAAAAACATTTCCATAATATAGCCATAATAGTCCATGATTCACAAAGCAGACTCTCATTTTTCCAACTTGGTCTTATAAGACCGTCAGCCGGGTTGGCAAACACATTGTAAATGCTAGATAAAACAATTACAGTAGGCCTACATTATGTATACATTCAAATTACCTTTCTGATTTACCATTATTTCAGTTAAATTTTTGTATGTTTTTTTTCTTTAATTCTATACATTTATACATATATTTGTAACTGTTGTAAAGTGTTGAGTTTTATTCTCATTTATAACTAAACCATTAGCACTAAACCATTGCTTGGCCTCTAAAATAGTAGTTTTGGCAATATTAGACAAGACATTTGTATGATTGCTTTTACTAAGAAAGGTTGTGTGTTGTGTCGTCTGCAGTCGAAGAAAGGGACACATTGGCTGGTAGGTCATTTATTGATAAGAGGAACAACAAAGGCCCCAAGATAGAACCCTGTGGTACTCCTAGTATTACACATCTTGAACACACACTCGTCAACTAAATAAACTGAGATCTTCCAGGCAAGTAAGATTTAAAAAAAACTTTAAACATGAACTTTTAATGCTATGAAAATGTAGTTTGCCTAATAACATTGAGTGATCTACGAGATCAAGTGCTTTGCTCTACTCTCTCATCAGTAATCTGAGCAAGGTTTCCGTCTTCAAAAGCTTTAATAATTTTAAACAACATCGACTCAATTGCATCCATTTTGGAAAACTCATAACAAGTAATATTAGCAGCAACTATGTAGGCCTACAAGTTGTGGATATTACTCTACAGTACAATCTACAATTAAGTACCCCTAAGCTTAAGCCTAATTCACTAACTAGTAGCAAAGACAAAGAAAGAGTTCCTTTTGTCGATGCTAGTATTGACTATGACTTTATTGCTATGATCTAATCAATGTCAGTAATTTGTTCAAAATGTAATGCAGCTTGTGATATTAACCCACTTCTGCAGACAGAAGAACTCCCGCTGATAATAACATTTATCTTGGTGTTCAGACAACTCAGTTGTTATTTGAACTTAAAAACAAACAAGAATGTGAAGTCAAAAACTCTTAGAAACTGTAATTATGTTTTACGTCGAATCAAATCGTAACAAAGGTTTTACAAATAAAAAAAAAAATTTTTAACAAAATCCATGAAGACTCTTCTTTGTTGGATCCTAAAAGAGCAAAACATCTAGAGACAACTTCACTGGCTACATTAGCAACAAAGCATGAACTCTTCCACATATTCTATCAATTTAACAGAACTTGACAAAGAATGGCGAAGCCGAGTCTTGTGCCAGACAAAAACCTAAAAACAGACTCAATTATAAGGGGTGGTGGAATTGTACCTCAATTCAGGTACAAACCTAGGTACTCGTTAAATCTAATGTTATCTAAATATATACCTATTTAAAAAAATTGAAAATCAATTCAGGCAAATGGAAATTTGCTTGGACGGCAGGTTTGCTGCGGCAGGAGTATTTTGGTAACTAATTGTATTAGCCTAGATTGAACTTTATTGTTGTTGTAGCCAAGAGTTCTTTTAAGTTGTTTGTGTCACCCTATGTGTTTCTCCAAAAATATTTATAGTGTTATGTTTTAAATACAACATGTACCAAAACCAGGGGTTCACTATTACCACGTAAACAAAAAAATCGGTTGGAGATAAGAGGTGAATCAGACAAAAGCGATCCCTTCAATATACTCCCCTCCACTATCCCTACAGGAATAGTGAATTTCACAATTTTAATTGTTTGATTAAAATAATTTTTTAAGTAATTTTCTCTTAGAATGTTCAAAGTCTCCGTCACTTTTTGTTTCACAGATTCTACATATCTCGAATCTGGTCCCCTTCAACACTTCCTTATCTTTTGGGAACATAAAAATTCACACGGAGCTTAGTCTGGTGAGTAGGGTGGGTGTTCCCCAACACAGGGTTCTCATTCTTGACCAAAAATGTCAACCACTGGTGGAGTGTGGGCTGGGGCGTTGTCCTGATGAAGAATACACGACTAGTTCTTTCACAAATCTGGTCACTTTCATCGCACTCACACACTCGCTCACGGTGGGTGGCCAAAACCCCAAGATAGTATTCTTTATTCACGGTTAGACCTTCAGGAAGCCATTTTACATACAGAATTCCATGGATGTAAAAAAAAACAATCATCATGGCCTTGAATTTTGATTTTGACATTCGATTTTTCTTCATTCGTGGTGAATTCGGACTCTTCCAATGCATTGATTGTCACTTAGTTTCTGGGTGTAAAATTTGTCTTACGTAATAACTTTTTCAAACAGTTCAGGATCTTCCCTAATGTTTTTTGAGATGACAGAACAGATTTCCATCTGTGACTCCTTTTTTTCTGGCGCAGCATGAGGATATTTGGCACAATTTAGGAACACACTTGTTTAATAAATGTTTAATGAAATATTTGCCAAACCGATTCTTTGTTGATTCCCACAGTCTCGGTAACTGCATGGATACTCAATCGACAATCTTGATGAATACTCTGCCTATTTTCTTGATGTTCTCATCCGTCTTCGAGGTTGAAAGGACCTCCTAGGCGCAGATCATTCAACATCTTCTCTCCCTTCTTTGAAACCCTTATACTACTAAACGATGTGTGTATCTGATATACATTCTTCCCTAAACTCTTTTTGTAAGAGAGAATAAGTCTCTGTTGTGGATTTGCCCAGCTTCACAAAAAATTTCACTTTAACACTGCTTAATTAAGACGCCCTCCTTTTTTCCGACGAGTAGAATATACACAGTCCAACAGGAACGAAAGCTGAGGCGACTGAGCAAGCTAAGCTCGTCCAACTGGATGTGGAAAGGGGATGTCAGGCAACTGGGCAATATGGCGCTTGACATTGAGGCTCGCAGAATCTATATCACAGAAAACAAGTCCTGTTATTTTCTACCCACGTCTCATATGTATAGCAATTTATGGAGTTAAGGGTTTCAGCAGTTACATATTTTTGTCCTCAATACTCAACCTCACTATTAGGATATATGATTTGCCTAATCTTGTCATGAGTACAAAATAAGGAAATCCTAGTATTTAGTAAAACCAAAATCTCAATGGTTATGTGTGTTGCACTATTATGAGTCAACTATAAAGCACTATAAAGCTTTAAGTCACCCATAATTCACTACGAGATTTAGCTGAGTGGATTTATTAATCAACTAGTAGTGAGAAGGTAGCCGTATCGATTCTGAAAAATCCCCGCTGTCCATCAATGACTCATTTTGCAATGAACTTATAGCCCTCACTTAATTAATCAAACGGCGTCAGCAATAAAAACAAATTAAAAAAAACATGACATTCTTTCTCTAATTAGCTTGCCAACAACCATTATCATGGATAAGCCACTTGCTCCCCCCCCCCTTCAATCCACTAATTTGGGTGATACTATAACTGAAAACATTGGAAGGATGTATAGAAAACTTAAGTTTAATAAAAATCGGTCAATCCTTTTTTAAATCCGAATTTGAACATTATGTTTTAGAGTTAAAGGCCTATAAGATACACAATTTTAAACAAAATCGCTTAAGCCGTTTTTTAAAATCAAATTTACCATTTTATGGAAAATCACAAAAATTTAAACAATAAAAATTACCTGTAGATACAATAGATACCCAACATACCCACAAACCAAATTTGATCAAAATTGGATTACAGAACGGTGTAGTCTGTAGCTCTGTACACATAAACTTACACACACACCCCCACACACACACACATAGACATCACTTTGAAAATCGCTCTTTTGTGTGGGGGGGGGGGGGGGCAAAAGGATGATACTGTATATTCACCCAAAACTGAAACTCGAAAATTTTGACAAAAACATTACTTTCTCCTAATTTGTCTATGCTATGTATTGGGGGGGAGGAGAAAGTAAAGCTATCATCTTGATCTCATTCATTCAAGAATCACCCCTTGCCTGTCTTTGCCTTAAAAAACTCACCCTGGTGCTTAAGATTCGTCATTACATAAATCTAATCTAATCTACAGACTTTTTGGCAACACATTTTCTTATGGGTTACTGTATTGGAAATCGTAGTATTGCCTCTGAAATAAAAAAAGTTAAGTTTATGCACAGATAGATCAACAAAATCACATTTATATTTTAATTCCACAAATCAATTTAAATAACTAAGGAACTATTTCACAGTTTATGATTTACCTATTTGTAGTACCAGTTCCTCGAACTGCAAACGAGGCCAAAGTCAAGTTTCCCAAAGTCAAACTGCAGAACTAGAAGGGAAGACAACTGCAAGATCTACAACTCGCAAGGCAGTAAGACCCCTACACGATGAAGGTAATAATAAATTATTGGCAAAGTGATGAGTAAATTTCATTTTTAAAGTGACAAGCAAACTTGGCCAGGGTATGCAGTATAAACAGCACTAGAGAAAGCCAGGGTTTTCATTAAGGGACAAAAATTATTAATCAGGAATGCTCCCAACCATCAGTGTGAAGAAGGGTTAAGTTGATGTGCTGGGAAACAGATAATAAATTGTTGAAGTAAATTGGAGAAAGTTGTGTCATAATTCGTGGTATATTCGACCCTTCATTGAACTTACCAGAACCAGGATAGTCAAAGCTCCAAAAAAATTAGATTTGTGAAAAGGGGCATGTTTGGTTAAAAGTATTCCTTGATCTGTTTATAATCATACATCATTATTATGTAATTATTGTCATTGTTTATATTTTAATTATTTACAAGTTGTACACGAGAAACATTTTTTGGCCCAGGCGGGTCTTGAACCCGGTACCTTCGCCTTATGAGCCTCATACCTTATCTCTGAGCTATCTGTGCTTGATGATTGTGGGGGTTTTCAAGTGGTGAAAGAGTAGCCGACAGCAATGGTTGCAATACTTAAAATGTTTTTGATACTACAGTATATAAGATGATTCTGTTAATCTGTTTAGGCCTCTAGTAGTTGAATTGTTTTTCTGGTAGTTGGATAGGATACTGGTATTTAAATATAGATGATTTAATTACCATTAGATTAGTATACTGTTATAATTGATTGTTATATTATTAATTAATATTTCCCCTTAAACTATTAAACATTTGCTCAAATAAGTTAAAGAATATTATTTTAAAAATATTTGCATTGTTATAATTATTATATGTTAAGCAGGTGTTCACCACTGTATCTAGTATCACAACTATCACAACATCATCTGACTACATATATTTATCATAGATCCAATTTTCTCCAATATTGTCTTGTATTCTGCTGCCATAAAATTTATGTTCTTTAAATAAACCAATTTGTTAAAATATGTTTTAGAATATTTATACTTGAACTCAACGAAGGCCCAATGATTCTTTCCTTTGTAGGTCCAACGAATACAAGTTTCCGTTGGCCAACGTTGGAAAATCGTAAAAATTTTCGCCAACCATTTACTAACCGTGCTGACCATTCCCGAACATTGGGCCAGCGATGTGTGCTACTTGGGAATGGTCATGAATAGTCATAGAAAGTCATGGAAATTAATGACAAATTTTCCATGAACACCCTGAAGAAGTAAGAACCTGTTTTCCGTTGCCCTCAAGTGTTTATGTTTGGTGCCATAGTCCACAAACAGTACCTCATGAGGTAATGTTGAGGTGATGTTTGTGGATAATGGCACCATACAGAAGATGTCTTCCTCTTCACCTATGACACGAGCATGGTGGCTGTGGCAGCTTGGTGGCAGGTTCCTTGGCCAGTGCAATCTCACCAGTTACTGGGGGAAGTTCCAGTTTTTATACATTACATTCTGAGGACTATTTTGAGGGTGACCCAGAGACTTTAACTTGTGTATTGTTATGGCTTCTGGATCATCTTTAGAATTATCTTCAAGCGCTCTTCCAGCTGGCAAAGAAGGTAGTGATGGTTTCCACTTGGACGATTTTGAACTTCATGATTTCTCCAGCATTTGGAAGATTTATCTGGGTACTCTAGGCATTATACATTTCAATTTTTTCTGTAACTATAGATAAAGTAGAAATGTACAATGCTAAGAGTAACTACACCATCTGGAAAATACACCATTTAAGTTAAGTCTTTTCTAAGTTAAGCTACATTTTGTAAACATTGTAAACTCAATAAAAAATTAAAAATAAAAAGAATCACGATGTTTTTAACGAATTCCACAAATGTACCACTATTCAATTTATTACAGTTTTATTAGTTTATGAGTTTTGAGTTTGTATTAGTTCAATACAATCTGTCCCTACTTTATCTTATAATTTAATTTCATGTATTTGTAGAATATTGTTGCAACAGTAGTGTATATTAAAATGTTATAATTTGTATTATTACAACTCAAATTGCAATACAATAATTGTTATAATGTGTTGAGTTGTCTTAAGTTAAGTGTTTTCTAAGATAAGCTAAATTTTGAAAGCATGGTTAACTTATTAAGAAAATAAATAATAAAAATTATATAGGAATGAAAAATAAGTAGAGAGAAAGCTTAGCCAGCTATGGGCACAAAGGAGGCTGGGTTTGCTTTTTTCCTTACTTTATTTTAAAAACCATATTTTTGCAAAATTTATTACTCCATTGTTAAATGTTAATAGGCACATATTTCAGTATTTCTCTGTAAAATAACTTGTCTAAGCAGTATTTTTTAAGTGTGTATGTTATATTACAGTTTTCAAGTAAAGTTTGTGAGTTATGGAAATCAATGGTAATTGTTGGCCGAACGTTTCTGTTGATTGTTTCTGTCGATCGTTGGCCATCGGTATGTTTTGGCACTAAGTTTTTTGGTTGGCCAACCAACCATTTTTCGCGGAAGGGCCAACCATCCTAGTGGGCCTAAACATAGAAAACACAAAATAATAAATATTTAGTTTGAAAAGCATAATTATCAGTTGAGTAAATTGATTAAATAGTTAATAAAAACAAATTTTGAAAAAAACTAGAAACATTTTTTGGCCCAGGCGGGTCTTGAACCCGGTACCTTCGCCTTATGAGCCTCATACCTTATCTCTGAGCTATCTGTGCTTGATGATTGTGGGGGTTTTCAAGTGGTGAAAGAGTAGCTGACAGCAATGGTTGCAATACTTAAAATGTTTTTGATACTACAGTATATAAGATGATTCTGTTAATCTGTTTAGGCCTCTAGTAGTTGAATTGTTTTTCTGGTAGTTGGATAGGATACTGGTATTTAAATATAGATTATTTAATTACCATCAGATTAGTATACTGTTATAATTGATTGTTATATGATTAATTAATCTTTCCCCTTAAACTATTAAACATTTGCTCAAATAAGTTAAAGAATATTATTTTAACAATATTTGCATTGTTATAATTATTATATGTTAAGCAGGTGTTCCCCACTGTATCTAGTATCACAACATCATCTGACTACATATATTTATCATAGATCCAATTTTCTCCAATATTGTCTTGTATTCTGCTGCCAAAAAATTTATGAACTTTAAATAAACCAATTTGTTAAAATATGTTTTAGAATATTTATACTTGAACTCAACGAAGGCCCAACGATTCTTTCCTTTGTAGGTCCAACGAATAGAAGTTTCCGTTGGCCAACGTTAGCAAATCGTTAAAATTTCCGCCAACCATTTACTAACCGTGCTGACCATTCCCGAACATTGGGCCAGCGATGTGTGCTACTTGGGAATGGTCATGAATAGTCATAGAAAGTCATGGAAATTAATGACAAATTTTCCATGAACACCCTGAAGAAGTAAGAACCTGTTTTCCGTTGCCCTCAAGTGTTTATGTTTGGTGCCATAGTCCACAAACAGTACCTCATGAGGTAATGTTGAGGTGATGTTTGTGGATAATGGCACCATACAGAAGATGTCTTCCTCTTCACCTATGACACGAGCATGGTGGCTGTGGCAGCTTGGTGGCAGGTTCCTTGGCCAGTGCAATCTCACCAGTTACTGGGGGAAGTTCCAGTTTTTATACATTACATTCTGAGGACTATTTTGAGGGTGATCCAGAGACTTTAACTTGTTTATTTGTTATGGCTTCTGGATCATCTTTAGAATTATCTTCAAGCGCACTTCCAGCTGGCAAAGAAGATAGTGATGGTTTCCACTTGGACAATTTTTAACTTCATGATTTCTCCAGCTTTTGGCAGATTTATCTGGGTACTCTAGGCATTATACATTTCTATTTTGTCTGTAACTATAGATAAAGTAGAAATGTACAATGCTAAGAGTAACTACACCATCTGGAAAATACACCATTTGAAATTGCAATACAAATATGTTATAATGTGTTGAGTTGTCTTAAGTTAAGTCTTTTCTAAGTTAAGCTACATTTTGTAAACAATGTAAACTCAATAAAAAATTAATAATAAAAAGTATCACGATGTTTTTAATGAATTCCACAAATGTACCACTATTCAATTTATTACAGTTTTATTAGTTTATGAGTTTTGAGTTTGTATTAGTTCAATACAATCTGTCCTTACTTTATCTTATAATTTAATTTCATGTGTTTGTGGAATATTGTTGCAACAGCAGTGTATATTAAAATGTTATAACTTGTATTATTACAACTCCAATTGCAATAAAATAATTGTTATAATGTGTTGAGTTGTCTTAAGTTAAGTGTTTTCTAAGATAAGCTAAATTTTGAAAGCATGGTTAACTTATTAAGAAAATAAATAATAAAAATTATATAGGAATGAAAAAAAAGTAGAGAGAAAGTTTAGACAGCTATGGGCACGAAGGAGGCTGGGTTTGCTTTTTTCCTTACTTTATTTTAAAAACCATGTTTTTGCAAAATTTATTACTCCATTGTTAAATGTTAATAGGAAACATATTTCAGTATTTCTCTGTAAAATAACTTGTCTAAGCAGTATTATTTAAGTGTGTATGTTATATTAAAGTTTTCAAGTAAAGTTCGTGAGTTATGGAAATCAATGGTAATTGTTGGCCGAACGTTTCTGTTGATCGTTTCTGTCGATTATTGGCCATCGGTATGTTTTGGCACTAAGTCTTTCGGTTGGCCAACCAACCATTTTTTGTGGAAGGGCCAACCATCCCAGTGGGCCTAAACATAGAAAACACAAAATAATAAATATTTAGTTTGAAAAGCATAATTATCAGTTGAGTAAATTGATTAAATAGTTAATAAAAACAAATTTCGAAAAAAACAAGAAAAAGTTTTTGGCCCAGGCGGGTCTTGAACCCGGTACCTTCGCCTTATGAGCCTCATACCTTATCTCTGAGCTATCTGTGCTTGATGATTGTGGGGGTTTTCAAGTGGTGAAAGAGTAGCCGACAGCAATGGTTTGCAATACTTAAAATATTTTTGATACTACAGTATATAAGATGATTCTGTTAATCTGTTTAGGCCTCTGGTAGTTGAATTGTTTTTCTGGTAGTTGGATAGGATACTGGTATTTAAATATAGATTATTTAATTACCATCAGATTAGTATACTGTTATAATTGATTGTTATATGATTAATTAATCGTTCCCCTTAAACTAGTGATACTGTTCCTGTAAAACTGCTTGGCTTTACTCTTGACTCTGTCCTAGGCTGGAGTGACCACATAGACTCACTTTGTTCAAAGTTAAGTAGAGTCATTTTCTTGTTGCGTAGACTTAAAAGTGATATGCCTTTTGTTATCCTTAAATATGCTTTCTTTGCTTTTTTCCAATCTCACATTGGGTATGGTGCTAGGCTGTGGGGTCATTCCAGCAGGATCCACAGCGTTCTTCTGTTGCAGAAAATAGCAGTAAGAATTGTATGTAATGCCCAACACCGAGCCCATTGCAAACCATTGTTCAAACTGTGTGGTGCAATGACTATTGTTAATATTTACATTTTTCAGTGCCTAGTAGCAATCAAAGATAATGAAGGTGTATTTCTGACTAACAGCGACATCCATATGTATGATACAAGGAATAGAAATAACTTTCACATGAACAGATCTAGGTTAAGTTTGGTCTTGAATTGTTATCCTGTTTCAGGTATGAAATTTTTCAATCGCCTCCCAACATCTGTAAAAAACCTGTCTAAAACTAAGTTTGTAAAAACCATCAAATCATGGCTTTTGTTAAACCCACTAGATAGCTTGGATGAGTTTTATGAAGTAGATCTCTCTAGCATGATTAAAGAAACAAGTAATGTATAGCTTGGTAAGATGCATGGTTTGCTGCTTTGCAGATGCTGTTTGCTTTGAACTCTTGATTTTATTTTGTTTGCTTGCATGTTGCTTTTTTATTATTTGATGTTTGATTTGTGCATGTTGAATTGTAATGCTTGATATGACTTAGCCTATTGTACAGTTTGTATTTAATGGCCAAATAAAATGATTTATGATTTATGATTTTATGATTTTAGAAATGATGAGAAAAAGGAACAACAACCAACCATTAGAAAACCAGTGTCAACAAGTAAGTGTCTTTACTTGACCTTCTTTAGGAATGTAGATAAATAGTACCTTAATATATATTTGCATTCAAAACAAATGTAGAAATAGTGTTTTGGTAACTTGTTCATAGCGATTTCTGAACTTAAAAAAGGTAACTGAGACTATCAGGGGTGCCCATTCCCCACAAGAGGCTCACTTGGCAGAATCCCCAAAATTCGTTGTCTAACCCATGCCGGGAGATCTGGGGGCTAACCTATAATTATAATGTGGTGGGGGTGCCGCAACACTTTTTTAAATTATGCTGCAAGTTTATGGGAATATAAGCTTTTGAATAAAAACTTTAACCTAATTTAAATGTACAATTTTGCTTTAAAACTCTAGCACCAAACTGTTTGTTAATTAGTTTAATTCTACTTTAAGGGGGCATCATGCGCAAAAAATGATTTTTAATAATTTTTTTTGTTTCAAATGTTATTTCCTGAACAAAATGACACCTTAATGGTTATAAAAAATTCCTAACCTTGGATTTTCATAAAATAGCTGGACAGTTTGCTTCCAGTAACCCAATTTATATTTTAATGGCACCATAGGTAATCATCCTAAACATCTCATATTGTTTACATTTGATGCTGCACCAATAATTATATTAATAGAAATGTAAAAGACAAGTCAACAGGAGCAGTTGAATGAAGTAAATAACTTAAACTTATGATCAACCAAAAGTCCTTTATTAACATTGTATTTTGTTCAATGTATGAATAATTTATTGGTAGAATGATCTTTTTGCATTTTCAGTAGAATAACTTGCGTTAGTTATTAAACTAGAAACAAGTAAAATAAAGTAAAAGGGTAGGCCTAAAGTAGTCAAGTAAGTTAAGGGGTACAGATCTTACCCACAAAGAGAAAAATGAACAGTATCAGCAATCTTACTCATACTTTCCCCCCGTTAGCTTTTCAACAACCCTTAGTTTGGCACATGGATTGGATAAGCACGGAGAAAAAACTTTGATAATAACTTGAGAAGAAAAATGCAAACTTTTAAACTAATTAACTAATTAAGAGTCTTCAATAGCAAAGTGGCAACTCAAACGCGACCCTGCGACCCAATTCTGGTGGCGCTCTGTAGAACTACCTGAAAGTTTTTGCCGGTATTACGCGTGCCGCATCACACAAGTAGTTCTCCCGCGCCCCTATTCAAACGCTTGTAGGCGAAGAAAAAGAAAGCGAGTTGACGACCGAGGCTAGGTCGACCCGATCGACTTGGACAGCTGTTTTACTGTCTCTCTTTCTTTGCATGCGTAGGGGTGGCGAGGGTTGTAAAATTGCTGAAAGTGAAAGGGACGTCGCTGGCGCTACATTCCTAGTGTTTGGCCCCTTGTTGCTAACACTGGGTCGGCTACTCGAGATCATACAACAGTGTGTGTTTCGTACAAAATTGGGCCCACAGTCACATTAAACTATTATTTTGAGAGAACAGCTGGGCGTAAAAACTTGATAGAGGTGTCCAAAGAAAGGTCTTGGTCAGTAGATGAGTTATCAAAAGAAAAACTAAGTAAAATTGCTACGGGCTCTGCCCCAGAAGCCTTTTAAGTAGGCCAATGCTCAACACAGATTTGTTTACGTTTTGGCCATGTGGATAATACTTTTTAATGAAACGGTTGTTAATTTTAAAATTGTATTTTAAACAACACACATTTATTGGGAGTTACTAAATTGCCCAAAAGAAGTATTTGCAATTTTATTTTCTGATTTTAAAATTAATTTTCTTTTGTATCATGTCATGTTTTGCAATATAACGTGTTCCATTACGAAATCAGTGGAAAATCCTTTTATCACAGTAACTACAATTATTTCTCATTGAACTATCTTATATCTATTTTACGGGTTTGTTTCTACCTTTTTCACCACTTTTGCCTATATTTTATCATATTATTCTAGACAGATCATCATAGGTTCATGAGATTATTGTCATACATGTTTTCAATCATTGGAAAAATCTTTGATTGTGTAATACAATACAAAATAATACAAGTGCAGAAGGGCACGGTGCACATTTGAGCCGTCTCCATATTTTATTAAATTAATAGTAGTTTACAGCAACTGGATAAACATTTTACAATATTTATGTAGAGATATGTGCATGACTTAGAAAGTCATTAAGCTGTAAAACTGCAATATACTGCAGACTTTTCAGAGAGGTTGTATTCATTCAGCTTAGTGAAAACATAATATAGATATGTGTACAAATAAGAACTTGAACTCTTTGAGAGCCATTGAGTGTTATTAGACAAGGGTTGTGCATGTTTACTATTAGCGCTACTCAGCAACAAAAACCATTTAATTTATCTCAAAAATGTATATTCTTAAAGTACACTGAGCAGCAGCCTAAAAAAATCCATGTAACTTACCCATATAGTTCCACAATGCTCAAACTCGCATTGTGACATTATGATTCGGCTTATATTTCTCCAACAGATAATTCACCTGCAGATAAGAATTTGATTGTACTCTTACCGTGTCTAATAACATCCAAACACTGAAACCTTGCCTAAAAATAGCACCTATCTTGACAAATTATTTGCAGTGGCCTATATTACGGACCGTGGCTCACTGGGTTGGTAACATTATTGAAAATAACACAACATTTTGGCTGTAAAAATGGCCCAATTAGTAAATACTATTTAAGCAGCTACTGTCATGACAGAAAGGTCATATTCCTTTTAAACTAAATCACACCATCCTTTATAAGATACGTTGATTAACAATGCATGTAAACGTCAATAAATTACGTAACAGCCAATTTATTTTTTTGCTTTTTGGAAATGCCAAATTGCTATGTCATTTCCATTATTTCTTGCCAATGAAGCCGCACACCCATATAAATGAGGAGGCCCCTAACAGTTCAAGAATAAAAGCCAACTTCACTTCAAGTATATTCCACTACACCTAACATTCCGTAGAGAGATTATATTGACAACTTTATGTAATTGATAAGGCTGAGACAATTAACTGACATCCCTTATGTCAAGGAATTCCAGCTTTAACAGTAACCCCACAACCAATTTCTCAAAACTGTGCTAGAGGGTTATCCATTGGCACAGATGGATATGCGACGAGACGAAGGAAAAATCAAACTTAGCCTACGCTGTAACTGATATACCTTTGAAGTTAAAACATGTCATCCCAACAAACAGATAATTTTTTCAAATAAAATCATAGATTAATCTGCATTAGGCTACACTGATGAAATACGGAAGTGTTTAACTACAAAACATCCACAATACGATTTTAACACTATTTAAAGTTCTTTCCAGATAACATACTAATAAAAACTCCGATGACGTACAATATGGGAAATATTTTATTCATTGAATGATCTTATGATGATTGATATTTGGTAACTAACGCAATTAATATCATTATTGTTTTTACACTTATTACTCTTTAAACAATGCTAAATGCTCAAAATATGTATAATTTCACTAAATTTATCGCAGTTAGATGAATTAGCCTTGAAAGTAACCGTCAATTTCGACGGGTTTCACCTATAGTGCGTTCAGACAGCCGTGGCACCTGAGGGATTAGGAAGCCCCAAGGGTTTCCATGGGGTGTCCTAATCCGTCAGGTGCCACGGCTGTCTGAACGGAGTATAGTTGCAACAAATACAGAGTAAACACGACATAACAATGGAACAGTGTTCGAACATTTATGAACTGGATTACAAATATGATATAATTTTATGCTGTGTATACAATTTAAGTTTGTATTGGTTTCTCTATGAAAATAATTTGAACAACACATAAAACAGTATAATAAGGCCTTACAAAAGAACAGAAAGCATTAAAGGATTATAATAAGCAAAATCAGAATGATTAAATTCTTAGTAACGACAAAAATCCCTACAAAAAGTTAACATAAAACAATACAGTATAACGAATAGAGACTAAACACACTATAACAATGGAACAGTTCCAACATTTGTGTAAAACTGGTTTACAAATTGTTATCTTCTATATAAATAAAATTAGAGTTTTGTCTGTACATTGGTCAGAATCATAAATTTTAATAAAATTATTTTTACGTTTTATACATTAAAGAAGCCGAAACAAGTCTCATCTCAATTTCTGTCTGTCTGTCTGTTACGGCCAAAGAGCCATTTTACGCGGTCTTCTCTTGAACAACTAGAATACCTATCAAGATAAACCGTGTTTCCTTACATAACGGATTTAATTATTCGTAAGTGCAATAATTTTTAGGGTAAACGTACATGAAAATAGAGAGTCTTTGTGTATAAAATTGTTCTTGAGTTATGATAACCGGGAAAAATACCTTGAATCAGTGTTGCGTATATGGCCTGGAAACTTACATTTTTTTAAATTAGCGTTACCAATATCAGTTTACAAAAAAAGTTTTCAACTCATTGACGGCACTTCAATTGCGGCTGTGTAAAGTGTAAATGCAAAGTGACAACTGCAGTGGATGATTGTAACAGAGGTTTACGAATTATGCTCAACTCGCTTTTCCAATGTGTCTTCTCACCACTATGTGCTGCAATCGCTGGACCATACAGCCAATAGACCAATTGCCCATCTCTTGGGTTCGTAGGACTAAACAATTATTCATAACCAAATTTCGACGACAATCCTTGATACCAGTACTTTTACCTAGAATACATGGCCTATCTACTTAGGAAATAAACTTAAAACGTTCAAAAACCCAACATTGTGTTATTTTTTCACATTTCCTTCTAATGTTTACTAAGATTTTTTTACTTGAAACTGTCAGCTACTGTATTAGTTTATATATGATAGTTTCGCCAGCATATCTGAAAATATGAAAAACCAAGGCAACACACAACACTACCATAGATAAAACATACTCCCTTAGTATATTTCTCATCCTTATGGAACAGCTGAAGACAATTTTATTGTTTTTATAGCACTCACAGACTCTGCTGATTTGGGTATAATAACTATACTGGTCAGCGATCCAGTGTTGTATATATATGCATATGGTATTGCCGCGATCACGGCGTCCAGTTGTCAGTATAAGAAATCTGATTCTATCTTGCCTTGCAAAGCAATGCAAGGTGCGATTAAAGCTAAAAATGTTATTTTAGTACGTTATCTTCAATCTCATAAGTAATTACACATTATCAATGTGTACATTTAGATTTTGCGGTTTTTGATGTTTTTTTGTGGGATGTGTATTGTGTAACTTGATTTTCTGTCTTGAAATTAGTTAAGACTCCTTGTTTAAAAAAAAATATTGGGATTTGTTCAAATCTGCAGTAGGCTACGTAAAACTAACAACTACAATCTTCGCGAATGTAAAACATTCTAAATTATTTATCACACACGATATAGTACTTCTAACTACTATATTCAGTAAGATATATTCAGCTACACAGAATTCATTAGGGGATAAGACTGGTCCAGACGACTTGGAGTTTCCTGTTTGTTATTCGTTTCTATGTAGAAGAAGCGCTTTTTAGTTCACAGCCCCCTGTGCCGTTATGTCGTTGGCTTACATTGTTTGTGTGCCCCTTTCCGGATTACTAAATCATAGTCTTCACAAAGGCAAAACAATACATTACATCATTAAATTTACTCATACACTACATACGTAGAAGAATTCTCGCATAAGTACTTCCTGTGGCTTTCAAAATCAATCCGCCTAATCGAAAGAAAAATTAATATTCATTACAGTATTTTGAAGCACAATCATCTGATTGCTTTGTAAGTAGTACCAAGAGTTCCAGATACATAAAAAAGTGGTAATACAGCAAACGATTGCCCAATAATTTGTAGTTTTTAAATTATATGGGCTCGCGCCACTCTCTCCGAAACTTCAGTGTATCACTCCGCCTTCACGAGTTTCCCCGCTTGGCCACTCTGCTGCGCTCCGATCAGTATACTCAACGTAATTACTTGTCACAAAATTACACAGTTATTTATGGAAATAAAAATTCCAAAATTTAGTATTATGATTATAAGGCACGTTTCTAGCTAATGTATTAGTTATTTTTTGAAAATATGGTTTAGTTTGTAGTTAAAAAATATTTGATTTATAGCTCACTAATTTATTCATATTTCAAAATTTAGCCTCGTAATGAACAATTTACGCAATACATTAGCTAGAGGACTACCATACCTTTAATTTGACATAAAAATTATATCTTTACAACAATCGGAAGAGACGTAATACCGCCACCAATTTAACATTAGTCTTATGGGACTAAGATTCAAGATGGCTACCACTGATGAAGACTCTTAACTAGTTAAACTTTTTAACTTGAAAAATGCAATAACTTTTAAGCCGTAATTTTTACGGTAATGGGGCTTGTGTCATTATGTTTGAAGTTAATTAAGACTATAACATACACACAATTTGAATCAAAATTGGCCAAGTTATTTTTTTTAATCCAAATCCAATTTTATGTGAATCACAAAAGCTGCAATAACTTTTGAACCGTAATTTTTACAGAAATAAGGGTTTTACTATTTTGTTCAGAATCAAAGAGTATAACTTGTTAATTTTTAATCAAAATCGTTCAGGCCAATTCTGAGGAAATGTTATTTGTCCATTATTTTATGGGGTTTTATATCACCATTAAAAATTCAGGACCATGGATTAGTACCTAGCCTGGATACCAAATTTCATTAAAATCAGACTCGGACCACAGGTGTGGTCTGTAGCTCTGTACACATCCACATATACAGACAGACACACACAGATATAACTTTGAAAACTACTTTTTTGGGATCAGGGTGATCCACATCGGATATGTTTACCAGGGTTGCCACCCGTCCCGATTCTGTTGGGACGTCCATAAGGATTTTGGTTCCTTATGCCTGTATTTACAAAAATTGAATGAAAATAACGACTTGGCCAATTTTGATTCAAATTGTGTGCCTATGTTAATCCGAGTGGAGGGGGGTCATGTCCCGATTTTTCCCTAACCTAAGGTGGCAACCCTGATTTACACCCAAACCCCCTCAGGGATCAAACCTTAAGTTTTCCATAGGTTGTTTTGAACTATAATTCTCCAATTCAATGAGAAAGATTACTTTCTTTGCTTTGGGCTTCAGCAGTAGACACTGTTGAATTACACATATTGAATGGCTTTCATAGTCTGTTGCTATAGGAATTATAAAGAACTACAGTATTCAAAATACCCCCGCCGCAGAAAACCTGCAGTCTAAGCGAATTTCCATTTGCCTGATAGAAATTTCACTAAAATTTTTCCTTAAAAATATCACAGTTTTTCCCTATTTATATAGCATTAGTTTAACAAGTACTTAGGTTTGCTGCAAAAGGGAGGGTAAACAGGTGTTTTTTGTAAAATGTTAGTAGTTTAGTATAAAATTAATGCATTTTCCAAATTTGATCAAAATATGCTCATAAAACAAGCAAACTACAGCAGTTTAAAATTTTCTCCATAAGAATAACATAGTAATTTTAAATTTACAACTTTTTTTTAATTTTCTCTGTAGCCATTAGGTGCATAATAATGCTTAAATATACTAAATTATTTATTATTTAAGCGCTACAAAATGGTTTGGAAAGAAGTTGCTAAATTTTATGTTTTTGGGTAAAAAAATGGGAAAAACCAATTTTTACCCTAAAACCCCCTATAAACCCCTGTTCCCATAGTCCAATCATGCTGGTTGGCAAACTTGTTCGAATAAATGTAGGTTTACACGTTTGTACCAAATTTTATCAGTACCATTATCGGTAAACACACGACATTGTTTTTTACCAGCCATCTACATGATTCACAACTTATTACAGTTTCTCCAAGTTTTAGACTTGGCTAACATAGGCCTACTCTCCCGACAGCCCTGACACCATACCGGATAATAATACACAATACACAACATTTTATGAAATAACATCAATGTATTTCAGAATGACATGGCTCATTTAATATTTGTTACAAGTCTACTAAGTGAACTAACCTAAAAACCGTCTGGTGTATGCTTAATTAGTGCTTACCGTTCATGCCTGCAGTGTTAACACTACCACTCTACAAATTTACTCCTGTTGCCTGGGTGCATTCATTAAATAAACCTTTTAAAATTTGTTTACTACACAAATAAACTAATAATTAATTAACAAATTAGATTTATACAACCAAATCAAAACTAAATAATTAGTTTCAGTTATAAAATTCACACAATTGTATTTTAAAAAAGTAGAATTGCTGTTAAACAAATATTTATTTTCATTTTAGAGTTCTGGCAGGATCTCCCTAATTCCCCATAGTAATACCACTGGTTTGGAACAGTTGGTATTAGACTGTAACAAAGAAGAAGAGGCGAGGGAGCTCATTGAATTGTTGTCAACTCCAATATCAGATGATGCAATTCCGTTGCCTCGCATGATTAACAACACACAAGAGTGGAGGATTGAATGGGACGAAGCATTTGAGAACAAGTGTCAATAATTCATGGAATGGCACGGATACCAAGACTTGGCCTCGACTTACGTTGAACCAAGTAAGATTCTTCCAAAGACGGTATGCAGTAGGAATAAACCTTTGTCCTTTGCTTGACTCTTTTGATAAGGCATGCAATTATGTGAAGATGCATGATTCACAATTAATTTTCAGTTAAAGGAAATTGACGCTAGTCATGTTTTATATTTGATATAAAAAAAATGTTCATATAGGCTACATTGAATTTTCAAAACACAAAATAATACTAAATTACTGTTAACTGTACCACAAAACTGCTTTGTTTACTGTGTATATAACTTTCAGCTTTCAATCCTTATTCAATTACAACGATAAACAACTTATGAATCGCTGGCTCAGTGCGGTCTAGCTTTTTTTCTTTCAATGTGTAATGACGATGTATCTTACAAAATAGGTCACAAAATACCCCCGCCGCAGCAAACCTGCCGACTAAGCGAATTTCCATTTGTCTGAATTGATTTTCAATTAAATATATTTTAATTACATTAGGTTTAACAAGTACCTAGGTTTGCTGCAACAAGGAAACTAATAAAGTGTGTTTTTTAGTAGATAGCTAGTACAAAATAAATAAATTAGCCAAGTTTGATCAAAATATATCCATAAACAAGCAAACTACAACATTTGACAATATTCTCCATAAGAATAACATGGGAATTTTAAATTTACAATTTTTTAAATTTTCTCCGTTACTAATAACGGAACAAAAATACTTTTATATACAAAATTATTTGTTTTTTTAAGCTCTTTAAAAAGGTCTAAAGAGAAATTGGCAAATTTTGTGTTTTGAGGGTCAAAAGTGAGAAAAACCTATTTTTACCCCATAAAAACCCCCGCAAATCCCCGTTCCCATGGTCCGATCATGCTGGCTCGCGAACTCATTCAAGTTTCCCGCTTTACACCTTTAAACCAAATTTTATCAAAATCGGAAAAAAATTACTTAAGTTATCGCGTTCCCGGACGTATATATATATATACGATAGATTTATATATATATGATTTATATATATAGATTTATATATATGTAATATATAGGTATATATATATATATAGGTGGTAAAATGTAGCTTAGTGAAATGTAGCTTAGTTGTATATATATACATATATAAAAATTTGAACGAATGGTGTTTTTGGCCTCTGGGAACATCAAAATGAAAAAGTAAATCGGTCCCGGGTCTAGGTCTTACCGTGCCACCTACGGTAATAGCTACTTCCCTGAAAAGAAAAACATTGCTGGATTACTAATGAGATTAGAGAAAAAAGACAAGAGCTTATTAATCTCTATTAATATTAATAACTATATCTTACTAATATCTCAGTATAACAAAAGATCCTCATCTATCAAAATTAATAAAAGAACAAATGTATTGGTATAAAAATGAGTTGAAAAAATCAAAAATTTCTTATTATAATTGAAAAATATCAAAATCCATTAATACACAAAAACTGTATGGGAAATAATAAATTCTGAAATAGGTAATAAAAAGCCCAATATTAGAGAAATCATCTCATTGGATATTGAAGGTCGGAAATGTACTAACCCAAAAGAGGTCTGTAATATTTTAAATGATTATTTTATTAACGTTGCTCAAGAAGTTAGTATTAATGGTCATGATGATTTGCATTTAAGGAATAATGTAAAAATATAACCCCCAATATTTGATGTAAACCCATGCTTTAGATTTAGACACAATTGTCAAGAAGAGGTGGAAAAGGTAATTAGTTCTTTTTCAAACAAATTATCAAGTGGGTATGACGAGATTCCAATTACAATTATAAAAGCAGCAAAATTCGAAATTAGCAAAGTATTAGCACATCTGATAAACTCTTCTTTTGTTTCTGAAATTTTTCCTAATCAGCTAAAAATCTCCAAAGTCATGGACTTTGGACACTGACAGCCAGCATATGCGAGTTTGCAGCTAATGTGAACACCCCACCTCACACTAACTCGCATCACTTAATGCATGTGCAAGCAATGTGATCCAGTGGCGGCAATAAGAGCCCGCAGGTCCCCCCGCAAGTTTGTTAGGCGAGCCCACCTCTCCCAATAATCTTTAAAAACATTATCACATGTATTACCGCCTAAACTTGCATTAAGCTTGGCACTGCACCTCACAAGGCCCCGAGGCGTCATCATCGTCTTCCAAGATCGCGGTCAAATCGTGAATCCTTCCCATAGTCATGGACGAAACATCATCATAGTCTACCGTGATTGCAACCAAACCTATGACATCATCTGATAACAACATTATCGTCTCCCGCGTTTACGGCCCAATCCCTAATATCTCCCGCGACCTGTGGTGACAGGGAGAAATCATTTTTTCCGCAATCGTAGCAAAATCTAGATTTCTCTTGCAGAAAAAGAAACGTCATTTCCGTCCTCGGAAATTTCCACAAAATATTGAACATCTATGGCCACAAAACCGTCATTGTCACCCGCAGGGAAATTTTCTCGTTGATATCCGCGATCGTGCCAAAAGTGTAGGCCTAATCTTTCACTCTCGTGAGCGTGATCCTCGCGGAAATAAAAGCTATTACTTTTAATTGGGCATTAGTGTATTGAGTACAGTACTGAGAAAATCGGCTCTAGTTTGAATTTTTGACTTTGTGCTTGATCTATCAAGCTTGTAGGCCAGGCGCTGCTCGGCTCAAAAATCGACATTATATAAAAACCAAAGCAAACCAATTTTGAACCAATCTGATTTGGCCCGAGGCCAATACGCAGGCATACTTTGGAATAACGAATAGAAATTCTAACTAATAGCAACATTCGTTAGTTTTTTGCTAACTTCTGTTTTATTCGTTAGTTTTTCAACTAACTCACTAATAACTTCTATCAGTTACTTTTTACGGGACTAAGTAATAACTTCTAACTAGTTAGAATTTTTAACTAACTTTCCAAATTATGCGGAAGCGTCTCAAATACGGGTTATTTAATTTACGTGAGGGTTGCGTGCGGCTAAGAGAGGTCAGCGCCCTTGTAGACAAACAACACAGGGGGTGGGGAAAGAGAAACTCAAAGTCCAGTTGCTTTGGAATGCAGTGCTGGGCCTGTGGAAGGGCAGTGACGGCCATTATCAACACCCCAAGTACTGAGGGGTTGTAAGGGGGAATGTTTGTTTGTTGATTGATATATGGTCTCAAGTGTCAAAACATTGTCTTCGGTTGATGTTCATTATCTGACAAGTTTTAAGTAAATTGTTTCTGTTGTAGTAATGTAAAATGTGACAATGTTTGATTAAAACACAAGTACCAGGGGACTGATCTTGCTCGAGGGGTTTGATTTGTTCAAGAGTTAAAAAATAGAGCTTATAGGCCTACAAATATTTTCAGTCTTACTACGATTAATTAAGCTGTAAAGTCAATTCGTTTTTGTTAGACATCCACTCGTCCTTAATTTACCTTACAAACTTTTCATGTGGACGAGCAATCTATAAAATGTCTACAATAAGCTTCAATCAATATTAAACTCATGATACATAACATCTGTTATCTGTTGACCGTTATTGCATTAAGTCACTGGGATTGCGAAACGTCACAACTATAATTACGGGATGGTGTAATAACCCATCAATTAAAAACGCATCGTCGAAAACTAAAACACGTCCTTGGCCTTTCCTTTGGATTTTAGTTTAATATAGTGTATAATGTTTTGCGGTAAAACACTTAATGTTTTTGAATAACTTACATCATACAATGTAAATTATATTATATAAGCAATTCTCAATAGCATTGCAATAATTGGAGGAAATTGTAGGAGCCGTTTTTTTTTAAATCATTGTGCACAAACTTTACTCATAATACTATAGTATAGATTAGTAACCAAGATGTGTCATTACGAAATCATTTCAAACAACTGCCCAACAAACAGCTAATGAAAACTAACTTTATTTTCTATCAGTTAGTTTTTCAACTAACTAATAACTTCCATCAGTTACTTTTTAAACTAACTAACTTATAACTTCTATCAGTTACTTTTTACGGGACTACCTAACTAATAACTTCTAACTAGTTAGAACTTTTGACTAACTTTCTCAACTATGTACGCAGGGCCGATTTACCGAATTGGCACGTTAGGCACCACCCGAGGCAAAATTCTTATCTTTTCCAATCACCTCCCGAGGCAATATTCTTGTCTTTTCCCACGTAGCGTCTCCCAAGCGCCGAGCGCCGTGGGCAAATGAGTATCCCCAGCGCCGAGGCCGTAAATTACCAAAGGGTCTGCTCAGTGAAGTAGAAGTGACAAGGGTTAATACCTTCTCTTTTAAAATGGTATCATTGAGTTTAATCTGCGAAGCAGTAGAGGCTGGGTTAGATTAGTTTACATTAGGTTAGTCATTCAAGATTACGTGCGAGCATATCAAAAGTACGAGAGTCGGTAAGCTGGATTACGAAATATTGATTAAATGTAAATTTAGAATTCAAAACGTATCATGTCTGCAATGAAATGTATGTGAAATTAACATCATTCCAGGTGCTGATCGTCTACAATGCTCAACTGGGCACATGCCTTTACCGCAGTTCGTTGCTTTTTTGAGTTTTTTGAATTCCTATTCAGCTGTCAAGATTACTTGTAGATTATAACTGTAAGATTATGCCAGATAGCCTGCTCGGCGCTGGGGAAACGTGGTGCATGAAAGACTCGGCGTTGGGGAAACGTGGTGCTTGAAAGACTCGGCGCTCGGGAGACGGAATCCTTTTCCCGCAACCATGTGGACATTATCATCGTCGTGCGCGATCGCGGCATAATTCTGATCAACCCTCGCAGACGTGTAAAAATCATCATTGTATCTCCCAAGGTCCTACCGCAGGCCCTGCGAGCCCGCTATTGCTGCTACTCATGTGATCGTAGCCTTAACTGTAGTTAACTCAACCCTGTATTTCAATGGAATGACTAAAGGCACTTTGGCCTCCTTCAGGTTTAAGTTTGGGTTTTACAAAAAGATGGTTAACCCAAGTTGAAAACAAACTGACTCAAGTTGCTTCTACTTGTTAGTTTGACATGTCACATCCTTAACACTAACACCGAAACCCCACCTAGGCTGACCAAAACCAAAACCCTCGGTCTATGAGACCCCATTTGAAAAATAATGGACCCCGCTTAGAAACACACAAACCGAAACGCTCGGTCTGTGAGACCCCGCTTTAAAATACACTAACGCTGGGCTTCTGAGACGGACATGTTATGAACAGACGACCTGTCAAGGTCACGGCACCCATGCAAAATGAACAAACGATATATCAATAGGTAGGGGAGGAAAAGGGGGGAAGGTATTGGGGGAATGGAATCTACCAAGTAAACAGTGTTGCCAACATGCGTTTTTGAAAATTCCCGTGGGCCTGTCAGACCGGGGTTTCGGTAATAGTGTTAATTATGAAAGGTGTTCTTTGATATTGATACTAGTGATATTATTTTGCAAGTTTTTCAAAGGGATGGTGTTTCCAGGTGTCTGTAGAACCCAGCCTGACTCATCACAAGCTACAAACAGGGGTAATCAATAAATGAACACGCCTAGACCTGCAGCAACAGGTCCAATCTCAACCATCAGCTTCAATCTGAATTCGTTGTTAATTTCTTTATTTATTAATTTCAAGAGAGACTAAAGTCTGAACTTATGTGGTATTGTAAGGTTTAAGTGACAAAGAGTCTTAAGACTGAACTTCTACCATTAGCATTGCTTATATATTTATTTTACATATATTAGTTTAGGGATGGACGAGATGGGATTTTTAGTTCGAGACAAGACGGGACGGAACGGGATTTTTGATTTCTCATAAAATTTCGAAACGAGATTGAGACAGGATTTTCCTTCTTATACATAACGGGAAATGCACGTTCCACATTTCAACCTGATTTTTTTAAACATTTTTAAATACCTACTGATTTATGACAGACTTGTTAAATAAAAATATAATAATAATAGACAAAAATATTTGAAAACTTTTATTAAAAAACTTTAATAAAAACATCAGTATAAAAAAAAAATTAATAAGGTATAACTTAATAAAAATAACTCTTTGGCATAGGAAACTTGGGGATATCAGTTAGTATATAGTTCAACTTTGAAAAATATCAAATTTATAATAAGTCTAAAACAACTAGTCAAGTATCAAGTTTTTTAAGTCTTGTGTTATTTTTAGAATGATTTTGGAGTGACTTATTTTGGCTATGTTTACAGTAGTAAAACATGTCTCACACTGCTTACACTAACAAAACTTCTCATTATTATCTTTGACAAACATTTTTTTTTAAGAATTAATAATTTAATAAAAACGCCTTCACAGTTTTTTTAATTTAAAATTTCTAAGCTTTTCAAATTTTTTTTAAAATCTTGTCTTGAAAAAATATCGACCAAAATAGAATCTCGTCTTGTAGAATAAGATTTAAAATTTCCCGAAACTTTCCCGAAATTTCGAGACCCGTCCATCCCTACATTAGTTAGAAGTACATTTTTTATTCTTTTATGTTCCTATCAAGTGCAATGTTTTGATGAGTGATTTTTTTCTTACGCAAGTTAAGAGGATTGTGTTTAGAAAGTATTTTTTTGTTTAAGTTGGTAGTAAACATTTTTTAAAAGCTACCAACTTTTACATTTACATTTTTCATATAAATAAGTGTTATGTTTTTTGTTACCGTATTTATTTTGGTAATTATTTGAATAAAATAATAAGTTAACTACTTGTTTGTATAGCTTTATCATTTAGTAAATAAGTTTGTCATCAACCGATAATAGAAAGCATTACGTTAAAAGGTTTCAGATTTATATCCTGATTATTAGGTATGTTTGAAACCAGTTTCAGTATCTGATTTATGAATGTCAATTTCAAGAATAAATAAAATACAGTACAACCATATACTCTGGTAGCAAATGACTTATTTGATGTTTTTTTCCAAATTCATCCTTTAAAATCTTAATTTAGCATTTTGGTTATTGGAATGGTAAAATTATAAAAACTAAATTTATTGATACCGTACTATATAATAGAGAATATTTTCTTAATTTAATACTTAAAGCCTGACTGAAATATCTTATTGAAATGTAATTATGTTATCCACAAAGTTGTTGAGTGTAGTTGTTCATGATTAGTTTGTTAAGTTTTGATACTTTTATAATAAAATGCTTAAATGTTTCGTACTGTTCTTAACTTACCTTTACCTCTTATCTTTCATTTATTGGAAGGTCATCTATACTACATTTCATACCACTGCAGTGAATTTCTTATTTGAATACATTAGTATTGAAAATATTGTATCATTAATAATATGATTAAAGAGCAGCAACACCATCCCGTTATACAACATGTTTATGATGTTTGACATGGATAAGTTTATTAAATGTGTCCACATCATCCTGCACTTTGGCATAAACACCTTTAAGAGTACTCTGAAATGTTGGACTGAGAAGCTTATCAAAAGATGTGATGGACATAATTCAAAAACTTCTTAGGATATTGCCTTATACTTTGATAAAATCCCTAAAAATTTCCATCTCTATACTTTTTGCAATGAAAAGGGTTTAACCAATAACACCTATGAATAGTTCTTTGTAACAAACAATTAGCTTCAAGAGCAGAGACAAATTTCACTTTGGACAACATTTAAATGTTGTTGCTATCAACAGTCGGTTGGCTTTGGACAACAAGACAGCTACCATGGACTGTTCAAAGAACATACAACAATTACTTACTATAGTGGCACCTCACATCTGTCAAACCATCATACGTGCAATAGCCTCCCAACAAACCAGACATAGGGACCTACACCATCACAAAAAATACATGCAACTGACTTCACCCTTCCAATCCACAAGCTATCACTTCCTGAAAGAAAACCATTCAATAAAGGAGCTAAATATTTCAACCTCCTTTCAGAACAACTTAAAGCAACTAAATGATTCGACCACTTTCAAGAAAATATCACAGACTGAATGCTGGAAAGACACTTCTATGCTGAATTCATCCAAACTCCAAACATGACCAGGGCCGTATTTAGAATCGATGAGGCCCCCGGCGGCTCTCACCAGTGAGGCTACTTTATTTTCTGATTCTCCGGAAGGTTGGAACTTAAGGGTAGAAACGAGGTATTGTTTCACCTCAATAAATTGGCCTTTGTTTTTAACAATTTGATCGGCAAAAATACTCAAGAGGCTAGCTAATAAAATAATAAGTCTATTATTTAAATAATATTATTATGGGTCTTAGTAGGGACCAGAAATTTTTCATTTCTTTCATGTTGAGTAAACAATCTTGATTTTTGGGTATAGGATCAAAATCGGGTAGTTTCAGAAATAATGAATTTAAAATATATTAATTGATATAATACTATAATCGGTTTATACAAAATATGGAATCGCGGCCAAATTTTTAGGGTCTTCTGCGGTCACAGTAAGATCGTGGACATCTGCTGAGGTCGCGGACGGAAATGCACGTGTCTACGTTCACATCAAAATAGTGAACCTCATGGAGACATCATCTTCGCATTCTGCAATCCTGGCAAAATCATGAGGTTTTTGAATTATTGAGGTTCGAATCAGCGAGGTTCTACTGTATATTCCTGGATCACTGTAAAATTGCCGAAATTATACTAACATATAAAAAAGGTTGCTGTAATTTAATAGATAATTACTGCTTAGTAGCCCTTTTGTAAATATTTACCAACATTTTTAAAATTTATTACAGAATATTTTAAAGTTTTTTTTTAAGAAAAATTTCATCAACAAAAGTTAGCACGGTTGAGGAGGTATATCAACAATAACGGAAATTTCTGATTTCCTTGAGATTGTTATTGAGGCATTGGAAAAAAACAATTACACTTTTGGAGTATTTTTGTATCTCCAGAAAGCTTTCAAGTTTAACTGTTTGGACCAACCATCCTCTTTGATTGATAAGCTGGAAAATTATGGAATTAGAGGCTCCGCACTGGAGTTAATAAGGTCCTACAAGCTAAAAAGAAAACAGTTTGTTTCAATCAAGTATAACGATAAAAATTGCTGTTCCAACCAGGTAGAGATGAGACTGGGGGTTCCCCAGGGTTCAGTCCTAGGGCCTTTATTATTTTCAATTTACGTTAATAACATAAATAGAGACGACAAAGACAAAATTATAACATACACAGATGACACTTCTTTATTTGTAAATCATTCAAACTTAAATACTTTAGAAATCTCTGCAAATATATTACAACTAGCAAATTCAGTGGCGGATCTAGAACAGTCACAAGGGGGGGGGGGTCTGGGGGGTTCGGGGGTTTTGTGTAAACTAAATTTGTGAAAGTCTCCAAAATGTATATTTATACCATTTCTTTGTCCAAAGTTAGTGTGACAAATTATTTTACGCAATGTGTATGCAGTGTAAGCTGTGAGATGTAGGCCTATGGCGGGACTGAGCTTTGGGGAGTCTTGTAGGGAAACGTAAAAGTCTTGAGATTCTTACCGTTCCTTGAACTATCATAATTTCCCTCTTAATTTATTACAAAGAAATTAAAGATAGTTTCAATTAAGCTCTGTCTTTACACAATAGACAAATTTTGGCTAGTGACTAAAGACAAATATAATTTACTAATTATATTTGCCATTGTGAGTGTCTTTAAAACTTCTAGGAGTGCCTTGGAGGCTAATTACGCGAGTTGCGTACACTACTTTACCTACGACCGTTTATAATTACAGTACCAACAATCTCTACTCAAACGTCTAAGAGAGGTTATGTTTTCGTTTATAACCTCTCATTGCCACTGATAGTGATCTAATGGCTCATTATCCCAACCACTCACTCATTGTATAATTAATTAAGTTGGTCCCTAATAGCTTATAAGTTGACGTTCGAAGCATTACAATTTTTGCATTTTACTTCTTTTTTCTCAATCCTTGAACCTCATTGCTCCTAACTTGTACTGTTAAGTAACATAACAAAACAAAACAATGCTGTTTATAGTAGTTTATGGAACGATTGCGTAAAGATAGTGTTAACGATACGAGTAGAAAATTTAAGGTACGAGCCTGGGCGAGTGCCTTAGAAACTTCTACGAGAGTCATCAACACTATTTACGTGAGTTGCGTACACTACTACGGACAGCGTTTTAATTACTACATATCACTATTCATATAACTTCTAAGAGAGGTTATGTTTTCTTTTATAACCTCTCATTGCCACTGAGAGCGAGTTAACAAAACATTGTACCAAACACTAATTGCACCATTCGACAATTAAATTGGCCTCAACAGCTTATTAGTTGATGTTTGAATCATTACAATTTTACTTCTTCTCTCTCAACCCTTGAACCTCATTGGTCCGTTACCCGTGTTGTTAATTAAAACTATGCTGTTAAGTATGTAAACAATGCTGTTATATGAAACTTTTCAATTCTAAGAACTAAACTGAAACAGCTAGTTTAAACAACGGTCTTAGGTAAAGCAAGTAAACAACACTGATAACTGAATCTTTTTCAATTTTAAGAACTGAATTTAAGGTAAGGTAAACATACAATTTTAGAGATCCACTGTAATTATGAGGCCACAGCCAAAAACAAAGTTTAAGGTAATAAGACTAATAAGTCAGACTTTTTTTACATTTATCTATTTATTTTATTTACAACAAATTGTACAATGGTTAGTAATAATGAAACCTACTTATAAATAATAAAGTATCTTTCAAAGCGATAACTGATGAATGGAAATAGAAATACCACATATGATTTGGACGATCTGACCTGACAGATGAAACACCCAGTACACAAATACTACAAAATCATCGACTGCTTGAAGTAGAAAGTCTGAAGATTTTAAATTACATTGACTACCACCTGTTTCAGGAATTTAATTGAACTAGAGGAAAAATTCTCAAATGCAACATAGATTACGGGTTACATAATTGATTTACAACGCTTAACACATATTTACCTTCACATTCTCCGTTTATATTGACAAATCGCACCAATCATCTCAATCCTAGATCTGTTTAGGTCTTTACTGTTGGACATGTGTTACCAAATTTTAAGACTTTTGTGTATTTACTTTGGTACAGTGTACTTAGAATACAGTGTAAGTACCTATATATATGTTTCAGTATGGATGGTTTATTTGATTATATGAAAAAACTATAACATATTGCAGTTTGCTTATCACTTTTTTAGTAAAATATATTGGAAAATTTGGTGTATTTCAATAGCATAAGCAAGAGCAACACTCTAATAATCTTAAGACTTTTATTATAGCTACTTGTTTTTCCAACATAAGATAAATCGTAGTTCTCAACTTTAAAAACTATTTTTGAAAAGAAGTATTCATTGGAGTTTAAATAAAGACGATTATTAAATTAAAGAGTTTTGAAGTAAACCAAAATGATTAACAAAAGGTATTTACCATCTTCTACAGCTCAGTTCTAACTTGAGTTACGGCCGTTTTGGCATTATAATGTCATCGTCAGACGTGGAACATTCAGCTGAAGAAGCGCAGTCATAGTCAAAATCAAAAAACAAACAACATTTTACAATTAACGAAAATACAACGAATAACAGGCCTGTCGCACAAACGGTACCGGTTGACACTGCTGCGATCTGAACTGGATGCCGACTCTGTCAGCAGATCGTGACAGAGCGCGGCAATGTTAACCGGTACCGTGTGTGCTACAGGCCTGTTATTCGTTGTATTTTCGTTAATTGTAAAATGTTGTTGGTGTTATGTGTTTTGACTATGACGAAGCTTCTTCAGTTAAATGTGCCATGTCTGACGATGGCATTATAATGCCGAAACGAACGTAACTCAAGTTACAACAGTTTGAGCTGTAGACGAAGGTAAATACCTATTTTTAATTACTATCACAGCTCAGGGGCTAAAAATGGATTTTAAAACAACTGAAATGAATGACTTAAACATATTAATCACCAAACATCAACTCAAAACGTATTCAAAAACAAAAAATTATTTATGTTGGTGTTTGGCTCTACTGATCTTTAATTAAAATCAATAGTCAAAATTTTTCAACTTAAGAGGAAATTAGAATGTTAGAAATTAAACAAACTGGATGATAAGCATTATAATTTAACTCTAAATAAAAATGTTTCTGAACAAACATTTTTTGAATGGTTTAAACTATGTTACTACAACCGACATTCATAGCCAACTTAGAATTTGGATTACCATTGTGAATTCAATTGTTTGAAATTGGTTATGTTTTCTTAAAATATATTTTCAATCTACAATCTTTTATTAGTGCAAGGCTGAACAAAATTAGAAATAAATAACTCTATGTTTATTGTTGAAAATGGAGATAGCTTTCTTTAAAACAATACTTTGTAGTAATTGTAAACTTATTAGTCCATGTCAAACAAATTTGGGCAGGTCCATTATGGTTGACTGTATACTTATTAAAAGTTATTAAAACGTGTACTACCATTTTATTGCTATTGCTATTCATTTTGTAACTCATTATAATGTTTGTTTAATATTGAGGTAATTAAATAATTTTAAAATTTACAATTAAGGCACCTTTGGTTTATAAAATGTCTGTACGCTATTTGTCATTTAAATTTCCACTAATCTTTGACTTGAAGTCTATGTTCCTAACAATTGTTTACCAACCAACAAGTGATATAATAAGAGGCATTTTACAGTAATACATTTGGGGAGGGGTCTTGTTTATTGTTGTGCGTTTTTTTTATGGGCTTCAGAATTGAGTTGCACAGCATTTTGGAGGGATGATGAAAGTGTCCAAGATAGGTCACAAGTAGTTTCAACCTTTCGTTGCCAGTACAGAGTAAATGGACAATTCCTCAGTGTAGGTAAAAAATATCAATTTGTATTTAAATAGTATTTTTAAACATTATGGCACTTTTAAGGTACAGTGTGATTGAATGACTGAGATTATCTACAAGTATAGATCATGTCAACTAGGATGGCGTGTACGGAGGGGTTAGGGTGGGAGCCTTCTCTGAGGAGACACTAGACGCTACTGGTATTAAATTGATCCTATGGCAATTAATTATCGAGACGATTTTACAAAATACCAAAAGCAACGTTGGTGGGGGGAGGGTTCTTATGTGCATCCTATTTGCCATCCTAAATGACAAAATCTATAACTGAGTCGCTTGCTATAGAAACGTGTGTTGTATTCTCCTTTCCCATTAGGGATGAGATAAACTCTTCTCTAACAATTCTCTAACAAAAGAATCATTAAAATTCATACAGTTAAGAACAAAATACCATGATCTAGGATATCTCTTTGAATAAATTACAAATTTTTAGTATTAACTCTTAAGTGAATCACCAAGTAAGATGAAGTTAATCTTTAAAAGTACACCAACAAATCGTGATTTTCTATAGCTAACTTATGAATAATGCGTCCTATCATCCTTGAGCCTTCTTTATATACAACTGTGTAGTTTCAAAACTATATTTTAAAACAGTTTTAATAAAGTTATAAAAATAATATTTTTATGATATGACACTTCATACTGTTAATTTTACTTATTAACAAGCTCAGCAGTGGCATGAGTTATACACACTGCCTTTGATAGATATAACACTTATAAGTATAAGGCAAAGTACAGCAACACTAAGTGGCCTATGAGCAAATATTTTTGACAATTTAAGACAAATGCTTTTATAACAGTTTAAAAAGTAAATAAAAAAAAAAAACTTTAGAAATCAGATTTTCAAATTTCCACCCTAAGACTTTGCAACAGTAAGCGATGTCACACATTATCATAGTTTAATTTAGATGTGCAGTGTTTCACTCAAAAGTAAGACAGAAGAAGTTCTGTCTTTCGATGATAATAACCACAATTAATTAAAAATGTATTTTTAGTACAGCACCAACTGTAAAAGGGGATAGAGAAGAAAACACGAATAACATGTAGGACAATGAAAATCTACACATCGGACAGCTTATAACACTTAACATCACTTCAAAACATTAATAATAGCATTGATTATACACGTACTAGAGTTGACACTCAATGGAGGCTACCGTTATCTGAACAGCGCTGTTGCAGAGTAGTGTCAGTGAACCGAACTACACCACCTCGGGCATGTCGGTAATGCAGTTTAGTTGTTTATTAATATTGCGTTTGTTGTAGGTTGTAAAATATTGTTTTTCTTGATGAAATTGTTTGTTTGGTTTAAGTTCCATTGTTTTATAATCCATTTTTAATATTCAATGAGAAGGTGCTCAGAGGCGCACTGCACTACCAACCCGAGCATCTGAGGCCAAAACTATGTCACCAAAATCGGTAACAGAGATTAGCATTACCTGTCCTCTCTTATACGTGTATACTCAATGATAATAGTAAACATTTCAGGAATTTAAACATACTATGGACATTTTTGCAATTCTAGCTTGGGTTTCTGATTGAAACCAAAGAATACAAACACTTTAAGAAGCGAAATGCTGATGGAGAATAGTCAAGAGGAAATTTTTCAGTAGAAATGAGATTCACACGGCCGCGCTACTCTATCCCTCCAAGCCGATTCGTTGTCTCACTCTCTCTCACTCAGTCAGCTGACTTCGCCGCGCGCTCACTCAGGATAGACTACTTAGCAGCCGCCACGGGATTTATTTGAAATTAAAATATTCCCAGACTAAATTTTTAATAAAGGCATTGCGCTTCTTATAGGTTTTGTAATCATTGTTGAAACTAAGTTATTTTCAATAACCAGACATGAGTATTTTAATACTGTTCATACAAATTTGTTAAAATTATCTAATTCTTTAATTACTTAAAGTAACTTGATTAACTCAGTTATAAAATAATCATGGACAGCTTATAATGTGCTGTTACTTTCCATAAAAAATATCACAAATCAAACGTTTTAATCACATTATCAACACTGTGTCTTTAACATTCTATGATAAAGGTACACCAGTAAAATCTCTACAGTAGTTTGTCTTCTAAAAATATAAACCTTGAAGATATTCCT
This sequence comes from Macrosteles quadrilineatus, assembly GCF_028750875.1. NCBI lineage: Eukaryota > Metazoa > Arthropoda > Insecta > Hemiptera > Cicadellidae > Macrosteles > Macrosteles quadrilineatus. The sequence goes on from NW_026542600.1 coordinate 22,113,006, forward strand.
TTTAAGAAAAATAATTTTAGTTATTTTATAATCTATGCAACTATTTAGAAACTCATATGTCTTTGCATTGTAAAATTAAGCTCTATAATTATATCTGGTTTACATGCATACTAACCTAGCAGATATGTTTGCTTATTACTGAAGATAAAAAAATCATATTTACACTAATTTTAAAATACACTGCCATCAAGGAGTTTCAATAAAACTTTTCTTCTTAGATCAATGATTGGCTTAAAAACTACTGAACCCTGCAGTTATAAAGTAAACATTTATTTAGTAACAATAAATTAAAAAATATATTTTGATTTCGCTTTTACAAATACAAATTTAAGTACAAAAAAAGTTGGACGTCACTACCAATTTAAGAAAACTTAGTTAACTGATTAAATGCAATAATCATAAAAAAGGGTATTTGTAGTTGAAATATTATTGATGTTTTGTGCTTTTCTATTGGAAAGACTAGATTACTTTAAGCACCGGTGTCAAATTAAATTATTGCTGTTTGTTGAAATATAGTAAGTAAAATCAGATAACTTTTAAGAGGCTTAATTAGCTGTAGTCAAACAATTGAAAGTATCAAAACTACTAACTCTCTTCCTGAACATTTTTGGAAAACTTTATAGTTATATTTTAAGCATAATTATTTTATGCCTCAGATTCTAGTTTAAAATTACTATCCACCTGATAATTTGTAAAAAAGTCATTAAAATTAAAGAGAGTATTTAAAGATAGGTCTACTAAATATTACAGTTAGAAGTTAAATTTACCTTTTCCTGTGTCATTTGTTGTATAAAGGATTAAGTCCAGATTTTGAATACATTTATTTTCTGTCTTAAATTGGATAATTGTTGAAACTGAATTTTAAAGGTCCAAGATAAAAAGGTTCAACGTTTCATTTCCATTTTTTAATACTTTATTTGATTGTCGATTTGAACTGGAAACTGCAGCACAATGAATAGACAATATGCAACAGACAATATATAATTGCCGATGCTCATTTTTCTTCTACAACAAAGTAATGTGCAATGTTTTCATGACTGAAATCACATACTAAAATATACCTAACAATAAAAAATGTCATGAAAATACAAATCACATTAAACGCTACTTAAATTAAACTAAGTTTATTTACAATATTGATCTTAATAATTTGAATAACCTATAGACAACTAACTATAAATGACATGATAAACTTAGGAATATTAACAAATGGATGGAAGCCTTGAATATGCTGATTAAAAAAATGATAAAATGTGGGTTAAAATGTAACAATTAAAATAAGCTATAACAATATATATATAATCTGATGATCCCTGATCTTTCATGGGAGTCCATGAAACACACATGCTATTAGTGCCATGGAATTATTAAATGTTTCCTTATGTACACAATCTGATAATGATTAAACTACTATGGATTGCAAACACTAACAAATATTATTTACAGATAACAGTAAATTGATTTAAAATTCCAGTTAAAATTACTGTTATCATTTAGTTAAAATACATCATTTGACAACTAAACACAAAACATATGAACATGCAAAACATTTATCTCGTGTATAAATAAAATCTCTGTAATAATCTCTTTAAAAAAATAAGGAAATCAATCTGAATTAAAATTAATCTGATCACATTTTATTTTCAGCTTGGCTATGGAAGGAAGAAATTGCGAAGGTACAAGGAATATTTTCACACAATAGATATGCTAAAGTGTCGTCAAAGAGTAAAACTACTCTATCGACAAGACATAATAGCTTTTTGAAAGCGTAAAAAAAAAAAAACAAATGAGCAGGCTATCGTGTACTGTGTTTAAGTACTAAACACACTTTAGTATCACAGCTCTGAATGACCATATTTTGGCTGTGAAAGCTGCCTACTATAATGTACACTACAGGAGTATATACAATTTACAGGCCTCCATCTAATTGTCTGTGAGGTATGTAGTCGGAGTGGCCGAGTCGACAGTACTGGGGAGTTTCCGTGGTCTCCCCCGCCATGACATACCCCTTGCTGGGGATGGGTTCTGCCTTGAGTGGAGGGTGGGGCACGTAGGTGTGGGCAGGGGTGACTGTTGGGGGCAGAGATACATAGCCAGTGGCTGTAGGGGTGGGACGCCATGCTGTACCTAGCATAGAGTATCCCGATACACCTCCCTCAACCTGTGTACAACAAACACACTACATATAGATACACAATACAAGACTTCATCATAGAGTAGAATAAAGAGAAATATCAGTCAGTGCTGCCAACTGTGACCACCACATTAAAAAATCTAGACATATATTATGTACACCTCGAAGAAATACCTTGTTTTTTGTATAGGCCTATATACAGTAAAACTACAGTAAACTATTTACAGGCAAACAGTAAAACTCAATACCTCAACAATCAACAGCTGACAGGGGCATGTCTAGCTGGCTTTGTTTTACTAGTGCATTCGACTTTTCATTGACAACTGAACATTTCAGGAAAAAATTGTTTTATGTCGTTTTCATAGAAAATAACTACTTACTACTGAGAAAGATTAAAATGCCTGTGTAATAATATTCTACAAGAAGGCTTATGGTTAACAGAAGGGATGGGTTGATTCCAAAATTCGATTCTAAATTTCACCACTCAAAGTCGATTCCGATAATGATTTCCGACTTGTCTTCGAAGATCCCGCAATCAGAAAACTGTGGCTAATGCCATTGTCGCACAAGTCAATAATAACCTTTCCGTGACCGCAGGAGATAATGATGGTAGCTTAATGGACGTGGAGGGGATGATCATAATTTTGCCGCAATCATGGGAGACAACGATAATGTACACGCGACCGCAGAAGACAATGATGATGTTTCGTTACCGTGGGGGTTATTCTGGGTTTTACCGTGACTGCGGGAGATTATATCCACACGACCTTTGGTAATGATCAGAATTTTGCCGCAATCAGGAGAGACGACAATGATGAAAACATGAACGCGGGAAAAGATAATCAGGTATAGATAGATGGTCACGGGAGATAATCATAATTTAGTTGTGATTGCCGATGACGATGATAATGTCTATATGACCATTACCGCGCGAGGTGTTCTGGATTTTGCCGTGACTATGGGAGACAATAACGATATCTACACGACTGCAGGAGACGATTAAGATGTCTACTTGACCGTGGTGGGTGATTGGAATTTTTCTGCGATCATGGAAGACGATGATAATGTCCACCGAACCATGGGGGATATTTGTGATTTTTCTGCTATCGCAGAAAACTATGATGATGTCTTCTGGACCGTGGGGGACAATAATGATCTCCACATGACCGTAGTAGATATTTAATATTTTACCATGATCGCAGAAGACGTTTTATAAAACTTTTCCCAGACTGCTGAGCGATATTTAGGATTTTGACTGAATCTTTGCTTGAAATTTGGATGCCTGAAATTTTTTGTTGAAAAATAAATTCAACATAATATGTATTTATTTTTTTACAATTGTATTAATCTTGTTTTGCTTTACCTTTGTCTCATAATAAAAAAATGAAGTTTGTGGATTTTTTTGTTATGTAAGAAATGTATTTAATAACTATTACATGCAGCTGTTGCCACTATTCAATGTATTTCTATATACAAGAGATGAATAGTTAGGAGGAAGGAAGATAAAATGATTATAAACAAACTTAAAGCAAAAAACTCGTCTGGAATTGATGAAATCTCGTCAAAAATACTTAAGCATTGCTGCAATGAACTAGCACTACCATTGGCTGATTTGATAAATAAGTCCCTAAAACAAGGCATCTTTCCTTCACTACTTAAAATAACTAAAGTATACCCAAAATTTAAAAAAGGTAGCACATTAGAAGCAAGCAACTACAGACCAATTTCCCTCGTTTCCACCTTCTCCAAAATATACGAAAAAGTTGTTTTAAAAAGACTTTTAGACCACTGCACAAATCACAACCTACTAAACAACCTTCAACATGGATTTACAAAAGGGAAATCCACAACAACAGCAATAATTCAGATGGTTGAGTCCCTGATTGACAGCCTAGATGAAGGAAATCTAACAACAGGAATCTTTCTTGATTTCAGTAAGGCATTTGACTGCCTTGACCACCAGCTAATCATTAAAAAGCTGGATTCCCTGGGGGTATCAGGGATAGTAAGAGAATGGTTTCAAAGCTACCTTACAGACAGGAGTCAGTTTGTAGAACTAAGGCACAGAGATAACAGCCTAATAAGAAAAACAAGATCAAATTTTCAACCAATAAATCGAGGAGTTCCCCAAGGTTCAGTTATGGGTCCGGTACTGTTTATTCTTTTTACCAACGATTTGCCGCAACAAATAGGAGACGCCTGCCTTACTCTTATGTATGCTGATGACACAACCTTAGTGTTTAATGAACCACTAGCTGAAAATCTAGAAGTAAAATCCTATGTGTCACTCAGTATGGCCTACCAATACTGCTATAACAATGATCTCGCAGTAAACACGTCTAAAACAACTCAAATAGCTTTTGGCCGTAAATCTCAAGAAGTGCCACGACTCCCAGATGTAGAAGTGGAAGATGAAGCTAAGTTTTTGGGCATCACACTCGACAAGAATTTAACCTGGACCCCTCATGTGGACAATATATGTAAGAAATTAAGTTCAACCATCTATGCTCTTAAACATATAAAAAATGCAACAGATGACATGACAACAAAAGTAGCATACTTTGCACTTTTCGAGTCGCATATGAGATATGGACTTGTAGCATGGGGTGGAACCTCTGCCACTAACATGCAAAGAGTTCTCAGAAAACAAAAAAAGGCAGTCAGAATAACTGCAGGACTCCACAGACTCGACAGCTGCAGGGAAGCATTCAGGTCACTCAAAGTACTTACCCTTGTAGCACTCTACATCCAGGAAGTTGTGTTATTTGCAGTAAGAAATAACCCTACAAGGCGTGGCGAAATGCACCAACACAACCTGAGAAACACCATGCAGTACAACCTTCCACAACATCGCACGGCACAGTTTGAAAAGAAACCTTCATACGCAGGAATGAAAATCTACAACAGGCTACCTCCAGATCAAGTCAGAAGATGACCTCAAACCAGCTTTGCATCAATGGCTCATTAATCGACCTTTCTATTCCTTAGAAGAATACCATCAACAGGTCTTTGACTAAACAACACCTCAACCAAACATTTAGAAAAAATTGTAAATTGACGCTACTACTATTCTTAATGAATGTGTAAATAAAGATTATTTGTCTATTGTCTATTGTCTAATAAAGTAGTTTTGAATTGAATTAAACTGCCATGACCACGGAAAGACAATAATAATGTTTCCATGATCGAGGAACATATTCAGGATTTAGAAGTCATCACAGAAGATGACGATGATGTCACCACTACCTAGAGAGATGATTGAAAATCTTAGGCCAGCACAACTCTTGTTAGAATGAAATTTTATTTTTATTTTCGTAAAAGGCTATTTTTATTTACCTTCAATATGATGTTTATTTAATGGGTTTATAAAGATTGAAATTTAAATTGCCTTGTTAGCATTTTTTATTGCTGGATTCCTTTTTCTTTACTTTAACAGACACCCCATTGCCACAAAATACTTTGAGGAAGTACATAAAGACAGGGGTGGTGTAGTACAATCAATCCAGACAATTTGTTAAAACTAAAAAAATATTGTATTGATATCGAGAATCAATAAATATTGGTATCGATACATCACTAGTAAAATGTTTTAGCATTATAGGCCTATACTATTTTTAATAAATGGAATTGGAATCGAGAATCGGTTTCAAAGAAACAGAATCAAAAATTTCTGCAATCGACTAGTTAACAGTTTGCATTAGAGACAACTCTACTGAAATTAATAAAACAGAGTTAGCCTAATACCTTTCCATTAGGCCTATTTCAGTTAGTTTGATTGTTTTCTTCACAAAAAACTAGAAAACTTTAGTATACTATGAAGAAGACACAAGACAAGGTCTTCTATTTCTGTTGACTAGATTTGTTATTCTTTATGGGAAATATGGATGAAAAAAGAATGTCAAGAGTTAAAAGGACAGAGTTAAGATAAAAATGGATGCTGAGTAGAAAAATACCAAAGGTTACTGCTTAGCAGTTATGTTCATCATAATTATATAAATTATTACAGACGGAAACAATTATCTATGCTGTCTTAAATAAAACACAAGGTTAGTGTCATGTGGTCCAGTTCATTATAACTACTTAAGTAGCTACATAGGGAAGAAAAGAATACATTTAATGTAGAAGAACGCTCATGGTTACTGTTACTAGGAATAGTCTAAATAGCTACAAAAGGAAGAAAAGAATCTATGTAGCGTAAAAGAATACCCCTGCTTACTGCCATGAGTTACAGTTCCTGTTGAGGAAAAACATGTATACTTGTTTTACAACTTAAATAATTTTGAGATAGATAATCTGAGTGTGTTAAAGTTAAAACAAAAAATTAAATTGAAGTATTTTAAATAGGATACATTTTGTTGACAAATATAAATTGATTTAAAAATATCTCAGTATGGGTTAAATATAAATATTTTGTTGTTATTTGTTTTGTAATGACTGTCATTTTTTAACAGTAATAATAACCTTCTAAATGGCTACATAGGGAAGAAAATAATCTACAGTCTCTAGAAGAAACCTCAAGGTTTTACTGCTCCGTTGATATATTTGCACAAATAATTATTTAAAACATTTATTAAACCACAGAAAAAGAAAACAATCAGTAAGCCATACCTCAGTAAGATTTGGGGAAGACTTGACCAGGCAAGAGGTGCTTCCCCCTAACATGACATACGGCTCTCCCCTCTCCCATCGACCGGAGGATGACTCACTGCTGGTAGACGATGAAGCCTTGTTGCGCTGTCGCAAGGAAGTGGGAGGGGAGCCGTCATGGAAAACTCCATCCAGTGATGTTGCTCTCTGTTAACACAAGTCAGAAGTCTCTCAGAAAACCAATAAATTGTGGTTAGTTGGCCATCGTTCACAATAAAATCAATATTTACCCTTTATGGACATATAAACAATTTTTATACCTCGGTTCTCGGTACAAAATCGGTACGGTACACGGTGTCACGTTCACACAGACTGGTTAACATTTAAACAAGCACTAGGGTTGGTCGCCCTAGGAATATAAGATTGAAAAGGAAACTTGTTTGAGTATGCAAAGAAGAGTTTTGTTGAAAGTAGGAAAATCATACAACCCAGTATCGCATGATATGATTAGGGTTTTGACCAGAGCCATACCACTCAACCTGCTCATTGAAGAAAGGACTAGGATTTTGGAAGACAAGGCCGCGGATAGAACTACGTTGGAAAATGGAAAGCAAGAGTGCAAGAAGAGAGGAGACATTAGACGAGTGGCAAATGTGCTGTGAGCAGATGAGAAAGAAAGGGAAGCGTTCAGGTATATGCCAAACATCAGAAGGAGACTGGAACAAGATTGGGAGATAGGCCATTATTGAACACAGTTTGTCACAGGACAAGGAAAATTTCAAGGAAAATTTGTGGAGATTCAACTTGGTGGAAGAGGAAGTATGCAGCTGCGCAAAAAAAAAACCACGAGTCACATATTGATGAATGTCCATTTCAGGAGGCAAATAGGGGGGAATAGGAAGAAGTCTTGGATAGGAAAGGTCTAGAGATGAGAAAATAAAACTTGATGAGAGACAAGGAAACGAGATGTTTAGGAAAGTAGCCAGGGAAATATGAAGAAGGGTAGGTACATACAGGCTTTTAAAATGAAAAAAAGAAACAAACAAAAACAAAGAAAGAAAAGGAATGAAAACTTCCCCATGAAGGGGAGAGGAAAGGTTAAAGCGAATCCAAACGACCCATATCGCTCAGGGCAGTAGGGGGTAGGGGAGTCGTGTTGTTAGGATTTTGGACACTTAGTGTGTCTGGTCAACGAGTCAAAGTGGCCAAAGCCTAAGAAGAAAGAATTTTCACGGGGAAACGGCCTGGCAAATAAATCAACTTAATAAATTAATCAACTCTTTGCAAAGGAATCTGATTATGGACTGAGACTCAAGGGCCAACATTTTTGACCTGACCCGATGTCGATAAGTTTGGCCTGCAGACCCCTCCTTTTTTTATTTAGTATTTGAGTAAACTTACATTTTAGAGATGCAATCTTGACAGTAGAGGGATTGATTTTTGTTGTCTTACCTGACTGTGCAGCTGGTCAGCCTCAGTGCCGGAGTCTGAGCTGATGTGAGTGCCATGTGTGAGTGACGAGGCGACACTCTCATGACCTGAGCTACACCCAGAACTGTCTCCGTCTCCCTCCCCTAGACTGTTCAGGTCCTCCCCTCGCCTCTCACCCAAGCCTACCACTCCACCCTTCTTCTGCAGCAACAGCTGCAAAGACAACATTTTATTGCCAAACCAAATCTTTAGGAATTAGGAAATTTTAAAATTATTATCATTATCATTACCAATTGAAATGAGGACGCAGCCTAAGAGGATAGAGGATAGCTTAGAAAAGGATCGAGTCGGATAGCTAACTTGAAAAGTTGGTTTTAGACTCGTTTACTAATACGAGTTCAAATCTGTGACACCCAAAACTGTATTGCTGCCCATTGACTAGAGTCCTAATAGATAAACACGTATACAACACACAAGTCATTTACTAGTTCCTTACACAATTCACAGATTTTTTCTCGGTGACAAAAATTGAGGAACAATTTCCAGTTTTCCTGGTTTTCAGGTCGGCTAAACACACTGCAACTGTGGCCATCACATGAACAATAAAGACTACACTGTCTTTTAATTTTAAGTTTTTGAACATTTCACACCATTTGAAAAAAACAATAAAAAATAACAAAAGCGTAGAGGTAACTATAAAACAATTTTAACTTATTAACTTACTAACTTTTAACTTATTGTAGGGATGGACGGGTCCCGAAATTTCGGGAATTTTTCGGGAAAAAAATAATCCCGATTATCGGGACGGGATTACATTTGACTCGGGAATTTTTCGGGACGGGATTTGGTCCGATCGTCGGCGATTTTTCCGCTTCGCGAGTGCCGATAACGCCGTTATTGCGAGCGATAGGTCCGCGAACGCAAGAGACGAAGTCGTTTCGACGATAACGCCGTGACCGCGGAGTCATCACGACGATCGCCCCGTGGCCGCGATTATTGGACCGACGATCGCACCGTGACCGCGAGTCATAACGACGATCGGGCTGTGACCGCGGAGTCATAACGACGATCGGGCTGTGACCGCGGAGTCATACCGACAGTCACGCCGTGACCGCGAGTCATACCGACGATCGCGCCGTGACCGTGGAGTCCTACCGACGATCGCGCCTTGACCGCGAGTCATACCGACGATCGCGCCGTGACCGCGAGTCATACCGACGATCGCGCCGTGACCGCGGAGTCCTACCGACGATCGCGCCTTGACCGCAAGTCATACCGACGATCGCGCCGTGACCGCGAGTCATACCGACGATCGCGCTGTGACCACGAGTCATACCGACGATCATGCCGTGACCGCGAGTCATACCGACGATCGCGCCGTGACCGTGGAGTCCTACCGACGATCGCGTCTTGACCGCGAGTCATACCAACGATCGCGCCGTGACCGCGAGTCATACCGACGATCGCGCCGTGACCGCGAGTCATACCGACGATCGCGCCGTGACCGCGGAGTCCTACCGACGATCGCGCCGTGACCGCGGAGTCCTACCAACGATCGCGCCGTGACCGCGAGTCATACCGACGATCACGCCGTGACCGCGAGTCATACCGACGATAACCCCGTGACCGCGGAGTCATACCGACGATCGCGCCGTGACCGCGAGTCATAACGACGATCGCGCCGTGACCGCGAGTCATGACGACGATCGCACCATGACCGCGAGTCATACCGACGATAACCCCGTGACCGCGGAGTCATACCGACGATCGCGCCGTGACCGCGAGTCATAACGACGATTGCGCCGTGACCGCGAGTCATGACGACGATCGCACCGTGACCGCGAGTCATACCGACGATAACCCCGTAACCGCGGAGTAATACCGACGATCGCGCCGTGACCGCTAGTCATACCGACGATCGCGCCGTGACCGCTAGTCATACCGACGATCGCGCCGTGACCGCGAGTCATGACGACGATCGCGCCGTGACCGCGGAGTCATGCTGACGATCGAGCCATGATCGCGAGTCATACCGACGATCATGCCGTGACCGCGAGTCATACCGACGATCTCGCCGTGACCGCGAGTCATGACGACGATCGCGCCGTGACCGTGAGTCATACAGACGATCACCCCGTGACCCGCGAGTCACAAGTTTCTATAGGTACCTGTAAATTGTTACCCATTTTTTTGGTTTTTATAGATCAGTGCCACAAATGGTAAAAATTGATTTCGTATGTATTTTTTGGTAACTGCAACACAGTAGAGTTCGTGCGTTTCCTGGTGAAGCCTGGAGGGTGGGTGGTTAGAGTGGCTCTAAACCGGTTTTGTATGGGCTTCAACCCTACCCCCAGGCTTCATCAGGAAACGCACGAACTCTACTTTCTTTTTATGAACAGAAAAAAATCCCGTCCCGTCCCGAAAATCGGGAAGGAAATAAAAATCCCATCCCGTCCCGTCCCGAACTAAAAATTCAATCCCGTCCATCCCTAACTTATTGCCATGTGAACAAACAGAAATATAGAATCAGTTCAAAATTGTGTTACCTCCTGGTCCGGGGTAGCAATACCGAGGTCTTGTTTCTCCTCTAAGGGTGGTTTCTGTCCCCAGCCATACAGGCTCAGATGAGTGTGATAGTCTGGGTCACTTGATTTCTCCTGAAAATTTTGTTCAAAGTTTACACACATGTAAAAATATATACTAATTAAAATTAATTTAAATTTTTTTCAAACCAGACAAACCCAAAACTATTGAATATCTAAAGAATGTTGCCAAAAACTAAAAATGTAATTTGAACTTTGTTGTTAAAGTTTTAGCGTAACATGTATGATTGTATTTTGATAAAATGCTGATCAAATAATGTTTTATCTGAGATTTCTCTCAAAAAGATTTGATAGAAAAAGCTGAAAAATTGATCTCAAGTATTGATTCACATGTGCCCCCCTTCTTGATTAGAACCTTAGGTTGATTCTTAGTTGGTTAGCAAATCTGTTTAAATGCAGATTTTTCACAAAATCAGCACTTTTTCTAATTTAAATTAAAAAAACAACACCTAAGTCTAGCCTGAAGTAATGTGAAAAAGAAGCTTGGGCCTAGTGTCCTAGGACAAAAAAAACATTCTGAGATGGACAAAATTAAAATGACCATTATTTTGAAATTTTAAATTGGACCAAGTTCATTTTATATCTTAACTTTCCTATCTAAACATACATATTAAGTTTCATAAACCGAACAATCCGAAGATATAAATATATTTTTTATGTAAGAAATACACAATGGTTATATCTGATTAACAAAACAATTTTGACAAAAATATTACACAGATTTTCTTTTTATTTTGACCCATAAAACCATTTTGCGATGTCTGACTTTGGGACACTGGTCAGGTCAGTTTTACTTAAATAAGTCTCCTTAAAACTTTAGGCCTTAGTCACAGTTTATCAAAATAGCTGAAGTAATAAGCTTAGTTCTGTAAAACAGGGTTGAAAAATAAATTTGTCATTGGCAGCAGCAGTCTAAGCATTACACTACACAGCACTATTCTACAGTATATAGCAAGGACTACTATATAAATGAGTGTAAATGTAAATAGCTTACAATGGCTGGTGCAAGTCCAGGAGGGAGTTTCACTTCGACCTCTTTCATTTGTTCATAGCACCTCCATAATCTGAAACATTGCCACAATGCAGTAACTTTCTATGTTTAATATGTTAAATCCACCATGAAATGGTATTTTCATAATGAATATACTTAACAGTCATGGTGTTTTAAGTTGTATAAACTGTTTTACACATATTTCAGAATACTTTTAAACATTTATACATTGTAATGATCCTTCTGTTTCCATGAAAATATACCAATAAAACTACTGTACAGTATTATCATAATCATAAAACTTAAGAATATTGGGAGCAGAACCTGTACCTCTTAACCTCTGCTCTTTGAACTGTCAAATTAAAATATTTAAAGCTGACTTCAATTATTATATTTGTTTATTTACAATCTTCCAATAGCTCCATAAGCTTAACATACAAACTTTACACCCCAGTGGGGCTAAGCCCTGAGGTTAAATTTAAAACTGATATGCCTATATGTTAATCGAGACAAAGACGAATCCAACGAATCAAAAATCATTATAAGTGGTGTAACTAACACGACTTTGTTTTATATATATAGATAATGAATATAACGAGATAATGAAAGTAATATAAACTCACCGCTTTCCAAGAAAAGCAACTGCCAAGATGACAAAAATCAAAACCAGGCAAACAACCACCCATACAATGATCCAGAAGTCCTCTTTGGCCCCTGGAACATAGCAAATACAACCACAGTGTAATGACCACTGACTACAGCAGTGTGCAAAATAACACTGTAAAAGCTGTTAAACACAGTGCAAAGTAGTGACTCTAGGTTGTTATGCCAATTGAGATAAATAGATATACATTATAAACAATCACAGTGTAAAGTCTACTGACTACAACAGTGAAATTAAACACTGTAATAGCACTAAACCAAATGTTTGTAAAGGTAAAAGGTTCCTAAATTCTTTTACAACACACCTTCTATTGAAAAGTGTGACAAACCCCCGCCCTCCCGTAAAATGTATATTTTACTTAAAGAGAGGAAAAGGAATTGGGATGAGATACTAGAAAAAAACACAACTATTCTGAGACAAAATACTGTATTATTTTAGTTAAGATGGGCGGATTGATCTTAATTTATGTTGATAAAGTAATGGTGAAACAAGTAATTCAGTGGGAAGGATGAGCTTACATTAGCTTAATTAATATTTAATTTGCTAGTTAGTTTTTTTTTTACTGAAGAGCTTCCGGAGATTGACCTAATGATCGACCCACTTTAAAGTATTTCATCCTAAATGATGGTTTTGTCATTTTTTGAAAGTAAAATTTTACAGAGGAATATTTTCCCCCCATCTCATTACAATGCCTCTTGCAGATTGTCTATGTTGATGTTGTAAGGATCAGTTAAATCTTACAAATATTTTTGTCATAAGTGTTTGGTTAGTATTTCATACATTTTCTTGAGGTTCTTCATATGATTTCATATTAGGCATATAAGATGAGATGCTTTAAAACCCTCTTTAGGCATGTTTCTTTCATGTAAGTGGGTGACTCAGTCGGTAGTGAGCCATACTACAAATCCAAGGCAGCGATGTAGTTTTTGCAATACAAAACGTGGTGCCACTTAAATATTTATCAGTAAAGTTCATTCTTGCACTGTTCACCTCTTGCTTTGTTTGATAACAATAAACCAGCAATCCAATCTATTCTCCTTGCTCCATGCGCACACACAGAGGGGATATGTGGGGAAAACACAGATTTAATAGAGGCTGTCAACCTCTTTAATAAAGAAATATTGACACTACTATGGTGAAATTTAAATTACTGCAAGGGCGAATACAGTAGAGTCCCGCAAACTCGGCGTAATGTGGACTGGAAGGGTGCCCAGTTTGTGAAATGCCGGGTTATCGGGAACTAGGGTCAAAAATAAGAACAGTACAATTTTTAAGCTTTTCAACCAACTTTTTTATTTACATTTATATTACAAGTCAGTATTAAGTTATCAGATATAGTACAAAAAATCCTTGGTACGAGTTACGAATGATTTGACTTGAGCTGGCTTGAGTTCATGTTTAACTCGGACTCAAAAAATCACTAATTTTCGATGGCCGAGTTATCCAGACTGCCGAGTTTGCGGGACTCTACTGTAGTGAGAATCCTATTCTGTGTCATGATCGACTATACTATGTTGTCACCCTGAACAGCAGACATTTGATTCTAACCAAGGTAAAAATTTCCTTAATCCTGTTGGTTTTAATTTTTAAGTTCATAAAATGTAGGCCTACATGAACATACAATGGATTCATAAACACTGGTTTACCCAAGTTACTTGTAGCAATTTTGTTCAACATCATGGTTCATAACAAAAATAGAAACTAGTAAGTAGAGGCACCCAAACTTAGAGCGAGAGTCAAATGAAGCAGTACCCGAAATTGACCAGTACATAAAACAAATAGACCAGGCATAATGACACTGCAGCAACAACGCCAGGTGCACATTTCTGAGCAAGTTATTACAAAATTATTAAAAAAATTAAGCGATTAAAGATCAACTAGATTTTTTACCATTCACAGATCGGTTTGGTTATCATAAAGAATTATTATCTGTACATTTAAAGTTTAACCGGAAATTTAACCCTTTGGAGACCAACCAGTACTTTTAACAGTTTCTGTAATGTTATAGAAAAAATGCTATAACTTTTGAAAAGCAGCCCTCTTTCACATTTCTTGCATGCTATTCTTGATTTTTAAAAAAATGTCATAATAATAGTTTTTTAAACTTCCGATACATTGGAAGTTCGTCTTTTTAGCACAAAATAAAAACTTCTGAAAAATCGGTAGTTGGTCTCCTAAGGGTTAAAAAAGGGAGGTTAAAGTATTTTAAAATATTTATCAAGTTTTTCTGGTTCGGGTCAAAAGTGATCAAAGTGATAGTGGAAGCCGTCTGCAACGTTTGCATTGAAAATTCACAATGATCACAGGAGATTACCATGATGTTAACACAAATGCAGTAAGGTGGTCAAGACTTTCCTGCAATCACAGGATTTTGGAATCGTTATTGAATCGAAAGTCGTAAAATTTTATGATTATCGAAAGATTTGTGTAATCAAGGACAGGAATTGATCCATCCACATTTTCACGGTTTAACAACAAAATCCACAACTGATCAGCTTGATAGAGATTTGCTACACACTTTTGATGGACTATGATATTTTTATCGCAGCATTTAGAAAGAATGATGGGCTGTTAATTCACTTTGCCTTTTCAAATGTCAACAACATGTCTACAAGACCAGCCATTCTGATACAAGTGTCGTGCAAGCTGTTTTTAGTTTTTGATCATGTGTTTGAGCTTTTAGAAAATAGCTTTACTCATTTATTTCATACTCATATACTTTATACATGCCATAACCAGGCAAGGACGTAACACTGATACACTGATCCAAAATCATCTATCACCTTCATTTGTACTGAATAATCTGAAGAAACTTAAGGTAACAAAATAAGGTACAGCTCTCTGGACCAATCCTTAAAAATCATCATTTATACATCAGGAGAAGATCATGCATATCTGCACTGCATCACCAGGTAAGCAAGATTAAGAATGCTCTGGATTCCAGGAGGTTGTCCTAGGCACCTTTTTGATATCCAAGCTGTTTCTGATAGCACAACACTTCAAAGGCACAACGATTTCGTGAGCAGACGTATTGAGTCACTCTACAGATTGTGGAAGCAAGACTGACTCAAGGACGCCTCCAGAATAGGGTCTTCTCTCTTCTTCTCTGAAATCTGGTAGCAGAGAATCTTATGAAAGTGAGGTCCTTGCCAAGAGTATGCTGATAGATTGGCTAACCGATGTTTGATCCTGTTTGCTGGAATCTCAGTCATGAGCTGCTCCTTCTGATGCTGCACTATATGTATTTTTCTTTAACTTTTCATTGCATTATTTCAAATTAAACTAAACTAGCCTACAACTAAAATGAAAAAGGAAAACTTCATAAATATTTAATGACATGCCTTAATGCTAAAAACCTTTATTACAAATTAAAAACACATAACTAACAATATATCTTCAAGTCAAAATTTGTTACTAAAACATAGTGATAAATCTATTAAAAATTACATGACAAACATAAAAGATCAAATTAAATATCTAAAATATATCACAAAATTTTAACAATATTTATAAATTATGTCTATCTAAAATAATAAGTAGGTAATATTTGAACAAATAACCAAAATAAAATCACTCAAGAAATAACACCACCAATTGACCAGGAATGCTATTTCATGAATAGCCAATATTTAAGAAAAAAATATCAAGCATAGACTCTGCCCCCTTGGTTTAATATTGAAATGTTTTGCAATTTGAAAGTGGTTTTTATGTAAAAATAGAACAAATAACATTACCAGAACATATAACAAAATTTTGGTTGACAAAGAGAATGCAATTATTATTTATAGATAAAACACAACAATGCAGTTTTCAACCAAATGAACTGTGAGGATATGCAAATGGTTTACATGGGAGAGGGAAACGTCCTTCAGATGGCATTTAGTTGGTGTTTTTCCTAAACTTACAAAAGCTCATATACTTTCTTATAACTATGTGATGATCTCTTATACATTTTCAACTAGGGAGGAGAACCACTATTTTATTATTGTTTGAATAGTAACACTATCAACAAGGATGATGTATTAAAATTACTTCTGGTATTTCAGTTTTTGGAAATCGTTTACCAAACTCAAAACTCCAAAATAATAGAATAAAAAGGTTCCCCAGGATGTCTACGAGATTCCACAAAAGAAAATCTGTGACCATAACAAATTTTATATAATACGATAATTTTGTATACATATTTTTTCTGTTGTAAGAGGAAAAATTACATAATTTTTGTTTCAACTGAAGAATTTATACTATTGAATGTATAACTTATACAGAGTAAAGAGGTTTGGCATTTCATTCATGCAGTAGCAAAGCTGTTTGTTGAAGAGAAGAGAGTGGCTCTAGTTTGTATGTAACAACGGGAGGTTTGTATTCGTCCGATGTTTTATTAGGTCATAATGCAGTGAACTCGAGAAGTGTTTATTTTCTAAACACATGTATGCTTTTATACCCTACTCGGGTTTTTTACGTTTGCCTCGGGTCTTCTTTGTTGACGGAACGCATTTACCCAAATTATAACTGATTGCCGCATGAAATATTGTCCATCAAGGGAACCGTGAATTGCAAACAAAAGGCAAGCTGCACAGCAATAATGAAGTCAATCAAATCAAATCAAAGTGAGGGATAAACAATACACATCAGAAAATGAGCATCCTTCAAATGCCTATGGCAACAGAAAATAATATTAATACAAACTAGTGATGGGTCGGTACTGGTACCGGTTCTTGGCCAAAATTGATTCTCGGTTCTCGGTTCCAGGGACATCGGTACCTTATTTCTTAGTTAAAAAAATAATATCATCATCTCAAAGTAATATGATAATCGTCGTATTCTGAGATCACTGCAAAATCCGAAATATCTTTCTCAATTACTGAAACATTATCACTGTTTTTCACAATCCCGGCAAGATCATGAACATCTTCCGCGGCCGTGTAGACATCATCATGAACTCCCGTGGTCACGGAATCGTCATCAGCAATCATGAAATCATGAACATCTCTTGTGGCCAAGTAGACATCATCATCGTCTCCCGTGATTGCGGTAACGTTATCGTCGTCATCCGCGGAAACATCATCATTGACTCCCGCAGTCACGGAAACGTCATCGTGTAGACGTCATCATCGTCTCCCGCGATCGCGGCAAAATCAAGAACTTTTTAACGTGAAGTTCAAAAGCGGAACCGAAATTTGACGTGAAGTACTGACCTTCACTAAGACAAACCTATAATTTTTTTTAGATAAACAACCGCCACTATTTCTTCTATTCAACCAACAGCCCACAACACCAAGAATTTATAAGAAATGTAGGTACTGTCCTCCGCCTTGCATAATACCATATATTGATTTCCTATGTTTACTTCTAATATTGGTGTATAAACAAAAAAATCGACTTTTTTTTCTTTCATACAAATCCGTCACTTTATATACCTTTAAATAGAAATCAATGACTTTTCAGGGACTTCTCTAACCACATTGTAAAATCAGTGTTCTGCGATATCACTGGCTTCCTGAATGACACATTTGAAACACAAACTCGGACCGTCAACTATACAGTGAAAAATCTATTTTCATCAAAAACCTTTGTAGCCAAAAATGATCACCAGCTGAAAAGGAAGTGTCATTAGTCTAAGCCATACCTGCACTGTAGCAACTCCCTTCTCCGGGTTCTGACCAAGGACCGTAGTACACAGTGTCGTCATCAAAGTTGACAGCCCTTACAGAGAAGGAGTAAGTGTGGTGAGGCCCCCCAGAGTTGCAGTCCTCCACTGGAACCAATGACTGATTTCCTGAAAAATAATTTTAAATTAAAACTAATTTTCACAACAAAGATCTTCAGTGACATAACTTTGTTCATTGTGTGAGAAAGTAAGCTATCATGTGAAGACTGAAAAGTAAACTGTGCAGTCCTAAAGCTTATGCTTAGCTTGGCAAGCGCTCGTACTTTGGAGCTTTTTTAACCACGACCCTTCAAAGTTTACGATTTTCAAATTGGATACATTGACGATAAGTGAAAACAATTTGAATTCTTTAATCAGAGGTTAGGATCCTTAATAACCCTGGAAAACTTATCACAGAGCTATTATTTTTACAAAAAAGAACATTTGAAATGAATAAATTACAATGAGAAATAATGGAAAGTGAACTGAAAAATAAATGTATGTGCTGTACAGTATATATACATCTTTAAAATAATTGACTCTGTCAGTAATATGGTCCATTAGGTTAGGTTATGTTATAAGAGAATCAACAGGAACTGATCATAAAATTCAAAATTCCAAACCTAATTTTCTCTACTTACTATAACGGTTAGTAATTTTTTGCAGTGCATGGTGTAAAAATGGTGTAGGGTAAAAAATTCCGAGACATGCAGGAGGATAAAAGCTATTGACAAAACATAGTCATGCGCTGGAAAAATGACTAAGTTTGAAAATCATTTAAGAGCTCACATTAGTGCTTTTAAATGTATAATAAACATAATAGAAATTATTAGGTTATTAGTCAAAGACCCTGGATTGGATAACTACTCAAAAAGTTGAATCAAAACACTGATTCCATACAATCATTATACACGTTTGGTTTAACCCATAATTAACTTAACCATAACTATCTCTTTGTCAGAATGATGGCTAAGTTTTGTTGCCTAGAAATTGCTATTAAAGCCAATCATTATCAAACATATTCATATGTTTAATTCATGCTTTTTTATTTGTGTTTATTAGGTTGAGAATATTTCCAATGCCATTTAGATCAAATCATTTTCTTAACCTTGAGAAACCAAGTATTGTTAGTAATTTGCTAAGGGAGCTTCCTTAGTTTCACCAGATTCTATTTCTATGTTGGAGGCATAACATTACTATTTACACAAGGACAACACAAAACATCTATTAGACAACACATGTTCATGCATAACATAGTCATAGTATGTTTTGCATTCATGTTTTATATGTTTCCCCCACCAACCTGAGGTTCGAAATATCCGTTCAGAGCATTCTCCTGCAAAAAGACATTATGGTTACAGTTACCACTGAAATGGATAACGTCTGTCCACAAAGTGATTCTTTTAAGTTGTCTAAAACCAAAAATATTTTACATAATGACGAGCTTTTTATTTAAGACCCACTATATTGTTTAAGATATAGCCTACTTCTTCTTTGAGAAATATAAATTACTACAGGTGGGCGAGTACTCAACTTTCGGGGTAATTACTCGACTTTTTCCAAATAGTAGACCTCGAGTCGAGTAGTTATAAAAAGTACCACTTCAACATTTTCTACACCCAACAAACAACCATCCATATCATGGTTCGGCAGAGCTAGCAAGAAGACTACTTTCCTACATTATTAGGTCTCGATAACGATACAGTAAGTTAAACAAATGTATTGAATGAATCTATCGAGTTAAAGTAGTAGATACTCAACAAGGGAGTCTCGTGATTAGTAAATCATAGGCAGATGATTCTTGAAGATATTTTTAAGAACAGTATTACATTTAGTTTGAATTGCCATCAAAATATTTTATACAAAAATATATTAATTCAACAAATAAATACGGTAATTTTTTACTTTAATGAGTAGATGTCACCAGAAAAGCGGTCGGTATTGGTGTTTAGTTTTTGAAGCCGATAAGTTACTGCAAGGAAGATCAATGCATCGGAATGACACAATCTCATTGGGTCTTGCTTGGTAGAAATTTCAGTTCCACTTCAGTGCAGTGTTGCCAGAGGGACAATATTTTTTTTACTTTTACAACTGTGGTATAGTGGCGTAAACAAAGTATAAGTATTTACTTTTCCAATTAACTAGGTACACATTTTCTAATGAGTTTATATAAACATGATTTAAATTAGTCAAACTATTAACTTTTGTTTACGAATTAAAAGTTATAGCAATTTTACAATAATTTGGCCAACATTCACCATAATGGTGTAATGATAAATATGCAACGTCAGTCCTGCAAAACAGCTGTTTAATGGGGATAAAAGCAGAAGCAGAATCAGCAGAACGGCTAGAGAGAAAGAGAGATGGCTTAACAACCAAAATGGAGTGATATGTCAACGTCAGTCTTGAAGGTTTTTACTTTAAAGTGAATTTGCAACTTCTACAACCAACAGGCAACCTGCACCAATCCAAATTAAACTAAATGCTCAAAGCAGGCCTAATGCCCTGATTATGCAAATGATGCTTTTTACTGTGCATAATGAGCTTGAAAATATTTTGAAAAGACAAAACACTAAACAGGATTGGGTTGGTTCATTCTGATTTTAGTGGCATGATGGAGGACAGTGTCGAAGTACCAACAAAAATAGTTTTATAAATGAAGCAGACAAAACTATCAAGCTAATAGATTCATTAAAAGAAGAGGGCACTGTACATGATCTTCTTAAGAAAGGAGACCAAATTGCAGAACCAGAACTAAAACAAACCATGATGAAGCAAAACATTGCTGAATTAGTAAAACTAACTGACGATTGAATCCAATGTATGCAGTTTTAAAGACTGATACTGTTGATTGCCCCAGCTTTGCAATATCCCTTGTTTTGTTCCTGATGACAACAAAGTCTATAGGTTAATGTTCCTCAGTGGTGACAACCAGTGGATCTTTTGGTTGATTGATGAAAGTATTGACATCAAAAAAGTCCTCAGGGGTTTGATGAAAAAGTTCCAGAGTGGCTTGTTGGACCCAGTTGATAATCCACATTTACAATTATCTGTGTGTTTCATTGATAGAAACAAAGCAATTTGTGGGATAATATTACAAGTTCAAAATGAAAACAGAATAAAACTGCTTCATTGCGACAGCATTATTTCCAAAATAGCAACGAGAACAAGCGATAAGTCATACAAGTTCGATAAACACAACAAGTTAGATGATGCTGCTCTATCTGTGCAACTGCACTCAGATAGTACAGAAGAGGGTTTAGCAATGTTAAGATATATAGTGATAAATCTATTAGCAACCACAGGATCTATCTAAGTTGTGCATTTTTCCTAGTCAAGTAGTACAGCCTACAAGAGGTCTCACATAAAGGTGCCCTATGATATTCCAGTTTTAGCTGGCATTAATTCCCAAGAAATCTATGTGATTGCCAACACACAATTGATATTGATACATTCGAAGAAATATCATGTGATTTTGCCGTGGATTCGTAGTCTATGGCGCTATGCTACCAACTGAAGCACAGACACACCCATGGTTTATAGGAATTTTAATAATCTAATAAGACTTACAGTATTCAGTTTATGGCTTGCTTCATAACTATTTTATCACAGGGATTGGTAATGAATGTAGTGCATGAAAAACTTCAAAAGTTTGATTTTAAACTGCCACCAACATTAAGCTTCAATTCTTCAAAGCATATGTTATAATATAGTTTACCTGTGCAGTTCAGAACTTCTGTTAGGTTGTGCTCATCACCAATCACTTTGTTGAGAACTTCGTATTTATCTAACAGTCCAGCTGCGTATATCGGAGGCTTCCACAGAACTTCTACTTGAGACGAGTTGACAAACTTCACCATAGGCCTGTCCATTTTGCCAGGTACTGAAAACGTATGATTTGTGAGAATTAAGAAATATTGTTCTAAGGTTTCTAGTCTTACAAGGTAAGATGAGACCAAAATGTCAGTTTTCCAAATAATATTGTTTCTATTTTTTACAGCAGGTAATGAGGCTTGTCCAATGATTGAGGCATAGGAATGTTGTCCTGTGTTCAGAGATTATTTGTTTTGAACCTGGCTCCATTTATAAGATGCCTATCTATAGCAGTAGCTTACTAGACATTTTGTTTTTCGCCTTACATGATTTATTACTGTACAGTGATTAGCAAAGGTGTTGTTAATCGTTAAAAGTTTGAGGAAGCTGTGATTTTAAACTGAACTGAACCAAGGTTAATGGCTTGAAAATATCATGATTGTGTAATATTGTATTTTGCTTACATATACATCCAAATTATGACATTGATTTATATTTGTAGGTATTACAGTGTTTTTATGGGCCTGTCATATATTTTGACACAATGTTGGATTAACCATGGATTCCAGTTAGCTGTAGTCTCCGTCCCTCCAACTACCCCGGATAATCGAAGTGCTACTGTAACTCTCAATCAACCAGTTCTTATAAGAAACATTTGTAAAATTAAAAATGCTGACAATTATTGGGTTGATTATTCTAGAATTATTAAATAGCATACATTCATTTAGAAATGAGCTACCAGAAACAATACATTTCTACCACCTGTATGAAACTTGCAATGAAATCAAGTTAAATCAAAAGTATTATCATCAAGAAGTAAATAAAACAAACTATGAACAGCAAGCATAAATGACAAACAATTAGAATGATGTCATTTAATATCAGAGCTGTTGATGAATTGAATTGCTACTTCAGTAGACACTTACTTCCAATTTTTGTGCGAGCTTGAAGAGGTGTTGATCGTTGGGAACAGGCTACGGTGCACGCTTGTACAGAAACGTTGTATACAACATAACTGTCCAGGTTTCTCAACCGAACCTATTAAATAAGAAAACCATTAGTTTGAGGTTGATAATACTATTTATTGATATTTACAACAAAAATAGGTTATAAATAAAACAATAATTCGATTAACACATATATACAACATAAGGGGGGATGGTGTGGGGTATAGAGACAAATCTTTCAATTTTTCAGAGGGGAGAAAGACTAAAGAAGATATTTTTGACTCGATTGTGAGGTTTAACATATTCTACAAAACAATCAAGCAGAACAACAATTATTACGAGCAGAGAATAGTAAGGAAACTTTCCAGAGAGATAGAGATTTGAGGTTTGACACCAATACAAAATGCAATTAGTGTTTTAATTTGTACTAAAGGACACTAGAGGGTGCCTCTACCTCAAGCCGCGTTCTGAGCTGCCGTGCCGTTTTTACACAGTGTCTTATGGGAGAGATGAGATGGAATGATGAGTGTGGACATTCACGCGACGTCAAATGGCGTATTCGCTATTCATTTAAAACAAAATATAAGAATTTTTATCCACTATGTACAGAGACTAGCTACTAAGTAAAACAGCTTTTTTTGTACTATATATAATCCTAATTTTACTTGGTAATTCTTGGTACAGACACAAATAGCAGGATGAAATATTTATATCCTAAATGGGTTTAAACATTCAAAGACTTTAAAAATAGAAAAGAGTATAAAATAACCACCTTTTAGAGAAAGCTTGGAAAACAAACCTTTGAATAATGTAGTGGTTTGTGAAAACCAACTTTTTAGCAATGCTTGATTGATATTTTTTTATTTAACTTGACTCAAGCCGAGCTCATCATTCATAACAAAAAAATTGCACTATGACATGATGATGAGCTTTTGGACTAATATTGTCAATCCTTATTCGATTTAAAGAACGACATCTGCATCCATTGATGGAAGATTACTGATTACATCTTCATTATGATTTATTCATATTTGATCAACATTTATTTAGTTTTTGTATTTGAAAAAAAAAAAAATACAGTAGCCTACATGATGACTTTTTTTGTCAAAACATATTTTATCTACTTCTTTCAATTTCTCCGGTAGAATTATCTTTTGTTTCTTTTCTATTAAAATAATTGTTGACCCAGTATCAAATGTAAACAGATTAGATCCTGAAAGAATAGGACTAAAGATGTTAGTGTTCCTAAATAAAATTTTTTCATCTAGACGATACTCTTTTTTCTAATATCTGTCGTATATTACAGTTTTCAACACCATTACCTAATATTATTTGCAGGGGTGTGCGAATAGTGATTTTCAACCTCGACCAAACCGAGCTTTTTAAAAATCTTCGAGCTTGAGCTTTTTTGAGCTGAACGTTTTCTAACCTTGACTTAACTGAATTATTAAGCCAAATTTTATTTTCTAAATATGTAATAGTCTGACCTACCGTACTAGGCTAATTGAAAACGTAGAACTAAAACATAGACAACACTCTAAACAAACAATCTTTAATTTCATCCGTGTTTATTTAAATCTTCAAAACTCAATATAATTTCTCTTGTACTAATTATTCTTACTAAGTTTTAAAACTGACTAGGTGTTACAGGCAATGGTCTTTCTAGACAATTTTGTTTTAATTTCAATCTTGTACACTTGAGATAGGGTCTTTATAGCTTTTAAGTCTCGCTAAATTGAAGAACTGATCCGGTCAACAGTAAGCAAGAGACGCGACTAAATTCTAAAATAAAATAAAGGGTGTCCCAGTAAGAACGCCGGATTTCAAGAGCGTCTTATCCTTATATGTATTTCGATAGGAATTCCCAAATTATCAGCTATGTTATCAGTATTAGGTCCCATTTTTTGTCATGAATCGCTACACGACGGATCAACGCTTGATCATAGTTAAAGTGCACTACAAATACGGGAAACGGTTTGCTGAAACGGTGCGGAAGATGCGCGTTATTTTCGGCCGGGACAATGCACCAAATGAGTCATCTGTCCGAAGATTAACTTCTAAGTTCGAAAAGATTTGCTCAGTTTTTGGACATTAAAAGACCATTGCGCAGTCGGGCAGTTCGCTCCCTTGAAAATATTGAGGTTGTACATGATAGTGTAGAAGACAACGCAAGAACATCGATTCGTCGGCGTAGTCAGCAGTTAGGCCTAACTCGGAGCACAGTACAAAGAATTTTGGTAAAAGACCTTCACATGTCCCCTTACAAAATTCAACTCGCACAAGAGATCAAGCCAAGAGATCCCGTAAAACGGCTTGATTTTGTAAACTGGGTGGTTGGCAATCAATAAGAAAATGACAAAAACTTTGCTGTTCAGCGATGAAGCACACATCGCTGCATAGCCATCTAAGCAAGATCGCGCGATTTAACACCGTGTGTGTGACTACTTTCTTTGGGGATATTTAAAGTCACTTGTTTTCGCCAATAATCCTCAAACAATCCAAGACCTGAAGGAGGAAATTGATCTTGTCATTCAACAGGAAGTGTGTGAAAAAGTGATGGAAAACATTGTCAAGAGATGTCGGGCTTGTCAGCAGGCAGCAGGTGGACACTTACGAGACATAATATTCTACTAATCGGAGATACTATGCTTTAAGATTCATGTTTCATATTGTAAATTTAGCGTGAAAATATATGGTTCATTAACATTTCATATCCGGCGTTCTTATTGGGACACCCTTTATAATTAACACGAAAAACAAAATACTGTAATGCTTGTAACATTCTGTGGCGGAATATCCGGGGCTGAACACAATTAATTAAATTAATCTGTGGCGACATATCCGGAACTAAACACAATTAATTAAATTAATAGTAGCAGTGGTTGAGGTTAAGTGGATAATGGCAGCAATAGTTGCTTGCACTAAACTGGAGCTACAACTGAAGGTAGCACTGAATGAGAGAAAGCAGAGACATTGGCGACCATATGTACTAGGGGAATAGTACATGGGAACTATGGGCTGAATAGGGGATTGTAATAAAGCCAAGAGCCAATGAGCTGGTTGATTCATCTAGTTAGTACCAACATAACTACATTTGACAGCGTCTCGATTTTCTAGCAGAGTTGCCATGCCAGTGCTACTTCCAGTTGTCTAATTTCTAGCTCAGTGAATGCTAGCTATGGTAACAGCGCATGTTACCATGTTACGCATGTTGTAGTCTACGGATATTTCATTTCGTAAAAAGCAAAAGCGGTTCCCTGATTCTGTTTAGTTAACAGACTTGGAGACTATAAATAACTGAGAGTGCATGATAATTTTGGACTGGTCATGAACTATGCCAGTTGTCTGATTCAGAATTTTTAAACATGGATCGAATCAATACAAACAACAAAACATTGACCTTTGCAACTTCCGGCTTAAATATGAGTTTTTACTGCCCATCGTCACTATTCATGGTTTGTTGACTAATTGTTATTCCCAACTTGTTATATGTAGATGTTGTCTAAATCAAAGCCAAACAGAACTATCAAAAATACTTGATCCCAACTGTATTGCCCAAACTTTGTTTGTCAAATAGGTGACTTACGTGACCCTTGACTAAAATCTGGGACTTCTATGACTTCTGTGACCGGTAAACACCCTGTTGTCTTAATATTCAACTTCCATCTACTTCTAGTGATCCCGCCCTATGATAATCGAGTTCTACTATTTACAAGAAAATCACGATTGCTTTCGGTTTTGTAAAGAGTTGGAGTTTATTTACGTGGATACGATAAGAAACTGGAAGTTACGGTAATTTTAAGCCGTGCGAGGTGACGCTGGCTTCCTGATCGAGTTTTGTTTCACCAAAACAAACTGTCTACTCTGAGACTGAGACATGAATTACATGTCTTAACAACATTTGCTTCTAGGAAAAACAGATGCATGAACAACGTAGAATCATGATAACTTTGTTCTAAATCACGACACAAATTAAGTGTATTTTTACTTTGTATTAAAAGCTTGGCTCGAACTTCCGAGCTTTTTTCAAATACCTTGAGCCGAGCTGAATAATGGAAAGCTTGAACAAAAAGCTCAAAGGTTCGAGTAATCGCACACCCCTAATTATTTGTGAGTATACCCTTGTATTGTATTGTAATCTCCAGTTTAAAAATAAGACATTGTGTAAATTATGTAGGCCTATATTGAGGTTAGGATACGTTGTCTAACCTAGTCAAAATATAATGGCCTCTACATTAAGCACAAGTTACAATAAGCAGAGACAATTTTATTTAAATATTTAATTTTTAGGGGTAAACTAAAAAAACAAAAAACTGACTTAAAACAGTAACCAAAACCGAACCGATAAAATCAGCAACTGATCTAACACTAATTACAATCCATGCATAGTAGTATAAATTAATTGTGTGTCTTGGGGCATTAAAATTTAATTAATTAAACTTTAATGGGTAAATATAAAAATTGCGACTTTGATCAGAGCTTAGTAAAATCTATTATTAATTACATTGTAATTTTTAAGTAAAATTAATAGTTTGAGCCACTTTACCTGTTTGATGGGGTTCTGCTGACTGCCTTCCACCTTCTGAGACAGACCGTTGTAATGTACCAGATAGTAGCGCAATACTCCGTTCATGGAGAGAGGAGGAGACCACTGGACCAGCATGGAGGTGTTGGTGACTTCTGACAGTGAAACATTCTGTGGCGGCATATCTGGAGCTAAACACAAACATTACACATTACTTGACGAACAAAAGGGTTCATCTTCAATCATAATTTCTTCAAAGGCAGAGTTCTTAATTACACGACCCCTTGAATTTTTGTTGTATTTTTAATAAAGATGAAGTTGTAAATAATGCTAAAACTATGTATCTTTCTACAAAAATTACAAAAAATCATATTCGTGAACCTATTATTACAATATAGTCAACACAATAACATAGCTAGAGAAGACACTCTCAAATTCCCCATCTCTAGAACTGTTCTTTATATGAAAGATTTTTTTATGCTGGTATGAAACTTTGCAACCACCTTACCTCTCAAATCAAATTGGCTGAAGAAATTTATATTAAATGAGTATTTGAGTTGCTATGTCTCTATTCAGTTTTTTTTCTTTTTTCTTTTTTTTTCTACGCCAGTGGCATTTCACAAGAGAAGTTACGATAGATTAAATGTTTAGTGGATGTGCCGGGGATTGAACCCGTCCCTCCCGCACCGAAGTCCGAGACGCTAACCACTACGCTAGCAACACAACCATTAGTTAGTTAGTAGTAGTAGTTAGTAGTTATTAGTTGAGGAATTGTTTTTAGTTTCCAATAATACCATGTCCAATTTGAAATGTTTTACCTTTTGGTATTTTTTTTAAAGAAACTATTTAAATCTAAGATACGAAAATGATGTCTAATAAATTTATTTATGAAATATCACAATTAATTATCTAAAATTTTCCTAACAAATGACTATTATTTCATATTAATATTATTCATATTATTCTTAACTATTATTTCATTTCAATAATCTCGAATGCAACTAAAGAATCAATATTATAGTAGACTCTCGCTCATCCGGACTAATGTGGCAGACGTCCGGTCCAAATTACGATAAATCTGCACTATCGACAGTCGAGTAAATACAGTAGCCTTCTGTATATAGCCGTTTTTTCAATTTTGTTCCAGGCCCACAGTATTGATGCAATTCCACCGGTAATAGTTTTTATAGCCGTGTTATCTGAGTTTTTGATTAACCAAGGTAGTCTCGGACCCGTTTAGCTTGGATAATAGGACTTCTACTGTACTGTGCGGTTAAAAAAAATCACGATTGCCGATCCGGACTAGCGGGAGTCCGGACAAGGCCGATCTGGTTGAGCGAGAGTCTACTGTATTTTATACGAGTGATGCTAGGCAACCATTTTGATGAATTCATTTATGACACATTTCAAGAACTTTAAGTGCAATTAGAGAACATGCTTAGTTATTGATGGGTTTTGCTAACAATGACACAACAGCAATACAACTTACCAGCTTCCAATGTTGTGTTGTACTGGCGGTCGCTCCACTGACCAATACTGTGCTTGGTGATCACAGCTACCATGACCATGTAGGTGGTATAGGGTGTTAGATCTGTCACATTCCCTCGAATTGCAAGTCCCTCTGCTATGGTGGTGTTCTTGGCTTCAACTGGAATCACGAGTCTCGGATAAGAATCAAGAGTTTTATTGCCATTGACCTTTATAGATAATTAGTAATATACAAGAGTTAAGGCCGATACTGGTACTCAACAGCAATGGAGGAAAGTTAAAATAGAAATTTGCATGAAAGAACAATGCATATTTGCTTTCCTAACACACTAAACATCGTGCATTTCCAACTTAAGAAGTAGACAATTCAATGTCAAGACAAACGGCAAGCATCTTACTGACATAAAATTATTGTACTGGTTCTAGTGTGCACGAGTTATAGTGTCCATAGACACACATACAGATACAGTGTGTTAAGTCCCGGAACAGCTTAATATTGTTTTAGCCAACATAGATACGGTGGTACAGTTTTGTATCTAGATATTTATCATAAAAACCTACCTTTTTAAGCAATTGTCAATTTTCCTCTCCTCCAGGGGGATGGCCCACAAGGAGTTAGAAGAAAATCTTTAATGTAAGCATAGGTTGATATGCACATCAAATTTAAGATTCAAAATGGCAGATTCAATGCATTTTTTAACGTCTGTTTGTTCAATGTCTGTTTGAGTTCCAATTTGCAGAATTGTATTTTACTAGTAAAGACCTTTAGTTTGATGTGCATATAAAGCTATGCTAACATTAAGATTTTCTTAAAAAATATATAAATAAAAATATTTATACGTTATTCCTTTGGGTTAATTTAGCAGGAAATAATTTTATTTCATCCTTGCAAGTTACGCCATTTTTCCTAAATCAATTTGAGACACCTTACGCAGGACACCCTGTATATATAATTTAGAAAGAACCCAGTTTTGGTCCTCTGGGCTTATAAAAACAAATAATTATTGTACAGGGTGTCTACCAATAATTTCAGTGACTTAAGGGGAGGGGGGGGGGCACAATCTTTGATAATACTTTTCAGTGATTTGAACATGAGATAGTCAGACATACAATATTTTGTGCCGTAACGATTTTGACACGATTGCCTGCTCCCAAAATATGTTCTCTCTCATTGATTCTGCACTATGACTTTAATCATTGCCTGCAGCAAGGTGCAAAACAAAAGGCAGGTTTGAGAAACTATATTTTAATTAGGCAGATTTTTTGTGTGACTTTCGGGATCTTAAAAAGAAAATAAGTTACTTTTCAGTGACTCCTGTGGCCAGTCCCTGTTGTAAAGAGTCTAGTGGGCTTAGTGTTATTGGTAAATTAAATCTTTAAATTTAAGTTTAAGTAGTTTAAAATTAGCACAATTTTGAATTTTTTAGACTACAAACATAGAGATTTGCTATTTGATATTCATTACACAAATAATGTACCAAAATATCTTATTCAAAACATGATACAAACCTTTGCACTTTGTGTTGTGGGGTGAAACAATCGGACAGTAATATATCTGGAAACCTGTGACCACTCCAATACGATCCGAGCACTCCAGTTTCCAACCAACCTCAATGAAAGTAGGGCCAACTCGGTTAATCCATATGGTTTTCATTTTGCCAAGGACTGTAACAAATATGACTATATTGAAGTATGAAAATTAAAATACCTGTTTGTAAATTTAAGAACTTGAGAACAATTCTGGAATATCAATTGAACTTTGTAAATATTACAAATTATATAAATATATTACCATGGAAATGGGGATGGAAAGAGATTAGTGTGTAAAATGGAGAGAGATGTCTTCTTTTGTACCGTTGTTACTGTCTAAGACCAGCTGTTTATCAAATATCCTAATAAAGGACAGCAGGGTTCAGTTTCTAACCACCAATTTGTAACTTTTCTCAGGATCAAATTGTTAGGGGAGCATGATAACAACTCAGCTACCCAGATATCGAATGAGAGACAAATCTGGGGGGGGGGGGGTGAGGATGTGTTCATTGCTGGAGACAACAACGGAGAAAACATAGACAAACATGACCCATATCGGTCAACATTTACATATTTTTACTTGCAACAATCAAATATGAAAACTTGACAAAAATGTGTTATGTTTATATATTTGTATGAAATTTGGTACCGTATGGAATAAATATAAATTTTCAGGTATTTCACAATGTTGCATTCTTTAGGTTGTATTATAAATATTATTATCTTGTTGATATTGGGCTTCCTAGTCAAGCAAAAATGGGTAGTAAAGGACCTTGATGTGGTACTGGTGTACTTACTCCTGTTGTGGATGACTGTACAGGATGCCCAGACCATTCCACTACTCTCAGTCTCAGTGTTGGCGGAGATGGCGAACTGATAGATCTTCTCATCAGGGACTGTGATGTTCTTGATGGTAACATCCTTGGATACCCACGTCCAATTCAGAGTACCCTACGAGTCAAGCGGATATATTAGAAACTGATCATGTAAGTATTGGAGATCTGCAGGATAGCAGATGGGAAACTACTTTGACCTATACTCCGTTCAAACAGCCGTGGCACCTGAAGGATTAGGACACCCCATGGAAACCCTTGGGGCCTCCTAATCCCTCAGGTGCCACGGCTGTTTGAACGGAGTATAGAACTTTTGGGATGGGAAAATACAGCATAATGTGATACAGTAATTGTATCCTGCATTTGTAAACAAATTGTAATAAGTGTGCTTTCAAGGTTGTTTTAGAGCAATTTACACATTAAAGTATTAAAAAGTATCTGATAAATATTAAAGATAAAAATAAAAAAATATATAAACTTAAACATGCATATTAATATTCCAATAATCTTTTTCTTCATGTTTTGGTAATCTTGGACCTCATGGTAACAGAATTTTACAAAATATTAAATTTAAACACACAACTAGTGATGGTCGGATCCGGATATCGGACAACCAGATCCGCCGGATCCAAGCTGGAACCGGCACCAGATCGGATCCAAAAAATTCTGGATCTTGGGTTGGATTCGGTTTTGATGGATCCGATTTTTTCCTGATTTTTTTGCTAACATAAAGCTGTCTGTATCCATGTACGCTCATCCGGACTAAAGTGGCGGACGTCCGGTCCGGATTACGAAAAATCCGGACTATCGAGAGTCGAGCAAATACACAGTACTGTATATAGCCGTTTTTTTTTCAATTTAGTTCCAGGTCCAGAGTAATGGATAGCCGGGCATATGCACTTCAACCGGTAATAATTTTTACCACCAAATTTAGTTCCAGGTCCACGGTAATGATAGCTGGGCATATGCACTTCCACCGGTAATAATGTTTTCCAAACCGGTAATAATAACCGGTAGTAATGTTTACACCGGTAATAATTTTTACCACCGTGTTATCCAGTTAATTTCAAGTCTCTAGCTCATCGGGAACTTCGTTTAAAATTGATATCAAAATTTGTAGGAAAGCGAGCTAATAAAAACAAGCCCATGGGGCGTAGCCCAAGGGAAATAAATTAAATGATATAATATTGCATTGTCATCCATTTGTGAGCTACGTTTCAAGTTTCAGGTCTCTAGCTAATCGGGAAGTATCCAAATTTGCAAGAAAGCGAGTTATTAAGAACAAGCCCATGGGGCATAGCTCAAGGGAAATATGAAAATTAAATGATATAATATTGCACTGTCTTCCATTTGAGAGCTATGTTACAAGTTTCAAGTCTCTACCTCATCGGACAGTTAGTATAAAATTGATTGCAAAATTTGTACCGGACAAGAAAGCGAGCTAATAAAAACGTTTTAAAATAGGAATTCTTCTGGGAACATTTCCCTGGCTTGCTGCCGCACTTGTCCTGGCGTTCTGTTTTAGTTTTAACTCATGAAATTTTAAACTTCAGGTTCCTTTTTGACATTCCACACCACTTATTTAGACTCGTAATATATTTTCTCTTACATTACAGACAAATACAAATCTTAGAATATTAACAAAATAAACTAACGTCAATAATACAGTATATAAAATAATTAGAATGAAAGGGTTAATTTAATTATAACAACAACTTACAGTGCATTGGTAAGGCCTGTCCTTTTTGTTGTCGCACCAGAAGATGGTATAGTTTGAGATCGGCTGCGTGGTGATAGGTGGCTTCCAAGACAGCTCGTAAATATGATGATCGAATGCGATTTTAGTGAACGATAACGGCTCTGCTAAACCTATTCAATCACATATCATTGAATTGAGGATGAAAAATAAGTAACATGACGATGTAAACCAAATTTTCACATCGAAAACCTTGGAATTTCCATGAAACCTATCCCCTAAATTAAGCCTAAAGTGTTTAAGTCATAATCATAGAAACTGTAATACGGCTTCAATTTTATATGTGAGGTGAACATGAAAACAAGAGGTAAGATTTAATTACCGGTATGCGGGTTTTATGGAGGGACGGCCGTAGGTAATGAATTTTAGCTTGCTTGCTCAAATATGTGTCGGATCGATAGTTTGGTTTAAATACGATTAAGATCTAAATCACTCAGATTTTTATGGTTTTGAATTAATCTTTTTTGAATTTGGATGCTTATAACGGTAACACAAATCTCTTTCTTATTTTGGACTTAACAAGATTTAATGTTATGTTTATTTTCATGATTTTTTATTGCTGATCATATACATTTTAAATGGATATAATTAGGGTACTGTCTAGTAAATGGCTAAGAATAGTCTCTGATGAAGCGAGATGTTTTCATAGCCTTGGGATGGCTGTCTAACACAAAATATGTAAAATAATACTATTTGGTTATTTTTTTCCTTGCACTGTAATGTTTGTGCAAACGATGTAAAAAAATTATATTGGATAAATATTTGGTTAAAGAAACATTTAACAGCACTTACTGGGGAATGATTAGTAAAAAGGACCAAATCAGAAAACAGGTGACAAGGAAAATGTCAAGACGTTGAGGTAAGGAAAAATGTATACGTTAACGTTTTAACGGGTATCAAATAATAAAAAAGGAAAAATGAACAAATAAAAAAACAAGTCCATAGGCCATAAACATTATCAATGGACTTAATGGTTTTTGTTCAAAATACACTGTTACAAAAACCATAAAAGAACAAAAAAAACCTTGAGTATAAACCGTCAGTACAGTAAGTAAGGGGTATTGGCATGCTGAATGTTGGAATAGGACAAGTCCAAACTAACTTTTACTGAGTTGTGATGGTGATGGTACAAAGACTTCAGAATAGTCTTCCGATTCTCCTTCGATATTAGTAGAAATGATCCTGAAGCGGTAACTGTTCATACTGAGTCCTCTGAACTTGGCATAGGCTGATGTTGTCTCGTTCGCATCCAAATTCCTAAAACACAATATTCATGTTTTCATATTTCCGTTTTAACGATATTGAAATAAAAAATGTGGAAAATCCATATTAGACACAAAAACAATACGGTACATAAATTCAAATATGATGAATTTACCTAAAGCAGGTGAACTACTAATCTTCATTTTTATAAAAATAATTAAGCTACAGAAATATAATATTATTACAAAGGGTTACTGATTTTAGAATGTATAATAAAATAATAGTACATGCTATTCTGATTGTATATTTTAAGTAATAAAGGTTTCAGGAAATTTTGCATCTTCAACTTAAAAGGTAAATACAGGAAGATCAAACTTCAACAGGTACCAAATAAATAGCCAGAATTTGACCCGAGTGACAACACTAACCGTGGTACGCCGTCTTCTTCAACAGTGACTTTATACTTGAAATGATCACCATTGTAGAGATATTCGGGGATGTTTTGCCAGTAGACATACACATCTCTGCTAGTGGGGCTGACTGTTGTTACCTCAAAACTCCCAATATCTGTTTTAGGAGCAGCTCCAGGAACTGAAAATGACCATCATATTAGAGTGGCTTAAAAACAGAACCGTAAAATAACAGTGTTCCGGTTCAGAGGACCCAAAAAGTATTGTTTATGCAATAAATCCATATCCAGAGTACATTAACACAGACAGGCATTCATTTTCGTGCCTCATTCGAGTGCGATTTTCGGTAAACTCTTAAGAGTGTTTTGTAGAAAATTTAATTCCTGACCATGAAAGTTCTTTCAAAGCTTTGCTAGCTCTTACCGTTTTCGACCTACAACCATTTGAAAAAACCGTGTTTTTCTTAAAAAAAGGGGGTGAAAAATTCAAATTTTGAACTGCCATAACTTTTGATAGGAATGACATAGAGATCTCTAGTTTGCGCCATTCTTTTTCTTTTTTCATGCCCTCAAATTTTATATGTCAAAAGGTGTACCTTGCAATTAAAAAATTGTAAGTTAAGAGTTGGGGGAGAAAGGGGGTGAATGGGAACTTCACATTAAATTCACAATAATTGTGGCCCCTACGTCAATAGAATATGATTCCCCCAAACTGCATATTTCTATCTATTGCAGTTTTTACATAAAAAAAAGCAAGTTTAAAAAAACACCGTGTATAGATCAGTCCATTCTAACCCCTGATACCCAACACTATTTCAGATATTTCACCATTCAATGATATTATCAATCAAGGTCTAGTTTCTTTCAATCCTGGAAATACTAACAATAACAATAAACAATAAAAAGTCCCAAGCGACCTATGCCTCATTACTATAAGTCTGTGTTTGTTTGTTCCCACATGTTTTAGATTATGGGAACAAAAAATAAAAAATAAAAAAATAGTATAATTGTATGATCATATAACCATATAGAAAAAAATCTTAAACTAGTGTCTAAAACAAGTTATAGAGTATTCTAAAATAAACAATCGTCTCCATTCATAAAATACAGATATCTTATCTCTGTGCAGGCATTCAAGGATGTAGCAGTAGCTAATAATATGAGTTCATGAGGTCAATGTTCTGCTGATAAGACACTACTGTATCAAAATATTGCTTCCTTTCCCTTCTAAGGCTTACTGATAAAATGCCCCTACTCTACTATTGTAGTCCCTGTTAGCAAACACAATTGAACCTTTACTTTCACAATATAGTACTGATAACTGTTGCAAGGTCTTTCTATGAGGGCAAAGTTGTATTTGATGTTTTGCATTGCTATTTATTGTAAAGCTATACAGAAGACTATTGAAATTGGTGGGCCAAGCAAATAAATTTGAATTATCAAGAGTTTGATTTATCAGGAGAAAAATAAACCATAAGAATTACAGAGAGTTCTACTGTACAACTTCTGACTTGACTCCACCACTTTCTACTGCTGCGATCACTTCTTTTTTTCCGCAATAGAAACGGATTTGTATTTATGCTTGGGTTCCATGATAAAACAACAAATAATTTAGCTTCAGCCATGGTTCCGCACAACAAAAGGCTTCAACGAACAAAAAAGTTGAAAGTTTTGATTTATTGAGTGTTTAAATTACCAAGAGTGGACTGTATATGCTAATTTGACGCCATCGCAGGTGACGATAATGTTATTCCCTTAATCTCGGGAGAGGTTTCAATCCTAGGGGACGGGTGCCGCTCGAGTTAATTTGAAAAGTAAAATTCATAACAAAACTACATGCATGAACACAGCTCTATTTTATTACTGCGTTAAGGACGGGAAAAGAAGTCTCTAGACTCCTAGGTAAAAAAATCAATCTATATTGACATTTAGGGCAGTTAATCAAACTATTTTTTCTGGAGCAAAGGCAGTTAATCTAGGGTTGCTTAGGAGAGAATCTAACTGTATCAGGGTGTCCACAAAAAATTTGTCATTAATTTCCATGACTTTCCATGACTATCCATGACCATTTACCATTGATTTCCATGACTCACGAACTTTACACGCAAATTATAATATAACATACACACACAAATAATACTGCCTGGACATGTTATTTTGCAGAAAATACTGAAATATGTAATATTTCAATGAGATAACAATGGAGAACAATAGGTACAACAATGTACTAAAAGAAACCGAAAACTCATAAAATAATACAACTGTAATAAATTGAATTGTCGAAAATTTGTGAAAAATCCTGAAAAATGCTACAACAGTCCGGGTTACGGCTGACTAGAGCATTGAATGGTCCCCTCAAATCCATCCATAATTGGAAATTTCCATGACTTTCCATGACTTCTTGCCTATTTCCCTGACTTTCAATGACCAACATTTTTTTCCATGACTTTCCATGACTATCCCTGACTTTCCAGAATGTGGACACCCTGTGTATTATTCTAGAATATAAATATACTGAGTACATACTTGTTGGCTTTGTCTTGATGGTCAGGGTGGCTGGTTGTGACCACATATCTTCCCCTAGGGCCAAGGGAGAACGCATGAACACTCTCAGGTCATATATACTGTTGGCATACTTAAGCCCTGTGATGTTGACCTGGTGAGTTGCATTCTTTATGTTATAAGTCATGTTCACCACCTGTAAAACAAAATACACTGTTTACAAACCGGCTTAATAGCTCTTGACAAAGTTGTCAAACTATAAGCGTTAACTGTAAGCATCTCAATTTCAATGTTCTTACATTTTTTTTTTTTTTTTGTTGCTAGGTACTACTCAAGATTTTATCAACATTTATTTTAAATTAAAAAAGCACAATTTTCTAAACTCAGAGACTCGACAATGTTACTTTGATTACAAATAAAAAATTATATATTGATCTTTTCAAATGGTGCGTTGAACAGAACTAATTTTTCACCGGTTAAACTCATAAATTCTTTTTGAAATAATTGTGTGAATGATTTTCCAAGTGCATACAGGTGTAAAATACAACCATCAATATTATTGACTAGCCGAATCGGGTCCTTTTCCTAATGTTCTGGTTGAGGTCTAATGTAGCATACTTTTTCCCAAATGAATGATGTTCTTTAAGGGGGGTTGGCCCGGCCCGCCTATCTATATCATGTTAATTTCGTCAACTAAAGGTACATTTTTCTAAAAAAGTTTTAGAGTTAGAGATCTAACTTTGATGTTACTAAAAAGAGTGTATGCAAATGAGTAATTACAACAGGTCCTTTTTAAAAATATTAATGGGGTGATTTTTAAATTTGTTTTTAAAACAGCTGTTTTATTGATTTTAAAAATAATTTACGAAGTTTATTAAATATTTTTAACTGTAGCCCATATATATCAGAATATTATTAATGGAAAAGTGCAGAAAGACATGCTTAAAAATGATAAAAAAATTATTATCTTTTTTAGTTTGGGATATAAAAAATTTGAAATAAATAAATATAAAATTAAAGTAACATCAAGGTTGGATCCCTAACTCTAATTATTAACATCGGATGGATAGGCGGGCCACCCTTAAACCCCCTTAAAATATTGGTTGATTTTAGTTCCTCCAGAATGTTAACATAGTTTTATGTAATTGCTTATTTAGATAGAAAATCTGTTAATTGACTAGTGTCTTAAAACCATCATTAGATTGTTAAACTTACAAAAAGGCAACAAAGAGTTTTGCAAACTACAGTTATCATTGACAATAAGTGAAAATGTTGAGGTGATAGTGATACATCTATTAATATATTGTATATACTGACCGTCCAGTGATCTCTGGGATCCCACTCTGATTGGTATTCAACCTTCTGTTCAACTCCTGGAGGAAAGTTCTGCATAGGGAAGACCACAGACCATTGTATCAACACACTGCTGGAAGTCTTCTCTAGCATAGTCAGGTTAGCTGCCTTAGCAGGGATCACTGCAATACAATCACACAGTTAGGGTAATGGATACCAATGTGAAATCAAGTAGCCTACTTAAAACAAATCTACAGATGTATCTGCTACATACTATGAACACTTTGGGGTTCTTTGCATTGATTTGAAAGCAACATATCTAATCAAACAGGATGCCTAAACAGGTCCCCGAAATAAAAAATTGACTTTTCTGTCAAATTTTGCTGAGAAGAATAATCAAGAGTAGGTAATTCCTTTGGTGATTCTCAAGGCAAAATTCTGATCATCCCTCGCGGCAATATAGACATCATAATCGTCTCCCGCGATAGCAACAAAAGGTTAATCATCTCCCGCGGTTGTGTAAACATCATTATCGTCTCCCACGTTTGTGTAGACATCGTAAATGTCTCCTGCGATTGCAGCAAAATGTTAATCATCCTTCCCGGTCGAGTAGACATCATCATTAACGGCTCCCGGGGTCATGAAAATGTCACTGTGTTGTCATGCCCGATCACAGTTTATTTTCAATCTCCTGCGGTCATGGATACGTTTTCATCACCATCTGTGATCGGGGCAAAATCCTGAATACCTCCTGTGATCATGGAAACATAATCATTGTTATCTGCGATCGGGGCAAAATCCTGAATATCTCCTGCAGTTGTGTAGACATCATCGTCATTATACGATCATGGCAAAATCCTGAATATCTCCTGCTATTTTGTAGACATCATCATCGTTTCCCGCTGTCACGGAAACATTATCACAGTCTTCCGCGATCGCGGCAAAACCCTGGACATCTCTTGCGGTCGTGTCATCACTAACGTCTACCGCGATAACAGAAATGTTATCGACGTCATTCATGTATGCACTAAAAGCGTTAATATATCAACTGCACATTCTACCCAAACTATTTAAGGAGAAATCCCATACATTTGATAGCCAGCCCAAAATTAAGTATGATTCCCCGTTTTCCCGGCTGGCAGACACCCTGCAGTGTAGTAAGATACCACCAAAATTGTCCAACGTAACAACATACTTGATTGCTCGAATGTTAATTACATACCATAGGCATAATGATGAAACCTAGTTCTCTGAGTCTTGACTCCGAACCTATTTTCTCCAGTCATTAAAAAAGAATAATATTCATAAGGCTGTCTGTATGGTGTTGAAGTTGTTTGGTCATAAAAGCAGTAGTTCTTCCCATTAACATCCGTCTCATCTGGACATGGAAACTTTAACCTGAAATAAAATGCAATTCTTTAATACATTATTTATGAGTAAATCATGGTCATAATTCCTTTATTCAAGAGATAACATGACCTAAGTGAATGGTGTCATACAGTTAAATATTAACTAATAAATTAATCTAAAATAAACTACTTTATTTCTTTTTTGACAGGTTAAGAACAAAATTTTTTATCTTTTGAAATTTAGCACTGTCCCAGAGTGAGTGTTCTACAAGTTCATCAAAACCATTTAAAAATGTGAAAACTATAAACTAAAACCATTTTGACTACTTTTTTCAACTAAAATATTTACCACAAGTTTACTTCTCCCTACAATAGATTTTGTTAAGGATAAATCACTTTTTAATCTAAATTAGTGTAAAATAGGCGGTTAGAACTGATTTATAAGGGCTTAACTCAGTTTTTATACTAATCAAACGGAACAGACTTTTGACTATATTCAGATAGTCGGTTTATCAGCAAAAGAGCAGGAAGTCTAACCGAGGAAAAGTATTTAACTCTGGATAACAGAGATATTGGTGGAAAGTTTTTGATTAAAGAAATGTTATTACATTTGTAATCTACAAACACATATAAGATTAATTTAAAAGGCTTTAAACATTGTTCGACGTGAGTTCTGAACTTTTTACAGATTATTTTATCAGAATCTTATTTGAAGAAAAACTGAAAAATACTCTAATACCAAGCTGCTTAGGGATTTAGAAATTTCTGACATTACGTACAGTCACTTATTCCCTTTACAGTCACTGATGAATGAAAGTTAGCAAGTATCAGCCGCGGAGATCCAAATAAGCGTGTATTAAGTATGAAGGTTGCTGCTGGGTATATTATATCTAAAATTATTTAGTAGACTTACCTCCCCCCTGCTCTACCTGGAAGTTGGTATACCAGTGTGTACTTGGTCTTGACAAAGTTGTTAGGCGTGACCCACGTACAATTCAAGTTATCCCAGTTATGGGATACACATGAGAAGTTCTTTACAAATTCTGGTTCAACTGTAATAAAAATTAATTGTAGTACTTGATGTGCGAGTTTTTTTTAATAGGCTCATCAAAATTAAAATTGTGATTTTTTGGCATATATAGTATTAGCAGATTTGGAATGCCGATGGAGGCCAGGTCAAGTCCCGTCGCACGCACGCACCCCCACACTCATGGGCGCAAGGTACAGGGTAAGTTGCTCGGCCGATGAGTAGCTGGGGTGGCCCAACCTTTAAATCCCCCCGCCTCACCGAATACTCCACTTACAAGCAGAAATGTAGTAAATAATCATTATTTGAGAAAATACTTGATACTGTATTGTTAAACCGCAGGGGGCTCACGCTTGCGTGGGTTCGTGGCCTGGGCGACCACGCGGACCCTAGCTCTCCCAGAGGGGAGGTAACTGCCCGGTGTCAGACCCGGCACTTCAGGTAGACCACAGTTATGGACGACTGGTAAGCGCCAGCCCCTTAGGGGGAGCCTCCAGTGACATTCCCTCCATTCAGGGTGGGGGGGGTGTTTAGCTCTCAGTGACGCCGTTAATTCCGCCTCTCCTCAACTACCTGTAACTGTGGTTGTGACTGAGTCCTACCTGTTGTGTTCGACTGACATTTTGTGAGGCATATCCTCGACTTTGGAAGTAGCCTCGTCCTGGGAGGTGAAATACCTAGCCCCCAGAGGGGAGGTAAATGCTCCGTGTTGGTATCGGCATTTCAAGTTGGCCACAGACATGGTCGACTGGGCATCGGGTCCCAGTGACATTCCTTTATCCAGGATGGAGG
This sequence comes from Macrosteles quadrilineatus, assembly GCF_028750875.1. Classification (NCBI taxonomy): domain Eukaryota; kingdom Metazoa; phylum Arthropoda; class Insecta; order Hemiptera; family Cicadellidae; genus Macrosteles; species Macrosteles quadrilineatus. The sequence goes on from NW_026542600.1 coordinate 22,154,530, forward strand.
GGTGTTTAGCTCTAGGAGAGATGGAAGTACATCATAATCTCTAACCTACCTGTGTCTGTGGTACTTTGGGCTTCGGCCTGCTTGTGGTGTGCGACCAGCATTCAGTGGGCAAATCCTCGACTTTGGAAGTAACCTTTCCTGGAGGTGAAAACGGGCAAGTACCCGCAGCTCACGGGGACACTCAAGGGCAACGTAACTTTCCGCAGTGTGAGGGCAACGGTTTGTAGGTACTTATGCAAACCTATCCCTGTCTCTGAGCACGGACGGTATGGTTATCTTGAGTGTGGGGGGTTCTTCCCGGAACCTCAATTGAGTCAAGGGTGTCGCCACCTCTGGTGGATAGGTTCATCCGGGTGGGTCCCACTTCTATACCTGCCTCCTTTTGGGAAACCCTGATGGCCTGGCAGTGATGTTGGGTCTGACGGGCAAACGAAGTAGATCGGGTGCTGGGTCCGAGCCCGCCAGGGGTATCTGGGGATCTATCGCTCTGGATATCTCTGGTTCCCAGCAATGGGTCAGGCCTCGATCGGGCAGCGGTGTAAATGGGAGGTTGGGGTTCCCCCCGTCAGCGTGCTGATGGTCCCCTTCCTCCTGGCTATTGATGGCGGGTTCTGCCTGTCAGGGATGAGATAGGTCCCGAGTGTTGCTTGCACTAAATGCGTCGGGGCGCTCTACTATGGACCTCTAGGTTCCGACCTAGTGGAACCCAGGTGGAGTGACGCTTAAACAAGCAGCCGGAATCCCTGGTTAGGATTGAGGGGCAACCCTCTTTCCGAAGGGTCTGCTTCGGCAGCCGGCGAGCCTGATGACCTTAAGTCATCCGCCCATGATGTGCTAAAGGTTGATGCGTAAGCTTCGGCCTACATCATGGGGCCCGGGTATGTCCTGTAGGATAGGTACCGGGTAAGTAGTCAGGGGGCTTCGGCTCTCATGACAACAAATAATAATAATAATAATAATAAAATACTGTATTGTTAGTTATCATAATACAAACAATTGTGTGTTTGTCCTATGTTAATCGACCGACTTTAAGTATTGTAACAAATTATTTATTATTAATTTATTTAATTAAAATTACAAATAAACATATTTTTATTTTGATTGGTTGAGTAAATAGAACATTTAACGGACGGTAATACGGCCGGTCCTAATCTCCTGCACCTGTGTGTGCCTCCATCGGCATTCCAAATTAGCTAATACTATAGATATAAAATTATTTATGGCAAAAGTAATCGTGGCAGTTAGTCAAATTTATTGAATTTCACCTTCAACTGAGCAAAGTGCCTTTACCAGTATTATTAAAAACAATTTATGAAAATTGCTTATTTTTATTTAAAAAATGGGAACAACTAACTTTGGATTGAAGAATGACAATCAAACTTTTGTCTATTATTATCAAAACGATGTATATAAATTGCTCTATGAGTAGTACAAGTTCTTATTCAGTATTTTTTAAACTACATGAGTGAAAGCATTCCACTTTTGAAGTTTTCATCGAGAATAAAAGATTGACGATAAGCTATCAATTTAATTGAGCACTGAAACCATCACTGGTAGCAAGAGAGGCCTAAATGACATAGCTACAACAGTTGATTCTCTGATCAAACCTAATCCCATTTAACTATCGTCTAATTAAGTATTGTCGTACCAATTGGATATAAGTATGGTGTCAATTTAGTTTACAGTGATTTTAGACATTTATATCTGTGTTCCGTAGAACTATCTTTTTTACAAAAAGATGCACCAAAACCAACCTGACCAAGTTACTTGAACAATTGCTCCTTTTAGCTAAACATTTAAACTTTTGTTACTCTATTCTGTCAATCTAATCAGCTAAAAAACATTTTATACAATACTTACATCCGACCGCTACGCTATTAAGGCATACTGGCGACTCTTCTGTTCCATTGATGAGTTTACAATAGTACATGTCCTTCATCGGAACTGGTTTTTCGATGTATAAGCGAGCAGTCGACTCGTTGACAATAGAAATGAACTCTGGCATAACTTTATACGACGTGTGATAGAAGACGAGACTACTTGAGTTGAAGCCCTGAGCCACCACGCTGGGACTGAGCTCACAGAATATCTCCAGAGGTTGTCCATACTTCAGTATTATATCTCCCGCTGGTAGAGTTACTGTAACATCAACACGTTTATGTTTCAACATACCAAGGGTATAGATCCTTACAGTTAGGGTAATGTGTAGGAGGAATGGGGGAAAGGCTCCCAACAGCTCTGAGTCACACTATTATGTGCTGGGTGGTATTAAACTAATAAAACAGTGGTGGGGAAAGGGTTCTTGTCCGTATTCCGCTTCCCACTCTAATTGATACAATGCATACAATTTACTCAAATATATATGCAATTTTGTATTTAGTACAAACAATTTTTATTAGTATGGCCTCTTTTAAACAATTTTGTTCAAAAAATATTTTCTTTAAATTTTAAACAACAATAAACAAAAAAATTTCCAATCACCAACATAAAGTTGTACAATAGAATTGTCCAGACTGATAAATTGCCTTCAAGTAGACTAAGTAATTAAAGCCATCCAAATACAAATTCATAATAGGTTATATACCTTTTTCATAATCGGTCTTAGCATATAGTATTCCATAAGGTAGCTAGTTTCGGGTCAAATGACCCATTATCAAATCCAACATCTAATTGAAGAAGGTTTAATACAGGTTAAATCCAGTTTTAAATCATCCAAACCTTCTTCAATTTGATAAATGGTCATTTGACCCAAAACTAGAAATTCTCGGAATATTACATAGATCTGAAGACAGTACGTAGCCTCCTATTACATATATTTAATCCAATAGCCTTGGTGTTAAAAATGTTTAACTAAGCATAGATGTTTCACCAACATTAAGTTGTAAAATGCAAACATTTCAATAGATGAATAACTTCTAAGTAGCATACAAATCGACCTTGAGTTGGGAGTAATAGCCAGTAATATCAAAGCTGCACTCACTTGTCCAATAAAAAATTTTATGACAGCCACCTAATGACTCATTGGCAATAATCAAAAGATAAGATCTTGTTTTCCACTGTACGTGTTGTTGCACGATTCCATTAATTTTGTTAACTAAGATTAAGTGCTTTGTTTACATGAGTATTATTATTATTTTACTTTATCAAATCAGTAAATAGAATTCTGGGTGATTTTACACTTACAATAAATCCTCAAAGGTGAAAACCTAGTGTTAAATGTACCTAAATGTGAGAATTCTAAAAAATAAATGAGGAAAATGACCAAACTATAACAGGGGTAAAATATTATAAGTAGAAATTATACAAATAAATGTAGGCAGATTATTGATTAGGATCAAAAAACAATTCTAGCAATCAAAACTTCAAGTGTCAGCAGTATCAGCATAAACAGATTTTCATGACTCAACTTTACATTAGTTTAGGCCTAAACTAGGCAAAAATAGTAAGTGATAGGAACATTACAAGTGACAAATCTACTAAAACAATTTGGCTTTACCTAAATAGAAAAAGTCTACATGGACATGGGTTGGAAAGTTTCAATTACAGAAAATAACATAGAACTTTAGGATAGTTGAAAACTATAACCGGGCGCCTACTCGTGATTTAAAAAAACCATCCTTCAAGAAAATTATCTAAACTGTACAAATACTTAGGTTCATGTCCACATTAAAAGAGACTAGATCAATACTCATAGAAGTTCACTTCTTTATCGATGGTTATTATTTAAATGTCAGAGGGGTTGGGGTCAATCTTTTAGAAAGTTGCCAAAACATGATCCATGTAGACCTTACTTGTAGGCTACTGTAGCAGAGGTGTCCATGAACTTACCCCCAGGCGTGGTGATACCAGGACTACAACGGTACCTGTCATCCGTCTCGGCCTCGGCCACAACAACTACAAACAACACCACAACCCACGTCCTGCTGCATAGCAACCTTTCCATCTCTGGGTTAACTTCTAATCAACATCCTGAAACAGAAACATTTTACTTATTATACCCAGCAAAATTTATAATCCGACTCTCATAAACCAAAGGGTGTTGTTTTTTGAACCTTTAATCACACCCAGAAACTGTTGCACCTAATGCGATCATTAATAACAAACAAAAACATTCGAGTGAGTTTAGCCTATGTATTCAATTTATAAACTCAATATTAAACCCAACACATAAAAAATTGTTTGCGAGTCAGGTAGTAAATTAAGAACAGAAAATACATAAGAGGGAGGAGTTTATACATTCAATTTATAAACTCAATATTAACCCTCCAATTGGCAGCACGACTACAATAGTTTCTGTAGTGGCAGCGACTATAATAATAGTTGCGTTTTGCAAGGTTTATTGGTTAAAAACAATTGTAGAATGGAATAATTTTTATACTGTTAGAAAGATAATGTTCTAAACTTGCACTTTGTTACAAAAAACAAATTAATTTCATAAAGGGATGACTCTAATTTGAGCATTAAAGTGAACAAAGTCAGTTGCACCATGTACGCCTACACATCAAAAAACTGCCAAACACGTGTGTTTCAAAAAATCATAACAAGGGGTATTTTTTGTCTACAAAGAAACAGGTTGTATCACTGCAATAAGGAATAAATTTCCAATATTATGGAGCAAATATCATTTCGATATAATTACATATGATCTCACAACAAAAAACAAATCAATCATTTTTTACAAGTTCATGAAGTGGCAGAGCAACTATAATAGTCTCGCTGTCGTAAAACACATTTTATTCACTGAAATATATAATTATCCATATGATAATGTATCTCATTATAAATTTCATAAAATTCTTTGCATTGTGGTATTTAATTGTTTTAGATTGCACCACTGGTGCTGAAGTTATCAGCTGTTACTTTTCATTAATATTTGTCTGAATAAATAACCTCAATCTTTGTTGACCAACAACTAACAAGTCGAGTTTTGATGTGATTTTACTTTAGGTAGGTATTAGTGTACATTGTGATTATAAGTTGTAAGTTTGTAAATGTTTAGTTTGGATATTATTTATTGTACCTTGACTGAAATGTGACATTACTTATAGAAACTTGTGACAATATTTTTAGCCGGTTTTTGAGCACTTTGTTGACTGTTTACCAACAATGAATATCGCGGGTGTGACTGTGACTTTATCACTTTGAATCACATTTAGTTGTAAATTTGTAAATATTTAGTTTGTAAACAGTTTCTTGAGCATAGACTTAATAAATTTGAGGTTTGGGATATTACATTTAGCCCTCTTTTGAAACATTTCGTCATAGTGAAGAAACAACTTGATCGCCACATGAAAAAGGCACAGCAGCATTTTATACAAAATACTATAAAATGTGTATTTATTTATGTTTGCCTTTATAACTTTAAGATTTATAAAAGTATAAAGATTTATAGAAATGATCATTATCCATGAACAATTCTTAGTACTAGTGATCGTCAAAACCAGAAATTTCGAATCTCAAAACCGAAACCGAAACCTTAAAAAATCAAATCCCGAATCTCGATCTCAAAACCTAAACGCGAAACTTTTTTACTTAGCTGGTTACAAAAGTCAAGGGTTACAAAAAATACACATAATCATAACATGTTAAGTATGCAATCAAAACTGAAAGAGATTGACTCCTGACCATGAGAATGACTGATAATCTTAAAACCCAATACAACATAATTTTTCATAAACAACCAACAAAAAAATAAATTAAACTTCTAACACCAACATAAACATGAATATTAGATTAATTAGAACATTTAGTGGTAAATATTTCTTTGTGTTTAGTAAATATTGATGTGAAACTGAATTGTACCAGTTATAGTATTTAAGATACCTTTTGAAGTTCAGAATAAAATTTACTTGTTTCATTACTGTTAATGGTGATGTTTGCTCTATTGCTACCAGCTTGTTTGGAAACAGTGTTAAAAACAATAACGATGGCACAAAAAAATGTCAGCAGTTTCAAAAATAAAACTGCCAATATCTTCAATTTTGAAACTTTTGAATCTCGAAACTTGGTGATCGAATCTCGAAACAGAAACTTTTCCTAAGTTTTGATGGTTTTGAGATTTGAGATTCCGTTTTGACACATCACTACATAGTACAGTAGAATTTGCCATTTTTTTGTTTTGAGGCCATAACTTAATAAAACAAAATGGAAGGTTAATTGAAATATTTTAACATTTCCATGTAGGGAAATAAATTACAAAAATTTTGTATAGTCCTATATTGAATTTCATTTAAAAAATCTTCACTTCATGCAGCAAAGTTTTACTTTCAAAATTCAAAAACCATTCATTATATCTTTTCTGCCTAATGCCAATACATACTGTTCTAAATATTTATTTTGTTGCCATTTTCAAAATTTTTCGATTTTCATTATGAACAATTCAAGTAGGCTACCTATACGGTTTAATAGCTTTGCTCTGTTGGTTTAGTGTATATGAATTTACCAAAATATGACTGCAAAATCGTCAAAAATGCCTTGCCATTACAGAGTTCGCCCATTGCCAGTTAAAGGGTTAAACCCAACGAAAAAAAAAGTTTGCGACTCAGGTACGGGAGGAAGGTATTTTAGAAACTCAAATTTGCAGTAAAATTAATTATATTCTAGCTAATGGAATCAGTAAATTAGTCCTCAGTTTTCACAGATGTTTTAGGCCCTCTTATATGAATGAGGAATAGCGGCACCTGTGTATTCTCAGAATAACACAAATACTATTTCAATTAGGTAGATATTCATTTTGGCCTATGCTCACAGTACAGACCACATTTTCAATAACACATATAGCATAAGAAATAAACATAGATACTCAACATACCCCATTATTACGTGAGCCTAGCAAAGTTAAATATCTAATCTAGTGATGAGGTTGGCTTGGCTTTCAGTTAATTTATTAAGAGTTTTAAGATCCTTTCTTTATATGCCTTTCAAAAGTATGAGGTCAAAGTCAAACTCAAGAGGTACAAGCCTAATAAAAGTATGAATCAATATTAAAGACCCAAAAAAATTTGTATTACCGGTATCTAGAAAATACGACCAAAACTGTCCAATATATAATCATACAGTTCCCAAATAACATTTAAATCCTGAAACTGTTTATGGAGGTTTATATTATTCCTAGAATGGGTTCCATCCGATTGACTTCTATACCGAAACAGAGTGAGTGTTATAAAACTGACAGTCTTTGATAAGTTGTTGATCTCTGATAGTGACTTAAACTGTGAATGACGAGTATCGGTCAGACGAGGCCCTGTTTCCTTGTATTGTTGTTTATTATGATAGCCCATATCCTGCTTCTCATGAGCTTAGCCATCATTGATTGTATTATCAATCAGACCCCGTCTAAGGGTAAAAATAAAAAGAATCAAGTTAACAACTCATCTACACCTATTAAGTTGAGATTTAAAATTGATGGTTTATTTTCTTTTACTTGTTTATGTTGTGTCCTAACTGAGACATATTTTATCCGCTCACTATGCTTATTTTTCCACTCTGTTTTAAGTTATAGCCTTACTCAGGGGAAATAGTTGCCATGTATAAATTTCAATGAGATTTCCTTCTACAAAATAGCCTAACACCTGTTCTGATAGGAAAGCCTTAAGGATTGTCACAAAATCTCCTGTTAATGAGCAATGTAGGTCACTTTATTTTTATTAAAACTTAAAACAAAACCATGATTTTAACTGTAATAAATGCACGATAACTCAAGCAAAATGATCAGATTTTAATGAAATTTGGTAAATACATGTAAACCTAAATTTATTCTAACGAGTTCACGGACCAGCATGGTCGGACTATGAGTCCGTAAATTTAAAATTCCAATGTTATTCTTATGGATGGTAAATAAACTGTTGTAGTTTAGGCTACTTGTTTATGGATATGTTTTAATCAAATTTGAGAAATTTTGTTTATTTCATATTAGGCTATACACTTCAATAAAAAACACCTTAAAGCCTTCCCTGTAGTAGCCAAACCTAAGTACCAGTACGGTACTAATTAAAATTAATGTTATTTAAAAAGGCAATAAATCTGAACATTTTAAGGGAATATTTTAGTAGAAATCCAGCCAGGTAAATGGAAATTTGCTTAGTCTGCAGGTTAGCTGACGGCAGGGGTATTTTAATATTTTGATTTTTAACCCTCCAAGTGTCCATAGTTTAGGCCTTAATGTCCACCTATTTTTGGCGCATTTGCAAGGTTTTATTAAAACGGATCTGAGAAGCTTAAAACAATGTTAATTCTAATGTTCTATATACCATTTTGTTTGGAAAATCATGGGCTTCAATATCATACATAAAACATAAGGAATATTTGTTTCAAAAAATTTTTTTAGGTAAAAAAAAAATAAGTTTGCGCTCAATGAAATTGTATAAATTATAGGCCTATAAATATTTGAAAATAGCCACTTTGTTCTAAATTTTATGAGGATTATAAATATATAATAATATAAGGAAGTAGATTTGCAAATAAATAAGTTATGGGCAAAAAACAGATTTCAGTACATAGCGTTTAGCTAAGAATGCATAGCCTAACCATAGCTAGGAATCAGGCTGATAATTTACATCAATATCACCACCTACTTCTTCAGGATCATCAACCAGCCCTTCAAAACCACTTAAATCTTCTTATAATGCACCATGTATATCACTACTTTTGATTTTTAACACTAAAACAAAGATAAACGTAATAAAACACATCAGTCATCGGTCCGAGGGTAACCTAGCTGTTTACAAATACACGCACGTCAGCTGTCTGCTACAATTACGATCGGCTCAGAGAACATACAGCGCTGAGACAGACCTCTGGAGAAAGCTTAGAATATTACGGAAAGAACGATACCTAACTCGATCCAGTTCAATCCGATTCAGTCAGTCATAGAGCCTTCGCCGTAAACGATGTCTGCGTGTCGAAAAATCAACAAGTAACACTACACAAAGTGTGCTGCTTGTCGAATTTTCGTCAAGTAACACTGGGAGGGTTAATTGTGATTTTCCTATGAAATAACGGAAAATTCTGATTTTCGCAATATAGCATAAAACGCTTTTGATTAAAATTTAGCAAGTTGATGGTCCTTTTAGCTTAAACAAAATTGTAGAACTCTCATTGCAGTAAAAATGATTATTTTAACGTTTTTGCATCTTTTGTGATTTTTCCTATAAAATGTCATAGTTACTCTATAGCCGTCACTGACAGCTATGGTTACTCCCATCGCTTACCCACTGTAAAGGTTGTTGACAAGTTAATTAGTGAAAGGATGTGTCAGATAGCTGATGGGCCTACTGTTTATGTATGTTGCATGGAAAGAAAGTCAAAAACTTACCACTACACTAAAAATGGATTCATTCTTACAAAAAAGGAAACTGTGTTACAATGTGATATAGTTGGTTTAAAAGTGCAAGCACCAAACGTCAACTACATTTTGAGCTTCATATTTATTAACTTATTGCCTTACAAAGAATAGGAATTAAATACCTATGACTCACCCCAGATTAAAAATTCTTGAATGATTTTAACCTGTGCTACAGTATTGGGCATTAAAACCTTTTAGTGTTTGATTTAATGTTAGAGTATAGCTTCTTATATTATTAAACCCTATTAGTCCAGTCAAATGGTAGTTGAACGTTACAAAAAATAACTGTTACGAGTTTTTTTCTTAACTTTATGTTTTTTGGGGCGCTGAATCCGAATCTGAAGAGATCCAACAAAAATTCCTTGTGCGTTTTGAGCTAGACGCAAAAAATATGAAAATTTTCGCACTTTTTTCAGTTTCTTGCTTATAACTCGGAAACTATACATTCTACTAAATTTTACCAAATGTGAAAATGAAAGATCATGAAATTTCCTACAAAATACATATGTATCATTCTTTATCAAACGCAAAATTAGCCCGCTAGAGTGCACTCAAAAAATAGAAAAATATCACATTTTTGTAAAAAATACGTTTATTGCCAGATTTTCACATTTATTATTGAAAGTACGCGTTTATTGAAGGTGGAATATGTAAGTAAATTAAGTTTAAATACTTTACATGTAAGCCCCAATTAGTGTACAATTAAAAAATATCGAAATTTATTTCAGAACAAATAGAAGCAAAGACAATAATTGGGACCCGCTCCATAAAGACAAAAATTTTACATTGTTGTAAACAACTTTTTTGCCATATTTTCACATGAATTATTAAAAGTACAGCGTTTCCACTCATCTTCCCTTCTATAACTTATTTCACTATCTATTTAACTTAATTCTAGCTTAAAAAAATCACTCTCAAATAATTACTTTCACCAAAAACACCTAAAATTTATCATGAACGAAAGGACAAATATTCTGTTAAAGATAACTTGCCATAGTTAGACATTTATTTTTACAACTATACAGTAGCCTACGGTTGATTAACCTCTACGTTGAATAAGAAAGCATTATCGTACACAGTTTTATCATAAACAGCTAATTATAACATATTCTCTTTTTATTTTTTTACAAACATTGACGTGATATAAAACGCCAATTTCACTTGTGAGACGCCTTCACAGTCCGTCATCCCGATAAACTATGGTATGGCACCTTTACATACAAAACAATAGAGCAATTCCTCATGAGAAGTACTAAAATTGAGGGTAGATTTAGAATGTATAATATTTCTGATAGCATATCCTTTAGATGATTACAAATGCACACATCCATAATTCACATTACCAAAGAGATGGAAAGGTTTTGTGGTGTTCACTTCGAAATCTCTGAGCAGCATGTAGACAGTGTAGACAGCAGAGAATACCGAGTTCAGAGGAACGACACAGAATTCATCAAAATCTTGAAATCGGAATTCTCATGTTGAATTATATTTATAATACTTAAATGTTCATTAATATGTGTCTCACATCACGTAACATTCCTTTTACATTATGAAACAATTACCCCAAAATGCGTATAACATATATACTAGCTGTTACCCACGAGCTTTACCCCGTTTTACATCATAAGTATTAATAAAACTATTGATTGGTTACTTTAGGCTAAAATAAACAAAAGAGAATACAGTAATACAAACAAACAATCACACCTAATTTTAATAACGTAAACAATTGAAGAATAACAAACAAATAAGTAATTAAGGGATCGAAGACAAGGAAGCTCTCGTCATATTATTAAAGTAACTTCCTAATATCCCTTCCCTTGCCCGTCAGGGCTTGGGGATGCTTAAAGTGTAACAATCAGTGTTTAAAACAAAACTCAAGCAGCAGTTTTGCTTGACAACAACAAAACAACAAAACTCCGACAGTTTTTTTTATATTGAAATCGTTCATTTATACAGTGAGCTATTTTCTTATTTGTTATTTTTTCTCGATTCAATTCAATAATTTTGTATTCCAAACTGCATCATTTCTGTCTTTGTACTGTTTTGTTTTAAATACTAAATTCAGCATAACCAGTGAACAACTAAATCAGTGTCTTTAATTTCAATTGTCCACCGATAATTTTAAACTCAATAAAATAATTTCATTAATAAATACCCAGCTATCAGCGCACCAACCACAAGATATAGCAAGATATTACTGAACCGTATTGTAGAGAAGAACACCAAGCAACGGTCTTCCACTGCAGTGGAAAAGGTCACTGAAAAAAAATATTGTCTTTGCTCTTATTTGTTCTGAAATAAATTAGATATTTTTTTAATTGTACACTAATTGGGGCTTACATGTAAAGTATTTAAACTTAATTTACTTACATAGTCCACCTTCAATAAACGCGTACTTCCAATAATGTGAAAATCTGGCAATAAACGTGTTTTTTTACAAAAATGTGATATTTTTCTCTTTTTTGAGCGCACTCTAATGGCCTAATTTTGCGTTTGATAAAGAATAATACATATGTATTTTGTAGGAAATTTCATGATCTTTCATTTTCACATTTGGTAAAATTTAGTAGAATGTATAGTTTCCAAGTTATAAGCAAAAAACTGAAAAAAAGTGCGAAAATTTTCATATTTTTTGCGTCTAGCTCAAAACGCACAAGGAATTTTTGTTGGATCTGTTCAGATTCGGATTCAGCGCCCCAAAAAACATAAAGTTAAGGAAAAAACTCGTAACAGTTATTTTTTGTAACGTAAGGTAGATTTCCACGACGAATTGACTGGACTATATTGTTTGGGAGTAAAAATACTGTTTCCAGACATTAGCTCAGCTTTTTTTAGCGAATTTCCCTATAGGGAAGTAGCTATTACCGTAGGTGGCACGGTAAGACCTAGCCCCGGGACCGATTTACTTTTTCATTTTGATGTCCCCAGAGGCCAAAAACACCATTCGTTCAAATTTTTATATATGTATATATATATATATAGACATATATATATATATATATATATATATATATATACGTCCGTGAACACGATAACTTGAGTAATTTTTGTCCGATTTTGATGAAATTTGGTTTAAAGGTGTAAAGCAGGATAAACTTGAATGAGTTCGCGAACCAGCACGATCGGACAATGGGAACGGGGCTTTACGGGGGGTTTTATGGGGTAAAAATTGGTTTTTCTCACTTTTGACCCTCAAAATACAAAATTTCCCGATTTCTCTTTAGACCTTTTTAAAGAGCTTAAAAAACAAATAATTTAGTATATAAAAGTATTTTTGTTCGATTATTAGTAGGTAACGGAGAAAATTTAAAAAACTGTAAATTAAAAATTCCCATGTTATTCTTATGGAGAATATTGCCAAATGTTGTAATTTGCTTGTTTATGGATATATTTTGATCAAACTTGGCAAATTTATTTATTTTGTACTAAGCTATCAATATTTTACTCAAAAACACACTTTATTAGTTTCCTTGTAGCAGCAAACCTAGGTACTCGTTAAACCTAATGCTATTAAAATATATTTAACTGAAAATCAATTCAGACAAATGGAAATTCGCTTAGTCGGCAGGTTTGCTGCGGCGGGGGTATTTTTAATTGTTGACAATGTTAAATTATTTAGGCTAAGTAGAGTGTTCAGCTTCTTTAATGGGGTTCACTACAGGTTTTTAAAGAATAATTTTGAACTTTAACTTATGTTAGCCTAAGTCAATTGAAACTCAGATTAGCCTAGGCCCTGCCTAGAAATGATTTTGTGGATCCCACTAACCACCAGACTATAGAATGATGTACGGTATTGGATTAAATTGTATTAAGTATCTATAACATGCATGCTAAAAAGGCAGTTTAAGTATTTCTACTGACTTGGATTATTGTTATGTGACTAGGCCTATTTAAATGTCGGACGTGCCCAGGGACGATTGATCTAGGTTAAACTTTTCATTTTTGCAGGGAGACAAAAACACCTAGGGTCAAGAGCTAGACATGATTGTGACAGGGGGCATAAAGTTGTTAATTTTAGTTCAGGATTCAGCTGCTAAGTTAGGTCTGTCGTAAACATCCACGGTAGCTATCATCTGGATGATTTAAGTTATATCGTCAGTAAATTGTATGCGTAAGTTTAACCCTTCGATGGTGTAGTTGATTTTAAAACACGCTTGGTGACACACGGAGTCTTTGGGCGTTGAAAAAGTAAGTTAGACAATGCTTTACATATTAATTTAGGCTAAAAAATATTTAAAACATGTAAAATCAATCAAATTGTAACCTACGTGGAATCAATTAAAACGCTTGGAACTTTACATTTATAAAATATTGCAAACAAAAACCACACGATCAGTGACACACAGAGTTTTTTCCTGGTGTTGAAACGCTGGACAAAAAAATTATCATAGGCTACACAACTACCTATATTAACCAGCAACCTAACTAACTCATATTATAGACTACATAGTACAGGGTGATTACTGGGAAACACATGTTTTTGACTTGCGTAGGCCTAGTATACAAGGAATATCGTTCTGCGACGGCCGGAAGTTGTTGCACTGTTGAGGGGGAAGTGTGCAGTTTCAATTGTTGCCGAGATATGAAACCTTGAGCATCGTACGTTTGTCATGCGACAATATTACGCAAATGGAGAGTCAGTCACTCAGACTCAGAGAGACTTTTGTACACATTTCAACATTGCATGGCATGATGCTATCCCTTATCGTAACACGATAATATGTTAGATACATAATGTTCACAACTATCTTTGCTTAAGAAGAAACCTCCTGGACCGGCAAGGACAGTTAGTAACCCTGAGACAGTTGAAAGAGTGCGCCTTGCAACAGTTCAGACTCCTAGCCTCTCAATTTGGAAGCGGGCATCTGCTCTCGGAGTTCGCCCATCCACTGTGAGAAAAAATTTGGTCAAAGATCTTAAATTTCATCCTTTCAAGCTGGCAGTACGTCGTCAATTGAGTCAAGCAGATAAGAGGCAACGTGTAAATTTTTGTGACACATGAGTGAAATTTTATACGAAAAGGACAAAGCAGTTCCTTAGAGTGAAGAAGCGCATTTCCACTTGGATGGAGCAGTCAACAAATAGAATTTACGATTTTGGTGTGCAGAAAGTCCTCAAAACGTAGCTCAGAGACCTCTTCAAAGCTTGTGTGACTGTGTGATAATAGCGTATACCTATATTGGATTAGGAAATGAATCTATTCTAAACTACAGTAACCTAACATAGGCCTAACTACCGTAACCAAACTTCCTGTAGGCTTAGTTACCGTTTTAAAATTCCCTTTGATAACAGAAAAAGCATATGGGTAATAGGCTATCAAACCGAATTTTGAAATATTACAGTTCATACTTGGTTAGGTTAGTTTAGAACAGTTTCATTTCAATAGGTAGGCCTACCCTATTTTTTTTTTTTTTTTTTATACTGAACAATATTTAGCCTAAGTTATTATCCTCATCATAAGTTAGTTGTCAGCTGTATGTTTCATGTTGTTATCAATATATCGGGTAGAAAAATAAAATATCGATATTCAAAAAGAAATCATCAATAATAATGAATGTTCCCTTTAACAGGAAAGTAGGCTACCGAAATTTCATAGCCTATGTGCTAGTTTTCATCGTTCATTCATATTTTCTCTACATACTAATGAAAACCTTGCTTTGTTTAGCATCGTAATTAAGTTAGGTACCGGCTTTGACTATTAATACAACAACTAGACATTCCATCCCCATGTTAAAGTTGTTGCCGGGTTTTTAATAAAATTTGTCTTAGTTGATGTGGTCCGTACTGATTTCTGCCGGTTACACGATTTTTTTTACCAAGTGAAACTAATGGAATGACTTTATTAGGCCCAGCGCACACAGTGTGACTTTTTTACAACTACAGTTGCGTCTATTGTGTAATCAGTGGAGTGTCAATTTAGTGCAATTTACGTTATTTTAAGGCCTTAAATGCGCTTACTATGTCAGACTTAGACTAAGAAGACGTTATTAGCTATAATCAATACCGAAGACAGCAAAGGATACTGAGAGAGCATTGGGTTCACCCTTATTTGAGCAAGAATGTTAGTACTAGGCTGTGTGTAGCAGCTACAGCTAGTCAGATAGGAAATTATAAACACTAAAAACACTATACGGCCGTTAAAATACCACAAAAACACCCCGTAGTCTCGTGCAACTGAAGTTTACATCGCAACTGCAACGTCGGTCCCACGGTTGTATGTGACTGGTTTCAAACTTTTTTTGAAATCGCATACAACCAGTTGTGTCGTGTGCGCCTCCCCACTGCAATACACTGCCGAGGTCACAAAACAGTTGCACACGCAACTGGTTTGCAACGACAGTTGTAAAAAAGTCACACCGTGTGCGCTGGGCCTTATGAGCTATAGCAACTGTTGTGACCCAGCAGTCAGTAACAAAAAATAAGGTACAAAATAGAGTTTTAGACACTAGTGCAATCTGTGACTGGCTCACATTCTTTTTCAGTAAAAAATTTGCGACAGCTGATCCATATAGATGGGATGTCTTCTTCTGTATCCAATAGTCAATTATTTATACCGGTAATCAAATGCTTTTAAACAATCATAGGCCTACAGGAGGCTCAAGCCCCGAGTTACCTAAACTTAGTAACTTTAAGATTTTTCAATTCGTAAAAGCTAGCATTATAAATTATTAGTAAATTTACTACGTTAGGCGTGACTTGAATGTTTGACCTTAACAGTACCTACTTAAAAAATATCTACGAGACCCAAAAACAACACAGGGAAATGAACATGAATGAGTATCCCTAAACTGAACACTGAGCTAAGAAGGCTTGAATTTAAGAACACCATGATTTTGTGAACATGCGACGAAATAAGGACCGGTAAGCGAAGTAAAACTTAGTGTAGGCTAACTTATTAAGTACCTTCTTCTTCACCAAGACCAGCTATGCCGGATAGGTTGTTTCATTAGAATTAATGAAATTTAATAAAATAGGCTACTGACTGATACGCTTGTATCTTACTATTTACATATAGGCTATACACGTTACTTATGGCGGTGGATGTAGCCTCAATTTAGTTTCAGTTAATTTTTTTTTTTTTTTTTACTCATCCAGGCTATAACTTATAGAGTGGCCTTCCTACTAGCCATGCATTTAACAATTTATCAAACTTCCTTGTTTCAAGGTTTTAATTTCTTGGGGCAAATTGTTGTAAACCTTGAGCGCTATGGTCGGGAAAGCATTTTTAGGCCCAGCGCACACGGTGTGACTGTTTTACAACAACTGTTGCAAACCACTTGCGTCTGGAACCAGTTTGCAACTAAAAGAAAACTTCTGTCCGCACACGGTGTGACTGTTTTACAACTACAGTTGCGTCTATTGTGCATTCAGTGGAGTGCAAATTTAGTGCAGTTACGTTGTTTTAAGGCCTTAAGTGCGCTTAGTACGTCAGACTCAGACGAAGAAGGCGTTATTAGCTATTATCAGTACCGAAGACAGCGAAGGGTACTGAGAGAGCATTGGGTTCACCCTTATCTGAGCAAGAATGTTAGTACTAGCATAGATTAAACATACTCCCCAAGGGGAGTAGGTATGTTTAATCTATGGTAGGCCTACTAGGCTGTTTGTAGCAGCTAGAGCTATTCGGATAGGAAATTATAAATACTAAAAACACTATATGGCCGTCAAAATTCCACCAAATACCACCAAACACCACAAAAACACCCCGTGGTCTCGTGCAACTGAAGTCTGCAACGCAACTGCAACGTCGGGCCCACGGTTGCATGTGACTGGTTTCAAACTTTTTTTGAAATCGCATACAACCAGTAGCGTCGTGTGCGCCTCCCCATTGCAATACATTGCCGAGGTCTCCAAACAGTTGCACGCACAACTGGTTTGCAACGAAAGTTGTAAAACAGTCACACCATGTGCGCTGGGCCTTAGTTATGTTAAACTTATGCTGGCTATTAAGTTAATAGTTGAAAGAAGCTTATAAGGCTATCTGACTTAACTTAAGCTGAATTAACATAAAGTAAGAAATAATAATTAGGATAATATACTTAAGGGACTTTAATGACATTGTTAGCCCTCCTTGAAATATTAGTTAATTGAGGGTTTATTTTTAGCTTTAGATTTGTTGAGAACGCATAATGGAAAAAAATCAAATGCTGAGGAAGGGGGTTAAGAATATATTGAGCCTAAATGGGATTCTGATCCTAATCCACCTAGGCCAAATACAATGAGGAAATCAACTCCTCTGACAAGTTAGACAAAATAAGTTAGGCTAGGTTAATAGAACAAGCTTAACCTAATAAGCTCATAAACATTTTATTCGCTCACAAAACTAAATGACAAGTCACGGAGTTCTCATTCAATTATTTGTCGTGTTGCATCTACATTCAACATAGGCCTAATGAAATTCATCCCTTTCAGAAATCCTGCGTTCACGATCTTTGTTTTCACGGTGTAATATGTTTTACGGAGATTGCGCTCAGAACTACAGAAGAGATAGTTTTTATTCTAACATGTTGATAAAATACCCCCGGTCCCAAACAAATATAGGCTATATATTTACATTCGGTCTCTTGAATACCTAAATCTATTTCAGATAAATAACATGGCGTTCATACATACGTGCTTCTCCAAAGTTGCTGCAGAAAAAGCACTGAGTCCACAAGTATCACAAAAAGTTATATGTTATGGTTTTATTTCACTCACAGCACACTGCACTTATCCATAAGTAGTTAGGTTAACACAAGTCATTAATTTGTGTTTAAATATCGAATCAATCGCGCACTTAGTGCCAAACATTGTGCTACCAACCAACCTCCATTTTGTTCACTTGTCTTGTCACTTCACTAACTTAGTTACTTCTCTTCTGCTTCTCCTTCTCACTTCAATTCCAAGTTTTGACTTCTGATTCTGAGAGAGGCCTGGAGGGATGACGGTCACGGACTGTGTTAATCATGTGCTGCAGGCTGCCAACATGGCCAACGAAAAAATCTCACAGGGATGCTTAATATATGTATATTTTATTTAACTCAGATATATTCTAGTATAACTAACTTTTCTTTACACGATTTTGTTTTGCTCATAGTGGTTGGTGGCTACAGATATTACTAAATGATGAAAAGGAAGAGCACTTCGAAACATGTCTGAAACTTATTTTTCCCATGTTGATCGATATCAACAATGTGAACACATTTCATATTAATTAGTATTGTTATTTAATTGTTTTCTTATGTTGGGTTAGCTTAGGTAAGGTTATATTACTATTTGCCATTTTTAAAACTCTAGGTATGAAAGCATTACTGTATATCATCATAGGAGTAGTGAAAACAAAGTAATAACATAAAACTCCTAGATTGATAGGCCTAATACCGATTCGATATTTTTCGTAAATGGATTCGGATAACAAAGTTTCGTCATCGAAACCCTCAAGAAGCGCATCGGTCTTTTCGACCAAATTGACCAAATTAACATTTTCTTTGAGAAAAAAGTATAATTTATGAAAACTAATGAATACAAGTACATGATATGATAGTTATACTTATAGAAAAACAGCATCATTTTACATTAATTATGAAAATACTAAATATGTATTTTACAAGTTACACAGGGATCGTGAATGGATCTCACTTGATCATTTTCACTCTGTTCTCCAGCATTTTCAGCACAGGCCACACAAATGGCCAATGGGCTGTACTAATATGATATTATCTACAAAAGCACTTCTTGCAGCGAGCACACGAGGTCTGGGTTTTCCAAAATGTTAATTTGGAAAGTTTTCACAAAATTCCACAACGTCCTTCAACATTTTGGTGTTGTTAATGTTTTGGTCCTTCAACATTAAGGGACAGACATGTAGCATAGATGAAGTAATATAATGTACGTACATGTCTCTCATCTACCAGCTACTCGAGTACTCCTTTATATTCTGGTTGCCTTACCAGTCTGTGCAGAGACGATTTGTCAGGTTCTGGGATTTCGTGACTTATTTGAATTTCATGCAATCTCAGGTGAACATTCACTGTCACTTACCAGAACTTGAGACTTAATCAGAATAGAGATAAAAACCAAAATGTGTATTTTTATGTGTGACATGAATTTAAGCCTTTGAGCAAAGACCTACTAATTGTCCTTTACTTGAACAGTTTAATTGGCTCCGGCATTGACTATATAATACTACAGTAGTGTTATATAGTCAATGGCTCCGGCCTTGTACAGTGTGTGGATAGGCCGACTAGAGTTACACAGGACACTGCCACATACATTGATCACATATTTGTACATTATACATGACACTGCATACACTCACGAACACGCATTCAACATTCACACTGAAACCGGACTTCCTCAAACTTACCTTGACCACTCCCAACTCAACAAAAATCTCTCTCAGACCGACTGGGGACCTGTCCTAAACTGTCTATATGTAAATATTTGCTCTGAACTTTGTTACGAAAATCTTTAATTTGCCTTATAAAATTCAAAATTCACGGGACCCTGGTGGTTTTTGACTCCGACTACAGACTGGACTCTACTTTCACGCTGAGCGGTGGCTCGGCTCCGCTTCTGGACGAAGTCTCGGCTGATTTACTCAAACAAAACGCACTTATAATTTACATTCCGCTGCTATACCTAAATAATCAACCTCTACTGACTGATATATTTCGCTCCGGCTCAATTCAATACAGCACTTTATTTAAAACAGGTGATCCAAACAAAAGACAGAAACAACTTTCTTAAGCGTATTTTCCAAGGTTTTAGAGCGTATTGTCAAGGAACAGTTACGGTAGTGGAGTGCGTTTATAATAAAAATATATTATCTAACTCACAATTTGGGCTTAGAAAAGATACAAACATCTCAGATGCACTTTTTAAAGTATGCCAATAATCTATAAATAACTCAATGACAAATGACAATCGTTCTATCTTAATCTTTTTAGTAAAAAAAAAAAAAACATTTAACTCAATTGACAGTTCTCTCTTAATGTGACCAAGACTAAATTTCTTCCTATATCACTCAGTATCAGCACTGATCTGCCAAGACAATTTGAAGATTCATTGTTGCGGTGACCGTAACAGTCAATCTTGGAATTGTGAATACATTGAAAAGGTAGATTATTATAAATATTTAGGTGTTTATTTTGACTGCCTAATGAAGTGGACAGAGCATGTCGATTTTTTAATGAAAAAGATATGTAAATACATTTATGCTTTTAATCAACCATATTTAAGAATCGACACATCTAACGATACATTTATGCCTTTAATGTGTGTCATTTTAGACGAGGATGACGTGAAGCGAGCTCATTTCGCTTATGTGCAATCCTTGATTTCATTTGGAATTATTTGCTGAGAAGCATGCTATCACATCACCTGGGACCCTTGGATGTGTTTCAAAGATCAATTAATTTTGAAGAAAGCTTTTAGAAGAAAAAAAAATAGGCCTATTCCACTGACGCGCGATTCCATGAGAGTATTACCAGTCGGACATAATTAATCACACGTCACCACTACACAAGAAACTCACAATAAAATATCTGGAATATCTGTTCCTCAGCTACAAGTTCTAACCTCAAACTGTCTTAATATGTTGCTCAGATTCTGTATCGAAATTTCATTCAAAAATACCATATAATATTCAACACGCTTTTAGTTTACCCTCAATACAGAAATTCAACAGACATATCCTTGTTTTACTGCACACAATTACCAAAGAAGAGGCCGGTACATTGACCAGACCTAACCATACTTGACTTGACTCTGACTAAACCGTCCTTGACCCTTCGACCCCTCGCCCTCAGAATGTCTTCTGTCTTAGATTGCACTGGCTTTGCAATGCTGCTTGACGACGCTTTGGTTGTCGTCGCTAACATCCACTCATCCGCAGTAAAGAATGGTTACAATTATTAAGGATTTAAAAATCTTCCGAAATTCAGTTTGTGACCTTTAATCGGGAAACGGAGAACCGGCATCCTCTGGCCCTAATACGCATATAGAAGTTTGGTTAGGTTATCTTAAGTTAGTTTATATAAATATGGCCCCTGAATTTACGACAAGTGGCCGGGGTCCCTATACTCCTTTTAATCTTAGACTGATAACAACCAGGCCTACGCACAGGCACGCGCCAATGTAGGCCTATCCCATAAGTACGGCAAATTTCAACTTACAAACTTACTTCTCTGTCTTTTGGGATAAATAAACGTTTTCATTTAGTTTTTCATTTCATTCTAATGCACATGGTCTTCGGAGCCTCGAAAGCATAAGCATAAGACAAATGGCTGATAAAACCTTCCTCTAAAAACTACTCACCAAATCAACTTTTCCATCTTGCTTGAAAGGAAGTTTCCACGAGACATCAACGCATGTTTGAGCTAGACCACGCAGGGACAAAACTACCTGCGGTCCAGCCCCATTCCTCGATGCATGAGCTCCAGGAACGAGATCTTCACGGACACCGTGGGGGTGGTTTGAGCCTTGCACACTGGAGTTCCGAGTTCTCGAATGAGATTAAATTTCAATCCTAAGAATTTCAACGATTCCAATAACGTTCGTCTTTCATGTTTTACACTTAACATACTTTTAGACCATACCTACACAAGATTCATCTCGTGATAAACATATTTTATCAATAAACTTAAACTTAAATTAAATTAAACTTAAAGTTAAACTTGATTACATACGACACTTAAGGTAAGTTGATTTTCATTAGCAACCTTTGGAATTTTATATTTACAATCAATTTATCAAAGGTTTAATCACGAAATGTAAAAGGTATATGTTTCTAACTGAATGAATTTCTTTGTTGTCACACGTTCCTGGAATAACACGTGCCTGATAAAAAATGGAAACAGTCAGGCACATGTGCCTGAATAAAAGAGCAGCGAAGTTATGAGATATGTCTCAGACGGCCAGACTCATATCCGGGAACAATTTGCTGGGTCTTGTATAACGGCAATGGACCTATAACATAGACCCAACAACAAACAAACTCATTTTAAATTTTGATTTCTACATCCAGAATCTGTAGAAATGTTTATGGTAGAAAACGAATCTAATTATTTATGTTTTTAAAATCACGAAATACACAGTGTCCCAAAAAATACGAATCAAATTGACAGCTTGATATACTTCTTACCAAAGGTCGTAGAAAAGTCAAATATGGCTAATTTTAAAGCTGGAATCTATTCCTTTTGTTTAGTGGTGCCGTTTAATAGTAATCAATAATCAGCTGTTCTATTGTTGTTAGCACGTTTGACTTTTTGAATCATACAGTTGATATGGAGGTGTAGTTGAAAGCACGGTGTATTGAATGGTTTAGAGAGAGCACATCTTTTTAGTGTGATTTTTACTTTCTCTCCCTATACCATAGTATGGAGAAAGTAATGTTTTCTTCAAAATTTTCGAGTTTGAGTTTTGAGTAGTTGATATATCCGTTTTGGGCCCACCTGAGCCCGAAAATAAGGTTTTCGAAGTGACGTCTGTGTGTGTGGATATTTACAGAGCTACAGACCACACATGTAGTCCGATTTTGACGAAATTTGGTATGTAGTTACTAATACATGGTATCTCCCGGGAGGCGTTTTTTTTTCATTTTTCGGAATGTTCATTTTAATGGTGATTTTTCCTATAAAAACATGAAATAACGGGAAAATTGGATATTCTCGAAAATGGACCGAACGATTTAGATAACGGAAACATGTAAAGGTTAAAGGATGAAACCATCGGATGAAAAACTTGGGCAATAAAAGAAAAAAATCATATAAAGATAATTTTTTATCATTATTAGGAAAGTGTTTATGCCAGTTTACTTTTGGTCCATTCTTTTTGGGACATACTTTAGAATAATTTAATGTAATAATGCATTTCTTAATAGAATGTTAAATGTATATACATTATATGTAAATTAAACGTCATTAAATCTTCAATTGGTGGTTTAACATTCTATCAGAAATGCCATACTTGCATTTTACACAGAATGATGAGAAAAGACTGTATCTATATTTTTATGTGATTTTTCATTTTGCTGTACATATAAAAAAACATAAATACCCATGAAAAACATATACATGATAAAACTTGCATACAGGTACATACAGAGTGAGTTTTAAATGAGTTCCCCCCCTACTTTTTTCTACATTTCTTAAGATATCAACTCCGGACCACGTCAGATCATTGTAGAGTAGTAAGTACTTCATTTTGACTGGGTATAAATTTTTGGCCGCCATCTTGGATCCGCCATATTGGATCCGCCATATTGGATACAAAGTTTTTTTTCAAATGTAAAGGTAGGGTTGTGACCCATCATTTTAAACTAGATTTTTATGCTGAATACGATGCTGCAATTCGTTTTTTAAAATATTGATCCATTCTAAAGTTATGAGAACTTTTTATAACATTATTTTTAGCCCATTTTAACATTGTGCATTTAGAAACTAAGAACATAATCGCAAAATTGTGCTAGATAAAGATAAGTATACACCACATAATATACATAAATCTTTATCTACAATTTTACTCTTTACTCTACAATGATCTGACGTGGTCCGGAGTTGATATCTTAAGAAATGTAGAAAAAAGTAGGGGGGGAACTCATTTAAAACTCACCCTGTATAAATGAACTCAGTTGGGAATTAGTCAACTAAAGCAATTCTAGTCAAGTGTCAGATTAGGATTAGGATGGCCGGTGTCACTGATAGGAATCGATCGTCACTGACACATATTTTGTATAGTGTCATTTAGTAAAATAGCATATAACACTGTAGACATACACGGCCAGTGCTAGAACTGATTACCGTCCGCAAACGGACAGTACCTTTTGAGCCAATACAATTTAACTTGATGTACAAGAACGGATCTTTGACATGAAGGCAGGGACACAATATTGCATATCCTGGTAATGAATTAAGGATAGATAGATAGCTGAGTGGTTATAGTGGTCGCCTTTTTAAACAGCTGTTTCTTAAAACAGCTGTTTATAGTCTGCAACAAGATGCAATAGCTTATTCCCCATATGGGAAATTCGCTAAAAGGTATCTCACCTTATTATAAACGCATTCTCCGCTCATAATTGGGTAAAATTATGCTCAGTACCACAAAGAAATATAGAATGGGGTGAGTGAAGCTACACAAAACGCTTTGTTTCTAACTAGGATAAGCTTAGGAACATTAATTTAAAGCCCATTGATCAAGCTGGGTCTAATAAAAAAAAAAATAAAAAAAAAATAAAATAAAAAAAAAAAAAAAACTGTAGGTACTGGTTTTACTAAGAATTTGAGGCGGTGCCCTATTGATAACTAGTGAACACTATTATGAGATGGACGGCTACGGGTTATACTACAACCAAGAGCATTGTAGTATATCCAGTAGATATGAGAGCCAATGAAACCATTCAGCCTCTAAAAAATCGTATTCCTCATTATGGTTACTGGGTAAAATATACATGACATTTCTAATTTCAAATTTTTATTTTAGATATTGGCAGGGCCAGTTTTTTTTCCTTTCAACGTACCTTTTGAGATATTGAAACTGATCAATGTAAGTCATATGTAAGAAAACAACCAAACTTGGTATAAGTATAGTAATAGTATAAAATGTGCATTAACAGTGAGTCATATCAACATTAACTATCTCATTTTAGCAAAGGTATTGCAAAGTTCCATGTTTTTTGCTTGTAAAAGTGCAAAAGATCATCTAGGGTTTATTATAAAAAGAGAACAAGTATATTTGTAAAAAAAAAAATTATTAAATTTGACTTCTTTAATCTATTGAAAAGACATTTAACCATAAACAGGGGGTTTATCTTCGTCATTAATCTCCGTTTGCAAAAGTTAACTCATAAGAACAGTTACAAAAAATAGAAAAAATTCTGATTACATAATAACAATGTCCTATATAAAATATAAACCGACATTAGTAGCTTTTAAAATTACAGTATATTTAAATAATGGATCTAGCATTAACCAAAATTAACGACAAAACAAGCTCATTTTTTGGCATCCCTATTTTCTTTATTTAATTGCAAATCACCTGATATGCATTGTTCCATAGTTAATTGAGCTCTAGTTATTGGAAATATATTCTGATTAAGCCTCAACATGGTGTTTTAGCAAGCTTAGAGAGTATGGATTGTATGTTAAAGTAAATCATTGACTTTATGGCAAGACAGGTTTGAAATTGAGCTTCTAGGTGTGATTCCAATACCTAAATAATCAAATATTCAAAGATTGTCTAAAATTTAAGGAAACCGCCTCTGTAGAAAATCAATCAAACCTACATACTACGGTATATTTGAGTTTGGGAAAACACCACGTTGAGTCTTATTTACCATAAATTTTTAATAAAACTAAAGCTCATAGATATCTATGCAACATTGTATATTAGCTGATCGGGAATGGATAAAAACAGAACATATGAGCTGGTTTTGGGTCCAAAAGTGTCTCACGGTAGTTGTAATTATTTGGGTTGTGTTACACAAAAACACCCTGTATCACAGAGCATAGAATAAAAACTTTAATAAAAATATGAGTATAATTCCAACTAACTCCTTACTGAAAGTTACTTATATACATTACAATCGTATCAAAATGCGATATTTACTGCATCATCTAATTTCGAAGGACATAAAAACATACAGGCTACAAAAGAATCATACGTAGCTGTACTACCGCAAGCTGTAGCAATTGTTATAGAGAACATAATAAGCGTGTGCTAATTGAACTGTCAACAATCTTAAAGTAAGAAACCCCTGGCATACTGGTGATAACAAGAAGATAGCATCGTTGTACTGACGTTTAAAGCGTCTGCTTATCACATTTATTCCTAGTTTACATCCAATACAACCAGTAGCTCATGATTGGTAAACATTTACATTTCTAGAAGACGTATACAATATTTGAATAACTTCTATATAGCCAATAGACGTGATTCATAATAGGTAGTTGAGGATAATAAAACATAAATAAGCGCACCCTCAGCGCCCTCAAAGAAGTCCCCAATCTTCAAAGTTACGTAGTCTAACTTAACGTAAAATATTTACTTTCAATGAATGAGAATATCAACATAAAAGGTTATGTGTAATAATTTAACCTAAAAGAAATATAAAAAAATGTTTTACTAACCTTTATATACAGACTTGATACATTGTAGTCGAGGACGATATAAAATTTGAAATAAGTTCACCCTCAGCGCTTTTGAAAATACCTCAATCGATGAATATATTTACCAAAAAATATCTACTATCAATGTATGAGACTGCCAAAAGAAAAGGTCAAAGGACTTGTTAATTTTTATAAACGTAAAGTAAAACGTGTAGTTGACAGTGCACGGTATCGTAGCTTTCTGCTAACATGTCCGAATCTAGGGGAGGTTGTCAGTGGGTGGTCTGTGGATAGTGGGTAGTGGGTAGTGGGGTAGTGGGTAGTGGGGTAGTGGGTAGTGGGTAGTGGGTAGTGGGTAGTGGGTAGAACACAATCACTCCCTTACTGACAATGCGCTGGAGCCAACACCCTCTCGTATATAATACTGTAGTATGTTTTAGGAAATCTATTTAATCCATTTCTGTTTGAATAATAAAATACGGACGTATTTGTTTAATGGATAATGTAACCGGTAAAAGTGCTCTGTAGGCTAGTTCAAAATCGATTCATCATTTTTTATATAAATAATGTATTTATCCAAATTGAGAGAAAGGGGTTGAACATTTTAATGATTTTTTAAAGATTTTAGTTTGGTGATTTCTCACAGTGCTTAAATAGGGTTCCTACGAAACCAATGAACACATAAAAAAGTTAACACATACACGTTAGAAATCCTCCGTATACAACATTCGTATTTTTGGGTGAAAATAACCCACCTATTCAAATTGAGGTAAAAGGATTAGTTGTATAACCTATTACTTTGTTGATATCTCACAAGGTATTAACAGGCGTTTTCTGAAAAAATATATTATACGTATGATGATTTTTTCCAACCAACACTGTGTAGTGGATTTAATTAGATAAATTATCTCAAGAATAAATTGTAGGATTCTATACATTGAACCTTACTCTCAAAGATTTTCAAAGTAATGCGATAGCTAAACACATAACAAATCACTTTTTGATAAGTATTTAACGTGTTTGTATTATTATACGAATATAATAATGATGGCCCAGTATCCAAATGGACCTGATGGATACCGATGTGAGCAGTCAAAATCGGTCCTCATTGTAACACATTTTACAAATGTATAACTTACCACTGGAATGTAAATGTTCACGTTTTAGATGTGTCTTAAGTAATAAAAGACGTTATTTTTCTTGTATTCGAACGTAAGAAAGCGAAGCTAATTTGAAAACGGATCCTACATAACCTTGACGTACCGAATACAAGCTGTTGGGTGAGATATGCTGGAATCTATCGTGAAGAACTATACTCTACTGGCAACTCTTATAAATGACTCAGAAGAACACATTCAAAGAGCTCATTCAGCTCTAAATCATTTCTTTTAAAATACATATTTAGTACAGGACAGCTATGCAAAAACAGACCCAAACCTAGAACAAATTAGTTCAAAGGCAATCTCTTCTGGAATTTGTTTGGGAATCACCCATAAACACTTCCTGAAACTTCCTGGAAAATCCCACCTCAGCAAAATCCGCCATCTTGGAAAATGGCGGCGAGATAAATATAACTCGCAAGGTTTTACGGAAAAGGCTATCACTTTTAATTTTTTAGACTTATAATAGTCGCATGAAGCCTAAGCCGCGTTTACACCGGAGTTAATAACATGTGTTTTTTTTTACAAAAAGTTATTAACATAACAGAATCGCCCAAAAATTTCTCTTAACAAAAGTTAATAACTCGTGTTTTTAACAGAAAATTCCTTGTTGTTAACAAGATTTATGTTATCCATCAAGAGTCGGTAAAGATCAAAGAAAACGTGTTATGTTTTTAACAAATGTTAATAACAAAAGTTAAAGGTCTCTTTTAGCGCGTTAACTTTTGTTAATAACAAGTCCCTCTCTTTTCCCCGCAACCCCCGCGCCAGCATCGTGCTACAGAGAGCGCGCTAGTCGGCCCTCAGTACCAACTGCAGCAGACGAAACATGTGGAATCAAATCAAATCAAATAAAATCATTTATAAGCCAGAATTAACAAAATATTGTACAATTTGTATTGGCTAAGTCATCATTAAATAAAAGATAGCTTATTTTATATACTTAAGAACTATTTACAGAGTAGGTCTTATACACTACTTAAAGTTATACAGTTTTTTATACATCTAGGCTAGATCACTTTTCATCCCGGGCTGATTTTATTTATAAATTCTTGGACGCTGTAACAGGTAAACTTTATCAACAAAGATTTTAATTGTTTTTTGAATTTTAACAGGTTTGGTTCAAGTTTAAGAGGAAGTGGAAGTGAATTAAAAAGTGTTATGCCATTGCACAGTAAGTGCTTCTTGAAAAATGTTGTTGAATGTTTAGGAATTGGTAATGTATGTGAATTGCGCAATGTGTATTGCTTTTTTACAGAAAAGTCAAATTTAGAAATTTTTTTTCTCTCAAATGTTAAAGATTCAATAATGTAAATAGATGGGAATGTCAAAATTTTTAAATTGAAAAAATATTTACGGCATGATTTACGCCTTTTTAGAGAAAAAAACAGGTCTCACAGCCATTTTTTGGAGTTTAAACAACATTTTAGTCTGCTGGCACCATCGATGTATGGCTGGCACTCGCAACTCCAAATAGGAACGGCGTATGCTAAGTGAGGATAAATTAGCCCATAGTATGCCGTCAACAATATCTCCAGATTCTCATTGTTCCTGTGGTTACGCAGAACGAAAATACTAGAACTGAGTTTTTTTTATGTATTTGATATGGTCATGAAATCTAAGATTCTCGTCTAAGATCAATCCAAGGAACTTGACATTTGGTGTAGTATAGGGTGGACCTCAGTTTCGCCCAGAAGGAGACTAAACCCACTGTTTGATCGGTTTGAATTATTGTATAAACAAAAGTTAATGAGCTGTGTTTTGTCTGTGTTGATTTTCAATAAACTGGGGGAGTGACTTAATGTTTTTAACATAAATGTTTTTAACAAAAACTGAAGTACAAAATAATTTGTTAATAACTTTGTGTTATTAAATTTTGTTAATAACTGCCGGTTAATAACAAAAGTTAATTAACTTTTTGTTATTAACTCCAGTGTAAACAAACTACTCTAAAGAAAGTTAACTAGGCTAATAAAGTGTGTTTTAAGTAGAATATTAATGGCTTAGTATAAAATAAATAAATTTACCATGTTTGATCAAAATATATCCATAAACAGGCAAAGTACAACAGTTTACAATATTCTTCATAATAATAACATTGAAATTTTAAATTTACATTTTTTTGAATTTTCTCTGTAACCATTAAGCGTACAGATAACATACTAAATTATTTGTGTTTTTAAGCTCTTCAAAGTGGTCTTGAGAGAAATTAAGATTTTTTTTTTGTTTTGAGGGCAAAAAATGAGAAAAACAATTTTTACCCCATAAACCCTCCCCATAAATCCCCGTTCCCATGGCCCGATCATTCTGGTTCGTGAAATCATTCAAGTTTGAATGAATGAATGAATAAAGTGCTTAATTTTAAAATAAACATTCCTCTCATAAACATGATCAAACACTTAATAAGCAATGGTCTACGACCGTCTGTTTGGTTGGCACACCTGGAAAACACATTTATGAAAATGAAGTTGAAACAAAATACACTTAATAACATACACAAATTGACATACAATTTTACCTCCATTTTCAACAAAACTAAAAAAAACCTTTTTCATAATATTGTTTACATGACTTTTATTATTTTATTTTTAAAATTATTAGAATTTAAAAGGTTTACACATTATGAAATCTATAAAAATTACGTATGCTGCGTTAATTTGTAGATTAAAGAAATATAACTTTTCGAAATTTGTTTCTAAGTAAACAATATAATTGGGAGTGTTATGTGGCAATCTAAACATCCTTTTAATAAACGTTTTCTGAGCATTTTCTAACTGAGAAATTTCTGAAAACCCCCAAACTTGTGCGCCGTAACACAAAATAGCTCTGAGAATAGATTCGAAGCACAATATCTTAATCTGCAGCGGGACTTTGTTGTTGTCTACTAGCCTTTGCCATAATGAATTAACTGCATAATTAGTTAGCCTCTTCTTCTCTATGAAATGTTTTTCCCATGACAATGTCGTTGTAAATAACATTCCTAAATATTTATAACTATCTACCACTTCAACCTGTTTGCCCTTATACCACCATCTATCATGTCCCGATAATCTACCACCTTTCTTGAAAACCATTATTTTGGATTTAGATAGATTTACTGCAAGGTTCCAAATTGCACTGTAACACTCCAAGTTTTTAATCATCATTTGTAACGCTGTTGCTGTGGGGGCCAACAATACGATGTCGTCTGCATACATCAAAACATTTACTCTCTTTCCAACGAAATTACAGCCACCTTCCAGCACCTCTGACGGATCATTTATGAATAAGCTGAACAGGAGAGGACTTCCTATACATCCTTGTCTTAAACCTGTCTTTGTCTCAAACTCATCTGAAATGCCGCCCTTACACCAAACCGCTGCAGATGTGTTACAATAATAACTGCTCAAAACATCTAAAACGGGCGTTGATACGCCGATTGATGAAAGTTTTAATATAAGTGATCTTCTATCAATAGTGTCGAACGCACTTGAAAAATCCACAAAAAATGCATACAACTTGCCACCTTTCTCCGCTAAACGTAGTTTGATCATCGATGCCAAATTAAAAATATTATCTATAGTGGAATAGTTTTGTCTGAAAACCCGCCTGGAACTCCGATAAAATGTGGTTTTCATTGACCCAATTTTGAAGTCTATTATTTAGCATTCCTATAAATATTTTTTAGACTTATAATAGTCGTATGAAGCTTAAACTACTTTAAAGAAAGTTAACTAGGCTAATCAAGTGTGTTTTAAGTAGAATATCAATGGCTTAGTATAAAATAAATAAATTTACCATGTTTGATCAAAATGTATTCATAAACAGGCAAAGTACAACAGTTTACAATATTCTTCATAATAATAACATTGAAATTTTAAATTTACATTTTTTTGAACTTTCTCCGTAACCATTAAGCGTACAGATAACATACTAAATTATTTGTGTTTTTAAGCTCTTCAAATGGGTATAGAGAGAAATTGGGAAATTTTGTGTTTTGATGGTCAAAAATGAGAAAACACAATTTTTACCCCATAAACCCTCCCCATAAATCCCCGTTCCCATGGCCCGATCATTCTGGTTCTTGAAATCATTCAAGTTTATCCCGTCCTACACCATCAAGTCAAATTTAATCAAAATCGGGCAAAAATTACTCGAGGTTTCGTGTTGTGAAACCCTCGGTAATAATTAACTTCCTATAGGGAAATTCGCTAAAATACTTCCCTATAGGAAAATTTGCCATAATACATCCCTTTAAGGAAATAAGCTAAAAAAGAATTTTTTCTTCATCAAAAGTGTTTAGTTAAAATGTTGTTGATTTTGGCCAATTTATATTTCATTTGGCCAGTTACACAATAAGTTAAACGAGACGTGTAATATTATTACCTTAAACTCGTTTTGACCGGCAACACTAATCAAGACTAATCAGTGAACCACTTGTCGAATTACTCAGAAGTGCTACGTTAATTTGTAACGAAAATATCGCAACACGCATTTAAGGTCATTTATCCTATCCACATTTGTTACATATACAGGGTGCCCCGGAACTCCCTACCAATATTTTAGGGCATTGATTCTGGGTAAGAAACGTACCTAAACATCATATTTTAATTGTCCGGAAGTCCTTGGTTACTCACACAGCCGCCATTTTGTTTTTTCAGTTATTAATTTTTTTCTAAAGAATGGTATCTTTAACCATTCTTAAAAAAAAAAATAATAACTGAAAAAACAAAATGGTGGCTGTGTGAGTAACTAAGGACTTCCGGACAGTTTAAATATAATATTTAGTTATGTTTCTTACCCAGGAGCAATGCCCTAAAATATTGGTAGAGAGTTCCGGGACACCCTGTATATAACACCATACTACCATAGGTTATGGTAGTATATTTTTACTTAGATTTAATTATTTTTCAAACTTAAAATTGTGTTCGTATTTAAAATATTAATGAATAGATATCAACTTATATTCCAAAATATATAAAAAATATAATGTCATCGGACACTATATCTTGAAATAAATGAAAAAGTGGAATCCAAACTTTCATTGCTAAATTAACATGGATTCCACTGGATATGAAATTTTCTAGTTTTAAGTCTTGTCTTGTCAAGCCTATTATATAAAAAAATGTCTTTATAAGTTATCTCAGCGTGTCAAACACATTATTTGTGTATCGAAACATTCAACGAAGCTATTCAAGCAGACCTAATATATTTCCCGGACTCGTATTAATATAGATCAACAATATGTAGCTTAAGGCCCATTGTTACTGTTAAAACTGTTCACAGGAATTTTAATTTAATTTTGTAATTCTATATACTGTAACTCGATCTCGTAAAGTACGAGTATTTTATGACACCGTATTTTATAAAACAGGTAAAGAAGTTGATGGTTTCATGACAAATGATGATGAGAGTAAAAGTCAAAACTGTTGTCAAGAAATGTATTAATATTTTAAGTTTTGATTCGGAGGTGCCAAAAGTATGATTCATTCCAAACTGTGTTTTATTTTGTGTAATTGGACATTACTTAGAGAGGACTGGAATTTGGAAATGTTAGATGAATAACCGGTATTACACGCATCATGACAATGCACAAAACGTTTTAAATATAATTAAAAATTTTAGATTCCTATTCTTCCGAGATCGTTGTCAGATACACAGTTTGAACGGCGTCAACCACGGATCAGATTCCTAGGAAATTAAACCGCCACGACGTGCCGTGTTGATGGTGAAATATCGGTCGATATGTTTACATTGTACTTCAAATATACTTTACACAAGTTTATTCAATGTATTCAACTTACTTCTTACATTTTTAAAGATGTATTTTTTGTTGTCAGAATCAATCACTGGGAAACTATAAATTTGTAAAAATAATATGATAATAATATATAGTAGCATAATAATATAATATAGTAATATAATAATAATATCATTAAATAAATAAATAAATACACATATATATACAGACTGTCCCAAAAGTCCCGGACCGGTTTAATATTTTCCAAACGACAACAGATAAATCAATAAGATTTGGTACATCAACATCACACCTAAAAATCTACTTTTTAAAGGAAATATCAATTTTCTGTCACATCATGGGGACGTCCCGCGAGGAGTCAGATGGAAATCTTAAATAGAAGCATAGGTTGACATGTACATCAAATTAAAGGTCTTTACTAGCAGAATATAATGCCGCAAATTTGAACTCAAACGGACAACCGAGTCAAGAATGACAGTGGTTCAAAGATTCATTTAATTTGCATGGCTATTATACGCTTACTCCTCGGGGGGGGCACAGCCCTAGGAATCGGAAAAAAATTGTTAACGTAAGCATAGGTCGATATGCACATCAAATTAAAGGTCTTCACTAGTAGATTACAATGCCGTAAATTCAAGCTCAAAAGAACGCCTGAGTAAAAAATGGCAGTCGTTCAAAGATTCAAAATGGCGGATTCAAGAAATCTTTGAACGGCTGTCATTTTTTATTCAGTTATCCGTTTGAGTTCAAATTTGCGGCATTATATTCTGCTAGTAAAGGTCTTTAATTTGATGTGCATATCAACCTATGCTTCTATTTAAGATTTCCTTCTGACTCCTTGCGGGACGTCCCCATGGTATGACAGAAAATTTATAGTTCCTTAAAAAAGTAGATTTTTAGGTGTGGTGTTGATGTACAAAATCTTATTGATTTATCTTTTGTAGTTTAGAAAATATTAAACCGGTCCGGGACTTTTGGGACAGTCTGTATATCAGAATCAATCACTGGGAAACTAGAAATTTGTAAAAATAATATCATAACAATATATAATACAGTAGCATAATATAGTAATACTGTATAATAATAATATCATAATATCAAAATAATATCATAAAATAAATATCAATATTTCAAATAAATAAATAAATAAATACACGTATATATATTTGGAATTTAATATTTATTTAATGCTCTATCGTATATGATTGTAGATGCACAAATTGAAGAGAGTGTCTATTATTGTCTGTTATAACAATTGCAAAGCTAATAATTTGCATACATTCGCCAATAAGGAAAATTCACTAAAATCCTGAATATATTAAATTCTCATTGAAGTGTTAAATATGATGGAGGGAATACCCGTGTGGCATTCTGTAATCAATATAAACTAGACGAATACTCAGAATTTAGTAACAAATCTTACAGCCCATTTTAGCCACTCTTGTATTATTATCCGTTTATAAAATATCTGACATATAAAAAAGTTTTTACAAAGAAATCTAACAAATTTATTTCTAAATTGTTATTTTGCCTTTTTTAGTTACTGTATATGCCTATGTCTATCTATGGCAGGAATAGAAACCAAAGACTAGCCATTCCTTAAACGGAGAAGGGTAATTATTTGACCAAATGTAATATTAAAAATATAATATATTCATTTGAAAATGTTGGGAATAAAGAGAAGTACGATTAAAAAAATTTATACATAACGCAATTTTTCTAGGGATTGATTGCAAACAATGAAATCACATAGTATGAGCAACAGGGCTCGTTGGAAACATTCAGCATTGTTTTGTAGGCCTACACAGATTTACAGGTTCCTGTTACCGTAGCTAGTATTTGTAAATAAACAGTACAAATACAAAACAGTCACAGATTCATCTACATTTAAAGAGTGGGTAGGCGAGAATAGAAAAAAAATTAAGTGGCATTCATTAGATGTATGATTGAACAAGCTGACCAATTTCAATATTTAGGAAGCATTGTGTCAAAGACAGGGGACGAGGATGTTGCAACCAGAATAAGGAAGGCCAAAGGAGCGTTTGCTCAGCTTGCACCTGTTTGGTGGTCAAGCCAAATAAGAAGAAAAACTAAATTAAAAATATTTCAAACAAATGTAAAGTCTGTACTCTTATATGGCTGCCAAACATGGAAAGCAACAAAGACTATAACCAGCAAGTTGCAAGTTTTTATCAATAAATGCCTTCAAAGGATATTGGACATTCATTGGCCTCAAAGAATTGCCAACGAAGAATTACTGAGAGTGACAAACCAAAGCCCTGTAAATGAGAGTACAGTATCAAGGAAAGAAAGTGTGGCTGGATTGGCCATACGCTAAGAAGGTCAAACTACACCTAAGTCACCAAGCCCAGAGTGGAATCCTCAGGCAGGGGAATAGGAAAAGAGGAAGGGCGAAGACAACCTGGAAGAGATCGGTCGACAAAGAAATCAAGGAAGAGGGCTAGAGCTGAGGTGAAATCAAGCTGATGGTACAGAACCATGTACGGTGGAAGGCGTTTGCGGCAAACCTACGTCCCCCATGGGAAAACAGGAATTAATTCAAGTCATTAGATGTCAAATATTGATTGAAGGTTACTGGTTTATGATGTCATTTTGAACGATTTTGATTCTTCAAATACAGTACTGTGTACAAATACGTGTGTTTTTATGAAATTAGAAGTTTTACGGATTGATAAACTTCCTCTTTACTAGGCATCTAGTTCACAGGTTTTAGCGAGTCTGTATTTCACAGTCTTTAACCCAAATTATAAGTATAATATTAGATTTACAACTGTGTAGTTTAATATTTTGTGTTTAAACAAATCTTTATCCAACACTCTTTACGTTAACATGTACTCTTAGAAATTTATCAGACCCTGTAGATTTAGAATATACGAAAAAGCGCAAATCGAAGAAAGCGCACAAGAGCCACGATTACAGTTTAGAAAAAAATTGACAAAGCTACATTCATACTGATTTAAAACCAGCCTAAGTATACTTTAAAACTGGAAATATATTTTAAAAGTTGCCGTTGACACAGCTTCACTTTTGCTGAATTTGAATAAAGCCTAAATACTAACAAGACTCTAAATATATATCAGAATCAGAATCAGAATTAGAATGTATTATTGCCATAATAATACATAAATGTACAGGGCAAAAGTCACTAAAACTAAACAAGTAAAATCAGACCCATTATTAAAATAAAGATACAAACTTCAAAAGGTACAAACTATTTACAATTTAAAAACGAAGAAACTCTGTAAAATTCCTTATCAACTAAATATTCCCTCAGACCACGCTTAAATTTTTTAAAATCATGTTCGCCCTTGATTCTATTAGGAAGAGAATTAAAAAGACGGATACACATGGAGAATGATTGGTTTTTATGGAAAGTGGTACGAGATAGTGGAATATGTAGGTTAAAGTTCCTCCTGAGATTGTAGCTGTGGTGAGATGACCCTTTAATATGAAACACTGTAGGTTTTTTTTTTAAGAATGTCAAAGATTCAAAAATGAAAATTGATGGAAAGGTCAACATATTATTTGTACGAAAGACAGACCTACAAGACTCTCTATATTTTAGGTTGAAGATTAATCTGATGGCTCTTTTTGCAGTTTGGATATTTTCTTAGTTTGAAGTTTGTCATTGCCCCAAACGGGCACACAATATGTAAGAAAGGGGTACACAAGACCGTAATAAGCTGTCAGAAGGATGCGTCTATCTTGATAACAGGAGAGCCTACGAAGAAGGAAAGCACTAGTACTAAGTCTATTGTGAATTTTGTCGATGTGACTGGAAAATTTCAGATTGAAATCGTGAAAAGTTAACATTGATGAAGGTATACTCATGCTGATTTCAACACACCTAAATGATTTAACACTTTTTAGTAATAATCATTTAGCAAGTGCTATATAATAAAGTGTGATGGGAATCAGGAACAAATTAATTCAACTTTTATTTTCTGTGTGCATAACATTCCTACTTTCTAAGAAGATATGCTGGCTGGATTCCTTTTGTAACTCCAAATGGGTTAACCGTGCGCTTTTATTTGCGACACCGCAAATTTACAATTTTAACCCAAACCAAGGACTATTGCATTTGTCAAAGTCAAACCTCAGCATTAAATATTTAAATTTCTTTCAAGTTACAAGGTGCAATTTGAATTTATATCGCTAAAGCCTTTACCGTATTGCCTGTAAAGAAAATGTTTTTACCTACGACCGTTTTTTAAAGTAGCCATTTCAGTCCAGTTCTTAGAATTGAAAAGTTTCACTTTACAGCTGTTTACTTTCATATCCGCATAGTTTCATTTCATATCCACATAGTTTTCTCATATCCACACAGGTAACGGACCAATGAGGTTCAAGTATTGAGAGAAAAGAATTAAAATTGTAATGCTTCGAACGTCAACTAATCAGCTGATCAGCTGATCAGTTGACCAATTTAATTGTTGATCCGACTTGTTCATGTCGATACTCGCGTATTCTTAATTAAGTTGGTGGAAGTCCAAAAATAAATGAAATATTTGCCGAATTGTACCTGATACAATATTATTTATGGTAAGAATGCTGCTAGCAATGTAATATTTAACGAAGTTTAACAAACACGTAATTACAGGAAATCAGCTGATTATACAACAAGTCGTTGCATCACTTTCAGTGGCAATGACAATACACGAAAACATAACCTCTCTAAAAAGTTATCAGTGGTTATTGTTAGTAATTAAATCCAGATTGATAGTAATTAAAAAACGGTCGTAGGTAAAATAGTGTACGCAACTCGCGTTAATAGTCTTTACGACACTCGTAGAAGTTTTTAAGGCACTCGCCAAGGCTCGTGCCTTAAATTTTCTACTCGTGTCGTAAAGACTCACTTAACGCAATCGTTGCGTAAACTACTATTAAAATCTGATCAACCTTTATATACTACCTGTTGTTTATACTTCTATTAGAGATTATTATTTTTTGTGTTTAATTAAGTTCTTTTTAGAACTAAGAAAAGTTGGTATTACTTGATTTTACACACCCGTCCATTGCAACTCAATCATAACCTGAATTGTCCACAAACTCCAATGTACTACAGAAATATTGTTTAAACTTGGTGACTTCCAGGAAACGTGAAAATTTAAGAATGAAAGGAATTGAGCTGTTTCACAAACTCCAATTTATTACAGAAATGTTTTAAATTGAAACTTCAGAGTTCTAGGAAATGCTGAAATTCAAGAATGGAAGAGATTGTTTCGATGCGTAGCCCGTACATCGACCCCAGCCCTAGATAAGCTCCCTCGGCTGACAATGGCGTTTGGAATACCATCACCCGTTCAAATATGTTTAGGATAGCCAATGAATATCTTAAGATTAAATGTTTGCTATTAGGGTGTCAAATCTTCCATGTAAGATAGTTTGCTCAAGAAGATTTGCACTATAGTTTTCCTGGTTTAAAAACAGGGAAATACTGAAATAATATCCCAAAAACTGCACTGTTCATTAGGTGTTTCCAATTCCCATTACAATATTTCAAGAGTTATTAAAAAACCGTAACGGAATTGTCAAAGTCAATTGAATTAAAATAACTGTTTTGATCAAAAATGGCTTTTTAAATTTTATTATACCATGATATCATGATACCAGGTGTAAAGAGGCTAACTTCTGAAGTGGATATGGTTTTTTTTTCAAATTTTCATCGCAAAAAATGTGTAATGCTGCATCTAAATATCATCCTGAGAAATTGCATAATGTTATTTAAACGTTGAAAAACTTACACTTATTGCACAGAGCGCAATCTTATGTTAAGTTGAACCGTACAATTTACTCAATACAACATATTGTGGGTATATTTTTATCATTTTTGTTGTTGCAAAATATCCTATTGTTATTGTGGAACACAGCATATTGTATACTGTATTTTACAGCTAAAGTACTTAATCCAGTTATTATACATGATAATCAGTGGTTATGAAATTAAATTATAGTTTTATGTATATAAAATGCACACATATTACTTCCAATGTATTGGCGTAGTTACGATTTTGATTGGTTCTTGAAAATAACTAAACACTCACGTGTCTTGTGTTTATCATACAAAATCTCTCCCAAAAATAGTTACACGTTTTTATTAACCAATTAGGATAACTTTTTAAAGCTAACATGTATATTTCTCCATGAATTAAAACTATTACACGTTTAACTAAATTAAAAATAACTTCATCATAAATCGTCACTTAGGTGGTGAAAGTATTTTTTCTAGACATTATTTCATGCTAACCGGGTTTACTTACTATACAAATTGAGTAAATGTAATTTTTAGTTATAAACGAATGTCCAGTATTTATGTCACATTATTTAACGATATTAATAATACTAATTAGCCTCATTATTCAATGTATGGCTGTTGAACTTTCTATTGCTTAAGCCGGAAATCTCAACTAATTTTCTCCCGAGAATCAGTTTTCAGAACGCTTCATTGCTCCTGAATAGTTCGTCCAGACGTCCGGCATGCACCCGAAATGGATCATCATATATCATAATTACATCCTACGTCAACAGTATTCGATTTAGTTTCCTTAAAAGCGTAAGTAGTAAAATATACAAAACGTCCATGGTGAGCCTTGACCAAACATAGTCTAGGTGTTTTTTCTTCAACTAAACTTTATTCGATAACGGAATCAAACTGTTATATATGTCTTTTGTAAAATATTAATTAAAAGTGTGAAAGAAACGAATAAAGATAAGATTTGACGGCAAACTATAATGTCTCACTATATATTGCCTTAAATTCTCATATTAGGGTGATTATAAAGTGGATGAAGGTAGTTTATACACAAAGAACTGGTATAGAGGAGGGTGATACAAAGACTAAGATTTCATTAATGTAAATTTCTAACGTTGGTATCTCATAACTTGTCTTTTTCGCTTCACTAGGCCATGATTTTGACATATTTTATTAATTTATCTTTTCTATGATGTATTTAATTACGTTTTAAAATGTAGTAATTCTGAAAAACCCCATTTCGTTGTAAATTGTTTAAAGGATAATAAAGATCCTTATTGCTAAATGTTCTTAAGAGCCCTTCTATTATAAATGAAATTTTTTAATCAACAACAGGAAACTTGTTCACCAAATGATACAATTATACGTAGTTATTATGGATGAAAACAAATGGGTAAAACCGTTTACCATCACAATCTTAGTCCACTTTGATGGTAAACTTGGTTGTGTAGGTTTACGAATATTAATCTTAGTTAGGCAAAAAATATCAAATCTAATCAATTATGGTGTGTTCATTTTGATAATAAACTTGGCTGTGTAAGTTCACGATTCTTAATCCCCTAGTTGGAAATCAAATATAAAATGTAATAAGTCACATTTTTTAGTTACCTCAGTTTTCAACTTGTATTCTTGAACTTTGAAAATAAAGATATTGTATTTGTATCTTGTGCAACTTTCTAAAATGATAAATGATATTGAACCTTTTTTATTCTGCTGCCAGTGAGCGATTTTTGTACTTAAGATATTGTATTTGTATCTTGTGCAACTTTCTAAAATGATAAATGACATTGAACCTTTTTTATTCTGCTGCCAGTGAGCGATTTTTGTACTTCATTTGGAAAAGTGAGAAATACATCTATATTTTTATTTTTACAAAAGTATAAAAGGAGACAAAGAACTTGTAGAATTGACTTTTGGAAACTAAAGTAGATATGTTATCTTTTTACGGACCAGCTCTGGCAAGTCAACATGAAAACACTTAAATGATAATACAGTCTAAAATATTAGCTATTTTCTCCGCTAGTTTATGTTACAGTGTTTGTGTCATTGATGAGACAAAAAGGTTTCTGTAGTTATAAGGATGTCCTGTCAGTTTAGCCTGGTTAAAAGGTCGAATTCGACAGAAGTCAGTAATTTACACCAGAGCCTCTGTCAGCGGTCAGTGGCTCAACTTATCTCAATACTTTCAGTTTTATCCGAACACTAGCGACTGGCTACAACTTCGAAATGAAAATGGAATGTCTAGTTCCTTTCACGATCAAACCTTAGAGCCACTATCGTCAATGAATGTGTATAAAATGATTATAGAGATAGACTATCAAAATTTAAGGATACTGGTCATTGCCCATTCTCAAATTCTCGTGAATGCCATCCATAGTCGAGGTATAAGGGTCGTCCCATCTTCTGGGTCATTATTCTTCAATAGGCATACCTAACGGAACATACTGTCCTGCCTTTCAACTCTGCTCCACCGCGGTCTTCGCTCTCACTCTTTCAACCCCTCCTTCTGAATCAACAGTTTGGCGGAGCTCTGAAAGTAACCTTAGTTCTCCGATCTATTAGGTCTATCAGGTCTATAGCCAGGGAACGTTTCACTTTTATTCTCATCGATGATAGTTAATGGTTATAATGATCGTATAGAAATCAAGTAGGCCTACACTGGTTCGAATAGGAAATAAGTCAAAAGATGGTTCGAAATGTAATCCAGCTATCCTTGGATTGGGCTCAGTGGATGAATAATCCTAGCAATCGTCGATTGTAAATAGAAAAAGCTGATATTCAACAGTAATGAAGTTACGCACGTCGTATCACTGGAACAAACACCCATCCTTCGCCATTCTATAATAAAATACACACCTTGGTAGCTAACGATTTGTTATTCAGCTTTCGCTCTTAGCCATATATTCTTTAATTTCAGTGCAATAAGTCGGATTAGAGTTGCGTATTCAATACATCTTAAAAAAAATCATACAGACACTCATAAGGGGCAGATTTATGATATTCACTAAAAGATTATATCTCAGTACTGCATTAGATTCCCATTTAAAATTTACTTCGATTTGTTTAAAATCAGTTTGCCATTCATCCGGTATTCTGATCGCAAAGGGCAGTGTGAATTTCAAATCAACAATGACGAACAGTCTATTTATACTGACAGTGAGCCACTGAACCCTTGTAAATATTTATAAGACCGGGGTCGTTGTACGAGGATGGCAAGGGGACATGGAGGTAAGTAGTATTGAGTAAGGCAGGATAATGCCTTCCGACCTGGTAGGCCGGGTTCAAATCCTTCCAATCGCCAATGGCTCTTACTTGTGTGTTAATGCCGTGACCCTGAGATTTAAACACCTTTAAGTTAAAAATTCACCTTCTGTAACACTGGATATGTTTCTGAGGGAAGGAGAACTATCTTTGTATCTGAGACTTCGTCCCATGAAAGCCATACGTTAATGTAGGCTTCTTTAGTTGTTCTTACCGAAATTACAAATGATAGACCTAACGATTAAAATAATTTGACTGCCAAAATATATTTGCGGTCTTTTTTATTTGGATAGCGTTTAATTTAACCTGTGAACATCATATTAACATCAATCTTTGAATCTCAGGACCCCCTCATACAACTTTAATATGGGTATGCACGAGTGGTTTGATTAAATCTATAGGCATCCAAAAATGTGGACGGACCGGAATTATACCCCCACATTTAGAACTAACGCTTATGGGGTGGAATCTTACCCCCTTGAAATTGTACCCCCTTGTGTGCACGGAATCGTACCACCCTATGATTCAGACTTCATGCACTGAAATATGACGTGCTAGCAAGTCCTATATCTGAATTTGAATTGCTGAATTTGAATTTAATACAAACTTAATTCAAATTGAAATAAATGAAATCCAATGTAGCACGACAGGCTTACTTACTTTGTAGTCACGGTTTGTCCGTAGTGCGTTACAAAACCGCCTAATCCGATCGCAATTAAACTCTGAGATTACTCTGTACACCAACGAGAAGGTTTCTTTTCTACTAATTTTCATGAACTCCTTGAGGAATATTGAACTATTTTAATAAATTTCATTAAAATTCAAATTTTAATTCGTTGAAACCATCGAAAGGTAGGCCTATTTAACTTTCTGAAATACAAAAATATTATAGGTTATGTTATTTAATAAATAAAATTGTACATGTTTTATTGAGCATGATTAAAGTATCGTATTAACCCTCCTGGCAAGCTTGACCTACTTGCATGATACTCCCGAACAAACTTGAGAGGTAAAACACAACTCGGGTTAGTAACGTTATATACTATAGTTATCTGTTTATCTGACGTATTATATAGGATTGTAATAGGCGTACTTACGTTTCGTAATTGGCTTAGGGCTTTGTCATAAGAATTTTTACAGTAATTATGAGGTAGATTTCTTGAATAAGTGTTACTGACAAACACTAATTTAAAAGTTAACTATAAATTAATACAATCAATCGGGCGATTAGCGGTTAAAAAAAATAAGTATAGTAGGTATCTATATCGTCCGAGGCGAATTATAGTGGTGAAGCCAAATCTTTGGGTAAACTTTTCACGATTATATTTTCTCAGAACAATAACTATTTTCT
The DNA here is from genome assembly GCF_028750875.1 of Macrosteles quadrilineatus. Lineage (NCBI taxonomy): Eukaryota > Metazoa > Arthropoda > Insecta > Hemiptera > Cicadellidae > Macrosteles > Macrosteles quadrilineatus. Next base: position 22,198,245 of record NW_026542600.1, read on the forward strand.
GTTCGGGATTAACAATCGTGCCAACCTATTGCATTTCACAGGGCACTTGTTACTTTTTTATTTCAATGATACATCAGGTTTTTCAACAGAAGCTTGAGAAGATGTAACTCACAGGAGGAGGGTACAATTCTAGCCCGTACACAAGCCGTTCTACATGTCAAAGAGTGGAATACAATTCCATTTATCTGATAAGGGGTACAACTGGGACGGGTGGCGTCGTCCTGTAATCCAGCTACTTGGAGGTCACGAGTTGTGGATATTTATAACCATGCACTGTGGATGCGATACTCCCTGGTGTGGATTAACGTCCGCACGAGTGAGTAGCCTACTACGACTATCCGCAGAGCTATCCTGATAATTAGACCAATTCGTATATACCAAGGAAACATGTGGTTCGGATTCCACTATAAACTGTAGGTCCCTTAGTTGCCATTAGCTGTATGGGCTATTAATTAACAGCTGTGTCTAAGGAATATGTCGGCCTTAATCACTAACAAGACTATAAGATCGCGCCACTCATTCTACACTCATCTCCATTCATACTTGGCTTAAAATACCTACTTTGTATGGTCGCCATTTGATTGAAAAGTATTAAGTATTAACTTCGGCCCAGTAGCATTACAGTCCAACTCAAATTACTTAGAAAAACAGTTACAATTAGTCCCACTCGCTTTTTCGGATTAAATAAATGGAGTAACATTTCGGCCCGACGAAAAATTGTCTGTAAATGCGTAGATAGATTGATGTTAGCAGGGTTTTAAAATCTCGTGGAGGACAATTCCGGGTGGTACATCTCCGGTTCTTTTTCATTTCTAATCACCCGGTTCACTGATAACTTGCTTGCATTAAATAATCATACCCCGTCTATATGTGACGTCAAAATGAGCAGAGGGTACAATACCGGTGACCCGAAATATTTACACTTCATCCTCCCGATGACGATCGAATATCAGGAAATAATGTTTGCACTGAAAAGAGTCCCAAATGACACCACAATCAAAAGGCAAATTCTATTGCATGAGTGTGAACCAACCTGTACTCAAATAAACTAAAATGGTAGGTTTATGCGTGCTTACAACGCGCACCGAGAGCAACCCGCGCCGCGGCCAAAGTAGTGCATCCAGCGCCGCGGAGTTTGATGAGTCTATGAATGATGCAGAAGTGAAGAGGGACATATCAATTGAGGCAGGTCATAGCAAAACTGGCTAAGTGAAAATACATAAATTTTTCAGGAAGCACAAAAAACATATATCTTTTGTTCTGTTAAAGTTATTAAGTTGTAATTTTTTTTGCAAGTACATTAAGTACTTAAATATCTTGGGAAACACATATTTTTCAGCTGTTACTATTAACTAGCCAGTAAAAATACATTAAACATACCACTTAGCCAGTTTTGCTGTGACAGACTAAAAATAACCAGTTTTGCAACAACCATTGTTATAAAAAAACCAGTTTTGCTTCGGCAAACATTTTAAAATGGCATATAAGGATTATAAAATAAAAGCATAGGTTTGACATATAAAAACTTTTAATAACGTTCTTAACTCCCTAGATTAGCATGACGTGAAACAATTATTTTAAAAATCAAGACTTACTCTTCAAAAGTTGATGTGTACACAAACTGAAAGTCACGTGATCATAAGCTGCGCTACCATTGGTCGGTAAGCAAATGACCAGTTCTGCTACAAAAGTCGGGATGGAAATGGCGAGTTTTGCTGCAACCGCTAAACTTAAAAACGATTTTTAAATAGGAAATAGCCAGTTTTGACATAAATCGAGCACACGGTCTGGTGTATTGACTCCCATAGAATAATAAAACGTCAAAATCTCAATTTCGAAAAAATGTCACTTAGCCAGTTTTGCTATCACCCGCCTCAATTACTCTTGACTGCGTTGCATATAAAAAGTATCTTTTACTATACTGTCACTACTATTATTAGTTCACATAGTACACACATTGAAAAATAGGTGGAAAAGTACCATACAACCGCATGAAAAACTTGAATTAGTATAACCAGTAGACATTTTCTACTTATTACTGCGGGGGGTTTACTGCTCCAATTCCAAAGGGAAGATTTTTTCCTGTGTAACTTTTAGAATATAGCAAAATAATTTGATATAAGGCTTCGATTTCCATCCAGCACGAAACGTGAAAATCCCAAACACCGTATATCACTAACCAAATTTACTACAGGAAAAAAATCTTTGCTGGTCAATTCCCCTTTTGAGTTATTGATGAAAACTGGTTTTAGGCAGCAACTATACTTAAAAGTTGTTATCGGAGTGCTGTTTCTATGTTGCTGTGGAGCTGTGTACGAAATTTGCAAATCACGTTTTGCTGGTATTATTTTGCAGTACGCAGATTCAAAACGTCGGTACAAAAAATTTAAATTAATTGGTATAAAATTTAATTATGGGTAACCATTAGCATGGGTTACTTCTGTCAGTTCAGTCGTAAATGTGGTGAATTTGCAGGCTTCATCTTTGCGCGGAAAGTGAAATGCGTTTGGAATATTAGTATACTCAATAATCCTAAGTGCAGTTGATTGGTTCCGTCACTGTTTACCTGGCCAAACTGCTTACCCTCATCAAATCATCTTGAGTGCCCTCGGCGCAGGCTGCACTTGGCACTCCGAGTTTATTTTATTTTTATGAATCCGATCAGTTTGGACTGAGAGCCATATTTGAGTGAGAGGTTGGGGAAGCAAAGAGAGGATGAAAGATGAGAGGAAGAGATCGCTTCACTTAAAACTACTGGGAACAACCATAACACACTCCCACAACAGACCAGCTCAAGTCAACTGCAACTGTTGCTAGGTCAAGGTTATGAGGAAGAAATTAAGTCTCGCGTTGAGTGCGAGGTTAAGTGGTTTACAGAATTGTGTTGACCAACTGCATCGCATTGCATTCCACGTGTCAAGTGGATTCTTGCAGAATGAGTTAATTTTCTACCAGAGTCACTGAAGTAACTTGTGTTGCAGATAAAATAATGCATGTTAATTGTGTATGTATTATAGTGGAGATGTATCAAAGACAAATATATATTTGTCATCTAAGAAAGCTGTTTTATTGAAGCGCAGACCGAGAAGTGGACCATACCTACTATCCCAGAAGTAATGTGAAAAACAATTCCGGACTCGTGCCTAGGGTCCTAGGACAAAAAAAAACTGATTAAGGATCACCCATGCAATGATAATTCCAACCCCGAGAAATGCAGTGCTAAATTTTGATTTAACGCCGACATAGTCTTAATTGGTGGCCACATTGAGATTGATTGAATATCACCAAAAACTTTTTCGAGTTTTTCTATCTGTACATATGTATACATGTTACCATGTAGTTAGAAATCTGTAAATACAAATGTATGATAAAATGTGTCAATTCTTTTTTGATCACCCTGTATATAAGCTAAGGTCCTTACTCATTCATCAAAAATTGCCCAAATCCCCAACTAGCTGAAAAGTAATAATTCAGTATACTGATTAAGGTTTGAAACAGGAATGGTCTTTGCACGGCAACGGAAGTGATTACTACAATAGTTGTAATTTCTTAATTTACACTTTATAAATGATTTTTATTTAGACTGTTATACGGCTGATTAAAAAGAACTGTTAACTTGTGGCTTAACTATTTTGATTTGAGTCATTTTGCGTTCATTATTGTCTGTGTTATGTATTTGGAATAAAATAACATTAATTAATTTATAGTTTGACTCGGAACATAATGTTTAGTATAATAGTAGTATGTACATTATATAATGCTAAATATATAATTATGGATCAAAGAATGTGGACTTACATTAAAGACTAATCTACATCCCATTATTATTTTTACTTTCAACTAATATCACTACTTATTAGTGTATAATTATAATGTAGGCCTACGTATTAATGATTTTACTGAACTAAGTGTTCAGTAGTGGTGTCTAGGCTTATAACAGACATTACTGCACTATCGTAATACTGTGGTTACAACTGGATCGTCTGTTACTGTATAAGATGCATGGATAGTGGTTTACTGTACTTAAACTGCATACTATTAACCATGCATATCATCCATACATCTTTATCATACCACATCGGCATTTAAGAAGAAAAGAAAAATAAATAAATACATAGTTAAAATAACTGTAGGTAACGTAAGCCATCTCTTTAACTTAAAAAAATAGTTCTGCTGAGTTACATTTTGAATATTTTTACAAACAATCCTTAATAAGATGCTAACTTTTTATATCAAAAGAAGCCTGGAATTCTGGACCCCAAATGAAGCATTATTGCTACAAACATTATGTGGATCGCCTCATTATAAATATCCATAGACACCTTTTTCTTCTTGTTGCCAAGTTGTTAGTCTCTTGAAGTATCATTGTTGATTGCGTTCCCAACCATGCAGGAATCACCAAGGCGGCCATATTATACTTTGGCCACCTGAATCATTCCTACACGGTCAGAAAACGGAAAAACGTCTACTTCACCATGGTAAAATGAAGTTCAGCTGTTCTCATTTAGAGGCTAAAGAGGCTCCTATTCTTGTTACAGTCGTTTTATGGCGTTCCTAACCATGCAGGAATTACCAAGACGGCCATGTTGTACTTTGACCATCTAGGTATTTCCTACCCGGTCAGAATCGTTCAGGATGAAGTTCAAAAAACGTCTACTTCACCATGGTAAAATGAAGGTCAGCTCTTCTTATTTAGAGGCTAAAGAGGCTCCTATTCTTGTTACCGTCGTTTTATGGCGTTCCTAACCATGAAGGAATTACCAAGAGGCCATGTTTACTTTGACCATCTAGGTATTTCCTACCTGGTCAGAACCGTTCAGGATGAAGATCAAAAAATGTCTACTTCACCATGGTAAAATGATGGTCAGCTGTTCTCATTTAGAGGCTAAAGAGGCTCCTATTCTTGTTACCGTCGTTTTATGGCGTTCCTAACCATGCAGGAATTACCAAGACGGCCATGTTGTACTTTGACTATGTTTTTGACTATGTATGACTTGGTATTTCTTACACGGTCAGAATCGGTACAGATGAGGTCTATAGACGTCTACACCACGATCAAATGTAGACCATCTCGTATAATTCAAGTAAAACTATTTCCAGATAGAAGGGCTCTAAAAGTGTTGATACATGTTCATCTTGTAAATCTGTTATAAAATAAAACAAACATAAAGTTACAATTGTGTATATAAGCATGTAATGGAAATATCAATAAATAAATAAATGTACCTCATCATAAAAGGACGTTGTTCTCTCGTGGAGGATAACAGGAAAAAGTCGTTGATCATAAATAAAGATAAATAAAATTTCGCAAGAGGCGGTAGTTCAGTGGTAGCGTCTTATGCAGATAGACAAACATTCTTCATTCAAGACCGGTTATTTTTACTATTTTATCCGTGCGGTCACCACTGACTAATTTATACCACAACTGGAATTCACTGACTTCATATAACCACACAGACCACGGTGATAGGTAATTGAGAGTTTGAAGAAAAAAATCAAATTTAGGAAATAGATGACACCCACAGTATGTTTTACAATAACTGTGGGTAAAATTAACCTCACATCTTGAAGCCTCAAATTAAATATACCAATATGTATGATGAGAAACATTTTTAAAATCTGTCAAGATAAACCACAGTGTTTAAAATAAAATAATTAACCTGAAGTGGCCCAGGCACTGAAAGGAAACATTTTTACATTACCTTGATATTCTCTCGACTAACCGTATAAACAGACATTTTACAAGCATATCGTGGGATAGGACAGTCAGTTTTTACATGTTGAAAATATACTATTGTTTTAGAAGTTTCCCACAAACACATCCAGAAACTTATGATTTTTTTCTTCTTGCTGCCAAGATGTTGATATTTTTAAAGTATCATTGTTGATTACGTTCCTACATAACGTTCAACGTTCCTACGTTCCTACGTAACCATGCAGGACCTACGAGGACGGCCATATTGTACTTTGTCCATCTACACATTTCCAACAAGGTCGTACAAGTTCCAAAGACATCTACTTCATCATCATGAAATGTAGAACAGCTGTTTTACCCCTTAGTGTATACTTAGTGTAATACGATTGTCAGATGGAAAATACCCAAAAAATGTTAAGAAATGTGCATCTTATAAGTCAAATATAATATTAAACAAATATAGAGCTAAAATCGCTTATAGAAGTATCTAATTAGTCCAGTCAATGAATGATCCAAAAGTAGGTGTAGAGTGCGTGAGCAGGTAACTAAGCGATTCCTTCAGAAACTTGTTCAGGGGGCTTAGGGTGTTAACATACCAAAAGTCCTGACTCCTAGGTGGTGAGCCAGGGGGTGGAGAGGGGAAAAAGGTGGGGGAGAAAGGTACACATTTTGGGTTTTTTGATTATATCTCGAAAACTATCAACTTTTTGTATACTATAGTAAATTATAAAATTGAAGAAGATTAAATTTTCTACAAGAAAAGTATATAATGTGTTTATTTTGGTTCAACAGATTACGAGTTATAACTTATTTAATTGATATCTTATTAAAATACTCCTTCCATAAGAAATACATGTAAATTAGTATGCGAAATGGGGCGAATCCTATCCGCCCAAAGGAAATATAACTGATATTCTGGAAATATTGACAAAATTTCCAGTAATTTGACACTTTAATCATGAAATTTTGTCAAAAATTAAAGCGAGGGTGAGCGTTTAAAAATGGGATGATTAAAGGTTTTTTTTAATTTCCAATAAAAAAACACCAAAACTCAAAATTTTGTTACCTCGCCCTCGCCTCAATTTTGGATCAATTTTAATGATTAAAGTGTCAAATTACTGGAAATTTTGTAAAGATTTCCAGAATATCATTTATATTTCCTTTGGGCGGATAGGATTCGCCCCATTTCGCATACTAATTTACATGTATTTCTTATGGAAGGAGTATTTTAATAAGATATCAATTAAATAAGTTATAACTCGTAATCTGTTGAACCAAAATAAACACATTATATACTTTTCTTGTAGAAAATTTAATCTTCTTCAATTTTATAATTTACTATAGTATACAAAAAGTTGATAGTTTTCGAGATATAATCAAAAAACCCAAAATGTGTACCTTTCTCCCCCACCTTTTTCCCCTCTCCACCCCCTGGCTCACCACCTAGGAGTCAGGACTTTTGGTATGTTAACACCCTAAGCCCCCTGAACAAGTTTCTGAAGGAATCGCTTAGTTACCTGCTCACGCACTCTACACCTCATTCTTTGACTGGACTAAATAGAAAGGTCAATAAACAAATGCCACATGCACCTCATCATGAAAGGAGGTTGTTCTCTTGTGGCTTCTTTACGACAAATTGGGTAGAGAATTATGGTAGGGTTCCCACTACTGTACCGTAATTTGGAAATATGCTTTAATAAAACAGCTGAATTAGGCAGAAAGCTATGTTTAAAAATTATTGTATATAATTGTATATGTTCTAGACTAACTTCAGCTTCTCACATGTTAATATTTTTTCCGTAATATTCGTGCTGGTATATTCATTCACAAATCCGTTTCTGCTTTTTAGTTTCATTTTAAATATTTTTACAAGATAAACCATATAAGTTTTACATTAAAAAAACAAAACCTGAAGTTCCTAGACAACCGAAATGAGCCATAATTCTTAAGTTCTTACCTCCAATTATTTTGGTTGCCTCCCTGGACTTGGAAATATAAAATTATTGTTTGAATCTAACTTCTTGTTACCAAACTGGTAATATCTTGCAGCACTTGATCCATTGTTGATTGCTTTCCTGACCATACAGGAAATACTAAGACGGCCATATTATTTTGGTCGTCTAAGCCATTCCAACATGGTCAGAAACGTACCAGAAGAAGTTCTAAAGACGTCTACTTCATAAATATTAAATAAAGAACAGCTCGTCTAATTCTATTATACAATTCTCAGAGACAAAATTCTCAAGACATTTTGCAAATGTTTACTTTATCTTGTATTTAGACCATCGCACCGACCTATAGGCCACGAAGACGGATAGTTAAGGTTTTAGAGAAAATATAAAAATGGAATTTTAAGAAATAAATTATTACACTTAATGCAGGCAACCACTCTCTACATCTCAAAGCTTCTACCTAAATACGCCAAACGCTATCTAGAGTTTGGTATATTTGTACAAGTTAAACTATACTATTTTACATATGAACAACATGGCGTGAAGTAATTAACCCTCCGAAACAATTAGTTTTTGCTACAGCCATTACTAGGATCACGTTGATAGACATATCCAAAACACTTGACACTTTCTTCTTGTTGCCAAGCTGGGTATTATCTTGAAGAACTTGAGCCCGCTGATTGTGTTCCTTACCATGAAGGAACTGCCAAGACGGCCGTAATTAATTTACTTAGGCCTTCTAAGGAGTTCCTGCTCGGTTAGAAACGTTCCAGAAGATATTCCAAAACGTGAGGTTGTCCATCATGAAATGCAATGTAATGGAAATCAGAGTTGCTCTAATTCAAGTAATACGATTCTCATATATAAAAGTCAGAGCTAAATGTTTCAAAATGTTTACCCTGTAAATCAGGTGTCAAACAAACATAGAGTAAAATCATTTTAATAGAATTATTCATAGAATGACTATAATACAATCTGTAACTTACTATGACAGGAATCTGTTCTATCGGGGAGGCTGGCAGGACAATGATAATATTTTAAATAATAATAGTTTTTTTACTAGAAAAAGTAAGAGGGTTCCCCTACCATTAGGAAATCGATCCTTGAATGAAAAAAAAACTGATTTAGGGTGTGGGTGTGAGCTATTCTTAATATTTGCAATATATTCCAAACATTTTCTATCTATTGTTATATGTTCTAGACTTTTACCATTGACACCTCTACTACACACACACTACTAGACACCTCTACGATATACCTATATACCTGTTGTAGAGGTGTATAGTCAATGCTTTTACTTAAGCCCGGTTGCGTCGTGCATGCCAATATTTTGTTACATAATCGTTGTGTTTTGCGTAGTAGTACGTTTGTCTAATGTATATTTTTTTGACTGTTGATATTTGATCGAATTTCTTTGACAACTTTTACATGGAAAGCCTCTGTTTAACTCCTTGTAGGCCTGATGGCTCAATCTTAGAACCTAAATGTGTTTCCACCACAGCAACTAACGATTACATTATGCTGATATTTGAGTCAAAAATGATAAGTTAGCAAAATCATGGGTTAAATACTGCCAACATGGTTTAGCTTAACAAATGAAATGTTAAAAATCACGAAATAATTTAAATACGGTACACAACGAAATAGTTTCCATTGTAATACCTTAGACTGTAGAGTGATTCTGCCACCATCAGAATAAAAAGTACGTGGTTTATAAAAAAAACTAAGCGAGAGAAATGAGTTTTGGTTTTAGTACAATCTTTTTAACCACGTTGTATTAAAATACCCCCGCCGCAGCAAACCTGCCGACTAAGCGAATTTCCATTTGTCTTAATTGATTTTTAATTAAATATATTTTAATAACATTAGGTTTAACGAGTACCTAGGTTTGCTGCTACAAGGAAACTAATAAAGTGTGTTTTTTTGTAAAATATTGATAGCTTAGTACAAAATAAATAAATTTGATCAAAATACAAAATATACCCTATCCATAAACAAGCAAACTACAACATTTTACAATATTCCCCATAAGAATAACATGGGAATTTTAAATTTACAATTTTTTAATTTTCTCCGTTACTATTAACCGAACAAAAATACTTTTATATACTAAATTAATTGTTTTTTTTTTAAGATCTTTAAAAAGGTCTAAAGAGAAATTGGGAAATTTTGTGTTTTGAGGGTCAAAAGTGAGAAAAACCAATTTTTACCCCATAAAACCCCCCGTAAAGCCCCGTTCCCATGGTCCGATCATGCTGGTTCGCGAACTCATTCAAGTTTATCCCGCTTTACACCTTTAAACCAAATTTCATCAAATCGGACAAAAATTACTCAAGTTATCGCGTTCACGGACGTATATATATATATACATATATAAAAATTTGAACGAATGGTGTTTTTGGCCTCTGGGGACATCAATATGAAAAAGTAAATCGGTCCCGGGTCTAGGTCTTACCGTGCCACCTACGGTAATAGCTACTTCCCTATAGGGAAATTCGCTAAAAATAGCTTTAACTAGTCATTATTGATAGGCTATCTACCGTTGTATCCAAAAGTGAGTGGTAATAATTAGTAAGTTCATTGATTCTCTGGTAATACAATTGCTTTAATAAATTACGTTTCCTTTGTACAATATTGCTGTTGATATCAGGGTGTTTTTTCCTAGTATATCTGTATTAATATGATATAGTATGGTTTTGTTTGTAAAAAAAGATAAAACAATGATTGTGCATTTCAAAACAGCAGAAGTACCTGGGCCACTGAAACGATGCATTTTGCCATACCAGGACCACTTGGATAGTCCCAATAGACTTATCCAAATCACTTGAATCTTGAAGTTTGTAAGTTGTTAATATCTTGAAGTATCATTGTTGATTGCGTTCCCAACCATGCAGGAATCACCAAGGCGGCCATATTATACTTTGGCCACCTGAACCATTCCTACACGGTCAGAAACGTTTGAAGAAGTTCCAAAACGTCTTCTTCACCGCCATTAAATGAAGAACAGCTGGTCTTACTTAAGTAATAAGGTTGTCAGATATCAAAGAATATGTTGCAAAATGTTTACCAGTAGATGACCACACCGATCAGTAGGCCACATCTAGGGGCAGTTGAGGTTTTCGATAAACACTTCATTTACTCTTGTTCTTGTTATTAGGTTAGTTGAATCTTGAAGCAGATCCATCATGAAATGAAAAATAGTTGGTCTAATTTACGTAATACGATTCAAAGGCATACAAGACCCAAGCAATGTTGAAAAATACTTGCCTTATAATTCAGTTAAAGTATCTAACACACACTGTAAGTGTTTATAGAAGTATTTGAGAGAAAAGTGAAAAGTGAATTTTACTTTGTTACATAATACGATGTAGCATTTTACTAAGTTACATTTTACTTCGTTACATTAAACTATGTTAATAATACATTACACTATGTTACATTATTCTACAGGTTTAGGCAAAACTTTCTGGAACCCCCCAGTTAGCTATTTAACGCGTTGCAGTAGGAAATCCAAACTCGGCACATATTTACAACATAAGAAATTGCACTTTTTCATCAAAGTTACAACTTTGCCCCAGCCCCCAAATGGGGTCTTTTGGGGGCAGCCCCAAATTTTCAAATGTAAACACCTATCATGTGACCCCTCTTGTAAAAGCGTTTCTCAAAACAAATTAAATGGCGCAAACTAGAGGTCAATATCGCACCCCTAATCAAAATGGCAGTAATTTTGAAATACCCCTTATTAACTTTTTAAAAGGTTATAGCAGGAAAACTAAACTCAGAATTCCTTTTAAAAAAAAGAAAATTCACCCTTTGGTCAGTATTAAAATATGAAATTTTTAAAGTTAACTGGGGGTGTCCAGACTTTATCTTGCTTGCTCATCTTAAATAATTAAATTAGCTACCATTTTGATTGAGGGTGCGATATTGACCGTTGTTTTGCGCCATTCAATTTCTCTTGATAAACCCTTTAAAATGAGGGGTTACATGATAGGTGTTTACATTTAAAAATTTGGGGCTGCCTCCAAAATACCCCATTTTGGGGGCTGGGGCAAAGTTGTAACTTTGATGAAAAAGTGCAATTTCTTATGTGTAAATATGTGCCGTGTTTGGTTTTCCTACGGCAACGCGTTAAAAAGTTAACTGGGGGGTTCCAGACTTTTGCCTAACCCTGTATGTTACATTTTACTATGTTACATTTTACTTTGTTACAATATACTATGTTACAATATTCCATGTAACATTTTACTATGTTGCATTATACATTATACTATGTTACAGTATACATTATACTATGTTACATTTTACTTCGTCAAATTATACTTTGTTAAATTATTGCATGTTACATTTATCCGCGTATTATAATAATATTAGAGAAAAGTCATTGATCCACGCATTACTATTATACAGCTTAACTACTTGGGTTGACCTGCAAACAACTTTTGAAATTTAAATGCATATTACAATGTCAACTTTTACTCTGTCTCTGGAATTGTACATAATTTGGTTTTTATGGATTTGCTTAATTTATCCATGCAATCTTAAATCTGTCAACTCTAAAGTAAGACTCAAGTTTCTTAAATACTTGGATTTTAATATTTATCAGTTGGAAAGTGCCAACTTATGTTCGTGGAACAGTCCTGGAAGCCAGTACATGTTTGAACATAGAATAAAGAGTAGGTTAATTATTATGTTTACCCTTTTTAACACTATAGTGTTATATATTCGATTGTTTTGTAGCTGAGCACCAGAAATTTCTCCGCCCAAGTTTATGCTGCAAGTGGTCCTCGTTTACCCTACGTAACTGAAGCCCAAACGAGTTCCTTTTTGGCGTGTTATTAATTTTGTAGGTGTTGTCAATTAAAAAAAGGTGTTTACTATGTATTCCATAGTTGTAATATTATTTGATATTTAAAGTGTTCGCGAATTTCCCTAAAGGGAAGTAACTATAACAGTAGGTGGCACGGTAAGACCCAGGACCGATTTACTTTTTCATTTTAATGTCCCCAGAGGCCAAAAACACTATTCGTTCAAATTTGTTTATATGTCCGTGAATGCAACAAATGGAGACATTTTGGTCCGATTTTGATTAAATATGGCTTGAGAGTGTAGGGTGAGATAGTAGTGGATGGATGAATTTACGTACCACCAAGATCGGGTAATGGGAACGGAGTATTATGGGGTTTTGAAATTTTTTTAAAATAGTTTTTTTCCAAATGTGTGCAATTAAAACGAGGAATTTGCTGATTTCCATTAGAGCTATAGCGTTGATTTTAAGGAAACAAATAATTTAAATTATTAAAGCGTTGTAAAATTAAACGTTATGGAGAAAATAAAAAAATAACTGTACATTTTAGATTCCCACGTTATTCATATGGAAAAAAGATAACTGTTGTAGTTTGCTTGTTTATGGATGTATGCTGATCAAATTAAAATTGTTTACACTTCATCCATACTACTAACATATGGTCAAAAACAGTTTACCTTCCCCGTAGCAGCAAACCTAAGTACTCGTTAAATGTAATGTTATTTAAAGGAGGATATAAATATGTATTGTCTATGGAAATGGCTTGGTAAAAATACAGCAGGTTTTCTTCGGTGGGGTTATTATTTGAAGTTTTACCATCATAGCTTTATAGAGTGGAAACCATTTGACGCTTACAATGGAAGTGGACATGTATGTCACACACATTTTTTAATTACTGTATAAGTTTCCGTATTACGTGTTTATTCATGGGCTTTAGTTTTACTGGGGAGAAGTGTTTTGTAGACAAATAAATAAAAATGTAAATAAGTGTAAGTTTAGACAAGGATAGTATCAATACATAAATTGGAAGGTTTACAACTTTGCCTAGTTGTACGAAGTTTTAAAAAACTCGTGATATCCTAATCACTATAACAGATTTAATAGTAGTTCAATGTTTAAAACACCCTACACCCAATGTAATATTAGGTTGAAATATTTGGTTCTTCATGGAAAGACATGAAATTATTTTTTAGTTAAATTCTTTCCTCTTTCTATAACTGAATTGTGACAAATTTAACAATGAACGTAAAATATGTTTTGAAACGAGCTATATTTCGATAAAAACCAAACTAAACTGAATCTCTGTTATTTTAAATCTTAATCAAGATATAAAAAGAAATTAGAACAGATAATGTACAGCTTCCCCTTTATGTATTATCCTACATTTTGATCAGCCAGGTTTCCTATATTGATCTGGAATGTGTTGCTGAGCTAGGTAAAATAAAATCATCTAAACAATTTCCACGAGAGCTATTGAGTTTACAGACCCACAGAATAATAAATATACAGCACGTAATTATAGCTCATAATATAAATAACACTGACATAGTCCTGCCACAAAAGCGCGAAACTTATCGCATATTGGGAGTTTGTCACTTCAAAGAATTGATATTTGGTAAAACAAGGAGCATGTGCAGCTTTATTGTTTGTAATGATAATGCACTTTGATTTGATTTTGCAAGCGTGCAGTGCTTAGTTGGAATTTTTACATGGAAAGCACGGTGTTGTAAAATGTGATAAATTGTAACCATATGATACTGGGTACGTCACTCATTCAAATTAAACTGTAATGAAACTTTGAATCAAAGACTGAGTAACTACGTGTTAGTTATATTTTAAAAGGTGTCAATAGATGTTTTCAAATTTTTAGATGTTTCAAAATTGGAATAAGGTTTAGAGACGATTTCTATGTGTTCATTGAGGATTATCTTAATCGAATAATAATATTCATTGATTTGAACTCCAATGACTCGGACATTGCTTAATCCGGACACCAGTTCGAAAAAATGTCAATTTGTTGATTCAGAATGCACTATTGAAATTCTATCAGTAAAAGGTATTTCATTTGCCACTGTTTTTCTTTATATTAAGCTAATTTCTCCTGGACATTTATTAATCCATAATGGGTGTTTTGCTAGTCTAGTGGTTAGAGTTTTGGAGTTCGGTGTGCTCCCAACAGGTGCGTCCGGGACAGGTTCAATTCCCGGCACATCCACAAAACTTTAATGAGTTTCGACCTTTTTCCTTTAAAAATCGTTTAAACTAAACTATCTTAGACTTCAATTCAAAATGCCACTGCCGAAGGGAAAAAATTCAGGGGACTTATATCCACAGATAATAAATATACACGATGGTTTACATTTAGAATAATTTTAAGTGTTGAGTTAGTAGCTAAGTTAGGTTACCAAGGGATAAGTTTTGTCTTTCAGTTATGTACGCCAACTGGAAAGACTCAGTGAAAAAATCGTAATTAACTGCTTCATGTGATTTCTCGAATTAATGACAGTCAAGAATAATGGATAACGCCCATTAAAATGACCTAGTGCAATGTAACCAAATTTAAAGATCATTCAACTTCGCTTTAAGTCTACCAATAACTATAAATTGGCATAAATAACCTAACCTAACCTAACCCCCTACCACTCGACGTTTATAAGTCTTAGATATCGATAGTTGTTTATTGTGGCTACGATTGCTGACCTCGGTCAATTATTGGTTACTATACAGGGTGGCTGAAAAGTAACTTGCACCCCCCCTTAACTTTTCAACCATTTGAGATATTTGAAATCTGTTTAGGGCAACCTTCTTAGATATGAGGGGCTACAATAATTATGGTCAATTTTGAAAATTTTGCCCTTAGGGGTAGTGGGGGTAGGGGATAGCTCAAAATTTTAAAATGACAAGTATAGTCGAGTTTGGTATCATTTTACAGGTCTTGACAAAACATAAAAATTAACATAAAGAAAATAGAAATCGGAGCATTAATAACAAAATGACAGCTAAAATTGATTAAGACAATGGTCATTAAAAGTAATTTTGAACTGCAATTTTGTTATTAATGCTCCGATTTCTATTTTATTTATGTTAATTTTTATGTTTCGTCAAGACCTGTAAAATTATACCAAACTTGACTATACTTGCTATTTGAAAATTTTAAGCTACCCCCTACCCCCACTACCCCTAAGGGCAAAATTTTCAAAACTGACCATAATTATTGTAGCCCTTCATATGCAAACAAGTTGCCACAAACCTATTTCAAATATCTCAAATAGTTCAAAAGTTAAAGGGGGTGCAAGTTAATTTTCAGCCACCCTCATGGTTATTTGGATTTGAAACGTTTTAGGGCGCCATTTTGTTATTAGTGGGCCGATTTTGGGTTTATTTATGTCAATTTTTATGTTTTCTGAAGACCTGTAAAATGATACCAAAATCGACTATACTTGTAATTTTAAAATTTTGAGCTACCCTTTACCCCCACTACCCCTAGGGGCAAAATTTTCAAAATTGAACATAATTATTGTAGCCTCTCATATCTAAGAAGGTTGCCGCAAACAGATTTCAAATTTCTCAAATGGTTGAAAAGTTAAGGGGGGGGGGTGCAAGTTACTTTTCAGCCACCCTGTATATAACTTCATCGGTTAAGAGTTGAAGCTGAAGATTATGTATGCAACAATAGAACACTTTTCACTTGAATACATTGTCAATGATTAGAATCTAGTTTGTACCTTGTAAACAGTGTCTAATATATATCATCCATTCAAAGTGTAAAACTAAGTTTTAAATGGTTCGCCATTGCAATCGTATAAGTAACGACAAGTGATTCTATTCTGTCCGACATGATTCCCATTCGTGGAATTGACATCAGTATTGTATTAGTGGGAGAGTAGGCTATATTTTGATACCTTTGCACAATTAACTGTTATGAGTGTTCAATTATGAGTGCTCAACTGACAATCCACTTTACATTGGACTGTTTCCTTTGTCACCACAGGCTTAGTTGTTGATTTGAAACATATGTTTTGAAACTTTATACGTCCAAGAAACATATATTTTTCAAACTATTGCATAAAAGATTAGAAAATGTGGCATAAAATATTATTTAACATGATACCTGAAACATATAGAAAAGAACTTTTGCATTAATATTGGTATTGGGGAACGAGCTGGTCTAGTGGCGGAGCACGGGACTTCAGTCCCTGAGGTCCCGGGTTCAAATCCCACCGAATCACCAATGGATTCTATATAAGTGATAATGCCACAACCCCTAGGTTAGCCTGAGGTAATGTGAAAAACAATCTCGGGCTCGTGCCTAGCATCCTAGGAAAAAAAACTACTGATATAATGTTTGTAAGCAAAGTGTAGGCTACTTTATCATATAAACCTATAATGTATGCTGAAAGTAAATAAAATAAAACCTATTCCAAAGTTTAAATTAATTTAAGTATGTAGAAGGGTGAAATGTATCAAGAATTTTTTATATTTACGTGTATGTAAAATACAATATTTAGGGTATAAGTATAAACATACAAAGCGTCTATAGTCCAAAGAAACTAGTCAATATATCACTAATCAATCCTGTTTGAAATAAAAAATTGACTCATTTTTAAATTCAAGATAACAGTTTATATTAGCAGTTTCTCCCAAATGTGACTGCGGAACTTGGTAATCATAGTTTACCAAATTGATAATGAGTATAAATTCTTAGTAAGAAATCAAGAAAATGATAAGACATCGATATGAAAGTGGAGAATATTACAAACTAAACAAAAATAAAGAACTTACCACTTTTTAGGCAACAGCAATCAAAACAGCTACGCACTAAAGTCTTATCACACTTGACGACAATCGCACGCTAACTAACTGATTCCACAAGATGTCAAGCCATATGAAGGGAAGGAAACGATTCAGGAATTTAAAAATTCTCTGAATCCTCATTCTAATCCAACTTCAACTTTGCCGGAAAACTACAATCGGGGTTAATAGTGGAACTAGTGTTTCCAGTGGGAGAGATAGGACAACGCGTGACAGTCCAGTTAAAGCTAATAGTTCTGCGAACAGTAACTTGGTGTTCATTAAATCTTCTAGTGGTTGTAAGGATGAATTGAGTTATAGTTCGCGGCATCGGAGATAATCTGCTTATTTCTTAACATTAAATCTTCGTAAATCATTTTTAGTCTCTCGATCACTTAAATTAGTTTGAATAATCTCAAGCGGTTAAGGCCAACATAGAATGACATGGCGTAAGGAATAGAACCAGAGGGCCCCGGGCAGGAAATATAACAATATCGAGTTGGAGGGGAAACGGAGCGAGTGTCGTTCTATTCTTTGCCGTGTGGGTCATAAACTGACAAAACCGTCAGGTAGGCCCGAGTGCCGTTTGACTCTCCGGTAAGAGTGATTCTGGGGAGGGGTATTAGTGGAAAGGGGTGTATTGGGCAGGTTGTACCGGAGACCGGGTACAGTTTCTTAACTGGGCTACCCTAATATCGATTGAAAATATCGATTCGATTAGTAAAACTTTATTCAATTTTTTCATAATCAGCAAGTTTGGTTAAGTTAGGTTAGGTTATAATAGTTTCATTTCATCCCTCAAACAAGTTTTGCTCATACTGCCACGCCCCTGAATACCGGACAGTTGCGGACACGGACAATTGGGGACACGTCTTAAAAGCGGACAATTGCGGACACTAAGGGATTAATGCTTCCTGACAAGGGTTTGGCAGGTCTCTACAAATATTTCACTGCCGGACAACTGCGGACACATGTTCTGGAAAGAGTCTGATTTCCACATAAAGAACAGATACATACATGATATCTGATTTTAAGACTGATTTCCATTCACACTTTACACACTAACCTAACCCAATCTAACCTAAGGTAGGGTTTAATCCCTAGTGTCCGCATAGGTCCACTTTTAAGACGTGTCCCCAATTGTCCGTGTCCGAAACTGTCTGGACATCCACCTAAGGTTAGGTTAGGTTAGGTTAGTGTGTAAAGTGTGATGGAAATCAGTCTTAAGATCATATATCATGTATGTATCTGTTCTTTAGGTGGAAATCAGACTCTTTCCAGAACATGTGTCCGCAGTTGTCCGGCAGTGAAATATTTGTAGAGACCTGTCAATCCCTTGTCATGTAGCATTAATCCCTAGTGTCCGCAATTGTCCGCAACTGTCCTGACACCCACCCGCCGCACAACCGGTCACTGATAACTGACTGGCACGGCACTCGCACCGCAAAGCATAGGCTGTAAAATAACCCTTGACAAAGTGTTTAGGCAATTGGCACTCGGCCCTGCACTCGAGTCGGAGTGATGGTAAGATTTCAATCTGCCAGACCAAATTATTTTGTGCTGAAAACTACGCTTTTGTCGTTATGGATCATAACACTGATTGTGCTGAATGTGTCAAATGTTTTAAGGGCTTTGGCATTACAGACTCAGAAAGATTGATCGGGGTGAATGTTATCGCATTACGCTCAAGTGTTTGGGAAATCCCTCAATTTAAATTAGTTGTTGATCCTAATAATTGGGCCTTTCCAACGACTCAACGCACTGGTCCAATTGATTCAACCAATTGATTCAAGATTCGGACATGGGGGGATCATATAGACATGAATTTGTTTGGGCGTTGAAGGGTAATAACATGAGGTGACTTCTGTGAATAACATAATTTTTTAAAGCTTTTTTTTATTTTCATCATTACGCAAATAAGCAATTCTGTAGCATTTATGATTGCAAAACCTCATGCTATTTACACGGAACAAATATCAAAAATGTAACAAAATAGCGTTGATTTTGTTGTGGGCCTGTACACTTGACACTGTCACTTATCACTTAGTTGATATACTAACACCCACATTTTAAATGCCATAGATAACTTGTATTTAAACATACCTTGTTCAAAAGACATCATGGCCGTTAGTTAGTCAACCTCACTATGAACATGCTACATTACATCTCTGAAACGGAACTCCTATTTTTTGTTATTGGTGCAACTAACACAGTGTTGGTAAAACATAATCATAATGAAACCTACATAAAAGAAACCTACATGACATTTTCCACATAAGATTTTTTAAACTTACATCTTTTACTGTTTTCTCCTTAGATATTTTAGGAAGTCTTACAACCTTCCACCTTCTACTCCTAGTACAAAAACCTTTAGGGGTTTGAAAACTAGACCTTTCTACCTCTGGGTTAACAGTCTGATTCAGAAATTCTCTAGGGCTTTGTTGAATTTTAATGCTCAAAGGTACATCTGTATTTTTTAGAACTTACAGACCTATCTAGACTCTCAGCTATATTTCCGGACATAGAGGACTCTCAGACCTATTTTGAGTTACAGGACTCTTAGACATTATTTTAACTATTGGACACACATACGCGTTTATGCATGAAAGGACTTGGTGACACCCCAGGACTTAAGGACATATTAGTAAGTTTAGGGGTTGTACTGTGCTTTCTATTGTTAGGAACTTTCCGTAAATTAGGATGGAAGCTATTTCTACACAACAATTTTCCATTATTCATTCTTACCGTGCATGAATGAACCGTGCAACACTTACCTTACAAATTGGAACATAGCGTAGGTTCCTCATCATCTCATTTCTCGTCCATTATCCATCTTCAACTTGATGAAAAGACTGCACCATGTTGTAGGCCATTACACTTGACACTTTCACTTATCACGTAGGTGATGTACTAACACAAACACATATTAAATGCAATGATTTACTTTGATCGATCATAGTTTATACAAAAGACTTCGAGGCTGTTAGTTAATTAACCTCCATATGAACATGCTACTTGACATCTCTGAAACGGACCTCCTATTTTTCTTATTGTTGCAAAAGCTCAATGTTGTCATCTAGGCAAAACATAAATTATAATGAAACATAGTCAAATTATATACAGGGTGTTCCACAAAGAAGTTAAACGCTTTATTTTTTATTACTTGCCCATTCCATTTATGTACCGAACATTTTAAAACTTTACACAATTTATAAAGTTAATTTTCAAAAATTTTCTGGGAAAATTTCAGCTCCTTAACTCTTTTAGAAAAAAAATGGTTGCATTTTGAAAATGATGCTTTAAAAACATTAAAATGGTGTTTTTGGTTTTGTAAAATATTTTTACCCTCACATTCTAGGGAAAGGAATCAGAAAACTAGAGCATAACCTAATGAAAACCCTAATGTCCAAAATTATTCAATGTTGATTCATATACAGCGAGCGACACACTGATAACAGCGCTTAACAAATGAATCGTTATCTACAAAGAAATGATATGCGCATACCAGTTATTCTATTTCCTTATTAGATATTCCTCAAGAGTACTTTTTCAACACAGCTAGTTTCTAAAAAAAGATGTTTCCACTTTGTTATTTTAATAGGTGGTTCATCTCCTGGGTAGGCAACCTTAATACTAGGTAAAAAAATAGGTAAATGGTATGCTAAATGGGTAGGTCATATTGTCTAACTGCTTCATCATTTCTCGACTTCAGTAAAACTATACCGGAGAAAGTTAGGTTATGTTTTTATGGCTCAAGCGATATTCTCCAGTCAAACAGCTGTTCTTCAACAATGAGCGTCAGAACTGCAACGTAGCAAACAAATCAGATAATAACTCGAACAAGTGATTTTTTATAGAAAACAAATTGGTAACATGTTCAATATACAGTGGAACCTTGATAAGAAGATCCTCGATAACAAGTTGCCCTTGATAACAAGTGCCATTTTCAAATCCCCTTAAAATTATTTTACCCCTAGTCACATGTTATTACAAACCTCAATAAGAAGTCAACCTTGATAACAAGTGTTATTTTACAATCCCCATGAGAGTCTTGTTATCAAGGTTCTACTGTAACACCCTTTTGTTTCTACAAGGTTTAGGGAGCCGAAATTTTCCTAATATATTTTTAAAGCCTAACTTATAAATTTGGTTTAGTTTCAAAATTATGGCTCTATAAATGTAAAGTAAATATAAAATAAAACGTTTAAACCTCCTAAAGATAAAGATAAAGTAATAAACATTTTTAGTGCTGTTGGGCTGCATGTAACAGTTATTTGAAGGATATCGTGTTTGATTTTTAATGTCAATCTCTAACAGATGTATTTAATTCTACAGTGAAAACAATTTGATTTTAACAAACCCTAGGGTGCACCTCAGACACAACGTAACATAAAACGTTACAACGATCTCTCCACCGAGACATGCAGACACAGTGTCTATGAAGAGGGTCTTCTACCCAATAAGGATAACAAGCCCTATGGTGCACCTCAAACATAGCGAAACCTAGAATGTTACCTGTGTCTCTCCACGGAAACATGTAGACACAGTATCTACGACAAGGGTCTTCTACCTGATAAGGATAACAAACCCCATGGTGCACCTCAGACACAGCATAACATAGAATGTTACCTCAGTCTCCCTCCACTGAGACATGTAGACACAGTGTGTATGAAGAGGGTCTTCTACCCAAAAAGGATAACAAACCCCATGGTGCACCTCAGAAACAGCATAACATAGAATGTTACCTCAGTCTCCCTCCACTGAGACATGTAGACACAGTGTGTATGAAGAGGGTCTTCTACCCAAAAAGGATAACAAACCCCATGGTGCACCTCAGAAACAGCATAACATAGAATGTTACCTCAGTCTCCCTCCACTGAGACATGTAGACACAGTGTGTATGAAGAGGGTCTTCTACCTGATAAGGATAACAAACCCCATGGTGCACCTCAGAAACAGCATAACATAGAATGTTACCTCAGTCTCCCTCCACTGAGACATGTAGACACAGTGTGTATGAAGAGGGTCTTCTACCCAAAAAGGATAACAAACCCCATGGTGCACCTCAGAAACAGTGTAACATAGAATGTTACCTCAGTCTCCCTCCACTACTGAGACATGTAGACACAATGTCTATGAAGAGGGTCTTCTACCCAAAAAGGATAACAAACCCCATGGTGCACCTCAGAAACAGTGTAACATAGAATGATACCTCAGTCTCCCTCCACTACTGAGACATGTAGACACAGTGACTATAAAGAGGGTCTTCTACCCAACAAGGATAACAAACCCCATGGTGCACCTCAGACACAGCATAACATAGAATGATACCTCAGTCTCCCTCCACTACTGAGACATGTAGACACAGTGACTATAAAGAGGGTCTTCTACCCAATAAGGATAACAAACCCTATGGTGCACCTCAGACACAGCATAACATAGAATGATACCTCAGTCTCCCTCCACTACTGAGACATGTAGACACAGTGACTATAAAGAGGGTCTTCTACCCAACAAGGATAACAAACCCCATGGTGCACCTCAGACACAGCATAACATAGAATGATACCTCAGTCTCCCTCCACTACTGAGACATGTAGACACAGTGACTATAAAGAGGGTCTTCTACCCAATAAGGATAACAAACCCTATGGTGCACCTCAGACACAGCGAAACATAGAATGTTACAACTGTCTCTCTCCACAGAGACATGTAGACACAGTGTCTACGAAGAGGGTCTTCTACCCAATAAGGATAACAAGCCCTATGGTGCACCTCAGACACAGCGTAACATAGAATGTTACAACTGTCTCTCTCCACCGAGACATGTAGACACAGTGTCTACGAAGAGGGTCTTCTACCCAATAAGGATAACAAGCCCTATGGTGCACCTCAGCCACAGCGTAACATAGAAATTTACAACTGTCTCTCTCCACCGAGACATGTAGACACAGTGTCTTTGAAGAGGGTCTCCTACCCAATAAGGATAACAAGCCCTATGGTGCACCCAACGATCACATAAGACCAAGGTGCACCTCAGACACAGCGTAACATAGAATGTTACAACTGGCTCTCTCCACCGAGTCATGTAGACACAGTGTCTACGAAGAGGGTCTTCTACCCAATAAGGATAACAAGCCCTATGGTGCACCTCAGACACAGCGTAACATAGAATGTTACAACTGGCTCTCTCCACCGAGTCATGTAGACACAGCGTCTACGAAGAGGGTCTTCTACCCAATAAGGCTAACAAGCCCTATGGTGCATCTCAGACACAGCGTAACATAGAAGGTTACAACTGGCTCACTCCACTGAGACATGTAGACACAGTGTCTACGAAGAGGGTCTTCTACCCAATAAGGATAACAAGCCCTATGGTGCACCTCAGACACAGCGTAACATAGAAGGTTACCTCTGTCTCTCTCCACCGAGACATGTAGACACAGTGTCTATGAAGAGGGTCTTCTACCCAATAAGGATAACAAACCATATATTGCACCTCAAAGACAGCGTAACATACAGTAGAAGGTTACCTCTGTCTCTCTCCGCCGAGACATGTAGACACAGTGTCTTTGAAGAGGGTCTCCTACCCAATAAGGATAACAAGCCCTATGGTGCACCTCAGACACAGCGAAACATAGAATGTTACAACTGTCTCTCTCCACAGAGACATGTAGACACAGTGTCTACGAAGAGGGTCTTCTACCCAATAAGGATAACAAGCCCTATGGTGCACCTCAGACACAGCGTAACATAGAATGTTACAACTGTCTCTCTCCACCGAGACATGTAGACACAGTGTCTACGAAGAGGGTCTTCTACCCAATAAGGATAACAAGCCCTATGGTGCACCTCAGCCACAGCGTAACATAGAATGTTACAACTGTCTCTCTCCACCGAGACATGTAGACACAGTGTCTACGAAGAGGGTCTTCTACCCAAAAAAAAAATAACAAGCCCTATGGTGCACCTTAGACACAGCGTAACATAGAATGTTACAACTGTCTCTCTCCACCGAGACATGTAGACACAGTGTCTATGAAGAGGGTCTTCTACCCAATAAGGATAACAAGCCCTAGGGTGCACCTCAGACACAGCGTAACATAGAATGTTACCTCTGTCTCTCCACCGAGACATGTAGGACACAGTGTCTATGAAGAGGGTCTTCTACCTGATAAGGATAACAAGCCCTAGGGTGCACCTCAGACACAGCGTAACATAGAATGTTACAACTGTCTCTCTCCACCGAGACATGTAGACACAGTGTCTACGAAGAGGGTCTTCTACCCAAAAAAAAAATAACAAGCCCTATGGTGCACCTTAGACACAGCGTAACATAGAATGTTACAACTGTCTCTCCACCGAGACATGTAGGACACAGTGTCTATGAAGAGGGTCTTCTACCCAATAAGGATAACAAGCCCTAGGGTGCACCTCAGACACAGCGTAACATAGAATGTTACCTCTGTCTCTCCACCGAGACATGTAGGACACAGTGTCTATGAAGAGGGTCTTCTACCCAATAAGGATAACAAGCCCTAGGGTGCACCTCAGACACAGCGTAACATAGAATGTTACAACTGTCTCTCCGCCGAGACACGCAGACACAGTATCTATGAAGAGGGTCTTCTACCTGATAAGGATAACAAGCCCTATGGTGCACCTCAGACACAGCGTAACATAGAATGTTACCTCTGTCTCTCTCCACCGAGACATGCAGACACAGTGTCTACGAAGAGGGTTTTCTACCCAATAAGAAAAAAAGCCATACAGGGTGGCTGAAAAGTAACTTGCACCCCCCCCTTAACTTTTCAACCATTTGAGATATTTGAAATCGGTTTGCGGCAACCTTCTTAGATATTAGGGGCTACAATAATTATGGTAAATTTTGAATATTTTGTCTTTAGGGGTAGCGGGGGTAGGGGGTAGCTCAAAATTTTCAAACAACAAGTATAGTCGAGTTTGGTATCATTTTACAGGTCTTGACGAAACATAAACATTGACATAAAGAACACCAAAATCGGCTCACTAATAACAAAATGGCGCCCTAAAACGTTTTAAATCCAAATAACCATGAGGGTGGCAAAAAAATTAACTTGCACCCACTTAAATTTTTCAACCATTTGAGTTATTTGAAATCGGTTTGCGGCAACCTTCTTAGATATAAGGGGCTACAATAATTATGGTCAATTTTTAAAATTTTGTCCTTAGGGGTAGTGGGGGTAGGGGGTAGCTCAAAAATTTCAAACAGCAAGTATAGTCGAGTTTGGTATCATTTTACAGGTCTTGACGAAACATAACAAATAACATAAAGAAAATAGAAATCGGACCATTAATAACAAAATGGCAGCTAAAAATGATTGAGACAATGGTTATTTAAAGTAATTTTGAACTGCCATTTTGTTATTAATGGTTCGATTTCTATTTCCTTTACGTTAATTGTTATGTTTTGTCAAGATCTAGAAAATGATACCAAACTCGACTATACTTGCTATTTGAAAATTTTGAGCTACCCCCTACCCCCGCTACCCTTAAGGGCAAAATTTTTAAAACTGACCATAACTATTGTAGCCCTTTATATCCAAACAAGTTGCCGCAAACCGATTTCAAATATCTCAAATAGGTAAAAAGTTACAGGGGGTGCAAGTTAATTGTTTTGCCACCCTCATGGTTATTTTGATTTGAAACGTTTTAGGGCGCCATTTTGTTGTTAGTGAGCCGATTTTGGTTTTCTTTATGTCAATGTTTATGTTTTGTTAAGACCTGTAAAATAATACCAAACTCGACTATACTTGCTATTTGAAAATTTTGAGATACCCCCTACCCCCGCTACCCATAAGGGCAAAATTTTCAAAATTGACCATAATTATTGTAGCCCCTCATATCTAAGAAGGTTGCCGCAAACTGATTTCAAATATCTGAAATGGTTGAAAAGTTAGGTGGGGGTGCAAGTTACTTTTCAGCCACCCTGTATATTGCACCTCAAAGACGGCGTAACATAGTATATTACCACTGTCTCTCTACGGAGAATTGTAGACACAGTGTCTACGAAGAGGGTCTTCTACCCAATAAGGATAACAAGCTCCATGGTGCACCTCAAACACAGCGTAACATAGAATGTTACCTCTGTCTCTCCACCGAGACATGTAGACACAGTGTCTATGAAGAGGTTTCTTCGTTATGGAATGTTACCTCTGTCTCTCCACCGAGACATGTAGACACAGTGTCTATGAAGAGGTTTCTTCGTTATGGAATGTTACCTCTGTCTCTCCACCGAGACATGTAGACACAGTGTCTATGAAGAGGTTTCTTCGTTACTGTAATGTTACTGTACTTCTGTCCATACATCAAGAAGTGTACTGACTGTAGACACCATGTCTATGAATGGTAGTGCAGTACAGAGGGCCTGCCTCTCTATCAACGTTAGCCCTATCTGAGGTCATGTGGGGTCCCGACGTCGAGAGGGTTTCTGAGAAATTTATCTTGGTGCGTCAACACCGCGCGTGTCGGCAATCTACTCTCAGCTGAAGTAAACCTGACTACTCATAATGTACAAGGTTCATCCGATTCATATGAAAAACCTATTCTTGTTTTTAAGTTACAGCATGTTACAGTTCGATATGAAAAATGTCTATGCAAACACAGCATTCTACAATATGACACATACACATTGATTAATGGTGAAAGATATTTGGACTTTAATGTACATAGTAATCACGTAATAAGTACTAGAATTTTTAAGTCCGTCATAAAAAATGAATACAGACACCGGATTGAAAACAACCAAGAAGATCAATCGAATACATTTATTAGTTATCAAATGTTTGAAACAACACTTAAAACATTACTTAAACTCACTAACCAACAGGCGATTCACATAGTTCTCTCTACATCGTAACACCTTCAGTTTTAGTAAAAGCCGTTGATGAATAGTCAAATATAAATCTTTTTATTAGAACATGAGGTCGAATGAAAAATTAGTTTTGCATTGGATACAGTTGTAATTTCGATTTAAGTAAACGTTGGTTTCCAGAGAACATTGATGTATTGAATTTCATGGTTTCCCCCCAGGCCTATAAAATGGTGTCGTGCCAGAAGCGACCGTGCCAGAAGCGACCCGTGCCGCTAGCGACCCACCAATTTTCTACCGTGCCACTAGCGACCCAAGAATTTGGAGCGGGAGGCGAGTATGAATTAACGCCGATTCAACTTATATTCTTAACAAAAACTAAACAGAATTTCACTATAAAACCATTAAAACGATTTGCTGTCACATTAAATACATAACAAAGTACTCCTGCGCAGCAGTCCTGCAGACTAAATTTATTCCCATTTGGGGAAGAAATAATAGTTTTTTATGTAAATTGTATCGTATAATTCATACGAGTATACATTTACCAACACATATCCATAAATAAAATAAGCAAACTATAACAGTTTGTAGACTCCAGGTGCATTTATTGTAATAGGCCTATTATTTTTTTATTCGTTCGTGTATGTGTGTGTGAAAGTTTATGGACATTAGTAAACAAAGATAAGTATTTTTTTCCAACTGCAATGTTTTGACAATGGTGGATACAAGCCGAAACATGTAAACAACCTACTATTTGAGCTGTTTGTCGGAATATAAGGTATGTAAACCTATTTATCACATTAAATATTACAGCTCAGGAGCTAGAATGGAAATGAATTATAACCAAATTACTTAAATTACAAATTACATATATTTTTTACGAATGGTGTTTTTGCTCTCTCGGGGCATCAAAATGAAAAATAAAATAGGTCCCGGGTCTAGATCTTTCAATGAGACCTACGGTAACAGCTTATTCCCTAAATGGAAAAGAGTATTCTAGCACAACTAAATAAAGAAGATTTTGAGGTTTCTAGTCATAGTATGGCAGCTTACAACCCCTGATGTTGTTGACCTGCTATCACGAAAAATGACTAAGACTCTACTAACTCAAAAATAATAATATGAGGCAAGAAAAGGGTAGGAATTTATTGTAGAAAAACTCTATATATTTATAATGACGAAGCTATCTATACAGCTGATGATTTAGATAAAAAAACTCCCAAAAAATTTAAACGCTTATAAATATTGTGGCTTTTGTTATGCCTATAATCCCGGTTATGTCACAAATATTGTTTCTTTTGCACCTGCTTGTATGTTGTAGTAAATGTACGATTTGTATATTTGTAAATATTTGTTTTTAATTTAACGATTTAAACTATATAGTCTATTTTTATTGTTTTTATATTTTTGCACCGTTAGATAAAATGTGTAGGTCAATAACTCCATTGCATTGTTATTAATTATCTGTCATAGGCTATATCACCAAACAGTTTATTGCTCTTAATTCATCTTTATACAAATTTTGTTTTTTTTTATTCCAACTGTTATTGTTACACAAATAAAAAAAAAACTTTGTAGCCAGACTGTTGATTTTTTATTATGAAAGTCCCTATTTGATTGGCTGTGTTTTCTGAACTGAAATATGTATTTCCTAAAGATCAATTTCAGTATTTCATTTCAGTTTCGAAATATGTTTTGGAAATTCAATTACTTCTACAGTATTATGCAGTAAATTTGGGGGAAGGGAAGGAATCATTTATAAACATCGGAGGGCCATTTTAAACGTAATGAAATGAAATAAAATAGTCAAATGAAAACAAGCTGTTGTAATTAGGCCTACGCTTTACAACAGGCAGGACGTTGAAGAAAGAGTCCAACTATCTATTTCAAATCCTAATCCAAACATAATATGTTAACAATAATTGTTAACACGTCAACTTCATTAAGCTCCAAGAAGCCACTATCTCCAAACAGGCTAGTAGAAATAAACGGTATCAGCATTCTGACACATACTTTCTCCCATAAGTTTGTCAACAACCTTTATCATGTGTAAGCGGTGAGAGTAAATATACGGAAATGGGATTAGTACATTTTAATCAGAATTTAAAGGACTATAACATACTAAATTTTGTAAAAATCGTTCGGGCCATTTTTGTTAAAATCCAATTTCTCCGTTATTTTGTGGGGTTTTTATGGGAAATAACATAATTTACAATAACTTTTGAACCATAATTTTTACAGAAATAAAACCACATTAGGACAGGACGACGTCTGTCGGGCCAGCTAGCGTTTTATAAATATCTATTTTTTTTTTCAATTTAGAATATTTATTTACTGATAGAGGAAATTTCTCACGCACGGACATTAGCCTAAATGTGAGGGGGATTTCATATTTAATGACTATGTCAGTATATTATTACATAACTATGGCATAATTATAAAATATGTACTGACAAAGTATTGTAACATAGTATTTTACTTACTGATATAAACATTATTTTGATTATATTTGATAAACTACCTCCATGTGAAGTTTTATTTAGATCTTTTGAGTGGTTCCCGTGCGATTAAGTAGTAGACCTATACAAACACACATCCACCATCTCATATTTACATATTTATTTAATAAATTGAAAAATAAAGAAAAGATAAGTTAATTGATTATATTTGGCTTTTATAAAATGATAAAAATTCAAGAAAAATTGTTTTATTAAGTTACTACACATAACTCGAGTCTATGCTAGCAGCTGGTAACTAGAGATGCTAAAACAGCTCTTTAGGCGAATATTGGGCTCTTCCAGGTGGTACATATTACTATAACAAGAATAGGATTTGTTTATAAGCCATTAACACCGATTTGAAAAAAACATTGTAAAACCCTTTATCAAACAATGGGTCGCTAGTGGCACTCACGCTACTACCAGGGTCGCTTCTGGCACGATTTTTGCTGGGTCGCTTCTGGCACGGTCGCTTCCGGCACGTAATCCTATAAAATCACAGGTGAGGTTTTAGTAAACAAATATTTGTCGGCCTCTTTGGGAAAATAACAACAATATTTACTTTTACTGTGATGTTATTTAAAATAATGTATTCATTATATTTTTACAGACCGATTTAAATTAAACAATGAGAATTATAATAAAGGCATCTCTGTGAAGTGATCTTGGTGGTAATTTGACTTCTTGTGTGATGATGCACTTTTGTAATGAGGATTTAAACAACCAGATTCTTATTCAAAGCTGCAATATACAAAAAATATAATTTTCTATCCCCAAAAAATAATACTTTTAAAAAGATAAATATAAGTTAATTGTTCATAAGATATAGTATATTTTTACAGAAAGGTCAGGTTCCATAGTTAATAACGACTATGTTTACCAATTCAAAATTCAGAAAATAAAACCAAAGATGTTTTCTTACCATCGTTGTTGAAGCTCGACAACTGAAGTCGTATTGAGAGCTGGAACAGGCACAATGCAGTCATAAGTCCACAGCAGACCATTCAGCAAACAATCACCATATTGTTGATAAGAGTTAGTCATAGGTACAGGGATTTATAGCAGTAACATTAACACGCACACAAAAGACCAATTAGCAGTTATCTGAACAAGATTCAGCATAAACCAGAATGTGACCGTTTCTTAAACAATGGCAGCAAAACGGTAATTGTTTCTTACTGAGAAATTAAATTAAATTCTTGTTAAATGAGGCAAACTTGTGAACCTCTTAATGAATAATAAAAACACAAGGCTATTGTTGATAAGTGTTAGTCATCGGTACAGGGTTTATAACAGTAAACAATAGCACATACAACAGGTTATTAAGTGATTATCAGAACGAGATTGAACACAACTAGAATGCAGCAGTTTAAATTTAATTAATAATTTTAGAAAACCTGAAGTAATCTGATTCAGAATAATTGAGTATAGTTATGGTTTGGTTCCAACTACCAACTTTATGTTTACACAAAATATCACTAGAAGATTAACGTGTGTCACCATCTTAAAATCTAATTTTGAAAATTAACTACGGATTTTTCAAAAATATTTGAAAAGGGTGTGTGGGATACAAAGTCTCCAGCTTTGGTATGAGTAGGAGGGGTTTGGTTCCCAAACTATCCACAAATATTCGGACTGCATGCAAGCTTTCCCTTTAAAAAGTTTGCAATTCATTTCTTTATGTCCACTGGCGAAAGAAGTTGTAATTCATTGATTAAAATGTCCACTGGCATAGACCCAAACAAAACAACTAAATCCAGCTCAATAGCTAACAATATTTTCAGTCCAGCTAACTCAATTGGTAACACACGTAAAGGCCAATAGTTCACAAAATTACTTTTTATGTGAGATTCATTTTCCACAAAATTAAAAACACTTTTGTCTTTGTATTTTATTATGTACAACTTAAACATCAAGTTTAGTAGTATATTTTATAGGTTAAGTACACCTTTTTTTAATTAATCGCAATAAAATGTAGGCGCACGAGAATACACAGTAAAAGAGCTTCCACAAAATTACTGTTTGCTTCAACAATAATATAAATACAGTTTACTGCAAATTTAATTCAGTTTTAGTTTATTCTTCAGTTAGAAAATTTATTTGGTCAAGTTTTTACCACTGTCTAACGATAGGTTACGCAACCATAACTTTACAGGCATGGAGGATTAGTGCATTAGTGTATTATAGACTTATATTACTCCATTTTAAGCTCAGACGTACACTATCCTATACAGTACACAGTGACGGTGCATGGATAGATTTTCTGCTTTGACGACGAAAATTTCTAAGATCGCGAATCCCTTTGTTGTTGTACATGTAACTTATACAGACAAATTATATGGTTTATAAATGAAAAAAAAACAACATTTAACCATAAAACTCGATTTTTATTGTATTTTTAACACTAACAATAACATTGAAAATGTTCGAACGAAAGTGAATGGAATATTCTTCACTTTATATAATAGAAAATCTTTACATATTCTCATGAACTTGAAAAATTGGGAGCATCGCAAACTCCTATAACGTATAAATTTTTATTTTATACGCTCATACACTTTGATAACCAATTTCCAATAGTGATGTACAGGGAGACATTACAATCCATTACAGGAGACATATAAAAATCTTCAGACGACTCTATAGCTTTAAAACGAAAAGAGTTATTACAACCAAATTTTGCATGTCATTACTGGTGATTGTAAGCTACTTTTTTGTGTACATGGTGATCGGATGTCACCCATGGGGGACGGCCCAAAGAGAGTAAGTTGAAAATCTGTAAAAGGTACGAATAGGTTTTGTTGAAAGAAAAACAATGACGCAAACCGGAACTCAAATGGACAATCGAGTCAAAAATGGCAGCCGTACAAAGATTTATTGTATATGCCATTTTGAATATTTAAAAGGCTGCCATTTTTACTCAGTTGTTATTTTGAGCTCAAATTTGCGGCATTAAATTATGCTCATAAATACCATTAGTTTGATGTGCACCTTAAACATTAAGGTATTAACACCTATTATTAACACATATGCTTATGTTTATGATTTTCTTCCGTTTTTAGCAGGCACCGCCCTGAGGAGGTAGTTTATACGTTACCATTGAATATATAACCCTATAGTGTTATATATTCTATGGTATTACGAGCTCGAATATTGAAAATTCAATGAATCATTGAACAGCTGCCATTTTTACTCGAATGTCCATTTGAGGTCCGGTTTGTGGCATTGCTTTTAGCTTAACAAGACCTTTAATTTTATGAACATATCAACCTATACTTACCTTTACGATTTTCAACTTACTCCCTATAGGCGACATCCAATCACCTTTACACAAAAAGTAGCTTTCTAATACCAGTAATGATATGTCAAATTTGGTTGGGATATCTCTTTTAGTTTTAAAGTTATACGTCCTAAGACTTAATTGTCAACCTGTATATGCCTAATTAGGAAACATGATACACTATTGCTACTGCAATAGTGTATCATGTTTCGGATCTAGGGTTTCCTAGTCATCATGTATCTTACTAGATACATAGATTTCATCACTACGCGGTGACAAGATTATTTCCTTAGGAAAACTAAAAAAATAAATGTTATCAAATGGTTAACATTTATCATGCTGCGCAAAATCAAGTATGGATCAATAACGGTGCTAGAAATCTCAACAACTAACCTTACCAACAAAATATACAGAGTGGCTGAAAAGTAACTTGTACCCCCACTTAACTTTTCAACCATTAGAGATATTTGAAATCAGTTTGCGGCAACCTTCTAAGATATGAGGAGCTACAATAATTATGGTCAATTTTGAAAATTTTGCCCTTAGGAGTAGCGGGGGTAGGGGGTAGCTCAAAATTTTCAAATGTCAAGAATAGTCGAGTTTGGTATCATTTTACAGGTCTTGACAAAACATGAACATTGACATAAAGAAAACCAAAATCGGCTCAATAATAACAAAATGGCGCCCTAAAACGTTTCAAATCCAAATAACCACGAGGGTGGCAAAAAAATTAACTTGCACCCCCTTTAACTTTTTAACTATTTGAGATATTTGCAATCGGTTTGCGGCAACTTCTTTGGAAATGAAGGGCTACAATAATTATGCGCCAAAAAAATCCAAGATGGCGCCAGGTGAAGGCGATGACTCTTGTGGTATATGTAAAAAGAAGGTTAAATCTAATCAATCTGCTCTTCAACGTGAAGGGAAATGTTGTCTATGGTTTCATATTAACTGTCTCAAAATTGATAAAGTTAAATTTGACCAAATTGTATCGCTTGGTAAAATAGTGCTGTGGATCTGTACTGCTTGCCGGGATGCAATGGATGAAGGATGCAAGGATCAACTTCAACTGTCGCAGAAAGCAAGTTCTGATGTTCCAGCTTCAATACTCTCAGTTGAAAGTTTAAATGAAATTATGATCCAACTTCTTGATAGTCACGATAAACTCAATAAATTGGTGACAGAACATATTGGTCGACCGTGTAGTGCCCGTGACGATCGCCAGGAACCATTACGTGAAGGAAGTAGGCCTATCTCTAAAACCTTTTCTTCGGTCTTAAAATCTGTGCCCTCTCACGTAAGACAATCTCCCAATAATCCTAAGAAGAAAAATGACCACTCAGGTGAGTCAAGCAACAGACAGTCTAGTAGTCCTAACCTAGATTCTAACATTGGACTAGGCCTAGGTCTAGATACCGGTAGTGAAGAACACAGGCAGAGTGGCAGTGAATGTGATGAAGAAGGTTTTACTCGTGTTGTTTATCATCGTAATCCTAGACAGTCTCGCCCTAAAATCGTGAAAGGTCCAAAGAACACTTCCGGCAATAAATTGGTTGTCGGGAATGGTAATGGCAATGGTATCTTTCAAGCTGTTAGTAAAAAATCGTGGATCTATGTTACACGATTTCAAGTAGAGACCAGTGAAAGTGATGTGAAAGGCTATGTCGAATCCTCTTTCCCAAACAGGATGATTGACTGTGTAAAGGCTGACTTCTGGCCCTCAGGAATACTCATAGGAAAATATTTTCCTAAAAAAAGTACCAGGCCTACTTCTCATTCAAATCCTGTTTCCAGTGTAGAAGATTCTACTAGGACTAGGCCTAGTCATGGTAATTTTTTATCCCAGTCTGTGCCTCCAACTCATCCAACGTAAATATGGACTGGACACCCTGTAAGGTTAGAAGTTTATTCACTGTATTGACGTTTCTATTTTTGAACATACAAGGTTTGGGCGATAAACACCTAATCCTTGAAAAAGACTTTCATAGTTATGATTTTATCTGCTTGTCCGAACATTGGGTTAAAAGTGACAATATCGATCTCTGTGGGCTTTCAGGCTACAACTTAGTCAGCAATTTTTCACGGACTTCGCAAGGTAGAGGGGGCACCCTAATTTTTGCCCATCAGAAACATCAATGTGAAAGGATTGACCTATCCAAGTTCTGCGCAGAAAAAACTTTTGAAGCTAGTGCAGCTATAGTCAGAGCTCATAAACTACTTATAATCTCGATATACCGTACACCTGACAGCGATGAATGGTCTTTTCTAAACACCCTAGAAAAAGTCCTTAACTACCTCTCAAAGTGGCGTGACTTTCATATAGTTATTGGTGGTGACGTTAATGCACAGTTCGATGTAACTTCAGCACGAAGATCTGTCACGGAACTTCTTCATCTCCTTAGGCAATTCAACTTATACCATCAGAACAACCTACCCACACGTGGGACTGCCTGCCTAGACAACATATTCACAAACATCGGCCAAGAGAATGTCTACTGTGCTGTCAAGCAATTCCACTTCTCGGATCATGATGGACTATCTTTACATTTTGTGTGTGATAGTGAGTCAGTGCCTTCTCATACTCCAACATCCGTGTATAAAAGGTCTTTCTCAAAGCAAAATTGTGATATTTTTAAATGTAGACTCCAAAATATTGACTGGGAAGCTGAGCTAAACATTCCAACCCACTTTCCCCAGCCTCCAGGTAAAGCTTTTGCATTACTTAATAGTACTCTTTTGCATGAAATAGATATCTGTTTTCCTCTGAACAAGTGTAATACAAAAACGAATCGTAATGTAAAGCCAAATAAAAGATGGTACACTGCCAACCTTAGTGTTCTCAAGGATCAATTAGATGTAGCCTATGACAAACTTAAAAATAATTTCTCACCTTTTTTAAATTCTGACTATTGTAACTTAAAGAAAGAGTATAAGAAAGCTGTAAATAATGCAAAACTTGTCTATAACGCTAAACTTATTGAAAATTCTGATAACAAGTGTAAAACAGCCTGGTCAGTTGTTAAAAAGAACTGTCAATCTAACCTCTCCTTAGTAAATGTACCTATAGATCCAAATGTTTTTAACAAATCATTGATTGACTCTGTCGACAAAGTTAGATCTGAAATTAATCGCCCAAATGTTAATTTTAATGACCTCTTAAGTGCTTTCCCTGTTAGTAATAAGAATTTTAGCTTTGCCCCTGTCTCTTGTGACTACATTTTGTCAATAATAGGTAAAATGAAAAATAGCAAAAGTAGGGACTATTATGACTTTTCTAACTGGTTAGTAAAGGAGGTTTCTGACCTAATCATTGTACCTCTCACCTATAGCATTAACACTTGTCTTCTAGAGGGACACTTTCCCGAGTGTCTCAAACTTTCCAAAATCATTCCTAAATTTAAGAAAGGTGATAGGAATAATGTGGGTAGTTATCGGCCCATAAGTCTGGTTCCTGTCTTGGCAAAGATTTTTGAGCATGTAATTTATGATCAAATCAGTCAGTTTTTTGAATCTAACTCACTTTTTAATCAACATCAGTTTGGTTTCAGGGCTGGTCGCTCTACCATGGGTGCTGTTGATGGCATGGTCCGCACAGTCTTGAGCGCTTTTGAGAGCGGCAACTATGCTTGGGCCACGTTTGTCGACCTAAGTAAGGCTTTTGACTGTGTTGATCATGGCATCCTACTGCGCAAACTGCAGTATTACGGGATCCATGGTGGTGCGCTCAGTCTCCTTGAGACCTACCTCGCGGATAGAAGGCAGGTGGTTTGCATAGGAGGAGAGACTTCCTCTATTGCTACTAGCAACTGTGGCGTTCCCCAGGGGTCTGTACTTGGCCCGCTGTTGTTTCTTATTGCTGTGAATGATCTACCTTGTAACTTAAATGGAAATGTTTTTCAATATGCAGATGATACGACAATGCTTAGTATTGGTAGAGATATATCTAACCTCAAAAATTCTGTTGTTCATGGTATCAATAGGGCCACAGAATGGTTTGCTGCCAACAGCTTTCTTTTAAATAAGGACAAAACCTTGGACCTAATTTTTAGTCTTAGGGAAATTCCAGATACTATAGTGTCTAATAGTCATGTAAAATTTCTTGGTGTTACATTGGATCAAAAATTGTCTTGGGAGCCTCATATAAACCAACTTTGTACTAGGCTGAGTCGATTAAAGTGCCTCTTTAGGAAATTAAGTTGTGTAATCCCAATAGATTGTCTGTTAAATGTTTACTATGGCCTCTTCCAATCAGCAGTAAGCTATGGAATAATTTTTTGGGGAAATAGCCCACATGTAAAAAAGGTTCTTGTAATTCAGAAAAAGATTCTAAGAATAATAGCCAAAGTAGATGTTGTTGAACACCATAAACCAATTTTTATTGATTTTAAAATTCTCACTGTTGTTAACTTGTATATTTTTAATTTATTGTTAACTAGTTTTAAGAATTTAAATGATTTTAACTGCCGTAAAGATGTCCACCAGCACAATACTCGATTCAGAAATAAACTTGACATTCCCTATGTTAGACTGGAGAAATCTAAGCAAAGTTATGAAATAGTGGGCATGCAATGTATTAATAAGATACCTACATTTATGTTCTCTCTCCCATATAATTCTTTTAAACAAAAAGTGTTCCAATGGCTAGCTGTTAATCCTTTTTACGAACTCAAAGAGTTTTTAGACCTTCCTTCTTCAAAGTTGTGTTTTTAGTTTGTCTTTGTGTTAACTATTATGCCTTCACCTAATGCCTACAACCTGTCTAATTTTGTAATGTTTTGCTAACTTTCAAATGGTTGTTTTTACTTCTCAATAGTGATAAACTCTGTGATATTAGTTTAAGACCAATTATATAACTTAAATTGCAATTTTCTTTTTTCGTAGACTTCAAAGTACACTTTGTAACTTACTTCTTAATTTGACAACTGCTCTGCATGAAAAATGTTTGACTCTTCCAATACATTTGTAATATGTCTACTGGAAATAAACATGTCTTATGTCTTATGGTCAGATTTGAAAATTTTGCCCTTAGGTATAGCGGGGGTAGGGGGTAGCTCAAAATTTTAAAATATCAACTATAGTCGAGTTTGGTATCATTTTGTAGGTCTTGACGAAACATAACAATTAACATAAAGAAAATATAAATCGCACCATTAATAACAAAATGGCTGCTAAAAATGATTAAGCAGCTAAAAATGATTAAGACAATGGTTATTCAAAGTAATTTTGCGTTGCCATGTTGTTATTAATGGTCCGATTTATATTTCTTTATGTTAATTGTTATGTTTCATCAAGACCTACAAAATGATACCAAACTCGACTATACTTGCTATTTGAAAATTTTGAGCTACCCACTACCCCCGCTATCCCTAAGGGCAAAATTTTCAAATCTGACCATAATTATTATTGTAGCCCTTCATTTCCAAAGAAGTTGCCGCAAACCGATTGCAAATATCTCAAATGGTTGAAAAGTTAAAGGGGGTGCAAGTTACTTTTCAGCCACCCTGTAGCTGTGCTGTGCACATATGATTATATAAATTACCTAAAGAGGGATACAATGTTAAGATTCTGAGTTCGCAAGCTAACAAAGACCACAACAATAACACATATAAAATTCTCTGGAATCATAAATGGTGTATACAAATTGCGCTTATACTGAATTAATTAGTAAATGCTTTTTTCTGAGTTTACATGTTTCAGAAACATTTTTGCCTCTCAATGTAATTTATTTGGTTTGACAACGCTTAAAACAGTCTATAAATACGACGATCAACAATGTACAGAGGTAATTTAGATCTGAACAGACAATATATTTTCCATAAATAAACGCCAATTAATCATATGATATTCATTTTTTAACAAGCTACAGTTTATTGAACAATTCTACAGTTTAAAACAGTGAAATAAATTGGAAATTGGTTTTCATTCTCGGAAAAAAGGCATGTCGATATAATGGAAAATTTAGTCTGTAAACTCAGGGATGATGTTTTGCAACGTGAATCGCTCATATAATATATTTTCTTTTTATTTGACAAAATCTAACGAATACCTTTTAATTTCACTTGCATCAAGTCACTAACCTTTGAAAACACGTGGGCATAAAAACGTATATATAGGCCTGGGGTTTTAGTCTATATTTAGCATTTAACAGTATATTTTTTACGATTGTAAGTATGTAATAGAAACAAATGGTGAATTTGGTGTAATGGCCATTATAGAGTGTAAATAGTCCAATTTGTTAACTTGACTTGAACTAGTCAACTTCCGGTGTCATGGTGGTGGATGACCCAAAGGATCCACATGGTGTGGTGGGATGGGCAAAAAAGGAGTTGTAGACAGTGGCAGATCTAGAACAGTCACAAGGGGGGGGGGTTCTGGGGGGCTCGGGGGTAACCCCCCCCCCCCGAAAAATTGGTGTAAACTCTCCAAAATGGCAGTTTACAGCGATGTTGCAATGCAATGTGATGGTTTCTGTGATATATGGTATCACAGATCCTGTGTGAATATAAATAAGTGGTTCTGTGTGTCGTGTAGCCAGAAGTTTGAGAACCTCAAGAAGTCGTGGACAAACTGTGACGAGTTCATCATTATACAGTCAGTGTTAGGTATTATGCTTGATTTATTGCAAAATGCCGTGACAAGAAATTTAATGGGAGTGCTAATGATAATTGATCTGTGGAAAATTGTAATATTAAAAACCCTTTGAAAAACGATGTTAATAAAACTGAAGATGACAATGACTTCACACATGACGTCGGACTTGGTAGTGAAGACGCGCATTTGCTCTCAGGACGACAACGCGACGGACCTTAATGTACTTAAAATGGCGCTACAAAACCTGGTATGAGGCGGCTGACATTCACTTCAATGAAGCGAAACACTGGTTTGCGGCTGATAAATTAAAACTGAATGAAGACAAGACGCAGAGACTTATTTGTACTCTCAGTCATCAAGTTCAAACGTTTTATAGCCAATGCAAATCTTCTTGGTTTTTCAATTGATCCAAAACTTGCTTGGGATAAACACATCCAATCAGTTTGTAAAAGACTGTCCAGGATGGTCCATCTACTTCGGAAGTTGACTAGGCTTGACAGTAAGTCTTATTTGCTTGTAGTATACCACGCTCTTTTCCATAATAATTTAAGCTATGGTCTCCTACTCTGGGGCTATGCACCAATAGGTCAAGAAATTCTCAAATTACAGAAAAAAACAGTACGTATTTTAACTTTTAGTTAAAGATTTGACCATTGTAAACCTTTGTTTGTCAGCAACGGAATTGTAACAATCTACAGTCAATACATTTTTATGGCAGCTGCCCATGTGAAGGCAAATCTACACAAATTCTCTACAAGAAATACTGTACATAGCCATAGTACAAGACATCGCTCTGACCTGGACATACCCTTCTGCAGGCTGTCAAAAACAAAAAAAAAACTCATTCCCAACGCTTGCCCTGAGGATTAACAATCATCTGCCTACTTCAATCAAAAACCAAGAAGAAATAGCCTTTCGTACTGCCCTGAAACATTTATTGAGAGAAAAGCCATACTACAGCCTACAAGATTATCTAAATGAAAAAC
Organism: Macrosteles quadrilineatus; assembly: GCF_028750875.1. Classification (NCBI taxonomy): domain Eukaryota; kingdom Metazoa; phylum Arthropoda; class Insecta; order Hemiptera; family Cicadellidae; genus Macrosteles; species Macrosteles quadrilineatus. The sequence goes on from NW_026542600.1 coordinate 22,238,698, forward strand.
TTCAGTGAGCCTCTACGGCAAAGTCGATCTCCGCCAAAGTACTTATTACAAAGGTTTCTAATTCCAATCTATGGAAGTTTTAGTGTATATACTGTAAATATTGTAAATTGACGCAACCTATCCAGCTCTGCTGGTCTCGGTCAAGGAGGAGGTAAGGTAATTAAATAATAGGGGGGACCACCAGCTTTACGTAAAGAATGTTTATAGAATGGGCGACGGCCAATGATGGAACGCATCTGTGGACCAATCAGATAAGGCATGAATGTTGTTCCCCGCCAAATACAGTTATCTACTCTCTAATCTACTATGGTATAACGCTCACCTATGCTACATACAGTAAACTTTTATTAAAGCCTTTTAAATAGAATGCTGAATTTTTTCAATTAATCCATAGAAAGTTTCGTATTTACTATTACTTGATGATGTTATCTGCCCTAGCCCTGCGATGGAAGCGAGGTGGGATAGTGGTAATGGAGTTACCGCACGATGATTCAACGGTTTCAACCATTTACCCGTCTGTCATTATTAAGATTAGGAAATATGATTTCAGTGAGCAAATTCCTGGCCTAATATTAACTGTGTAATTTTCTTACAACTACATTTTGCACTTCAACACACAAATTAAATATTTATTGTAATATGGTAACACAACAAACATTTCCTCTATAAAAAAATATCATGGCAACTTTGAACACCTGTGGAAAGGAAGGGGTGTAAAAGTGGTACATGACAGGATTTTTCAAATATTCAAGACGTTCACTAATAATAAGTGAGTGAAGTTTCATTGGTATACGGCGATGCTGTAAGTATAAGAAATCAGCACTACCAAATTCATATCCATATCCATTTATAAATCCCAAAGTACCCATGAACTTTTGAGAAAACTACAAGTCACACGCCCATAAACCATATACTTAAATTGTTCGTAATGACGAGAAACATTGCGCAAAACTATCCATTACTTCACAAATTGCCCTTTAAGGTCGTAATTCCTTTCTAAAGGGAACTTTCTATATACCTCATGTTAATACCTCAGCTGTACTTATTTGTTTGTTATTCATTCAATGTGTGATTATTTGTTTGTATTCTGTTTCATTTATTTCAGCTTAACTTAACCAATCAATAGTTTTATATACTTTGAATCCAAACGGGGTGAAGCCCGTGGGCAACAGCTAGTAGCATATAAAAAATGTTCTCTACAGAATGTTGTCACAACTACAGAAATATGTTAAAGTTGGTATGGTATTAATAAGATTTACCAATTAAGCGTCACATGTGTCTGTTTAGTTAAAGAAATACTTAAGTTAGACAGTGTTTTATAAAATAAATATTCACGAAAAATCTTTCAATGTAACTTTTAATATTAAATGCGACCATTGGTTTGATTCGAAATGCAAGCGATTTAATTTTAAAATAATACATTAATTATTAATGTAGGCTATTATATGACTCGATGTAATATGATTACTCTATCATGTGATATGAATTGATTAGATATTTTTCAAATATAGTCTGTATTGGTGTAGTTAATATTTTCAATCAATCATGTCGTCACTAAGATAGCTGAACACCAATACCTATTGGTTCACCTTTTAGTTTAACGAGAAAACAAGAAACGTGTACGTAAACTTAAATGAAAAGCGGGAAAATGGTCTTTATGAACTTGGAGTGCTGTGTGACGTGGGAAAAGCTGATTTTGACCATCAGAACAATCGGGCACTAAATGAAGGTCGAGAGATTAGGACCCTTGTAAAATTATTCGTCTATTGTGCAATCAGGTGTCAGCCATATAATATGCTTACACTATGTGGTAAATATAAATTGATTATTTGATTAGCTTTTTTAAATACAGTCTGCATTGGTTTGCTTTAATTTTTTAATCCATACGTTGTTAACAAGATAGCTAAACATAAATCCCTACTTGTTTCAGCTTTATTTGAACGAGAAGGCGTAAACGGTACGTAAACTCCAATGAAACATAGGCTTTGGCCATCAGTATAATCGGGCACTATTGTTATTATAAATGGTGGTCGAGAGGTGAGGGCCTTTGTAAATTTCTTTGCCCATCGGTGCAATCGGGTGTCAGCCAGAGGTAGAACGCGGGACTTCGGTCCCCGAGGCTCCGTGTTCAAATCCTGTCTATAATCAATGGGGTTATCCAAGTGATAATGCCAAAACCTTTAGTCCTAGCCTGGAGTAGTGTGAAAAACGACCCGGCCTGGAGCCTAGCGTTCTAGGATGTGAAGATAAGATTATTATTTAGGGACTATTGTTAGTTATTTTTTAATATAATGCTTTGTAACTATTAACAAGTGCTGCTCTGTAAACTAGTTCTAAGCTTAGAATGTCTTTAAAACTATGAAATTTAATTATTAGATTTATTTTATTTAACCTACATTTCAAACTTTCTCTGCTATAACCCCCTGAATTAGCCAATTATTTGATATTATTATTTATGTTGTATATTGTTTAAAGTACTCGTTTCAGTAATTTTAATTAAATTTAACTGAATAATATTAAAATGTAATTTATATTTGTATTTTCTTGGGGGGGGGGGGGGGGGCCAGCGTCCGAGAGTCCTTATGGGCTAGCCGCCACTGCTACAGACAGACAAACACACTTAAAGGGACCATTAGCTTGCTATTGAGCTTGACCTCGTAGATTTTACTCACGGTGAACACAAAACAAAAAGGAGATTACGAGTTGCTATAAAACTGCCAGGCTCTACAGCTGGACACGTGTGTCACGAACTTAATTAGTTTGTGAGGAGGTTCGACGAGAGTGCGACAAACAAGTAGAATCAGCAGCTCAACATCATAACCAGCGGTAGAACCAGTTTCCGTTGGATGGTGTGAAATTTGATACGGAATCATGTTATTACAAAAACACCATACAACGTCTATGATGCTAAAATTAATCTAAATATTTATTCTAAATCTTATTTATCAAATTTCTAGAAAATGTTCTATAATCCTCTATCAATTATCTTTGACAAATTTCAGAGACCTACACTCCAACTGTACAAAGTCAAATGAAATATAATTTTATAAAAACCTTATTTAAGAAATATAGATGAATTACATGACAAAAAATCGATCAATAAGTACTTTTTCCGAATGCACAAAAGCCTGTATTAAGGAAGACCCTTGAACGATTAGCTCTTTATGATTGTTATAGCACAATTCTCTATCTAATTGGTCAAACTCTTGTGCACAAAGCCGAGTTATAGAAATCATATAAAAGACTAAAAACACAAATTTAAGGAACTAACATAATCCCTAATCTGTTATAATGACAAATGAACATAAAAAAGGCAAAGTTTAAAATTCCTAAAGTAAAGTTTTATATAAGTCCAATTTGAATAACATAAACCCATTTTATTACAATACTGTATAAGAAATATTATATAAGACAATCCACACACAAAGAGGTTTAGTGTTTTCTACGCCAATGTCATTTTTTACGTTTTAAAAGGGAACTTAACAAACCATATATGTAGCCAAACTATATTCCTATTTCAAACCGTAATAATTCAACCACAATTATTTTCCTCGCCAGTTTAGCCAGGAATAAGGGTTTTGAATAAATTGTATCTATCTTTTGGAAGAAGGAAATATTATATTACGTGACTACAGGGTGGGGTTGGCCAAAGGCCCCAAATTGTGTGGGGTTTGTTTATACAAATATACTGGATCTGGCCAAAGAGTGCTACTGACAGATTTAACTGACACATCCGTTACCTCCAATTGAATGATATGTTTAATGTCCGGTTTATTTAGTGGCAGAAAACTCCAATTACATATACCCCCATTAGGTTAATTAATTTAGCATATAGCAGTCAGATACAATAGTTTTTTTTTAGAATAGTAGTACACTACTTAGGTTTTGAGAGTAAATAGCGAAACTTCTTGATCAGATGTACGTGTTATACAAGTATTTCTATCGTAAGTTAAATCTAAATCCTGAGAAGAGTCAGTAGCATTTTGATTGTTCGATACCAGACCAACTGCCCTTATTCGTTGAGCTTTTAAACCTGGTAAACGTTTAGTAATAAGTCCCTAGTAAGATCAAGTATATTACTTAACGTATTTGTTTGATTGATCCTGTCTAAATAAATAGATTATCTTAGTCAGTAACAAAGCTATACGGACAATATCAATTAATATCCACCCTCACCAGTTCGTATTCAGTTATAAATACGTACACAAAGTACGTTAAGGTCTTAATAACGTGATTAAGTAACTCTTTTATTGGCCAAAGTTTTATAAACGTATTTGAACATCCCTTTGAAAAATGCGTAGAATTTTCTGAAAAATCTAGTTTGTGAACTAGGATAAACTGTTATATTGGGTGTCAGTGTAAAACTTACAACCACGTGTATTCAATGAAATGCTGGACGCTTTTTTTAACTTTCGATACGTACAGAGTAAGCTGAAAAAATAAGGGCACACTTTAAAACATAATAATAAATAATTCCCTAATTCTTAACCTTATTTCATACAGGATGTACCTATCAAAATAACTGTATATAAAAGTAAAGTAATCCTAAAGACAACCGGCCAAGATAGGTGTTCTGAAAATTATTTGTCATAAATCCACCATTGCTTGGATATTTTTCTATGCATTTTATGAGCACGTTGGGCATCTTGCGTGGTATCGCAGACTCTCCCTGTATTCTGTCTCTGTGGAGGAGTACAGAGAACAGTTGGAGCGACAGAGAGACTTTTCATACGCAAATTTACGATGAAGACATGGATATAGGTACCGGGTGTCCACAAAGTCTTGGTCTGATTTAATAGCTTTGCTGGACGAAAGCCATTAGAGCCACACTTAACTTGTATGTCTTGTTTTGAAGGGAATTTAATCAAGTTTTATTTAATAAAATTGGTAATACCTAAACACAGCTGATTGACAACAATACAATCATGATTCAATATAATAACAAATAAGAAATGGTGAGTTTACAAGAGAATTCACAGTTTGTGTTGTTGTTTCACGAAACCCAATCCCCTATAGCAGTTCAACGACTATCCATTTAAGTGGGAAGGTTAACAGAGTAACAGACACAGTAATTGTAGAATTTGGGGGAGTTAAAATCCCAGGACCGTGATTGAAAATAAAAGGGCCAGTCAAAAACTTCATCTTTGGTGCGGTGTAATGCATGATGGAATCATTACATAATAATTTTTCTTTGCCAAAGAAAATATAGGCTAAATGGGTTTGTTTACTTGGTTATGTTGGAGTTGTATGTAGTCCCTCAATTATAAGAACTGCAACATATGATAATTCTCCAGCAAGAATGCGCTCCACCTCATTGGTCTAAATCCATGAGGGATTTTTTTAAATCTTCACTTCCCCGGTCGCTGAAACGGGCGTGATGGCCCGACCAAATGGCCACCTCGTTCCCACCATGTAACCCCCATGGGTTTCTTTTTGTGGGTATTTGTCCAGGACATTGTCTATTTTTCCCTGGTTCATAATTTACACACACTTGCGGGAGCGATTCAGGAATTCTGTGGCGTCTGTAACCTAGGATGTGCTGACTAAAACCTGGGACAGACTGATAATACGTCTAGAAGGTCTGCAGGCCACTGGAGGCGCACACGTAGAGTTGTGTTACGTTTGTACATAGTTATAAAATCTTAAGATGTTACCTGTTATATCCGTAAATAAATCTTTATCCTACTATACTCGTTTTCATACTATGCGGTTTCCTTATCAGACCAAGACTTTGTGGACACCCGGAATTTTGAGTATGGATAAAATATTTTGTTCATTATGGTTATCATCAATTTATGATACAGTTGTTAGATAAACATTCTAGAATACATGCGACATATTTTGAGGTTTATTTAAATATGAAACTAATATTATTTGTTCCTTAACTTAACATGAGACAACTTATTTTAACTTTTACTTCAAACTAGCTGTGTTCCCGTTCTACGGACGTTGAAACCTCAGAACAGCAGTTGGTTTGCATATTTAGTGTACATTTTCCCAGATATGCAGGCAAAACTATTATAGGAATACAGTACACATAAACCTTCGCAAATACAATACCTGACAGTTGCAAGCCAAAACAAATGCTTTTAAATTAAATGTCACCCGGATATAAATCTTGTTAGTCTATATTTTATATACAATGATTAAACTAAAAAACTGATTTATAGATCTATGATGCATAGCCCTAAAGTAAAATTGAAAGCTACTTCCCACACTGGATAAAGTAGTTAAAATATTACCACACAATTGCACACTTTATTCCGGTTGACATTAATAAAGGTGCTCTTGTCTTTTCCGCGATATACTGAAAAATAAGCACTCTCATGCGATAACAACAGACATAAACACAAAAGACAGAATTTAATTAGGACATTTAATATGCTTTAACCAAAGTAAACTGAAGTATTTGCAATTTTAGTTAGTGTCATCAAATGTTATCATAACTTATTTACTTATCGTACAGTGATCAAAACCGTCTGAAATAACGATTTATGTTGCCATAATCCTATGATGATTCGAAATAATGTCAAATTGACTGCGTACTATATGAAATAAAGAACTAAAAACGATTTAAATTGGTAATTTACAATAAACAAGCCACAAACTATTGATAGGCTACGTAAACAACGTAAAGCGTAAATAATTCATGATGGTTTGCTCAAAACTGTTTCACTCAAATGTGTTAAAATTATCCAAGCATGAAATAACATTTTGGAATCCAGACAGAAAACGAAAAACTTATACAGCAAGACATCAACTAAATTTAATATGACTGTAAGAAATAAGATGCAACAACAACGATAACTAAGTTTCCCCTCCCCAGATGTAAAGTTCCTTGGTTTAATTCTTGACGAGAACCTCAAATTTCACAAGCATATCGATCACGTTTCAAACAAGATATATGTAGGGATTTTCATGCTCTGCACTCTTAAACATACTATGAGGTCCTCTTGACAGCCTACTATGGACTTGTTTATCCTTATCTGACATATGCTGTACCTGTCTGGGGGTGTGAAAGCCAAAGGACTCAGTTCATATTCAAGTTTCAAAAAAGGCTCTCCGAACTGTTTTTTCCCTTCACCGTCGTCAATCCTGCAAAGATGTCTTCAGATCACATAGAGTTCTAACTTTCCCTACCATTTACATTTTAGAAACATTACCATTTATCAAGAAAAAACAATCATCATATAGCTCTCCAAGTATCCATAGTTATCGTCTCCGCAACAATTTCAATCTTTCAGTACCACGACACAAGCATTTTCTTTCAGAAAAATTTCCATTTCAATGCAGTAACACTTTTAAATGACCTCCCTCTCCCTTTGAAAGCCGAACAGGACATAGGAAAATTCAGGAAATTAGTTAAGTCCAAGTTGATAAATAAGGTCTGCTACAGCGTCCGGGAATTTGCTGGTAGTCTTTAACCTTATTAAACATAAAAAAACCAATTCGTATATAATGTATTTAGTAGTTAATTAATTTCATAATAAATTGTATCTCTTGACTTGGCCAATGCAATGTATTGTTAATCTGGTAATAATGGACTTTGACTTTGAAGTTGTAAATGTGTTGCAACCTAAAAATTGTTCTCGCTGCCACCGGTTCCAAGGAAAAGTAACAGTACCAAAAACCAACGTCAAAATATGGTTTCGGACAATTGGGTAGGCCTGCGTACCCATACGAGATGAGCCATAGACGGTGGGTCGGTGGACGGTAGTTGGCGGTGGTACAATATTGTATTGACAGTTCAATAGCGGTGAGTAGAAACCGAAAGTGACAAATTGGAGTAAACCTCTGTTACAATCACAACGAAATCCTAATGATCTTCCGAGATCGCAGCAATATGTGCGACTACTGTTGTGATTTTTTACTTCACACAACAGTCATCGAAGCACTGTCAATGAGTGTAAACCTCGTTTGTAAGCTATTCAAAAATGTTTATCTTCGGGCCAGATACATAATGTGTTTATGTTTATGATCCATACCGTTTCTGCTTTAATATTCGTATATAATACCATTGAGTATAGACATAATTGAGTATAGGTTAGGTTTATACTCAATGATAATACCCTAGGTTGGTTTGGATTGTAATATTTTAGTTACACCAATTGGTGAAATCAAAACATATCCTACCTAAAAGGAAATCGATTTAATTAAAAACGGATGTAAGAAAAAAACAACACCAACGATAACTAAGATTTAAAGTAGTGGTGTTGCAATTGTGACTCTCGCTAACACTGGTTCTTAGGAAAAGTACCGGTACCAAAAATCATGGTCGAAATGTGATTACTGTATGTGTAATCGTGTAGGCCTACGCACCAATATGAGATGGCTAATAGGCTTGTTGGCCTAATGATGGCAGCGCACTAGCGTTGAGCAGAAACTGAAAGTGACATATTGTAAAAGCGAGTTAAGCAGAAAAACACTGTAACGATCACAACGAAATCGTACAGGTCTTCCGGGATCGCAGCGCAGTTGTGATTATTTACATGATACAACAGCCATCAAAACCCCGTCAATGAGTGGAAACCTCGATTGTAGACTATTGATGACGATGATTTAAAAATGTAAATTTTCCAGTCTTATACAACACTGATTTATGTTATTATTCCTGGTTATCGTCACCTTCTCCCCTTCACACCCACCACCTCGGATGTGTAGCATTTGTTTATTACTTTGTTATCATATCATACTTCATAAAATTATAAGTAAGACAGAGGAAATGTTGAAAATGATAGTGTAGAAGTTCATTGTATGTAGTAATAATAAATAAATAAATGTAAATAAATAAAATAATTCTTGATTCGATATTTTTCGTATACATAGAGCTGAATATGAACATTTTGTATACTTTTTTCATTTTGTTTTTGAGAATCGAGTATATCTTACGTATATTAATTCATATTGAAACCAGATTAAGTATAATTAACGACGTTATTGAAGATTTATATTATTTTAACAATGTTGGGGATAGCATTTTACACAAAAAGTTACATTTACATTTAGAGTAATTTATAGGGTAGTTCAATGTAGATTTAGGGTAATTTAATTTTAGCCCACCTAATGGTAAAATCACCATAATGAGGTGACAACACTACTATAGGATTGAGAGTTTTAAGCCAATCATCGGTCTCAGGTAAGAGACACGACTCTCGGCTTTTTAAATAATAGAACATCAACGTGAGTCCAAAGCAAAGATAAAACAAAACAATTAGGATTGGGGAGGTCATGTACCAGCTACTACCAAATCAATGTGAGAGCCTGCAAGTAAAAACGCGTATTAAGCATACTAACACTGGTTTAAATGTAAAAAACGTGATTCGTTTTGAATATATGTTGGGTTATTTGTTTGGGAAGGTTCAGCTTTTTGTTTCACCTTATAGAATTAATAATATAGATAATTAAATCAAACGACGGTGGGTTACAACTGGAAATTCAACTCAGGAGACACCTAGCGGCAGTTAGACGAACTGTTTCGAACGTCAAAGTGAAAGCGCACATTGTGGCGGAGGCGATGGGCGATAGCGGCTGGCGAGGCAACTGACTAGATGAACTGTTTAACTGTTGTTGCCACTTTTAGGGCAATTACCCCTTTTCGGGAAATTTACTGGTCTTAGGGTAGATTTGATGGTAATGGCGAATTTAGGGTAAAATCACAAGTTGCCAAAACAATGAAAATTCAACTAAAAACATTAAAAATTAGTTAAAAATCAAAGATTACTGTCATTAATAATATATTTCTATGATGAATTTCCCGTATTATTCGAACTTAGCTATAGCTGTAGTTTGCGAATTGTTATCGATTCGGTTGTATTCGATTCTACAACAGGTTTTAATACAACCTCTTATTATTCATAACTTCTTGCTATTTTTATCACGGTTTTGAGGTCGATTACAATAAAGGCGGGATTATTTTACTATGATTGTGAATTACCATTGATGAAAGCATTATAAAAGCATAAGATTGTTAAACTGTTTAAGGAAAAGTAGTTATAGATTGATACTTTTGACTATCAATGCGATACAAATGAAAAAAAATGACGATAGTTTTGATTTTATATTTTTTGTTTTGTGATGGTCGAATTAGAATATCGATTAAGTTTAGTTCGTTTTTAGGTCGTCTTCTAATTATTTTTACATGTTATACTCTTAGGCTACAGCCAAAAGATTTTAAGCAGTCAAGTCTCTAAACAACTTTAACTATTGCAGCATGCTGACCCGATGCCACAAAATGTTATGTACTTTTTGAATTCCTTTTAGTATTGGTGGGTGGGTTTAAGGGTAAATAGTACTTCCATTTATTGATTTCATCACTACTAACTTCTATCAACTTTATTTTAGGGTATAGTGGTTGAACTTTTTCAATCAGATCGTGAGCATTTGTAACATCAACATCCTGACCGTGAAGAACGACAGAATCGGCCGTTCTTTTTATTGTGCCACCGATTCCGTCCATCGGACCCTTTTCATGTACGGAAACAGAAATATTCCAGGTTTACATCTTAATGTTTGGGAAAAACTCAGGTAATTTATGAATTAAGAGAAACAAATTGCTCTTATTTTTGTACTGATGAGCTTGGCCAACGTGCTTAGATCAAGTATCAGTTTTGACGTGCATTTTACACACTTTCTAAACATACACTTCTGGTATTGTGTCCTGCAACAGGCCATGTTCAACAGTTTTGACTACGAATTACTTGGTAGAACTTTCAGGAAATATAGCTTGTCTATAACAAGTTTCATATTAGCATGTTCAATGCAAAGGCATGTCTCTCTATCTGATAGTCTTGGCTTAAAATGTGAAACGGCCTTAGTTTCCTAAATAAATCGTGCGAAATTTTAAATTTATAATCCCTCAAAAACTTGAGATGCAAGTTTTTCATTGTGTCCAGTAAAACTCTTCTTTGGACTTAGATTTTTTTCTCGGGTGACTGTCTTTCTTGCCAGGACACACATTCAGCTGTTATCGTCCTGTTCTAAAAATACCCTCACAAGCAAGGCGTGGTTCACTTTTTTCAAACAACATTCAATGTAAAAATATCAGTGACAGCTAGAAGTGAGAATCTTAATCCAAGCAACTGTTCGTTATTTCATAAATTACGTACGTAGTAAACATTGGGAGATAACTTGAAAAAATTGCACAAAATTGGGTTTTTGATTGTTTGTTATTTTATTTCTAATATTTTAATAGCCAAAGACACTTTCACCAATCCAGTGATACAGAAAAATGATTTTAATCTTGATCGGTACTCTAGTTTTCTAGGAGTAGGCCGCGTAAATTGACATTTTGGCGTTAAAGACAGAATGGCAGGGAGAGACAGACAGAAAGACAGGCAGACAGAAATTAATTGAGATAAGACTCGTTTCGGGTTTCTTAGGCTATGAAACGTAAAAATAACCAAAACACTGCATAATTCTACGCAATGTACAGACAAAGCTGTAATTTTATTTATATAGATAAGAAATTGTCTCGATCCCAGTTTAATAAGTTAATTCAACTTAGATTATAGTTGCATGTAAGCTTTTTGCACGTTTAACAATATAATGTATATATTCCAAAGTTTACTTGTATTTGTTGTTCATATGGTACGATTTTTAACAATCTGCCATTAAATGACCAGTACGAAATCAAAATTGTGTTTTATGTGGTTTTGAGTACTACGATGTTAAAAGATATTTTAGAGCCTTTTCATGAACAAGGCATGTTGTATATAACTTTTAATTATTTGTTTGAAATTGCTGATTGTTATAATTTTCTTGGAATCTCGTAATGAACCTAAAAGTAACAGATATCTAATTGTAACAGTTGAAGGGATACAATTGTATGTTACTAATACCCAAACCGAAATGTTTGGATATTTCATTTTCGGCCCAGCTTACATTTTAACTACATAATAATATATACTCTTATTATGATGATAATTTTCATTTTTTTCAGTCTGTTTTGAATACCGTGGTTTTTTCATAAATGCGATAAGCGTGTATATTAAAATAATTAAAATAACGTTAATTACCTAAATTTGTATATATAGTTTTACGTTACACATATTAATAAAATGTGAAATATAATGTTATGAATGTGATTCAGATAAGCTCTTCGAATGGACATGACGGTGGACAATATCACTATAATAATTAACATGTTGAGAATATTCCATCGATGTATATAACCTATACATCGATGGAATATCCTACCTCTTTAGACAGTAAACCCATAAAAAGTTGATTTAATGTTTCTAGATGGATAATTAAGGATAATGGATTCTAATGCAGCTAATGGATTAGTGAAGAAGAATGGATTCTAATGGATAACTAGATGCATAATTCTCTCACTCTGAATCAGTCTTTGCTGTACAAGCTTTGTAATCTTGTGTATGATGCCGTATTAAAAATCATGACTAATATAGTTTAATGAATACGAGTAGTATTTGCAGAAATAGTTATGGGAAGATGTGTTAAATGCAACTAGTCCACGGAATTAAATCAATTGTAATGTTGTTATTGGTTGTTTAAATAAACTTACATGTTGGTTAAGTATTTGGAACTGAAAGGGAGAGCGATATGTACTAATACCATTTTATAACTTTATGTCACTTAAATGAACTTAAACTTCCACCGTCAACTCTTATTTCGATTGTGTTTGTAATTGGTTGATTTAGAAGGGATGGCTAAAGTGGTAATGATTGACTAACTCTGAAACAATGCAAAATTACATAGACATTTTAGGTTATTAGTTCAGTGTTATTGGCCATTTGATTTATCTTTTCCTGTAATTAAAACAGGAATTAACCTATAATACATTTAAGGTTTCAAATTATTCTGAAATTGTTTTACCTGGATATAACATCCAGATTTAATTTCTTTATAGAATAGTAGGTTTTAGAAGTTATATAACTTCTCCAATTGCTTTTTTAGGGGTTTGTTTTAGCCAATTTCCCATACAGGGAATAAGCTATTACCGTGGGGCTCATGGTTAGACCTGGACCCAGGACAGATTACATTTTAATTTTGATTACCCTAGAGGCCAAAAACGGCATTAATGACAACAAATATATATTTTTATTTATTTATGTGTGCGTTAGCTTGAAAACTCGAGCAAATGATCTGATTTGACGAAATTTGGCACAAATGTGTGAAACTTCGTTTTCCTTACGACACAGAAAACGTACTGCGCAAACAAGTATGATCGGACTATGGGAACTAGGTTTATCGGGTGTATATGGTAAACATTAGTGGCACTTAACCCGTTTCACAATTTCAAGGACTTTACATTTACACTCTCATCACTGATTATAGTTGTACCGTAAGTTAATATTATTGCTTCGAAATTCACCTAGTCTGTAGGTTTGCTGCGGTGGTGGTATTATCTATTATATAAATATGATCAATCACCCATTCCAACACTTTTCGATGTATCAACTACTGTGATTATATAAAAAAAACTGTAAACTTCGAGTAAAAGATGTTAGATTATAAGATCGATTTCGGTCTGAAACATTGGTTAACTCTGCATCTGGAAGCTACAAATCTCTGTACTGGCAGTCCATTTTTTACTGTATGTACATAGGTTACTTTAGAGCTGTATAAATTATGTTCTACAATATAAAAGTATATACTATTATATTTTTTTCAGGAAATTACAAGGAACAAATGTAAATAATTGACAGACAGCAAAATCGTTTTGAGAACTTTTTATATGTAAAAACAAAAAAAGGAAAATGGGCCTGTAAAATTTTTCCAAAGCAGAGGTTTGGGAAAAATACAAAAGATTTTTTATCAGAAATACAAGATATATAAAACTTTTAGAGAATAATTCTTTGTATGACAAAAGTAAAAAATCATATTTATTATTATTTGTATGCAAAACATACAAGAAAGAATGTTACGTCACACCACGCTAAACACACAGTTAAACATATACGTTTTTATTCTCAACTTTCAAAATATTGTTACATCACGGTAACTAAACAAACTACAAATAAAAACAAACGTTAAAATCTCTTGTGCAAATTGATATAAAGCGATATTATAATACAGAGATGTTTTCTTCAGCAGTTCAAGAAATTGTTGTTCATACGATTAGTGACTAGTCGTTTGCCAGTGGAGGAACTAGTTATAATGCTCGATCACTTTAGAAATGATTGATAACTAAGTAAAATGTTCATCTTTTTGTACGCACGACCACCACGTCTCTAATTGGGTTTGACTTTAAGATTTCATGATCAATGCCTGATCAACCTACAAATCCAAATAAAATTATATGAAATACTTCTATTCATCTAACTAATTTATGTCAACAAACTATATAGTGAAAACATTTTTTGGGTTAAAAATGTGTCATGCGTATAGAATATGGCAACATGTGGAGGTGTATGTGCGTAGGCCTGGTTGTTATCAGAGAAAATTCCAATATGGCTCATAACTAGGTGAGTATTGTTGAACAGACTTAGCTTCGGCTCTTCATTCTAAAAGCATCAATTTGTCTAATGGTTTGGATGTAACCTGACATTTATATTTGACATTCCCTAAATAATAACCCAAGAACTGTGTAAGGGGTTACAACTGTGTGATCCCTCAATATTTAGCTCATTTCTCCACAGAAGGACCCCACAGCTTGCACCCATGATCCGAATATTTATATTTTACTTATTTAAGCTAAGATATATTCAAAATGCAACTTAACACAATATTTTATACATACATTAGTATATACACACAAATAACCAACTTAATTACCTCCACGACCACGGTGTTCTCACGTCAACTGCCGCCCAACTGGCAGGTGCCACCAGTGATTATGGCGATATGTGTTTCTCTGCATTGTCGCAGTCTAAACAACGATAAAATGAATAACGAGCCACTCCCCACTCACTTCATCCCGCAGTTTTGCTTACGACTTTGCTCCGTTGATTGCACTCTTACAATAGGTGGAGTTCGCCGGTAGCAGGTACCGATTACCACAGAACACACTCAACGTCTTGGCGCCGCTAGGACAAAAGTGAGTTGAATAACTTAATTACATATTTTATCGATAATTATTTATAACTAATTGTTAAAAGTTCATTGACATATAATTACAGATGTTTTGAGTGCAATAAGTTGTATGAATTTTTATTTAGAGTTTTAAAATTTTTTGGAAGGAAATAAATTTGACTTTATGAAGCGAATAAATAAGGGTTTGTTCTATGAAAAATATATTTTTTCACATAATAACTTTTACATATTTGATTACGTATTACAAACATATATGCTTAGTTATTTATATAAACACATGCATATTGTTGAGTTAATTTCCAGTACGATTGAACGATGGGAACAGGGGTTTATGGAGGTTTTATAGAATAAAAATTGGGTTTTCCATTTTTGACCCTAAACGCATAAAATTAAACAATTTCTTTTGAAACCATTTTGTAACGCGTAAAGAAGGAATAATTTATCATATTTAAGCGTTTTTCTATGCATAATATTGCGTTGATAATTAAAAAAGCTAAAAAATTTAAATTCCCATGCTTTTTATATGGGTATTTAAATTAAATTTGGCAATTTTGTTAATTTAATACTAAGCTACAACATTTCAATAAAAACACACCTCATTACCTTCACTGTAGAAGCAAACCTAAGAACTAATTAGAATTAATGTTAAAGGAAATAAATCTGGCAATATTAAGGAAATATTTTAGTATAAATCCAGTAGGTAATTGGAAATACGCTTAGTCTTCAGATTTTCTTTGGCGGGGATATTCGTACAGTTTCCCCATAATCTTGTTCTCACTGCTAGCCTTTTTAGCTAAATTGAACTACATTTTGTATCGTGTACTTTTTGTTTTAACGTGCTAAAGGATCATCTTCAAATGGTCCAAAATAGTTTGGTGCAACGTTTATATTGCCGTTCGTTTGGTCCAAAATCGTTTTATCCAACACTTTAATACGAGTTCGTTTGGTCCAACAGTATAAACTATTGCGTCCCTCACATTGAAGGCGTTCAAATAACCGCCATCGTATACAATAATAATATTAATACCGTACAATTTTTGCTTTAAACATGCCGACTTTCTATGTTTTAAACGTTAAAGACACCATTTTTTGTAGTATTCAAACCACTAAAGCGTACATAAGCAGACTTAAAGCTCAAGAGTGTATCATACGGTTGGAAATCTTATAAATTAACAGTTTTATCATATTTGGCAACCTTCTAATATACAGAGTGTAGAAATTCAGTGGACCAACGTGTTTTAAATGTTTATCATACACCTTAATGTTTATTGTTGTATCTATTTACAATGGAGTGTTTACTATTGATCCTCCATCGTTGTCTATAATTCTTAATCAACAGTTTAAAATAGAACATGAAAATTACATTAATTAGCCTACTCATATTTTCTGGACGTCCACAATTTCCTGGTAAAAATTTGGTCTTACAGGATTATATATAAGGATCTTATTTTCTTACGTTAAAATTGATGTTCTTCTGTATAATGTCATGTTTAGCAATATAACGTTCCATTACGAATAATTGTATAGTCTTAATAATACAGTAACTCTTTTAATGATTTCTTATTGCATTATGTTATATCTATTGTACTGGTTGGTGTCTGCCTTTTTTACTAGATGATATCGTTGATATTCTTGGGACTAATTCTACTTCAAACTTATCACTTATGCTTATGATTGTTCCTACGATGTTTTTTATAGTCAGTCTGGTTCGGTTGCACAGCTTGGGTGTACCTAAGTTTCACATTATTATTATTGGCATTCCTTCTTTTAGTGACAGTAATGTGGTCGGTTTATGACAAATTTCGAGGCATTTGTATATCTGAGATAGCGCGCACAATTATTTTTCACGATTTATGTTACATTGTGTGTGTATAGAACAAAGGATAACCATATTAAAGAATTACCATCCCTTTCATTGATTATAATACTGTAATAAAAAAACAGTGTCGGGGAACAAACTATTTATTGTAGTTTATTAGTAATTTCTCACTGGTTTATATCAATAATAGTATTGAATACAATATCATTTGAAAGATTATTAAATGGCCAAGTTTTTTATGCATTTCAACATTGCATAGATGCAGGGTTATGTATCAAAATGGGCTCATGAAAATTATTGTAACTAATTAATTTAATGCAATTTTTACTTTATTTTGGATATAACGTGGACTATGTAATGGTATAATTGTTGAATGAAACCTTTGATTTATAGAAAATTTAATATTCTTTCCAATGATTTTAACTATAACTCTCTGAAGTAATTGGTTAAGTTTTTATTACATAAATTGTGGAGCAAAGTCTAATAAAATAAGAAAAACACAAAATCCCCTATTACAGCCAAACGGTTGAAAATCGGGCATGGGTTTATATGAATTTTTTTGTTCCTTTTAGTGAGTAGAACCTACTGGCGAAGTTAACACGATCAGTAGAAACTCATCCTGTATAGTCATAAGAATGCAATAACATGATATTACTGTATAATAATTTAACCTATTCTTATGTCACACAATAATGGTGGCCAAGATAACGTGTACAACTGTACATACTGTGTAAAAATTTTCTAGGTTTTCCCAAACCATAGTTCAATCAAATTAAATTTGATACCATCGAACTTAGGTTTAGTTTAAACTTAATTTCTAGAGATATACTGCTTTATTATAAAATTATGTGTTTAATATGAAGTTCGACGTCTGTAAATTTAAATAATTCAAATCAAATTCGCTACTATTACACCTGCCTGGTTATAAATTAATAATTTTTAAATGGGGCATTTTTATGCTAGGTGAAAGAGTCCAGGGACAGTTAAATATTTCAAAAGGTAATACAGATGGAGCTACAAAGCTTGGCCTAAAGTAGGTCGTTAAAATCATTTTACGCCACACTACACTATTTTGACAAACTTCCCATGGGGGTTTCATTGCGTACTACTGTACTGTAATGAGTTTTACCGGACACCAAACAGCTGATTATACTGCATTTGGCAATGAGTGTTACTAAATAAAAACATAACACAGTGGTAAGTCAGTGGTAATATATAAGGATTTGTACAGATTTAGTAGTATGGTGTAAAATTTCGTACGTCACTCGTCCAAAATGTGTGTACCAGACTCGTATGGTAATCCCGTACTCGACTTCGTCTCGCACGGGAACGACCACACTTGTCCGGCAAACACCTATTTTCAGGACTAGTAACGTAATATACTAATAACTTATTGTTCAGTGATGCGCTACCTCTACAGGGGGGGGGGGTGGCCCGCTAGGAGTTAAACGTACGGGAATCATGTTAGAAATGCAGATCAAAGTATCACTGGTTAATGTTTTTCAATTGTTTTTATACCCTGTAACTTTGTACCAAGTTCCAAAGCTCCGTCTTTATTATTTTTTTGAAATATTTAACTTTACTGGAACTTTTTTGCGCCCTGTAAAAATCGTAAAACAAATATTAATTGTAGTTTTACGTTACTTCTGTGTTCTAAAACGAAACTGTTTTGTCTGTTTCTAGTGGAGCATTCTTCAACAACGTCAACAACTGACAAAACAGTAAGCTAAAAATCATGTCTTGCATAAACTAATTACCTATGATTATTCTTGTCAATGTTGCATTTGTCAAATTATTGCATGAGTCTTCTACGTATGATACATTAGTAGCTTAAAATATGAATGTTTACTATGTTTAATGATTTGTTTAGCTGTAGTGGTGTCTATTTACAGTCAGTTTTTTTTTTTTTTTTTTTTTTTAATTAACAACTTTCTTAAAACATGCATTGTGTAAAAGCCTAAAAATACTTAATTCACTGACTAGCCTATATGGGCTGGGGTAGTGGAATTCTACCGCCGGAAATTTACCCCTTGGTCAGCTATGCTACGAATCGGCCAAGATTCATTATTGTATTTGATTATATTAATTGGTTTATGTAAATCAACGGCTCTTTTGTTAATCATTACCTCCTAATATCCAGTACTAGGTTAGGTTAGGTTAGATTACTAATTAATAAAATCAACTACAACAATGAATCTTGGCCGATACGTATAGTAGCCGCGACCACAGGGGGAAGATTTCCGGGGATAGAATTCCGTGTTATGGCAAATCACTTTATAAGCAAACAATTATATGTTGATTATTTAATAATGTAATGGGGGTAAATTTCCAGTCGCGGGCTGTTTCTCGACCATGTATAGACCCCATTCATCGTTACGTCAAAATGACGTAGGTGTTCTTCATGGGGGTAAATTTCCGAGGGTAGAATTCCGCTATCCCAGCCCATATAGGCTAGTCATTGAATAAAGTATTTTTAGTCTTTTACACAATGCATGTTTTAAGAAATTCAATAATTTAAAAAAGCTAAACTATGTAAATTATAAGGTCTATTATAAGGGATCCGGTGGGAATGAAATTAGGTAAACTAAAACCCATGACCCAAATAGTTATTTTACTTTAACACTTACTAGAGGACGCAGAGCTCAAATTCATCTCAAATCTGATAAGTGTAAATCATTGGATATTAATGTCAACAAAAACGAGACACAGAGAAGTCCTGTTCTTGCATCCGGCATTGTACAGCATTGGCCTTCTGGGATTATACTCTTTAAATATAATTCTCATTGGTATTCAATAACGTGATAATTTATACTACGGAATAGGGTGTTTGTATTGATGATTAACGGCATTATACCATTACGCTATGTCGTAATGGATTGTACACTTGTTTGTTACACTTCTTACCAGGGACAATTTATCTTTAATTTACTTTTCATTTTTAGTAGGTAAAAAAATAGATCTTCATCTTACTTCAATATTTATATATTAAAAATTAAATCCACTTCAAAATAGTTACAACTAAAATTCCTAATCATCAATCTGTTCAAATATTTCTTATTCAAATATTTTATTAATCGTTATCAAAAACCCCCGAAATGGGGTTAAGCACTGAATTTACTGTATGAACAACCTCGGTATGAACAAACAACATCTACTGAAATAAACAGGAACACTTGAAATCTTATTGTACAAATGGTACAGGATGATTGATTCTAACAATCTAATCATGGTAGATAATAGTATATTTTTAATGATAATCTTGTAATGCGTTGATTGTAGTATCGATTATTTTATCGTATCTTGATATAGTTGTAATAATTCAATTTATTGTTGCAATTTATCGATGTAATTTACATCGATTAAATTAATTATTGTTAATGAGTTAATTAATAACGTTCAGGCCATATTTTAACTAAAAGCATGATTATATTTTTTACGGATTAATTAACTATTTTTTAAGGGGAACAAGTACCTAGGTATGCTGCTACAGGGAGGGTAATAAAGTGTATTTTTAACAAAATATTAAAAGCTTAGTATAAAATAAATAATTTACCAAGTTTGATAAAAATATATACATGAACAAGACTACCGCTGTTAACTTATTCTCCATAAGAATAACAAAGGAATTTTAAATTTACAATTTTTTGAATAGTCTCCGTAGCCAATAACCTTACAAAAACACAAGATACTAAATTATTTGTTTTTTTATGCTTTTTAAAATGGTTTGAAGAGAAATTCGAAAATTTATGATTTAAGGGTCAACATTGAGAAACCCAATTTTTACCCCCATAAACCTCCGTTCCCACGGTCCGATCATGCTGGTTCGCGAACTCATTCAAGTTTATTGCACCTTACACCTTCAAGCCAAATTTTATCAAAATCGGACAAAAATTATTCAAGTTATCGCGTTCACGGACGTTTATACAGGGTTAGTAAAAAGTCTAGAGACCCCCTGTAAATTTTTTAACGGCTCATACTAGAAAAACTAAACTCGGCCCACCTTTATGGCATGCTATGAAGTACTTTTTGGGCTTAACTGCCACTTGGTGTACATCACCGAAATGGGCGATTTTGGGGGAAACTTAACATTTTCAAACGGTAACCCTCATTCAACAAACCCATCGAGCGACCCCTCATTTTAAAGGTCCTGGTAAAAGAAAACCAACAACGCAAACTATAGGCATCTATCTCAATCCAGTAATAAATGGCAGCCAATTGAAATTCTGAGAAGTTAAATTTAACTTGCACCTTTCCAAGTCTGGAGACCCCCTGTAAATTTTGTAACGGCTCACACTAGAAAAACTAAACTCTGCACACCTTTATAGCATTTTATGAAGTACTTTTTGAGCCTAATTGCTACTTGGTTTCCAAACCCAAAATGGGGGATTTCGGGGGAAACTCAAAAATTTCAATTGGTAAGCCCCAAATAAAATTGGTAAATTCAACGCAAACTAGAGGTCTCTATCTTAACACAGTAAAATATGGCAGCAAATTTAATATAAAATTGTAAGTTAATTCTGATTTCTAAAGATTTCAATCAGCTGCAATTTTTTACTGGATTGAGATAGAGACCTCTAGTTTTGGTTATTATTTTTCTTTTCTCAGGACCTTCAAAATGAGGGGTCACTCGATGGGTCTTACCGTTTGAAATTTTTGAGTTTCCCCCGAAATCCCCCATCTTGGGGATGTACACCAAGTGGCGGTTATGTCCATAAAGTACTTCATAACATGTCATAAAGGTGTGCAGAGTTTAGTTTTTCTAGTATGGGCCGTTAAAAAATTAACAGGTGGTCTCCAGACTTTTTACTAACCCTGTATAAACGTCCATGAACGCGATAACTTGAATTATTTTTTGTCCGATTTTGATAAAATTTGGCTTGAAGGTGTGAGGCAAATTTTATTGAATAGTGGTTTTGGCCTCTAGTGACATCAAAATGAAATAAAGTATATCGGTCCCGGGCCCAGGTCTTACCATGCCACCTACGGTAATACAGTAGCTACTTCCCTATAGGGAAATGTGCTAAAACTGCAAATAAACACTCTGAATTCTCTAAGATGACTGTGGTTTTCGGCTGTATTAAAGGGTTTGCGAGACAAAAACGGCATTGATTTTACTTATGCTTCAAATGTCTTTATTTGTTCATAATACGATAGAGTCTACAGCATATGATTTACACGAGTGTGAAGAGGTTGGTTTTTATTACGAATCGGAATAACGTTTAGAATAAGTTTAAATCAAACTATTAATTTGGAACTCTTAGTTAACCTATTAAAACATATACCTTAAAGCTACTTGTTTTACGTCATCTTCCTTTTAATTTGTTCCACTTTTAATTATGTTGTAAAACCAATTTCTCTTCGGTAGACCTCTCTTCATTCTTAGTTTACTTAAAAACATTTCCAGACGAACAGTCTATATTGAAAATAAATATTTAAAATAAATTTCAATAACAAACTCATAAGTCGCTATAAAATTTAACATCAGCTGTTGGTCAGCATTGTTGCGAGTTGCGAATATTATGTGTTCTCTGGTTGCAACATGTTAGTCATTGGCATCGCGGAACGGATATTAGAACAGACACGGTATGGATCAAAATAATAAAAGAATGACGTCACTGGATAGAATCTACACTAATAATCTCTACATGTGTTTTGAACATTTTTTCACGGTTGCATTGAAATAATACAGTTGAACCTCTATAAGACGAATTTCAAGGGGTAGGGGAAAAATTCGTACTATAGAGGTATTCTTAATAAAGAGGGTCGTTTTATCGAGGTTTAATGCTGCTGTTATTCTTCTTATAGAGGTTTCTCCTCGCTCCAAGGTTTCTCCAAACAATGACTGAGGTAGGAGGAGGGATGGGTGGGGGTTTCATGTTGAGACAAGCTTCTGTTTGTTTTGAAAACTACGTACTATGGAGGTTAAGATTATGATAAATTCTTCTTATAGAGGTCACGTTCGTCTTGTAGAGGTTTTGTGCTAAGCATATTCGTTGTATAGAGGTTAATCAGTCCTAGCCCATGTCACAAACAAATTCGTCTTATGGAGGTTTTTAACTTAATTACTACGTTGTATAGAGGTGTTTTTAGCATTGACCTATATGAAAGTGTCAAGGGGATTTAAAAAAATTCGTCTTATCGAGGAATTCGTTTTATCGAGGTTCGTACAAACGAGGTTCAACTGTAATACAAACATGTTTATTTTCGGGTTATTATTGTTTATGTTTATGGCCCATACCGTTTCTATTTTATAATCTGTGGAATCATCGAACAACCCGCCCATTCCGCATCGTTAAAACAAAGTTCATTTAGCATCCCCGAAAACTACAAAACGCCCTTCTCTGTTCCTTTTGAGTTTTAATACAATATTGGCCTAGTCTAGTATATATTGTTTTGAGGTAAAAGACTCTTCCTTTTTGAATAGTCGTAATCATCCCTTGCTTTGTAACACACCCCAAGTGGATTTTATAATCAATGCTAAATATAATTCGTAGGGTTGTCCTTTCTTTTGTACTATATTTAGTAATTTGCCTCTGTACTGTAAATGATTTGTTACAAGCATATGTTACAATTCATTTATTTACACTTTCTTAAAACTGCAATAGCTACTTGCTATAAGACTAATGTTAAAAACGTTGAAATTTCATTTTTAGTTTTTAACGAAAAACATTTTTTCCAGAACAGCCACTGATAGCCACTATCATGGGTATTGTTTTAGCCTAAAACTAAGATATTTCTAACAATTTACAGGAAATCATAAGAGCCGTTTTTTAATCATTGTGTGCCAACGTTACTAATATTATAGTATAGATTTAATAAACCTTTAATTTGATACCAAACTTCATTTTCAAAGAGTTGTTTAGCCTCCGGATTACTGTATTATACATAAAATGGTTTACGATACCTGCATATAGTAATCCTTTGTTTTGTGGCTGTTTCTGCAACTATTAAAAAAACTAGCTAGAACGAAAACATAGAATACATAAAAATACACAAAAGAAACATTGACAAAAACGAACGTGACCGATCCGAAGTAAAGTCTAGACAGTACTAGAAATTGATAAGAACCATTATGTATTCGTTTCTCGTTCGTGTGTCGTATATGTTTTATTTATATACTCTGTTGACGACCTTCAAATGCAGTGATCACCTGACACCTTGAGGCCTGATGATGGTTCAGACGAACCGAAACTAGTTGCCGAAATAGCAACTAAGGATTAACTATATGGGGCTATCGTAAACCATTTTAAGTTGATACCAAACTTGAAGTAAGCTAATGAAGAATATTGGCCGACTCCTGGGTGGAACGTCACCTAAGCCTTGAAAATCTGCGACCTTAAGTTATCATAAATTGTTCATGTAAATATCGGTTTGCCTATATTTTATTAGTTTTGGAATAACAACTGCTTCAATCTGAAATCTTCAACAAATTTTAACATTATCTAGAATATTATAGAATCGTCCTCCTAAAATCCCCTACTGCGATAGACTATAAATATAAATAAATGAGTAACAAAAATGGACGATTATGTAGCTAATGAGGTATTTTGGCGTGTGAAGATGTATACGTGTATAAGCTGCTTTGCATCCTTGAGCATTTACATGGTTTTAGGCTAGACTTATCTTGGTAAAAATCGAGCAGTACGCACATCTAAACTATCATGTATTCCATAAAGCAGCATCTATAAAATATAGTAAAATGTACCAACCATCAAAAGCAGTCACTATTCCAATGAGGTTCGATTTTGATTCTGGTTGTTGCTACCTTTTGCTGTATACATCTAGCCAGGGGATATACAGGGTGATTTGTAATCAGTGTGATAAAATTGTTTTGATGTAAGTACAAAATAAATGAAGTTTGATGATGCATATTAAATGTTCCAAGTCTAAAAATTAGCTTCCCAAAAAATATTTTATGTTTTTAAAAAATAACCATGCTTTTAAACTTAATACAGCGATTTTTCAATTACCTGTGTATGGATTTGAGTAGATAATGCCATTTTCGTGTTCTACATTAAATTTTGAATAAGAATCATAGAAAATGACAGAGGATCAATTGTAAAAACTCCATTGTAAATAGATTCAAAGATAAAAAGTAAGATGTTTGATAAAAATTTTAAAAAAATTGGTTGATTGCATTATTTACACCCTGTATACAAGAAAGTATCGGAATATGTTAAAAACTGCACCATTTTATGAGCTTTCCAACCATATGCTACACTATTGAGGTTTAGATATTTTTTGTTTGTTTTAGTAGTTTGAATACCAGAAAACAGGGACAATTTTTACTGTTTTTACTGTTCAAGCTGAAACAAAAATACAACTTTTGCTTAATATATGCTGACTTTCTATGTTTTAAATGTTAAAGACACCATGCTTTGTAGTCTTCAAACCACTACAGCGTACATAAGCAGACAGAAAGCTCAATGGTGTAGCATATGGTTGGAAAGCTTATAAAATGGCACAGTTTTAAACATATTCCGACACTTTCTTGTATACAGGGTGTGAACAAATGCAATAGACCAATGCTTTTTTAAATTGTTATCAAACATCTTAATTTTTATCTTTGAATCTATTTACAATGAAGTTTTTACAACTGATCCCAGTAATTTTCCATTATTCTTATTCAAAATTTAATGTGGAACACGAAAATGACATTAACTACTTAAATCCATTTACAGGTAATTGAGAAATCGCTGTATTAAGTTTAAAAGCATGATTATTTTTTAAAAACATAAATTTTTTTGGGAAGCTAATTTTTAGACTTGGAACATTTTATATGCATCATCACACTGCATTTACTTTGTACTTACATCAAACAAGTTTTGTCACACTGAGTACAAATCACCCTGTATATTCTTAGGGGCGCACTACTTTCTTGCGAGAATTAAACTAATTATTTCACAATAACACAAGTAGTTTTGGTACCATTTTGATGAAACTTGGTATGAACGTGTAGGGTGGCATCAATTTGAATGAGTTCGCGAACCAGCAAGATCGGGTTATGGGAACGGGGTGTTATGAAATTTTAAAATTTAATTTTTTTATTTTTACACTAAAAACATAAAATTACACCACTTTAATTACTACCATCGTGTAGAGCTAAAAGATATAAACAATTATGGATATTGAAGCATTGTTGTATCATTAAACAACATTTTGTTAAAGAGAAAATTCCAAAAACTGTATGTTAAAAAATCCCATGCTATTTTTATAGAAACAAACTGTTGTAGTTTGCTTATTAATAAATATTTTTTAAATCAAATTTGGAAAATTTATTTCACAGCACATGTTAGGGATTGTCAGACAAGGTAAGTTTAATCATTATAACTTATAAGAAAGCGTTAAAATTGAAATAATGGTTTTAAAGGCGAGCACAAATATATATGTTCATCAAATTGAATATCTTGTTGAACTATAAACAATGACACAAACCGGACCACAAATGGACTATCGGGTAAGAAATGACAGCTGTTCAAAGATTCATTGAATTTGCAACACTACACCTAAATTTAAAATCCTCTTACCTCCTCGAGGCCCGCCCTATAGTACACTAGAAAACGCAAGGACATTATAAACGTATGCATAGATTGATATACACATCAAATTAAAGGTCTTTAGAATACAAAGCTGCAAATTTTTGCTCAAAAGAGCAACTGAGTAAAAAAATGTCAGCCGTTTAAATATTTAAAATGGCAGATTCAAGAAATCCTTGAACGGCTGCCATTTTCGACGTGGTTGTCTATTTGAAGTCCGGTTTGCGGAATTGTTTTCAGTTCTCAAAGACCTTTAATGTTATGTACATATCAACCTATGCCTACTTTTAAGATTTTCAACTTACTCCCTATGGGTCTTCCCCTATAGGTGACGCATCCAATCACCATTTACACAAAAAAGTGGCTCACTATTACCTATAAAGACATGCCAAATTTTATTGTGATATTTATTCTCGTTTTAATGTTATAAGGTTGACTTAATTGTCACCCTGTATACTCTATAATTTGAGCTTTTGAAAACAACATGTTAAGTGTATTTTAAAATAAATGTCCATAGCTTTAACACTAAACTCATAGCTAACCATGCAGCAACGCATATCAGCTGATCGGCAATGAAGTAAAAAGGGATACCAACATATCTAGTTTAGTCATTAAAATGAGTCTCGCTGTACTTTTAATTTGGGTTGCGATAAAAACAACACCCTGTATCCAATAAAATAATTTTAAATTGTGAATGTAAAACATATATACTGAAATAAAAACACTTAATATCTATCAATAATATACAGAATAATTAACACAAACACAATTGGGGCACAAAAATATAGGCATACACATTATTTATGGTGACAACTAAGACTTGACCAATTCAGTTGTTTGTGTATGTGCATATGCATAAATCCACACAAGTAAGAATCGATACAATCACCACTTACACTAATTGCAGCTTAAAGAGCCGTTTAAGGAATTGCGGTAAGTTTCTAAGTGCCTTATTTATTATACAGGAGTTTCTCTTTTGATAGCTTAAGTGATTCAAGCACAAAGCAAAAATGTGGCGAATTTTTTTATCAACGAAGCCAGGTGATTCATTCTGATAATACTGTACACCCGGTAGGTAATCAGGTAGGTTGTGTTAATCCGTTTTGATCCGCTGTAACGTGTACACGATAGCGCTAACAGCTGCGATATTCGTGTTTTAATTTCACTGCAAATGGAAACGCCTAGCATGATGAATAATAAAACAAAATAACAATCTGTACAGTTGTACAATTGTAAATAGTTGATAAATCACGATTTCTAGTTGTGGCCTACAGGCAAACTTTTTATAAAAAAAACAAAATGGATGGTATCTTGGTAAAAAGGGATTTTGAAAAATATTTTATACTGTACTTGATTTCCTTTCCATTCCGACCCATAAAACTTAACCCTAATATTTTTTAGCTTAAGCTATTTACGGAACATCCTGTATACAGATTATTAATAACTAGTTAACAAGAATTATGTTTTGCTTACACAACGTAGTGAATTGTCAGTCTCATTGTTGTATATTTGAAAGTTACAACTAACAGCTGTGAGATCACAAGTGATAATCCGTTGTACGTTTAGCACGGCCGGATAAAGGTCGATTCACACACATCAGTCCAGTCACAGTTCCGTTACAGTCCAGTTGCAGTCCAGTTACAGTCCAGTCACAGTTGCATCCGCAATTTCTCAGTCAATTGTCCGTCAGTTGGTTTCAGTCAGTCTTCCGTCTCTAATATTTATAGTAATTTACAGTCCAAAAATTTAAATTTTAAACCTATATTCTATTAAATTATCATTGTCCATCTTGTTGATTTGTTACAAACAGTACTCAAAATACAAACGCAACCATTTAAATAACAATAACACTATTTTCTAACCTCAAACAGTTCCGTCAGGCGTCCGAACAATCAAAAAGTATCGCTGGAAAGAAATCTGAAATTGACTGACGGATGCCGGTAGAGCAACTGACGGGACTGCAACGGATAAGTGTAGATAGCGCAATAGAAAATCCATTAAAGAATATTTTTGTTAACTGTGACGTGCCTGAAGTGACTTTAC
The DNA here is from genome assembly GCF_028750875.1 of Macrosteles quadrilineatus. NCBI lineage: Eukaryota > Metazoa > Arthropoda > Insecta > Hemiptera > Cicadellidae > Macrosteles > Macrosteles quadrilineatus. Next base: position 22,267,090 of record NW_026542600.1, read on the forward strand.
TGTGACGTGCCGTAACTGATGTGTGTGAATCGACCTTTAAGGTCGATTCACACATATCAGTTCAGTCACAGTTCCGTTACAGTCCAGTTACAGTTCACTCTCAGTTGCACCAGCAATTTCTCAGTCAACTATCCGTCAACTGGTTTGATAGTCTTCTCTCTTCTCTTTTGAGTCTTCAGTGACTCAGTCAGTCTCCCGTCTCTAATATTTACATTAATTTACAGTCGAAAATTTTAAATTGTAAACCTATTCTATCATATTTTCACTGTCCATCTTGTTGATTGTTACATTTAAATAACAATAACGCTATTTTATAACCTCAAACATGTCCGTCAGGCATCCGAACAATCCAAAAATATCGGTGGAAAGAAATCTGAAATTGACTGACGGATGCCAACAGAGCGACTGACGGGACTGCAACCGATGAGTGTAGATAGCGCAATAGAAAATCCTTTAAAGAATATTTTTGTTGACTGTGACGTGCCTGAAGTGACTGGACTGCGACGTGCCGTAACTGATGTGTGTGAATCGACCTTAACACGAGTAGTATTTTTTTAACTTTATGCTACATACGCAAACAAACTTAGTTTTCGCACGTTTGTAGATAGTAGTCACTAGTAGGGCCTTAACAGTAGGCCACCATGGTGGCGTCACCACTAAATACCTTGAGATGTACAACAGCACACTGGGCCTCTTTGGTGGAGTGGTCACGCTCCTGTCCTGGAAGCACGTACTAAATTGCAGTGACCACTGACCAGAGCCTTGTATTAATGCCTTAATTTACCATGTATGTAGAGTAGCTGTGGTGTGCATGGACAAAGCATGAATCATGAATCACAAGTAGTTAGTTGCATTTTGATTGCTCCTCCTACTGGATTCATACTCCTACTTCATAGTAAGTACAAAGCTGGACTTTGTACCTCTGTGGAGGAGATATTTAATTTTTTACTTTCTCTCCCTATACATAGTATATGGAGAAAGTATGGTTTAAATTTATGAAAAGACCTATACAAAAGCAAAAACGGTTTATTGAAAGGTATTCACAATTTAAAATTATATTGGACGCTTATCTGAAAACCCTGTGTTATACCATAGACAAAAATAATTAAATATAGACCATTAGCTGTCCTGCGGTCACCATAGGTTCTGGCGTACACCGCTTGGAGCGCCATGAAGTTACGGCATACGCGCTACGTAACTACACAGTGCTCCCAGCGGTGTGCGCCAGAACCTATGGTAACCATGGTAACCACAGCACGGCTGACAGTCTATATTTAATTATTTTTGTCTATGATTATACATATCACTAAATTGTTAAGATTTACTGTATACATAAATATGGTTTTTTTTTACTAAATTGAGCCTGTATGAGAGTAGGAAACTCTTGCACGTCAACATCACTGTGATAACATGGTTAATATATTCAAAATACAGTACTTATTATTAGGCATTTCGTTAGTTTTCGACTGAAAACAAACTAATTTTACAACTCCACTTATGGTGTCCACTTTATATCCATGGCACGATGTGGTCCGAAACGCATGTCGGACGTTTAACCTTTGTCGAATATTCCTCGTGAAGTTATTAATATTATACGTTATATGCAAGGGTGACTCAAAACAATTTTGTTGACATAAAGTGTGTGGTACTGACGCGATGAGTATAATGTCACAGTATCGAACCAAATATGACAGATATTGTTTGTAAGGTCCACCACACGATCGCTGGATTTGACGCAGTCATCTTACCCATGATGGGAACATAGTCTACTAAAATCCGAGAATTTACACCATATAAAAGCCAGTTAAATGTCAGATTTTAACAGCAAATGTGAACATTTTTATTCGAACGAGTCCCTCTAGTCGAAGGACTCTATACATTGCCTAACCTGAACCAGACAAAGTATGAAATAGAGCTACTTATATACTTTGACTAGCATTCTATAGAACGCCTGCATTGCAAGCAAAGTATAACATACATCGTGGAAATTATTTTAGACTTTTGTTTCCTTGTTAGCATTATTCATTCTAATGCATAACCTACTAGTAACTATTATTTATTAGTTACTAGTAAATAATAGTAACTAAAGTAAACAGAAAAGGAATCATTAAAATTAAGACAGCTGTTAGCTTTCATGAAAATGCATCGTAACTTTGGTTAAGTCGATTATATGTTAAAGTCAAAGTATATAATATAAGCATTGTTTAGAACTACTATATTCTATACCTATACAATGCCTGAAGCTTTTATAAAAAGTATGAAAAAGAATTATAACAATAGGATTGTATACACTTTGACTAGGAAATGTGTATAATGCCAATTTCCATAAAAGTAAGGAAGTTTCAGGGAAAGTAAGAAATACAAATATTTGTTAAAAAGATATATTTAACAGGATTGATTTATTTATGTATGGTTAGGTTGGATTGACTAATTTGAGTTAATTCCTTTTCCCTCCTCTTCTTCAAGATATATATAGGCCTACGCTGCCAACTGTCCATGACGGTCAAGAGTGCAACTGCACTAGTCACTGCTAATGACAGTAATGACTATTGACTAATGAAATGTAAACAATTTCAAACATAAGCATTTCGCAGGATTCCAAAACAGTTACAGATGAATGTGTCTTCTACGAATAAATTAAATGAACAGTGATGTTTCCTTTAATCATAGGGCATGAACAATGTTTACCAATCATGCCAGGGCAGATTAATGTTACCTATTCAGGTACAGCCATCAGAATGTCAGAATCATCCACTTCCTCCTTCGACTGAGTGTTAGTCTCACCTCTCTCTGATAAAGTCCACTCGTGTCTATCGTACAATCACAGTCCATCACTAACATCTCATTTCACTTATATTATACCTCACACTTGTAATTTGTAGAAAGCTAAAATTAAATTTGTTATTACAATTTAACCTAAATTAGTTTAAAAAAGAATTCATTGTGATGTGTAGTCCTAGCAAAAATGGTGTTAGTTACTCAGAGAAACTTTTACAAGTAAAAAATAAAATAGGCTAACTTACTAATAAAATTGTCTCAGCGTCAAGAGAAGTAATAACAGCTAAATAAGCAAAATGTCAAGACCTGATTTGGAATTTACATGAATTGATTTCAGTTTCAGAGGTAGAAAAATAGTAAGTACCTATGTATAAAAATACAGAATATGGTAGAGGGTAAAGTCAGGGGTGGGGTGGATCCTAAAACCAATTGTTTGGAGAGCAACTGAAGGATCTGTGGGTCTAAACATTACTTTAAAGGGTTTTCTTTTACACACTAGATAGATGGATAGATAGATAACAGTACTTAATTTTCTGAATAGTGTACAAATTTACAAATTGTATTCTTTTTATTCACAAAAGACAATAGTCATTTGACCGTCTGTCTGGTTGGCACTTCCACTACATAATTACAATCAACACTGCACTCGTATAAAAAATAACAAACATAAAAGCACTCACTTAAAAGCTAAAATAAAATTTAAACTAATTTACATTCATTCCTATTTTTGAACTACACCAAGGAATCTAATCTATTGCCTACACATACCTCGACAAATACTAATACACATACACATCATACCTAAGCTATACTGTAAATACATACATACACACATACAAACATACAGATATATATTCTAACATACAGTTTTTTGAGTTAAGCCAAGAATTTTCTTATTCAGTAAACAGTTAAATAATAAATCTTTGAAATAAAAAATATCATGATCCTTTCTAAAAACTAACTATACATTTCTAATTTGTTACTTTATAAAAGAAATATTTTTTCCTTGCAATGTAAGAATTCTGAAACATAAAAATACTGCTCTAATAACATGAAAGAAAAAACATAGCATATGATTATTGGGATTTATCATCAAATAGCCTAATATCTTTGAATAGTCAATGCTAGTATACAGTATAATGTTTTAAACTGCTTAATTCATGTATGCTTTTTGTCACATGCCTTTCAGAAGATTACCGGTACCTACCTTTAGAACAGAATATTCCCATCAAGTTTAAATTGAATTAATTTATTAGCCCTCGCCTACGGACCAGGCTAGTTTAATAAAGTTACCCAAACCTCGCCAATCCCTCCCATTTAGATAAGATAAGAATTCGTGATAAAAAATAGTTAATTTATGTAAATGACATTTTCTAAGATCTTTAAACACGGGACACCTTGCCACAAAGTGAAAAACAGTTCCATTTTTATTCAGGTTACACAAAGAACAATAATTTTTATCGACCACAAAGGGTTTATAATTTAAATCTAACAACTCCCCTCTACATTTCATAATCCATGATATTGTGACGACCCCCCTTTACCCCCTCTTGGACAGACTATAGCAATATAATTTTTCAAAAACATGCAGATCATTTTAATTAACATTCTAAGGTCATGCCAGTCTTCACTGATCTGTGTTTTGTGACCTCGCAACACATTGTTCTTGAGCAAACATTCTTGACGCCAAAAACTATATTCTTGTAGCTATATTATCAATTGGCTAAACAGTTGCGTCATTTTACCAAATCCTTGAGGGGGGCAAACACCGAGGGGGGGGTCTGAGAGCCCCCCTGAAAGTTTTGCAGTTTTGGAACAAAAAAATAGGGGTTTAAACTTATTTTAATTGTTAAAAGCAATAAAAACCAAATTAAGGCAGTGAAGTGACCACAGGTGTCGTCGCACAAATTAAATAATATGCGGTAAACCCCTGATAGCTGATGTCTACACTACAGGGTGTCCCGGAACTCTCTACCAATATTTTAGGGCATTGTTCCTGGGTAAGAAACATATCTAAATATCATATTTAAATTGTCCGGAAGTCCTTAGTTACTCAGATAGCCGCCATTTTGTTTTTTTCACTTATTCATTTTTTTCTGAAAATTGGTTTAACATACGAAGTTGAAACTTTGCACAAACATTTATGACAACTAGACAAAGCTACAAAAAATTATGACGATTTTTCAAATTCATAAAACAAAATGGCGGCTGTTTAAAATTTTGTTTCTTAAATTACTCGAAAACCGTTGATGTTACAAAAGTTTTACAGGAATAACTTTTTTAAGGCAATTTTATTACAAATCGATCGACACCTTAATCTTTAAGATCAGACGAGTATTAACTGAGATATGGCAGTTTTAGTGATACGTGACCGCCGGATATTAGCTGCAGCGCATGCTGAAAGCGGTCACGTATCACTAAAACTGCCATATCTCAGTTAATACTGGTCCGATCTTAAAGATTAAGGTGTCGATCGATTTGTAATAAAATTGCCTTAAAAAAGTTATTCCTGTAAAATTTTTGTAAAATCAACGGTTTTCGAGTAATTTAAGAAACAAAGTTTTAAACAGCCGCCATTTTGTTTTATGAATTTGAAAAATCGTCATAATTTTTTTGTAGCTTTGTCTAGTTGTCATAAATGTTTGTGAAAAGTTTCAACTTCGTATGTTTAACCAATCTTCAGAAAAAAATTAATAAGTGAAAAAAACAAAATGGCGGCTATCTGAGTAAATAAGGACTTCCGGACAATTTAAATATGATATTTAGATATGTTTCTTACCCAGGAACAATGCCCTAAAATATTGGTAGAGAGTTCCGGGACACCCTGTATAAAGAACAATTGGCTCTGCCATTATGATTTCAACCAATACGTGTACTACTGTATAAGTGTGAACTACACTAAGTTTATTATTATAGATTGTGTGTTTTATTAGAGACACTTAAAAATTATGCCAATTTTTGTTTCAAATTACTGGTACTGTACAAGAATAGCCAGATTTTTGTCTGCTGTGCTTTTTAGGACTTGACAGGAGAAAATATTTGTATATTAGCTAGAACAGCATATTTTTGCTCTAGCCCAGGAACCAGAGGGAGGAAATGCCCCCCTCCCCCACCCCCACAATGACGCCCCTGCTCCCTATAATGTAATGCATCCACTAATAAAGGTTAAGTAGTAGTTAAGTAGACACGCCGGCGCTCGTCAAAGTAAGTGATTTACACTACGCAGTACTGTATTTGCATTGTTATGCGAACGTGTTTATACGCACAGAGAATGAGGGTAGGTGGGAGTTAGTTTCGTCGACAGCATAGCTTTGAAGCATAGACGGTGAAAGTTTTGCCAAATCGACGTTGTCAAAATTAGCCTACACGTACTCTAAATAGTAATGTATGCTTTTACTGCAATATAACATTGTTAAGTAATAAAAATCATCCATAGGATAGGTAATTATAATATAATATGTTATTTAAAAGAGCAAGAGTCTCATTAGCAGTAAATAAACGTCAAATACGACTTTATCTCAAAAGCACGACCGAATGGCGAAGGCGAATACTGGAAACATTTGCTATGTGCTGTCAGTTTGTTTAGTCTTAGTTCGCCAAATCACTGCTAGTTGCGCTAGCGTCACTTATAGTTCGTCAGATCACCGAGAGATGGCTACGAAATTGACTTCCTCTAAAACCTTAGTAAAGTTGAATGTTTTTAAATAATTTAAATCTTATAAAGGTTGACAAACAAATCTGACTTCAAATTTAAGAAATACAATTTATCCATTCAAAAAATATTAAATTTTCTTACGTTTTAAAGTCGTTTTAGTTAGTAAAAAAATCCTCTAAATAAGTTGTCTCCCGCAGTGATTGTAGGAGAGCTGGTGGTAGTCTACTGCAAATTATCTCCGCCTCAACATCCTTCAAAGTCGGACAAAACACGAAACGAAGCATTTTTTAAAAAGCCGAGAGTCGTGTCTCTTACCTGAGACCGATGATTGGCTTATAACACGTTCAAATGTGAGGGCTGGAACTGCACTCACGGTCAGTCCCTGGTCCTAATCCAACTACGGAACTGCACTCACGGTCACTTTGAGCCTTTCTGGGGGTACCGGAACTGCACTCACGGTCAGTTTTTAATTAGCCTATATCACATTGTGCAACACCATGATTGAATTGATTAAAACTTATTAAATTAGTTGAAATATATTGAAAAGTTTTGATTAAATTAATCTAAACGTCAAAAAACACTTACTACTGACATTGTAAAAAATACACATATATATGTGCACAGAAAATTATAGCATAGTATTTACGATAACATGATAGGCTATATTCTTATTATAACGAAGCTTCTTTTGTAAAGGTTAGGTTAGGTTAGGTTAGGTTAGGTTAGGTTAGGTTAGGTTAGGTTAGGTTAGGTTAGGTTAGGTTATTTATTGTTGTATTTATTGGGACAGACACTAAAACGTGTATTAAATAAAGTATTGGATAAAGTAAGACAGAGGACGGAATAAACAGATGACTAAGGGGCTAGCGAAGCGTTCAGCCGTGAAAGACCGATTTTTGACCGTGAGTGCAGTTCCATATGGCTTAGGCGGGCTACCCTTCCAACCCTTGTAAATTCCTTTGACCGTGAGTGCAGTTCGTTGTCAGCCGTTCAAATCATGCACTGTAAGGATGGGTTTCATAGGTCTTTGACAAACTAGTTCCAGTCGGTCCAGGTTCATGAGAGTCGCTGCATAGGAATTCTACCTTAAGAGCATGAAATAATGAAGATATTTTAATTAATTTCAATGGCTTTTATGAATATAAACTTTAGAACAAAAGTCGTACATTTGTTTATTGTTATATGTTCTTAAAATGTTTAGAGAAATATGGGAAATGGAATATCCTTCAAAATTCTTTCAATAGAAATATAAAATAGATTTGATCCTTGTTTACATATATTTTTTAATTGTGTAAAGTTCTTCTTTAACAGTTTTTATTGCAGTATCTTTTTAAGTAGTTTTTTTCATTTCAACATTTTATTTTTATAGTTTTAAGCGAAAATTTATATTGTTGATACAATTAAATTGTATTGTGTATTTGCCTATAGTAATTGAATGATCTAATGATATAAGAAAAAAAACTATTGCTTCAGGCGTTAAAATATAGAGTCTATAAGCCAATAAAATGATAACTGAAACCTAATATAAATATCTCACTAGGCTTTCCAATTTAAAGGGTGCCTTTAATATCTGCTTCTTAGAAAGTGTAAATAAAATGTCGTCAGATAATAACTGTCGGATAACCAGAATGTCGTCCATCTATCAACAGCACATTAATTCTAAAATAAAAGATTTTTTGCAACCTTTATTAAGTTATGGACGGTTCATCCTGTAGAAGTATTTTTTATAAAAAAAAAACTGTAAGCTTGAAAGCCGTATTATTTAGTTTTATGAAATCCATGAAGTAGGTGAGTCTTAAAAATATTTTTAATAGGTTGTAGTTTTAGAAAAAAAAAACACCTACAAAATTCCCTCTCGGCAAAAAGACCTATAAGTGTTGTATTCACCCGATTGGTTTTTTACATAAATATTTCCTTTAACCTGTATGATTTATTCCCAACTAAACTAACCTTAAGTTTCATGGGTTCTTAGGTTTGCGACAGAAAAAGGTTAATTGCTATTAGATAAGTATGAAATCAATAAATTTGATCATAATGTATCCATAAACAAGAAAAGTATACAAATGACTTAACCCTTCGTAATAATAACACAATTTTAAATGTACGTTTTTTTCTGATTAACTAATGAGTGAAAAAAAAAATTGTTCAGTATACTAAATTATATTTTGTTTTGTTCTACAAACAAAAGAGTTAATGAAAATTGATCATTTTTATGTTTAAGGGTAATATTTGAAAAGAATTTTGGAAAATAAACTCGTGTAATATCATTCCTGTTACACGATGTTGCTGTTTCGCGAACTCATGCAATTTTATCCAGCCCATGTCATCAAAGTTGGACCACACAAGTTATAGTGTTCATGGACACACAAATATAAACATTTTAACGAATAGTTTTTGACGTTTGGGACTTTTTAATCAAGTAAAATATCTAAAAATAAACAATTACCTTAGCACTTATTAAATAGTACCACTGGGTTGAAAGTAGTTTGCCCCAAAGATGGATGGATAGCTGCTACACGTCGGAAACGTCGCCCTCTACTAACATTGAATATATGAATATATAGTCTTGAGTGTAGGACAGTCTGCCAAACAGTGGTTCTCGAGAAACCAACCCTCCACAACAAACGGTAGGGCACATGTATAGCTCTGAGTCTGTTCTCGCCGAAAATCCCCTATAGGTTATTTTAAAAGATGTTGTAAGAGGGATTGGCAGTAGAGAAGGGGTTATAAAAGGTGTGCAACATAGCAAGCTTCAAAGCAAAGATAAACCCAACAAATAATTAATATTAAATAATTTTATTTTAATCAATCATAAATCTATGTTATTTGGCAAAATAAACTGACGAATATTATTATTAAAAACCTGTACAGTTGATATCCTCGACTTTAGTCCTGACTATTTTACCCTAGGGTAGTTCACTTGTGTTTTTATAAAAAATTAAGTTCCATAACTGTTATGGTATTTTTAAAGGCTCCTCTCTTCAATGCCAGCGCGTTGTTGTGCAGCATGGTTAAAACGTTGTACTTCTCCAAGTACAATTAGTTTATTAACATAAGTTTTTTACTTAGAAAATCACTATCAAATGTCGTATTGAAGTAAGCATAAAACCTAACTTAATTTGTTTAAGGTATTTGCATATTTTTGAATCTTGAAATAAAACGAGGCTTATTAAGGGCGGATATTCACTATCCCTTGTCAACTTCTGAGCCGTAAATGCTTAAGATTATAGTAGTTTTCTAGTAAAAGTATTTTTTATTTCGTAGAAGGCTCCAATGTTATTGCCCATGCTTCCTGCATCAACGACCTTGTCTCCCACCCCACGAATAATTCTGGGCGATTCCTGGGTTTATTGGGTAAAGCGCAAGCTGATGTGATAGGTACCTGCTCCCTAGGAAACCTACCCTCCACAACAAACAATAGGAAGCAGCGTTGGCAGAGTGTCGTTTCCCACTACACCGGACACCGGGTACGATACGAGCGGCGAGCGGCATGAGCGGCATTTTTCGAAGGTGGCAAGCGTTAGGCCGGTTTCACACGAGCCACAAAACGCCCGACAATCGCGAAACGCTGCTTCTGACAGTTGTGGCGCGCTTGTGGCGCGAGAATCGCTGGCTGACGCAAAAAAGGATAGCCCCATTCACTTAACATAGGAACGCGGCGTGCCTTTCACACGAAGTGGCGTCTTTTCGCGTTTGGCGCTAGAACGCGCTGCAATCGCATGCAGTGGCTCTGTTCTCGACAATTTTGGCGTTTGTAGCTGGTTATTGCCACTCAGACAGTCAAAACAACCAGTCACCCTGTATTGTTTCGAATTTTTATTTCACATTAAGTTATATCTGACTTTGACACAGACTGTTTTATCGTAAAAGTAGGGTGTAGGCCAGTGTTGTGGGTACAAGAATGTAAAGATTACTCAAATAATTACTCTATGACGTCGTACCGCACGAAGAAGCATTATAAAAAATAAATCTTCTTCATCGTCCATTGTAGCACTGAACTGCACTCGTAGTTTTTCCAAGCGGACTGGTGTTTTGGTTTATTTCAGGGAGGTGCGGTATGAAATGGCGATAAACTGATGGAAATCGCGGAATCATGCTTTTGCCGTCTGAAAGGTCCCACGCGATTGAGCGCTGCAAGTGGCGCGTTTCTGCCGACGATTGTGGCACGTTTGTGGCTCGTGTGAAACCGGCCTTACGTCTGAGCGGCGAGCTGTGGTAAGCGACGCCGCTCAGCGCTACTCATGGTTCCAAGACCAAACCGATTTTCGCAAAAACACCGCTCGCCGCTCAGGGTAGTCATGTATCAGTTCAGCCAAAAATGTCAGAGGAACAGCAGCAAACATGCGAGCCTCCAGCCAAACTCAAGAAGACAGAGGTGGAGTTGAGTGATTCTCAATTATAAGTGTTAATAAGTGAGTAGCAGTTCAGAATGTTTGTGGAATGACCAGCACTAGTTTTACAAACACAAGTCACCAGAAAACTATGGGACGAAGTGGGAGTTAAGTTTGTCTTAAAAAAGAGAATCGTCAGATAACAACAATAGTTGAAATACGTCTTACGGGCCATCACAGATTGCCATCTTCGACTAAACTGTCTCCTACAACGAGGGAAATTCGATGAGCGTTAAATGCGCCGCTTGTATCGTAGCCACCACCGCCGCCGTGCCGCTCAGGTTTCCGTTCGCCGCTTGCATCGTGCACGATGCCCTCTTTCAACGACGCGGTTATCACCCAAAGACCTAGATTTTACAATCTCTGTGACCGTGAAAGCCTATCATCTAAATTAACTTACCACTTGTTTATCGAAATATTAATTATGTAGCTCTAAAATCACTGAAAATCAGCATAATAAATTCGGTCATTTAGTAATTGTAATAAATAATATTAATATGTATGTATAAGTATAAGATAGTTAAATAAATTAGTTTAGAGTGTATTAGATACGGTATGAAATATTTAATGGATCGACTACCATTCCCATGCTTCAAAACTTAACTATCAATAAACCATATACGTGTTGGGTAGGGTTTTATTGTGATCATGTTTCCAGCACTTGACTCGATGCGGAGTCCTTTAAAAAGCTTCCATATACTATACAGTATAACACAATACACTTCGAGGCTGCACTTTTCTGCAGCTTATAGGTGCGCCGTCGTTGGCGTCACTTGGTATAAATATGCTCTCATTTATAAAGCCCAATGCATTTACCAAGCCGCAAGTCGCAACGCGCCGCAGCCCGCAGAGTATACGAGGAAGACATATCCTTTTCACATACAGTACAACGGGCAAACATGCACATTTGGATTTTCATTTTACATTGGAGTCGTTTCTGCCTGCAAATAGTATGGAGAAATAACTGCTCCCGCCATCGCCAGCATCGACATCTTGTTTACGAACAGACGTATACATTTTGGTCTTCAACCCTTATGGTTTAGTCACGGGGCGCAGCAACGGGTCGCAGGGATTTTATCTCCCTGGAATTTTTGGAGCTGACGGTACTCTAACTTAGTGATCTGAGTGCTCTCAAGTTTGTTCGCGGTCAGAATTTTACCCTCTCGGATTGTGGAGTCTAATAAAAATAAACAGAGCATGATGGATTAGATTAGCAATAAAAACCGGAATTTTACCACCTGTTCATATACCTATGGTTTAGGCAACTGAAGATGTACGGCTTTAAGGATTTCCCCCCGGATTTTTCCGCCCGGAATCTTTTCCCCGGAACTTCACCCCTGGCCAGAATTGGCTAGGATAATAATTTGTTTCTAATAATAATATTTTTGAGAGAAACACATTTCGGCAGTTAATATAGCGATAAATAATAGTTAGCTCTGATTATACGTCTTTATACAACAGACCATTTATGTACAAGTAATATTATTCTCACCAAATTCTATATCTGGACAGGGGGAAAGATTCCGGGGAAATCCGGGCAACATTTGGAGCCAAACTCACGAAGGGGGTAAACGTCTGGGGGTGAAATTCCGGCCCGTATACTCTAGGTTTTATAATTTAAATCGTTATGAATAAATTCACTACCGTGAAAAGATACGTTTAATTCTTCCTTTAATTCAGTCAAATCATGTTGGGCAACGCAAAAGTTGGCGCTCGGAATTTTACCCCCTAGTTTGTGACGTCCGTTTTGCTGAGGGGGTGAAATAGGGGGACTCGCGTTCGCGAGGGTTAGCGACACAAGGTCATCTCAAGTGGCGGGAGCAGCAGCAGACGACCATAGTCGAGACCATGTGTACCGGCGGTTTGTTGTCATAGCACACGCTCGCAAACATAACCTAACAAATTGGCGACAATAGAGGGCAAACGTAATTGAAAACCATATCTAATAAACAGGATTGCATAATCATTGAGTACCTATTATTTATACTTGTGTTCCTATAACTTTATTTGTGTTGTTTGACATATATTTTAACGATGGGGAATCCTCGTTCTGAAAATACCTTTACGGTGAGTGTGAGTATTGTGGTAACAGGGTAGAAAAAAAGCAATGAGTTGTGGTTATTACCAGCCCCATTATTTGACCAGTGTCAGTGTCAATATAATATTGTGCTTCGGTAAATATATATGAATTTGAGCGAAAACTGTAGTGTTTTTGTGCCTGGGGACATCAAAAAGAAAAAAAGTTATCAGTCCCAGTTACCATGTCATTTCGCCACTGACAGAATTTGTGGCAAAAGAAGAGTTGAGAAGACTTGACTTGTTCTTTTTGTGTGTAGGCCATAGTATAAAGATTTTCGGGATTCTTTTGCCAGAGTGAACTTCACCCCATTTCGGTATCGGTTACCCTAAAAAATCTTAAAATACTTAATACTGTAGTAAATAAATAGTAGTAAATCTGTGATTGATTGCATTGAATTTTTTCCTCAGCAACCATTAGAATAAACAAGGAAAGCACATTTCTTATCACATAATTTGTTCTTTTTACAGAGAAAAAGAAGTGCATTGAGGAGATGGGCAATCGACGAAGAACTGAAAAGGCTGGCTGAGGAGAGACTGATGATTAGAAGGGCTTTGGTCTTGGTCCGAGAAAGCATTGCAAGAAGAGAGGCAGAACTTTTGCTAATTCGGAGACAATTAAAAGCACTGAAGGGGGTGTATTCAAATGAGAGTCTGCCAGGAAAATGTGACCAAAATGGGACGGCGGGGGCCTCAAGCTGTGTGCCTCCTGAGAACACTGCTCATCCTTGCACTTAGAGGGCCCCGCTCCAATAGGAAACAGCGACAGGTAGGAAGTATCTTTGACTATTGCTAGCACTAGACATTCTATCCCCAGACGTCAGTTTTTGAATCAAAATTAGTTTAGAAGAGAAGTAATTTACTTTAGTTTATTTAAAGAAGTAAATTACTTATTTATGACTTACCAAATAATCCATTCTTATTTTAACTATGTCAAACTAATAGGACAAACTGTGCAGTAGCATTAGAAAGACAGCCTTTTCCATATAGTACCTACCGGTAATCTGAAATATAGGAATACAGTACTGGTACTTTGTTAGAAACACACAAAGTTGAATTTTGACAATGTTATGTATTATCATTACTATACTAGGAATTTATCATCAAACACACACACTTGCAATCAAACTATTCAATCGATTAATTGTGTACAATCACGCTTTGCAATGTACTAGAAAAGTAGAGCTCAATAAATAATCAGATAGTTATTAAATAACTAGATTTGCTTGGTAAATTATTATATTTTATTGTAGTGTTAAGGATGGGAACGGAAGTCTCCAGATTCATTGAAATGATCGGTTCAAGGTTCAACTCACAATATGTTTTAAAGTTTAGTGCCATCTATATTTTTAACCGGTCAGAGGTTGTAATCCAACAACTGTTATTCCAGGTAAGAGGGTCTAGTTCTACACTGCCAGTGGCGGATTATGACTTCAGCGGCCCCTAGGCAAATGTAAACTTGGACCCCCCCATGGGCGTCATTTCAGACTTTTAACTGGGGTGTGGCAAGAGCTACCGGGAGATCTGGGGGGATATGGAATACCCCCAGGTGGATGGGGGTTTCGGGGGCCCTTCCCTAGGAAATTTTAAGAAACTGGCTTTAAATTTGTTAGTTTTTTAAGCTTTTTCAAACTATTTTTACAACATTTTTTAAATTTTTCTTTCTGCAACCCCCCCATGTAGCACAGATGGTTGGGCCAACGTTGGCCAACTGTGGGACAGTTGGTCGATGGTTGGTTGGAGCTTCCACAACCAACCAACCGTTGTCCAACTGTATATCTCGTAGTTGGGCCAACCAATATTTACAACTGTGGACCAACATCGGTTCATTGTTAATGAAATACATTAATATGCATTGTTGGGTATCATACATCAAGCCAACCGTTGTCCAACCGTTTTTCACTCCGTTGGACCAACAAAAGATACTTTTGTTGGACCAACGATGGTCCATAGTTGAGTTTACACGACTTTCATTCTCTGGGTCTAGCTTTCACAACATAATTATAATAAAATATCTGGTTTTACAATACCTTTATCAGTTCCAAAAGTTTCCAAAAGTTTTTGGAACTGATAAAGGTATTGTAAAACCAGATATTTTATATATTACAGTTCCGGGGCTACAACAATGAATTTTAATAATTATAATAATTCAAATATTTTTTAAATTAATATTCTTTAACTTATTTGCAACAATTTAAGGGGAAAGAGTAATTAATCATATAACAGTCAATTATAATAGCATTAGAATCTAACGGTAATTAATTAATCTATATTCAAATACCAGTATCCTCTCTAACTCCAAAAAAAAAATAACTACTTATGATGCCTTAACAGATTAACAGAATCATATATTATACTGTGTAGTATCAAAAGTTTGAAGTATTGCGACCATTGCAACTGTCGGGTACTCTTTCACCACTTGAAAACTCTCTGTATCAACAATCACAGATAGCTCAGTGGTAAGGTAAGAGGCTCATAAGTCGAAGGACCCGGGTTCGAGACCCGTCTGGGCCAATAAATTTTGTTCCAGCTTTTTTTCAAAATTTGTTTTTATGAACTATTTAATCAATTTACTCAACTAATAATTATGCTTTTCGTACTAAATCTTTATTATTTTGTGTGAAATAATTTTGGTTGGTCCATTGTTGGACAAAGGTTGGCTGGAAAACAGTTTAAAGAGGTGACATTTCTACCGTTGGCCAACTGTGTGGCTCCACAATTTACCAACGTTGGCCCAACCATCTGTGCTACATGGGCCCTGAGACCTGCGGCCCCTAGGCAGTTACCTATTGTGCCTAATGGATAATCCGCCACTGTAGACTGCCTGAATATTCTGTCAACACCATGGGCACCCACAGGGTAATATAAAAACTAAATAAAAAATTAATCATGGTTTTAGTCAGATTAATGCATCAATAATAAATCCTTGAAATAATGTACAAGGGTTGGTCATACAAAGACTACATCACACCATCACAGTCAAGCTAGCTCGTTCAAATGCAATACCAACATTGTGATCCTTCATCCACTACGGTACTAGATGGTCATCTCGTCAAAGTATTCAAAAATGTGGTGAAAAAGAATTTACGCCCCCACCAAATATAAATCACATTCTCATTCTATGATTATTTTCCTGTGGCCTCAGTCATCAACCGCTATTAAAGTCCATCGCCAGCTGATGGACTTGAATGGAGTAAAGTAGTTGGAGGTAGGAAATGTGTGCATGAGGTGGAGGGAGTACAGAGGTAGTTTTAAAAGTGTGTACAGTATTTTCATGGTGTAGGCCAACTTCTGTCATTCATTCGTCTCATTTAAAGTGGCGACCAAAATAAGAGGATTTTTTTTTAAGAGGTTGGAAGCCTTGATTTTGCCCGTCCACATAGACTATTTGCCCGTTGTATAACGTATTCAGCAAAGCAAGAGGTAAGCCGGTAGAGTAGGAACTGATCAAATGTTTATGGCAGTGACCATGATCCGAACCCTCGACATTGCTGCCTCGGGCCCAAAATCTATGATGCCCGACCTAACTTGAAAACTCATTACTCTGAATTGTAAATCCAGATCATGGTGTGTGATTTTCGATTTAACAGGGAACATCTCTTTAAGACTATCAAAGTTCTCTCAAATTCAGTCACTGTTTGAATGGAAACTGATGAATACCTGCTGATACCCCCTTGAGCAGATGTCTACGACCTTCTACAAGTCCCCTGCGTTCCTGCTGAGCCACTTATGCACATTTTCTACTAAAGCACTTTTCTGCATACAATCTATAACTGGCAAAATTGATCAAAAGAGGTTTACCACCAACCTAGCCTATAGTAACCTAAAACACGATTCATACTTGGCGAAAGTGTCAATTTCTTTCACAATGTCTTTGAATACTGTGACAAGACTAATTACATAGGGTCGCCGGATTTCTACCCCCGGATATTTACCCCCATGAAAAAACGCCTACGTCTCTTTGACGTCACATGTATGGGGGTAAATTTCCGGCCGCGAACTTTTAGGATGGATAAATTATGATATATTCAATCAACTCGCATTTCACGGTTTACTTAACAGTTGTAATTAATCAAAATGCGAATAAACCTGACACCGGAACTTTACCCCCGGAAATCTACCCCCAGACATACACCCCCGGACATCTACCCCCGGACATTTACCCCCAGACATCTACCCCCGGAAATCTACCCCCAGACATCTACCCCCGTACATCTACCCCCGGACATCTACCCCCGGACATTTACCCCCAGACATCTACCCCCGGATATCTACCCCCGGAAATCGACCCCCAGAAATGTACCCCCAGTGGTCAAATCATAAATGTCCGACCCCGGAATTATTTATTTCCGACCCCCGGAAATCTACCCCCGTGCTACACTACGTATCGGCCAATATTCATTGTTGTAGTTGATTTTAGTAATGGTTTATAAAAATAATCAATGGCTCTTCGTTTGATAATTACCCTCTAATATCTAGTATTAAGCATGTGATATGTCGTTGTCTTGTTTAATGTCATCTATCTTCCCAATTCATTAAGCTGTAACTGATTTAGGTGTCATTTTTAAGCTTAAGATTCAGTGCAACGCAAATGGTAATTAAAAAGGATATTTTGATAAAGGGCTCCAAAAGTTTAACCCATAAGCATTTGATTTATTTTCAGACAGTGATTTAAATTGTAAACCAATTTTCACATACACTCATAGCTAACGGCACATGCACGAGCGCAGATCGTGAAATTTAAAACATATCACTAAAGGAGGTTATTTTCTGATTACTAGTGGTAAAAATGCAATTAAATGTTGATAAAAAGCCTGCCACAGGTTGATTAATGAATTAATAATTTTGTCACTATCAATTACCTCCTAGTAATACGAAATAGCATAATCCCTATGTCGTAGACACTATCCGGAGTTTTTCATTGGCTAAAAAGTCTAGTTGTTTACACAAATAATTAATCGTAAAAAATAAAACATAAACATATTTTATGATTGGTTCTGGTTGTCAATGCTGGTTGTGAAATAACGGAGAATAATGTAAAAGAATAAAATTGGATATTTCGGGATAGGGAAGGTATTTTTACCTCATGGTTCTTTTGGTTTTACGAATTTATTTTAATTAAATTAGAGTTTAGTATGAACATTGCTTAAAATTATATATTTTTTGGTCATTTTTACGTTTCATACATTAAAGAAGCCAAAACAAGTCTTTATCTCAATTTCTGTCTTGTCTGTCAAGGCCCAGAAGGCATTTTACGTGGCCTTCTTCTCAAAAACTAGAGCATCGATCGTGATTCGATTTAAATAGTCTTTTTGGATTCGGTGGATTGACACGAGTAACTTAAGCCATTAAAATATGGCCTCACTACTTTTGAATTAAAATACATTTTGTTCAAACCCCCAATTTTTTGCATTTTTGTCAAGTTTAGGCTACTCCTAATGTTTACCAGTAATTTGTGAAATACTAATAATTTGTTTGGAGAATACGACATCAATGAAATAACGAACAGCTGTGAAAGATGAAAAGCTGGATAAAGATGATTTTCTCTAGCTGTCACTGGAAATTTGTTAATACATTTTGTTTACAAATACTGCAACCATTTCCGATCACGTTTTGTAATCAAATCCAAAACCAAGTAAGATTAAAAACGTTGTGACTCACGTAAATAAACGGATCAAATAAATCGTAAGTGCAATAATATGTAACTAGTGTACATGTTGCTTGAATTCTAGCAATTGCAAAGTATTACAGGAGTTATTTCAAAATGAATAACAATGAATATTTACAATGAGTTTAAATGAGTCAAAGATTACCGGTGTGTAACTAAAACCATGTTTATCTTGGTTATTGATAAACCTAAAGCATTCATCCGGCCGGTTTTCTCCTTCTCAAAATGCCTCGCTGTACAGGCAACACACGTTATTGATAGAGGGCCAATTGAGAACGAAAAGTCGTTTTGGGGTAGTGTTCCATCTCTTGTTTACAGTTGCAGACGATCTATTCTGGTTTTTAACCTACTGATTAGTAATCTGCTCACATTTCACCTTTAAAACTGTTACTGTATAGTGTGAAAGTTGGTCAACCATTGGAAGCACCTTCTAGGAATAAATCAAAGGCTTAGGGATCAACCTTTTGAAGCCCTAATCAAAATATCATTTTTAATTACCATTTTGCTCTGCGCAAGATCTTAAGCTTTAAAATGACACCTCAATCGTAACAATCGGCGAAGTAGGTCGGGTGAAAAAGGACTGTTACAGCTTATTGAATTAGGAAGATAGATAATGTTAAACAAGACAATGACATATCGCATGCTTTAAACTGGATATTACAAGACAATGCTTAACCGAAGAGCCGTTGATTTCCGGGGGTAGATGTCCGGGGGTAGATGTCTGGGGGTATATGTCCGGGGGTAGATATCTGGGGGTAGATGTCCGGGGGTAGATTTCCGGGGGTAGATATCCGGGTAGATATTCTAAAAAATATATAAGAGTATTTTCAAAGTATTCTCTATTACAAGAAAAGTTAACTTAGCCCCATATAATTAACTGACCTCATTGAAATTAAAACATTGACTGCATATTAGTAAGAAGTACTCTACCTCTTAAATCCGAACCCCCGTAATCGAAACCCCTCATTGCTGTAAGTCTATACACAGTACAGCAGTTCTTTATTGTATACTGTATTTAATGTACAGTACTGTTTATTCACCATGTTTACTACCGTATTAAATAAACACTGTATTTTAATTTATAAGACATTTTTTCACTTTTCCCAAAATAATTTTGATCAATTTTAGCTATTGTTATGTAAACACAACAATATGATCTGTAATCCGAACTATTCAATAGTCCGAACTACCCCTGGTCCCAATTAGTTTGGATTAAAGAGGTTCTACTGTATTACAAAATATTATTCATGTTGCCACTGTCCAAAAATAATGGTATTTGATTTCCACTACAGTCTTTAATAGTATTTGAAAGTTGAGTATTGAAACTACAGTCAAAATTCCAAACCAGTTAGGTTTAGATTATTATAACCATGTAGTTCAAATTATTGATTTGTTTGGATTTTCAAACTTATCCTTGAAATGATGTTTATGCTAGATGTGCTTATGGCATATTAGAAAGTTTAAATTAAAAGAAAAGAAAAACTAATTTTTCTGTATCTACATAATATATTATAAGCAGTACTTTTCATTTAAAAAATAGTTGAATGTGATTGTGAACATTTTCATCTTTAATAAATAAACACACACGCATTACATGAACTACAAATCTAATCAGTGAAACCTTATTTGAAAAGCTAGCCTGGATTTTGAGTTTTAGTCAACAATGATGTTTTGTTTCAGATGATCACCTCATCCAGGAGCCAAGAAAGTATCAACCTACAGTATTAACGGCAGTTCCTCTATAGCTTGCTGAGAGAGAAAAAAATAGTTTGTACAATGGATCAAATTATTTTCAAATAAAAACCTTTGATATAATGTGTTTTAGTTTCTATCCATTACATTTTGGGCAGCTTTGAAATTAAAATGATTTATAAAAATTACTTTACAAATCTCAAATACCCCCGCCGCAGCCAACCTGCCGAATAAGCGAATTTCCATTTGTCTGAATTGATTTTCCATAAAAAAATTTTTAATAACATTAGGTTTAACGAGTACCTAGGTTTGCTGATACAAGGAAACTATAATGGTTATTTATTAGTAAAATATTAATTGCTTAGTATAAAATAAATAAATTTGCCAAGTTTGATCAAAATATATCCATAAACAAGCAAACTACAACATTTGACAAAATTCTCCATAAGAATAACATGGGAATTTTAAATTTACAATTTTTTTAAATTTATCTGTTACCATTAATTGTACAAAAACACTTTGATATACTTTAAAAAGGTCTAGAGAGAAAATGGAAAATTTTGTGTTTTGAGGGTCAAAAATGAGAAAAACCATTTTTTACCCCATAAAGCCCCGTTCCCATGGTCCGATCATTCTGGTTTGCGAACTTATTCAAGTTTGTCCCGCCTTACACCTTTTCACAGATAGTAAAAAGACTAATAACTGTATTGTATTCTTGATTAGCAATCTTTTAATAATTTCCTGTAGGAGAATCAAAATATTAATCCCAACCAAGGTTGCGCTCTACCTCAGCTCGGGCTTCATTTGCTATGTTGCACCATTGGACAGTGCCACGAGAAGCGCTTGCAGAGGTTTCCAAGATTACTGTTTTCGAATAGACCAATAATGATAGCTACGCACTCCAAACGGCTTATAGTAGTGCAAATACCAATCTATAGTTCTGCGTTTTTCAAATTTTCAAATAACGTTTTTTCAATAAGTTAGGGCTAGTTGAAAAGACCTTTTTTCTTGTCATAAAAATCAAGTTTATAAGGTATGTATTAAAAATAAATTAAATAATGAAACGCAGAACTATAGAAAACTTCATCCTCTTTAATATGAGACCTTAACTTTGACTCTACCTTCAATGTAGCAGGTGAAAACAGTAATCTTGCACACCCTTGCATTCGGTTGCGCGTCAGGGGTAGAGCGCACCCTTAAGGTCAAGGTGGTTATGCCAAACTTGCCATACCATAGTTATAATAGTTTCTAGAAATTATGTTGGCATAACAAAAACATATCAAGAGCTAGGGAATATTACTACATAAAGGGGGGTTACTTCCCTCTTATTATCTTTGCCCACAAACAATAATTGTGCTATAATGAAGCAAATAGCAGCTAAACAATAAACGTTTTAAAATATTTGACAAGAATTTTTTTTATAACTATTACTTTAACTTTATATTGTTAAAACGTTTTTTGTGAAAGTGTAGCCTTAGGTCTCAAAATCAGCCTAGCCTTTTTATACGACCAAAAAATTACACTTAGAAGCAAAATTTAAGGGATATGGAGTATCTTTGTTTAACAAGGGATAGTAGCCGTGAAGTATATAGTACAACCACATTAGACACCTCTACTAGATTGAATATGTAATGCATTCTTTGGTTAACCAGATAGCGGGACGGTAGCAGTGCAATATAGCGTAGTGTAAGGATTACTAACAGGTGTTAGGTGCTGCTTCCTACGGAGAATTTGAAAACTACCGTGAGAGCTGAGACTAGTCGCCTGTTGAATAGACAAGGTAAAATGTTGACGTATGTGTGGTAGTAAAACCATCACTTCCAGTCTCACACCCACATCAGGCTCACTGGCTCATTCATAGTTGGACGACATAGCTGACACTGCTGAGGCGGAGTTCATGTAACCAAAGTCAGCTGTTGTACAATTTTTGATTAATGAAAGAGAGCAAAGGTGTATAGTCAATGTCAGTACTACATTGGACTGCAGTTAAAGTTTAAGGATAAGGAATGAAAATATTCCATATCACAGCAACTAGAATGATATATTTTGACATTTGATAACAGTTTTATGATCTCAAAACCTTTATATAGAGTAACATTAAACATCATTACATATAGGTTTAATTTTAAAATAACAGTTTTAAATGTTTTGATTACTAATAATTGTACAAGTGAGATTGTGTATTGTTATAAATCAAGGCCAAAATTAAGGCAAATATTCAGATAAACTGTTGATAAAAGTTCAATTGAACGTAAAATTATCTCAGAGTATGAATCAAAATGCATTACACATATTTAAATATTAATAATGCTTACAAGAATCAGGTATATGAACTGAGACAAAACTCAAATTAGGCAGTGTTACGCACAGTTGACATATTTAAAACATTTTTAGGGAATCTTACAAGAGTTCAGAAGTACATTTCATCACAAATACTTTAATAGACTGTTTTAGATACAATCACAAACTTGCCTTTTCTGGAAAATAAATCTTGTAATGAAAATCTTTTTCCTACAGTCACCCATGGGCTATTATCAGTAGTCAACAGGTAGCTGTAGACATTTATGTGTACTATGTTTAAATATTTATTTTTCCCAAAGATAATTTATTGACAAAATCATATTTTAAAAGACATTTATTCTGATTGAAAATCAAAGACATCAAGCCTAATACAATAGGCTATTACATCAATTAACCTACAGATCCATCGAAGTACAAAAATATATTGGAAACCAAGCAAAATAGTATTATTTAACAAATATCAAAAATATATAAAGAATAATCCAAAATATACATGTTTAATTAATAAAATACAATATAGATTAAAGGTAAAACAGGATAAACTTGGTAACTTTAGATTATATCAAAGGATAACCAAGGATAAAAGGTACTCGACACTGGTGCTCAACTTCACACCGATTTGGACAAAAGTTTATCTTAAATTATTGGAAATTGATTTTTAAATAATCATAATTTATCATATCAAAAGAATCAAATGTAGAACCCGCAGATAGGAAAAACCAATTCCCCATGGAATGGGGTTTAATTTCAGAAGTATCAGCTGTTATAATACACTAATGCCAACAACACCCAAATATTATTTCCACCAAGCTCTAGAAGTAGTAACTAAGAACTGGATGTCTACTCAAAAACAATCTCATGCATTTTTTTTATTATTTCCCAACGGTATTAGAAGTATTACTGAACCAACTATAGATTATTTAATATACAAGGTCTAAAAACTGTCACACAATATTTGTTTTCTCCAGATCTTCTCAAACGATATTGTTGAATCTTATAGAATATTAACTATTCAAGACGGGATTGCAAAAGAACTTTCAAAGGCAAGACATTCCGTTTTCAACAGGTTCGGAGAAATGTCGTCACACGGACAACCCCTCTCTCTAATTGGAATGGCGAGAGGGGTTCCTTCAACTTTGGAGCCCTTTGCCTCTGACGATTTTTTGGAATACATTGTCCAAGACAAACCAATTGGTTTTATTATTGTATGAAATCAAATCAATGTCCAAACTGTGACCGCCCTATTGCCTGTGGGTTTATTGTAAATAGTGGGTGTTGTTGTTCATCCCCACTAAAACGATATATTTTAGATCACATTTTGTACATGTACAACTTGTAGTTTTTATAGATTTAAAATACAAAGTTTTCAGGATATTTCCGCTGACCAATTTGGCCTTATTTTTCCCCCACCATCACACGCACGGACACTAGGCTCTAGCCGAGGCTCTTTTTCCCCATTACTTCAGGCTACGCCAGAGGTTGTGGCATTATCACTAAGATCCATTGGTGATTAACAGGATTGGAGCCCAGGACCTCGGGGACCGAAGTTCCACACTGTGCCACTACTAGCTTGCTCCTCAAATTGACCTTATTGAGCTATGATTTGTAATATTGGATACTGGAGAAAAAAAAACATAATACTGTACTATCATTGTAGTTGAACTAAAAGTAGAGTAGTAGACATCCAGCGCTAACACCGAGGTTGAGAAGCTAGTTGGAGGCTACCATCTGCGGACAGTTGGGTGCGATGCAGGAGAATCCTGCGTCTTTACCACAAGTGTCTGCGTAGGGAGTTAGCTTGGCGCAGGTGCTGCACTTCTGGATCTGCAATCATTGCACATTTACATCTACAATCATTGCAAATTCCTATGGTTTTTCAATAAATAAAATCTCTTTATTCTGACACATAAACGTTTGTGCATCTCTATAACCTACAGTTCATAAAGGTCTCCAACCAGCTCCTATTACGGACCAAGCTGGTTTATCAGCGTTATGTTCTTTGCTACTCCCACTCTTAATTCTGGGGGACCCCTTCCCTGTGACGCTCAAGTGTTGACGTAGTAATCATCACAGTGGAAGGGAAAACTGATGCTCCCATCAAGTAAAAACTCCATCCTATGATTGGATTTCTGAGATTTGAGGGGATCTCAATGCCTTTGTGTGTGGAAGATTGAAGAGTTCATGGTTGTAAATATGTGCTTAATTATTTCTCACTCTGTGACTAATGAACTATGTAAGCATTTATGATTATCAAATATATATAAACAAACCTAAAATTATGTAAATATTATGTACCAGCTTGTGAGCTTATAGATAAGTTTGTTGACTTACATCAAAGCTGGTTCTGTGGCCTGATCGTAGAACATATCAAGCAAAGCAAGGGGTGATCCGGTACAGTACAAGATCCAAACTTTTAGTCATTACCTAACCTCTAACCTTTAATCTAAAACTGTATTACTTTATCCATTACTTTCTCTTGGATGTCTCTCAGCATTAGAAGCTTAAAATAATCAACCAATGAGAGGATTTTCATTATCGTTCTCCTGAAATCAATTATTGTGATTATTTTAGTTCGTAGTTTTAAAGAAATTTAGATTGAAAACCTTCCAGATGCTCTAATACCAGTATTTCTTTACAGTATTAAAATAAGTAAGTTAAGCGCTTTTAAAACATATCAAATGCATGATAGTTTTCAATGAACAGTTCATCAACATACCGGAGCGAGTGGCAGTTTTAGATAGGACCAGATCTCAAGAAGGTCGTGCACAAAACTGTCAATCATCTGTTGGGAGTGACGGGGGGTCGGGGCGAGACGTAGCTTCTCCTCTCCAAGCCGGACAGTAGGGTAGTTGATGGCTTGTACGTAATGTCCCTTCTTGCGCAACAACAAATCAGACACAGCTGTGCATTGAGCTGGGTCTCCAATCTGGAACCAAACATACTTTCAATTGTCAATATTTCAAACCTCGTGAATAGATAACCTATTTAATTTTGCCAACTATAAGATAATTTAACATGTAAAATGGTTTCCTGTGTTCAAATGCAGCCATTGCCTACCAATGATAGCAACTGACTTTGAGGGGTGTACAGCAGAAACCAAAGAAGAAAAATGTGTGTTTTTTATACTGCTAACTTTCAATTATCTGTGGCACTTCATGGTGAAACACACATTTTGAAGAGGCAATAAATGAGTCATTGATATTGGTACAACAATAAATTTTAAATCATGATGTGGAATCTTCTTGACTTTTCAGTCACAGTGTCCAGCCTGATTCAGTGACCCTTACAGTGAACAGTAGTAATTAATGGGTATAATAAGTACATTTCTGTGCTTTGTTGGATTTTTGACCATTGAAATCACCTAACTTTTTTTAGCATTTAAATTAATGTAACTCAGGTGGGCCTTGTTCAATTTAAAATATAGGTTATCCTTAGCGATATTCAGGCTCACAAAGTTTTCAAGACCTTTCAGGATATAGAATCTGACCCTGTACTCAGGTGATAAAATATTTAAACATTACAAGAATAGTACACAAACCGAGCCGAAGCTGGAAAAACACAGTAAAAACCACGTTCAGAGCAGTATAATAGTCAAATACAAATAAATACCATATGAATAAAAACAAACGAAAGCCACCATAAAATATACGCATTTGTTAGATAATGTACACTCCCCATCAGCAAAAATAAAGTTAAAAGGGGTGTCGGATTAGTTTGGATGTCCAATTGTCGAGGAGTACATAATGAGGCTTCATGAGATGACTTTTCTTCGCTTGAAGATTGAATGTTGCAATTTTTTTTGGAAACTCAAAGTTTTTCTTATTCGACCTTGCTCCCATGAGAGATTTAGATTCAGATTCTTTATTTGTCACAATACATTTTCCTCTCCAGCACAGCTGGTAAAACAGGCGACATGTCAACAACAGAGTTGAGTTGGATGATCGTAAGTCAATAGGAGTGACACTTTAATTAGATTTTATTGACTTATTTAACCTTCAGATTCTGTAGACCCACCCTGATAGGAATGATATGAGATGGGGAAGGCTCCACAGGGAAGCCGTGCTCCAGCAGTTTAGTCTTCATGTATGCCACGTTCTCCTGATGTTTCAGCCGCAGACTACGACCCTCGGGTCCACTCAAGACGGAGATGGCCGCCCTTGCTCCAGACACCACCGTGGGGGGTAGTGAGGTGGTGAAGATGAACCCAGCAGCGTAACTGCGCACCATGTCAACCAGTTTGCTAGTGCCAGCAATGTACCCTCCAACATTTCCTATCGCCTTCCCTAGAAACATAGCTCATTTAGCATATTCTGCAAATACTTAATGTATTTTTTTTTTAGTTTCTTACTATCAAGCTTAGTTATTCACTCAATTTTGTGCTATCTATGACATTATCAATGATGTCAAACCTTATTATGTACACATTATTTTCAACATAACATCAGATAATTTTATATAGTTAATCACAAAATAAAATAAAAATACATTGCAACCAGTTTAGGTTTTTGAAATGAAAGAAACACAAGGTATACATGTTGTGGCTAATCAACTCT
The DNA here is from genome assembly GCF_028750875.1 of Macrosteles quadrilineatus. NCBI lineage: Eukaryota > Metazoa > Arthropoda > Insecta > Hemiptera > Cicadellidae > Macrosteles > Macrosteles quadrilineatus. The sequence continues at coordinate 22,294,204 of NW_026542600.1, forward strand.
GGGTCCCCGCCCTATAAGGCATTTAGATTCTCTTTTCGTTTCCAACTGAAGGTGATTCTGAAAACATTCTACCTCGACCAAATGGTTAAGACGTGAAAGGTCATGTTACATCTTGTTGTAATAGAGAGTGAATGTGAATGTTAGGAAATGTTTAATTAGATGGTAGAGTGAGTTTTTATTTTTAAGAAAGAAACTGTTCAGTTAAAAGAGTATATTTATTTTTATTTCCTTACGGTTTAGTTTGTGATTTTTTATTTCAGAGGCCAAACCTACGAAAGGAACATTTAGTCCTAATTTCTCACCTCAATAGCAAAATTTTGTATTCATTCACAAGTTTACCAATATAGATAAAATGAATTCAATCTTCTAGTAATTTGAATGGAACAGAGTAAGTGACTGTAATGAGTAAGAGTGCAGTGCTGATAAATAAGTATATTGAAGATTTCATTACGATACTCTGTGCATTGACAAATGCTATAGATTATGTAAGATCAGAAAGTAATGAAGAAACTTGAGCGGAATTAATCAAGTCTAAGACATGGTCCTATAGTCTATAGTCCTAAGAGATTATGCTAAGCCTTTAAATGCCTGAAATTCAAAGATTTAAAATAGATTTCCCCATAGTAAATCAGGTAATGAAAATTTAGTCACTTATTCTTGATTGAGAAATAAGCCAAGTGTAACATATTACACTGGAAAACAAGGTGGTTTCCTTCTCCATTGATATAGACTAAATTAGAATAGACTATATTTTACTAGTCCTACTAGTTCGAACACTACAAACATGAGTAATCCAAACGTCCCTTTAATCTGAAAAAGTTCCAGAAATTTGTTGATAATGTAAAAATATATTTTACAATCTTAAATTAAAAAAATTAAACTGTAAGTTATTTATTAATCTTCTTCTTAATGTGTTAAGATGCATTAAATATTCAACAGTTTTAGCCCATTATTGATATCCAGGCTCCCACATTATTGTTATTGGGACATCGCAGTTCATTTGGCAAAAATAAAATGAAAGCAACAAAGCAGAACAAAGAAATGTCAATCAATAGCTCGAAGATGACATCAAGGCTTGCACTGACAATCGTCTGCTCCTGCAGATCTGTCTGTTGTGCGATGTCACGCTAGATTTAATTAGCTTGGGACTGATGATGACAAAATTAGTAGCTTGTGATTGAGTGATAAAAAACCAGGGGAACTTTTGTAGCTGTGATTGGGTGATAAGTTAACTATAGCAACTTGTTGAATGTGTGGAAGAAGAGAAACTAAAAAAGAAAGAAAACAATGTGTTGTGTTGTTTTGATATCTACCTTCTTTTTACGAGTGTTGTTATGATCTTGGGAAAATCAATGCTACTTGACTATTATTGTTATTGACACGCCTCTGTTCTGAAACAGGACGTTCCGGTAGCCTATCACCAGTAGGAGGTTACAATACAATGGCTATTTTTTTCTATATATGATTCATTGCTGTACAGTATTTGTCTAATTTCTTGTTAAGTTTGAGTTAACTGTCATTAAAAATGTTACAGTTTGTATATCTTAACCAAAGTTAGTGACTTGAACTATCATGATTATGGAATACTATTAATGATTGCACGTTAATTTTTTGTTTTGATGATGTAAAAAAACAAAATGTCCGATTACTGTGGTTTTCATTATTTGTGGTCTTCCTCCTCCCAATCACCCTGGTTAATCGAGATTCTAATATATTTAAATCATTTAGGCTAATCTGAACAATCAAGTGATCCGAACACTGCTCGGTCCAGATTAGTTTGGATTAGCAGACTTATAGAGTACATTGCACAAAATTGAACATTTAAAAAAAGTCAAAGAAACTAGTTGCATTCTCATCTCTCAAACAAGATTTACAAATATGCCACATGCCTGGAGGTCTACCAACCTAAAGTTCCAGAAATGATATCCATCTGATCCAGAAGTCCGTCCCTTTCTCCGACTCCGGCCCCTTTGTATCCGTAGAGACCCACAGCATGGACCTCGTCCACGAATGTCAATGCTCCAAAATCATGAGCAACCTGCCAATAGATCATATGAGAGATTATTATTTATAGTTTTCTATTGTATGTTATCAAACACAACATGTAGACAAATACTCTCTTGATGTTAGTAATAAAGTAAATACCACAGCTGCAATAAAGGTCAAAATTTCTATATTGATTTTTTTGTCCAAATCCAAATGGTCTCTAGATGAAATGATCTGGTGTTGAGCCCAACTGAACTATTTCAGGTGCCATATTAAATATTTACATAATTAAACAAGATAACAAATGATATTGGAAAAGTAAATTTCATCACAACTACTGAAAGGTTGCATTTCCAGGTATGTTTTCAAGTTTAATGTGTAAGGCAAAGCTGAACACAGGAATACCGAATTTGACATGTGTGACAAAGCTCAGCATAATGAATGAGTGTGAATGAGTTTCACGTATGAGGTGAAGCCAAGGTCTGGAACAATTGGAGCAAGCGCCAGAAAATTACTTTCGGTATAAGTTATGAACGATACTTTTCATCACGGCACAAAAATACTGTCAAAAAATTTTGTCAACTAACTCCAATAGAAAATATGCCTAAGCATAAATCATTACAAGATCATTAGCGTTCCACACAAATACTTGAAAAATACCGGTATGGATCATAAACATATAAAAATGACGTTTTTGGCCCGAAAGTAAACAAAACCCCTATACTAAAAGCATTAATTAACAAATGGTTTTTTTGGGCCAAAAACGTCATTTGTTTATGTTTATGATCCATACCGGGCCTTTTCTAGTATTCCTGGCGTTACAGTATCTAAAAAGGCTATAAACATAATACATATACCAGTACACGGATAGCAAAATACCAACAACAAAAAATACTATTATCAGTAGTATTAGCAAAGTACTGAGTAGCATATTACACATACATTTGAACTTTTCCTTCTCTCTCTACGTTACCTCAATCTACCTTTGTATAATCTTCCTTCTCTTGTAACAAATAAGACATTTTACTTGCTTCTCAATGAACATTTTAAGGACAAACATTTAAGTACTTCTGTCAAATGACTCAAATAATAGTAAATGGCATAATATGTATCATCCATTAATGAGATGTCAAGGTCTGAATTTTTAATTGCCCATTGTTTAATGATGTTTAACACTGTTTAGGTATTAAAGAGTGCTTTGCAAATAGTCTTTTAGTTGTTTAAACTTTTTCTTGGGCATTGAACAAATGTTAACAATTGTAATTAATTAACTTGTTTACGTAATCCTGATTTTAGTACTATTTTCATAATAAATTTAACATTTAACTGACCTGACAAAGCTCATCCAAGGGGCAAATAGCACCCGTCATGGAATGTACCGTCTCAAATGCTACAATCTTGGGCACATTCTTGTCTACAGTAGAGAGCAGCTCAGCAAGGTGCGTCGGATCGTTGTGGCGGAAAATGTGCTTAGGAACTCTGCTGTTGCGGATACCCTGAATCATAGACGCGTGGTTGCCCTCATCGGAGAAGATATGACATCCTGCAGAAGAAATATAACATAAGCCATCAAATATTGTAATGGTTGCAAACCATGGGATGGCAGATGAAAACTCCAGATTGAATTGATAATGTTGACTAATAAATTCAGAATATTGATTTATAAAACTTGACAACAGGCAAGAGTATGTTTTGCAAGCAAGAGTTGGTTTTGTCCTTCTGCTGTACATCAAAATCATGTCAGCAATTTCAAGAGTTACATTTTTCTTGCAATACAGTTCTTTGTTACTAATTTTGCAATAGACTTCATTCATATTATCTCAAATTTGAAATTAAAAATATTATCGTAAACGTAAACTAATTTGAATTTGAGATTTAATTGATCAAAATTGTTTACAGAAAATGTACCATACCCCATAAGGGATTATAATAAGATAATATGAATCAGCGATGTATATTTCTGCTGGTCATACCGATACTAGTGTTTAAGGAGAAAGATCCAATTTTGTATTACTGTGTATCACTATTTAATGTGGTTTGTACATTTACAATTAAAGTTAGAACGACAGTAGGCTAACTTAACTATATGAATAACACTTAAAACAAAATCTTATACGTTTTTGAGCACACCTGGTAGAGCCTTTGCTAAAGTAAACAATGTCGAATCATTTGCTACAAAACAGGAGGTAAACAAGAGAGCGGCTTGTTTCTGGTGCCACTGGGCGAGATCTTGCTCCAGGTTCTCAATGAGGATAGAGTTGCCGGAAATGTTCCGAGTTCCTCCAGCCCCGGCCCCGTAAGTGTCCACAGCGTCCCTGGAACAACCAATCAGGTTGTCAATAGTGCCAAAAAGGTGTAAATAGTTCATAGCTGTAGCAGAACAAAATGTTTGTTAACAGTATCACTACATCCTTAACAGTGCTACAAAGCTGTTAACTGGATTACAAAACTTAGAACAACTCAACAATTTTGTAAAAAATACTAAAGTTGGGAACTGTGTTACAATGGTTTCCAGGGATACTCCTTGTCTCGTATGTCTATATTTTTATTTCATCAATAAAAATATAGTTTATAGTTTATTAGTTTAGTTTATAGTTAAAAATATAGTTTTAACAGATAAATGACGTTAATGACGTTTAATAGACGTTGATCCAACAACTAATCTTATTAAGTTCATCAACCTTATTTTTAATTTAAAAGTGTCTATCGAGTCTAGATAGTTCTTCAGTCCTACAACATTCATCAATTAAGCTTTTTTGTCAATAAACTACTTATTTGCCAGTTTCTGATAATGATAAGTTTTGCCTTTTTTTGTTTTTCTATAGTTTTATAGTGTATTGGTTTTTGTACCATTTATGTATATAATCAACTTTATATAGTAAATGTGTACTGTAGAACCTCGATTTAACAAGACTCTCATAGGGACGGTTAAATATGACTTGTTATCAAGGTTGACTTCTTATCGAGGTTTGAGTAACGTGTGATAGATAAGTGGTTAAATAAATTCAAGAGGTTTTGAAAATGACACTTGTTATCAAGGGTGAATTGTTATCAATGTTCTACTGTATATTCATATTCAATAACATAAATTAATATGTTAACATATTCAAATTTAATATATTATACAGGGTGTCCCAGAACAATCTGGACCATAGACAAGTCAAAATATCATATTTAAAATTTCAAAAATACCATATTTTTGATTAATTTAATATTTAGACAATACTAAAGCAGCACACTGATTTACATTGTACCAGTTGGTATTGACATGATCACATTCTCTTAAAAATTAGTTTTTTCCCTTATTTATGAACAGATTTTCTTAATTTTGGTGTAAAAAGATTTTTAATTGAATTCTCTTTTAAAAACATATAGTTGAATTTTTTTCATTTTAAGTTTTTGAGATATTTACGTTTTAAATTTTTAAGCGGCAGCCATTTCGAAAATAAACACTCTAAAATATTTTTTTTTCTTTAATTAGTTAAGGTAATAAGGCTATATAACAAATTTCATTTAGTTCTTATAGGTACACTGTAGAAGGCCGATTGGGACCACCATCCGCTTATGTTCTTGAATTTAAAATGTTTAAAAAAAAAAAAAACTAAAAGGCATCTATACAAGTGTTTTTGAAATTTTTAGTATGATATTTTGACTTGTCTATGGTCCAGGGATAATAACTGGAAAGGTTGGTAGAGAGTTCTGGGACACCCTGTATAGGAACTAGGAAGTGAGGAATACAAACATATTAGAAACCTTGACAATAATTTTTTAGAGGTGTTTGAATATTTCAAAAGAAATTTAACTGTTAACTTCAATTTTGAAATGAGATAGTCACAACAGAAACTTTCAATTGTACTGCAATAGGTAGTAAGGTGACAGTTGTTGTCAGTTTCAACATGGAGGTGGCTGACTGCCTAGCCACTTGTGTATTCATGAGCTTGGCTTATATTCAACCCATATGAAAGTCAATACCGCCTCTTCCTATTTATGGATGCACTAAATCTAAAACCTAACCTTACCTACTGAATGAATAGGGTTTGCTTCTTTCTTTATGGATTCAGTAGATTATGAACTTCCTGTCGTTCTGTGTGAATAATTCATTCATCTCAATGACGTTTTTGGCAAGTTCCCAAAACATTATAAAGAAGATTTTTCATAACATAGGCCTACATTGTATACTATTCAGTAAATTTTATAGTTTTCACTTTTACTTAAAACATGTGGTTTTTAAACTATCTATAAACATGTATTACAGTTGAGGATGTTTCATCAGCAAAAACTTTGATATTTCGATTGGAGGATGGGGAAGAATGTACTGAAATCAACAAATATCAAAACCATTTGGGTTTCCCAACATCGGAGTAAGGACGATTTAAATTTTACTGTTTGAAAGTGTTACTAGTGTTAGCAGTTCTTTACTTCTGAACTACCCTAGATTAAAATAGTCAGGGCTTTAGGTCGAGGACATCAACTGTACATGTTTGCAATAATAATATTCGTCAGTTCATTTTGTCGAATAACATAGTTCTTATTGATTAAAATACCATTGTTTTGCTATTAATTATTTGTTGGGAATATCTTTGCTTTAAATTGTACATTTGACACTAGTGTGCCCATTTAACGGTATTAGGAAAAAAATATTACATGAGACTCATTCGTCAAAATTTAAGATTTATGAAAGTGACAATAAGCGGATGGTAGTCCCAATCGGCCTTCTACAGTACTGTACCTATAAAAACTAAAAATGTTAATACAGTATATAAATAAAATAATGATCAATTTATACATACACTGCTGTTTTGGTATCTTTAACTTTTTTAGCTGACAGATGAGTCCATATAAGTCTCTGTTAAGACTTGGTAGAATATGATTCTGATTCTGAATTTAGCAGTAACTTTTAATAATCAGATAAAATCACTAAAACCAGTTTAATATACATTGAATTAAATACACCTAATACTTAATCAAGTACCTTGCCATATTTAAAGTTATTGAAATGTTATCTATTTAGGCTGTTGAAAATTCCACTGGTACATTTCTAGCCTAACATTAGCCAAAAACCTCCCTCTTATACTTCCGAAGAATGAATCCTCTGGTGTTAGCGTCCTTAAAATTTGCCCTAATTCCATTTGTGGTTTTTGCCCAGTTTGCTGTAACACACTCTTCCTGTCTATTACCCCTTCTCTACTTTCCTCTTCCCCACAAAATGTTCTAAAATAACCTATAGGGAATCCTTCGAGGAGAACAAACTCAGAGCTATCCTTGTGCCCTATTGTTTTTGCGGAGGGTAGGTTTTTCAGAATCACCCCAGGCTCTATGACCTGCACTCGGCAATGTTTGATTAGAGTATGATTCCATATCATTGTTCATGATTCAAGAGTTTCATTAGTCATGAGGCATTACAAAGATGATGCATTGGACATTTTTAGTTATTAAATCTAGATACAGATCTGTCTATGAAACTATATATTATGAGGGTGGACAGTGTGCAAATTATCCTTGTTGGAAGAATAAAAAGGAAAGATAAAGTATTGTTACTATCATTACTCTAAAACACTATATAGCCTAAATCATTACCTTAATTAAATTTATACATGATTTATCACTTTAAAACTAAAGTTTGAATTAAACAAGAAGATTATAGACAATAAACCAGAGTAAAAATACCCATGCCACAGCAAACCTGCAGTTCTGCAGACAAAGCAAACTTCTACTTACCTGGTTGAATTTCCACTCTCTTGATATTGTCAGATTTATTTTATATTCAAATAACATAAATTTTAATGAGTAGGGCCTACTTAATTTTGCTGTTACAGGGAAGGTAATAAAGAGTGTTTTTTAAATTGAAACCTTAATAGCTTAGTACAAAAAAAACCAATTTGTCAAATTTGGTCAAAATACAATATATCCATAAACAGACAAACTACAACATTGTATGTATTCTCGATAAGAATAACATGGTAATTTTAAATTTACAGGGTTTATTCAAATTTCCTCTAACCATTAGGCGTACAACTAGGAAAGCCCTAGTGGCGTAGTTTAAAAGGCCTAGCCCAAAGTAATGTGCTAAACAGTTCCAGGCTAGTGTCCTAGGAGATGAGGGGGTTTTTTAGCCGCTAGTCCGGCACTACTGAGTGGCCATTGAGCATCTCAGTGTGCGTAAATGCATTTTTTTTTTATAATAGGCGTACAACAATGATCTAAAGTATATTATAATTTATTTGGTTTAACTGGAATTATTTTGTCTAATTCATAAATTCTATAAAAAAAACTTTGAAAAGAAATTGCAAAATTGTATGTTTTGGGGGCCAAAAATGGGAAAACAAATGTTTACTTCATAAAACCTCATATTCTGATCATCCTGGTTCGCAAACTTGTTTGTTTACCTTAAGTTTGTTAAGTTTCCATATGCGAAATGTTTTAAAGTTAGTGTTAGGCTCTTTAGGCCAAATACATGTGTGATTTAACGAGTGGCAATCTTTTTTATTTTGTACATCCCAATGTTCATGGTCAAAACTGTTTTTGTAAGTTTTCTGGTTTTATTTAGGAGTTTTATTTTGGATTAATCCATTTACACTAGGGGTCAGCGGTACAGAAAATTTAAGGTCGGTACGGTTCAGTACGGTACAATATTTTGTACCTCGGTTCTCGGTACAAAATCGGTACGGTACGCGGCTACCCGTATTTTTGCGGTTTTCTGCTCAGAACTGTATTTAAACCATTATTTTTAACTTTAATACATTGACATAACTATGAAAATGGATAGTATCCTACATTCGTGGTTTTCTAACAACAATTACTGTACCACACATTATTAAAACAAAACCTTTTACAACTAAAAAGAAGAAAAATCACAGTTAAAAATCTACCGTTTCTCCAGTTGTTAAATAGTATCATGTTAGCCACCAATCACTCAGTCCACCAGCTCCACCTGTTCAAAATTCTTTTTTTTTCATCTTAAAAAAAAATCGTCAAAAATATATTGATTCTCTCCAATATACAGGAGTGAATTCTCCTTTGTGGGATATAACTGTGTTTGGTTTGATTTAAAAAGCGTTTAACAGAAACTTGTTATATTATTTAAAAAACTAAAAATATTGTAAATATTTTTGTACAGAGATTAGATTATGTAATATTTTAATTGTTTTTGGAAAATAAATGATATTTTGATATGAGGGTTTGCAAGTTTTGGGGAGGAATAAGCAAAGTTGTTTTCTTGCAGTACCTGACAGCTTGTTTGATGGTTGGATGACAGGACATGCCGAGATAGTCGTTGGCACACCACACAGTGATTGGTTTCTCCCCGTAGCTGTACTCGAGGGCAGAGGGAAACTCCGAAGCCAATCTAGCCACCTTCTTGAACACTCTGTACGAGTGATCACGCTTCTTTCGCATTATCTGCTCGTGGAAGAAATCTTCATAGGGGAATGTACTTTCTGTAAATAGAAGGAAAATTATATAAATAGTCTAAACATTATACAAGGGCAGTTCGGAAGATAAAAATAACCTACATTTTCCTCTTATGCGGGAAGTGAAAGGGGTAGCACCGCCATTCTTGTGGCTGTGCGCATCGCAAGTCAGTCGGCGTCCAGCTGTGGTAGTGTAACGGTCGTCTGAGCGCTAGTTTTTTTTTCGTTGCTAGTCAAATGAATACTGCAAACGAAAATCCCGCCAAGTGTGAGGTGCATCCTGTGATTCAATTTTTCATAGCTAAACAGTTCTTGGCATCAGCTATTCATAGAGAACTTTGTGTTCTGTATGGACCTAAATAATGAGTGAAGGAGCTGTTTGGGAATTAGTCCGCTTGTTAAAAATGACCGAACGAACGTGCATGATGAAGAAAGAAGTGGCAGGCCATCAGCGGTCAGTGATGAATTGGTTGAGAAAATCGACACAAAGATTCATGACAACAGACAATTCACAACCTTAGAACTTTTTGGACGAATTTCCACAACATATTAAAAAAACTTGACTTTTCTGTACGAGTGACTAACAGGTTAGGTTACCATAAATTGTGTGCTCGGTGGGTCCCGGAAATCGTTTTGGAAAACCACAAGACTCAACGAATGACCTCGGCTCTGGACTTTTTGACTCAATACAAGGAAGGAGAAACCTTTTTGAACCGAACTGTGACTAACCATGAAACCTCGGTAAAACACGCGAGTCCTGATACTTCTAAAGAACAGTCTAAGTTGTGAGGTCATTCGTCATCATGACACAAACTAACAAAAGCCCGGCAAGATTTTTCCAAGAAAAGCTCATGGTAACTGTGTTTTGGGACTCCCTTGCTGATGTTTGAATTTATGGAATGTGGTGCAAGAATCGATGCGGATTTGTACGTTGAAACTCTGAAGAACCTAAGACAGGCGATCCAAAACAAACCCTGCAGTCCTCTATCGTCAGGCGTCGTTCTTCTGGATGACAACGCACGCCTTCATACTGCCCAGAAAACCATGCACCTTTTGAACCACTTCAAATGGGATGTTTTTTCGCATCCTCTAACATGTCCTCATATACAATCTCTTCAATCACATGAAAAAATGGCTGGGCTTCCAGCGATTTGACAATGATGAAGAACTGAAAGATGCAGTCACGGGATGGCTCAAGGCACTGGCGGGTGATTTTTTTTTCAAGAGGGAATTTCAAAGTTAGTCCATAGATATGATAAACATTTGAATGTCCAAGGAAACTATGTTGTAAAGTAGAGGAAAGCCGTAGTTTTAAGATGTATATATAAAAATGTTGTTTCTACTCGTGTTTTATTTATAGAAAAACTGGGGTTACTTTCCAAACAGCCCTCGTATATAATCCTGTGAGTTTCTGGATTTTAAATATAAAAATTATAGATATTTTTCACCCTAACAACCAGATTGGTAGATTGGTTATATGATGAGTAGCAGTAAAGTTAAAGAGTTGCTACCACTGATAAATAATCTCAAATAATATGGAATTGTTCTAAATATTTTGGTTCTGTTCAAGTATTTTCAACATCATTCAGTCTTATAGATCTTGGTAATACAGCTTTATTTTAATGCTATAACATTGTAATTTTAAAACTAAAGAGAAAATTTTTAATCCTGAAATTCAAGAAATGCAATTAAAACACTCATTGCAAACACAAAATAAATAAATGGTCATTTCGAATGTTTGTTTGGTTGGATATTATATTTCTATGTTAAGTCTAAAAACAAACAACATTTGTTTTAATGGATATTCCAATAAAAAGTAGTGACATCAGGCAATGTTATGTGAACACCAACTTGAATAGAACATGAAGTTATCAATGTAAACACGTAGATGCTATAGCAAACACATTGAATGATAAACAATTCATAGACGTTTCTTGTTGAATGGGTAAGGTTTTCAGTAACAATGGACAATGCCAATCTTCCAATTGAAATAAGGTGTTTTTAGGTTAACCCCCCCCCCTCCATTTCTCTATCCATCTCAGGAACTATTATCCAAGTATAAAAATTATCGCAGGAAAAAACAGAGACAAATGTTTTCACGTAATATCTGCTTCACATAAAAACGTCCACGAGGAATAGAGTTGAGATTTTTAATACTGTACAAAAAAAAAGGTTTGAAAATAATATAAAAACACATCAGTTACACATAAAAAGAACATCATGTAGACAATCAAGAGGGATAACGGAGTACTTTTTAATTGGGTCGGAATCATAGTGATGGCTATACGTTTATATACAATGCACAAAGTACATACACATTCTTACAAGTTTTAAGTAAGATCACTAATTTTGTAAATAACATGTTGGGTTCATAAACCTGTCCACCTTTATTGAGAGCCAAATTGGTTGTTTTTATGTAAAAACAGGAGCAATTTAGTTTTGCATCTAAGATTTAACCCAGGACCTGTCATTTATATGATGTACTGACACGTAATTCAATAAATAGATTTCGGTAAAGTGTCATTACAGCTAGCTTTGTACATTCCAATATTCTTATGTCTTTCAAACAAGCATGATTGCAAAATCAAACTAAAGTGAAATAAATTTTTATCTTAATTACTCTAAACTTTGATCTAAACTGACAGATTGGAAAAGTTTCTCTCGGATATTTTTTGTGGTTATAAAATTATGTAATAATCAACAACAAGGAAATATATTTTTTTGTTAAAAAATTCAATTTAATCAGATAAAAATATGGGACTTTGGTCCTAACTGGCTATCTGTCTTCTAATGTTTCTCGGATAGTCATTTGTTGTTTTCTTGTTCTATTTGTCATTTTATAGTATGGTTGAATGTTTAATTTTTGCCTGGTGAGATCAACAGACTTTTTTTATTATTTGTTTTTCCATTGGACTTAATTTCATATTTTTTTACATTTAGATTTATTGTCTATGTATAACAATGTCTATGTGCTACAATGCAGCAAAAATAAACAATTTTTTATTAATCTCATCAATGGTGTATGTCAGTAATAAAACAATTTCACTTTTAACCCATGGTCTAGGCTCATATGTTTCAACTTTTTGCTTTGGTGCGATGGTCTTGCTTTTGTGGTAGAAGAAACAATTGGTAATATGAAGTTACATAATTTGAAATGTTTGCTGTGGAGTTAGAATGGCTGTTTATTAGATGTGTCACACCATCTGACATGTATTGTTGTCCTTTTTTTATATCAACTAATAAATCTATCAAGAATCATAATTTAGAGAAATTTCCAATCATATATATCATAGAGATTTATGAACTTTACGTACACAGGCCTAAAAATATGAACACGGGATCAATAGAAGTATTTGCATTACAACATAACTATACAGGGTGTTTCAGAATTCGTGTCGGATATTTTAGGGTATTGGTCCTGGGTAAGAAACAAATCCAAATATCATATTTAAATTGACCGGAAGTCCTTAGTTACTCACACAGCCGCCATTTTGTTTTTTTCGCTTATTAATTGTTTTCTAAAAAGTGGTAAGAGATACGAAATTGAAACTTTGCAAAAACATTTATGACAACTAGACAAAACTACGAAAAAATTATGAACATTTTTAAAATTCATTAAACAAAATGGCGGCCATTTAAAATTTTGTTTCTTAAATAACTCAAAAACCATTGAGTTTACAAAAAATTTACAAGAATAACTTTTTTAAGAAAATTTAATTACAAATCGATTGACGCCTTAAACTTTAAGATTGGATGATTAGTAACTGGGATATGGCAGCTTTAGTAATACGTGACCGCTGGAGGTTAGATGTAGTGCATGCCAAGGCATGCGGCCTAAGTCTGCCACAACAATGCAACAATCTCCGTCCGCTTTGCAAGTTATTTTTAAACGATTTTAGATTATTTCAAACAATAACAAAATATTACATCATCCCAAAAGTTTTTTTTTATCAATTATCAATCATTAGTATGGCTTAAAAATTACACACCTTTTTACTGTCTTTAAAATTCACACTAAACACCCAAACCTTTTAAAAAATCAGCTGTGTTGAAAGTCAACATACTTGTCAACAAAATAATCAGCTGATTGTATCGTTGTCTGAAGATATTATTGAATATTCAATGTAGTCAGTTCCTCTAACTTTTACATTCACTTTTAACGTGTACTCTTACTGTAAAAGGTTTAGAGTGAATTTTAAAGACAATAAAATGGTGTACAATTTTTAAGCCATACCAATGATTGATAATTGATAAAAAAAAACACTTTTGGGGTAACGTAATATTTTGTTATTGTTTGAAATAATCTAAAATCGTTTAAAAATAACTTGCAAAGCGGACGGAGATTGTTGCATTGTTGTGGCAGACTCAGGCCCCATGCCTTGGCATGCACTGCATCTAACCTCCAGCGGTCACGTATTACTAAAGCTGCCATATCTCAGTTAATATTCATCCAATCTTAAAGTTTAAGGTGTCAATCGATTTGTAATTAAATTTTCTTAAAAAAGTTATTCTTGTAGTTCATAATTTTTTCGTAGCTTTATCTAGTTGTCATAAATGTTTTTGCAAAGTTTCAATTTTGTATCTCTTACCACGTTTTAGAAAACAATTAATAAGCGAAAAAAACAAAATGGCGGCTGTGTGAGTAACTAAGGACTTCCGGTCAATTTAAATATGATATTTGGATTTGTTTCTTACTCAGGAACAATACCCTAAAATATCCGACACGAATTCTGAAACACCCTGTATAAATAGAAATGAAAATGTGCATGCAAAAGCATTTAAGCTTAGCCCACCACCTTTGTCCTGTTGCGAAGCTTTTTCGGGGGACTTTCCTTTAACATCACCAAGATCCTCATTCTGCTTGCCTGCCAACATAACATAACTGTATAACACAGACAACACAGACTAGTCAAATCCCAACAACAGACTGTACTTTAAACGCTAATCAAACCCTTTCAAGAGACTGTACATAAAACTACTCTAGTCAAATGACTTCATGGTACTGTAAATCAAATACTAGTCAAATCCCTTATAGCCTAATCAAATACAGTAGACTCCCTTTTATCCGGATACCTTTTAACCGGACTACACTGACCGGAAAAGTTTTATCAGCACATTGGTTTAACCGGACTAGATCGGCAGGAAGTGGGCAGTACTGAAACGACTGTTCTCGTGGGAAAGATTTGAGACCAGTGATCACATGTCTAAATACAATACTTTCCAAATTTTAAGTCAAATGTCACAGTAAATGGTCCGTTTTAACGAGTTTTTAGGGACGTCAGTTTAACCGGGAAAACCGTTATCCGGACTGGCCTCGGTCCCGAGGAGTCCACTGGTCCAGTAGGTCCGGGGAGTCTACTGTACTAGTCTAATCGCTTCAAGTTACTGTACACCAAATACTAGTTAAACCCCATCAATCATGCACCATGTACAAATGTCAAAGTAAAATTCTCCATTTCCAATACCAAAAACGGGGGATACTCTCTGGGCATATTTAAAATAAATTTGGTGGCCTCTATTAATCTTGTATTTGATATTTACATTGTCCTCGACCAGTACATAAAGCATATAGAGCAAAGCAAAGGGTGAGCCGGTTAAGTACAAGAATGAACCGAGATAAAAAATATCAACGGCAACACTGGGAGATGAACCTATTACATAGCTGTCTTTGCTTCGTAGTTCGTTGCGCTACCGACTAGGCCACCTACTTACCTTTAGGCTTACGTGAGGCCAAATATTTTCGGACACATTATTAAAGGATAGGTTGTTCACGAGGTTAGTGTTAAGTGGTAGTCTCAAACCAGTCAAAATAACTGACTGTTAATTTAAGGTGGACGATTTTTTGGACTGGAATGTTTGAGTTAAATTTAAAACTTTTGGCTCTTGTCTCAGTTGGGGATTAATGGTGATTGGTACAGATCATTCAGTAGGCATACCAGTTCTGAGCTGCCTGTAATATTACATTAAAATTTTTGTTACAATTGTGTAGGCCTACTTTAATAATTTCTATCAATTTATGATTTGTTTTGACCTTGGAAAATTTCCAGTGACCAATTTGAACTAGGCCTACTTTGCTGATAAAAGTCAAATAAAATAGTCAAAATAAAGCTCAAACACCCATGGGTCAGTGGTCCTTTTTGTTTAAAATAGGTAGGCCTAACACATGCAAGCTATTTCCTTCAACTTATGAAAAAACTAAAGTTAAAATTGAAACCAGCTAAGAAAGATCAAGGACAATCTAACTAATAGGATCTGTTTCAACTGAACTTAGCCATCTCCCTTATTTGGGCTTGAATGTAAAAAAAAGAATTCAGTGTATATCCCAAATAGGTTATTCTTGCAGTTCAATTACATTGAGTTACAAATGGCTTTAAAACACCCTCGGTATAATTAAGTAAATGATCAAATTAGTTTTGAATACTCTCACAATTTTATCTATAGCAGAAGATTGCATAGACCTACCCATTTTACAGATGTAATAAGACAAACGATCAAACCATGTGGATTACTTACCAATGGAAGTTTTGTCTGGAAACTCCATGACGTCTGCTTGCTGTTCCTGGCTCGCCTCCTTGACCACAGGAGTAGTGACCTCAGCCAGGAAGGGACATCTTGTAGCCAAACCCTCCAATTGTGCTGCTTGATCACTGGAACTGATGCTGGCTGCTAGACGCGACACCACGGGGCAGTGGCTGCCCAGGTTCTTCAGTAGGTTCAGCCCGTAGTTGCGGACATAAGCCGATGGCAAACGGCTCAGGAACGGGCAGGGCATCTTCATTTAGTTATTACCTTGATAATGAACTAAATATGCGTCTGAAAAATAGCAACATTTTTTTACTAAAGCGTAGCATGTGATTACCATAGAGGTAGCACTAATAATAGTTAGTAACAACTTTTTTGGATACAAACATTTTAGTTATGTACTAAAAAAAAAATATTATTTTACAATCATCTTAACTATTTAAAGTGCAAAGGTTGTACTATAAGAGACCAGAGCCATATTCTTAACCTTCCTCTATTTTATTATCTGGTCCCCAACCCTATGTGACTAGTCTCGTCATGATGTAAGGAAAAATCCTACAAAGGATGGATTGTTCTGTGATTTGGTTACTTTTAAAATCGAGAAAGCATTAATTCAGTTAATAATTGACGGTCCTATATGACAAGTGTAGCCTATAGATGTAACAAATGTGTCCATCTAAGGGAGGCTGGAGGGATGACAAGCACTTGGACAACCACGACAACAGCAGGCATCTATCAGTTGCTAATTATTGCCATCACGTTAGAGAGTGGAGTTGAGGAAACTTTGTTTTCAGGTCAACATCTTAAACCTTCCAGGATTTAAGGTTATCTATGGTAGTCTTAGAAACCCCCATCAGTTCAGCAATATCTTATTCAGTCACACTGTAATCCGCAGGCTTAATTTCCATATCTTTGATTACTGCCTCACAGCCAACACCCTGTACATTTTTAAACATCGAGCAAATGTTTACCTCAACTAACCCCTATTCAATCCACCAACCTACTTCTTGTTTGATGATTTAAATTAAAGGTAAACATGAAAACAACCTAAACTTTAAATATATAACGAAGGATTTTATGAATATTTTTTACTGAATACACTTTCTTGGCTATAACTACGCCCAAAATTAAACTCTTCTATTTTTTCCCGTAGCATAATTAGCCTTGAAGAAGTTTAACATTCTCCTCAAAACGTTGGAAAGTCTATGTCCTTTCACTTTCATTAGTGCTCAAGGGTAAATAGGCCTATTTTTTCTGAAGTAGGTAATCGTTTTGCTAAAACTTATTCATAATGTGACTTCTTAATTTGTTGATCATATTCGGTAGCGGTTAATAGCCCTTGGTACGGTGGGCTGCAGCCCCCCCCCCCCCAGTTTTAGGTAACTTAGACCTAGTAAAGTCTTGAAAGATGTTAAGAATTGTGATTTATTTAATCTAAAAAAACATGTAGGCCTACATAGCTTCGACTCTGACAGTATTTTTTATATGTATATGTTTTTTATTAGGGCAAACTTAACTCCGATTGGGGTGTTGAAGTGACCATACAAAAATGTTGACAGTTCAATTTCTTGTAATATTTATTTGTTAAAGCAGAAAATTATCAGCTCTAAGAGTGTCCAACGTCACAATTCGAGATACATTTAAATGAAAAAGTATTTGGATAAAAATTACAATATTATGTAATGTTAGGTTCAAGGAATTTTTAAATAATGATGTGTTGGCATTTAAAAGCTACGGTATTCACAGTACCACCACACTTACCTAGAACTGACGTCAAAATGCCGGTGCTGGTACTTTTGCAAGTTACCTATGAAGTAGCCTACCTGCGGTGACTAGGAAAATAAGTTATATATGAAGGAGATCCAATTATCACAATCCAACTGTGTACGGACACATATTTTATAATGCTCAATAATTTGTGCTCTGCTGTTCGCTGTTACGATGGCAAGCATTTATTTTCCAAAAGATTTGTTTACTATGCCAAGCCTATGACAGAACCTAACTAAGTTATCGTAAATTACAATTTTCTGCAACAAAACTTGGGGAACTAAGTTAAGTCAGAATGAATTATGAACGTCCATTGAAGATGATTATCACCTTTACCATGTGGAGGAGAAGGCCTGAGTGTTTATTAAGCCTTCCGATTAACTTATCCAAATAAATGTAAAAGCAATGTAAAACCAACAAAATTAATGGTGTTCATATGTTGTTAATTTTTTGTAAGATTTTTAACTAACAATAGGCCTAGTATATACAAAAGAAAATAAAAGAGTTTAGTATGCTCAAATTCAAATAATCCCTTAAGAATTAGTTTAGGCATAAGTGTGTGAGAACTGAGAATGTTTAAAAAAAGAATAAAATCAAGTCTGGAAAAATTTTACTTAGAATAACTTAGCTATACCTAATAAAGGTATTTATAGTTTATTGAGTATTCACATAGTAATATATTCATCGTTAACTTAAAATTATTACCTTAACAAACCAGGACCAAAGGTTAGCAAATATTCCTGAACTATGACTGTAAAGATGTCTTCATTCTAATTGAGAATTGAGAAAGAGGTTATTGAGGTTATAGAATCAAGGAATGATAGCAGACGACATAATATCTTAAAGGCTGGCAACGTTTGAAAGACAATTATTTATGTACAAGCGCTAATATAAAAGTGTATATATATTAAAGAATTTGTACTTTCTGAACTGGGTTTTAACTAACTTTTGATACTGCAAGTATAAAACAAATATTTTAGTAACATCTGGAGCTTTTCTGGTTTGCATTTCATGTCTGCTAACGCATGAGTGCGTTGATGTTGACCACAATTCCAGTTTAATATTCTAGGTGCATGTTTTACTTTCAAAAAATGCCCCTGTCCGTAGACGGTACGGAAAGTCCTAAACCCGGGACCAATTTACTTTTCAATTTTTATGTCCCCAGAGGCCAAAACGCTATTCTTTAAACTATATAATATGTCTGTATGTGTGTATATATGAACGTACGATAACTCGAGTAATTTTGGTACAATTTTGAATTTTTGATGGAGTTTGGCATGAATGTGTAGAGCTGGATCTAGGATTATTGAGCTGGATAAACCCGAATTAGTTCGCGAACCAGCAAGATTGTGTCATGGGAACGGGGTATTGTGATTGCGGAGGTTTGAAGTTCCAAAATTTTATCCTAAACATGGAAATGCCCAAATTACATTGCGGCTATCGTGTAGAGCTTAAAAACAAACAATTTTGTACATTGATGCATTTTGTTGTGCAAATTTAAATTGTCCATGTTATTCTTAAGGAAGACAACTGTCGTAGTTTGCTTGTTTATGGATAAATTTTGATAACATTATTGGGAAATTTATTTATTTTATCCTATACTATCCGATCAATTGAAATTCGTTTAGTCTGCAGGTCCGCGCTGTGGCGTGGGTATTTTGTTTAGGCCTCCTTATTATTTGCTTTACCTCAGGACATGGAATACCGAATAGCCATGACCATAGTTTAAGCATACTGGGAGTATGCTTAATCTATGCAATGACTAAATCCTTCCAATCGGTCGTTATAGTTTTAAAAGTGAGTGAAATGTTCGTATGAATAAAGAGAAACTATTAAAGTATATTTTTGCTATTTATATATCTCGAGCATACATTTATCACGGGACGCGATCTTTGACAGTTAATTGTTGAATATTTACTTCCCTTTCACTGTTGATTTGCAACCATATATCTAACTTCGAGGAGCGAACTGGTTAAGAGGCAGAGAGAGCAGGGCTTAGGTCTCCCGGGGCCCCGGGTTCAAATCCCACCAATCAGCTAACGCTATTTTATAATGTCGGACCTTCTAGGTGTAACGTAAAGTGATTTGTAAAACGGTACTGGGTTGGAGTATAGCGTCCTAGGATGTGATTGTGAGGGAGGAAATTATAAACAATCTGTTTAACGGCAAACTATTGACTATGTATACTGCAAGTCAATGACTTTCTTATCTGGTCCCATAGTAAATCATAAGTCAAATTTTGATGTCCTGTATGCCTAGATTGCTTTTAATGATAAAATGTTTCTCCCTTTTTGAGGATAGGTTTAAATAGTACAAATTACTCTTTGGTTATGGCACCAGAGGAAAACAGTGACATGCATATATACAACCTACGACCTAATTTATGACCTAATTTTCAAGTTTTAGAATTTAAAATAATAAAAAACCTAACGCCAACATAAAAGTTTCTAGACGTAAACGTATCTGTTCGGATGTAATTTTTATTAGCTGACCCTTAAGAATGAAAAATATAAGGGATAATTTAATCCCCTCGTCTTTGGTTGAATCTATCTGGACCCCCCCTCCTCCTGAAATGAAACGTTAAGTAAAAGCCCCTCCTTAACAAAGCCTTCATTGCATAAGCATAACGTTATTGTATAGATTAAACTCTAGTCTATGGTTATGGACTTTGTTCTTAATTAAGATATATTGAAGTAAAACCCCGGTAAGAATTTGAATTCGCATTATACTGTGCAATAATTAACGAACGGTATTCAGTATAATCAATTGTTGTCCCTGAAGCCGCATTTACACGAAGCCAGTTCCAGTTGGCGGGCATGTTACCTGCCTAAAGTAACTTGAAATACACTATAGATACACTATATGGATACTGCAAGTAGACATCACATGGACGGGAACGGAAAACAGAT
Source organism: Macrosteles quadrilineatus (assembly GCF_028750875.1). NCBI lineage: Eukaryota > Metazoa > Arthropoda > Insecta > Hemiptera > Cicadellidae > Macrosteles > Macrosteles quadrilineatus. The sequence goes on from NW_026542600.1 coordinate 22,314,797, forward strand.
GTACCATTGGCTTTGGATACTGTAAGTAGACGTCCCATGGACGTGAAACCGTCTATGGGAACCCAAATAGGCGGGACGCTGAAACGGGTTGTTGGAGGGGGCACGGGGGGCCTGTGTCCCCCAACTTTTGGTAATGTCTTTAATAAAAATGCAATTTTAGCTTATTTTTAGACTTCATAGTGCTGATATGTTGTGCATGCCCCCCCCCCACTTTTGGTCACGGGACGCCTCCTTGCTAACACTAAGATTTTTGGTTAATGGCACTTTTCATCCATAAACTGGTGATTTATTGGATGTTAGTAAAGCTGCGGCATGTCAAAAAGTTCACAAAATGGTGGTAGCTACGATATTTTTGTTTGGTAATAAAACCAGGATACCTCAAATTTCCAGCTCAAAACTATGCCACAAGTATAGAAAGGTTTTTCCTAAATATAGAAGGTTTGTAATACTGTACTAATGTAGCTGATTTAAAAAATCGCAACAACACACAAATACAAATTAAACAAAAAAACCATATCTGTTTACATATAACCATTGTGACTATACACCTCTATACTGGTAGAGGTGTATAATCAATGATACAACTTGCCTGCTCTACTAGCCTCGTGTAAACGCGGCTTAATCAATGTTAATGTTGTAAAATAACTGTCTGTAATTGTAATTACCACGAATCTCAACGCCACTACTATCAAAGCCGTCCTCTTATTAAGATGTGTCCCTAAAATAATTAAACATTTTATTGGAAGCTATAGAACATTCGTAAGAACGTGCTGTGGAATTTTGATTAAAAATAGCAAAAGTAAAATGTAATAAAATTATTACCTTTCAACAATTCGTAACCTTGACAGTGAACGTGTGAGATAATATCTTAAAATATCGGTTGTATCACAATTATTGGCAAGTACTAAATTATAACATTTACTGGCCAACATACCTAATCTTATCACGTTCATGCAATTTAAATTAAGATCGTCTTGAAAAATACATAACTCATCTCCTCATGTTTGGATCAATGCCAAAAATAAAATTATTTGATAACAATATGGTCAAGTTTATTTTTAAACGACAGCACATGTGAAACATGGATTATTTTGCATAGTGAACGATTTAAAACTTAGAACTGTTTGCCATCTGAAAATCTGATACTATAGTAATGTAAAAAGTGTTTAAACCTTATAGAATGATTTTGGAAGAATAAACATGTAGTGGACTTTTTTGGTAGGTTTAAATTTTTCTGGGTGGACCTAATTTTAGTTTTCTAGTGAAAAGGCAAAATACAAGTAACGTTGCATTGTTATATGACACAAACGTTCATTCTATTCTATTGTAATGTTAATAAACTCTTCACAATGTTATACTTGTACTAATCTATTGTTCAATAATGCAAAAGATAGCAACTATAGAAAATTCAATAATAGATTAGTTAAACATCACTCTTTGAAAGTGGACTGAAATTGTCGTAAATTTGTATTAGCTCAAACGCCAAATAACGATAGATGTTTTTGGGTCATTGATTTATTGATATCAATGTAGATTCATCGATGTTAACAATTATTTTCAATGTCTCGTCATCGAACTTCAAACCTGGTGTTACCCCTGACCCATGTCATCGGTACAAGACCATCCTTTTACAATTATGACAAAAAACTAGATAGACCCAAGGAAACGCGGCATTATGTTCTATATTGACCATAATTATTACTGATACGTAATATTTACCACTTAAATACCTTACCTGTACCAGTAATGTTCTTTTAATTGTTAACAGTGACGTAGCCAGGATTTCTAAATGGGGGGGGGGGTCGATCGCCTAGGTAGAAGGGGGGTCCGGGAAAATCTTTGAAAATATAGGCCCTAAAATGATCTTTTTTAGCTCTCCTGGCATTGAAAATAATCAAATATAAAACATAATTTATGTAACTATTATTAGTATTATTATGTAGGGCTAATTTTAAGTTTAATTTAACAAAAATATATTATATTTAGGACCGGAAGGGGGGTCCGGAACCCCCAGGAACCCCCCCTGGCTACGTCACTGATAATGTAACAGAACACAACGATCAGTAGCATTAGCAAATAAATTGGACATTTTACGTTGATTCACTACTAGTCGGACGTGGTTAGGTTAGATTAGGTAAGGTTAGTGTTTTGTTTTCTAACTCTATACTAACCTTACCCTCCCCACATAACCTAACCAACGTTTAATTCCCTACCACTTCTACTGCTAATAATCTATTGCTCTAAAAACTAGTGGTAGTTAATTAACGGAAAAGGTCAATTAAATTTGTAACCTACTACTGTCAAGTGACTAGCGTCCGTTAGAACAAACAGTGATAATCTTGATCTGCTAACCGGCAAAATACTACTGTATAATAATAATAATACTGTATAAGCTAAGTAGCTCTGTCGGTTAACCGCTTGAAGCCGACTATTTACCCTTATGCGTTTGTGCAATTATTTAAGTTAGTGCAATTTTATACGTGAAACTCTTTATGGCGCATTAGCGTTTTAATCCACTGCATCAACTATGTTATCACATGTTCTGTGGTTCGGAAATTTTCTTGAGGGGTGCCCAATTAAATCTTTGGGTTCTTTCTATGTTTTTAATTACTCAGTATTCATATATTATATTTAAATGTAGCACGCTTGTAAATCAATATGTATTATATGTAACTTTGTATTAGATCCTGTCTTGCAACGAGTTTTTCATACGAGTATGTACCTTCTATTCTTTATATCCACTCTCGGGTAAATAATAGTTTTATAATTTCCATACTACTGCATCCCAACAATTACCCAACAAATTATCGATATTTTGTTTATCTTTAAAATTTAATTTAGGTACTTTGAACTAGCCACAGTTGGATGGCATAAAACTTAATTGCATATTTTAAAACTTGTTTATATTATAAACAAGTATTTACTTTTATACCCTCATCATTCTAGAATATCTTGGGAGGAGAGTCACTATTCATTATACATTGGAATTCAATTGTTCAATAAACTTCCAAATAACTTGAAAAGTACAGCAATTTTCAGAATGTTAAGTGCGCTCTGATTATAAAGGCATATTATAAAGTTCACGATTTTTTTATGATTCACGAATATTATAACCTAATTCTGTTACTCACCATGACATTTGATAGAGTAAAAAGTTGCTTTTCAATGTTAAACTTCTTGATTTCTTATGTTACATATTTATACAATACATAGTTTTTTGTTATGCAATTTTAATGAAGATTTTGTTATTCACTACAATAAACAATTTGTACACGATCTATGTTTTACAGATGTGTTTTGTTAATTTTATAAATCCCATTTATAGTTTTAAGCTTGGCATAATCTTTGTCTAACTTATCAGTTAGTATGTGTAAAAAGTTTCTTAAATGTTTACGCAATTGTTTTTTATTGTTGCCGAATAATTTGGAAGACTGTTAATTAATTAAAATAGGATATTTAAATAATATTGTAAGAAGAATAAAGAAAGCACTTAAACATCTTTAAGCTCTGTTCGTTATGTGCTAATCAATATAATTATGTTTTTGATTATTTGTTTTCTCGCGTGTATACGTATACGCAAATACTCGAACGAGATGACAAACTATATTATGTACAAAATATTCAGGATAAAATGAAATATTCTACTTATGATGAATTTTACTTATAATAAAGTCTGTTTAAAGACTGAATACATATCAGAGAACTAAAGTACAGTACATGTTTGAATCAGGATGTAATTTATTACGTAACTTACAGTCTACCAACAGCTTATTTCTAAATGCATTGTTTACTGTACTGACAGGAAATACGTATTCGAACCTAATATATAGAGATGGGTTCAAAAGAAGCTTAACAGTTGGTTTTCAGGCAATGATGCCTTTTTAAGCCGGTTTTTTCGAAGCTGCGTATGAAAAATATTTAGTTTTTCGTTATAAACAGCTGTTTACCTGTTTTAGCTGTTAATCGGTTTTTGTTATTATTATTACTTCAATTGTGTTATCTTTCATAATAGCGCTGTCAAAAACGAGACATTTTATATTTACAATTTCCTTCCATAATTCATAATATGCCACCCCTTTAAATAAAGTTTTAAAATAAGAATAAATTATTTAACTTCAAGATACATGATAAACAATGTTGTTTTTTTTTTTAAGATACATAATTTCAAACATATGATCTTATCACAACATACTGGTACAATTTAAATGTAAATCCAAATAAATCTTGAAAATCTACATTGCTATCACTGATGACGGAAAACCACTCGTATATTTACTGATTCTTAATATAATTCACTATCAACACTGTATTAAAAACGGAATAAATAGGCATAGGCTATTACAAACTAACCGGAAGGTTTCGACGAATTGTATTTGTCACAACGGCCAATCAGATATTTACTTGACCACAAAAATGTGTAATTTAAACCGAATGATTATCTTTCCCCCTTGTCAACTGTCAAATGACTCGGCAGAGTAGAATGACTTGCTGATCGTGTTACAACCACTTAGGAATCGGCCACGCGTCAATCATGACCTGCCTTGAAATTCAGATAAAGATGGCAATACCCTCACAGCACTTGATAGCTGAATATCATTTACAAACCGGATGTGTTCACGTTTTCGTGCGCGTTTCTACGGTTTGTAATCATGAAGTCGACTATCCAGATCGGTTGTCATTGTTTTTTTCCAAATGGAAAATTCTCTCATGTATCCTGTTATTGTCACATTCTGTAGTTTCCAAAACTGCATCATGTAGTTTATTTTTAGTATTTTTGAAAATAAAGGTGATTATTATTGTAAAAATGCGTTGTTAGTCATTTGATTAAATGAATTGCACACTTAGGTTGTATTTTTGATCAAAAACTCCTTTAAAACTTTCCAAGTGTTTAAACATCAAGATAGGGAAGGTCACCGGTTCGATTCCAAGAAAAGTCATTAGCTTTTTGATTAGTCGAAACCAACCCCATCTATCCTTGGTCATATTAAGCTTTTCATAAATCACCAGTTCATTGGTTAATGATTAGAGAAACGATCTTAGTCAGTAACAATAAACACATCAGTCTTATCCAGTCTTATCTTTCATTCATATTTGGATTAAATCTTTATATTTACTACATAAAAAACTAATAGAAATGTATTTTGTTCCAATTAAAAAAAGGTATACTTTCTTAGTTTCGACTGTAGATATTTCATTCCTCAGTTTTTTTAATGGTTATGAATTTCAGACGAAAATCTGATTTAAATACGATTCACAGCCCCCATATTTGCACTTTTATGGAATATGCTAAGTGTAGACCACTTCAGCACCCAACCTACAGGGTCAGGTAATGGAGTATTCAACTTTTACTTCTCAGCAAATCGAAAAGTTTAACCTTGACACAGTAATATAGGCGTGTACGTTTCCTCTACACAGCCATTCAAAACTGGGGCATATTCAAAGGTTTTATAGGTACCGATCAACTATACACCCACCGAACTATACATACGGTTTACCGATCGAGTTGATTTTTGCCAAGATTTTTAAAGATTAAGTTTAGAGATTTGTACGCTCGTCGACTTCCTTAAAATGTTTGATAAAGTTGGCTAGTATTTGATTCATCCTATATCATGAAAAGCAACCAAATGATGAAATCCAGATAAAACCAATCATAAAATTTAGTAATTACTAATTAGTAATGAATTAATATTTATCAATTTCAAAAAAATGTTTTAGGGCTATATTATAGAGGGTTACACTTAGAGTAAATATTATCACTTCTTGACGACTTATTTGTAATACAAATAGAAATTAATAGCAATTAAACTTTAATTTCATCGGAAAATAAATTCAATTTCTTTGCCTCAATTAATCCAATACCTAAAATCTCTAAAAATACTAATACAATTACAGAGTTTACTACTCAACCAATATAAATATAGATGAAACAGGATATGAGATCATATCATCTGGGCTAGATATTTTAAAAAGTGGAAAATAATTTCAACAGTGTACATCTTTTAACTTGATGAGTAAAGTAGCACCAGGCATAAATAATTATTAACACGGGGATTCAAACGAGTATTAAATTTCGTAACTCTAATAAATAAAATAAAAAAAATACCGACCTCACTTAAATGAAAGAAAGTAAATTTTAATAGTGACCTTAAATATGTAAGGTTAGGTTTCCATGGGTAATGCATACAATGTTCATTTAACTTTATTCTAGTTTATTTTGATAATAATTCACAATTCTCTAATACACTAAATATATATTATTACGTAAATGGCATAATATAATTCAAGTTAAATGCTCCTCAAACACATAATATAAATATATATTTACATATATATCGTTATAGAACATACCTGAATTTCACTTTCGCTGATAGAGCGCGAAACAGCTTGGCGAAGCAACGTGGTGTTGGACAGTAGGCCTAGACCTGACTGAAGTGATACCTTGAGTTGTCTTCTGTTCTCTCCAACTTTCTCCCCCCCATTGCGTCAGTATCCTTGAGTTGATTGCTATTATGTGATTTGCCGAGTTAGCCTGCAGCATATAAACCGTATGGTAGGACTAGTATATATGAGCTCATTGATGGTGGTTTATGGGGGTAACTGTACTACAAAACCATCAAAGATTTTATTGCTGCGCAGTCGGGGAAAGTGCTTTGAAATATATATTGTAGTGGATAGAGCTCTCCTTACAATAGACCAACGCTTTTAACTAGGGCTATAGGTGCACCTACAGTTTATGGTTCTGGAGCACCGGCTCACCTCAAATATATCGGTGATTGGCGGGACTTAAACCCGGGCCCCAAACTCAGAAGTTGTGCTCTAACCACGAATTAGCACGAAGGAAGCACATAGTTTAAGTCACTGTATACAGTAAACTTATCTAAACACGCGCATTTAAATTTGTTTTAGGGTTTGTTGGGGTTTTGATTGTAAGGTACTACAAAATCATCATAGTTTTGATTGATAGCTGCACAACGTTAGATAAGGTGTTATACATATTTTAAGGGCTTTTATTAGAGGGGTTGATTAGTACATAAAAAGTCCTTTTTGCCCGAGAGACCTGTCATTTTTTATTTTCAAGACTGATGGATCAATAGCTTAAGATATAAGATCAACGGATCACCTAAACGCTTTCGGTGCTTTGGAGGATCAAAGAACCTCCAGCATCTAAGCCCCTCGCTCTAACTCTTAGACCCCTTAGGGATGAGGGTTGCATTTGTTTATTTATTTTGAGTTTTAATTATATTTTCTGCATTTTTTGATAAGACTATAAGGCATTACGGTATATTATGTGATCACACTGAAGTCAAGCCAAATTGTTATATCGCTTGCCTTCAAAACTGAAGGCTGCAGTTACGTTCCTAAGTAAGATCGAATCTGGACCCAGATTCCATTTGTCATTGAACTAACAATTAATTGATGGTATTCATATAAAAATGTCAATGTTTGTTGACGTTACAAGACTTACGTACGGGCCGTTCCCTTTAAATGGAAACCCGTAAAAATTAATCGTGTTTAATACACATAAAAATCTCCTCCATAAGAAATTTACTTTTTTGGATTAATTTATTGGTTGTACTCTTCGGAAATTCATAAGTTTACAATTGTAAAAGTGTTTAGAAGAGTATTAACAACAAATATTGCTCATTCTGCTCATTTAACCATTGAATGACCATAAAGTATAAACGAGAAATCCCCTGAATTTTAAAACAGATAAAGAGGTAGAGTGATGAAGCTATAAGAAAATCGTATAGCTGTTTGAAGTAATTAACAGCTCTAAAAATAGTCGACTTTAGTCGTACGGATTATTCGGATAATTCCAGCTGTCTTTAAATAGTTCAATATTGATAAAAGGCAGTTTTACTGAAATCGGCTTAGTCTTATTCACCTAATAAAGAGTACTTAGGGTGAAAAGTATCTAATATAGGGGGCTCAAAGATGCATCCGATGCAATTTTGTAAATTGACACCAAGAATAAAAATAAAACATTGTTATTTATTAAATATCTGTTAGGTATTATAAGTAGGGCATATCCATACATCATTTATGACTTGTAAATAATAACTATTAATTGATTAGCTACACTTTATAACAGTCACTCAGTGGTTTAGCTGCGTAATACCATTGACTATACACCTCTACGTACAAGAAGATGTGTATAGTCAATGGTAGTATATTGAGCTACAAGTTTCCTAAGACCAAAAGACTCAAATAATGTTCGTTTCAATATACATGGAATGTCTTCGATATTTCAAACGGGCGCTTACAAACGAGTTTCTAATGGTCATATCATATTTGCGAACTAAACTATACGTTGTTCCTCTACAAAGTCATCACATGCATTCTTCTAAGATATTTCGAGCTATTTTTATATGTAAAATTAATTCACTTTTTGAAAATTAGCTAACTTTTAGCCATTTGCTTAGTTAACTTGTGATGGGAATTAATTGTATGGAAGTATATATTTATCCGAAGAGAATTGTAGCCATCTTAAAATACAATAAAATATTATTTTTATCGTTATTGTTACAGTAATATAAGGTAACATATCAACAATACAAGAATTTGAGAAATAAAACACGAGATCAATAATGACTGAATGATGTTGTAAAACATAGCTATCACAAGACATAACTAACCAGTTTTTACAAAATTATTTATTAGACAGATCATATCTGACTTATTGCGTGCCTTGAACTAGTTTTACATCTTGAATAAAGTTTTAACTCATCTCTTTGACAAATTGCTCGACCTATAAATATTACGGTAAAACTGTAGTCTATTATTTCTCATTATCTTTTTATATAATTTTAGCAGGTTTCATCAATTTGTCAAAATTTGTCAGTGTGTAGTAAACATTTTGTGGCATCAGGTCAGCATGCTGCAATAGGTAGTTAAAAGTTGTTTAGAGACTCTGTTTAAAATCTTTTGGCTGTAGCCAAACATGTAAAAATAATTAGAAGACGACCTAAGAAACGAACAAAACATAATCGATATTCCAATTCAACATTCATAAAAAAAATATCAAATCAAAACTATCGTCATTTTTTCATTTTTATCGAATTGATAGTCAAAAGTATCGATCCATAACTACTCTTCCTTGAACAGTTTGACAATCTTATGATTTTATAATGCTTTTATCAGTGGTAATTAATTTACACAATCAGTAAAATAATTCCGCCTTTATTATAATCGACCTCAAAACCGTGATAAAAATAGCAAGAAGTTATGAATAATAAGTGGTTGTATTAATTAAAACCTGTTGTAGAATCGAATACAACTGAATCGATAACAATTCGCAAACTATAGCGATAGCTAAGTTCTAATAATACGGGAAATTCATCATAGAAGTCGATTTTTTATTACAATAATCTTTGATTTTTTAACTAATTTTTCAAGCTTTTTTCATGTTTTTAGTTGAATTTTCATTGTTTTGGCAACTTGCGAGTTTACCCTTAATTCACCATGGCCTTAAACTCTACCCTTAGACCAGTAAATTGCCCTAAAAAGGGGTAATTACCCTAAAAGTAGTCAGTTGCCTCGCCAGCCGCTATCGCCCATCGCCTCCGCCACAATGTGCGCTTTCACTTTGACGTTCGCAACAGTTCGTCTAACTGCCGCTAGGTGTCTCCCGAGTTGAATTTCCAGTTTTAACCCACCGTCGTTTGATTTATTTATCTATATTATTAATTCTATAAGGTGAAACAAAAAGCTGAACCTTCCCAAACAAATAACCCAACATATATTCAAAACGAATCACGTTTTTTACATTTAAACCAGTGTTAGTATGCTTAATACGCGTTTTTTACTTGCAGACTCTCACATTGATTTTGTAGTAGCTGGTACATGACCTCTCCAATCCTAATTGTTTTGTTTTATCTTTGCTTTGGACTCACGTTGATATTTTATTATTTAAAAAGCCGAGAGTCGTGTCTCTTACCTGAGACCGATGATTGGCTTAAAACTCTCAATCCTATAGTAGTGTTGTCACCTCATTATGGTGATTTTACCATTAGGTGGGCTAAAATTAAATTACCCTAAATCTACATTGAGCTACCCTATAAATTACTCTAAATGTAAATGTAACTTTTTGTGTAAAATGCTATCCCCAACATTGTTAAAATAATATAAATCTTCAATAAGGTCGTTAATTATACTTAATAAGGTTTCAATATGAATTAATATACGTAAAATATACTCGATTCTCAAAAACAACATGAAAAAAAGTATACAAAATGTTCATATTCAGCTCTATGTGTACGAAAAATATCGAACCCAGAATTATTTTATTTATTTACATTTTTATTTATTTATTATTGTTTCATACAATTATCTTCTAGACTATCATTTTCAACATTTCCTCTGCCTTACTTATAATTTTATGAAGTATGATAACAAAGTAATTTAAAAAACTAATGCTACACATCCGAGGTGGTGGGTGTGAAGGGGGGAAGGTGTAGTTTGTGTTACGACAGCCCGACATCTCAGGAATAAGGCCGGGTGTCCACCATCGAGGTAAATAATACAACTACCTGTGGAATGAAACCAAGGATGGTTTAACATCGAATGAGTTTGGAACCATCATCTACAAGTTTTTGTAGTCGTAGCTCCCTTTAAAAGAAGGAAAGTCCACACTAATTGTGTACAGCAATGGCTGTGGGTATCTAAAAACCGGAGCTCAAATTTGGCTAACGCGTTGCACTTTTCATGTACAAAAAATGTTACTGTGGAACGGAAGTACTTGGAAGTGGGTCAAACCCAAATGGAGGGTGACTCAATGCACTCTTTAATTGAGCGTATGCTCAAAAATAAATGTCCCAGCAAATTACAATGTTTGTAAACAAGCCAGGAAAAATCCAGCTGAGTTTGACGTTCATTTAAAAAAACTCATGTTTAAAAAAATTTTAAGCTCACCTATGTTTCTGACATTTGAGCTTTACAGTACAACCGTGAAGGAACTAGTAACTTTAAGTTCAACTTTTAAGAAGAATGGTAGCTCCTACCACAGCGGAAAATGGGAAAGTTGAAGTAACAGCATTTGAACATCTGCCAAACCTGTATAAAGAAAGGTCTATCATTTAAACACAACACCTAAAATCGGTTATTGCTGGGGACTACCATGATTTTATAACAATAGACCAGCAATGTAACTGAAGAAATTTTTAATTAATTTTATAGTCCTATTATATAGTATAGACTAAAGTAGAATTAATTAAAACACAATTTTTATTCTATGAAAAGTATTGTTTCTTTATTACTAGACCCATTTTACTCATTAGGCATACTGTAATTACTTTTATAGAAAAACTCTAATTTCCAATATATAAATCAAGAGAAACTAACTCATCCACTAAGAATATTACTTGTTATAAAAATTGTTTGTTCGTCTTAACAATGCTATTTACTTAGTTTATTATTGCTGTACTAGACTATCTTTTATGTTACATACATAAATGATGTAAGAATGGAAAAATGGGGGAATTAAATTAAACTATTGTCTGTGATAGTACTCGTATATAGACAATGACAATAACCATTATTATTATTGTTTCAATAGTGCGCCAGTTTGCTAAATCACCGCTAGGTGTCACCACCACCATACAGGTTCGCAGCAGTTCGCCAATTCACCGCTAGGTGTCTCAGGAGACTTACTGTCGTTCATTCATTTATCGTTCATTTTAATTGAATTAAATGCAATAAATGAACTTAGCTTCAAATAAACACAAAATAATCAAGTTATAAATTATAAACAACTGGTAGTGTTCAATCGGCGCAATGGTTTCATTCATAGCAAGGAAAATAATCGATCACATTACTGGAAACGTTTGAGTCTTTGTTGTTGATTTATTGTTTGTTGTCTTTTGTGTTGAAATGTTATACAGTATGTATTATGTGACTTGGAAATTAAACATTTTTAAAGACATAAATATACACATAATCATACATTATTTTAACTATACCTAAACACTGTTCACAATTCGTGTACAGTACGAGTTTATCTAACAGTGGCGGGGATGAGAGCCCTTCGGGCCCCCGCAGGTTTGTTCGCTGGGCCCCCTGTACCAATAATCTGTAAAACATTATCGCATGCATTACCGCCTAAACTTGCACTTTAGCTTAGCACGGCAACTCCCGAGGCACCGAGGGGTCATTGTCATCTGCCAAGATGGCGGCAAAATCGTGAATACTTCCCGTAGTCATGGGAGAAAGATTAGCCTATCATAGTCTACCGTGATTGCAATCAAACCTATGACCTATGACATCATCAGATAACAACATCATCGTCTCCCGCGTATACGTCCCAGTCCCTAATATCTCCCGCGACCCGTGGTGACGGTGAAATAACTTTTTCCGCAATCGCGGCAAAATCCTAGATATATCCCTCGCGGAAAAAGAAGCGTCATTAACTTATCGTCTTCCACAATTACGGCAAAATATTGCTCATGAACAATACATCAGATAAGTAAGTACACTTTTAACTAGGCTAATATAATGTGATAGGCCTAGAAAATAGAGTTAAGTTTGGTTTTTTCCCTATGCTGGTTTAAATGCGAAGTTTAATGTAACAACTAATCCTTCAGTTAAATGTTAACTAGATTTTAAACAAGAGAATGAACATGCATTTTTCACCTTACTATATACTCAAAATAATCAATAAATTATCGGGTTTAATTTGAGGGTTTAGCTATTGATCGTTTGAATCAGTTAAGCTTAAAATACTGGATTACTCAATAAAAAATCATAAGTTTGATTATTTTTCGGATACAATATTTATTTTAACGCTGCGGAACAGCATGGGTATAAATGAACAGTGTATAATTACTAAACATGAGTTGCGGGTCTAAAGTAGTTCTCTTGCTCCCTAGAAACAAAACGCCCTTTTAGTCCATAGGGAGAAAAAGTCAGCTGTTGTAAACTTCCACTTAAACAATCACATGTATCGAAATTATGAATTGACTGAGATTATTGGTTGTAGCTTATAGTTACCTTCTTTTTTGACATATCAATAGATGTTATCCAATAATATGTACACTAACACAGTCGCAATAGCCGAATTCATTGAATCGCCTACTTGTTTGTATTATCCTATTATCAAAATTAAAAACAATCAGGAATTAGTTCTGAGGGTTTATTTTTACATTTAATATCATAGAACCAACTTGTGCAGTTCAAACAGCTGACGAAATTCTGTATTTTATTTTAAATATAAACTAGAGGACCCATGCTGTTCCGCAGCGTTAAAATAAATATTGTATCCGAAAAATAATCAAACTTATGATTTTTTATTGAGTAATCCAGTATTTTAAGCTTAACTGATTCAAACGATCAATAGCTAAACCCTCAAATTAAACCCGATAATTTATTGATTATTTTGAGTACATCTTAAATAGAAATAAGAATTAAAAAATTAATCAAATTGTGTTTCTTCATTGTGGTTTCGAGTATTTTTGAGAACACAGGTAGAATGAAAATAGGCCTAAAGTTATTGGAACATCACCCTTCTTATAGACAGGTACGGTTCTAGCTGTTTTCAATAAATCTGGGAATTAGCTCACTAACCTAGTGGGGGTACAAATTAAGATTTAATAAGAGCCTTTAGGGCCATGCAGGACACTCCGTAAATATCTTTAATTCTAGAAGTTTTTCTTAACCATTGATATGATATAATGTGTATACTCACTCACCAATTTCCAAGTTGTTAGTGAGAGCTTGTGGTATGTCTTTAATTGAGGTCAGAGGGTCCATCTGCAAAACAGGTAGGTTAGAGACTAAATGACCTAAACACTATTTACAAATAAGTTATCAAGAAGCTATGTATATTGTTATGTACATGCAAAATTTTACGTGTATTTTACTACTTTCGTTTATATCTTGCTGAAGTTGTAAGCATTTCACATACAACCAAAATTTTAAAAGAAAGGGAACCCGCAAAATGTATGTTGTAGTTGTAAACACAAGACACGTTGGAAAAGTACAATTTAATAATAGTAACATTTCAGAACCAACATCATAAAATTATTTTTTAAACTCTGTATTCAACATTGTTCAAATGGAGAAAACTGTATAACAAGAAAAACATTAAAGCTGTGGTTCAAACCCTTACGGAGTCATGATCAATGTTTTTATAAAAACCACACGTATAAAAAAGTGTTTGCAGAATTTCAAAGCTGTGGCTTAAACCGTTTAGGAGTTTGTAAAAAACACATACACAGACAGACAGGCGCTAATTAAGAGGTTCGAGATAGGACACATTTTTTCCCTTGCTTTAATATTCCGAATTATCTGGTAAAGTTTGTCTTTGTTGAAACTGGATACCCTGTAGATATATTGGATAAATATCTGCTTATAGACTATAAAATACTTTGATATTAAGAGCAATATGGTTGTGTATGCAAAATGCATGATGTGATGGCAATAGTAAGATGATCACTGGAAGTTTTGAATCCCTCGCACAATATCTTAAAAACGTAATCTTTAGGAAAATGTTAGACAATGCTTTGTCTGTAACATAGGCTATAAATAAAACTGCTACAATAATTAATTGTAAAAATATTTGTAGTTTTCTATGAACATTGTTAAGTAAAAAGAGCATTAAATATTATTCCTAAAATGAATTTCCCTACTTGCATTTCAACTTTAACCTTATACAATCCATTTTATAATTTTCTAATCTTGCTTAGTTTATTGAGCACAGTGAAAAGTTTTGTTTGCTGCATACTGAGGTTTATTTTGCACTGAAATCTGGTATCTCATGATATATTACTCTTTTCTGAATTAGTGCTTGGAAATAAAATACAAATTATTGCCTATAAGGTATCTGTAGTAATCTTCCTTTCAAAGCTATTCATTTAGTAATATTCCGTATTAGACCTATTGGGCACTTAAATGATTTTTTCAAGACAATATTTTAAAATGTGCCAAATTGATGAGCATGATGCCTAAATGATTTTCTCTTATTTTACAATTTATGGCTATTATGCCTGAAAAATAATGGTTAGCAAAACAATTTTATATTTAGTTGAATTTTTGAAATGGGTTTAAAGTTAGTTACTTGGATACTTGGAGTAATTAAATAACAAGAACTTATAGTACAATTTATTTATGGCAGAATGATCTTATTAATAACAAAATACCAATTGAAATATTCCCTCTTGTTGTTGGCACAATTTACCATAGACAAAACATGTTTTATCTATGAATTTACTTTGACCAAAACCATAGATTAATTTACTACTATAATCTATAGTAAGAACTATGTGACCAAAGGCAATAGAAAAAACAACATGGTTTTGGAACTTGGAACACTGTTTATGATTATGGATGGGAATGGAGGAGAAGAAGAACGCATAATAACAAAACAACGGCTAGCAGTAGCAGCAGCAGTAATAAATAACAGCATCAGCATCAGCAAACTAACTAACAATCTTTTCTTTTCAAGTTCAGTATCAGTGTTTGGTTTGTTTATTCTAAGATAAAAACCTACGTTTTTGAAGAGAAAGGAATACAAATTATATTTTAGTTTAGATTAATGTTTAAAAAACAGAATGGCTGACAGACTAACGCAACTTCAAGACACTATCAATCAGGTACCTATCTATTAGGCATATTAGTTATTAAAATTACAGTGCTTAATTTAAATACCCTTTTTCATGGACTCCTTAGATATAGTGTGTCATCACAAGGAGATGAGAGTATATATTTACTTCAGCTATCAAACATAAAAGTAGGTCTAGCCGAAATGTTATCTTTCTGGGCCTATAGACCCAAATGCCTTTTTGACTAGCCATCATTAGACCTAACCCTACTCTAGAATTCTTTTCTTGACTTTCTTTTTCAATGTTTGTTTAGGAAAACTGTCTTTGCCTGGATCACAAAAGTAGCCTTTGGACAAAGGGATTGTTAAATGATCTTGTTGTCATCAGAGCTGTGATGAAAAGTAACTTAAGTTAACTTAGGCCTAACTTACCTAAAAATACCTTGTAACTTAACTTGTTTTTTTCATATTTCTTCGGCTGCACTTTACTTAAGGTCCTATACTCATTCGAATTAAAATATTGATTATTCGTATTCGATTGTTTCATTCGATATATCGTTTGGTTAGTTAGGTTAGGTTAACCTTACCTAACTAACCAAACAATATATCGAATAATCAATATATCGATCGATATTTTCATTCGAATGAGTGTAGGACCTAAAGTAAAGTGCAGCCTATTTCTTCCCTTATGTGGTAGGCTATACTGTTAGGCCTACCATAGTTTAGGTGGAGCTTTATATAAGTGCTGTTATTTATTTCACCCTGTAATATCCATACAGTAGACTTTAATTTTTAAGTAATGTTATCCTATCAGTTAAGTTTAGCCTATAAATGGTTTGGTAAGTTTGATTAAGTCGGGAGGCTATCATTGTTCAAAATGTTCAAAGAAAATAAAATGATCAGTTAACTTAACTTAAATCCTAAAGATGAACTAACTCTTTATGCTAGTGCTCTTTATGGTAGTGATAGCAGTTATAAATAGGCCTAACACTGTTTAAACATCCTTCAATATTCTTTCAGCAAGCTGAATACTTCTGTAACAGCATTGGAATTCTGCAGCAATATTCAACTCCAAGCAAGTTCTCCGGTTTTGATCGAAGTGGATCTCAAACCCCACAGCAGCAAGAAGGTATAAAAAATATTGTTTTCAATTAGGCTATAAGCTAGGCTGTAAATAAGTACAGTAGAGTCCCACTGTTCCCAACTAGCTGGGACCGATCCCTGTTTAGATTTAGCGGGAATTCAGAATAAACACATTTAGACTATATGGCAAATATCAACAAACCGTAACCGTGTTCACTGTAGTCATTTCGTATTGATTGTGAAATTGTAGAGATCCTAGTTGACATTTGTGTAACTGTGATCGCGAAGGATGGTGACGGTGTTTTAGGTCGTGCGAAAGACAATACAGTAACAAAGTCGCCGCACCGCAAACTTAGGAGGTGATAACAATGTTGCTCTAACATTTACTGTAAGTTAGTCTAGTGTTTTGAAAACCAACCACCAACACTCACAGTTTGAAAAGTATTTAACTACGGTCGCTGATGTTTGTGGTATGATCACCAGATTCTCCACCGTTCATGGTAACGATTTAAATTTCGCTGAAATTTGTGATAATGCTTAATTCACCACCTTTGTTGAAGATACCTCTTGCTTTGTGGTAGTTCCCAAATTCATCACTTGATTCTAGGAAATTTAGGCCTACGGAAATTCGCTAATATTGCCCCACAGTAACACCAATTGCCTTGCTGACGTTCGAGCTTAATTTTTAAATCCGACTCTACTAACTTACCCCAGGGACCCAGGTAAGTTCTTGGAGGGACTAATCCAGCGGGGCAATAAGGCATGAAGCGCAATGTAAACAAACCAAATACTTGTAGCCCTCTCGGCGTCAAAGAATTTGACGAATTTTGGAGTTCCCTCGCCAGGTCATCGTCTCCTAGCAACCCTCTAAATACAAAATTACAGTACCAGTACTTCAATGTTAAAATAAAAACTAGCAGCGCTCTCAACATCAAAGAATGTTGTGAATTTTGGGGTTTCTAAGCAAAGTCCCCAGTGGGGTCTTCCCTACTGTCAAAAATGCACAACTTTTACGTAAACGACTAATCACCTCTGAGTTATATTATTACCCTTATTCTTACACCTTCTCAATAAATACCTGATACATTGTTAGGTTAACAGGTCAGTTGTGTGTGTGACTTTTTGTGAATAGGCTAGAGTATCTCTGTGAGGGTGATGCTATAGGCTACAAAGTAGGCTATAAACAAGTTTAAAGAAAAAAATAGGGGATACTTTAATAGAACTTGAATGTACAGCAAATCGAAAAATGTCAAGAAGACAGAAGCATTTATTTTATTTATTATATAATTTTTTTACCATATCAATTTATTTAACATAAGGTTGTTATTTATTTAACTCAATGTTATAAACCATATGGATGCTGGGAAATCAGCAAAATATTGCAATAGAGTTAAGCAACTAGCTCTTGGGCCCATAGCCCATCACATAGTAACCCCGGGCCTGTTTGTATACTTACCGTACTGTTTGTGATATTGAAATTTCAACTTTGCACATTTCCTATTTTTATATTTTTGTATAAAATATCCAGATATTCCAATTTAGCAGATGACGTTAAAGTAAGCTAATTGTGTTTTACAGATTATGCTCACTTGTTCGCCTCATTGATTGCAAAAACCGCCAAAGATATCGACACCCTCATAGAGTCCCTACCAAACGAAGAGTCCTCTACTGAGTTACAGGTAAACAGATTGTAAGATAAGATTAACTTATTCTGGAATTTTGCAAATTCAGGTATTTAAGAAAAAATCTAAGTTACATGAATAGGGGCTATATAGAAATTACCATTATTACTTAAAGATTTTCTTATAGCCAATACTAAATACTAGGTGTGGACGGGATTGAATTTTTAGTTCGGGACGGAACGGGACGGGATTTTTATTTCCTTCCCGATTTTCGGGACGGGACAGGACGGGATTTTTTCCTGTGCATAAAATGCAATTCTTTAGTATTGCACTAACCAAAAAAGACAAAACAAAATCAATTTTTATCATTTGTGGCACTGATCTATCAAAACCAAAAAAAGGGCACAAATTTACAGGCATAGAAACTTGTGACTCTCGGTCAAAATGACTCGCGGTAACGGTGCGATCGTCGAAATGACTCAACGGTCACGGCGGGATCGTCGGTATGATTCACGGTCGAAATGACTCGCGGTCACGGTGCAATCGGCGAAATAACGCAGTCACCGTGTTTATTTTCACGGTCACGGCGTGATCGTCGGTATGACTCGCGTTCACAGCATGTTTGTCGGTATGACTCGCGGTCACGACTCGATCGTCGGTATGACTCGTGGTCACGGCGCGATCGTCAGTATGACTCGTGGTCACGGCGCGATCGTCGGTGTGACTCGCGGTCTCGACGGGATCGTCGGTATGACTCTGTGGTCTCGGCGTGATCGTCGTTATGACTCCGGGTCATGGCGCGATCGTTGGTATGACTCACGTTCACGGCCAGCATGTTCGTCAGTGTGACTCGCGGTCACGGCTTGATCGTCGGTGTGACTCGTGGTCTCGACAGGATCGTCAAAATGACTTCGTCTCCTGCGTTTGCGGAACTATCGTGAACATCTTTCGCGATAGCGGCGTCATCGTCACTCGCGAAGCTGTAAAATCGCCGACGATCGGAACAAATCCCGTCCCGAAAAATTCCCGAATCAAATGTAATCCCGTCCCAAAAATCGGGAATATTTCCCGAAAATTTCCCGAAATTTTGGGACCCCTCTATCCCTACTAAATACAGTGGACATACCTCTAAACTAAACCCCCACATCAAATTCATATTCACATGATACAACTTGTATATACACGGTGTTACAAAAATCCGTAACTGGCTTTACATAACCATACATACAAAAATAAATCGGAAATGCTCGGTAAAGCTTTTTCGATTTAAACTTCGTTAAGCAGTAAATAGTTATTGATTTATTTATTTATATCTTCTGTTAATAACTCTAGTTTAAGAAAAGTAAACAGACCTATTATTTGACAGTTGGTTTTTTAGGAGTTTGAAAATTAATACCTAGCATAAAATTCAATGAATGTCTAGATTGGTCCTACAGACTCGTTAGCTTTGTGTGCAATTAAAGGAAGTTTCCTATATATATTTACCTAGAGGCAAAGAAGTTACCGGTATTATTAAGAACAAAAGATTTAAAATTTCTCAGCCGACTCAAAGTTATCAACTTTTGTTGAAGTTTTTGGCAAGAAAATGTTAATTGTTGTGTTTAATCTTTAAAAGATGGCGAGTTTGCGGAGGTTGGAGCAGGACAACCAAGAAGCTGCAGAGAGACTAGAAGAGGTTGTTCATCGAGGGGAAACACTTCTCGGAAAGATACAAGAGGCTCTTGCTGACATTGCCCAGAGTCAACTAGAGATGCAAAACACGTTCGGAGAGTCTTCTAAAGACACTAATGTGTAAATCTTATTCTTTGCAAGGGGGGAGGGGTTTCAAAGAGTATTAGTATAGCTTGGCAGAGTTACACTTTCTGCCATCCTGAAAATAAAATTTGCCAGAGGTATTGTAACATGTCTGCAACTAAAAGCATATTTCATCAGGGACTAAAGTGACTTTTCGACACAAACTCGAGTGGGACAACCTTGGATTTGCCTCAGTAAGCGAATGAGTGTGAATCAAAAAGACATTTTGGCCTGTGTTAAGATCTAGATTTTTTTCTATTGCACGATTTTTTAAGCAATAAAAAAAAACAACAAATATTTTGCTCATTGTTTACAGTTATAAATCTCTTAAGAAGTTACGTTATTAAATGCAAACAGTTGTGTTGGCTATTACTCCTACACAAAAATTGGAATTGAAATTGCATTTTTACTCTTCAATCAGTGTAAACAAAGATAAAGCTATTTTGTACTGTTGTAAAACATACAATGTAAGACAATGATAAAAAAATAATAACAATATGATTATATATTTTTTTACTTCAATTTTTCTATCAAAATAAGTTTTTACAAAGCGAAAAATATACAGTCAATGTCCTCAAATCCAGCTACCTAATCTTTTTTGCCCTTTGGATTAAAGAATTAGTTTTAGTTTAGCTAGTGTGTTTAGAAAACAGCCGTTTAGAATTTATTATTGTATTGGCAGAGTGATACCTGTTGCTTATTATTAGTAACGGTAACATTGTAATTGTAATAGTAACAATAGCAAAACAAGACAGAAATTATTTTTTTGATCTTGACAATCTATGAAATTATTGTTTTTATTGTGGTTAGCTGATATTATAATGGTGCAGAATAACAAAAAAATATTGTCCACCACATAAGCCAGAAATGTCTTTCCTACCCTCGCTCATTTTCCATGGTCTTTAAACTTGGGCTTGTGTTGAAAAGAGTCGCTTTGGGCCCTGGCCCTAGTAATGGTATAGACTATTTTTTTTGTCTAGTTATAATTTTTTTTAATGGACTACAAATGATGATGCAAACTAATATGTCAAATAAAAAATGGAGGAAAGTGTTTCAACCTTTCCTGTAAAACCATAAAATTAGACTGACGTATATGTACCAAAGAAACTTGTAACCGAGCACATAATCAAAGCTTCCGAATGCAAAGAGTTCAATAGATGGACCTTAAAGTAGATCCCAATTCTATGCATTCGTCAAGTTCATTAAAATATGATTAATAGAGTTGCATAAAGCATATAACATGAAGATTGGTACTTTAGTTCTAGGTTTATTAATAGGCTAATCATATTTTTAAAATGTTTGTTAAATTTGATAATTCAACAATATTTAACAAATATTAGCATCATACAAATTGGTATATCTTTTTGGAAAGAGACATATTATAATATATGTATGGTACTTTGTAGAAACTTTTATTTTATATTAAACATCTCGATGAAACCCAGAGAGAGATTCAAGTACAGGGATCACTTAAGTGACTTTAGTCGTAAGCAACAAATTGTATATAAAATAGTGTACAGATTGTTTCTGTGAAACAGTATTCTTTAGTGAGTAATGTTTATTTATTTATTGTTTTTTATATTGAAAAAATCCATCAAGTTAGAAACTAGGACCTGCATCTTTACACAGGACTGGATTAACTACTGTGTACTAACCTAGGCCATTTCTTATGGCATGCCAGGGGGGTATTGAGTTTGTCAATCGATGGTTTTGTGAGAGAAGTTGGGACGGCCCAATCTAAAAGTTTTGAGTTCAAATTATAACAAATTGTGTTCTCAATCTCAAATAACCTGTAAAACCTGTAAAAAACTAATATAGAATCCATTGTAGAAAAAGTGTCTCGCCATTATTTACTTAATTTTTTATAATTTCTAAACAGTTTATTTCCAAAACTGTTAACAACAGAATCGCAGCAACACATCAAGATCATCCACCGTGATCAAGACAACATTGTTATAATTTTTTGTGATCATGATAAATTAGCTAGATTTCCGTCTAAAATCCTCAAATCATAGCCAACACTCGAAAAACAGATATAGACATTTTCATAAGCTTGCACATCAATCTTTAAATTTCATTACATTTGCTACCAAAAGGAACACGGTTCTTACGTAAACAGTGGGTGTAACTTAATTCGAGATTTCAATTCCAAATCCACTTGGTGGATCTACAATTGGCATTTTATCCTGAGATTCAGTAGATTTGAGTTTTAAGGCCAACAAAACATTAGACAGAAGGAATGTGTATGTTTCTTCTGTACATCCTGCTATGTGTTTATTAGGTTACAATAACCTTCCAACAGCAATGCATTTTCAATTTCACAAATTAATAAAAAGCAGTGTCTTGCAGCCAAATCATGCATAACCTAAGTCACCAATTGTTCTTAAAGACAATAGACATCATGTCTCAATCTCAAATCATAAACGTGTTAAATCCTACATGAATCGAAAGCTGTCAATTTATCACTAACCCTAAAAAACTAGAGTCTCATTAAAGTTTTGTTCCCTCACA
This sequence comes from Macrosteles quadrilineatus, assembly GCF_028750875.1. NCBI lineage: Eukaryota > Metazoa > Arthropoda > Insecta > Hemiptera > Cicadellidae > Macrosteles > Macrosteles quadrilineatus. The sequence goes on from NW_026542600.1 coordinate 22,337,339, forward strand.
GATAAAGTAACTACCAACTGGAGTAACCTACAAAATAATTAACCCCTTTCAGTTTGGGGGTGGAAGGGTATGAGTTGAATTTGGCCTAGGGTGTCATAGAGGGTTAATCTGGACCTGTCCCTACAAAACTAGACACACATTAGATTGTGTTAACACGGCATCAAACCTTTCTATGAGAGGAAGCTATTCTTCAGCCTACACTTGCTAGGTGAGAATAACTTACTGGGCTACATTAAGGATCTAACTAGGAGGAATTTGCCATTAGTACTGAAAAAATCCCAAACCAAAACTATTTTGTTCTCTGAATGAGTTTTGGTAATGTTTTCCGTGGTTTAATTATGAACTCTTTTTAGCTATAGGGTTTATTTAAATATTATCCTTTAAGATTTAACTTTAAGAAAAATTGTATTGTATTTTCATGGATACTCATAGGATACTCTCATTTCACTAATCACTTTTCATCTGTAGAGAGTTTAGCATTTCATCAAAACATTTAAAAGTATTTAACTAATAGTTTGTTTTGCAGTAATTCATTTTGTTACTAGTAGAGAACAAAGACATTAAAGGATTTGAAACATCTCGCGATTTAAAGAACCGTGCTTGATGTTCTTTACTAAGAAGGCTTTAATTTATTTGTTTTCAAAGGGCTTTTATGTTTTTTGGAACCGAATACAAATTCAATTTTGAAAGTCTTGAAGCATTTCAAGTATTAAGAAGGGTGCTTCATTTTGTTGTACTAAGAAGGTTTTTATTTATTATATTTAAAAAGGTTTTATACTTCATGTATTAGTATTAGTATTAATTAAACACACTCTCTTTTAGTTGTTAAGGACTTGTGTTTGTATAGCAGGTTCATATAAATATATGCAAGACCTTTATTCAATTTACACAATTTAAACATTTCACTGCAATTACATTTGCAACCAAGAAAGTTTTGAATTGAAAAGAGCTTTTATGAAGATTTTTCTAACAGTCATTCCCCTGAAATTTTAAGAAAACGTAAAATCAAATTTAAATTCTGCATTCTTCCCTAAAATATTTTGTATAATCCTTTTTTAATGTTATGTATAATTTCATCGCATATGGGGTCATTGTCCCTCAACTTTAACATTACCAAAATAGGTATTTTATCTAAACATCCTAATTTTTCCCCTTTAATCAAAAACAAATGTATACATATTGGTTTTCTCTGTAACTGTGAGTGTATGAAATTCTTCTTAAAAGCAATTTATGGTAATGCAATGATCAAAGACAACTAGACATTACTCTCACGATTGAGTTGTTCCCACAAAATGTCCTTCCCTTTAACTGTTGTTTAGTGTTGTAGTTATACAGTTGGAAGAATTTACAATAAACTCAGATGCAGTTTGACTAATTTACCACGTCTGCCAAAAGAAGATAAACATTTTAGAGTAACATACTCAGGTTTTGGATTTTATAGTGTTAAAAATGCCATTGTTGTTTATAAAATAAACAGTTAAGAGTTAAAATACTGTAGTACCCTTTAGTATTGTTGTTTAAATAGGGTCATCATTTTTAGAATGGCATTTGTATGTACATTTTGTTGAAAGTTTCTATAATAAATTTTTATTGTTTACTGATACGTTGATATTTTTGTAAAAATCCAGACTTTACATATTCAATGACGTTACAATTCCCTTTTCACTCAGCCAGTTTTTTTTTCTCACGTAAATCATTCTGGTTTTTCTTGAAAGCACAACACGAACATGTAGTATGTAACATTAAATAATCAGTATTTTTTTTCAAGTGTAAAACATTTCAGAGCTTAGGATTTTGAAACTTATCAATTAAGTATTTTAATACATTTCTTACCTATACTATACTGTATAACGTTACCAAAGTGTTATTGCTTAAAACGGAGTGTTCATAATTCTGCTAAAGGCCGTGAGGAACTTTTTTAACACGTTCGCTGCTGAGCGGTTGAAATTGGCCGGTGCCGGTTGCGGGCCAGGTGCTGTGCAGTAGTAATCGGCCTTTCCCATGATTTAACTTTGACAAGTCAGTGTGAGCTCAGCCATTGACGCGGAACGTTATAATCGTTGCCAGTCTGTAGCTTAGAATGCGAGCTTTATTTTGATGTAGGTTGGTACTAAAATTTCCCATAGTTTCCCGTCTGTCAATGCTTTTGTCCCGGTTTCGAGGATTTCCTGTCTTCGAGCCACATTACAAAGACACTGGCTACGGATCCAGTCAGTGCTGCTACCCTTGGGTGTTTCAGTGAACTATGTCCACTCGTGGGGTAACGCAGCACAATCACCCCTGCTCTTTTGTGATTCATCGGACTGAAATATTTGAATGTCAAATGGGTTCGCTGATTGGTGGTGTGCCGGGACTTCGCCCGGGCCTCACCGCCATTAGCGAGCGCCTGTTTGATGTATGCCGCAGTGAACCTAAAGTGGAAATTGTATTCAAAGACTAGAGTTTGCTATGGTCAAGTGGTTTTCTTTTCTACTAAAGATATTTCTGATGGTTCTTATTATAGTGATTTAGTAAAAAAAAACATGGACCATTTTAATTTTAATGGTCCCATGTTGTTCTACTCAGATAGCTATTCCATAATGCTGGAGGATGGAAATAAGGAATTTAATAGTACATATTGCTATAGTTAACAAATGTTAGTGTTCTGGGTTTAAAGGAAACTAAATGAGAAAAGGCAGATTTTTGTGCAGAAATAATCATTGTGGTTGTGATATTTTGGACAAAACAAATTATAAAAAACAACCCCGCTGCAGCAAACCTGCAGACTAAGCAGAAAATGTTCTATTTTATTGAAATCATCTAATTTGTTAGGATTAACATTTATTTCATGTTAATAATAATTATGTTTAAACACACACAATTTATCAAATTGTTATGACATTTTTACTATTTTATTTTATTCACTTTGTGTTGTGTCTAGCACAATTTTATGGGAAAGTTTTCAAAACATTTTAATAGTTTTAATAATGTTTAGGTGTGTAACAACAATTAATGAAAGTTGTTATTGTTTTGAGCTCTACACCAATGTTACATTTTTGGTAGAATAATGTTACCTAATCTGCTTTACCTACATGTGAAATGTACTTCTTGATCTGCTTTACCCACATTTAGAGTGTGCTGCACTCTAGGGAGCAAAGTCCTAACCACACCCTGATAACATTGTAAACACACTAGTAAGAGCTCTCAATCAGACACATACAGTACAGACATCAGTCAAAACGAACCTCTTCTAGTAGATAACACAGGTTACAGAGATGAAGAGTTTTATTCCTTATCCAGAAAACTCAGAGTTTCCCATAGAAAATCTCCCATATGGGGTGTTTTCAACACAAAACAATGTAAGTAGAACAAACTTTATGTCATAATTGAAGGTAAATCAGTACAGTATTTAATATTTTGTATGTGAGCATAGATTAATCTTTTATTATTCTGTTGTTTAAGCAGATTGTAGAAATACATTTATGATTTCATGTAGAAAAAATTTTAAAGAATTGGTTTTCACTATTTCTAACTGTATAGTTTTTAAAAATTCTATTTGATATTCATTGAAACAATGTTGTAATGTTTGGTATATTTAGAAATGAAATAAATGATTTGGAAGGTAATATTAAATGAGGGATAACAAGTGTGTTGATTTTATTTGGAATTCAATGATAGTGTAATTCCAGATTTTGGAGTTGTTTACTTAGCTCTCTTGTTTGTTGTGGACATAACCCACCGGTTTCTGTTTATCACTTGGAACGATTTCAAGGTCAACTGCATATGCTGGTCGTTTCCATAGGAATTGTTTATCTGTCTCTTTCCCAACTATTTAATTTATAGTAACTGAAAAGGGGGTTTAATGAAAAATATCTCACACTGTCTATTCCTCTCCTTTCAGAAACTGCATCAGTTAGTATTTTATTTTAATGATAGTTGATTATCAAATCTAAAAAAAATAATTATTAAAACGATTTTACAAAAAATCAAAAAGATCAAAATTTCAGTCATAACAAAAACATATTAAGTGTATTTTGTTTTGTTAAACAGAAACAACACAGAATTGGGGTGGCTATTGGAGATCAAATTTTAGACTTGAGCAAAATAAAACACTTGTTCAATGGACCACAGCTGAAGAATCATCAAGATGTGTTCTCCCAAGTAAGCAGTCTTTAAAATATGTTGTCATGGTTATTTGTGGAGGTTATATAAATACCAAATGGGTTTACTATCTAGTATTACATATAATACACATTCTCAATTCATCAAATACCTGTCTGTGCTATTGCAGCTTACAAATGACATTTAAAAAATAATTTTCAGGTCTTACATTTTATGATCAGTTATCTAAAAATTAATTCCTCATCCATCCTCATTAATTATAATAATTAATTATATGGAAAGTCGTTTATTTTTCAAGCAAAGTACAGCAGACAATTCATTCTCATATTTTTATGGTAAGAATGCAAAATAAATTGGTTTAAACTATATAGCAGCATTTTAAAACAAGGCATAGGAAAAGATGATAATCCAATATGTTGAGAGGATATAACTTGTGTACAGGAATAACAATTACAATAACATTCATATGTACTAAATGTGGTGTATAGTTTTGTGAAACGCTATTACATACACAAATACACATGAAAAAAATACTTCAATTTTACTACGGGTTTCTACTAAAATATAATTAATTTTTGATTAAACAGTATCATAAATTATATATAAAAAAAAGAAATTATGCCCTAACCATAAATTAGCCTTATAGTGAACAAACCTCAAATGAGATTAGACATTCAATATATATATACAACCATTACTACGTTTAAGTTTCTGTGGAGCAAAATGTTTCTGACTAGTAAATTTTTATACTAGTTTATGCTTTGAGTTTTCTATTGGTGCATGATTTTGTATATTATTGTTCTGTTGTCATCCAGCCATAGATAACTCAGAGTTTGGTTTTAGAGTTCACTGAACGACTTCATGAGCTTACCGAAGGCTGCATGGAAAGAGGCTCGCTCGGAGCTGCAAAATCTGCTGTCAGTGAACAACAAGACTCTTCAAAATCTTCCAGAGTAAGTTTTACTTTCCAGCTGACAAATATCAAGTTTTTAGCTTTAGAATTAAAAACTTCTAGCTCACAAAAGGTTTTTCTTTCATACAAAATACCATTGAAATCATTAACAAAAAAGGATTATTGTATATTTTGTTCACTTTTATAATTTATTAGTCAAAATTACTTATCGATGGGAATGGTTGTCATTTATGAACATAAACATCTACGTTTATAATTTGTGTTCTTATAATGTTCATATAAGGCATATGTATACTCCAAGTATACATCTTTATAAAGTGCCAGAAAATTTTATCGTAAGGTAAATGCCCTAAATACCGACACCTTAAGGTACAGTTTAAGTTCACATTCGTAAAATAATTTTTAGGTTATGTAAAACTTGTGTTTTCAGGATTTTTTTAATTTCCCAATGATATTATCTATCAGAAAACACTAACTTATTGAGGGAATACACTTTCCTTAATAGTTTTAAAGAGTTTTAATGTTTGTTTACAAATTAGGCAACATTCCCTAAATACCGACAACAATGAAAAATATACCGACAGGCTATGTCCTATTTACCGACAGCAACATTATAACACATGTTCCAGATATAATATAACCACACCACTTCCTAAACAAATATATTTAATCAGTTTTTGTGTAACTATTCACCTACTTGACTCTTTTATTTTATATTAGTTATGCCAAAACCAGGACCTATGACCTATGACTTTGTACTATGTAGATTGCGTAACAGACGACATCACTCTACCACAGTTACCTCGATTTGAACTTTCTTGGTAGTTAAAGCTTGTACTATATATTAGTAGTAAAAAAGTTTCTTATTTTAGTAAACTAATACCTAAATAAATAATAATATTATTAAATTTATGTTAGTCTGTACCTGATTTCAAGGGGGTATTAAAATGCAAGTAATGAAGATAACCTTAAGATATAATTATAGAAAATATGTACAGAGATGTGACAAAAAAACTTGAGACAGAAAAAGGAAACCCTATTACAGATATATATTAAAGACATAGAGTGGGACTTGTGACTCAAACTTAAGGATAAGATTAAGGAGCAAAGGTGAGGTAACCTCGTCTACCAACGACAGGCTCTTTCAAAATGTTCAAAATGTCAAGAAGAGGCACTTTCTCATCGATGTCATCAATTACCGGCCAAAAAAACTTCACTCCTTTCTGTTTCAAAAATTTAATACTCGCAGTCTTCTCTATTTTATTGATGTCGCGAATCCGTCCAATAAACTTTTTTGGCTGTGTTCCTTTTGATCCTTGATACGGCAGTATGACCCAATTACCAGTATGCACGTCGTTCGGGTTAATCTTTTCTTCCGTAGAAAACGACTTAAAGTCAAATGTGTCACTTGAATTTTCTTGTTGGTCGTCCTCTTCACTCTCAGGAATTGTATTTTCTTGAAGTTTTACAACAGTGTTACTCTTCTTTTCAGCTTTTACCTTCTTTTCAGCTTTTACCTTCTTTTCGAATTTTTCCATCTTTTCTTTCTTAATTCTCTTGACAGTTAGTTTCATTTCTTGCAGAGTTCGTCGTTTTTCTCTCCTTTCTTCTATTTCTTTTTGTTTCAAGGCCTTTCCCTCAGCTAAATTTCTATAATATACCTTCCATTTCTCTGACGACACTACGGTAGGTACTTTAACTTTGGGTCTCTTCTTTTTCAATGCTGATTCTTTTTTTTGTCCAGGCCAAAAAAAACAATTTTTAAACGGAGACGGTACAAGTGATGTGAGGGTATATTCGTCATGAGTAGAAGATGATGTTGGTGGTGGAGTATTTTGCCTTAAGGGTGGCGGGTTCTTTGAAAGATGATCAAAAGGAGAAGATACAAGCGATGTGTTTTCGTTTAGATTAGTAGACGATGTCTGTGGTGGAGTAGGTGGTGATGAAACGGGACTTCTTGCTGATGATGATGATGGTAACATTTTACTTATTGATTGGGATAAAGCTTGATTTTGAGGACATGTATCTGAAACCACAGTGACTGGTAAATCAAGTTCTTGAGCAACAGAGGGCTCAAGGCCTAAGTCACGAAGCAAACTTTCATTCATGAAAATTTCTTGGTCAAGGTCCAAGTCAGAAACGTCTGCTAAGTCAATTATTTCATCAGGTATGTTAAGTTCAGATGAATTTATGGATGTTGTTCTTAGTTCAGGTTCTTCTACGATGTTTTGTGTTTCTTTTGGGTTCAAATCGTTAATTTGTGTAGTGTCATTGTGTACGCTATTATCAACATGTAGAGCATTTTTGAGATCTGATCTGATTTCAGTCCATGTTTGAAACAGGGATTTGTCACACTCATCTACTGGGCCACCACGCCTAAAGAGTTTAACTTTATCCAAGCCCATCTTATCTTCAACATACCGCAGCACATAATCGATTTTATCCGATTCAACAGTGGTTTTTGTGTGGCCTAGTTTTTCTTTTTGGGCTAAATTGCCGACAATTCTTGTTAAGTCGATGTCATTGACGTCCAGTGTAGCTAAGCCACACGTTTTGAACCCATTTTTTATTGTGTCGGGCTTCAGAGTCGTTACCATTATCGATTGGAGAAGAGGTGGGAAATCTTCTTTCTTTAGTTTTTGAGATTCATTCTCGAACCTCCATTTGGATACAGCTTTCTTCCACGCATTTTTTAATGGGTGGAACACCGCAACGTCTAATGGCTGCAGCAGATGGGTGGCGTTAGGCAAAAGAGCCACAAGCTCAATTTGTTTGGTGGCGCAGAACTCGCTCAATTCAAGGGACATGTGTGAAACATGTCCGTCCATAAATAGGATCACTTGCCGGGGGATGTTTTGTGTAGTCAGGTATGGTTCGAATGTGTTGGCTATGTATTCGAAAAAGGTCTCACACGTCATCCATCCTGACTCGCTTTTGCCCAAACCCCATCCATCTGGTACAGCCATTCCCACTTGGAGTGGTATTCGTTCGTATGCGTATAGCACCATTGGCGGTGCTACGCCACCATCTCCTCTCACAGTCATTAGCACGGTCACATTCTCCTTATCAGTGTTTCCGGATACATTATAAACACTCTTATCCCCCCCTGGCTGCAATGACTTTTCCAGTTTTAGGGCTGAGAAAAAAGGCAGTCTCGTCACAGTTATATATTCGGCGAGGGTCTTTGAAGATTTCCATTAGATCATTTTCCTCACAGTAGGCTTTCACCTCAGCGAACCAACTACTAATACCTTCCTTCGTGATTGAAGCACGAGATGTCGTCAGAGTTTGACACTCTCGAACAGCTAGGTTGGTATGCCGACCCATGAACAGCTCATACCATCTTCTGCCTGGCTTCTCATTAACGAATGGGTTTGGCTTCCCTAATTTAGTTATCATTCTTCCAGCACTGTGGATCAGCTGCTCCTTTGTCACAGGAAATCCTCTGGTTTTACATGTCAATACCCACTTTACTAACATTTCTTCTTCCAAATCAGATAGCAAAGGCTTCCTCCCGAGTTTACAGTTTTCATCATACCGTCCACTAAGTTTGTCATGGAGCGTAACTCTTGGCACACCAAAACGCTTGGAAGCCGATGAAGTTGTTTCAGCACCACTTCGTACTGCTAAGATAGCACTTTTCATGTCTTCATCACTGTACTGTTTCCGCTTTTTTGGTGGTAGCGTCTTCACAGTAGGCATTCTGAAAAAATACAATTAGGTTACTCGTATATAAAGAGAATTTGTATCTTTCTTTACACATTGTTCGTACACATAAGTATAGACACAAATTTCAATCTACGATAATAGTTATCTTAAAGCTTGTAATATGTTGATATTTTAGTAGGACCATATTTTTTTCAAAGAAATACCGCCAAGCATGTCTCAATTATATACAAATGCATAACATTTAAAAGGAATAATAGTTTTGGGACTTTAAAATGTGTTGTTTCATACATATACACTCAAAGTGTTAGATGTCGGTATTTTTTGCTTGTACATATGTTAAAAATAAATACCGACAAGGGGGTGTTGGTATTTGGAGAAATGGCAGATATTTGCTTCAAATACCGACATAGTTAAAATAAAAAGAGGTTATTTCGGAAACCGGCTTTTGCAATTACAGTTTAACTACAAATATATTTAGCTACTAATTAAAACAACTATTCACCTTAATGATAAAGTTTCTAAGCTTAAATCCCTAAAGTAAATATGCATTATACATAGTGAGAACGTACAAGATTCTTACCTGAAATAGAGGAGGCATGCACCACTTGACGAAATTAACTCACAGCAACGGCACAAATGGAGGGAAACTACTTCTTCTTCTTCTTGCGTGTAGAGAAAAACAGTATGAATCCACAGACGTTTAACTTAAGTTTTGACAGACGACGCAAAGCTTATTTTTCGGCGTTAAACCAGGCCATGTCAGTATTTGATACATTGTCGGTATTTAGTGCATCTACCTTATCAGTTAAGATTAGCACAGCTGTAAAAAACCACACATACCCAGCATAAGTTTCCAAAATAATCCCTTGGACTTCTTTCTCAGTTGAATGTCAACTATACTATTCAAAAACAGTGAAATATAAAGTAGTAAAATTATGAGAAATGCAGAAATCACTATTTTTTTTTAACAGCCAAAAGATAATAGGCCTACTGTTTTCGTAAATCCACTGTGCTTAATTTTTTAAATGAGATGTTAAAAACTGAAACCTACCAAAACAGATCATACATTTACTCGTCACCACTCATATTATCCCCATCCTATGAAGATAAATGCGCTATCCCGTCCTTTGAAGATAAATTTGCTATGCCACAATATATAGCAGATAAACAATATGCATCATCTTAATTTGTTTAGGGTTTTGTCTTTTTTGAAAATATATATAAACTAAAAAAAAATGGCTTTACAGAGAGTTTAGTTTATTCTATGGTAGTACTGAACTCCACCTCAAATTAAACCCTACTATAACACCTTTGATGGAACAAGGGTAACTTTTAGCGAATTTCCCTATAGGGAAGTAGCTATTACCATAGGTCTCATGGTAAGACTTAGGCCCGGGACCGATTTACTTTTTCATTTTGGTGTCCCCAGAGGCCAAAAACACCATTCGTTCAAATTTTTATATATGTATATATATATATATATTTGGAAACATTATAACAACATTAAGTACCCTTTTAAATTAATTTTAATTAAGAAACGACATGTTTCGACACTTAGGTCATAGTCATGTATTATTTTGTATTTCCACATCTTTATTTATGTTTATATGTTCATCTCTCCTCCAGCCCAACCTTGTTGCCCTTTAACTCTTCCTATACATTTTTGTAGCTAATAGAACTCCCACATTATGTATTTGCCTTTCTCAGCTAGATACTAAATGCTAGGAGTTGTTGTGTTTTTAGTGTGTTAGTTGCTCAAAGGGAGGCAACAATGCATCTGCCAGCCAAGATTGGAGACTACACCGACTTCTACTCATCCATGCACCATGCACAGAATGTTGGGGCCATGTTTCGAGGAGGAAATGCAGCTCTTTTGCCTAATTGGTAATCCCTTCATTAGGGAAACTGTTGAACTATTACTAGTGGTGTGGTCGTAAAATTATCAGTGGAGGAACACTCCCCATAGACTCAGAAAAAAACACAGGTCAATGGGTTTTTGTATGTAAAACAGTGCAAAGCAATGTGGGAATGCTTTTTAGACTGCCATGCCATGTTGGTAATCTTCCAATTTCACGTATTATCTTCTTGGCACTATAAGGTAAATTATTTAAAGAATATAAGTTTATATCAGAAAGCATTTTTGGTGAATGTATTTAAGTTGTCACTTCCTGTTAATCTAGTTAACAGTCCTACAAAGTGTCTTGCATCATACCTTTACAAGAAGACTAATTATTTAATGATGATTTTTTAATTGGTACACAATTAAAAAAGTTGTTTGTTAATTAATTTCAATTAACAACTTTTAATCGAATCTGTTTTATCTGTCAATTGCCAGAAAACTGTTTGATGGTTCTTGTTTTCATAAATCCATATTTTCCACATTACTTGGCAAAATGTATATTTGTTTTAATTCAATACACTATATGGCACATCTAATCATTCAAAACAAGTTTGTTGCATAGAACTGATTTTCATGTAGTTGGATACTTTGGAACACTGTTTATAAATCAATTATTAGCCAATTTTAAAGATCAGTTTATGTTTAAATAATTATTCTTTTACTGTGATCACATGTGACTGTTCGATCCACTTTTAAACTCTTAAAGATTCATTAATTACGATTATGAGATGGGGACCCACCATCGAACTGGTGATCTCCATCGTAGAAGACTAGTCCTAACACTCAGCTATTCTGATAAATATACAAATGTTTTTTAGGAAGCATATACCAGTTGGGTATCATGGGAGAGCTTCAACAGTTGTCATATCAGGTACTCCAATTAGACGACCCAATGGCCAGACTTGCCCATTTGAAGGCGAGCCACCGGAATATGGACCTTGCAAAAACATGGACTTTGAACTGGAGGTAGCTTTCTTCTTTGGGGGACCTTCCAACAGCCTTGGAGAAGTGATTCCAATCGAAAAAACTGAAGATCATATTTTTGGGTTGGTTCTCATGAATGACTGGAGTGGTGAGTTGATAACTTTAATTTATTAGTTATGTATTATTATTTAGTAAAATATTTTTAAAGTATGTTTTCAATATCAAGCAGACATGATTGAATTATAAAAATGGACTTTTAACAAATCATTGGATCCAAACATATTTTAATATGGTTTTCATCTCTTCTTTTAATTTTGTGAAGACCTTTCTACGCCAATTTCATGGAAAATGTTCACTAATGTATTCTTGGATAGAGAATTGCGTTAAAATAAATTTATAATTTCAGCACGTGATATTCAAAAGTGGGAGTATGTTCCCCTGGGCCCATTCCTCTCGAAGAATCTTGGGACTAGTATTTCACCATGGATTGTCACCATTGATGCTTTGGAACCTTTCAAGACTGACAACCCAGAACAGCACCCAAAGCCCTTCCCTTACCTCCAGCACTCAGAGTCCTTCAACTTTGACATCAACTTGAGTGTTGATTTGAAACGTAAGTTGTTTGTAATTTTGTTAATTTATTATTTTATTTAATATAACTATACTTTTAAATTTTGACTTTACCGTATGGTTAGAGACATAAAATATTTGTTGCCCCCTCTTTTTGATTATACAGCCACACTACTACAGCAAAATTTCAAAATAGATGATAGCTTTAACATTGCTAACTTTTGCCCGCTTTGGTTCTGAGAGAATTGACCCCTCATTCTCTTGTAAAATGAGAGTTTCTCTATTATCGACCATCAATGTACCCGCTAAGTCCCTGTCTTTAAACCTCAACCATACAAAAATGAAATGTAGACCATCCAAAATAGTTACTTGAACATTAGTGGATATAGATAAAAGATTGGAAAACATTGACTATGACTATAAACAATGAAGTTCTCCAGAATTAACACAAGTGACTGAGAACAGACACACATGCAAAACCATAGCATTCAAAAGGAAACCAGTTTCATGCTCATCACCACATCATTATTTTAAGCTGATGCCTACACAAGGTGTGAAACATTATGATATTTGTTGTCAGGGCTGTGCTCACTGCATATCATCAGTGGTTATTCTTTTCTACTAAGATATGCTTTTTACACTCTTTTTGCTACCCAAATCTTATCAGCCAAAATTCTACCCAAAAATAAATAAGAAACTCAACTGGCAAAAATTTTCAAATTCATTTTCCTGAAAGAAAAAGATTTAACTATCAGGTTGTGTTGTAAACATTATTTCATATCTTGTGAACTTTAAAACTATACGAGTAATTAAAATGCAATCGTGATTTTTGTGACTAACGCTAGGATAAAATATGCAGTGATGTAACTTTGATCTACAGCTGACAACAGTCCAGTGGCCGCGACAATCTGTCGTACCAACTACAAGTACCTCTACTGGACTGCAAGGCAACAGTTGGCCCACCATTCTAGTTCCGGATGTGTTCTTCATGCTGGGGATCTGTTGGCATCAGGGACTATTAGTGGCCCAGTAAGTATTCATCTGAATCTGTGTTAGCGGAAAGTTCATGATAATGTGAATAGGATGGCGTGAGTTTGAATTTTCTTTATAAATACAAGCTCAAATTTTTGTGTTCATATACCAAGTGGTGACACAAAGAGGAATGTTCTTGAAATCAATCCATGGCTTGGGGCTTAACGTAATTAAATAAGATATATCATACCCTCAAAAATCATTTGGAGCACCGCTCAGTTACAAAGTTCAACTATGGCTCCAAGGCTTGTTATCCAATAACATTATTGGTTTTAGTGCTCAGTGTTTATTTAGTGTTTCATACATGTAAATTGAGGTGCCAGAACTACAATGCACCAAGAGCTATACACCTCCGTTTCTTCAAACATCCCTCTCCTACCCAAAGACAGTTTTATTATGCTCATGATAAGAAATGGAAAACTTTAGTGCAATACTAAAAACCTTGCTCACTAGCTGTGAATAGTGGCACCTTTGGAAATAAGAGAATAAGAATTTTTTGGAAACCACAAATCATTCATATTACGGTTATAAATTTGTAAGGTAATTAATTTACAACTTGTGTGTAGCAGATGTGATTTTTTTTTAATTCAGAGAGCAATAGTAAACTAGTTCAGTAATAAACTTAGAAATTAATATGAATGATGTAGTTTGATTTCTAGACATCAGACTCATTTGGTTCAATGTTGGAGCTCGCCTGGAAGGGAACCAAACCAATCAAGTTGCTTGGTGGAGACTGTCGTAGATTTCTGCATGATGGAGACGAGATTATTCTAAATGGTATGTGCAAGTATTAAGTGAAAAATTTCTGCAAGTTGAATTGGTTCTTTAAATTATAATCCACATGGAGTTTTGAAACAAAGTAATCACTAACATGAAAGGATTTCCAAAAGATATCAAAAGTGTAAAACTGTAAAGCATTGGCATTGTCAGGTCAGCCATGAGGGATCAGTCATGTCTTGTACATTGATTAAAAGAAAAACAATTATGTAACACCCAACAAGACATTTTGACAGAAGGGGACTGAAACCGTAAAGTTTGCATAAGTATAAATGGAACTGTTCCAATACTACTTCAAACAAAACACAACGGGACAGATAAAACACCTAGAACATTTTTCTATTGCTGATAAAGGTTTGGAATAATTCATCTTGCATCAACCAACATCAAGCAGCCTGAAAACTCTCTTTGTCCTAACATTGCTAAAAATCATTCCTATCCAATAATAGACAAAAAATTCATTTAATTTCCTCCCATTTCATTTCCTCCAAACACAACCCTTCTTAAATGTCAAACATCTTTAAAAATCAATTTTAGTATCATTCGATAAAAAGTGCAAAACTAAACAAAATAAATAAAATACAAATTAATTTGTTCTGTCTTATTTGGTGTACCGTGCTGCAAGTCTAAAAGAGAAGCACCGTTGGAATATTCTTAATGCTAAATTTGTAATATTTCATTTGTGATTTTATGCCTGGCTCACTAAAATAGTCCTAGTTGACTTCATTATAGGAAAAACATTTTACAAACAATGAGATAAACTACAGCATTAACTACTGGATGTCTCATTGCAGGTTTCTGCCAAGGAGATGGGTACAGAGTTGGCTTTGGTTCGTGCAAGGGAAAACTTCTTCCAGCTCATCCATTGTGAATGAAGACTTTACATATTTTTTACAGATAATATTGTAAAACACTGACAAAATGTAAAGGAATTTTTTTATATAAACTATGTTAAGAGTTATAAAACTAAGTATCTTCATAGATTTTGTTAATTAATTCTCCTATTCTAAATCCTTCTATTATTACTTTAGAAAGAAAAGAAAAACATGTGCCCATCACAGGTAAAAGTTCTTAATGTAACATTTTGTAAAGTTTTATGTTGTATTTTATGAGTTTTTTTTCCGCTCAATGGTTCATCAAAGTAATATGAATGTATCTTGTGATTGTACAAATATTGAATGTAATTAAGCTAGTTTTAATATCAATTTGCAAGCCTTGATTTGTAAATAACTTCCTGGATTCAGCTTTTTTCCTTATCTTACCTTTTGACCTGTGCCCATTCTGAATTCCTCGTGGTATTTCAGGATTCCATTACTGACTGATACTCATTCAAACCATGATCCAAAGAAGGTTCATTTATTGTTCCTAAATACAGTAGACTCCTTCTTATCCGGACTTCTCACGACCGAGGCCAGTCCGGATAACGAGTTTTCCGGTTAAACCAACGTCCCCAAAAACTCATAAAAACGGACCGTTTAAATGCGTATTTGACTTAAATTTAGGAGAGCATTGTATTTAGACACATGATCACTTGTCTCAAATCTTTCCCACGAGAACGGTCGTTTCAGTACCGCCCACCGATGTGCTGATAAGAATTGTCCGGTTAAAGAGATGTCATTTCAGCAAGATCAGACTATGGGAACGGGGTTTTAAAAAGAGGTGGTTTATTGGGTAAAAAAGTGATTTCCCCCATTTTTGAACCGCCAAATTTACAAGTCTGCAATTCATTGTCAGATCACTTTGTAAAACTTAAAAACACAAATAATTAAGTATGTTGAAGCATTATTGTACATTTATTGGTTACAGAGAAAATTCCCGAAAATTTTAAATTTAAGTATTGGTGGCCTGTTTATCATGTTGCAGCAGCTTCTATTAAATCTCAATGCAGCCAGTTTTTCTGACAAAAGTTGGCTAGCTCTCTTTTCGGACAATTGGTGACATTCTACACTTTTGGAGGGGGTCTCTACATACCCCTTCCATCGGATTATTGGTCTTCAGAGGCCGGTCATTTGGCTTCAAAATAGGTGTTGGGGCTCAACATGGCTTAGGGTGCATTCCTGACTGGTGGTGCTTACCGGCAGGGTCATATAAAAGAGTCAAGACTCCCAAGGATACCCCTTGAGTAGAGATGCAATATGCTTTGAGGGTAAGAGTACTAGGCATGTTTCGCTAAGTTCTTTCCATCAGGGATGTTGCTAGAGACTTTATCTAGTGTATGGCGTTTTCATTACTCTGTGTGAAACTTTAGTGTTTGCCCCTATTTTTAAAATTTCTTGGTCTCAAGATCCACTTCATTGCACTTTTGTCTTCTTTTTTGGCCTTAGGTTCTTTGATATTGGGTTGTTGATATGTTCACAAAGGAGGAAAGGCCAAGTAAAGGTATTGTTTTCATAGGAGATAATTTCCATATCCGTCAAAAATTCTCTGAGAATTTGGTTAGATACATTGACCTCATTATTTTTCTCTGTTTCTCTTTGGTGAAACTTTTTCTTTGGGGTTTGTCGCTTGGTTTTCGGTATATTTGGTATGCAAGACTTCTTTTGTACATGGAGTAGAAGGTATCTTTTTCTCCTATCTTTGGAGTTTCACAACCTCTTGGTACTCAGCTGTGGGAGAAGAGCTGTTATTTGAGTTGCCAAGGAAGTATGTGACGCACTGCTATAAGTTGAAGAGTCAGTTTGCATTCTTGTTAAAGACGGTTCCTGCCTTATTTGGCTCTCCATTGTCAAATCATGGTTTGTACTTGGCTTATTTCAAATCATTATTTGGGAAGGGTGAGGGGAAGGTCGTTTGTAGGGGTTGTCTTTGTACGGGGTTGACCTGACTTTAATTACCTCTCACTGCCCTTCAAAGAGAGGCTGAGAGGCAAGGTCCTGGCCCCACCTAGATGACGCTATCTCAAGACAGTCTGTGATGCAGTGCCTCACTAGAAGCAATGCTGTGTGGCGAAGAGCAACGTCCTGCCAGAGGTGACCCTGCTTTTACTGAACATGGCAGATCTTGACTGGGAGGTCATTCCTGGTAGTGGATCCAGTAACCACCAGAACTGACTTGGGGCCAAAGACAAGACAAGTCAGATGAGCCCATTGCAGGACAGCTCTAGACAGATATGAGACCAAAAAATGGGAAAGGAAACAAGCCCAGAAATTTGACTCCCATTGGAGACGGACGAAACCTAGCCATAAGATAGTGCAGACCAAGCATGTCCTGAAAATACCTAGTCTGCAAGTGCACCCCAACAATGTAAACACCAGAATAAAACTAGTTTCCCTATGGTTCTGCAAATCAATCCATGGAAGGACACCCCTTCCAGGCTAAGAAATAAAAGAAAAACAGATGCCTATCCAAGAACAATACAGAACATCATGAGAGAAAATACCACTCCTAGCCAGGATGTTGAGAAATAGAGGTATGGTCCAAGCTAAAAACATGGGTAATCATCAATAATTCAAGGTGCTGATAGACCTCCAGTTTCTGAAGTTGTTAATTTGATCAAGCTATAGATAACTGTTTATGAGGAGCCCAAATGTACATTACGACTAACCAAATGTATATTTATAAGCCTTAAGAAACATACTAAAACTTTTGTTTGAAACATTTTGCGTATTTTATTTGTAAAAAATGTATAGAGGGTAAAACAAAATTGTGGTCTAAACATAAACATTACCAAAGTTTACATGTTATAACTCTTTGAAAATAATTCTTAGAAGAATAGGCCTACCTTGAGTACAAAAGTGGTAGATAAACTAATTATAAATAAAACAAATAAAATTTCAATACGATGGCATGCATAGAATTTGAATTATATCCAATAAAGTGAACGACTGCAATTTCCAGGTTTGGAAGGGGTGGGGGCAAAGATCAAGGGGGACAGTCGGGATCTTATTGAAAATAAACGTCTTAAGTGGTTCTATCACATATATAAAATCCAGCTTTCCACTATTTAGCTACGAAAAAATGCAGTTTGTGCATTTATTGACTGGGGTACATGCGATGACGCAGCGCAGAGGTGTTCAACTAGCCCGCACGCGCTCTCTTTTCCGACGCCCAGCTATTTACCAGTTCACCTAGATGACTAAAAAATAACATATTTGTAAACCTTTAAGAACGTAGGCTACTAAAACTTTTATATGAACCATATTTTCGTATTATTTCTATATAGAATGGTATATTATATATTGAGAAAACAAATTTGTGTACTCTGAAACAAAGCTTTAATTAAGTTTATAAAATTTTATATCTCCCTAAATACAGAAAGACATGTTGAATACAAAAGTTGTAGGAAAGCTAATCAGAAATAAAACAAAACAAATTGCAACACAATAGTGTATATAGTATTTCACTTATGATCAATTAAGTATAAGACTGCAATTTCTAGGTTTGGAGGTGGGGGAAAGCTCAAGGTGTAGAAGTGGGGACTTTTGGCAAAATAAACCACTCCATGTGGATCTATCACAATAGATAAAACATACGGGAGTATGTTTAATCTATGCTATCACATATACAAAATCCAGTTATCCACCATTTAGGTTTGAAAAAGGGCGTTTTATTTTTTTCATTGACTGGACTAAGAGATGCAACTACTGTACCCATAAATTTGTGTATTTCCCTTAAATCTTAAAAAACTGAAATATGAATTATCTAATGCTAATGATGGTTGGATTTAATATTGCGGTACAGTATTAGCGGTAGTCGCCATATAGGATTAAGCTAATTTGGGAGATTTGGATATTAAAAATGGCACTGGAGAGTCCTTTTTGTGTCAGTATAAGTGTTGTAGGCATATGATACATCTATCATCTTCCGGTTGATATGAAAGTGTGGGCTTGTTATCATTGTTGAGCTAGGCACTGACTGTCATTTGGTGCAATGGACGCGTGTCAAACTGCTATTCGTTTGTTACTGCTAGTATTTTTGGTTTTCGGTTGTTCAATAACTTGTTTCGTGCTCGCAGCATTGTATGTGGCAGGGGTATCCTATGTTGAGCGATTTCTCCGAGATTTATATAGGAATCAAGGTATGTAGATGATGTATAATGTATGTATTCGTTAATTCACGCTTATCTAAATTCTACCAATAATAATATTATTTAATGATATTTATGACAGGAAACGTATCTTGGTAGCTTCATTACGGCTGCATATGAGTGGCTTTTAGTCCTAACTCCTAACACGTAGTAAGTGGAGGCCGACCAAGCCACTCATTCCGCCCCCGCACAGACACGCCTTTTAGCCACCGCGGCACAAAGCAACGCCCGCGAATATCAGGGGAACCGCACGCAACACGGCCATGGAACTATTGCCGTCACACTACACCAAGTGCGACGCAGCGCACCAACACCAACCCTAAACAGCCCATTCACTACGGCCCTCATATACTCCAATTCACAAAATAAAGTATACAAGCACACCCACACAAACAACTATACACACATGCATTGGTTAATTCAACGTACTCCGTTTATTTGTTTAGTACCAGGGGACCGAGCATTGGTCATGGTGTTAATTTGTTTGTTTAATTGTTAATTGTTTTTTGCGTGAAAAAAGGTCATATGCTAGTCTTCTTTTATGCCACAAAGGCTATGTGTTTTCAATAATACGAGTGTCAAAAGTACCGCGCGTCGTCGAAAACTGTAAAACGTTTATGGCTTTTCCTCAAGGCTCCTAGTTCAACTTTAATTTACTGTATAATATTTTCCTGTAAAATACTCTACGATTACGTATTTGAACCATACAATATGTTAGTAACCCAGTATGGCCATCATAGCTCACAGCGACGATACGGAATCGGAATTATATCACCGGAGGGAAGGGCTATTTTTATAAACACTACCATCTGCCACGGCTTCTACCGATTGTTACGAAAATAACGGTTTCTGGGATTTTAGTGCCGACAAGATTATATTTTATTTTTATTTTTCTCGTTTTATATGTTTCCCGCATACTAATTCAACCGACTCTTGCTAATGTAAAAGATTGATTGATAAAGTAAACCAATTGTTTGTGGTAAAAAAAAATCACCATTATTGCATAATTGTAATTCAGTAAATAGTTAATATAAATTAACCTTTAAACAGGTTACATCCCCACGTCATCATTTTTGTATTATTACATTATAACTTATTTTGTCTTTGTAACATTTTAACAATATCAAAAGAAATTATATTTTCAATTTTCTTGGTGTTGTAGGATTTTCAAAGTTGAAAGGTCTGAAAGTTCAAAAGCATGTAAATCTCCATGTCTGATCTAATTTCATCCCACACATGCTTGCATTATTGTTGTGTTCTACATATCTTAGCATATACAAAGTGACATTTACAAATCGTGTTCTGCAAAGTGTAAATAGTTAATACAATTTTAGTTTGTTATGGAGTTTTATTATCACACTTAGATAGTATTTTACAGATCATATGGATAGGATAGTGAACATTAAATATGATAAAATTATTAAGGAGCTTATAACAATTATTACAAAAAAGATACTAGAAGAAATAATTTAAATGGCAACTTTAGAACATTTCTTGTATTTTAGATATAGTATTTAAAATTAAGACATGTGTTGAACTGGACTTCAAAGCATGGACAACACTAGATAAGGTATTTTAGTTTACTGCAATGGCGAATGTTAAAGTAGATAATTTAATGAGCCTCCCTACAGCAAAGTTTCATTGTATTCATTGTAATCATTCCCTTCAGCAAAGATTCAACGGTCTACTAAAATCGTAGCCCTTAAAGATTTTTCGTAATATATTTTTGTCCTGGTGTACAAATTAACTCGGTATCAAGGTAGCCTAGGTTCAAACATACGCTAAATTACTGGGTATTTAATTTTTAAATACTTGGTGAGATTATCACGTTAACGCGAGTTTGCAGTGGCGCCTTAACAAATGACCGAATATGTTTGAGATGGAAGTTACTCATCCATATCACCCCTTAAAAAAATAGTTTCTTCCCAACCATCTTAAACTCTAGTTAAAATTCCAGACATAATAAAACGAAAATTATTTCTAGGTCCAAAGGAGGTGGAAATAGGATAATCCAACGGGAACAAATCATTATTTTATTTAAGAACTTCTTACTTCTGTCGACAAATATATCCTTGTTTATTTAACCTTAGGTCATAATCCTTGTATTTTTCATTAGTAAATCTTATACGTCACAACATTTCTGTATCGAATGAGCGAACAACTAAATTGCACAGAGAGAATTGAATTCTCACCAAATTATTCCTCTATGGCGTCGTATGTTTCGATTACGAACTGCGAAAGTCCCTAATGTACTTAGCATCCCAGACGTTATAATTTACAACTTTACCGATAAAATACCCCTTGCTGTTGGTACATAGCAGAGCAAAATTATGATGTGAAAATTTTTTTATACCTTATGTCACGAATATTAGAACAGAAGCGGTATGGATCATAAACCAACATATGACGTCAATGGCCACTAAGTAATCAAGTTTGTATTAATATTAAAATGGAAGTGTCAAAAAACTTCAAAACCAGCTGATACGGTTTTTAGTATAAGATTCGGGCTATGGCGTCATTTGTTTCTGTTGATGATAAAGTAAAATGTATTCAAGAATATAACACACAAATTATTTTTTATTATTTTTCAAGTATTAGCTCAAAGCAACTATATAACTAGGCATGATTAGTTATAACTCTAAAATCTAAGAACACGATACTATAGCTCAAATAGTGTTTTCCGGGCAAGCCAAACGAGAATAATCCACGTTATTTATCATTTTTCTAAACTTAACAAAAATTAAAGATCGAAGTTGAAAATACAAATATGAGCTGTGTCATATAATTTTATGGTACTTACGTATCATACGGAGGCCACTTATTTTACAGCGCGCTGCGGCGGTTGGGTTAAGTTGGGTTATCATAAATATGTTTGTAGAACTTTCCTAGTTTCGTTATGAATCGAACTATACGAGATGAGTCATAAAAACTTATGATAACCCAACCTAACCTAACCGCCGCAGCGCGCTGTAAAATAAGTGGCCTCCGTATAATACGTAAGTACCAATTTTATAAATAAACGTAAGATCCATGAGCTTTTAACTAAGAAAATACAAAGTCAACCTCTACGATCGGGGTGGAGGGGTTCCACCAGGATCGTAACTGACGTCGTTAAATCGGGGATGGTTAGGGCCTCTAATTTTAACGACACTCTCTCATTTTATTTCTTGTACGTGTGGCTTTATTATTTCTATCTTCATAAACTGGTCTGATACTCATAAATGATGTATTTGCTTTTGAAATAACCGTCGAAGTGAAGTAACGCTCAATATTCTTGTAAAATGACAAATTTAATCATTTGCAAATTTTACATTCTCTCACATCAATTTTTGTGACAAGGATTTTTGCGTTACGCTAGGTTCTAGAACGCAACTTTTTTACTCATTACAAAATACTTCAGGTTAGTCCTAGAGGGTCGCGGCATTATTACTTAGATAAACTCCATTGGTGATTGGCGGGATTTGAACCCTGGACCTCGGGTACCGAAGTCCCGCACTCTACCACTAGACCTGCTCAATTTAATTATGTTTGGAGACAATACATCAGAACAAACACAAACTCCTTTAGGTCTAGTGGTTTAGGTGCCAAAAGTGAAGATCGCCATAGGTTTAGGGTAAAAAACCCGTGTATGTTATATAGAGAGAAGAAAATAAAGGATGGATATTGATTTCTATGCTCACTCATACAAGTAAGAGGTAGCTATACTACTTCATTAGCCTGCCACCATCAAAAAGTTAAAATTCCTTTGTAGTTACGGCAGTTTTGGGGCATCAGTTTGGGAATTAATTAACCAACGATGTTATAAACAATTTACTAGCTGATATAGTTATAGCTTAAACTATATAGTTATCTTAGGTATGATAGATTTGAGCAATCCCAATGAGCAAAAAAATTGTAAAAAATTTTCAAAAGCTGTATTACATTAGTTTTTAAAAATTTAAAAACAATTTGATTTAATCTTCATATTACAGCAATTTTAAGATTGAAAAATAAATTTTTTGCAGTTTACAAACATAAGTTTTTATAAGAGTTGTAACTATTTTAAAACACGTTTCCTAACAATATTTTAGAGTCAATATGCTAAGCAAATGGAAAACGACCTGATAGCCCCGTTATGCCGTGTCAAGTAGCCGTTTTCGACATTGATAACTTATAACAAAATTTAATCTTCCATGATGTAAAAATTTATAACTTTTGATTTTCTCTGAATTTAGCTGTCCTGAAACCTGAAAAGATTCTCATAATGTATCAAATATGCACAAAGATGACCACTTTCTGAGTCTGCAAGTGATTAAGCTAGGAGAGCCTCCGTACATCAGCGAAAGCTTTATTACTCGTGGGATATCTGTCTACGACCTACGTAATAATCGCTCTGACCACAGGCTTCACTTCCCAAAGTCAGGCTTGAGGTTAGAAGAAAGTATTAACGTAAATAACAAAACTATCAATAACTATAAGAACAATGTATAAATAATATTAAAAAACGATTTACAATGATAAATAATATAATTATATAAATTCTGAATTGTAAAAATAAATACAACAATGAATCAAGAAATAGATTAATATTTACTGATTCTAATTAATACTGTTTTTAATTTTAATTTGAAATTGTTGATGTTGTCAGAGAAAATATCAATACTATTACATTTATCTAGTTTATCAATACACAACAGAATAGTAGTGTGTTAATAGGCTAGGTTGGATTTTATTTTTCGATTGATTAAGTTTAAAAAAAAGTTTGATGTAAAACTCACTTTTAAATTAAGTTATTATTAACTTTATTCATTTATCAAGTAAACACCTTTAATACTGACCGGGAACGTGCTACAAAAGAGTCCCGATTTAAACAAAAGCAAATGTCCAACTACATAAACTACCACGGTATTGCTTTAATTAGCCTCTCAATTTTAATAGCGACTAAGATTTATATAATTTAGTAGTATAAGTATAGTGAAGCACTATGGTCTGTACAGTGCTGCTACGGGTGGCAGAATCGCCAGTTCTCTAACTCTCTGACATGCGCCACGGCCGCCCTCGCCCGCCCGCCGCCGCCCCGGCCAGTGTAGGCCCGCCGCCCTCATAGACCATTAGTTCACGTCACCCATTCTTTCATATTTACGTTTTTCGCGTTCTTGAAGCTAAATATTATCATATGTAAGTATTTTGATTTAATTTTACAACTAATTAAACAGATTCAGTGTCGGAAGAATTGTTGTGATTAATTAGTAATTTAGTAAAAAGTACACATTTTTATTGTTTAGAAGGAAAAAAATCAAATACATATAATTAATGGATTTTAAAATGTTAAGATGTAGTTTTGTAGATAATAGGTACTACATGTAGTGTTGAAAATGACTAATTTATGATGGGAACTATAACATAATCTCTACTTCTGGTACAATAATATACGTGGTTCTTAAATTAAATTGTTTATATTAAAATATTATTGTGATTTATAGACAATTGACCGAGGTGTATAAATGTATACAAAATGTTTGTTTATTATGAAAACTATCAAGACTTAATTATAGCCCCATACGTGGTAGGACAAAATAGTATCCTACCATGTACTGTTATTATACGTTTCTATATAAAAATACACATACATTTTAATTCATTATATTTAAAAAATCAAAAGTAATGGAAGTAATAAAAAATAAAGTCTTAAATAAGAAAGTCTAGGGCATAAAAAGGGATAGAATTTATACTAATAATTAAATTTATGAATTAACATGAAATAAGTAATTTTACATTTCAATGTGATGAAATTCTATTTTTACAAACAAATTAACAACAAATTAATTAACAAATTAATTAATTAGAACAAATTAATACAAATTTTTGGGTCGAGGAAAAATAGCTCTGTATCGAAGACCGTCTTCCATTAAAAGTCATAGGACAATACATTTTTAATTTTTTTAATACATAATTTATTTTAATAGTAAAATAGTTAGCTGTCTGGTTATAGTACTCGCCTTACGATCAGAACTTTGACGGCTCCTCTTTAAAAACAGTCAGTAGGTTTTTGACGGTTTAAAACTGGGCCCCACTGTTCTTAATCATTATGATTTTATTGAACGATCCATAATTTTAATATATTGACAGATGGTCTTAGCTTGTACAAAATTTCCACAAGTTATCTCACTTCATTATTAATAATTTAGTTTTTTTTTAGGTAAACGTATGCTAATTTACGTTTTACTAAACTGGTAATATGGTAGTAATAATAATCTAAATATTGTTGTGTTTGAATTCGTGGTTTGTTTTGTTTACCCACGTCCGTGTGTAAAGGCGGGTAGCGCCAGCTGTGAGCTATACTGGGCACGCTGGAATTAGCCAAACTGGCTACGGAACCAAACATAACTCGGGAATTATAAACACAATGGCACAGTAGTCACGCTCACACATACATGGCTCAGGAATCAGTATCCTGGAATAGCTTACTTTTATATTATTGGTGCTTCTTTATGAGAAGCAAATTCGGATATTTTTAATTATCGTTATATGGAATTAAAATTTTAAGTCACATTTTCAGGGACGGTCTACCAACAGTATATAATTGTAGATTTTTCCAGGTGTAATGGCGTCATACGGTTAGAATTTTTGGGTCTCCGTTTCGATAAGATTTTTTTAGTTTTCGAAGCTACTTCGATCGTTTCCATATTGCAATATTTTCGAGGTTTGCGGAACAACAGTACAATGGACTAATATTTAAAAACATTTAATTTTGTTGTTTTATATACAACTGCAGTTTTTACGTTTTTTTATGACAACTTTCTGAAATTTATAATGCTATTGACAGAGAAAAAACCGTTGTGGTTGAATTAATCTACGTTCAGATACATACGTTACGCACAACGTGAGTTTTTAATAAAAAATAAAACTTTTTTCTATTTATTTGGGTTTTTAAATTCTTCATTCTTTTTCAATGTTATGGTTTATGCAATTTAATTTTTAATTTTATCATTTTTGTGATTTTATGTATTTTCTATTCTAAAATTCAATTTCAAAATTGTTGACGTGAATGTCACTTCTGGAAAAAATAAATCTTAAAAAAGTTAATATCACAGTAGATAACTTTTGCCATACCCAAACAAGATTTTCATATTGTTACATTTTTCATTAAAATTTCAGCGAAGCATATAACATGTTGAATTTAATGAAACGACCTTTTCAACGTTTAAAGGAAACAAATTAAAATTGATAATTAGCATATTTTTGATATTTTGAATTGTTTTTTGCACGTCTTAAAAAGTTATACATCATATTTTACCTAGTGAAATTTCAGCACACATTTATTTCTCAGTTAAACCTAAATCTTATGAACATAAAAATTGCAACAGTGAACAATTTGACCCTGAATTTTTTTAAACCATACACAAATAACCAATTAAAACAGTTAAACTACCAGTTTTTGTTACAGTTTCTAATAGTTTCAATTAACTGAAATATTTTCCCACCAAAGTGCACGTGAAATGTTATAGATTCAAACTATTGAACTATTGAATTGAATTTAACTGAGGATTTGTTTCATTTGAAGCCACAAGAAATTAAATTAAGCTTAAAACATAAAATGAATACATTTTGAAAAGAGTAGAACATTATTTCAACATCTTTCAACTAAAGACATAAACAATGTTAATCTATTTTACATTTATAAGGGGGGTCAAATCAACAAACTATTTGTATAGACTGGTTAAATTGAATTCCATTATAGATCACAAGATTTCTTTATATATAGAGGGTAACAAGTTTTTTTATTCCTAGGTTATATTTTTGTCAACTTCTTTTTCCATGTTCCTATATATATTTATATTTTCCGGCCTCCGGCTAGATTTAAATCATTATCATATTTCGGGCACATATTTATCCATTGTAAGTTATCATTTTTACGGAAGATTATAAATCAATACCAAATACCATAATATTAATTGCATTCTACAGGCCTTCGTTGATGGTGAAAAACCTATTATAAAATAGCTTATAATATTTAAATGCCATGAAATAAGTAATTTTATCCAAAAGAGTAGATGATATGTTACATTAAGCACTTGAGTCATCATACTATGATCAACTCACTACTATGATCTTACTGCTCAGTAATAGTGATATTTTTGATCGATATTTTTTATTTACACAAATTAAATTATAACAATTGTAATGGTGGCAGTGTTAATCTTAGTCCAACGATACTCAAGTCATTGGTCTTGGGCTAGTAACACTCCATCCGCTATCAGTTAAGTAAAAATTGTTAGGCAATAGTCAGAAATAAATTAATTGTTATTCACCAGATTGTGTTCTGGTTGTTTCTATTTCGTGGAAACATTTTAGAAATACTGAAAAGAATTCTTGTTGTATAGTTTTATTATTTAACTCTTGAAACATTTAATTGATTTAATGAATGGTTAAGGATTTCATGTCTATTTTATTGTATGTTGGATATACCTTCAAAGAATGGGTAAACAATCAGATAGTAGTACGTAAATAACTTAAATCGATCCAGCAAAATGCAACCTAGTTTAAAATAAACCCGCGTTATTATTCGCACTCTCCAAAAAGTAATAAATTTCATTGCAGCCACATTTTTAAACTACTACTTTATCATCGAGTAGTTTATCATATGTAATTTCAAACAAACGGACTTGATTTTCGCATTACATCATTTTATTACACCTAATAATAACAAAATGGAATAAAACAGTATCATGATATGCTTGTATTTAAACTATTTTGAGCTTTTGTATCGTATGTAAACTTTGAACTTTTGGTTAAGATTGCACATTTTATCAACTTTACACTTTATTTAACTCTTTCACGACCACTACAATTTCTTATTTTACGTTTACACTGAATTCAACAAGAAATCAAATAAGATCATGGTTTTTGTATTAATTATAATTGTTAATTTGTTATCTTTGACAGATAGTATGTATTAATTAAGAAAATGCAGGGTCCTAACGGAATAGAGATAATATGAAAACCAAGGTTAGTGAGTTTTCTTTACACTGCGCAAATTTGTGAAGAGAACGACAAATAGCACAGGGATGGCTAAACTGTATATTCTAATAAGCTATTATATTATTATAAAAATATTCTTTTCTCCACCAACAGTATCGTTGCTGACTCATGGCAATTCCTGCTTAGCACACACTAAAAGATGAATAAACAAAATATGCTTTAAAAGATAATTTTAAAAACAAGACTGATCAATTTATTACATTTTTGGCTGTTGGAGATGATTTTGTACAAAAAGGTTCATAACAAGAACAAACTATACATACACCAGAACCATAAACAACATAACATTAATCATAAGAAGTCTGTAGAACTCTATTTTATAACAAGATGAGTATTTTTCGTTAGTTTTTACACCATTGGAGATAATAATAAACAATAAATTGTGGTACAACCCTTAAAACCTTTTTTATGAGATGAAGGAAATTGTTTCCACGCTTTTCGCCCAAAATCAAATTCAAAGACAAATAATAGACACACGCCCCCATATTGTCGCATAGCTTTAGCTGTCATACTGAGCGTTATAAATAACCAGTCATTGTCACCACCCAGTTAAACAATCACAAAAGGTACATACGCAAATCTTACACTAATGTACCACAATGTTTTGTGGTTGTTACAGTTCAATGAATTGCAATGAGAACAGTGATCCACCCTTAAGTCCCCACATCGGTATCTACGGCTGGCGCAAGAGATGTCTCTACGTGCTCATCTTGGGGCTTCTGGTGGTCGTCATGGGGTCCTTCGTGGCCACATTTCTGCTCATCAGCGCCATTGACTTCAATTTGGTAAGCAGCAGCTGTAGCGTTGGAAAAGCATCTCGGGTTGAAAACAACATTTCTTCCCTAAAACGTCAATGGCACTTACACTCACTTAAACAAATATTTGATGAATATTATGTGTGGTAAAGAAATTGTTAGCTCCATATGACTTTTAAATGCTTTTTTTTGTGAATTTCTTACTTTAAATTCATCATTGGCTACTTTTCTCTACAGTAAGATAACATTTTATTATTTGAATTTACACATTAAAATGCACATTCTTGCCCACTGGGTTGCAGTGAAGTATTGCTATTCGTAACTATCCCATTGCCCTAACTGATCCCCTCAAGTAGCCATAGTCTTCATGGTGAGTCGTATACCCAGGTCCAATTTACTTTTTTGTTTTACGGCCACCGGAGGCCCAAAACAACGTTTATCAAACGTTCTCAATCACTCAGTTCTGCTTGAAAAAGAAGATATATTGTTCAAAGCCGATGTTACAAAGGTAAGGTATCAAAAGTAGGCTGTCTTCTATGTTACCCTTATGGAGAATGAATTGATATAAAGGTGTAAGGTTATATAAATATTTTATTTTGTAGCTTTTAACCCTACCTTAAAGTAAACTTAATTAGTAACTACTTAAATGTAGATGGAGAGACCCTACTGTAAAGTTATTTGTTGCTTTTTTTATTAATATCAAACCCAAATAAATCCATACAATCAACATGCCCCCAGAAATACCCAAAATGGCTGTAGATTCCTAATTTATATCATCTTTTTACCCTCCGATCTTTTTACAGTGATAGGGATATGAGAAAAGCTAGTTCATTCTTCTTCCTTCTGAAGAACAATTGTTGTTGGAGCGGAGTAATTAGATTGGCTTGTGTCAAGAACCTTTAGAGTGTTATGAACTCTTTTCTTGAGTTAGTTGTACGTCCATTCCTTTTTGTCAATGTATTCTTTTGCTGTGCTCTTTCCTCCACAAACTAACAATAGGATCAATAATTTACATTCTACGTACTTTACTGATGAAGATTCTATCCCACCTGTGTGTAGGGGGGCTTAGGAGACCTTAAAATCTCCAGGGACGGTGTACGACTGAGAGAGTTCAGTTACGTCCTGGCGTCCCTGGCAGCTTCTAGACTAACCTCCAAGACTCGGGAACCTCTGTCTTTCGAGTCCCACTACAATATGACCTTGAGTGTCACTGATCAGAACGGCCACCCCGAGCAGTCCCTGCACTTCTGGAGTGCGACACAAGATACCAGTAAGGCGTTGTAAATTATAGACCCATATCGATACCTTTAGTTAATGTTAACACTTTTATTATATATAAGTAGACACTTGTTGTTCTTAAACACAGTATACGTGTATTTTAACGTAATGAAGAGCGTGAACTTCCACAGCAGTTTTCCAACAATATCCTAATGGCTTAAGGATTGAATATTGTTCATGCACTTCAATATCATACCCTACTCCTTAGTGAAAGGTGCAGTTCCATGCGGTATTAAAGAATAGTACAATGCGAACTATTCATTCCTGACTTAGGAGTAAGGGCGTGAACGTTGGTCTGAATATTAAATCTTGTTATGTCTACAAAACGTCGTTTTCTTACATCAACCAATCAACAAGCCTCAAACCAGAAGTCACGAGGATTTAACCTTACTTTAACGTAGTCTACTATTATTCGAGAAAAAATCATTAGATGCTGGATACGGTTTAAATAAACATGTGTGTATATTTTTCTTTTGACTAGCAGCATGCGTCACTTCGTGACTTCAAGATCCGTGATATATTTGAATTAATTTACAGTTTTCTTTTGCATCATCATTCTAATCATCCTTATTATTTGTATTGCGTTTTGTATTTATTTAATTTTCATTGCGTGTGCGATATCTTCGAGGCATCTTAGAAAATTACAAATAGTAATGAAACACACCATGAAAACACAAAATCTAACTTCAAATAATACTTTTCATTGTTATATAAGCTGTTTAAATTTACATTAAAAATGAATTTTACTAGGCCTATACGGTTTGCATAAAATCGTAATAAGTATTAGTAAGTACACTAAGCTTATGTTAAAGTTTCGTTTCCTTCATCATAAAAATATATGTACAGTATTCGGCTCGGAGTCTGCTCTTAATAGTTTTGTTTACCACGCAAAAAATGTGATTTCAACGTTATCCTTTATTAATGTATTTAAAAATTGTGACCATATGTTTTTGTAGAATTAAACTGTTTATGAGATTTGAAAGAGAAGTAGTCATGTTCCGAAAATAGTAATGTAATAATAGTAGTTAGTAGACCCGTAGATTTACGACGACAAAAGGAACGTTATTTTATATATCATAGAAAAATATTAGATTGAAAATACTGTCATGTTTTAATTAATCGAGTGCTTATAGTCCGTGAGGTCGACGAAGGACTCTGAGGGATTAACGTCCCTACCACCAACGCACGCGCACTCACCAGCAGGGCCCTACCTACCCCACGGCAAGTGACCCATGCGTGTGTGTGTAGGTGTGTCTGTGTATGTGTGAGGGCTGTAATCCCTTAGAGTCCTTCGCCGACCTCACGGACTTTAGTTGTGTCGGGTGTTAAGCTGGCCCGTTGTTTTTTTACCAGCCATAATGTCAGGACTATGTTTGGTTGACAGACAGAAGATATTTGGTGGCCGAAGCATCTCAGTTCCGTGTCAGCGACCTGAGAGGAAGAACTCTGTTCACCGCACAGCCGGGCCAAGTGACCGTCGGCACGGATAACCTTCGGGTGCTTCAGGGTTAGTATTCATAGATTAAACATATTTTATCATAATGTTGTCATAATTATGGATCATCTGAAGCCAATTTTAAGGTTAGTTTCGTCCGGTTCATGGTTCATATAGAAGGCATTTTGTTCATTACTATTAGCTTCTTGTCTTTCAACTTATTTTAAGCATATTTCAACCAAAACAAACGATCTATCTTGATAAATATACATACAGCAATAGCTTTCCCTTTAAGTAAAGTACAAATGGTTAAATCTACCCTAAAACAAAAGAGAAAAACTTGTTCACCGTAAACATGGAACACAAAATATAAATTTAATCAGACTTGAGAGTTTACGGTGGGCTGAGAAGTCTACTTCAGCATTTAAAGTCAAATGTTTATATTATGTGTTATAAGTATTTCTTGGATAAAACCAATAATATTTTCATCGATGTGGTGTGAGCACGTTCAGTTATACGTAACATATATCAAACTTTGAATTGATAAATGACAAAATCAATAAATGGCCAAATTAATAAATGAGTCAACTTTGATTCCGCCGCAACTTATCGGAATTCCGTTCTGAAGCATCTAGTGACCAATATTATCCACGCAAATTTTAACATAGTACTACCAACTTTTCGAGTGTACCAATTTAGTATCATCAATTTGAAAACATTCTTGTATTCCTAGGAGGAGCCCACTTCTCTGGCAGTGTTCAGACTGCAATGCTGAGATCCAGTTTAGGAGCTGAACTAATGTAAGTAATAATTATAATAACAAATCAAAGCGACACATATTTTCCTAGGTTTATAGTGATTGTTTTGTACGCCAAACACACATCTATTTACTGTGATCCATTAGGTAGATCACTTAAGTAATCCAAGTAATATTAAAATAAAATGAAAATGAATGTAGACTTCTTTTGTAAGAGTTAATTTAAAACAAATGTAAAACTAAATTTTACGATATTAAAAATAAACTTTTAATGCTTTCTACAATATTTATATATTTAATGTATTTATTTATGAATTCTAATAAATAACATCTTACTCTATGCCAGGCTGGAGTCTGCGACAAGAAGGCTCCATGTGATGGCTCCAGCAGGAGTTTCTATTGAGAGTAGAGGGGCTGATATCAGTGCTTCCTGCCTCACAGACCTTCACTTGTCATCTGTAGATGGAAGAGTAAGAAAATTGAGATAGTTATACAGTAGTTCATTATTTATTTACCTCTTGTTTTATTTGATGATATTCGTTATGATAGTGCAGTGCATTTAGCGTGAGGAAAATTAGCTGTAACGCTTATAGTTTTAGTGAAAATTGTAAAAGATTCCGTATGAAGAGGGCTACGTTTCTTTTGGGACTAATAGTAATACGTTTAGCAATTTTTAACACAACCTATTCTTCACCATCTGCTTGATAATTGGTGTATTCTACTGATATTGATAATCTGGTACCCTATTGAGTGCATACGTATGGCTCTGCATACAAATATGCAAGGGAAAATATTTGTTAAAGGCTTTTTCAGCCTATAACAGCTAGGAAATTGTTAAAACATACAATTTTACAGAAAATAAATCACTACGAATACCTAAGAAAACTTGAATGGTTAGAGGTTCCAAAAAATGCAACCCAGTTAATACGGCTTTAATGGCAAGATTGTTATTGTTGCGAAAAAATCAGAAGTTTTTAATTTTTCTCAAATAAAATAAAAATACAGTGTCTTCCAAAAAAGGAAGATGATAGATGATAAAAAAATTCTAGCAAAACAGTGTTAAACTTAATTAACGCACAAAATAAAACCATGTATCGAAATAAATAGTTGATAATAAATGATTTAATTATTTCAATTAATAATGTAAGAAATATCTTCCAGGAAATAAACATCGATGAGCTGAAAAAGCCTGTGCACTTTCTTAGTCACAACATTATTTTAACCATTGTAAAATCAACGAAGGAAATATAACAAATGTTTCCATAAATCTTGGAAAGGATTTTCAAACTTTTTGTTTCCAGATAAAACTGAAGTCGCCTGGAATCTATATCCCCAACCTGGAGAGCATTCCTCTTCTGCAGCCTCAGCCTTCTAGGTACATCCACCTGGAGTCCAGTACAGGGTCCAAGCAGTACCAGGTCTGCATGTGCAGCAACGGGAAACTCTTCATCTCCAAACCTAATGGAGAATGCAGTGTCAACAATGACGGGAAACAGTGTCATTGAGCATGGTTGAGAGGATAGGCTATTCTACCTCACTCTTCGGTGGCGAGAGAGCCCTGCGTGAAAATCGGTCTCTAGTTGGTGAAGTCAGGAGCCCAATAACAGATTGTAGGGACCGTAGCTCGTTGTGTATATCAGAATTATCACTGGTGAATTGTATCGTACGAGAACTAACTGCAATAGTATAATGAACACTGAGATAAAGACAGAGAGTGCTACAGCTGCAATTGTTTTTATGTATATAAAAGATTGAAAGTAGGCCTAATTTATTTAAATCAAAGTCTGTCGTTGAAATGAGTTGATTATACGATTTTTGTTCCTGATCAACAATTTATTTTCTAGAGAAACCAGATACAAACTTATCTGTTATAACATTGATTTCTGTTGGGTGTGTATGAGCACTCACCAAATAAAGGTGGATTGTGTAGTCCCATTCTAACTATTTACCAAACACATATTTCCTCCCGTGACGATATGAAATTCCTTTTTAATAACCCCAACCGGTCCCTCAATCCGTCCATAGCTTTTGTTTGGGCGTCTCAAGCTCCTGTCCAGACCGCTATTCATGTTGAATAAACTAATTTTTACAAATGAATCCACAGTGGGTGGAAAATGGTATTTTAAATCAACACAGTGCGGCGATATTAAATTTTAAGCAATTGAAACGAATTTATCGTAATTCATCGGCAAGTCAATTTGTTCTTGTATATAAAAAAAATTGTAATGAGAACCAATGTTGTACTGATTTATTGCGTTAGTCGTTCTAATGTAGTCTTAGATCTACTGAGTATTACGATTATATGCCTTCACACATAACCCTGACGAGGATTAAAGTTATATCATATAGTCATCAGGGGACATAAAACATTACAAGTAACATGATAACAAGTATTATATGACAGTAACACTATTGACAAGTAGTATATTTGGTACTCTAAGATAAATTGTATTATTTATTGACTGTTAGTGGTTAATGCTGTAAAACTATGTAGTATATTGTTAAAACGATGTTATTTTTTAGATAAATAAAGAATTGTTTTATAAACGACTGATTAAATTTACATCACGGAGGCTGTTTTGGTCATTTTCAAAGTCAGGAGAATGTCTATAATGTTTTAAACGGTTTAACCTTTAAGTACAATCAGCTCTAAATGAAACGACATTTGCTATGCAGAGTTTATATTTCAATTGTTGTTTTGCATGGTTTCTTTACAATTCAAGTTTAAACGGTCCAGGTTCTGAATCAGATTTGGTTCAGGTTTACCAAGTGATATTTAAAGATATCAAACATTAATGTGATTTTATATACAGGGTGTCTCGTAAGTAAACAGCCAAACTCCCGGAAATGGTTTTATGGGTCTAAATAAAGAGAAAATCAAAAACCAAAATTCTAAAATTGGTCTTTTCTACCTTAAACTACATACCAAGTTTTATAAAGATCGGTTAAAAACATTCAAAAATAAAAATGTTTATGTCAAAAATACAAAATGGAGGGGTTAACGAAACATTTGGGAAACAATGTTATTCCTGATTTTCTCTTTATTTTGACCCATAGAACCATTACCCTGTTCAGTTAGGCTGTTTACTTACGGGTCATCCTGTATATTTTCAGATTTGAACCCATGAACCTCAGTTTTGGAACGCCCTGTAATTTGATTACCTACGACAGTTTTAAATGGATTCCTCATATATGGTTTTTAGTGAAAAATAACCTTACTTCAAGACTGTAAGTCAAACCGTTCTCTCGTTATAAGCGAAACTATATTTTAGTTCTCGCAGGAAAGAAGTGTAATGTTCTGAGAATATATACACCCCGGCTAGATGCACCACCACCATCAAGGAGGACCGATGTCACCAGGTATCAATCGTTGCAAAGCGAACGTATACACTATACACTTATAGTACTATACAGTCTTTTGACGCTTATACCTCGGTGGCGACCTTTGTTCTCCATTTTTGTTTTTAGTTCTTTCAATTCGAATTTCAATTCAATTTCATATATTTTTCCAATATTCTCTTCATCATCTGTTTTAACTATACTATAAATTAATTTATTATTGTAAATATTTACTTTTTGTATTAGTTTAAACACAGCCTGACGATGGAAACATAGTTTCTGAAAGCGCTTGTGGATTAAAATAATTTATTATATATTGGCCTTGTTGAACTTTTAAATTTAATTATACATTTCACTATTCATTGCCAATATATCCAATATAAGTTAACATTTTACTTTGATTTCTACTTTTTCGCACTCCGGGTAACAACTGATCATTACACAATTTTCGATGATTTTATTATTGATATTAAATTAATATTATCTGATATTTATATTAATCAGCAGGAAATGGGCCGTATGAAGATTAATTTAATTCTTACATGTATAATTTTATGAATAAACATAATTACCAGAGTTTTAGTTTAACGATGAAGTGATTTATTAATTCATGGAGACGATTATCAGTATATAGGCCTAAATGGAGGTTATTTTTGTTTGCCGAATTTAACAAATTAACTTTATAGGCCTAGCTCTAGTAATTAAATTCATAATATAAATTGAGGTTTAGGTGCAGTTTAATGTTTCGGCGGTCTTCAAGTAAAAATAATTAAATGTGTGCTAAAGTAAATAGCTTAATAACTTAACTATTGTGCTAAAGAGACAGTGAATAGATTTTTTTCTGAACATGGAAAAATTGGTTCATTGGAAGTAATATGACATAAAAGTCATCCGTGATTCTAGAGGTTTTAAGCGTGTGATTGTTCTGCAGCCCCTGGTTCGAACCCCACTGTATAACTGTAGATACGGATGTTTACTTCTCTTCTGTAGGAACTCCTAACTAGGATTAAAAGGTCAAGCCACAGCAGCTGCACTAAAACTATAGGGGTAATATTTCTAACTCTTCAGTAAATTAAACTATCAACGTTTGATTCATCCCAAACGTATTAGAAGAATATGCTAATGTTGGATTCAGTGGCGTCATTTCACCTAATCCTTGGGGGGGGGGCAAACACTGGGGGTATGGGGGGTACGGAATACCCCCCAGCAAACAAGGGGAGTCCGGGGGTCCCCCCGGAAAATTTTGCATTTTTGAAACAAAAAAAGAGGGGTTTCAAATAAAAAAAATTATTAGTAAAATTTATTTAAATTTAGGCAGAAAGTTAATGAAACTAAAACTATTGACAACAGACAGAAACACAATAATTTTATGTTGGTAAGTTAGTCATCTAAGAAACGTGATCAATAGTTCCATGATGTATTATGATATTATGTTTGTTATCATAGATTCATGACCAATTTCTCTTGTACAACATTTAGCAATGAATACGGTTGTTCATAGCCTATAGTTTATAACAGTTTATTTTGGTTTTTAAATAAAATACAAGTATTTAAGAACTTAAAAGCAAATCAAATTTTATCACCAATAAAATAATTTGACACAAAAGTACAAAAGGCTATTTAACTATATTAAAGTGGTAGTCTACAATGTTCAAAATAAATTACGTAAAATTTATACAGATGTATAATTTTAATGCTTAAATAATTCATAAAAGTAAATGACAAAGCAATGCTTCTAAAAAATCTGAATTTTTATGTATATAAACTAGAAGTAAGTGGTTTATCGTACAGCACCAAACAGAAAAAGTAAATGAATAACAAAACTACTAATTTATGTAAACTAAAAATGTGCTATCAAAGACAATAAAACGATAATAATTTTTGTTTCAAATTACTGTACAAGAATATACAGATTTTTGTCTGCTGTGCTTTTTAGGATTTGACAGGAGAAAATATTTGTATATTGGCTAGTACAGCATATTTTTTTCTCCAGCCCAGGATCCAGGGGGGGCAAATGCCACCCCCTGCCCCCCCAAATGACGCCCCTGGTTGGATTATGAAGAGTTTATTGCTCTTAAAATACAAAATACAATTCTGGAATTGGTCAATTTTTGATGAATTTAGCAGGTCTATTCTTAATATATTTTAAAGTGTTTTGTGAAAGTAAAACTTAAAACTGCTGGGTGGGGACAGGCTGTCAACATTGTATCTATAGAAAAATCATTACGTATGTGTTACTTTTGTTTGTCACAAACACATCAGATAGCATATTCACTTCTTGGTAGATAGTGGAAATAATTGGTATAAATACTCTATACTTAATAAAACATCTTTTAAGTTCTGGTTAACACTTTTGTGTGCGGCTTAACACTGTTTATCTTGCTGTTATAAAAAATGTTATATTTTATTGCTGTAAATAAATATCATATTCACCAAATTGTGCCAATGTTTCAAACGATGCTTAAGCAAGATTTTAACTTGTAGTTGATTTGGTTTCATCATGCACATTTCACATTTTCCAAGGGTACGAAATAAAATTATGCTTCATGAGTGAGCACAGCAAAGTTTGAATTTAATACTTTTGTAGTATAATATCGTAGACCTAGAAACCTGCTTTTTTCCTTCTTCAAAGTTGTCTATATAGAAACAGTGACAAGAAAAACGCACATTTTGAGGAATTGGAGAGATAATCAGATAAATCTACCGTCCAAGAATAGTAAAAATAGTTTTAAACTATTTTCAGTTTAACAAATCATAACTTAGGGTAATTATTTTGTCAAAATAATAAGTTAGATAAACAACTATGGTCTTAGTTAATTGAATATGATTTCAAGGAAATATCATCGTGACAACTTTATCCAAGGTTAGAAGGTAGCGGGGGAGTGAGCTGGTCTAGTGGTTAGAGCACGGGACTCAGTCCCTGAGGTCCCGGGTTCAAATCCCACCAAAACGCCAATGGATTTTATCCAAGTGATAATGCCGCAACCCCTAGGTCTAGCCTGAAGTAATGTGAAAAACATCCCAGGCTCGTGCCTAGCGTCCTATGAAAAAATAGAAGGTAAAATGAATATAAGCCTAACAGTTGTCACGATGTATCGAATAGCATTCTAAAGTTTAAAGTGAAAGCTATTTCTCTCGGCATGACAAAAAGTTTCCCAATACAACTTAGTAAATAAAACACATTGCTCCCTTGGAAAAAGATCTACTTGACAACAAGTATTTACAAAATCTTTACTGAAAAATTGTACATTTGTATAGTACTTTACTTATTTAGTGGGACATAAATTAGTAACAGTATGTTACAAATAATTAAGGTTCACTGAAGTTTTAGTATTACATCAGTATCAGACAATATATTTTACTAGGTACTCTATAAGTTTCTGATAAAACCAATTAGTATACTAAATTTAATCTAATACACAATTAAAATTTATTAAAACAATCTATGTTTAAATAAAGCCTTCAAAACATTTAATCAGTTTTCTCATTTGCATTCAAATCGAGTGCTACAATCAATTACGCTTCCAGTAATCAAGTGATTCCTCGGTAATTGAAGTTTTAAGTGTTAATGTAAACAATATGGTAGACTGTATTGTATACGTTGGGGTAAAATGTTTGTACTGTACTAAAACTGTATGTAAATCAACCTTATGTATTCTTCTACATTTTAGAACTTAAAGCATGCTTAATCTTCGCATTGAAATTACTAGTACGTAATACAGTATAATATTTATTTCAATCAATATAAGTTACTAAATTGATGAATCATAAACTAAAAACCTGAGTCCAATAGAAAATCACCAATGTCGGTTTTGACCCTCAAAACAATAAATAATTATGTATATTAGGCCAGAAATCAGAATTCTACCAAGGCTAGCTTGGGAAATTATGAAAATAAAACTATTCTACGACTATCATAGCACAATATATCCTTACCTAACATATATAAAGGTTATATCTGCTCTCATGAGCATTTTTGTAAACCTAAACACAATTACTATATATACTAATTTGGGTGAGCGATACTGTATTAAC
Organism: Macrosteles quadrilineatus; assembly: GCF_028750875.1. Classification (NCBI taxonomy): domain Eukaryota; kingdom Metazoa; phylum Arthropoda; class Insecta; order Hemiptera; family Cicadellidae; genus Macrosteles; species Macrosteles quadrilineatus. The sequence continues at coordinate 22,376,871 of NW_026542600.1, forward strand.
TACATAATATTACTTATAAAGGTATAAAAAAGTCATAAAATTATTATATTTGGAGAAATAGATATACGGTAACAAATGCCAAACTGTAATACCTATTTTTCACTACGGACTTTGTTATCCTAAAGAAATTTATGTTAATATTGAATAATGCTTAATTATAAAACATATTGATAAAAAAAAAATACCATTCAAAATGCTACTATAAACTCTTTTACAAGAACTCGCTACAGTCTGGCCCGTATTTTATTTTCAAATTAAATTGTAATTGGATATGTAATAGTCCCAACAAATAAAACATTCTAAGAAAAATGCAATTCAATTATACGTAATAGGCAATTTACAAAAAATGTGGAAAAAACTTAACATAAAATAATTAAAATAGGCTTACAAAAAAATCACACACTACAGGACCTCAAATAAAATTACATGGAATCATCTGTGTTCCTGTAATTTATTCAATAAACTACATAATAAATACAAGAAAATATAAACAAGATTCAAAGTCAATATGTAAAAGTATTAACCAACCCATAACAAGTAGAAGGGAATATAAACACAATTCTATGTCAATATGTAAAAGTATTAACCAACCCATAACAAGTAGAAGGGAATATAAACACAATTCAAAGTCAATATGTAAAAGTATTAACCAACCTATAACAAGTAGAAGGGAATATAAACACAATTCTATGTCAATATGTAAAAGTATTAACCAACCCATAACAAGTAGAAGGGAATATAAACACAATTCAAAGTCAATATGTAAAAGTATTAACCAACCCATAACAAGTAGAAGGGAATATAAACACAATTCAATGTCAATGTGTAGAAGTAACATATTGAATTATACTTTCAATAAAAATATTGGGTTACCAAACTAGAAAAAGGTATATAGTTTATATTATTATCATACAGGTGATTCTGTACTCACACAGCATTCTGTTTTGATTGACTATTAACAACGTACCTCATATTTTTGTTTGTATTATTTTCTTATATTGCAGACTGGCCCATATATATTGCTTACAAGAGTAAAGGATGAAGTTTAAAATAAATAAGTTTGTTGAAGATTAAACTAGGGGTACGTTGTAAGACGAACGGTCGACTCAGTCTTTCTGTATTACATTTGTGATTTATTCCCCTTCATATTCCAGAAGGCATCTCCTATTCATATAATACCCTTCATAACTTACTTGGCCCTACTTATATTGTTATACTTGGGGCGGCTGGCATCAAGTAAATCACAAATCACGAAATATTTTTTTCGTTTTGCTCGTTCATACTGAGGGGATGATTGACATTGTCTTGAAGTTATGGTTTCCCAGTTTTAAGGATTTTTTATCCATTATACAATTAATGTTTTATAATAGAAAGTACCACTAAACCATACTGTTATACCGTTTGCACAGTTGAGACGATCTTTAGGTTACGAATACAGTCAAGTAATATAGATTGTCGACAATCTATAGACGATGTGCAAAAGCTGGTCTATTTTAGGTTTGTGTTGCCAAGAGTTTTATACGTAGAAGACCTAGTCAGACTAAAACATTGAACCAATTATTAAGAAGCGTAGGTAACAGCTGTTATTAGTTTTGTAATCAATGCAAAACTACATGTTTATTACTAATAAGATAGCGTAACCCCAGTTTATTGATAAAGAAATCTTGATAGTAATCCGTATCATTATGTTTTTTTCTTATATAAAATTAATTATCCCATTGGATGTTCATGTTAAATCTTAGTACACCAAAGTTTGCAGTTTCAAACAATCATTATATCTGAATACTATTTCATAATTATTTTTTGTGTTTAAATAATGTAAAAAAAGATAAATTTTTATTTTCATCGCCTATAATCACCCAATTATGTCTTACTTAGGGGGAAAATGAAACAAGATTGTTAACAACGTTTCAATTTAAGTGAAAACCAATATAAATTTAAATATGAATAACGAATCAAAGTATAATTTTCTATCGAAAAAAAAAAATTAAAAACAAGAGTAGGCCTATAAGAAAATGTATATGTTTAATTATTAAAGCGGGGGGTGGGGGAGGGGAGGGTTAATGTAGATATTAGCTCAGAACATATAAGTTTGAGCAAACATAACGGGTTCTTCTCCTTGACTTATCAATTAGACAAAATATGTTTACTTACGTACAACTCCATGTCAAGTCTTTCAAATATTTACCAAAGGACATCGTGCATATTAAATGAGAAACAATTAGAAACTAAGTTTTTGAGAATTTACAAGAACATAGCGTGCCACACGAATTTGCAAAAGTCACAGTGAACTTAAAAATTTATCAAATTTACATTCGGAGTGGTCCAACTTTAAGAATTCCAAGGTCGCATTCGATTCATCATAATCAATACCTTCTGGCGGAAGGAATGCAATAACCCAGGAATATGCCAATAAAGCCTTAAACCTTACCCCACCTTGGCGCATAAATGTGTTTTGAAAACTCATCTCTTCCATGCGCCGCTTTGCTATTCAGGGGTTGATCTTAAGGATAAAAGAAAAAATTTATAAAGCCGAAAATTCTGACCTTTGTCAACAAGTTGCCAAAACTAATGAACGATAAAATAATACTCAGTATTAGTATTTTAAGATTTGAGACAATTGTTGTTGTTATTGTAGTCTTGATTTTTGCTGTTTAGTGTTCTCCATAACATATTTTATTTTCCCTTTCATTTCTGTAAATCTCAAAAAGTAAAACCATTAAAAATGTTCAAAAAAATGAGAAATGTGTGTATGAAACTGCTAAATGTACTAATTAAAGGTTAACTTAGGTTACTTAGATTTATAGAGTACATCTAAGATTAAAGAGTCAGCCAAAATAATACATAGAGAAAAAATAACTTTGAAATAACAAGTTATTAAATATACTCATTATCTATGGTTTTATTACTGAATCGGTTATCAATATAAGTCCTTACAAGCAGTCAAACAGTAGTAGTAAAATTAATAATAATTTTAAATGACATCCATAAAATTAATTAATGTTAAAATTAGTCTGTTAAAATTTGTTGTAAATAAAGAATTTCTCTCTCTCTCTCTCTCTCCCCCTCCCTCTCTCTCTCTCTCTCTCTCTCTCTCTGGGATGAATTTGGATTTTTTAGCCCAAAAGTGTACAATGTTCGTTTTGGTGAAAACGATGATGGAAAAATATCAATAGGTGTGTCTATTTGAAAGAGGTAGTAGTAAGCTAGTTATTTTACTGTGTACTAGAAAGTCTGTCTCAAACTTCATATTGTTATTCATCTCGTGATTTAGTTTTCATCCTAGCCGCACAATAATTATCCATTTTAATGTTTAATAAGTAATTTTAATTTTATCTTTAAGTTTATAATAATAAATAATAAATAGTTAACAAGCAAGTAAGTAAGTTAAGTAGGTAATGTATAGGTTTTTTTGTAATAAGTAGCAATAGAATTACATTTGTTTATTTAATTGTTTGTATCAATTCACCACAATTTTATAAAAAATAACTATAATTAAATTTCATTGAAACAACACCTAAAAGAAAAGAGGGGATGGAGAAGCTAGGAGGGCGAGGGAGAGGGGAAGAGATCGAGGAGTGACTTGTAAAGCTAAGGAGGTGATGGCAAAAGGTTCTCACTCAAACTCAATTTCAGGAGAAGATTGTGAGTGGAATAATGAAAGAATTTCACAACGCCTTATTCTTCGTTTTAAAACTCGTTCGACTTTGATCAGTAACTTCTTTGCCAAATCAAACAATGCTTGTAAATGTACTGTGTTATGTGGGTTATTTTCTTGTCCGGCAGGCCTTAATAAGACCGAGTTCTGGAATGTTTTTTTTTAGGGCATTACAAATTGACAACAATGCCTAGATGAATACCGAAAAGATAACTAATCAATTTACACTGTCTTTAAAAAAATATTATTTTGTCCAAAGATTTGTTATGCTGAACAAACCAAGTGGATGAGAATGGCATACTTATGTTTACGTGCCACTATAAGAATTTCTAAAAATATGTGATACAGCATCGGGAATATTAAAGACATACCCAGTACTCGGGTTTTTTATGGGAAACTCTGCAGAACGAATAAAGAGTTTTGACAACTTTTTCTGGAAATAGATTGACAGCGTGACTGTGATTAATTTGATCAATAGTTACTAGTAAAGAGTTCACTTTTGCATTGATCAAAACAGTTTGTTGGGTGTAATGTTCATTTGGGTTTATCAACATCAGAGTACAGTAATTGTGTTGTTTAATGTCAAACATTAATTTAAATTTACGTACGTACTTCACACATGTTTTTTGTCAACATCATTAAAATAAGATTCAGTACCTAACTAAATAAAAAATAGCTACATTTTAAACTAAAAATATACTTTTAAAAAGCGACATCAAAACATCAAGGGCCGCTCCGGGATTTGAACCCGGGACCTCCTGCACCCAAAGCAGGAATCATACCCCTAGACCAAGCGGCCGATGTTAACATTAATAATAGAAGAAAACAAGTGTAACTGAAATAGATGTCAGTGAAAGTAAAGCCTCAAGGGAGGGACGACGACAGACACCACCAGCCGTCACCTCTTCCTCGAGTCTTCACTTTCACTGACATCTATTTCAGTTACACTTGTTTTCTTCTATTATTAATGTTAACATCGGCCGCTTGGTCTAGGGGTATGATTCCTGCTTTGGGTGCAGGAGGTCCCGGGTTCAAATCCCGGAGCGGCCCTTGATGTTTTGATGTCGCTTTTTAAAGTAAGGTTATTCAATTTTTTTACATATCTGCCTTTATTACGCATGTTTTATGTAATTTTATACCACTTTGCACTGACGTATTAGATTCTAGGCACACGGTGCTCTGTTTTTGGACGGGAAACTCTGCGGAACGGTGTTTTAAAAACTCTTTCTGGAAAAAAAATTGTCAGCATGTGCGATGGTGGAGTATGGAGAGTAGGGTACCTAACTCCATGTAAGCTTTAGTTAAGGAGTTGAAATCAAAATTGTATTCTAGAAAATCGTATAAAATTGTATTGCAGAAACTCAATTCTATACATCATGAGTAGTGTATATTCTTGCGTCCATAGACCTCCAAAAGACTTTAGACCTAAAGATTAAACAAAATCAGCAACTATAAAAACGGAAATATTTTGAATCGATGGCAAAATTTTAATTGAAAAAATATATGTATACATATATATATATACGTCTAATAACACTTATAATAATATATTTACACATATACTGTTGACTCACATACGGTAACTTGTATATAAGGGGCGCCATTTTGATTCTTGTCATCCGCCTATTGGGTCTGATGATGATTGGAGTGTTCAATCGAAATCGATCACCACTTTTCATATGTATAATAAGTATTGTATTGTGAGTCAACAGTATAAGTGTAAATCCCAAGTTAGTGTTAATAGACGTAAATATTTTCATTTTTTTCAAGTAATTTAATAACACGTACGATGCTGATCAAGAAGTTATTCAAATTTTAATTATATTCTTTATTGATCATATGAAATATTGACCGAATGATAACAATCTAGATCTCAAAACACTCTTTTTAGTGAAAGTGAAGGAATTAAATCAAAATAATAATAATGTTAACCGTTATTTGAGCAACACATTTGTCACATATTTTGCTAGTTCATTAAACAAATTAATTTCAAACAGTACTAAGGAAAAACTCGCTTTTCGAAGCATCAAGGAGCATCATGATTCGTAATTCATATTCAAGAAGCATCGTAACAAATTGAACAATAAGTAGAGGTGTTAACAGTAATTCCCTGGCCCAGAGAAGAGGCATGCTTCCAGGATTGTAACTAACAAAATTGTATTCCGTGGCACGAGTCCCGTACAATGCTTCTGTACACATTGAGAGACACTCCTTTGGTGATTTACAAGTTAAATTATTTTGAGGCATAAGAGAAAACTAAAATAATACTAGTACTTTGTGATAAAAAGAATCAGTTTGAATATTCTTAATGGTAAATGTATTTTAGATGCGTCTTAAAACTTGTCATAAAAGAAGAAAACTGTTTTTGTTATGGCCACTTCTCTTATGGTGTTGAATACATATTTTTTAGTTTGTGTAAATGTAAGATGTTAAAAATTATCCGTTGAGAGTCACTACAAGTTTTGGATTATTCTTTTTAATAATTCAACATTAGGATCTCTGATTTTCCCCCAATGAGTCAATAATCAAGAATCGGGAGTCAATATTTTATTCCGTTAGACATGTACATGCATTTGGATACGTCAATAAGGTTGATTACATGTCAAAAAAACAAAAAAATACAAAAATACAAGTCAAAAATACAAGCCAAAGATAAATTACAGTACATAAACAAATCAGGCATTATCAAAAAAATGAAATAAGATACAAAGGTCATTTAGATGGCACAGTGAAGACTACGGTATACTTACAGAAAAAATAGATACAAGATATAATTTAGTGAAAAACATTATTTACAAAAGAAATACCTATGGAAAAGGCAGTGACTAGATTACGATTTCTTTGGTTGAACATTAAACAATTCTCCCAGCCCATAAAAAGGGTGTACAGTCAGCCACTGAAGAATTTTATTTTTGAAAATGTTGTTATTTAACAACAGTATTTCCTTGGGGAGTTTATTAAGGCATTTGAGTCCCAGTACTTCATAATAAGATTTCATTTTTTAAAGTCTAACATAAGGGTTGTCAATTAATGACTTCTGAACATTCCTCACTTTCTTAAATTCTTCATCCATTATAAAATAAAGATGATAAAAGCAAGAGCATAATTGAAATTTAATTTGTTCAAGATTCACGTTTTACGTGTAGCTAGACTTGAGTATTTACTTAAGACTAGCAAACTCTAAAACGTTGAAATACAAACATTTCTAGTGGCCAAGCGTTGAATGTAACACATGTTTCAATTGGTTTTTCTCAACCACGTTTACTGGGCAGTGTTTGGTTTACAGAGTCAATAGACCCTGAAATTCGTGTTTCAGAATTAAGTTACGAGGAATTAAAAATATTTATTTATAAAAAGGAAAGAAACGATTTGATATGTTAAAGGAAAATTAACTAGTTTTCACTATTGTATATTTTAAGATTTTTTAATATGTTGCTATGGTGTTTTATTTGGTATGGTTAATTATCTATTCAGATACTGCGCTCTAAAGCATTTTATTCAAGGCATTAATTTGAACATCGGTGGAGCACAGTTAGAGCTCGTATAATTGGTATCGCACCAAACCCTTCAATATCGGTCCGATAATGATCTCCTTGAGCGATTTCGGTCTGCTTAGCTCCCGAGGTAGGCTCATATGAGTTCTAGTAATTGTTAAATCGATAAAACCGTCTCCACGCCTTATCTTGATGGTTGTGTATGAAATAATTAAAATTCCGTAAACTAAATTAAAAAAAAACTACAAATCAATATGAGTGGACGGTTTCACTGTAGACTAGTGGTACATCGCTTATGCTACGACAAATGCATTAGAAAACATTAGACTATGTTTCATTTTGAAATATCTTGGAAAATAAATAGCGAAGGAGCTTCTAAGAACATAAGAGGCTTAGAAGGAAGACGACTGTGTGGTTGTGATAACCAGCCTTGCTTTGTCGATGTAATTCTGATGTATGTTTCAAGCATTGGTCCAGCTAGTTTATAGTAAGATAACCTCGAGTTTTATCCGATGATTTGTAGAAATATTGAGGCCATCTTAAAAGTGTATTTTGTTACTTTTATTAGTCTGTATGTAACATATTATGGAGATTGGTGGTGTTTACAAAATCAAACTAATACCCTTGTAGTTGTACACTTTCCAAGTATGTCATTTGATATGGTTAGTACTACATAAATAAAATTTACACAGAACTTGTTGAGTTAAACATCATCGAAACATTGTGTAATATTTAAGGCAATTTGTGGTACACCCGTAAATACAACTATCAATTGTGTAATAATCTTTCTTACGCAAATAAATAGAAAATGAACCTACATTTTAACATAAATTCCCATACATTAATTACCAGTATATTGAGAAGTAAATTATAAATTTTTTAAAAGTTAGTTAATATTTATTTTTAGTAAATTTGACTTAGGTAGCTAATTTATTAGTTGTAATGTTAACCTAGCTAAATAAATGAGTTATTGAGTTAAAATTACACAGAATATTATTCAACTGCTAAACTAACCTAACAAATAACCATTGTGTTTATTTAAGAATACGTGAATTCGTAAATATTTAAGTAGGTATGAATCTAAACTGACTCACTCACTCATCACTAATTTATTCTCCTTCCCATTTACCTAGGAGGCTGAAATTTGATACACTGATTCTTTAGGCTTTTAATAGGAAAACTAAGTAGTTTTTATTCTGATTGGACTTTCGGGCTCCGCCCCAGTGGCTCTGGAGTTTCCCATGTTAACCTTATGAGTATTCATATTTAAAAGGAATTAATGAATCTTAACAGCTGTTTCAGTTAAACAAGTTGGTTCTATGATGGTCAATAGCATTATAAAGTTACAAGGCATATTAATTATTGCAAATTACGAATTGTATTACTATATTGCGTACTATTTACTAAATAGTGGGTTTGTGTTTTGTCTGCTGTAGGTTATTTCTAAATATAGAAATACAAGTAAAAATAAATAAACAGTTAGGCTAAACAAGGTCAAAAGTTAATCAATTGCAATAATCTTAATTGTATTAATTTAAGGTTTTTGTCTGAAAGAGTTTGAATATTATATTGTGAGAAATGCTCCTCCTTTCAACAAAGAAACATGTTATATACGTAATCAAAAAATATTTTGATATAATGTTACATATTATTTAATGCAAAAATATTAAATGCTATGACTGCTTCACAAAATGTAATTTTATCTCATTTACATTCGCCTAATTTCTCCATACTATTCAAAGCTTAGTCGTGAGAGAGTGGTTGTAGTTATCTCTCTGAAGTACGAACGCGAGGGAACTATTTGTTTCTCGGCTGCAAGTTGACTGAACAATGGAACCGAGAAACAAAGGCTTAAAATGAACACACCGGCCATCTTTGTGGTTTAAAAGCCTTTAAATGACAAATATAAAAGACACGTAAGATATAAATGGCTTCATAAACCATACAGCTGATGCAAGTGAACATCAGCTATTTCTCAGGCCTATCTTGAGTTGAATATTGAGCTAACCCTTAATTTAACATTGTGCAAACTAAAAGTAAATTGTAGCAATGATTTTAGCGACTCTAGCCATACGTCTGTGTGACAGAGAAGTGAAGTTGCTTACATTACTTCTTTGGGGCTGTGTCCACGGAGATATGACTTTGTGAATCATTGGCCCTATTGGTTTGCATGTGAATAAACTGAATCCATTCCTTTGAGGCGACTAGTGCCTAGCGAGGAAAGTGACTTCATTGGAGTGGCTTGAGCAATATTACTAGACTGCTAGCATGCAGTTGTAGAATGAGGCTAGAATTAGCAGTTGAGTAACTTTAGTCCCTACGACCGAAGCTGAACTTCCAAAGCTCAATATGTTGAACTGGCCATGGAAAATAGCAGTTCTGAAATTGGTGATCCACATCAATCTATCAAACAGCAGTGGAAAGAATCAATGTTACCCAAGGGTGATGATGGGCCGAAGGAACAAAGAAGGCAACCAATCGCTAAAGTATTAATAATCAGGAGATAGTACTCTTCAAAGGAATTTAAGGTATATTCTTAAGACTCTAAACCGATCAAGTATTCTTGATTAGCCAAAATACTATGGCCCTATCGATTCGTTTTGCCAAAGTATAGCTATGAAGGTAAAAATACTTCTCCAGGAAATAAAATTCTTGCTAGGATGGAAATTTGTCAAAAAGTTAACAATTTTGAGTTGGAAAAAGTAAATCAAACATAAACGTTCTTCAAATTTATGATAGATCTTCCGTTTTTCTCGTCGCACAATCTTGACCATTCAACCTTCGTCAGTTTTAGTATATGATTTACCCTCTACGACCTTACGATGGTATATTCAATAGGGTTGCTTTAACATACTAATGCTAATACTAACATATTATGTCAACCTACTATTTTATTAAGTTCGTTTTATTTGCTTTCATAATAAATATTGTGTTCTTTAAAGGGGTTTTGTTTTAATCTCAGAATACATGCATTTGAGCCAATTCTGGATTTTCTCCAGGCCTAATACGCTGTTTAACTTGATTTCATAAATAGATCAAAATACCTTGATTGATCCAACGTTTATCAATACCACTATACTGTGTACGTGATCATACTGTTTTTACTGTACAACAAAAATTTTATCTTAATAAATAACCACATTTAGAATAACAAACAAATATATAAAATAAACAAATTACTAACCAAGACAACCTAAATAGCAACTACACAACTAATAAGAATTTAGAAATGTACAATGTTTTGAGACTAGAGGTAGTCATTCAAATTAAATAAAAACTGAACATTGATTCGCCTAGCAGAAGATGTCTCTCAATTAATATATTTTCAATGTAGGAATAAATCTTTGTTCTTGCAGTATAATTACAAAAAATGTAGTACACAAATTATTCCATAAAAATACGTAAGTGTGTGTTTATAAGAAAAATAAGGAAACCAAAATCTTTGTTTAACAAAACGTCTACAAAAAATTAACAAAAAAATAATTTTATAAATAAAAGATTGTGCGGCGATTGAGTTTGCGTCCACCATAGCTATTTGTATAACTAGTGGGCGAAGTGACACTTTGCTGCACACGAGAAAATGTTTAGTGAGTTTAGTGAGAAAGTTCTCGATTGCAGCAAAACAGTTATTATATAGCATGTTGTTTGCTTGGAATACTGGTGTGCGACAAAGGAAAAAGTGTGCGTCAAAGTAAGTAAATGCAGCAATTAGCAGCTTTCTGTACTATAATCAGTGCAAGGAAGCCCACTTTGTCGGGTGACTGTAGGAAAGATTTACTATTTGCTAAATTATAAGTGGGATAAAGGAGATAACTTATCATTGTAATATAATTGAAATGGAATTACAATAACAGTGAAAATGGTGAAAAAACTACTTTAAACAAAATTGTTAGTTATCAGAAATATGTAAACAATTTTAAATCAAGATATGCAATTAACTTTACATCCCCTCTTCAAATTTTTATAGACACTGTCACTTTTCCGAGATCTGCCATAAAGTGACAGTTTCATGTATGGAGAATTTTGTTCTAGAAATTTTATTTATGTTTACCGGAGCAATGTCGGTGAATGTTTTACCTTACATAACCTTCACAGGTGCAGGTCTTACCCGTCAGAGTCTTACCAATAACCTGACAGAAATGGTCTTTGGATTTGGTATGAGCATTTGAAAACTAAATGCTAGTTGACAGATTTTCACCCAAAGGTTTTGAATAAGCTCATCCTCTAAACAAGTTACTTATCTTTGATCCAACAACAGTCAGTAGCAGGCAAATTCACCGCAAGAAGTGGGGTTCACACCAATGGGATTGAGTAGATTTAAGCAAATTATTGTAGTTGGAACATTCCCAGTTATTTTTACCTTATTGACAGTCTATTTACACAACCTAGATCTAAACAGCAACTAAAAATATATTACAATATATCTTTTGCGGTACTTTGTTTTCTTCTTATTCATTATTTTGGCGGGACCGGTTCCCCTGGACCAGTCTGGTGTTTATGGTCCCAGATAGAGACTAATAGCCTATAAGTACTATATTAGTGTACAGTATATAGATAGTAAATATAACAAGATTTGGTGGAAAGGAAAATTTTGAGAATTTACTAAAATATTCTAAAAAGTCTAATTCCACAACTTTAAATTCGTGTTGATCTCTAAATAAATTTTATGAACTTAATTGGTATTTTAACTCGAAAATACTCCATCTTGTGTGTACCAAAATAGATACAGGTGTAAAGTTCTTTAAGCAGTAATATATTTCTTAAGAACAGCTGAAAATATCGATGCACATGTGAAATTGTGTCGTTGGGGCGGTGGGTCGGACTCCGCCTCCAACCCCCTCCCCCTGACGGCTCACTACCCTCTACAGTCAGTATCGCCGTGCCGCGCCTCAGTCTAGGACATTCTGTGTCGCTTCTGCCCTTATATTACGTAACTCTAGCTAACCTCGTACCAATTAAATATATATTTAAACACTGTAAGTTTCCTGAAACATTAATTTTATTTCATTTTTTTAATATGAATAATCTTTTAAAGTTCAAAATTTATTGAAATGCTTACAATTTGCATATTCGATTTCAGAACTATATAATTCATATGCACCAATTTTAAATAGACTTTGCACTATATAACATCGATTCTTATGATGGGTATTTTAAGAATCCATACTACGCATATTATAGTTTTCGAAAACCAACACATCTTTAATTCTCTCTTTCCGAAAACATTAGGCCAACCTTTAGCGCATCCATAGATTTGCCATCATCTAACATACAAAAACTAATTTCCGAAAACATTAATTTTTGTAAATACCTTTTAATAAATATATAGAGGGTTATAATAAAAGTAATTTGGCACCAAAGTATTAGTATTTTGAAAAACAAAAAAAATCAGAATACTTAATTTTTTAGACCATACTTTTTTATGACATAACTAAACACTGCAACAACAAACTTATTTAGTAAAGACATAATCCATTAACTTATTTTACATCCATGACACCATTTATATAGATTATTTTGTCTCAAACATAGAAGCGATACGTAATTTTCACTCTAAGAACGTATCATCTTTTAGTTTGTAATAAAATAAATATATTACAATATATTTATATAGATTTTTATTAGATTTTATAAAAATAGCATTTTTGATAGTAATGAAATGTCTATATAAAATAATATAATTTTCATTAATTAATTTGAAATGTGTTCACAAGATGTAGTTGCATAACTAGCCGTTTCCAAAAAATGCTTGAATTTAACATATTTTGTTAAAGTTAAAATATTATAGATCTATCTTAACCTTCACACATTGTATATTATTGAAATGTGTTTGTTCACCCATTTGCTTGTTTGTCAAACAATACCTATTTGGTGCAAAAGAGACAGATGCACCCAGCATGTCTACAGAATTAAAGATAGTCCTAGAGGTTATGGGTGTAGAGAGACTATAAAACAAAGGACTGTGTCTAAAATACTATGTCTGTGTATTTCTACTGAACCATAACTAAAATCACTACGAAAGTGAATTTCTTCATTTATAAGAACGTAGCATTTTAGCCGAAATGAAATGTTGAATTGTATCTTGATATAGTAATATCCCCCTCTTTTCTGTGTATAACTACTAATACCAGTAATTATTTAAGGTTTGTAGCATTTGGGCTCTAGATAAATAAACATATTCCAATCGGGTAAATATTATTCCAACTCGAAAATATTAATATGCACTCAGTAGCAAATTTTAAAAGTTAAACTGATCGTACATGAAGTTTATTCGTTTAATGCAAATCGTTATATGTTAAATTATCTATAAAACCACATTCTGTTCTATTTTTAAGTCAAACATTATATTTATAGGTTTGTTTTGCATTCTTAGAAAAGAAATTTTAATATGCTCACATAATAGCAAACGAACTAAAGTAATCAGATAATATATTATAAAAATTGAAAAGTTTGGACCTATACAAGTTTGGTATTTCTAATTAAAAGAGACGGTTTTGTGAGCACAAATCCTCCAAAGCTGTCACAAAACTGGATAGCAGCGAAAGACTGTTAAGACAACTCATAATCTGGATCATGAAAACACGTACTGTATTAGTCGAGAGTTTTTTGAATAAATAATAAATATTGAGAACACATTATTTTTATCGAATCAAAGTTGATTTCCCGCTAAGATGTTTAGCTAATACATTGACTAAACTGAACAACCATTCTAAGATTTAATAATTGAATAATCTTGTTGCCTGAACACTTAATCTTCTGAACAACACGACGTTCAAAATCTGTCGCACAGTTAAACGGTGAGAAGGTAGAGCTTGCCAGAGAATTACTCATAGTCTCCCAAAAATACTTAGAAATTAACTGGCTGGAACTGAGCAATGTTTGGTACAATACGTGGCTCGTATATACGAAACACGGAGCTGTTTCTGGATATAATAGGGAGGGGCGAGGGAATGGCAAAAATAGCTTTAGTTGCCAGCTGCGAACCGTCGTGCGTGCGAAGCGAACGCTGGTGTATTGTGCTGTTGATGAAAGTTTGATTTATTGTAAAAATAGTTGTAAATAATCTGTTAAAAAAAACCATTGTATTAGCTATAAAACTTACAGTTTTTTTGATTCGTGGCCAAAGACGGTTTGGAAACCACATACTAGTTTTATGTGATTATTTAGTCGTAATTGTGAACGAGAAATTTCAATCATGTCAAGGTATGTGACTGGTATATTGACTGGTATATCCAGCTTTGGAGTTGTTCAAACTTGAATTTTGAATTATATTTCTAAGGCATTCTTACCTATAAAATATATTTATTGTAATTAATAATAAATATATGTACAGTTTCAATACACTAATACAATCCACTCTCTTACTATTAATAATTTGCAACATAAAATGATATAGGAATCATTAGCTTAATAACTCTTTTGCTTCCATACTTTTTGGTTGAAAAAAATCTGTTATTCATAAAGAAATTGTAAAACTTTTACTTCGGATTACAAAAGCATAAAGCATACATGCAATTGGCCTTTGATTTAATTTTAGCTCAAAAAGTTTCTAAAAGTATATAACAAGGATGAATGTACTATACCTGTTGACTCTTTAAACCTTGGTCACTGGTACTTGAAATAAATTAAAATTTGCCTGAGGTGTGTTCATGGTGTTCAATATGTTTTCAAACGAAGATGGTGTAAAAGATTTAATATGCTTATGCAATATGTAATTTTATTGTAATATTGTGAGGGGACATTGATTTCTATTAGGTCTTTGAACTCAAAACTCAACATTTATTAGGAATTTACTAGACTACATCATCAATATAAAATCTGTTTGATGTTAGCTTCGTAAATGAAAGGTTTAGGTGTAAAACTAAAACATAACCAGTTGGAATCAAAGAAAGACTTACATAATGGCTGTTTAAGTTGTTTTAGTAAATTCATGTTGGGACTTCAATAATGAAGTACTTTGGTGGATTTAACTATTTGCAACATTTTTATGTCCCTGATTTAATAAAGAAAAGTTCTTTAACACTACTACTAAACTGTTATTGGTTCAACCAACAACCATAGAATGTTAGATATTTTAAACTCACCCTGGATTTACGAAATAATTTGTCAGATTTGTCTCAATCATCTGCTTGAGGTCACAGAGAAAAAAAATGTAAAAATAAATTGAACCTTTCAAGCAAATCAGATGTTAATTTGGAATTTGTCTTTCTAATTTTGTGATAACTAGAGAAAATAATAATTCTTACAAACTTAACATGATACCGATTTCAAACCGGGCGAATCACTATAAGGAATTTTAGGATAAGGCTTAAGATATAATTTTTCCCAGGCGTATGTAGAACAGGTTCCTAAAGTTTCAATCGTATGAAAGGTTAATAACCTTTTCTACCTATCCGGTTTGATTGAACCGATTAAACTTGTGCATGTCAATAATAGTTTATACTGGAATTACACCTTGAAATTTAATTTCAAACATCTCTTGGAGTAAAACCAATGATTTATTTTTAGTAGGTATATTCTTCTAACTCTTTCAGCCTGGGAAAATACTATTTTAATCTTATTTAGAGTTAACTCTCAATAATACTAAAGCTCAGATAAGGATGCAACAATGTATTTCAGCTGATCGGCAATGAAGTAAAGAAAACAGGGATGCCAAAATTCAAGCTTGTTTTGTAGTTAAACAGTGTCTTACAGTACATATAGTTTGGGTTGCGTAAAAAAAAAAAAACTGTGTAATGAATCTTAATTTTATAAATAAACATCAATTATCTTGTAAAATCTTGGTCTTTGGAAGTTGACCAAAAAAAAATTCCTACCAATCAACATTGAGGATACTTTAAAAAATATCTTCAACTGAAAGCTACAAAGTGGATCGAATTTCCCATGGACCAAAGTCTATTATCTAGCAAAATCACTTATCTCATTTAAAATTTAATTTTCCAGCATGGCAGACTCTGACAGCAGAACAGAAAGAGAGTTCACCTGTTCCCCAAGCATGGCCCGGATCATCTGCTGGGAGCGAAGGTGCCTGTTTGTGGTACTGATAGTGCTCGTGTCAATGATGACTGTTAATCTGACGTTGGTGTTTTGGATCAGCAAGGTCCTCAGCGTTGATTCGGTAAGTTGACCAGGGCTGAAATTTTGTGAATAACCGAAAAATAGGCACAAAATGTCAAACAATAGGTAGAACCTATGTATGTACAATAGGTATCTGCATTTTTAGCTACAGCGCAGAGAAGTAATATTACAACATGAATAAATAAAATACACACTTTCAAATAAATAACACATTACAAAACATATATTCTAAAACTGAATGAACAACATACATTACTGTAGTTATTTTTTATTGAAGTCAGTTTTTTTATTGAATCAGCAGATAGCCAATATATATATATGTGTATATATTGTGTATATACTGAGCAAGAGCTGCCTTGCGTCTGTGGGGTTTCTACTGTTTGTCAACTTATATTATAAAAAGGCAATATTGTAGTAATAGTAGAAAAAATAATTTCAGTTGTTTAACAACATACAATTTAAATGTCTTATAAATATGAAATTAGTGTATACATCTGTTTAGAATTGACTTTAAACATAATATTAACAACTAACTACAGAACTACTTGTTTAAGAAGTAAATAAGACTATATTCGCTAAACAAAAGACTTATTTAACAACTGAATTAACGTACCTATGACTAATTCTCATCTCATTATAAACAGTAATCATTGAGTTAGCCTAAACAATGTAACCATTTATTTTGAGATAAATTTATATTTGATAAGGAGGTAAAGACAAGATGTAATGGTTTAAAAATATTCATTAATACACTGCAAACAATTAATCAAATCGACACAGTTGATAGGTTAAATGTGTTGGATTAAGTCGTAATATAACCTACCACATTTAATTATTGTCATATGACATAAAATAACACATAACAGCAACATAACAAAAGTCCGGTTAAAAATCGCCCTTGACCGAGTAGAGGGGGATTTTTAAACATGCTGATCGTTCATCGATCTCTATCAGGCCACCTATTTTTTAAGTTAATATATAATAATTATAACCCGGATTAGCTTATGATATTTTGAATATTTGATAAACAAGCACCACTAGCAATGGTCGGAGACACCATTTAGACAATTTTTTTTGTCTTCAGCATGGAATGAACTACTTGCAGTCGTTCGGAGGAGGTGTTCAGTTCACAGCCAAGTCTTACGTACGAGATCTGTTGATCACCTCTGGGCTCAAGACTAGGGAAGGTCAACCGATGACTGTGAGAAGCGTCAAAAATCTTACACTGAGGACTACTGACAGACTTGGCTTATCCACATCTACCATTGAACTGGGTATGTGGCTAATTTATTTTGAAGAGGTTTTGTCAAAAAAATTTAGTAAAACATATGTGTCTACCAAATGGTAATAATTTGGCCAATCAATAAAAGAATCTCACTCAACTTCCAAAATGAAATGATTTGTCTTTTACTAGTATAGATTAATATAGATTATAAACATTTTCTTTGACATGTTGTCTCTCAAGGTGGATGTGGCTTGGACATGCACCATCATATTTTTTTAACTTACCAACTATAAGCATTCAACAAAATCTTCAACTTAACTTTATTACTAAAGTTGAAGGTCTAGACATCACCTTTCCTAAATTCTCGATTTCTCTTATCCTACTACTACAAACGGTCTAAATCACAGGAATTTTTTCCTTATATCAAAAGGTAGCCTTGGTGGAGATGTGCTTAACATAAAATTCCACAACAGATCAATTGTCTTGCAATATATTGACATCTTTATATCTAACTTGCCGTTATTTCTCAAGGTGGAAGTGTCCAGAACATAAAATTCCACAACAGATCAATCGTCTTGCAATGTGTTGACATCTCTATATCTAACTTGCCGTTATTTCTCAAGGTGGAAGTGTCCTGGACATCAACTCTCACAACAGTTCAATTGTCTTGCAATATATTGACATCTTTGTATCTAACTTGTCTTTGTTTCTCAAGGTGGAAGTGTCCTGAACATCAACTCTCACAACTTCACAGTGTCTGATCCTCGAGGCAAAACATTGTTCAACGTCAACCCAGACTCCGTGTCTCTCTTCACACAGTTACTCGCCATCTCAGGTAAATTCCTGATTCATTTATGATATTTCCTTATTTTAATAAATGAAGTAGTTTTTTCCACTAGTGTATTAAGTCACAAAGAGGTTATAAACTGCAATAAACACGGAGTTCGTTAAGTAACGCCAAGGTCACTACTGTCAGTAACTTTTTTAATTAGTCTGAAATGTTTTGAAACTATTTTATACGTCGATACAGTATCAACCATGAACCATAAAGTATAAGTGTATGCGATAAGTATAAGCATGAACCATGACAACTTCAAAAAGTCCAGAAATACTTCTGTGCCTGTTTAGTGTTTATGCCCAGGTCTCCTTAATCATTGGTTCTTCTGCTGGTGGATTTTGAAAGATATAATATAATCAACGCAACCGCGTTTTTAAAATGTTAAACACTCTAGTTACCACCTCTGAAAGGGTATGACCATGAGACAGTGAAAATATTTAAGGGATATAATTTCATATATATTCTTGCAAGAAGGTTGGTTGAAATAGGAAATCCATGTATAAATTCCGTCCCTAAATATTGTGGGGAATTAATTCAGTAATCTGCAGCTTTTCATAAAAGCACCTTTATCCTAGCTACCAATACATATATAATATGCATATATTTTTAGGCGAAGGTGGAGCTGTTCTCAAGGGAGATTTGTTGACACCCGTCGTCAGTGCTGATGTACGGTCTAATCTTGTGTAAGTGAAATGAATATTCCTTAAATCATACTATATTTTATAAGAGAATAAACAATAAAATATTTGTAATGCTTTTTGGATACGTATGTTAACACAAATGTACAGTAAACTAATTTAAATACAATTTTTGAGACGTGTTCTGCTATTACCAGTACTTGTTGTTTCTATGGTTGGGATTCATTGTCCTGAAATTATAGTGGCAGCATGCTTCTATAACAATGCTATATAAAAACTAATGCGCCTTACTTCTAAAACAAGGCTAAGTCAAGATTTTATTAAGTATTCTTGGTAAGTACTTTCACGGCTTGATGCAGTTATTTTGACAAATTTAAATCTCCAGGGGATCAGAATTTGCTCGTGTTTTGTTAAATATTACCTTCCTAAATTACATACATAAGGTAAAATGCATAAAACGAAAAAGAAGTGTAACCAAACTAAAGAGTTATAAATTATATTATACATTTATATAAAGAAAGCATTTTCACGATCGCATATAAGAATTCAGTAAAGATCTTGCTTTTTTACTTCATGAAACTTTACGTAATATTTATTGAACAATATAAAAATCCAAAATTTTTCTGTTTGAAATGCAAAAAATATTATTTAAATCAAATTAGGCATCATAATTACATCAAATTGTAGATGTATAAAATATTCTAAAAGGTCCATAGGTTCTTTTTACCTCCCATTTATTCTTCTATGTGTGATTTGGTACTGAACATAGAACTTATCAAGCATAATCAAGGGAAGATTAAAAATACCCTCGCCACAGCAAACCTGCCGACTAAGCGAATTTCCATTTGTCTGAATTGATTATCAGTTAAATATATTTTAATAACATTAGGTTTAACGAGTACCTAGGTTTGCTGCTACAAGGAAACTAATAAAGCGTGTTTTTGAGTAAAATATTGATAGCTTAGTACAAAATAAATAAATTTGCCAAATTTGATCAAAAAATATCCATAAACAAGCAAACTACAACATTTGACAATATTCTCCATAAGAATAACATGGGAATTTTAAATTTACAATTGTTTAAATTTTCTCGGTTACTAATGATCGAAAAAAAATACTTTTATATACTAAATTATTTTTTTTTTAAGCTCTTTAAAAAGGTCTAAAGAGAAAATTGGGAAATTTTGTGTTTTGAGGGTCAAAAGTGAGAAAAACCAATTTTTACCCCATAAAACCCAGTAAATTATATATGGGTGGTTTACCCCCGTAAAGCCCCGTTCTCATGGTCCGATCGTGCTGGTTCGCGAACTCATTCAGGTTTATCCCGCTTTACACCTTTAAACCAAATTTCATCAAAATCGGAAAAAAATTACTCAAGTTATCGCGTTCACGGACGTATATATATATATATATATATATATATATATATATATATAAATCTATATATATATATATAAAATTTTGAACGAATGGTGTTTTTGGCCTCTGGGGACATCAAAATGAAAAAGTAAATCGGTCCCGGGTCTAGGTCTTACCGTGCCACCTACGGTAATAGCTACTTCCCTATAAGGAAATTCGCTAAAAGAATGTCAAATAACCAATTATGCCTAGCGTCTTCAACAGACACAACTCTCTTCTTTTATGACTTTGACTTGATACAACTTAAAGAATGGCTCGCTCACGCAGATTGACATAAAGCAAATACGAAAACGATAGTTAACCTTAGTGCTATATTGCCCCCACCCTTGGTGCGCAAATAGTTTATTGTAGTTTGAATCTACTAGTAGTGAAATCCTAGATCCGGTTAATTTCAATGTCTATGCCACTTTTGGTTTCTTATTTTAAACCAAGGTTTCCTGTTTGCAGACTGGAGTCCGTGATGAAGAGCGTGGAGGTAGGCACACCTGCAGGCATCTCTATAGAGAGCAGAGCTGGAGACATACAAGTATCCAGCAACCAGGATATAAACCTGCAAACTGACGAGGGATCTGTGAGTGTCTCTTGGTTTCATTAAAACTTTAGGCTCTTATTCAACGGCATTTATGACCGTGTCATTGACACATGCATTGCAGTTTGTCCCTCGTTTTATTTTATTCATTTCTGAAACCATACGGGTCAATTTTCAAGCCATGGAAACCCCTTGTTAAGACATTGTTTCTGTTAATATACATTTTAGTAGATTAAAGTAAGAGAAGCAATTGAATTATGTATCTTTAAACACTGTGGAAGTTGAAATTTAGTTTAACCCAGCAAGAGAGCCCAAAACATTGAAAAAATTAAACCTTTTTTCATAAGTAGTATGACCACTATCACTTGAAACAGCTGCAACACAGTGTGCTTGTTCAGTGTTGATACAGCTGTTGTTATTTGATTCAGTCCACTTTATTGATTGATTATTTGATTTCCAGACAACAACGTGTAACCATTAAAGCTAAATATGTTAGATATAAAATTAGATACAATTAATCATGATTAGGCCATGAAATACTACTGCTACACTATTTACATTATTTACTATAGACAGTCACAAATAATTTACTATGTATGTTTTCAGATAAAGCTAGAGTCATCCAACGTGCTGCTCCCTGGACTACATAGACATCATCACAAACACTCACATCGCAGTGACAAGATCTACCAGCTGTGTGTCTGTGAGAATGGTCAGCTGTTTTTGGGAGAAGCGGACGCCTTTTGTAACACAGAGGAAGCAAATCTAGAGTTTTGTTGAAGGCAACGATATCAACATTAATCTGGGAATCGGCTGTTTCTATTAAAGAAACCACTGTCGGGGGCCATGGCTTCAGTGGCTTTGATATCACTAATCTTGAGCTAAGATAATGCTCAAGATCCACAACAACCACTCTTGTAAGGATAATTCTTCCTCAAGTAGCATTTGCACCATGCTGAAATATTGAGAACACCAATAACTATTGTGGCAGGATCAACCAGAAATTGGATGAAGCAGCTAAGAACTATGACATTAAAGGATTTGCTGGAAATGTTGCACAGCGGAATCTAATTCTGAGTTGTGGCAGCCAAGAAAAAATCAAAATATAGAAAGGAAAAGGTCATCGTCGTCTTTTGAGGGAATCTGTTAAAGCAGTAATACGCAATTTAACCAACTCTTTCTTGGGATAGGAAATTCCCCTACCAGCAAGAAATATTCCTGAGTGTGAACGATCTTAGCTCTATATTATACTGCCGTCTAGTACAACAGCTACTGTTCTATGGATAAAAAAAACTCATGTAACAATGATCGTGCTATGACTAATGATCAAGTATGTTTCAAAATATGAAGACGAAGTAGGCCTACAATATTTTACTTAATTAAATATTTGTTTAGATTTTGCTTTATATTCGAATTATATACTTCATGGAATATTTGTGATATCAGTTGGAATAGCTAAATAATGCAATATTTAGTAATATTCAAAGCTATGTTTATTTCGTGAGCATTAAATTATACACATTATCGCAAGAGGTTTTACGTATGAATGAACGTAAATGCAGTCATTTTTGCTGTGATTAGCTGAATCTATGAGGTCTTATGTTGAACTATGTAAAAAATACATAGAATATATTTCAAACAATATTTATATAGTTAAAAATATACTTGTTTGAATTGTTTTAAGTAACTCTTTTATATCATTATTTTGTAAGAGGAAATAAAATTGACGTTTTATACCGCATGGGTATTTTCTTAATCCTTAAATGAAAACTTCCAGAAGGTAAATCTAAAGAATGTGTTTAGAAGTTTAAAAAATGAGGACTTAACATATTTCACTGATTATAACTTACGTTGTTGTTTAATCAAACGGCTTCGAAAAAAAACTGCCAATTTAAAAATGGCAAGCTAAGGAAAAGTTTAATTAACTAAAATGTCCAATCGTAGTTTCACGTTATTTGTACATTATTATTTATTTGCTATTATAAGGTTAATCTATAACATTGGGTTAGTATTTTCCTTTATTATTTGTTCATAAAAAATATTTTTCAAATATAAAATGAATCAGTCATGTCCCTACGAGGTTAAGGTCATCACACACTTTACAGAATGCAATTACCTCGTTACTCAACAATTAAGTAATTGAGGTTTAATTGCATTGCGGCTCAAAACGTCTCCAGGCTTGTGTAGAAAGAGGTCAAGAGGACAATTAAGGCAAAATTAAGTTTACTATTTACAAACTTCTCACAAGCTTTAAGATAAGTGTCATTTTTAAAAGCAATAGAACTAATTAAGGACTTGGATTATACATTTAAAACAAATCATACAAAGAACATCCCACACGAAACCCCATTGTTCGTTGATACGAATGCTTTTCCATCAGAAAATGTTAAAAATTTCATTTGCGAAAGTTAACTGCAGTCTTAACATGATGCTGCAGATATGCTCAGAAGTAAATACCTTTTCGAATGGCTTCGTATGGAGTTAAATCTTGATTGCAGAGTCACTTCTTCTTGCTTTGAAGAACTATAATCATTGGGTCATAGCCAAATCGTCATTGGTTGGACCTGGCTATAAGGAAAAAGTAAATTAATCACAAAACCAATCAGCGTTGTCTATTTTTCAAAACTATCAAATTGTAAATGTATCCAACCCATACTTACATAGATATCCAAACTTACATTTTTTTACCATGATCTTTTTCATAACAACTAACCTGATGCTGAATCGTAAACGTGCCAATTAAAAAAAGGTTCATTGGGTAGTAAGATGCAAAGTGTAAAGCCTTAAATGAATATTAAGTAGCTCTCAGAGGGAATTGATAATTCAAAACCGAGGTGTTGGACTAGGCTGAGTGCGGAGTTACGATCCTCAATACCCCCCCTCTTTCACTCTCGTGACGATAAAGCCATCCAACAATACCTTCCCCCACACACAGACCATCCCTTACTACACCGACCAACTATGTGCGCTTACCGATCATCACTGACAACGTATCGAATGTCCACAGATAATTTCTAACATGTCAACCAATCATTTCTTCACGCACCATTTCTAACCATACAACCAGTCCTATCTATAAACATAATCTCTAACTTTACAATAAGTTCTGTCTATAAAAACAATCTCTAACTTCACAACCAGTCCTTTGTATGCACATAATCTCTGACTTCACAACCAGACTTATCTATCAACATAATCTCTGGCTTCACAGCCAGTCCTATCTATAAACATAATCTCTGGCTTCACAACCAGTCCTATCTATAAACATAATCTCTGGCTTCACAGCCAGTCCTATCTATAAACATAATCTCTGGCTTCACAGCCAGTCCTATCTATAAACATAATATCTGGCTTCACAGCCAGTCCTATCTATAAACATAATATCTGACTTCACAACCAGACTTATCTATCAACATAATCTCTGGCTTCACAGCCAGTCCTATCTATTAACATAATCTCTGGCTTCACAGCCAGTCCTATCTATAAACATAATATCTGACTTCACAACCAGACTTATCTATCAACATAATATCTGGCTTCACAGCCAGTCCTATCTATAAACATAATATCTGACTTCACAACCAGACCTATCTATCAACATAATCTCTGGCTTCACAGCCAGTCCTATCTATAAACATTATCTAACTTCACAACTGGTCCTATCTATAAACATAATCTCTAACTTCACAACTGGTCCCATCTATAAACATAATCTATGACTTTAAAACTGGACCTATCTATAAACATAATCTCTGGATTCACAACCGGTCCTATCTATAAACATAATCTCTAACTTCATAATCAGTCATAATCATCATGCAAGTAGTACTAGTAATTCAATGCAAGTAGTAATACATAATCTCTAGCTTTACAACTAGTCCTATATATACACATAATTACTGTATATACATATATTCAAGGCCAAATCAATCTACACAAATAATTTCCTACTTCACAACCAGTCCTATGTTCACTGATAACTTTTTGACTTTATGACCAGTCCTACCTAAACAATTATTTTCTCACTAAAAAACCAGCCCTTTTGATGATCACTGATAATTTGTATCTTCTCGACCGCTTAGTGTCATCATTAAATTGTCTAACTTAAAGCTCAATTCTACCTTGATAATAATCTCTAAATTCTAAACCACAACTATTTCTATCGACATTTACTTTTTTATATATCTTCCAACATTTATTTTTGATATTGTGACTAGTTATTTTATATGATCCATACGGACATTTTATTTTGTTTCAACATGTAGACAATGCTAAACTTATTCCATTTAACCAACGGTATATGTAATACAAATAGGATGGTCTATATCTATTGCAAAAATTTTAATGCCACGATATGACGTTGAAAGAATAGTAACGTATAGCAGTAATTTTTGAGTTTTGTCACGTAATTGGTTACTAATAATATCAATTTCTGTTTTAATTAGATTTTCAAATGTTCAACCCTAACATACTAAACAACACAACCTTAATACACTTACTTACTTTAATGTAA
Source organism: Macrosteles quadrilineatus (assembly GCF_028750875.1). Taxonomy (NCBI): domain Eukaryota; kingdom Metazoa; phylum Arthropoda; class Insecta; order Hemiptera; family Cicadellidae; genus Macrosteles; species Macrosteles quadrilineatus. The sequence continues at coordinate 22,402,263 of NW_026542600.1, forward strand.
CTTACACTACTTATTACTTTTATGTAGTTTACTTTAATTTTCTTTGAAGTAAAACTGGTGGGAATGTTATCTAATTTCTACATTTTAGATAACGATTTGGAGGTTTACTGTGGTTTCAGTGGGACTATATATGTGTAAATTAATATTACTACTGTTTATTGATAACATAATAAGTCAATTTAAAAAATGCACCTACTTTTGATTGGTTACAACTAAATTCTCTATAACTGTAATGAAACGGTGGCTAATCGACTGGTTTCATACACAATTCAATTTGAACTTAAGTATAACCGTGTAACCTATAGCTCATTAACAGAATATTGTACATTCATTAGACACAATGCTTTGGACAACGTAAACTTCAAAGTGAAAGTGGGAAATTACGTTCACATGTTCCTATCAACTTGCTCCTTCTCTTGAACTGCATTCTTGCTCATACTTATTTTCTTTGTTATTGTTTAATAGAAAATACCGTATGCCTTGACACCACCCAATTTAAGGACTTTAAGTAACAATTTTTACATGTATGAAATAAGAAATCACTATAACGATTTGTGTTCTAAACTTACATTTTTATATCGGAGAAACAGGTAAAGAAATCAATTGTAATTCAATTTGGAGATAAATGGACAATTTATATATCACAATTTTTTTACCATAAATTTTAACCATAATTATAAATTGTTTTACAGTTTATTGTTACCAATCATCTCTAAATTGCAATAATTGTAAACTATTGTATAAATGCTAATTATTTTATAAGTGACCTACATTGAACACACAGAAATGATTAAATATATTGTACCAATCTATCTTATTATTATAATAAATTGTGATTCCCAATTTGAAAACCAACAAAAAACATGATTGGCTTTATTAACTGTCACTACCAAGCTTTTTATGTAAATAAACCTTAGTCAATCACAACTTAACTGATTGAAAATTTAATCATAGAATGATTGATTATAAGCCACATTATAATTTAAATCAAATCGTTTAAAGGTTTCAAAACACAGTTAGATAACAACTATTAATTGGTGTGTATGTAGTGTATATGTACTTAAAACTATTTAACTTGAGCTAATTTCTATACAGCCCAAGATAATCAGTTAATTATATCAATTATGCAGGTGGGGACGCCACTATGTGCGTATTGTAACCCAAATATAAGTGAAGGATGAGTGTAGGATGAGTGGCACGATATTGTAGTTTAGTACTAAGGCCGACATGTTCCTTAGACACAGCTGTTAATTAATAGCCCATAGAGCCAATGGCAATTGAGGGGCCCACAGATTATAGTGGAATCCGAATCACATTTTTCCTTGTAATTAAGGAATTGATCTAATTATCAGGATAGTACAGCGGATAGCCGTAGAACCCACTAGTGCGGACGTTAATCCACACCAGGGAGCATCGCATCCACAGCGCATGCCTATAAATATATACAATGAGTTAGTTAGGAACAGTTCATCCAGTCACCGCTAGACATCGCTGTTCGCCACAGTTCGTCTAGTTACCACTAGGTAGCACCAAAGCATAGCTTTTAATGTCGTGTAATATAATCGGTAATTTAAATTGTATTAATTACAAAAAACAAATTTGAACTTAGCCAAACAAATAAAATAAGCTATTTATATAACACCAATTCACTCTTTTCTGGTATAATACTGTAGTAGTGCCAAAAATAAACCGTTTTACGTTTTGACACTCGTAGCGATCTTTGCGTAGCTCGCGGATATAAGGATCGTTACTTGTCAATTCTCTCATCTTTTAAGTGCCAAGACATTGTATAACATTATTTGAAAAGCCGAGAGTCGTGCCTCTACTTTAGTAAGATGTTGACGATTGGCTTATAAACGCACAATATACATGAAACGATTGATCATGGGAGATGAGGTATAGCAATCCAATAATAGTTAATTTTCAAAATTTATTTACTTCTTACCCTCAATGTTGCAGCAAACCTTAGTACTCGATAAACTAATTGCATTTAAAAAGGGAATAAATGTGATATTTTTAAGGAGACATTTTAGTGTCAATTCAATCAATTCAATTAAAACTTTTTAACTTAAATAACATTAAAACTATAGAGCTAAATACAATACAGTACGTATATACTCGTACAATTTGTGACCTCATAGTAGCTGGATTGCAAGACGACGCCACCGTCCCAGTCTAAATTACCGTATGGATTTTGGAGAAAGGAAGTTGTCTAGTAGAGTGAACGCTTTTCTAACCTGAGTTACACATTTTTTACCAAATATGGTGGACCAACAGTTTAAAGGATACAGTGCCATCAGGTTACGGGAATCATCACATTAAAAATCTTTGATGATTTTCGGTATTTGGACCCAGACTCCCAAAACAAAAGTCTCCCCTCCACTAGGTTAGCAATAATGTATTAAAGAAATTACAAACAATGGATAATTTTTATCATGTCGGATTGACTACATTTTTACCTACATTATTTGTCCTGCAATTTATTTTGAAATAAAGAGATTTGATTAAATCATTAATACTTTACATTACCAAATACATTTTAAGCGTAAAGGTAATAGTAGAGACCTATAATTAAGTCAGTGTTATATGTATTGTAAAAAATAAAACAAATAATAAAAGGTTGCAGTTTAGGATGTGACATAATACAAGCACCTGTGAACAAATTTCCATTTATTTGGACTAACCTACAGAATTCAGAAAGCTTGCTCTTGCGTGACCCTTATAATAAAACAAAAAATATATATTTAAACTTATTTACTACTCAGGGTGTTTTTTTTTAACTTGCATCTTTATTTATGTAAAAACTGCAATAGATAGAAATATGCAGTTTGCAGGAATCATCTATTGACGTAAGGGGCCCAATTGTTTTGAATTCTACGTTACATTCACATTCCCCCCTTTCCCCCCCCCCTGCCCCCAACTTAATTTTTTTAAATAGCAAGGTACCCCTTGTGACGTATCAAATGAAAGAGCATGAAAAAAGAAAATGTTTGATGAAAAAGAATTGAAAATCGGTTCATAAATTTGCGAGATATTTCCCCCTCCTCCTCCCCGGAACTTAATTTTTTTTTAATAACAATGTACCCCTTGTGACATATCAAATGAAAGAGCATGAAAAAAGAAAATGTATGGTGAAATTTATTTTTCATTCGATATGTCACAAGGGCGGGTACCTTGCTATTAAAAAAACAAGTTATGGGTAGGGGAAAAGGGAAGGATTATGTCACAAATTCATGAGCCGATTTTCAAATTTTTTTAACCAAAATTTTTTTTTATGCTCTTTCATTTGATATGTCACAAGGGGTACCTTGCTATTAAAAAAATTAAGTTCCAGTGGGGGGAGGGGGGGAATATCTCACAAATTTATGAACCGATTTTCATTTTTTTTTCATCAAACATTTTCTTTTTTCATGCTCTTTTATTTGATATGTCACAAGGGGTACTTTGCTATTTAAATAAATTAAGTTGGGGGCAGGGGGGAAAGGGGGGGAATGTAAATGTGACGTTGAATTCAAAAAAATTGTGCCCCCTACGTCAATAGACGATTCACGCCAACTGCATATTTCTATCTATTGCGGTTTTTACATAAATAAAGATGCAAGTTTAAAAAAAAACACCCTGTATATAAAGAGCTTTCAAAGGCCGCTGCTCCGGTAAAACAAAAAGGAGCTTAGGGTTAAACCCAAGAAACCCACTCCTTTAAAGGCTAAGCTTTAAAGAAAGAGCTTATTGCAAACGATTTCGTGTTTTGCTATGACATACTTGTTTATCCGTTTTTACTTGATCAGTTTTAGATTTTTCTGAAATGGTTTACTATAAGAACAAGGAGGTTAATAGTTGAACTTGTACCAACCCCGAAAACATTTTTACGCCACACTACATTATTTTGATGAACTTCCCACGCAAGGATTTAGTCCAGAAAACAGCTGTTTACCGCCAGCTTATTCAAATGGGGTTTCATTGCGTAATACTGTTCTGCAATGAGTTTTACCGGACACCAATCAGCTGATTATACTGTATTTTCGTGGCAATTAGTGGTTATAAACAAAAACATAACCTCTCTCAGAGGTTATGACTAGTGATTTTTAGTCCTTTAGTTGGTGGAAATATATAAGGATTTGTACGGATTAAGTAGTATGGCGTAAAATATCGTACGTAACTCGTCCAAAATGTGTGTACCGGACTCGTATGGTAATCCCGTACTCGACTTCGTCTCGCACGGGAACGACCACACTCGTCCGGTAAACACTTATTTTCAGGACTAGTAACGTAATATACTATTATCCGTTTTAATATAGAACAAATCGTATTTAATAGCAAGAAAATATACCAGTGTACTTTTCACTTTGAACTTTATAACTTATACCTCAAAAATGTGAAAAAAACACAAAAAAAGGATTTATTTTAATTTAGGGAACTTTTGAACACACTTACCATACATAACAACAAAAACCATCTCTTTTATATTGGTTATATTGGGTTGTATTGGTTATTTGGTTCATATTGGAAGGATGGAGTTGGCTGTTTTGGCTTTTGAAATGAAATCGACATTTATAAGTTAAAAGTTTGTATACCCATTTAAAATAAGTGTATTAATTGTAAGAGCCTCTCTGACACATACAGTTAATTTTTTATTCCAATGGTTAATTGTTTTTAATGCATGTCGACCTTATTAAGGTTGCCATAAAAATTGTGTTATTCTATGAAATGTATATTCTTCGTGTTTAGGCTTAGTTCTAACTTAAGTATTGATTCTTTAATGAGCAGATAAATAAATTAAGTAAATAATATTTCGATTTCAATTTCAAGTCATGTTGTATACTTTACTGGGGCTATCAACCTTACCAGTAAGCGGTAATACATATATATTTTGTACCATATTTATAAATAAATAATGCATTTTTTCCATTTACGAAATTGTATGTAGCTTTAAAAAAATAACTCAAATTGAATTAACTCATTATTTGAAAAAAAAAACAAAAAAAACAGCAATGATAAATTATGTTGTTATTGGTGTTTGATTGACCACAGAAGAATCGTCAAAAGGATATTTTCTTGAAAGAAAGCGGAATTCCCATTGAAAATGTAAGGGAAACCTGTTGTTTTTGCAGACATAAAACCTGGAGCGGTGACGTCAATTTACTGAGGTTTGAGGTTTAGGACTAGACAAAACAAAAAAAAGACAAAACAACAGAATACCCATTGTTATTTTTATTCCTGAGTTAAATTTGAATGATTCAAGCGACACATACCACTAGATTAAGCCATTAAAGTTAATATATTTTTTTTTTGTCCTAGGACGCTAGGCACGAGCCTGGGATTGTTTTTCACATTACTTCAGGCTAGACCTAGGGGTTGCGGCATTATCACTTAGATAAAATCCATTGGTGACTTTGCGGGGATCGAACCCGGGACCTCAGGGACTGAAGTCCCGCGCTCTAACCACTACGCCAGCTCGCTTCCCATTAAAGTTAATATAAGTGATATGAATGTTTAAACTATATAAACAAACTTATTTAGTTATTTTAGAGATAATAAATGTTTTAACTGTTAAGAGTCATACCATCACAGATTTAAACAACATAGGTTCCTCGAAACACCCTCGGAAAGAATCCTAGATACTTATTAAAACATCATTTAGAAACTCGAATATTGTGCTGCTTGGATGTTTTTGTCCGTAGTGTAATAGTCTAGGATCCCAAGATAAAATCAATTTAAATCTTCAAATGAGATCAAATTAATTCAAAACCTCGATTCAAATCAATCCCGGACATTTTTAACACTGCGAGAAGCTTAAGCACATACACTTATGTAAGCATGGTAGGTATCTCCTACATTTTGATAATCTGTCTTTAAACTCTTACAGGCGTTAATTTAACCTGTATATCCATTAAGACCCATAGTTTTAAATGATTACGGAATTGAAATGACGAAAGAGCTCTACAGGAGGCATAAATGTTTTTGTTATTAACTCATAATGATGTTATAAATACATATTTTTGTTGACAAAAAAATCTACTAAAAAGAGTTCTAAAAAAATACACTGTTATCTTCCTTTTTTACGTTAAAGAAAGTTGGCGCAAACTATCCTTTGTAAACGAGCGACGGGCCATAAAGAACCATGCAAATAAACGGACGGTAATTTGACGTCTTCTTTGCACAAGGATGATGACAGTCAACTTTGTTGATTATGGAACTCATATCTTAGACAACCTTATTCAAACATACTGAATGGGTAACATAAAGCCAATAACATAGTCATTATTTTGGAGGATAAGTCAAGTATTTGATTAAAATTGTGGGCTTAGAGTGATCTTTGAGATGCTATTAAACGACTACAATTTGTTAAATGCATTTCTTACAGAACTATTTATGATGATTGAAAGCCATCAATCGAGTATTGAATAATGCATTAAAATTTGGTATAAAAAGAAGTACTGTAACTTACACTGTAATGCATTTTGGCGAATGATTGTTTTAATTTTCAAGATGTAGATGTTTCCTCGTTTGTGATGAACAAGCGTGCCAGGACCTCCTGGTCATAGCTGTTTATAGAATACCAAATGATCATTGATGATTGTCTGGATGATCTTTGGTTGTTGGTGACTTCAACATAGCTGTTTTGAGTGATAAGGCTTTAAAAACAGATATTGTTAACTTAATGTCTTCTTATGGCCACAATATTAACTATTTAAACTCCCTTGAACTCCCTCAAACTCCCTTGAACTCCCTTAAACTCCCTTGTACTACACAAGGGAGTTCAAGGGCTCGAAATCAGCAATTGATAACATATTTACAAATATTTCTGATGATCTCATCAATAGCAGCGTCTTGGTAACTGCCATGTCAGATCACTACGCTCTGAAAGTTGAAGTCAAACTTCCTGCTCTGGTTGTAAGAGATCTTTTTAAAGAACCCAGAAAGTTTTCAACTGTCAATATTCAAGGTTTTCGTTTTTATTTGCAAGGAGAAAGTTGGGATAGTGTGTTTTCATCAAAAGTATTGACAAAAAGTTTAGTGGGTTTTTCAAAATTCTGAGGTTTTATTTCGATTCTTGTTTTCCTCTCGCGAAGACCAACATAAATCGTCAGCCTACTTCAAAAGTGAATCCTTCCTCTAATATTCTTGCTTTAAAAAATCCTCTTCATAATCTTTACATTCTCAGTAAAGACCTAAACAGCGTCCATCCTCTTTGCCAGGAGTACCGAAGGGTAAAACGACATTCTAGAAGAGCAATTTCAAAAGCCAAATCTGAATCAGCCCTCAATACAATTAATAACTCTTCTAACAAATCAAAAACTCTTTGGGATATAATTAATGACTTTAAGTCCTTGAATAAGAACAAAAATCGAGGAAAACCATCAGCTTGGCAATCACCGCAGGGTTGTGTGACGAATTCTGAGGGCAGGGTATGCTTGTCAACGAATGCTTGTTCGCTGATGATACCTCATTGTTGTTGTCTGCAGCAGGCAAGTGGTTGCACCAATTGAATTTGCCTTGAGGTCAGAACAGTTTTAAGAATCGTCGTAAAGTTTACTGTAAAACACTTTTGCTAACAATAAAATTCTTACTTTCACATATTTGTTAAGACAAATTTTGACCTTTTCCCAAATCTGTCTCTCGCTATCTCCTACGGTTTGAGAAACCGTTTCAGTATAGACATCCCAAGACACAACACTGCTTTTTTGAAAACCATTTATTGTACAATGGCATTAAACTGAATGCACTGCCCGCTCCCCTGAAGATGGAAACCAATGTGGACAATGGCAAAGGAGTTAGGACTCTGCTCCTATCACGACGTTTCTACAGTGTCGAGGACTATTTAAGACACCTGTAGTGTTTTATTGATAGCAATAAATTTTAGTTTTAGATTTTGTCTCAAAGAACTTGTTGTTTTTATGTATGGAAAATATTTGTCGATACAGTTATGCCGTTAAAAATAAAGATATTTGAGTTTGAGTTTACAAATTAAATTTAAAATAGCTTAAATGTTCTATTGTAAATAAACCGATCTTTATTTTTATTTCTACAAACTTAACTAAGTTTCTAGAAAAAGGTATTTACGTTTTCCTACATTATGTAACCACTACTTACACAATAAGATCCGTGCTAAATTTCTACAGATCAAATCTCAAACTTGTTAGCGGCCTCTTTTACCCTTGCATTTACACGAAGACATAGAATCCGACCCTGTGCGTGGAACTTATCCAGCAAAGTAAGAGGGCAACCGTTACTTTAAAGATGATATAATACATCATATACAACAGTATTTCAATTAAACATTTATAGACGGTGCTGAACTGTACTGATAAAAAGTAGTGACGGGTATTAGGATCTCAACCACCAATGTCGCTTTCTTGAACCCGAAGTCCTCCACGCCATCGACTGAGCCAAGAACTGTCAAAACTTATATGTACACATGTAAGATCTGCATATTTGTTTTACAGATCTTTGAAAATTTAACACCCATGGTAAAGTAATAAAACAATTATCTGTCACCTCCAACCTCATGTCCTTATGTAATCTGGATTTTAGTCGGCTTTGACATATTTTCTATATGTAAATCGTTACACTCCTTGAGAAGTTAAAATTTGAGAAAACATTTCAATATAACAATCAACTATGATGCAGTAAAGTTTGGTGTCCCCGTAGCTTTACAAACATAACGTAAGGTTTTACACCATTATACAAATAGATAATGTTTAAAATTCATCTATATCAACTGTGAAGATGAAATATTGTCACCGGATTGAGCACATGTGTTCTCTTCGAGATAAATTTTGGGTTATGTTATTTAATCAGTTATTATTTATCACTGTTTGGCTGTATTTACGTTCGCGATAGCACTTTCAGTTTTTATAACAGAACTTGACAAAAAATATGTTGATATTTTTGGTTTTGTTGTTTGCTTTTATTTCTATTGTGTTACTTTTGGTTAATTTATTATAGTGATGTTTGAATGCTTAGTGATTTTAGTTCTGTCACAGACAACGCTCAGTATATGTGTGTATTCTTAGATATTATTTATTTAGACAGTGTATTTATCTGTTGAAATGAAACCCCCTTAATTATTATTGGCTTGTCAAGTTTAGGTAATCAAAACTAACTTTTCTTCAAATTCTTTGTCAAACTGTTCATATGAATACCATTTTAACAACTATTGACTCTCTTCCGACAGCGAGATATACAGGGTGTCCCGGAACTCTCTACCAATATTTTAGGGCATTGCTCCTGGGTAAAAAACATACCTAAATATCATATTTAAATTGTCCGGAAGTCCTTAGTTACTCACACAGCCGCCATTTTGTTTTTTTCAGTTATTAATTTTTTTCTAAAGAATGGTTAAACTTACGAAATTGAAACTTTGCACAAACATTTATGACAACTATACAAAGCTACAAAGAAATTATGACGATTTTTCCAATTCATAAAACAAAATGGCGGCCATTTAAAACTTTTGTAAAATCTATGGTTTTTGAGTTATTTAAGAAACAAAATTTTAAATGGCCGCCATTTTGTTTTATGATTTGGAAAAATCGTCATATTTTTTTGGTAGCTTTGTCTAGTTGTCATAAATGTTTGTGCAAAGTTTCAATATCGTAAGTTTAACCATTCTTTAGAAAAAAATTAATAACTAAAAAAAACAAAATGGCGGCTGTATGAGTAACTAAGGACTTCCGGACAATTTAAATATGATATTTAGGTATGTTTCTTACCCAGGAGCAATGCCCTAAAATATCGGTAGAGAGTTCCGGGACACCCTGTATACACAAACACTATATATTATATGGTCAATGTCCTCTACATCAATGTCCCCGAGCAAAGTTTGCTCATCATAGAAGTTCAGCTCAGATTTACTGATCTATTTCCGACTACTATTCTACATCCACCATGCATGGACTTATACATGATATTATTGATAAGGATTGCTAGAAAGTTCTTAAATGTATGGGCCATAATAAAATGGAAATTCCTTTATCAAGTACATTTTCCGCAGCTAACTACCTCAATGGCTCACCCCATTCTCTTAGAATAAAACGGTACATAAAACGCCAAAATTAAATGTGTAGCAGGTTTTACAATTTAATTGATAGATTAAAAGTTTTAAAGTGTTTTAGTTGTTTTAAAAACCTGATTATGTCGGCCTCTCTTCAAAGTTTTAAAAGGATTTTATGAGTGCCATAGCACTAAGTATAATATATTAATAGCTTGTATGTATAATAGCTATGTATTACTTCCAATTTTAGTTATCATTTAACAAATTAGTTAAACCATTACGTAAATGTCTTGAATACAACTAGACCTATATAGTAAAAAAATATGAGGTGTCAATTGCCGAGTAGTATTTAACACTCTGTGTGTGTCTTTTGGAAATATTGTAAATTTTACCCAAACCAAGGTAAGCGAGCGTATGTTTATTGTTATGTTACGGAGCTGCAGCTCTATTTCACGTGCAGGAATTTCATTACACAGGTCCTCCTTATGTAGGGATACGCCATCTTTGAAACTACGGTGCATCGTAAAATAGCTGGCTGGGTTATATAAGGAAAGGTCTTTCCTTCATTTACTAAGAACACTCTAAGTGGACCGATTAACACGTTCGCGGCGGCACGTCAAATGGCGGGCGTATCCCAGGTGCGGCGCAGCCCTCAGCATCGAACAAACCCGATTGCCGCGTGTGATTTGCTTTCCAATTTCGGTCTGACAAATAGCAAATAACGTGCGAGGATGTCCTGCTTTACAACGAGAGTCGACGTAGTTCGCTAAACACCAACAGATAGCAGCACTGCTTGTAACGTATCCGGTCCCATTGGAATTGTATTGCCAAATGGAGGGAAAAAGACGGGACAAAAGTAGAATTTTGAGATTGCCAGACGGGGATTTTAAGGGAAAATTTACTACCAACCAACACCACAACAAAATACAGTATACTATTGAGCAGTGCTATGCGAGGTTTCAAGTTTCTAGCTCTAATCCTGGCTTAAAAATAAATCATTTCGTACTGCATTGCAGCTTGGGAGCGATCGCACCCACCAGGATGGCATTAGGGTTCCGTATGGGAGCGATCGCTCCCATGCCGCCGCGAACGTGTTAAGAACGATTAATAAGGAAGATTGATCATAACTATCACTTTAACCGATGGGGTCGCATATAGTGATAGGTATTTTAATTGATAAAAACTAAATCTGTCATCGTTGTTCTTAAGTGCTTTCTGGTCAGATTCAAATTAACCTGTAAAGTTCCTTAATAAATCACAAAACCATTTAAGTTTTTAATAGGGCAGAAAAATAAATAAAATTAAAATCATATCGGACGTAAGATAAATAGTGATTCAAAATACAATTAAAACCTCTTCGCCCTTATTAACTGTCACTACCAAGCCATTTATGTAAATAACACCCAGTCAATCACAGCTTAACTGATTGAAAATTGAATCATGGATTGTATAATTGTAAACCTCATTATGAATTAAATTAAATCTCATTTAATTTTCAAACTCAGTACAAACAAAGATATAAACCGTTGAGTACAACAACAATGAAACGGGTTTTACGCTCTTCAAGGATATTACTTACTGAAGAGTTGATACTAGACTACAATTACTAGGTTGATTCATGTGAAGGGATTTCAAAAATTCAGTAAAAACCTTCATGGCCTTAGACCTTTCCTAGTTTGTAGAAAAGTGATCAATTGATAAAGGTTAGCTCAGAACCAGAGTGTCTCGGCATTGTCACATTATACAGTTGCTGAAAAGTAACTTGCACCCCCCTTAACCTTTGAACCATTTGAGATATTTGAAATCAGTTGCGACAACCTTCTCATATATGAGGGGCTACAATTATGGTGGATCATTTTGAAAATTTGTTCTTAGGGGTAGTGGGGGCAGGGGTTAGTTCAAAAATTTCAAATAGGAATTATAGTAGACTTTGGTCATTTTGGTCTTGATGAAACTAAACAAATAATAGTTGAATCACTAATAACAAAAATGCAAATAAACATCATTTTTAATAACCCACCTTAACAAGAATTGTATTCGTAAAAGTACTGTTTGGTGATTATGGGCTTAGAACCGGAACTTTAGGACAAATTTCCCGCGCTCTAACCCCTTGACTAGCCGCAACTCAAAACTCATGATATCAACACGAGTAATACGAGTTGTGTGTTTGTTTCAAACAAACATGATAAATATCATTGCTGTTTGCAGTGTACAATGATTATAATTTCAACTTGCATGAAGTATGTTCCAAATAATCATCATGAAAATTTTAGTTGAAGTATGCAATACACTTGTTCCGGAATCCGAGATTTTCTTCTTCATGTTTACTGCACATGCCCTTACCGTGGGGAAATCTAGTCCTCCTGACCGGACGAGAATTATTTATATCATGTCGGATTGATGACATTTTCCTCTTCATCATTTGTCCTGAGTAATTCTTCTGGACTATTAAAATAATTGTATTTTCAGTTTATTTACCATGTAATACATTTGTATTTGGATAATAAACTCATCATATAAGTCTCAAAACAACAGAACTTAAAACAGGATTAAATAAAAAAAGTGTTTAGATAAAATTAGATAAAATCATTAAGCTTCCAACTGTGATAAGTATCGAAACACTACCGCTATAGATTTTGAACTATATCAGCCAACTAGTGTTAGAAATAAAACAATCTTTAGGCCTATATTTAACATTATTCATTTACAAGTATACATATCATGACTCAGATAACCTGGTTTGAAGCGTATAAATGTCCTAAAATCATCAACTGTAACAATGTGCATCAGGTTTTAACCTGAACTGTTTACATGGAACAAAATTCAGAATTTTTTTATTGGTAGAAAAAGGAAATACTCGAACGGAATGTAAGAACAGCCTTTTGTTGCTGCAGACATAAAATCTGAAGTGGCGACGTCAATTTACTGAGGGTCCAGGTTTAGGTTTAGATTTACAAAACCACAGGATATCTCTTGTAGTTCTTGTTTCCAAAGTGTAATTTGTTTTAGTCAATATGACAAAAAACCGTAAAATGAGAATCATTTCCAAAATTTCAGCACACATAAGGGATATGAATGTAAAATAATAAATCATTCTTTTTAGTTACAGGGTTAGCGTTGATTATATTTTTGTTGTTAATTATTATAGTTATAAGGGGGGAGCGAGCTGGCGTAGTGGTTAGAGTGCGGGACTTCAGTCCCTGAGGTCCCGGGTTCGATCCCCGCCAAGTCACCAATGGATCTTATCTAAGTGATAATGTAAATTAAAAAGATTGGAAACAGGTAAAATCTCATTTTTTCAATTCATTAAGTAGGTTCCATAAAAGCAGCTGAGCACTATCATAAACTGTATATAGGCTAGAGCCTCACTATGCCGATACAGTGCTCAAGGGTTCATTCATTCATTCATTCATTTATTCATTTCTACGGCAATGCCATTAAACAATACATATCAAAACAAGATGGTCAGCAAAAATAAATACAAGAATAGCAAATATACATGGAACAATACATTCAAGAGACTAGACAGATTGTATAGAATGATCCGACTCATTACAAAATAAAACATGCATGAACAAGTAGAATAAATAGTTGCAGACTAACATTACAAGAGACATCATATTATACTAATTGTAACGACAGAATAAATACTCAATACAAAATATTATATACATGAAGAAGCAAAATATAGTTTAAGACTGACATTACAAGAGATATTCATATCACTAGTTATATAACAGAATAAATACCACAACAAGAAAAATAAAATACAAGACAGGAACAAGGCAAATTAATCAAATTTTACATGACTCATATTCCGTAACTTCGGTAGGATTCAACCAGTCAGGAGCTCGAGAGCACACTTACGGACCCGTTGAAGACTGTCAAAGAATAGGTCACACTCCGACGCCACTTGGTTTCCCAGTCTTACAAAGCGAGCCAGAGGACAGTAGTAGTCGTAGTTGGTAGAGTGGTGGCGGCGACTCAGAAGTCCATGGGACCTGGTACTTGATGGTACTTTGAAGAACATTTCAGACAAGAGGTCTGCACACCGTACATCACCGTTCAGGAGATTCAGGAGATATACCACATCTGCCACGTCACGTCTCAGAGCAAGGGGATGGAGTTTCAATGTTTCAGACAGTTCATCAACATGCACATCCAAGTACACATAGCCAAGTCGAACTCCGACCAGACGAATGAAGCGCCGCTGCAGAGGGTTAATAATATATTAATGGATATCTCTTGAATATTCAAACATCATATTTTTATTGTTACAGTGTCACAATAGATACATGTGCACATAATAATGAGCAATAATTCAAAAATAAGTTACAGCACAAGAAGTTGCATTAAGAATCCTATGTTTTGCTTCAATCGTAATTCAAAAGAATCTATAGAAACCCTGTTAATTCACGTGATGGAGGGAAAAGAAAGTTAGAGCAAAACGTCCCTTAGTAAAGGTTCGACGGACTATAAAGAACCATGCAAATAAACGGACAGTAATTTGACGTCCCTGCCGTAGGATAAAGCAGTCAACTTTGTTGGTTATGGAAATCCTCTTCCACCCCACTAGACAAAAGTTTCACACAAGCTAAGAAATCTTAAATGTAGTATAAAGTATGCATTCATTAAAAAATGAAATTTTCTGCACTATGAGAACTAGTTCAATAATTGCAATTCGTAAAATTCGTTCTATAAAGAATTGCCGGGTGAAGAAACGTATCCGACGACGAAGAGTTAAAAAATAGTAGTTTTCGCTACGATTGTGCTAAGAACGATACGAGAAAACTTCTACGAGTGTCGTTAAGAATATTTACGCGAGTTGCGAATACCACTTAATCCGCACATAGTAAAAAACGGACGTAGGTAAAGTAGTGTACGCAAGTCGCGTAAATAGTCTAACGGCACTCGTAGAAGTTTTTAAATTTCTACTCGTTTCGTTAACACTAACTTTTTCGTTGCGTAAACTACTATAAAGGTATTTTTATTTTATATTTTGGGTATAATTTATACAAATAAACATTCTACTACACTGGTGTTGAGAAATCTTAAAAGTGACCAAAGAGGATAAGTTACAAATACTGTACAGTAAAAGAAGATATCTTAACAGCAAAAAGGTCCACCACTATTAAATCAAATTGAAGTCTTATAATATATCTACTTCATCGTTGAAAGCTTATTGCAGATGTTTCTACTTGCTTAATTGCGATTATATTTCGACCCAGATTTTAGGAGTTTTCAACTGAAACTGGGTGCCTCTCTTTAATTTTAAGCGGTTTGGCTGTTTTTATGTTTTAAGGTGTGTCACAATTAAAGATAAATGTGTATTTTCTTTAGTCAATAAACAAGACACCCATATATAGATCCCAAAGTACCCATGAACCTTTGAGGAAACTTAGAGCCACACCCCCATAAACCATGTACTTAAAAGGTTCGCCATGACGAGAAACCTTGCGCAAAACTCTACATTTTTCTTATATTGCCCTTTAAGGTCGTAATTCCTTTCTAAAAGGAACTTCCTTTTTACCTAATGTTATAAATAACTCAGCTATACTTATTTGTTTGTTATTCTTTCAATTTATTACCTTATTAAAATCAGGTGTGATTATTTGTTTGTATTACTGTATTCTGTTTAGTTTATTTTAGCTTAAATTCCAACAGCTAGTTTCTTTTAGTCAGCTATTTGTTGAAATAAAAGCCTACCCTTAAACTATTATTATAATTTCTTTATGTTTTATAGCTTTCATTTACTGATCACCAATACTTCGTACTATCCGCCTCTTATCTCTATCAACAACCTCAAACATAATATGTTATAGCGATGGCTCTAGCAAAGTTTGCTCATCATAGAGGCTCAGCCCAGATTTACTGGTTCTATTTCCGGTTACTACATGACATCCGGCTTTTGTGTTTGCGTCATAAACTTATTCGTGAATATCTCTTAAGGTTTCCTAAAAGGACTTTGTGATGATAAGTTTGCAAACTCTTTAATTTCATGTGATTCTACTACGTAATTCCTTTCACAAATGGAGACTGACTTGTTTGGCTAAACAGTTTCATATATTATCAGTAAAAAAATCTTTCGAAATGTGTAACTTAATACACTAGTAACAATTAAAAAATCATATCAATTTATTTACGTATTAATTAACGATTTTTTTATCAGTAAACGCATATTGTTTACTAAAAGCAAGCATTATGTTTTACCTCGGTAAAGCCAATATAAAACAATTTTAAAAAATGAATAGAAGAAAACCAAGATTTTAGAATCAACGATTAAAACCAATCGTGTCTTTGATAATGGTAGAAGAAGAATACAACATGTTTTGTCCAAATTGTGTGAGGCAATAATTTAGCAGATTTTTAAAATTTACAAATATAATATAATATAATTTTACATCCAACAAATATTGACTATTATTATTAATTATTCTTTCACAATAATTGAGAATTATGCATAAGTTCATTTACTGTCTTAAGAAAAAAGTACAAGGTATATTTTGATGTTAATTTAATAGAGCTATAGAAAGAAAACCATAAAATCTCAATTTGTGTTACAATAACAATAAGTGGAAGTCTGTATCGATTCTTTTCATTTCCGGTTTTATGTTTTTTTTTCGTCATATAAATAATAGTTGGATCTAATGATACAAGAAATTTTTTTTACTAAAGAACTCAGAGTTTGGTTAACTATATAATAATAACCTTTCAGTTCTAGCTACTTGCAAACAAATTAGTTCTTTGATAAAAATTTCAGATACTATCGAAATCTATAACAGAAAAAAGAATAAAGTAATTTTTGTTTTTAAGCACATTTTCGTTTCTGTGAATATCCTAAAAATTAAACCAAGGTAAACGAGCGTATGTTTATTGTTACGTTACGGAGCTGCAGCCCTATTTCACGTGCAGGAATTTCATTACACAGGTCCTCCTTATGTAGGGATACGCCATCTTTGAAACTACGGTGCATCGTGAAATAGCTAGCTTTTTGTATGTCAGAAAAGGAATTCCCGCCACTAAAGCAGAATATGAGTAGGAAATCCATCTTTAATGTTGGTTGATTTTGTTTACGTCAATGGAATTAAGGATGTAGGCATTGACTAAAAAACACTACTACATAACACTACTGATAGTGTTATATAGTCAATGATGTAGGCCAGCATATGATAGAGTAAGCACTAACGTACATCGACACAAAGTTGGTTACTTATCAACGAATTTTCAATGCAAATCATATATTTATTATCATTTAACATACTTACTATATTAGAGCTTAAATACAAACAGAAAATATTTGAATACACACATCTGGTTTTTAATATGAGTTATACACAAACCCTTATCTCATAGTTACTTACTGTATTTTATTAATACGCCCATTTTCTACAAAACACACCAATGGTCAATGGAAATCACCCATGTGGTGATGCTACGACCCTTTAGGACTAGCTTAAAGTAATGTGATAAACTGTTTCGGGCTTTGTCTAGCGTTTTAGGATGTAGCTTAGGATACCCATTTCCTTTTAGTGTTTATATTTATTATAATTCATTTTCGTTATCTATTTCGTGGTATTTATCATCATACCCACAAAATAAAGCTGTGATATTTTTGGTTAAGTTAATCTTCATTCTGTTAGCACATCCGAAACAGTCCTCCTAGGACGATCTAGAGACAATTGTTACTTAAAACGTACATTTTAAATACGCGGAGTCAGGTGATAATTGATAATAAATGAACGCTCAAAAGAAAGAAAGGAATTCAGTTCTGTCTTTGATCCAGACTTACATGCTTCTAGGCTATGGATGCCACCCTAAGAACAACCTCAGGTCTAAGACGAAGACGTATATACGCTAAAGCTCTACGGTAAACTTGAACCTCTTTTTGCGCGTTAGAGTAACTATATATCCTGGCATGTGGTGTTTTCATAACTAACACCTCGTCATTTAAGAGTTAAATCTTTATATTTTACATGCTGGTACCTTAATATACAATGATTTTAAGCTGAAGGTAGTGTTTAGGCTCTAGAATGTAGGTAGAAATGTGAAATTAGTCTACTAAACCGATTTACTGGTTGGTATAACTATAACATTGCCTTTGATGTCTTTAGGACAAAAAGTACATTATCATTGTGTTTTATAGACAACACGTAAGACAAGTACCTCCTAAACTACCTAAATCATTACTAACTATAGTCTGTTATAATTTTCGTTCTCCGGAAGTTAGCAGAGTTTGAAGTTAAGTAGGTTATGGAAAGGAGAATGAAAGTACCCATATAAACTAATTCAATCGATTTTCTTTAAACTATTTTATAATCTGATTGTGAAGTCGGTCGGGCATCAGCTAGAAAATGGAACCAAGATGGGTATTCCACCACCAACACAAACAACAAACAGGGATGGTACTCTTCAAGGGACGATGGAGCAAGAAATATTTCGTAAAACAGTAACTTACGCCTTTCATTTCTATTCATACTATAGTTGCAGTGTCTATTCCGTTTCAAAATTCATAGTTATTAAAAAAACAATTTACTGACTGTTTAGTTCTCTGATGGTAATATTGTCTTTTGGATATGATTCAGGTAGAGTATATTGGCTTATGAATACTTGTTAGCTGAGATAGTAGGGCTTATGTATCCTAGCTTCCAAGAAAGAGTGCGTAACACCATCTGCGATTGTAAGCAGTAGGATATGTATGTGTCATCAAATTAGCTAATAACTAAAAGTCTGACTTTTCATAAGTATCTGTCAACCAAACAACTTCGTTCCATAGCCACAAGTTATCAGTGCTAACGGACGTGACTTCATTACGAGTGGGCAATTGATCTAGTTGTTACCAAGATCACGGTTTTGATTAACTAAAATATATAAATATAACGACTCAATTTTACTTTTTCAATCGGCTTAGAACCACAAACCCTTCTATCATATTTTAGTCATCCTTTCTGTTACGAGACCACAAAAAATATTTGCTGTTACTACGATCAGGGTTTTGATAAACAAATCTCATAAATTTTAAAAAAATGAATATATATTTTCTCAAGAAAATATTTATGATGAATGAAATTTAAACATTCTATCCTTAAAAAAAGGTTAAATCAGAGCTGATTTGGTAGCCAGTATATTTCAATAGCTTGCCGATTGTAAAAGTTTAAAGGCGTTATAATAATCAAATATTCGCATGATCTCTTGACCTTGGTAATTGACCAGTAAATTGTCTTCTAGGAAATGTGTACTACGAACATCCGGCCCCAACTTGCGACATAAATTTTGTAGTTACCTCCGAGTCTGGACGGAAATTGACCAATCCCGGTTAGGTTTTACAATGTTTTGTCCATGTTCGCTCAAGGTATTGGAATTGTTGTAAGCCATTAGCTCAACGAAATTGAACAACTCATTCATTTGGTAGTTATATAAAGTTAGACATACATATTTAAACAATAAGTCTTAACTGGTAAAAAATACATTTAGTAAATTTTGCAAGTATTGTAAGTATTACCTAATAATTTAATTATTGGCTAACCCATGTATTTTTGTGAATTTCTCTAGTAATGAATCCTGTATTTACCGTCTTGTAAATAAGGGCCTGTGAAAAGTTTGGATATTTAGAATTTTTTTAGAAACATTTGATTATGTTTATATCATTAAATAACGTATACAAACAAAACTACCTACACTTCTTCAAGAAGAACTGGTAATATTGGAATTAATATTAATTTGAAATAACAACTTCACCAATATTTCTGAATTTTTAATTTTCATGAGGCCTTTGTTTTGTGATGTGTCTGATGATGCCAGCTGGCATTGGTCATTTCATAGCTGGAGAAAGGCCTCATAAAAATTAAAAATTCAGAAATATTGGTGAAGTTGTTATTTCAAATTAATACCTACACTTGTTGAAGATGTTAAGGGAAGAATTGTTGTAGATCTAAAGTAAAATTCTATACCCTAGGTATACACCTAAGTCTGCTTCCTCCAATAAACCACAATAAGATTTTCTACTCCTTACAGTTACTATAATGTCCAACATACATAACTGCTATAATACATTTACAGGTAATTGAGAAATTGCTGTATTAAGTTTAAAAACTTGATTATAAAAAAAACTTACAATATTTCTTTGTGAAGCTAATTTTTAGACTTGGAACCTATTGTATATGCATCATCACACTTCATTTACTTTATGATTACACCAAAACATTTTGTCACACTGACTACCAATCATCCTGTATAATATGTATGTATATTTACGAAACTAACTCATAAATTATTGTTGCCCAATTTCGAATGACAATGATAAATATTTCGTATAATAAATATAAATATTTAAATATTTGCATGGCGGTGTAAATATTCCAGTATCTGTCAACCAAACCACTTACAAAAGCGTTGATCCTTTACCACAAGTTATCATTGTCACTTAATCTTCCTAACGGACGTGACTTCATTACAAGCGGGCAATTCATCTAGTTGTTACCACGATCACGGTTTTGATTAACTAAAATATATAAATGGCAAATAGGCAATTTGCCATTTTTGCCAAGCAAACTTTTCAGCTTGGGAAAACAGATCACTGAATTGACTCTTAAAAATTGATACCAGATTCAGTGCCCTATCTTATCTCCAATGCTGTTTAAATTATGATATTTGTATTATTTTTACCTTAGAAAATGACTAAAAATTGTCTCCCAGAACCCGTGTAACTTGCGACATAAACTTTGCAGTTACCTCCGAGACTGGACGGAAATTGACCAATCCCGGTTAGGTTTTACTACTTTTGCCAAATGCAACGCTCTAGTTATTGTAATATTTGTAAACCATTGTATATAAGCTTGGTTGAGGTGACAATGTATGTCACTATTTTAAAATTTACCCATTAATCAAAGTCCTTTACTTAAAAACACAAGACTTTTAGCTTATTTCGTATTATATGTTTTAATTTTAAAACTATTTGCTAAACCAATTTTATAATTTTATTGATAAGGATGGCTTTAATTTCTTTGCACTAGAAATTTCTAAAATCTTTGGGCCATAATAAAATTGAAATTCCTTTATCAAGTACATTTCCGCAGCTAACTACGTCAATGGCTCACCCCATTCTCTAAGAAAAAAACGGTACATAAACTGCCAAAATTAAATGTGTAGCGGGTTTTACAATTGAATTGATAGATTAAAAGTTTTAAAGTGTTTTAGTTGTTTTAAAAACGTGATTATGTCGGCCTCTCTACAAAGTTTTAAAAGGATTTTTTGAGTGCCATAGCACCAAGTATTACACATTAATAGCTAGTATGTATAACAGCTAGGTATTACTTCCAACATTAGTTATCATTTAACAAATTAATCAAACCATTACGTAAATGTCTTGAACACAACTTAGACCTACAGTAAAAAAATATGAGGTGTCAATTGCCGAGTAGTATTTAACACTCTGTGTCTTTTGGAAATATTGTTAATTTTACCCAAACCAAGGTAAGCGAGCGTATGTTTATTGTTATGTTATGAAGCTGCAGCTCTATTTCACATGCAGGAATTTCAATACACAGGTCCTCCTTATGTAGGGATACGCCATCTTTGAAACTACGGTGCATCGTAAAATAGCTGGCTGGGTTATATAAGGAAAGGTCTTTCCTTCATTTACTAAGAACGCTCTAAGTGGAACGATTAAGAACGATTAATACCGATTAATAAGGAAGATTGATCATAACAATCACTGTAACCGATGGGGTCACATGTTTAAGATCTGCTAAATCTTTTACAATAATGAATTGATAAAATATTTAAAAGTTAAAAGCATAGTGATAGGTATTTTAATTGATTACAACTAAATCTGTCATAGCCATATTGTAGCGGTGCCTAATTGTCTAGGTGAATTGCACGGACCCAGCCTAATTAACAGAATGGTGCATCCATTGGCCGTTAGACAAAACCCTTTAGACATCCAGAACTTCAAAGAGGTTATGTTTAGCAGTTTTTGTTAATTTTCACCTTAACTTGTAGTGTTTAATTTTTGCACATTTTTGGTTACTTTTGTTGATTTAACAGTCGTAACTTCGATAATTATAAAACACATTACGTTATTAAACACTATTGATAATATATCCTTAAGATTAAGGTTAATCAAGGAGGAAAATGGGAAAATTATCGTAAACGCTGAGGGAAATGAGATGATTTAAAACTAAAAGGAAGAAATATTGTCTAGCTGATTGGATAAATTGAAGAAAAGTGGTTTGTTTTAAATAATTTAAGCCAATATGTTATAAATATATAGAAGAGGCATCACAATACGTGGGCGAATGTTATCGTAAGGAGAATTTGATGTTTCAAAGAAGAATAATGGAAATTGTACCGTACAAGAAATTCCTTAAATGTATTAACAATTGGGAAAACAAGTGTGGGAAAAGGTAAGTAATATGGTTCGGGTTTATAAATACTATCACCATTATTAAATCAAATATTTATCGTTGTTCTTAAGTGCTTTCTGGTCAGATTCAAATTAACCTGTAAAGTTCCTTAATCACAAACCATTTAAGTTTTTAAGTGGGCAGAAAAATAAATAAAGTTCAAATCATATCGGACGTAAGATAAATAGTGATTCACAATACAATTAAAACCTCTTCGCCCTTATTAACTGTCACTACCAAGCTATTTATGCAAATAAAACTCCGTCAATTACAGCTTAACTGATTGAAAATTGAATCATGGATTGTATAACTGTTAACCTCATTATAAATTCAATTAAATCTCATTTAATTTTCAAACTCAGTTCAATTCTCAAACGATATAAACCGTTGAGTACAACAACAATGAAACGGGTTTTACGCTCTTCAAGGATATTACTTACTGAAGAGTTGACACTAGACTACAATTACTAGGTTGATTCATGTGAAGGGATTTCAAAAATTCTGTAAAAAACCTTCATGGCCTTAGACCTTTCCTATTTTGTAGAAAAGTGATCAATTGATAAAGGTTAGCTCAGAACCAATGTGTTCCGGCATTATCACACTATACAGTTGCTCAAAAGTAACTTGCACCCCATTAACCTTTTAACAATTTGAGATATTTGAAATCAATTGTGACAACCTTCTCATATATAAGGGGCTGAGGGGCTACAATTATGGTGGATCATTTTGAAAATTTGTTCTTAGAGGTAGTGGGGCAGAGGTTAGTTAAAAAATTTAAAATAGGAAGTATAGTAGACTTTGGTCATTTTGGTCTTGATGAAAAAAAAATAATAGTTGAATCACTAATAACAAAAAGGCAAGTAAACATCATTTTTAATAACCCGCCTTAACAAGAATTGTATTCGTAAAAGTACTGTTTGGTGATTATGGGCTTAGGACCGGAACATTAGGACAAATATCCCGCGCTCTAACCCCTTGACTAGCCGCAACTCAAAACTCATGTTTTTCAAACACACATGATAAATACCATTGCTGTTTGCAGTGTACAATGATTATAATTTCAACTTGCATGAAATATGTTCCAAATGATCATCATGAACATTTTAGTTGAAGTATGCAATACACTTGTTGCGGAATCCGAGATTTTCTTCTTCATGTTTACTGCACATGCCCTTACCGTGGGGAAATCTAGTCCTCCTGACCCGACGAGAATTATTTATATCATGTCGGATTGATGACATTTTCCTCTTCATAATTTGTACTGAGTAATTCCTTTGGACTGTTAAAATAATTGTATTTTCAGTTTATTTACCATGCAATACATTTGTATTTCGATAATAAACTCATCATATAAGTCTCAAAACAACAGAACTTAAAACAGTATAAAATAAAAAAAGTGTTTAGATAAAATTAAAATGCATTAAGCTCCCAACTGTGATAAGTATCGAAATGTTACCGCTATAGATTTTGAACGATTAAAGCCCACTAGGGTTTATTCCATTGTCTGTGCCACTAGTATTAGAAATAAAACAATCTTTATATTTAACATTATTCATTACAAGTATACATATCATGACTCAGTTAACCTGGTTTGAAGCATATAAATGTCCTAAAACCATCAACTGTCACAATGTGCATTCAGGTTTTAACCTGAACTGTTTACATGGAACAAATTCAGAATTTTTTTATTGGTAGAAAGGGGAAATACTCGAACGGAATGTAAGAACAGCCTTTTGTTACTGTAGACATAAAATCTTAAATGGCGACGTCAATTTACTGAGGGTCCAGGTTTAGGTTTAGATTTACAAAACCACAGGATATCTCTTGTAGTTCTTGTTTCCAAAGTGTAATTTGTTTTAGTCAATATGACAAAAAACCGTAAAATGACAATCATTTCCAAAATTTCAGCACACATAAGGGATATGAATGTAAAATAATAAATCATTCTTTTTAGTTACAGGGTTAGCGTTGATTATATGTTTGTTGTCAATTTGTTATAAGGTAAATTATTAAGTAGATTCCATAAAAGCAGCTGAACACTATCATAAGCTGTATATAGAGCCTCACTATGCCGATACAGTGCTCAAAGGTTAATAATATATTAATGGATATCACTTGAATATTCGAACATCATATTTTAATTGTTACAGTGTCACAATAGATACATGTGCACATAATAATCAGCAATAATTCAAAAATAAGTTACAGCACAAGAAGTTGCATTAAGAATCCTATGTTTTGCTTCAATCGTAATTCAAAAGAATCTATAGAAACCCTGTTAATTCACGTGATGGAGGGAAAAGAAAGTTAGAGCAAAACGTTTCTTAGTAAAGGTTCGACGGACTATAAAGAACCATGCAAATAAATGGACAGCAATTTGAACTCTCTGCCGTAGGATAAAGCAGTCAACTTTGTTGGTTATGGAAGTCCTCTTCCACCCCACTATACAAAAGTTTCCCACAAGCTAAGAATTCTTTAATTTAGTACAAAATATGCATTTATAAAAAAAAATTCCGCACCATGAGAACTAGTTCAATGATTGAAATTTGTAAAATTCATTTAATAAAGAATTGCTGGGTGAAGAAATGTATCCAACGACGAAGGGTAAAAAAAATAGTAGTTTTCGCAACGATCGCGTTAAGATAAGTGTTAATGATAAGAGAAAACTTCTACTCGTGTCGTTAACACTCTTTTTCGTTGCGTAAACTACTATAAAGGTATTTTTATTTATATTTTGAGTATAATTTATACAAATAAACATTCTACTAGAGTGGTTATGAGAAATCTTAAAAGTGGCCTAAGATGATAAGGTACAAACACTGTACAGTAAAACAAGATATCTGAACAGCAAAAAGGTCCACCACTATTAAATCAAATTAAAGTCTTATACTGTAATACATCTACAGTACTTCATTGTTGAAAGCTTATTGCAGATGTTTCCACTTGATTAATTGCGATTATATTTTGACCCGGATTTTTGGAGTTTTTAACTAAAGTACACATGAACGATTGAGAAAACTGTCACACCCCCTAAACCATATACTTAAAATGTTCGCCATGACGAGAAACCTTGCGAAAAACTCTAAATTTTTCATATATTGCCCTTTAAGGTCGTAATTCCTTTCTAAAAGGAACTTCCTTTATACCTAATGTTATAAATAACTCAGCTATGCTTATTTGTTTGTTATTCTTTCAATTTATTACCTTATTAAAATCAGGTGTGATTATTTGTTTGTATTACTGTATTCTGTTTTGTTTATTTCAGCTTAACGAATCAATAGTTTTATTAATACTTATGAAGTCAAATGGGGTGAAGCCCGTGGGTAACAGCTAGTTTTGTTTTTAAATCAGCTATTAGTTGAAATTAAAACCTACCTCTAAACTATTATTATTATTTCTTTCTGTTTTATAGCTTTTTTTTTACTGATCACCTATACTTCGTTTCTACGACCTCTTGACTCTCAATCAACAATCTCAAACATATTATGTTATAGCGATGGCTCCAGCAAAGTTTGCTCATCATAGAGGCTCAGCCCAGATTTACTGGTTCTATTTCCGGTTACTACATGACATCCGGCTTTTGTGTTTGCGTCATAAACTTATTCGTGAATATCTCTTAAGGTTTCCTAAGGACTTTGTGATGATAAGTTTGCAAACTCTTTAATTTCATGTGATTCTACTACGTAATTCCTTTCACAGATGGAGACTGACTTGTTTGGCTAAACAGATTCATATATTAGCTGTAAAAATATCTTTGGAAATTCGTAACTATAATATTTAAAAAATCATATCAATAAATTTACTTATTAATTAACGATTTTTTAATCTGTAGCCTAAATGAAAATTGTTTACTAAAAGCAAGCATTATGTTTTACAAGTTTTACCTATCAGTAAAGCCAATATAAACCAATTTTAAAAAAGAATAGAAAAAAACCAAGATTTTAGAACCAACGATTAAAACCAATCGTTTCTTGGAAAATGGTGGAAGAAGAATACAACATGTTTAGTCCAAATTGTGTGAGGCAATTATTAAGCAGACTTTTTAAAATTTACAAATATAATATAAATTAATTTTACATCCAACAAATCTTGACTATTATTATTAATTATTGTTTCACAATAATTGAAAACTATGCATGAGTTCATTTCCTGTCTTAAGAAAAAAAGTATAAGGTATATTTTGATGTTAATAGAGCTATAGAAAGAACACTCTAAAATCTCAATTGGTGTAACGATAACAAAAAGTCGAAGTATCAATTTTTTTCATTCCCGGTTTTATGTTTGTTTGGTGTCATATAAATAATAGTTGGATCTAATGATTCAAGACAATTTTGTTTATAAAAAATAACTCAGAGTTTAGTTAACTAAATAATAATAACCTTTCAGTTCTAGCTACTTGCAAACATATTAGTTCTTCAATAAAAATTTAAGATTTGATCGAAATCTATAACAAAATAAAAGAATAAAGTAATTTTTGTTTTTAAGCACATTTTCGTTTCTGTGAATATCCTAAAAATTAAACCAAGGTAAACGAGCGTACGTTTATTGTTACGTTACGGAGCTGCAGCCCTATTTCACGTGCAGGAATTTCATTACACAGGTCCTCCTTATGTAGGGATACGCCATCTTTGAAACTACGGTGCATCGTAAAATAGCTGGCTTTTTGAATGTCAGAAAAGGAATTTCCGTCACTAAAGCAGAATATGAGTAGAAAATCCATCGTTAATGTTGGTTAATTATGTTTACGTCAATGGAAAAGGATGTAGGCATTGACTATATAACACTGCTATATAACACTACTAATAGTGTTATATAGTCAATGATGTAGGCCAGCATATGATGGAGTAGGCAATAACGTACATCAACACAAAGTTGGTTACTTATCAACGAATTTTCAATGCAAAACATATAGTTATTATAATTTAACATAGTTACAACTTAGAGCTTAAATAAAAAAATAAAATATTAGAATACACATATCTTTTGTTTTTAATACGAGTTATACATCAACCCTTATCTCATAGTTACTTACTGTATTTTATTATTACGCCCATTTTCTACAAATCACACCAATGACCAATGAAAATCATCCATGTGGTGATGCTACGACTCTTTAGGACTAGCCTAAAGTAATGTGATAAACTGTTTCGGGCTTTGTCTAGCGTTTTAGGATGTATCTTAGGATGCTCATTTCCTTTTACATAGCGTTTATATTTATTATACTTCATTTTTAGCGAATACAGGGAATAAGCTATTACTGTAGGTCTCATGACCTACACCCGGTAAGACCTAGACCCGGGACCGATTTACTTTTCGTTTTGAGGTCCCCAGAGGCCAAAAACACCATCCGTTCAAATTCATATGTGTGTCCATTAGTACGATAATTCGAGCAAAAATGATCCAATTTTGATGAAATTTGGTACAAACGTGTAAACCCACGTTCATTCGAACGAGTTTGCGAACCAGCATAATCGGACTATGGGAACAGGGGTTTATGGGGGGTTTTATGGGGTAAAAATAGATTTTTCCTATTTTTGACCCTAAAAACAGGCGATCCGCCACCTTAAATATGATTTTTTTTATTTTTTAAGTGAATTTTGCTAATAACATTTTTGCTTGTTTTATTAGTGTTAGAAATAAGGTTTCCAGGTGGAATTATTTTTTTAACCCTTTTAAGTATCTTATAATTTGAAATGTTAACGTTTTTTTACGTTTTTTACACATATTTTATACTTTAAATAACTTTTTTGCTTTTTAACCATTTGGCTTGATTTTTTTTAATTTTTATTCCTTATAGCTTAAAGAAACTTTTGTCTTATGGAAAATAAGATAAAATTGCTAGGAAAAAAGTTACAAACAATTAAAAACACATAATATTTATAGTTTTTTTTTTATTTATAATTTTTTTTTTTCACAGTTAGTTTTAAAGTCAGAGTGTTTTCCATAAGACAAAATATTGGTAATATAACAATGAAATAGTGGTAAAAATTTCATAATTTTATATAATATACTTTAGAAGTTATTCAAATTTTTGTACCAAGAAACACGGAAAATCCAAATTTTGGGAAACAGAGTTTAAAGTTGAGGCTTACTCAGGGAAGCTCGATACTGAAGCTTGAAGCGTAGCTGAGTCAATATTTTATTTCATTTCTTTTTGTATGAAAAAATAATCAGATTTAGATAAAAATCTACACACATACTCAGAAAAGTGTGTAGAATAAGAAAATAACATATTTGGAAAATTAAAAAAATTTTAAAAATTGGCCATTTAAAGGTGGCGGATCCCCTTAATTTCTCTCCAAACCATTTTGTGGAACTTAGAAAAATAAATAATTTTGTATATATAATTAACCTAAATTAACTAATTTAACCTAAATTTAATAACAATTTTATGTCAAATTGATCATCAATTGATCAAGATATGCACATCATATGTATATCGATGTTTGTGATGTTTGTACATGAATTGAACGTTAAATAGTCGTAATTTGTACGAACATGAATGTGCATACGATGTTCAGTTGAACATTCTTGAACAGCAATTTAATGTTCAATTGATGTACATGTGTTATATGGGAATGCGTTGTATTGTGCATTATATAATAATGAGAAATAATGCTTTGTTGTATGCCCAACAGTTATTTAGTGGTATTTATCATCATACCCACAAAATGAAGCTGTAGTACTTTTGCTTTAGTTAATCTTTATTCTGTTAGCACATCTGAAACAGTCCTCCTAGGGCGATCTAGGGACAATTATTACTTAAAACGTACATTTTAAATACGCGGAGTCAGGTGATAATTAATTGATAATAAATGAACGCTCAAAAGAAAGAAAGGAATTCAGTTCTGTCTTTGATCCAGACTTACATGCTTCTAGTCTATGGATGCCACCCAAGAACAACCTCAGGCCTAAGAGGAAGTCGTATATACGCTAAAGCTCTAGGGTAAACTTGAACCTCTTTTTGCGCGTTAGAGTAACTATATGTCCTGGCATGTGGTGTTTTCTTAATTAACACCTCGTCATTTAAGGGTTAAATCTCTATATTTTACATGCTGGTACCTTAATATACAATGATTTTAAGCTGAAGGTAGTGTTTAGGCTCTAGAATGTAGGTAGAAAGTCGGTCGGGCATCAGTTAGGAAATGGGACCAAGATGAGTATTCCACCAACAACACAAACAACAAACAGTGATTGTACTCTTCAAGGGACGATGGAGCAAGAAATCTTTCGTAAAACAGTAACTTACGCCTTTAATTTCTATTCATACTTAGGAGTATAGATGCACTGTCTATTCCGTTAGAAAATTCGTAGTAATTTCAAAAACAATTTACCGACTGTTTAGTTCTCTGATGGTAATATTGTCTTTTGGATATGATTCAGGTAGAGTATATTGGCATATGAATACTCTTTAGCTGGGATATACGTAGGGCTTATGTATCCTAACTTTCAGGAAAGAATGCGTAACACCCTCTGCGATTGTAAGCAGTAGGATATGTATATGTCATCAAATTAACTTTAACTAAAAGTCAGACTTTTCATAAGTATCTGTCAACCAAACAACTTCGTTCCATAGCCACAAGTTATCAGTGCTAACGGACGTGACTTCATTACGAGCGGGCAATTCATCTAGTTGTTACCACGATCACGGTTTTGATTAACTAAAATTTATAAATATAACGAGGCAATTTTACTTTTTCAATCGGCTTAGAACCACAAACCATTCTATCGGATTTCAGTCATCCTTTATGTTACGAGATCACAAAAAATATTTGTTGTTACTACGATCAGGGTTTTGATAAACAAAAACTAATAAATATTAATAATGGAATATATTTTTTTCTCAAGGAAAGATTTATAATGAGCGAAACTTAAAAACTTCATCCTCAAAACACAAAAGGTTAAATCAGAGCTGATTTGGTAGCCAGTATATTTTAATAGTTTGCCGATTTTAAAACTTTAAAGGCGTTATAATAATCAAATATTGGCATGATCTCTTGACCTTGGTAATTGACCAGTAAATTGTCTTCTAGAAAATGTGTACTACGAACATCCGGTCCCAGCTTGCGACATAAATTTTGTAGTTACCTCCGAGTCTGGGCGGAAATTGACCAATCCCGGTTAGGTTTTACAATGTTTTGTCCATGTTCGCTCAAGGTATTTGAATGGTTGTAAGCCATTAGCTCAACGAAATTGAACAATTAATTCATTGGTAATTATATAAAGTTAGACATACATATTTAAACAATAAGTCTTAACTGGTAAAAAAGACATTTAGTAAATTTTGCAAGTATTGTAAGTATTACCAAATAATTTAATTATTGGCTAATCCTCGTATTTTTTGTGAATTTCTCTAGTAATAAATCCTGTATTTACCGTCTTCAAAAAAGGGTCTGTTACAAGTTTGGATATTTTGAACATCTTTAGAGGTATTTGATTATGTTTATTTCATTATTTTAAAACGTATAGGGTGTCCCGGGACTCTCTAACAATATTTTAGGGCATTGCTCCTGGTTAAGAAATATAATTAAATATCATATTTAAACTGTCTGGAAGTCCTTAGTTACTCACACAGCCACCATTTTGGTTTTTTCTGTTATTAATTTTTTTCTAAAGAATGGTTAAACATACGAAATGGAAACTTTGCACAAACATTTATGACAACTAGACAAAGCTACCAAAAAATTTTCACGATTATTCAAATTCATAAAACAAAATGGCGGTCATTTAAAATATTTTTAAAATCAATGGTTTTTGAGTTATTTAAGAAAGAAAATTTTAAATGGCCGCCATTTTGTTTTATAAATTTGAAAAACCGTCATAATTTTTTTGTAGCTTTGTCTAGCTGTCATAAATGTTTGTGCAATGTTTCCAATTCGTATGTTAAACCATTCTTTAGAAAAAAATTAATAACTGAAAAAACAAAATGGCAGCTGTGTGAGTAACTAGGGACTTCCGGACAATTTAAATATGATATTTAGGTACCTTTCTCACCCAGGATCAATGCCCTAAAATATTGGTAGAGAGTTCTGGGACACCCTGTATAAACAAAACTACTTACATCAAGCTCTTAATAGACTTGTTAAAAATGTTGAGGGAAGAATTGTTGTAGATCCAAAGTAAAATTCTATACACTAGGTATACACCTAAGTCTGCTTCCTCCAATAAACCACATTAAGATTTTCTACTCCTTACAGTTACTATAATGCCCAACATACATAACTGCTATAATACATTTACAGGTAATTGAGAAATTGCTGTATTAAGTTTAAAAACTTGATTATAAAAAAAACTTAAATAATTCTTTGTGAAGCTAATTTTTAGACTTGGAACCTATTGTATATGCATCATCACACTTCATTTACTGTATGATTACACCAAAACATTTTGTCACACTGACTACCAATCATCCTGTATAATATATTTTACTATATATTACTATTATTATACTTATATTACTATTTATTATATATTATAATTTTTTTAATATATATTACTGTATGTATATTTACGAAACTAACTCATAAATAATTGTTGCCCAATTTCGTATGACAATGATAAATATTTCGTATAATAAATATAAATATTTAAATATTTGCAAGGTGGCGCAAATATTCCAGTATCTGTCAACCAAACCACTTACAAAAGCGTTGATCCTTTACCACAAGTTATCATTGTCAGTTAAATCTTCCTAACGGACGTGACTTCATTACAAGTGGGCAATTCATCTAGTTGTTACCAAGATCACGGGTTTGATTAACTAAAATATATAAATGGCAAATAGGCAATTTCGTTTAAACTTTTCAGCTTGTGAAAACAGATCACCGAATTGACTCTTAAAAATTGAGACCAGATTCAGTGCCCTATCTTATCTCCAATGCTGTTTAAATTATGATATTTGTATTATTTTTACCTTAGAAAATGACTAAAATTGTCTCCCAGAAACCCGTGTACTACGAACATCCGGTCTCAACCTGCGACATAATCTTTGTAGTTATCTCCGAGACTGGACGGAAATTGACCAATCCCGGTTAGGTTTTACTACTTTTGCCATATGCAATGCTCTAGTTATTGTAATATTTGTAAACAATTTTTTTTTACTCCAGTGGCATTTCACAAGAGAGTTACGAGAGCAAATGTTTAGTGGATGTGCCGGAGATTGAACCCGTCCCTCCATTGTATATAAGCTTGGTTGAGGTGGCAATGTATATCACTATTTTAAAATTTACCCACAAATCGAAGGAAAAGCCCTTGACCCTATTCTAATAATCTCTCTATCTTTGAATTGTGCTAGTTGATGTCTATGATAGCTGAGTGGTGTTATGTTTATTTTGAACAATTTTAGCGATTGCCTTCTTTCGGCTATTGCTCTGGAGCAGTTTTGATTCTACCATGACTTTGCCTGAAATTGGTTTGAGTTTCCAGGGAAGCTCTTATATCTATCTTCAGCTGCCTTATTTATAATCGTATACAAATTTTCTACGTTGTCAGTTAAGTCAACATTGTTTTGCACTACTGCATGCACTTCATTTTTAATAATGTTACTATAGCCTTTCCAATCAGTTATGAAAATTCTGTTGTTTGTTGAGTTAAATTTGTTTCCTTTGCACGAATTATTGCCAATACTTTGTGTGTCAAAGCTTATACGAATTGGGAAGTGATCACTGTCCATAGCATCATTGGTCAATGGTTGAGGGTTCTCTGTATACTGAGGGTACAGTTGTATGGTTTCATCGTTAGCGATGATAAATTGTGAGTCGGCGTAAGCTTCAAGTATTTTTTTGCCACTTGCATCAATATTGTTGCAATTCCAAAATGTGTGGCTAGAAGACAATATCATCTCTGAGAGATACAAGTTCAGCAAAATGCTTAACAGATATGATATGTTAGTTAGTTATCAGATATTAAAGACTTGTGTGTCTTTTTACACAATTTTGTATGCATTATCATCTCTAAAAAGAGCTTCCTTCCAAAATCTTGTATTAATGTGATTATTTGGGCAGTAAAGGTTAATGATAGTGATCGGCACTCTATAATTCCTAATTTTTATTGCACTTATTTGTAGAGGTTCTTTTACCAGGTCTACTTGTATTTTTATCTGTTCAAACAGTATTTCTTTATGAACTATAAATGCAATACCTCCATACCCATCATTTCTATCCTCGCGAATTATTGTGTTGTTACTATCTCTTATAATACTGTCTTTAGTAAACCAAGTTTCTTGTATTACAGCTATATGAATTATAGTGTACTTATATAGTATACTTAATCTTATGAAGATAAAGTAACCTGTTAAATTCCGGCAACTTTGGAAGCAATGATCTGGCATTCCACTGTACAATATTTATTTTGCTTTGGCCTATGTTTTTACCATTGGGTATTTTCCAACGGTTTGAGTGGGCTTTTGTAAGAGCATATTTGTTGTAGAGATGTTATATTCCACTGAATTATATTAATTTGCATTTTCTAAGGTGTTATTTCCTATTATTGCTATTGTTTCCAGTAGTAGTTTTTCAACGTTGTTCGTCGTAAATTTTTAGAAGTCACTTGTTTAAAAGTTGTAGGTTCTATTAGGTCTATATCTTTCTGAAACTGAATCAATTAATCATCAAATTTATTTTTGCTGATTGTGTTCTCTCCTTGTATCTTGTTTCTAATTTTCTTTTATTTTTTTATTCGGAACTTTTTTTAAGTTTACATTGCTGCCGCTAGAAAAGGAATGTTGCTGGAGGTGGCTTGAAACAGGGAGTGGGGGTGGCGGTGAGTTGTTTAAGGTTCTTACCCTAGGTGCTTTATGGTAAGAGTGATCTTACTCATTGCGAGAGGTTGGAGTTGATTTGGGCTTAGTATTGCAGGGAACTAGTAGGCTTTTAGGGCTGATATCGTGTTCATATTCATCTTGTAGAGGGAGATATTTACTGTTTGTACTTGTTTGACTGTATTGATATTGAAATGACATTGGGCTCATGATTCGTTTACTTTGAAGTCCAACATTTTCAACTTATGTGGCTCTAGGCCTATCAGACAAGAGTGATGTGTTGCTGTTGTTTAGCTTTGATACAGTTTGACTTGCATGTAGTAATCTTCCTTGTAGTCATTCATTCTTTCATTTATCATTTTTTGTCTTATATACTCTCCGCAAGTCTTGTGGTTGCTTGGGTAGGGTCCCTCGCAGTTGACACATTTATTCGATGTTGTACTAGGTCCCTCGTGATACTCTTGACCACAGTCTCGGCAAGTTTTTTTTTTCGCATGGAGATTTGGCAACATGCCCATAGCGGAAACAGTTATAACATTGCCTAATAGGGCTCATATATTTTTTTACGGGCATCCTTACATAATTGAGATAAACGTATTTCAGGAGTTTGTCGGAATCAAAAGTTATCATAATGAAGTTAGTGTTGATTACTTCCCTGTTTATGTACCTAGTGATGCGCTTGGCATGAACTATGTGATAGACACAATTGCTCTCATTGATAAGTTTGTCTTCATTAATATCAGGGTCAACAAATATTACTCCGGTTACCTTAACTCGGGAGGGAGGTATGAAAACATTATAGTGTGCTAGGTGGGAGGAGTCTTCTAACTGGTTGGCTGAATATGCATCTTTGCAAGTTACTACGGCGTTCTTTCCAGCTCACTTTGTGAAAAAAAATGTTCATGGTTATTTTTACAATCTTTCCAACAGCAAAAGGGTTGATTTTGATTTTGTCCCTGCTTTGTACAATGACCTCAAAAGGGTCTTCATTAGTTAGATTCTATTGTCTTTTCCGTCTCGTATTTTGTTTTTGACCCTGTTATCCCCTGGTGGTAAACTTTCTGTGAGTGACTCAGAAGGCTGCTTCCTCTTAAGAGCCGAAAACGAAGGGATCTGCTTTCTTCTTTTACTGGTTGAGAGGCATGGTGAT
Source organism: Macrosteles quadrilineatus (assembly GCF_028750875.1). Lineage (NCBI taxonomy): Eukaryota > Metazoa > Arthropoda > Insecta > Hemiptera > Cicadellidae > Macrosteles > Macrosteles quadrilineatus. Next base: position 22,437,569 of record NW_026542600.1, read on the forward strand.
GGTAGCATAATCCTTAATGAATCGAGCATAAAATGCTGCCATGCCCAAATACGAGACAACTGTTTTATGTTTTTGGGAGTGGGGTATTCGTCTATTGGTCTGGTTCTGTCTGGGTGTATGGAGATGGTATGGTTGCTGAAAACATGGCCGAGAAACTGGATTTTGTTGGATGCTACTGTAATTTTCTCCGGATTTACGGTGAGTCCAGCCTCACAAAGCCTTTGAATGACTGTTATAACCTTTTCTAAGTGATCCTCAAAAGTGGAATCGCTGTATACACACAAATCATCGAAGAAATTATAATTGTACTTAAATTTGATGTCTCCAAAAATGTTGTCTATAAGCGAAGTGAGCACCATGCTACCTGAAGCAAGTCCAAAAGGGAGGAAATTAAATTCATATTGTGCCCAACGTACGACAAAAGATGTGAAGGGCTTGGATTCTTCAGCAAGGGGAATCTGGTTGTAAGCAGAGTTTAAATCTAGCAATGTGAACCATCGCGCTTGGCCCAAGTGTTGGAAAGCGCTTTCAATCGTGGGCATTGGAGTGGCATCCAACTCCAAAATGGAATTGAGGTTCCTATAATCTACCACCATGCGGGTTTTTCCGCCCTTCTTAGGCACTAAAAACGCAGCTGAGGCGTATTGGGAAGAGGATGGTCTGATCAACCCCTTCTGCAGCAGGTCGTCTATGTGCTGTCTCATTAACTGAAGTTTGGGCGGTGCGTACTGATAAGGCTTGTTGCGCACCACCTTATTCTCCTTTACCCTAATGTGATACTTCAAAAGGTTGGTACGGCCAATCTTACTATTTATAGTCTCAGGGTACTGAGAGAGCAAATGTGTGACTGATTGACGCTGTGATTTGGTCAAATTTTCACCCATAGTCGCTGGGTGATCTTGATGTTCGGCGACCGAGGTGAAAATCAGCGGTAAAGATTGTGGTGAACCATAGGGAAAACTGATTGTGTGACTAGCCATGTTTATGACTGCTTTAGTTTTTGTTAAAAGTCAGAACCAATCAATATTGGAACCGGTAATTTGTCGGTAACAAAAAATGGGAAGGTCCAAGAAAGATGTTGTATTTTAAAATGAACCCTCTCTGTGAACTCAAATTTGATGGGCTCGCCCGCTGCAGAGATAGCAGAGAAGGACGTCGGGTGTTTGCTAACTACTGCCTTGGTGTGACGCTTTAAGTTTCGGTAGGTATCGTAGGATAGCAAACCAAATGAAGACCCGGTGTCTATGAGTGCATCTTTAAACATTCCCTTGAAATTCAAAGTGACGCGGCACAGATCGTTGGTCGGAATGCTTGGAGAACCCTTGGGTTTATTGGTCGTGATTGTTTTTCTATGCACCTGTTTTACGTACTGTGCTAAGGGAGGCTCTGCGGCGACTAACGGTGCCCCCCTTTGGTGTTTTCCTGCTCCTGACGCGGTGAATTGAAGCTGCGACCCGGAAAGGATTGTTGTGGCGGATGGCACGGCCTAGGTACGTGCTGATGATTCTGGGCAAATGGAAACTGCGGAATGCGAAGCGCAAATGTTTGACCAGAAAAAATTGAGAAATTGCGAGTGTCGTGTCAAGCGAATCTATTGTTGTTGCCTAATTGACTTAAATTGTTTGTAGGCCTGAATCGTGAATGTTGGTTGTGGTGATGCTCGACACCGCGCTGTGTGGTATCAGATCGCGAGACGGCCTGCCCCTGTTCCAGCGTGCGGACCACCTGAACCCTGGGGACCAAGGCCAGGAGGTCTGACAAACTACACGCCGCCGGAAAAGCGGCAAGTGCCGCTCGGGTTGGAGCATTGAGACCATTCAGAACGGTGTCCAGCACATCGCGCTCTGTGAAACCTGGGATCAAAAGGGATGATGCAGCAGAAATGCTCTCCACAAACTCAGAAAGGGACTCCGAAGGCTGTTGGACCCTATATACCATCGTAGTCACCATCGCGTGTCTGATCTGTGCAGGGAGGAAAAAATCCCTAACACCTCCAACTACTTGTTCTAAAATTGCGCGATCGGCGATTCCATTTAGCCAAAAGGTCCTTAGCTGTTCTGCAGTGCGTGGAAAAACCACTAACAAAATGTCTTCATCGATAAACAAACCTAATTTGGTAATACCTGCCACCGAAATCAAAAGCCCTAGTTGTGTGGCACTATATAAAATAGTGGCGCTAAGCGTCACAGATTCTTACTGGAGCTGTATATCACTATGTCATCAGCATATTGTAATGACTTGACATTAAAAGGTAGTTCATTTTTAATGTCTGAGATGTATAAGGCAATCAGGATAGGGCTAATGACACTACCTTGCGGTAATCCCCTGCACGTAGTTATGATGTGATCGGAGCTGTTTGAAACCATGTTTATCGGTCTATCTATGAGCCAGTTGTGACAATGTCTTATGAACTGTTTCGGGATACCATAACATCTAATTTGTACATGTGATATGTAAATTTTTCTCAGAAGTACACCAGCATTAACTCTGTCGTAGGCTTTGGTCAGGTCTAATTTCTGTCCTTAGTGTCTAATCAGGCACTAGAAGCATATACTTCTTTATATGTCATTGCTACATTGATTTCTGAGGAGAGGTGAATTAGATAGTCTCTACATCCCCTCCTTTATCTAAAACCATACTGGCTTTCTGGAATCAGATTGTTGTTCTCAATGAACCATTCTAATTTATTCTTTATCATGGTGTTCATAATTTTCACGAAGCATGAAATCAGAGAAATTGGTCTGTAAGATTCAGCTTTGGTTGCGTCATAGCCAGGTTTAGGGAATGCAGTTAGCTTGGTTTGTTTCCATTGGAGAGGGATTTGTATCTTGTTATTCCATATTTTGTTGTAAATAATTAGTAGTTTTTCCAGATTGACCATAGGTGGATTTTTAATCATACAATAGGAGATATTGTCATGTTCAGGACATGTGTCTTTGCTTTTGGAACAAAGGATTGTATGTAATGCTACATAAAAATCATTTATTGTACAATTTTTCTCCAAGAGATGATTGGGTTGGTTGATTTATTTGATCAATAGCACGAGTTCAGCTTGGTTGGGGACCTAATCAGGTACTAATTGTTTAATAACACTATCTTTGAGTTCAGGGTTATTCTATAAAGGGTTATTATCATAGTTCTGTTTGGTTTTATATCTGTGAACAACTTTCCAGGCGTATTGTAAGAATTTTTTCACCAGTATTTTTGCATATTTTTCCCATTTTTGTTTCTTTGCCATTCTAATAATCTCTCTATCTTTGAATTGTGCTAGTTGATATCTATGATAGCTAAGCTATCATCATTTCTATCCTCGCGAATTATTGTGTAGCTACTATCTCTTATAATACTGTCTTTATCTAACCAAGATTCTTGTATTACAGCTATGTGTATCTTATGAAGATTAAGTAACCTCGGCCACTTTGGAAGCAATGATCTGGCATTCCATTGTACAATATTTATTTTGCTTTGGCCTATGTTTTTTACCATTGGGTATTTTATTTATTATTTTTTCATTCGGAACTTTTTTTAAGTTTACATTGCTGCCGCTAGAGAAGGAATGTTGCTGGGGGTGGCTTGAAACAGGGAGTGGGGGTGGCGGTGAGTTGTTTAAGGTTCTTACCCTAGGTGCTTTATGGTAAGAGTGATGTTACTCATTGCGAGAGGTTGGAGTTGATTTGGGCTTAGTATTGCAGGGAACTAGTAGGATATTAGGGCTGATATCGTGTTCATATTCATCTTGTGGGGGGAAATATTTATTTTTTGTACTCATTTTACTGTATAGATATTGAAATGACATTGGGCTCATAAGATTCGTTGACTGTGGAGTCCAGTATTTTCAGCATTGGCTCTAGGCCTATCAGACAAGAGTGATTTGTCGTTGTTGTTTAGCTTTGATACATTTTGACTTGCAGTGTAGTAATCTTCCTTGTAGTCATTCATTCTTTCATTTATCATTTTTTGTCTTATATACTCTCCGCAAGTTTTGCTGTTGCTTGGGTGGGGTCCATCGCAGTTGAAACATTTATTCGATGTTGTACAAGGTCCCTCGTGATACTCTTGACCAGAGTCTCGGCAAGTTTTGGTTTTGTCGCATGGTGATTTGGCAACATGCCCATAGCGGAAACAGTTATAAAATTGCCTAATAGGGCTCATGTATTGTTTTACAGGCATCCTTACATAATTGAGATAAACGTATTCCGGGAGTTTGTTGGAATCAAAAGTTATCATCATGAAGTTAGTGTTGATTACTTCCCTGTTTATGTACCTAGTGATGTGCTTGGCGTGAACTATGTGATAGACACAATCGCTCTCATTGATAAGTTCGTCTTCATTAATATCAGGCTCAACAAATATTACTCCAGTTATCTCAACCCGGGAGGCAGGTATGAAAACATTATAATGTACTAGGTGTGGGGGGAGTCTACCAACTGGTTGGCTGAATGTGCATCTTGGCAAGTACCTAACTACGGCGTTCTTTCCAGCTCGCTTTATGAAATAAATTTTTTTTTGTAATTTTTTATATTTTTTCCAACAACCGCAAAAGGGTTGATTTTGGTTTTGTCCCTGCATCGTACAATGACCTCAAAAGGGCCTTCGTTAGTTGGATTGTATTGTCTTTTCCGTCTCGTATTTTGTTTGTTGTACCTGTTATCACCTGGGGGTAAGCTTTCTGTGACTGACTCAGAAGATTAGGGTTTTTTTCTACGCCAGTGGCATTTCACAAGAGAAGTTACAAAAGATTAAATGCTTAGTCTCTTTCTCTTAAGAGGGTTAGCAGTATTTGTCTACATAGTTTTATTATCATTTAGGCCTCGGTTTAGGTTTATTATCGAGGCTACAGCTAAATTTGTTTCAATTTGATATTCTGATGTTGTCGAATATGTCTCATCCATGGATTTGGCTGAACCTGACCCTGACATGTTATCAAGCCCAGCCAGGTGTTTTGTGTAAGGTGTTGTTATGATAGGCTAAGGCTAAGTCTAGAGTAAAAGACAGATAGTGAAATTATTTTGGTTAAATTAAGCTTAAAATACCGTTTGCCCGCTTATTAAATTACAGAATGTATTAGTGAGCACGTAAGGGATACACAAAAACTAGGTTAAAGACAACCAGAGGGGTTTAAAGATATGAATTGATATCTGAAACTCCTCAGCTCAAGATTCAACACACGAATGTGTGGTGAAAGTCAACGTACTTGTTTAAAACTAATTAGCAGATTTTTTTGTTGCCTAATAATGTTATCATTTATTCCATGTAGTCAGTTCCTCTAACCTTTTACAAAGAGTGTACACTTTAAAAGTGAGTAACATTGAATAAACAATAACATCTTCATACAAAAATAAAATCAGCTGAATAGTCCAGGATCTGAAGGGGGTTGAGTATGCATGAAAAGGGTGACGAAATACTGAAGCTGTCATATATCAGTTAATATTCGTCTAATCTTAAAAATTAAGAAGTTAATGTATTTGTAATTAATTTGCCTTAAGATATTCGTGTAAAATGTTTGTAAAATCAACGGTTTTTGAGTTATTTAAAAACTTAATTTTTAAATGGTCGCCATTTTTTTCTGTCCATTTTAAAAATTGTCATAATTTTGTTGTACTTTTGTCTAGTTGTCATAAATGTTTGTACAAAGTTTGAATTCCGTATCTTTAACCACTTAAAAACACAATTAGTAAGTGAATAAAAACTAAATGGCGGCTTCGTGAGTAACTAAGGACTTCCGGACAATTTAAATATTATATTTGGATATGTTTCTTAGCCAGGAATAATACCCTAAAATATCCGACTAGAATTCTTAAACACTCTGTATAAGTCATTTTTAAATGAACACTAGCGTGCGTAGTGGGTAAATACAGAACTGATTCAGAGCAAGGGAATCTAAACTAAATGCAAGGGGAAATCAGGTAATGGGTTTTCACCTGCTGTAAATTAGAGCTTGGAAAAGAATTACTTGAGTTTATTTCAGTTATTAAAGAAAATAGCTACTTTCTGTACGGATTGATGAAAAATAAATTTTTGCGATGTGTCTATAACTGTTAAATTAAACTCCATGCATTCTATAAGTTTGTCCATTTTCTGGCAGCTCAAAAACGTGTAATGGTGTTACCTCGAGAATGGTTCCGCATAACCTACAATGTTGACTGTTATTATCCTTCTGTACAGAAGACACCATATTACTGTCAGTCTATTTGCATGGTTCTTTAAAATCCGTCCATTATTTATTGAGGGATTCTTTGCTCACTTTCCTTACTTTCTTACTAGGTAACAATTTATCCTACGGAATCTATGAGTTTGGTATAACATTCAAAGTTCTGATAGTTTAAATAAACAAACTCCTAAATACAGTATAAGTGTTTTAATAATATTGGTAAGTTTATAACAGGATTTTACGTGTCGTAAACGATTTTTACTTAGTTAGAATAATATATCATCCGAATTTACTCTTATTAAAATAGAGTCTAAATTAAAATCAGGGTTTATAACATAATGCTTATTATGTGTGGATATTATTTTAGTAGCTTTTTTTAACAGGTTTGAGTATAATTTAAACCCTTTGTTCCACTGTAGTCCATATTGTTTATGATAATCTAAAATGTTAAGGGTAGCTTAAGTGCATGGCTGAATAGCTTCAGTGCATTCAACATTTCTTATTTTCAAGAGCATTTCTCAAGGGAAAAACAAATGACAAAATGAAAGGAAATTTTCTTGACTAAGGATTGCGTTTAATTTGTTGTGTATATTTATAAAGCCATTTTTAAAAAGGTTTTACACTACCAGGAAGAAAAAGAAGAAGCAGTAGAAAAATAATGGTTACCACACTCTTTAAACCATTGAAATTCTTATAATATTAAGAATTAAAATTCGATAAATAAAAATACCTATCAGTAACTAGAGACATTATGTGGGTCCGTAAAGCTAGTTCTGTGAGCGAGCACATAACTAACAAATATACTTTATAGTGACATTTTTTTCTGCAGAATATGCATTTTAATAAAACATCTATTACATGAAAATCGATAACCATAAAAAGAAAATTAACAGTTAATGCAGTAATTTAGACACTGTAGAGGCCTCATATAAAACTTTACAACGTATTAAGATATCCCTTTTACACACATTAATTCTCCTTCAGTAGTTTTCATCGTAAATGATCTTAACTCTACCTACAGTATATTCGTGTACAAAATATTTTGTTGAGTTTTTTACTCATGAATCATATGCACAAAGCTCATTTGTCCAACAAATTTTCAAGTGATATTATATTATTGATAATTATACATTTCTAAACTAGCTTTTAAGCGGTTTTCATAAATAGAATCCAAATGACGTATAGATTAAGTTATCCAATTCATAGTAATATCTTCTTATCCCGTGACTTGCTCCTTTTTATATCTAGCTGGTGTATTGTATAAGTCACTTAGTTACAGATATTTCTGCATTAACACATGGCTGAAAGCTCGAAGGAGCGAGCTGGTCCAGTGGTTAGAGCGCGGGACTTCGGTCCTCGAGGACCCTGGTTCAAACCCCACCAAATCACTAATGGATTTGATCTAAGTGGTAATGCCACAACCTCCACGTCTAGCCTGAAGTAATGTGAAAATTAATTCCGGACTCGTTCGACCTAGGACAAAATTTGTTATTTGATAAAATTGTACTCATTTCACCATGACCAAAGTGCAATTGTTAATAATACATTCTGGGATTTACTAGAAATAAAATATTGTTTTAATTTTCACATCCAGAGATAGTCTAAAGTCAACCTCGGACTCAGATGGTCCTGCATTTTCATTATTCGCACCGACAAAAGACCCTTGATAATGACAAATATTAAAACGTTGGGACGAACAGAGTGTCATCAGTAATCAGAGTCTTTTGTATTCATCCTATATTTTAGTGTTACTATTTTACACCATCTAAAGTTCACTTGTCATGCATATGCGTGAAAATTATAATATAAATTTATATTATCATTTATTTTTTAACGTTCGAAATTTAAAATATTTACAACAAGATCAAACCAAAAGGTAAATTTTACATTATTTCTAAAAATGTATGGTATAAAATATCTTTTATCATAACAATGTAAAGGAACCTTAGTAGTATGGTGGTATTTAGAGCAAATGCACACAGTTGGCATGTTTATTTACTAATTCATATTCGAAATACAACAAAATTATCATCAAGGAAGTCATATTCTGTGATTTTTGCAGCTATTGACTTTATGTTAATGAAGCTGGGATAAATCACAGCTCGAGCTGATTAAATTTTTTACCGTAAAACGGTTATCTGAAGCTTAATTAATATTCAAATTAGTATTTTGTTTCAATTTACAGAGCTAAATAAAAAATGTTATCCACTACGCATAACTTCCCTCAAATTTTACTTCCTTGATAGATGACCTCACTTAGAACATATTTTTCTTTGGGTATAAAAATATCCTCAATAAACAATGTACACATAGGCTAGTAATTTTTGCATAATAAGTTTAACTGCTACATTAGTAGTTGTAGATTTATTAAACAATGAGAAGTAGGTTAGCATTAGAATGAGTAGAGTATAAAACGTATTGAAGTTGAAGTATGACACTTGTTGCGGAGTCCGAGATTTTCTTCTTCATGTTTACTGCACATGCCCTTACCGTGGGGAAATCTAGTCCTCCTGACCCGACAAGAATTATTTATATCATGTCGGATTGATTATGTTTTGTTCTACACTACTTGTCCTTAAATATTTTCCAACGTGATTAAATAATAGATTTGAAGTTTTGTAATTGCTTGTTGAGTAGCCAACTGCAGTTATTATGTTAAGTTTTGCAAGTTACAATTAAATACTTTAAACCTACAACAGATACAACAGAATTTCAATTGAGGATGTGATGTATAAAAACACTTTAAATATATTTTTACAACTGGCTGTAGAAGTTGCTCGTAGTTTAGTGAATCGGGTACCGGTACTCAAGTATAGACAGTTTTGTAAGCATCCGATAGTATCATGGTCCAATATAATAATACAGCATGTTATATAAAACGTAAGACAAAAAGAACCTCTTCTTGACCTCTTCTTGAACAGCGTTCAAAGACCCACTGCTCCGGAAAAACAAAAAGGAGCTCAGGGATAAACCCAAGAAAACCATTCACTCAAACTCTAAGATTTAAAGAAATGTATTATTGAAAACATTTTTGTGTTTTAAAATTGTTGTTTTATTATAACCTATCTTGTTTTATTATGTGTAGCCTTTGGTTCGCCGTAAGGTGTAGAAGGTTTTATATGTCAAATAAGTTACTATTGTAATGATTCCAAAAACAGCTTTCTTCCCTGTAAGGAAACTAAAGATAATAAATCATCTTGTTAGTCTGTCCCAGCTTATTCTTATTCTCTGCCCTTATCTAAATTTAAATAAGAGTGACTTTTTATTTAACCTTTTAATTAATTTATTTATTTATTTGTAAACGGTTGCACCATTATTACATGAAAAATACAATAATCTTACATACAGAAGAAGCAGAAAAAAAATCACAGGCCAGTACAAAAGTAGTGAAAACAAACTGGAAAACAAGACTTCAATAACAAGACATAAAAAGATAAATAACAACTATAAATAACAAACTATAAATAACAAACTATGAATAACAAACTATAAGTAACAACTATAAATAACAAACTATCTGAACGAGCTGACAAAACGAGAGATTCGAAGAACAAAACCAGTAAAAAATTGTTGTTCAAACGGAAATTCAAATTGATTGCTAACATTTTTAACATACAAACTGAAATGTGGGACTAACAGATTTGTTGAAGAACTAAAATTCTAAAAATAAAATTAATAGGTAATAACTAGGTAACTAGGGTGTTAGCTGCATTGCCTTAAGGCAAATCCATTTTAATTTAAGAATCTTATTATAATTTTATAAATACATATGACATTTCAACGTTTTGCTCTGCTTTACCTTAATTTGTACATGTAACATAAATTTTAACAGTAGATGAGAATACTAGTTCTCTATCATCAGGAGTGTTGGAAAAGATAAATTTTTAACTAACAGAAACATTATCCCCCTGGAACAAAATGTAAGAACAGTTTGTTGTTCCCGTAGACATAAAACCGTCAATTTCCTGAGGGTCGAGGTTTAGGACTAGCTTTACGAAACCACAGAACGTCTCTTGTTTCAATTTGTATTTTTTTCTATTTATAGCAACCTGACAATTTTCCGTTTCAGTAACATTATGTGTTTGCTTTTACTTCTTGAGCTGTTGTCAAGTTATGGGGTTGCTAGCATAAATTATATATTTGGATGTATCTATAAAGTTATTGTTAGCTTGGCTACCTATAGACCATTCTTTTTTTACCATTTAATATTACTAAAGAAATAACCAATTATTTTGAAATAAGTATAAGTTGCACTATTTCATTTCCTTCGTTGTGTTGTGTAAGAAATACAATTTAATAATAAATTAATAAATAAATCTCACAACTGTAATTTACAATGGCATATTATTTTAACCATCCAATACTTTGGTGAACAACTGTTCTATAACAGAAGTCTTTGCTAAATCTTGGTAAAAAGACTTTTAAAACAGGAACTGTATATATTTATATAAAGGGTGAGGCAATGAGAACGCTACAATTTGTTTTACCTGTCACATGTTAATTGTTGCAAAAATGAATGATCAGCTGTGCTTAAAACATCAATTAAACTATGCCATTTTAGTAAATATTATGCATGAGGCTATTAACACTGAGATTTTGATGTGGAAACATATTTATAAAATAGTGGTTCTTGTGCAAAAACCCAGAGATTGTTTGGACCATGTTGGACAATGTTGAACTGGGTAAAATTATTTAGGATTATCACTTAAACAAAAAAAATAATCGGTGGGTGCCGCAAAACTCTTTGTACACCAGCAAATGTTAAAAGAATATGAGTCCAAGTAACTCAAAGTCCGTGAAGATTTGCCAGAAAGCTTTTGTTGTTGAAAGCTTTACGTTGGCTAATTTTGTGGGTGGGGGGGGGGGTTTGTTCTAATAAGCTACTTGACGTTCTAGGTTTTTCAAAGTCACCCCACAGATTTGCTTGAACCGAAGCTAAGGATAGTCCAAAAACTAAAGTGATTCCTGAAGAAGTGCTGGAGGAGTATTTGATGGAGTTTCAAGTGGCAAAAAGGAATGTCAAGTAAGACAATGAAGTCACTTGTAGGATTTTGTTCTCAAGAAATGGAAAAATGACGTTGTTAAGAAATGGTAAAAGATAAGCTGTATTTTGGTGTGCTATTTATATCCATAGGGTGAATATTATTGAGTTTGTACTGTTTATAAATTGGGACGCTTTCATTGCCCCATCCTGTACAAACTAAAACTTAATTAGTCAAAAAACTGTTCATTTGTCAATAGTATGTTAACATAACTACATTAATATTTCTTCCTATCACACAAATGTATACACATATATATATAATGTATAATATTAAATGCTCGCTTTTGGAATAGAAAGGCTCTCGAAATTAAATTGTTACCTTACAAGAAAATAAAGAGGGCACCAAAGAGACCGGTGGACTATAAAGAACCATGCAAATATACAGAAAGTAATATGAAGAAAAAGATAAAAAATAAACAGTAATCTTTGGAATAACTATAATATAATTGAAACCATTACTTAGCAAAAAAGTGTATTGATAATGTTTAGGTATTAGAGTTTTAAACCCAATTGGTTTTTATATTTCTTAAAACTCTTGATAGAACTTTAATTTGCACTTCCTTTAAAAGCAAAAAAAAAAAATTTTAAATGATATAAAACAAATTTGTTGTCTAGTTAATGTGTAGAGAACCGATAATTTAAACATTAAAAACTATTGATCGATCTAAAGGAATAATTAATTGTAAAGGGCAAATCTGTCATCTCCTACCGCACACTTCAATCTGGATTTAGTGGGATTTGTGTGCGTGCATATATTTGTGAAATGATACATTCTATGTAGTGTAAAAGGTACAAAAAGTATGAGCTATGTTTTGTAGAATGGTTTGTTTTTGAACACCTGTCTAGTTTGTTCGTTGAATAACTGGCAAAGGTTATTCCTGAATTTTATTAAATTGAAACATTAATGTTTTTAAATTTCATATTGTGAAAATATCCTGATGTAATGATGAGATAATAAAAAAATAAAAGAGATAAAAAAATTTGATAGCGAAGTTAGACGTAATACAGGGTGTTTCAGTAAAGCGTAGCGGGCTATGCAGATTCAGATTCTACATGCAAAAATAAGTCGAAAATGTAGAATAACTTTTTTTTCGATTTCGGCTTAGTTTGGCCGTAATCCGCCATTTTGTATTTTTTTGAAAATAATTAATAACTCAAAAACCCTTGGAGATACTTTTATGAAACTTGGTACAAACTTTAATTCTACAGGTATAAACATTCTCCGAAAATATCTTTGATCAGGCTCTTTAAATATCAAAATGGCGACCATTTAAAATTTTTGTTTTAATGGCCGGTTTTCATTGTATTTACTTAAAAAATTTTAAATGGCCGCCATTTTGAAATTTGTTGAGTCTGATCAAAGATATTTTCGGAGAATGTTTATACCTGTAGAAATAAAGTTTGTACCAAGTTTCATAAAAATATCTCCAAGGGTTTTTGAGTTATTAATTATTTTCAAAAAAATACAAAATGGCGGATTATGGCCAAACTAAGCCGAAATAAAAAAAAAGTTATTCTACATTTTCGACTTATTTTTGCATGTAGAATCTGAATCTGCATAGCCCGCTACGCTTTACTGAAACACCCTGTATAAACTAAAAATCAATAAGATGTTTTTGGATGTTTCAAAAGTAAACTTCAATAGTTTATAATTTAGATTAGAAGAAGAGTAGTTTTGATGTAAATGCTAGCAGATTTTTGTGTGCTTTCAAATAAATAATATATTTTATATTATAAACATTAAAATCAATCTTTTGGAAAACGCTCAAGGGTCCAATAAGTTAGATAGAACAACACGTATCAAATTTAAGATATGTAAAATTATTGTAGGTGTTTGAAAACAACGTGTATACAGAGTAAAACATTTATCAAGGATATAAATTAGAATTCAGTAGTGTTAAATTTTTAGCACAACCTATGGTAATGAAGTGACAAACAACAATCAGAATTTTTTTTAAATCTTCTCCAAACATAAGAAGCTTATTGTGAAGTGATAATACCCCCGAGAAAACCACTGCTTCCAAGTGATAAGCGACTGTTAAGCGATTGTGTTGCGGGGGGAGGAAAACCCTTTTGACAAATGTATAAAATATGATGTACAGTTATGTCTTTCTAAGACATTTATGTCTAAAAGTAAGTATATAAGCAATTGTAATTTGGGTGATGTGTATTATTTTGTAATTCGTTTTATGATGATTATCCTCACACTAAAAGTTGATTTTGTTTATGGAAATTTTACTTTGAATTCTTAAGGTTAAATCTTAGTTCCAACAAATCGGTTTATGTCAATACAGTAGTGACTCAAACAATCAAGACCACAGTAGTCCACCAGCCACCAGTAGTGACTCAGTTGTTATCATTCAAGTCCACGTGTGACGACCCCAAACACCACGATTTATGTTATTCATAGCCTAGCAAAGTTTGCTCATCATAGAGGCTGAGCTCAGATTTACTGGTTCTATTTCCGGTTACTACATTACATCCGGCTGTTTGTGATTGTTGCAACAAATTATTCATAAGAATTCTGTGGGGTTTGCATAAGAAATGTATTTCTTATTACGCTTTAAAATTTCCGGGTAGTCTCAAAAATTGGACATAAGTCAATTGTTTCTCGCTTTTATTAGGGAACTAATGTAAAATATTTGTCATCTGATGCTAGGCTCAACAATTTATTATTTATTATGTATGATTAACCTTTTAACTGGCCACACTACTTGAAAAAGTGACCAGTTTACATTTCTCAACAATTATTATGTTTGTAAAGTGTTTTGTATTATGGGAAATAAATTCATTTATTCATTTATTTATTCATTTATTTATTCATTTATTTATTCAATATTTAGAATTATGCCGGGTGTCCCATAATAATAGTCTCCCTGGTTAATTTTTAAACAGCTGCATATATTCAAACGGTCGTTACAAGTTTCGTTACAAGTTACTAGGGTAATGTAAAGTATTTTTTGGGGGTATTTTGAAATTCACCCCCTATTATGGGACACTCGGTATATTTCATTTACAGAAGCAGACCAAGTCACATTTTAAATAACAAATACCTAGCAATCTTATGAAAATGATTTTTTGCCGGATGGTATGAAGTACTAAGGTTTTGTTTCATAGCAATAATTTGTATCTCTTGTAATCCATTTTTCACAGTATATATAGTATTTTATGAGCGTAGCTTGCCTTTACATAGTTTTTTTGATTATATGAGTACATTTAAAAACTTTTAAAAACCTAATAGCCTACTTATATTTTTTTCACACTGCAAATTTATGTTAATCTGTATTATTTGAGTATTAATAGTAGCAAAGGCCTCTAAATTTATATTTGTTCAGCATCCAATATGCTATTACCCTTTCTATACTGAATTATACTGGATTATAAATTATCCGAGGAATTACTGTATATATTTTGTCAAAAAACTTGTCATTAATAAAATAATAATAATAATAATAAGAATAATTAATAAATAATTAAATAACGTCAAACAAAAAGGTTAAATTACCTGTTCGGTCGAATTGTGGTCCAAGACTTGTCCTAACGGGTTATGCGGATTTAGGTTAGTCAGACATCGTTAGATCGTCGTATAGAAACTTATCTTGAAGAAATGTGTCAAAAGTTCGAAACAGGTCTTCTCAGGCAAGATAAGCTTTTGTTATTTGAACACATGTACAAACATTGAAGCATGTAACATAAAAAAATATTGATCAAAATCCTCACTTCCGAAACTTATTATACATCCACCTATCTGGTTTTGGGGCCAGATATCAGTTTTTTGTTACGAAAATGCAAAAGGTTTTAAGTGAAAACATTGTTTCTAAAAAAAAAGGGGGTTTAGTAACATTTCTTTATACAGGGTGTTGAAAATGTCTGGAACCAACATTATATCTCGTGAGTGGTTAAAGAAAAACAACTGATATTTTGTGTACGGATATATTATGGTTTTACCTATCTTTTGGTGCCTTATGACAATTTTTACCACTTATAGGGAACGTCCTGTGGAGGATGCAGTAAAAAGTTTTAATGGAAGCCTATGGTAAATGATACATCATTTTAAAGGCAATTTTTTTCTGAGTAAGGAGCCACAAGTTTCATCTCAAAAGGACCACCCTAGCAAAAATGGCGACTGTTTGAAATTTAAAAAACCACTTATAGGGAACGTCCTGTGGAGGATGCAGTAAAAAGTTTTAATGGAAGCTTATGGTAAATGATACATCGTTTTAAAGGCCATTTTTTTCTGAGTAAGGAGCCACAAGTTTCATCTCAAAAGGACCACCCTAGCAAAAATGGCGACTGTTTGAAATTTAAAAAACCACTTATAGGTACCAGAATTTTTAAATTTCAAACAGTCGCCATTTTCGCTAGGGTGGTCCTTTTGAGATGAAACTTGTGGCTCCTTACTCTGAAAAAAATTGCCTTTAAAATGATGTATCATTTACCATAGGCTTCCATTAAAACTTTTTACCGCATCCTCCACAGGACGTTCCCTATAAGTGGTAAAAATTGTCATAAGGCACCAAAAGATAGGTAAAACCATAGTATATCCGTACACAAAATATCAATTGTTTTTCTTTAACCACTCAAGAGATATAATGTTGGTTCCAGACATTTTCAACACCCTGTATAAGAAAATTGGTTAATTTAATTTTTGATTTTATTACTTCATATCCCTTTTGCAGCGTATTTTTACGTTTCGTCTTGTTGGATTGAATGTACACAGAACCTAAGTTGTATAGAGTATATCTCAACTCCATACATCTTACACAGAACCGATGGGAAGCACATTGATACGTCATTGTACTGTAAATCACAGACATGACCAGGTTTGGTTGGAGGTTGACCTCACAAACATAAATAACCATACAAACGACAGTGCTTTAACATTTGTTAATTCAAATAAATTAGATTTACTTGCTTCGTGCACCATGCAAGAAGCATGGTGTTCAACAGCACTCTGACCCATTATTGTGACCCAGCAGATGCACGCGAGTTTCTTATGTTTCCATGGGGATCCAATGAGATCAATTAAATGATTGATCCTTGTTCTTTAGTTGCATCCTTACTTTGCACAACATTTTTGGTTGGACAGTTCTTAATTGCTAGATAACATGAACACCTAATTTTGTACGGATAGCATATATAATATAAAATACCACTTTTGGTTTTAGGTTTGATTATATACATATTTGTGGTCTTAAATCCATTTTTCTAACAGATTATTATAATAATCTACTTTATTCTAAGGTGTTTCTTTATGGTTTCGATGTCTTTAGAAACAGACACCGAAACGTGTTGTATTTATGAGTATGAAACCACTAAAGTTTAGTGATTATATGTTAAAAAGTAGTTATAAATACTAATTACCTTCCCATTAATTAAAAATTAACAAGAACTATATCAATTACCTCTACAGAATATCCTTCATTAAACTAAACTAAAGGACTTATTGTTACGTTACGGAGCTGCAGCCCTATTTTACATGCAGGAATTTCATTACAGGTCCTCCTTATGTAGGGATATGCTATCCTTAAATCTACGGGGCATCGTAAAATATCTGGCTGGGTGTGTGTAAGATAAGATCGTTAGAAAAACAATTTTGCTTTTCCAAGATGAAAAGTAAATAAAAATTGCATCTGTGGCATTTATATATTTTAGTTAATCAAAACCGTGGTCTTGGTAACAACTAAATGGATTGCCCGTTTGTAATGAAGTCACGTCCGTTAGGAAGTTTTAACTGACAATGATAACTTGTGGTAAAGGATCAAGCAAATTTTCAATGACTTACAACTAATACTAAGTAGGTATTGAACATGTGCTTGACTTAGGTATTCCTAGAGTTTTGTAATCGACAAAAGTAGTAAAACCTAACCGGGATTGGTCAATTTCCGCCCAGACTCGGAGGTAACTGCAAAGTTTATGTCGCAAGTTGAGACCGGATGTTCGTAGTACACGGTTTCTGGGAGACAATTTTTTTTTTTTGTTATTTGCTTAAGTCAACAAAACATCAGTATCATAGCTTATATGTCATTGGGTATAAAAATTGCAGGTTCTATGAATATACGGGCTGTCAAATTTGGTCTTAAACAGCTTTAAATCTCTTCATTATTAATTTAAAATACATTTTTATTTCCTATGCATAGTCGTTAAAACAAAATTTCTTATATAACATGTATAAGTATATGTTAATCAAAATCGTAATTGTAATGACAACTAGATGATTTTCCTGCTTGTAATGCAGTCACTTCATTCCTATAACAAATATTTAATATTTTCTACAAAATAGATTTAGCCTACAAATCTTTGCTGCTTAGCTCATTTACCGAAAATAGATATCAGTGTGTGTTTTACTGTTGTACAACTGTATAAAACAGAAATGATTGAATTCTGTTTATAGTTGAGCATCAATGAGCTGAATCGTACGTACTTTCAGAGGGTAAAATATGTTTCTCATAGAAGATCTCTTGTGCCTGCTATCAAAGGTTATACACCAGATTACCATCAAGGAGCTAAATCTTACGTACTTTCAGAGAGTAAGAAATGTTCTCATAGAAGATCTATTGTGCCTGCTATCAAAGGTTATACACCAGATTACCATCAAGTAGCTAAATCGTACGTACTTTCAGAGAGTAAGAAATGTTCTCATAGAAGATCTATTGTGACTGCTATCAAAGGTTATACACCAGATTACCATCAAGGAGCTAAATCTTACGTACTTTCAGAGAGTAAGAAATGTTCTCATAGAAGATCTATTGTGCCTGCTATCAAAGGTTATACACCAGATTACCATCAAGGAGCTAAATCGTACGTACTTTCAGAGAGTAAGAAATGTTCTCATATAAGATCTATTGTGCCTGTATCAAAGGTTATACAACAGGTCACAACTAGCTAACTGCATGAACAAGTCTAAATGTACACTATAGGGTAATAATTACTTGCGTTTTTAGAATATTGTTGTGCTCAAAAGCATAGTCACTGTCATAAACAATGTTGTTGAAGATATACTGTAAGCGAAATTAAATGAGTGTTACCATTTCATTCTAATTCGTTAGTTTCTCTCTTTGTTTATATTTTGAGATTTAATAAAATTTTTGAACAGTTACCTGTTTTTGTCGCCTTCATTATGAAGAAAACAAATACATTTATGACATACGTTTCACAAATTATGTCTAAATTATGAGCATTTTTAGGCCCCAATGCTATTGGATGATTTGGGTATGTTTGGAGTATTTCAATAAATAAATGATCACCAAAATTATTAACTTCGAATATATTTTTTGTACGGCAAGTATACAATAACGTGTTTGATCGGTTGTCATCTTAAGATCTGGAGATTAAGTATCAGATGATCTTTAATTTCTTTCTGATTTTTTTTTTTTTTTTTTTTTTTTTTTTAGGGAGAGGTGGGAAAATGCATTTATGCACACAGGTTGCTAGCCTGTAGTGTGGGACTCCAACGGGCTTAAGGCCCAGAGACTACCCACTAAAAACCTCCTCTACTCTTCGGACACTAGCCTGGGAACACTTGTCGCACTTCATCAGAACTAGGCCGAGTTTGCCTACGCCCGAGGGGCTTACGCCGTGTCTAGCCGTTTATTTCTTATCAAATCTAGACTATGTTCCGATCTAGATCATTCTTTTTAGCTTGAAGGACATTCCGGACAAAGTGCGACCAGCAGTCCCAGTTGTCCTCACCCTTCAGCAAGGTCTCACAGATCGATTCAATCGACAGCACCCCAAGATGTTGAATGGCCTCCTGGCGAAGCATATCCCATTGTGGACAGTGGAAAAAAGTGTGTTCCGCGTCGTCGGGAATGCATGGGCAGTAAATGCAGAAATTTCTTCCTGAAATTTCTTCCTGATTGGATCCAGCCATTTGGACAGAGATATCAATAAACTAAAAACTAATACAAACGAACAGGTTAAACGGTTTGACTTTCATAGCATCATTCGCATGTTAAATTATGTAGGTAAATCGAAGAGAGAAAACTTAATATTATTAAATTGCAATATACACTACTATATGACTAATCTCTTATCAGACAAGTAAGGTCCCCGACCTTTTCAGTGTGAATAACCTTTTTACATTGAATTATTTTCATTGTGACGGATGAAAATTATCAAGTTAATTAACCCAGCGGTCAGTGATGTCCGGTTTACCAGTCCGTGCAGCCCATGTGTTGCCAGTTGCAGTGTGTGGTTTGCACTCGCTTCTGAAAATATATATTTTTCTTTGTATCTTTTTATCATCGAGATTAATAACACAGTTCGCTTTAAGGATTGTTTGAAATTCATTAAACTATTTGGTTGCTTGTAGCTATCTTGCAGCGATAATGTGAATTTCCCACACTATTTAGTGAAGTACATATCAAGAAACAAAAACAGAATTCAAGAAATTTGGAGGGTCTCTATGAAAAATGTTTATCGCCATTTAACATTAATCATAGTTAAGATGTTTTTCTGAGATTCTAAGCTATTTTGCACGATACATCTTAATAATGGAAGAGTAACCCTACCAAGAAACGGACAACATTCTCCACAAACAAACAAACTCACAATTGTTTCTTATTAACATATTTTAAACTAATATGTGCGGTTATTTAAAGATGACGAAATATGTAGCCCAAATGACATTACGAAAACGTCGCATAGGAAGGCCCTATAGGGATGTGAAAGTACAGAAGACATTATCAGCAATTTATTTTTTATCAGCCACACACACGCTGAACTACTAACAGTCTTTTATGATTGCGATGTGATATCATTCCTAATTATGATTTGAATATGGATTGTTAAGCAAAATATTTAAATTAGACCTATATTTGAATAAAACTTAAATACCCCTCTCCACACATCTAACTTAAATATACGAAATCTGTCTTACTACCTTGGTAAATTTGGAATTCTCTTTTACACTGAAAGAGACCTATGATTCTCATTACATCTATTTGCTTAACACATTTAATGGTAAGCTATTAGCTAACACACAGCTAGAAATCCGAACAAATCTTGTTTTAGTGGATATAAAACAAACTCGTTCATACACTCCTTTTCTTTCTTTTTCCCTGAAATGGTATGAATTGTTTACCTGGTGTAAAGGGGGTAATAGTATAATTCCACCATACTGATGTTAAATTATGCGTTAAAAGCTACAAACAAAAACTAGCAAAAGATAAGTTTATAAAACTTAACATAAGAACAATCCAATAATTATAAATTACCATTATTTAAATGTTAAAATGTTTGTCATTGACTTGTATTTCACTGTTAAGGAAGAGAACTAAGGGAGATTTCCTGAAAAAGGCAACTTACGATGGGCATCATTTAATAAGGTTGGTTCAAATTCTTGAACCAATCAAAACCTTGACTAACAAAAGAATGATGAAATTTATCCTACTTATGAGAAGGGCTATTATTTAAATATACACCTTTGTATTTATGAGTTGTATTTTAATGTTTAATTGACTCAAGCTGCATATAAGGTACAATTTATGTCTAAAAATGTTTTCCATAAATGATCTTGACAACCCTAAAACTTAGAAAAAGGGTCTCGTAAATAGATAATCACCACATTAATGACGTTATGTTCATATTCCTAAACACAGTGAAATGATGATCGTTCATGCAAGCCACGGCGTGTTCAATATGTCAGTTCCGTGTCTGTAACTGGAGTAGCTGAATGAATACTGATGTTCTGCTCTTTAACCGCTGAGCCGGCGATCATAAATAAACCAATGTACCAGACTCAGATCATAATGCATCTGACCATTTACCAATTCCGTCATTTTACCAATACTCGCACACACACACACACACACACACACACACACACACACACACACTTATATCTAAGTTTTTACACTCAAAATGGATGTTTCCAACCTCAACTCTTTACGGAAACAATACTTTCTCCATATACTTTTTTTTGGGGAAGAAAGACAAATTTAGTAAGTTATTATGAACTATTGCTTCATCTTTTTTATTTTTAACCAAGAGTAGAGCTTGCACTGTAAAAATATGGTCTGCATCAGCATACTCAAGTATAAACAGGCACGAAACTCTCATCAACAGCTGTTTCAGATTCGTAAAGTCTAGACTTAACAGCTGCATGATCACGACAAGCTAAGCTTACTTACAGCATTATTTTGTCTTATAAATGTAGGTTTACGTGTGTGTAACCTGTTTATCATCCGTGTTGACTACCTTCATATGAAGTACGGCACCTTGTGTATTAAGCCTGAGGATGACTGACTACGTGGGATTGTACGGTAGCAAAGTTTTGGACGTCATCAAATTCCTGATCACGAAACGTATTGAAAACCTTTTTTTTTACAAATTGTGATGGAAAATCAAAAATATTCGCAACGGTCCCTCAACACCATGGTTTATTTCATTTAGCGCAATGTTTCATATTTAAATTGTCATATTACATTATGTTTTATTTGTTCTCTACAGCTTGCTCTTACTTGAGCAGATCCTTTTATTTTGTCTAATGTTTGTTTACGTGTGTGTAGCCTGATTACTATCCATACTGAGGACCTTATTGAAGTGACAGGACCGCTTGTGAACTAAGCCAGAAGATGACTACTTGACTGCATAAACTTAGGTGCATACACCAATTTTAAGTATATAAATGCAATCGGAAGGCTTAAAATGAGCTTCAGTTGGTACAATAGGATGAGAACAGCACACACAGTCAAGGGTTATAGAAGATTTAAAAAGATCTAGAGACTTTGAGTGGAAGTTAGTAAAAAACACATGATCAATACCAAAACCAAAATAGTTTAATCCAAATTGCACTTATTAAAGATACGTTACTAATTAGTGTTTGGTGCGGTAAGTCCTATATCCGGGATCGATTTGCTTTTTCATTTTGATGTCCCCAGAGGAAAAAATTATTATTCGTTCATATTTTTACCCATGATTCGTATAAGTGTATTCTTGAACACGATAATTCAAATAATTCTGGTCTGATTTGATGGAATTTGCATAAACGTGAAGAGTGGCATAATTTTTAATGAATTTATGAACCAGCAAGACCGGGCATGAAAACAAGGAGTTGTAGGTTTTAAAGTCTTCAACAGTTTTGTATTTTCATTAACAAATTAAAATACCCAATTTTCATTACAGCCATCATGCAGAGCTCACAAAGCAAATCATTTTTTACATCGAAGCGTTGTTATACCATTAAAGGATGTGGTGAAAATTCCCAAAAACTTTACATTTGAAAATCCCATATTATTCTTGGAGAGAAAAAGTAAACTGTTGTAGTTTGTTAGTTAATGGATATATGTTTTTATCACATTTGGTTTATTTATTCATTTCATACTATACTATTATAAAAACACTTTCTCCTCCCCTATAGCAGCAAATGTAAGTGCTGCTTGGGTTATAACTCGTCAAACTTAGTGTTATTTAAAAGGGGAATATGTCCAACATGTTCAAGAAAATATAATATATATATATATCCAATCAGACATATAGAGATTTGCTTAGTCTGCAGGTTTGTTGTGGAGGGGGTATTTTAATGTATTATTTCCTACTTTTTCATAACTGATATGATTTATAAATTAAAATTATCAATAATATAATATCACTTAAAAATTGTACGTCAAAATCTTGCTTCGTCCTAATTTCACTAATGCTAAAATGTTAATAACTCCAACAAAAATTAACTTTTTATCAACACAAACGTAGCTAGAATTAAAAATTATTAACGAAGAAAACTACTAAGAAAAATAAGATATGTGAGAAGGATGCCTTCATACGTTTTAAAGGTTTTGTACAGTGCCTCTAAAGTTGTCTGCAAAAAATGAAAACGCATATTCTGCAGAAAAATAAATGTAGCTGTTTAGTATATTTGTCTAATAATCTGCTTACAGGACAACTACTTATGGAGTTTCCGTCATAAATAATCATCATGTTAGTTGAGAACACTTAAGTAGACTCAAGTTGCAACTTGGTCCATTGTCATTGGTATCTCATGTTTCCAGTAGCAAACCCCCAACAGATAAGCTGGGATTGACACAACAACTCTGCTGCTAAATAAAGTTGCCAGATGTAAAGTGTGATTATCATTTTAGATTTGAACCCTGCATTTAATTAGTATTTCCCTATTTAGTCCTATTAAATATTTCATTGCGAACTATAGCTGCTTGAATATTCTCCGTTAAGAAATTTTCCTTTAATTCGTGTAAATATTTAAATTTGACCATAAAAAATTGAATTAATTGTGTAATGAGTCAAGCACTATTACCATTTTAAAAAGCCTTTAAGTTTCATTATCTTTTACGTTTAAAGTGATTATTTTCATATCGGTAATAATACTATAACCACTATGTTTTACCTAAATATGATATATTTAGTGCAGTAAAAATTTGATTTATAAATTTGTTTCCATACAAGTTATGTTTTAAACTTTTCTGATATCAAATTTTTTTCCATATCAGATCATACGACGATTTTAGAAGATGCTTTGAAAACATAATATATAGTAATGACTTACGATTCTTGAATGCCATGTAATAATAAGCGTTAAAATCATTGATGAAAGTTCCAATATAGATAAATATAAACGTTATTAGTTTTTATTGTTTTGTAATTGTTTAGTTTTGTTATAAAAACTATTTAGGTAGTTTCTTTTTTACCCAAACATTCAAATGGGATTCTTATTATTTAGTCAACATTATGAAAGACGATTCAGTTTCAATATCAGGCATGATTCATGTTTGCAAGGACAAATCAGATAATGGTTGTTTGGTAGAAACGCAATGCTCTATAAACTACTTGCATACTTTGGCGAATTAATGAAAGTACTAACAATTCTTAACATGTATAAGAATGATAATGATAAGAATGTATAAGAATGTATGAATGATATTCTTTTCATGTATGTCTCGCTTCGATAAGCTGTGTTTTTACATAATTTTGCAAATACCGATTTGCTCTTTTCATATTTCCCTTCCCATTATCTGTCAACTCGATACACGAGTGTTAAGGTGAGGGCGAAGGGTTTAAATCCTTTACCCATGACTCTTAGTTTATGGGATATTGCCATTACATTTTATTGGTGGTTTTAAAGCCTCTCTTAAGTTGTAGGTCTTTTAGCTTATTAATTTATGTACCGAGGAGAACTGTCTCTATATTTAAGCCCTTTATTAACAAAAAGTTATAGGATTATAAGGGTTATGTTTGGGTTACTTTATGTTTTAATGCTTATGTTTATAAAGAGTTTTAAAAACGAAGAAAACTTTAAATTAAAAATATATTCTCGCAAAACTTTATTTTAATTGATATTTACGATTAGGCTATTGGAAGTGCACAATACAAACTACAGTATTAGATGGCTCTATAGTTCATTATTACGGAGAATAAGCTATCACCTATAGTATAAAGTGCCATATAAAATATCTCTACGACTATACTATACCTTTGCGATACGACGGCATCTTAATATTTTTAATTTCTTTCATTTATTTACCATCTTTTATAAGCCTGAGATATCAAACTTCTTGAATGTAATAAGAACCATCCATATCCACAGAACAATCTAACTTGGCAAGTCGACTTCTCTTTCGTAATAAATCTAAACTTTCAAGACATCTTGACGTTCCGCGTATTGAACACGATTTGCCAAGAAATTATATTTTTAACACGTCCATAAGTTGTTTGATGCGTGCAGTTTTAGTTAGTTGATAGTTTGTAATTGTATAAAATACAAATAAACTCGTAATTTAAGGAGTAATGTTGTAGAAGAACGTAAGCAGATGGGCTTCAGAATAACTGTGCTTGTTTGTTGATTTGTAGACTAATACCATATTTGTTGATATTTGATTTGTTGTTGGTTGGCTTTTTACCATAAGTTATTAGGTGAAGTTAAAGCTAGTGAGAAGTCCCAAGGTACTCCCATTATAATTTTTCTCAATTCAGATATCAGGAAGGGCTTATTTTATATTTTGGACAATTTGTTAACCCATTAAAGATTGCAACTTTGTCGATAAGTACAAGTCGATATTTTTATGTTTTAGACATATCAAACCAATCTCACACGACCAAGGCACTGAATTATTTCATACTATTTTGTTAAACATAAAAAAACATTATTTAGATGGGGAGTGAACTTTTACAAGATAAAATACATAAGAACATCGTAAGAGAGAATTCTAAAGTGACGAAAAACAATTTTCAAGCTGAAAACTCTCCTTAGGGTGTGATTTTATCGAAGGCTGATCCCATTAAATGTTTTCCTCATTGATATTGGCCTTTGCTATGTGTTTCAAGTGGACTTTAAATTACTATGTTGGTTCTTACTTAAATATATCTTATCATAGCTATTTACAGGTCAAGGCAAGTCAATAGTTTGTGCTAATTTGTTTTCAATAATATTAAATACTAAGAACATAGGGTAGATGTTATTTTTCTTTGTAGTTATGGTTTGTTCCTAAGAAAGAAAAACAAGATTGGAATGTAATTTAGGATTTTTCTTAGAAAAATCAAAACTCATAACTTTGTAGAAGTAGCACTACCACATTAATTATTCTTCTAGTTTCAGTGTCTGGGCTAAAATATTATTCAGCCTATCAACTAAATCTGAAGATCAACAGATGTTCAACTACGTCTGAAATTATTGTCATTATTAACAAATAAAATGTACGCTCTAAAAGTCCTAAAAGCAGGATAAAAAATATAATAAACGACCAAGGATATTTTTGAAACTGTTATACTACTCAAGGAAATGTTAAATAACAAGTATTTATGACCAGGTCAGCCTCATAAAGTTCATAAAGTTGTTACTTCTGAAAAGTATCTGAACATCAAGCTAGTTATTTGTTAACGAAGAACCATCGATCCCTTGAGTAACATTTTAAACCAGAATTACTTCTTTTTGTTCCGTGATGAATGATATGATTTGAGGTACTATTCCCAGTCTGAGTTTGAGTTTAAAATGTATCCGTTTATTGGTATTTTATTAATACCTATGTTTTATAAGGTTATAATTCCCTTTTGGTCTTTATGCAATCAACAAAATTAATATAGATTTTTTTATCGAAACAGCTAAACATGGAAGCTCTTATTTTGCGATTGGTAACCTAGAAAAACTGTAAATTGTAGAGACTAACTATAGTTGGAGAAAAATCTATGCATAAAATTAGTGTTTTGGATAAAAATTGGGGGTTTGTCGTACTAGTCACTATAACCATGCTCTATCTATAAATTTGTTGTATATCAGTTGATTTGTATTAGAAATAAAAAAAAAAATATTCAGTCCATCAACCTATTTATTTTATGGTTTTATTCACGATCGATACAAATCCTGGGTCATTTAATTGATTGTGGCATTGTACAATGAACCAAGACATTCTTTTTAAGCATGAATGTGATTTATATAAATAAGCTTCTACTAAATGAAATAGTTGTAAAAAATGGTTTAAAGGCCAGTGCTTAATTTTAAAGAACATATACTTCATGCTAAGTAACTAGTATTTATTTCTCAAATTAAATTAAAATGTTTTATTTGGAATTGCATAATCCTCTCTCTAGCTGAACGTGTTCCGGTTTTTTTTATGTTCGAGAGTAACATCTTTTCGGATTCCTCTAGACTTTTTAAATATTTTGTAGTGTAATGGGTTTTTATAGTTTTCCCCAATTTTCAATATTATTGTCGGCATAAAAATATCAAATATGACTGTAATATTTTTGTTATTAGAAAAATTATGTTAAGGCCTGTATGATATTTTATACAGAATGTTCCGGAGATATCTGGTATTAAGTTTATTATGTTTTAGTAAACTCATTGATGATTCATTAAGCTATAACTTTGCTTGTTAAAGATGAGTTTTCCTTGAATTTTCAACATTATCTTAATATTAATCATGTAAAGATTTAATTTTTAAATTAAAAATGTAATCGATCATCTTTAACTGTTCTATTAAAGAGTTATCGTGGCTGTAGTGGACGTTTCCCAACGCCGGGAATTCAGTGGCGAGTGTGCATGGCACTTAAGTTTATTATGTTTTAGTAAACTTATTGATGATTCATTAAGCTATAACTTTGCTTGTTAAAGATGAGTTTTCCTTGAATTTTCAACATTATCTTAATATTAATCATGTAAAGATTTAATTTTTAAATTAAAAATGTAATCGATCATCTTTAACTGTTCTATTAAAGAGTTATCGTGGCTGTAGTGGACGTTTCCCAACGCCGGGAATTCAGTGGCGAGTGTGCATGGCACTTACTAGTCCTGGTCCAGTATTGTTGTATTTATGGCGGTCGAACAGTCCAAGTCCAGTCCCTCCTACAGACTCTCTCTATTTATTATTGGGTAAACCTAAAATGTTGTAGATACATTTTGAAACTATACCCAAGACATTCTTAATTGGTGGAAATTTACATTTAATTGTTTCAGTACGGTAGCTTGGTAAGTTTGTATACTTACGTTGGAATATAAAACATAAAAATTCAGAATTTAATTCAAATCCAGATTAAAAAAAAAAAAAACTAATCACTAAGTCAAGAAAAAGTTTTTGAAAGATATTTCAATTTTATCGATAAAACTAAACTATCTTAAATACTTCAGACTATTTATAAGTCTAAGATTGAAATCTTGTATCCAAACTTAGCAAAGTTTTGCAACACTGGTTAAATGTGTGGGAAATGAAGAAGAAAAGATATCAAATGGATGCAGATGTGCTTTATCGTATGATCAATATTTTTTTAATAACGTGGTTTCTTGTTAAAAAGGCCTCGCATGAAAACTAAATCTTTTTTATACCTATTTGGATTTGGACCAAGTGAAGAATATCACGTAGCTTAAATACATTAATAATTTGTGAGATTCAAACCACTTGTTAACCAATAAACCCCAGTCATCAATGTTAATTCAGTTAAATGTAATAAAAATTAATAAACATTATGGATAATTTTATGACAAATGTAGTCAAATAATATCTTGTCACAGATGCCATATCTACCATATAAGGATACCCTTTGATAGAGCACAGAAAACAGCATAAGATAGTTGTTGGTACATATCTTTCATACATAATCAAGAGGTATATTTCCCTTTACTTCCTACATCTCTAGAACTAGTAGTTTATTTATTACTAGTTCTAAATCAATAGCTAACTGAATTGATTACGAAACATGAGTACTTAAGATCTATTTGAGCCCATTCGATTTGATTATAGAATTCATGTAATCATAGAAAAACAATGTCAAATTACAAACAAGTCCTCTTTTGAAGTTACTTACCAAAAAAATGTTTCCAACGTTTTGTGGGCTTTTTGAGTGTAATTCGGAATACTTTCGTAAACAACACTAGTAATGATTGTAGGATACAAAATATCTTACACAACCGCTTAAAACGGTATTAGGTTAGTCGACGCTGTTTTGTCGCTATTGTTGTACTGTTTAATACTGAGCCGCAGATTGTATTGTGTGGATACATAAGCACATTCTGCGACTGTTGTTTGCTTTCAACACTCAGATAATCGCAGGGAACAAAACCAGGCAAATCTATTGTGCTTGCATCCGAGATATTTGAACTTTCTGTGCGTATTTCATGCCCAAAGTCTGCATCAAAATTAATAGGTTAGTGACAATAAAACTGCTCTAAAAGAAGAAGTAATCTGTAAATAACAAGTCTTATTTGATAGGATTTTAAATATGAAACATTGCACTTGAAAATAGACAATGATGTTTGAGGGATTATTGTGGCCATTTTCACTCACGAATAGGAAAAGTTTTCACTACGTTTAGGGCAATCTGATGGCGTCTGATCTGCAGTCCAAAATGTTGCTATGGACAATACCTCGTAGTCATCCTCAGGCTTTTCCTGTTAATTACAATGGAACCTTGATAAAAAGACCCTCGATAACAAGTCGCCCTTTATAACAAGTGTCATTTTCAAATCCCGTTAAAATTATTTTACCCCTAATCACATGTTATTACAAACCTTAAATCTTATTTTACAATCCCCATGAGAGTCTTGTTATCAAGGTTCTACTGAATTTGAAAGTCGTCAGTGCAGGTAATTTAGACACGCGTATATGGACAATTATAATACAACAAATATAATAATGCAGTAAGTAAGCAGAACCTGATCTGATCATGTGGCTGCAAAGTTTAGACGCTGCAAACCTATTTGAATATAGGATCATGTCTGGTTATATTTGAGTACGGCAATGACAACTATAATTTGTTCTCCTTTTGTAATGTGAATGTAATAGTGTACTGTTTTCACTTTTGTTACTATTGCATTGACTTCACAATCCCTAGAGGAACACGTTCCGGGGCCATATTCTGGAGAAGGTACGAGCCCTGCTACTACGGTTATCACCATGGCACTTCAACACTTCTAAGACTTGGCAGCATTTTTGCTCCTCGGCTGAACTTCTTTGGCGTCTCGGCCAACTCCTTCAAGAAAGAAGTCCAGAGGCTACTACAGTGATTCCCTGCAAATCGGACCGTCAGAAATTTGTAGCTGTTGCATTTGCCAGATTGTGATTGTTGTCTAATGATTGTCTGTTTGCATGAATAATTGTACATGGTATTTATTGGCTATGTCATCGTTATACATTAAAAATCATATTTATTACTGTTACAAACTATATATTTTATTGTATTTACTGGCTAGGTTATTGTTATCTAAGTGTATATTTAATAATTGTTACTCACTGATTCATTCATTGTTACTTGTTACTTATTTTAAGAATATTTATTTATTGTTACTGTATTGTACTTAAATTTTGTTACTTGTTATTTATTCACAGTTTTAACTTATTGAACATC
This sequence comes from Macrosteles quadrilineatus, assembly GCF_028750875.1. Lineage (NCBI taxonomy): Eukaryota > Metazoa > Arthropoda > Insecta > Hemiptera > Cicadellidae > Macrosteles > Macrosteles quadrilineatus. The sequence continues at coordinate 22,467,550 of NW_026542600.1, forward strand.
CGTCCACATAACATATTACTCTCGATCTATAGTTACTTTGTTACTGTTAAGCATGCACAACAATGTATTTTCACTGTGTATTGGTTATAACCGTTAAATGAATAAATACAATTAAAAAAGAATAGCTTAAAATAAATCGCTTTGTTATATAAAATTGTTTTAAAGTTGAGGACAAAAATTAAAAGTCATTTATGGGAAACCTAACTCGATACAGTACTCCTTGTATACCAAAAAGAAATTTACTTTTAAATTGAGTTTAGCTTATTAAAATGGAAAATCTACAAGAAAAATTGTTCGGATGAGGAGAACCGAACAAATTTTCTTGTAGATTTCCCATTTTAATAAGCTAAACTCAATTTAAAAGTAAATTTCTTTTTGGTATATATTGCCTATATGATCGAATTGGTAAATGGTCAGATGCATTATGATCTGAGTCTGGTACATTGGTTTATTTATGATCGCCGGCTCAGCGGTTAAAGAGCAGAACATCAGTATTCATTCAGCTACTCCAGTTACAGACACGGAACTGACATATTGAACATGCTGTGGCTTGCATGAACGATCATCATTTCACTGTGTTTACTAGTATGAACATAACGACATTGATGTGGTGATTATGATGATTATGTATATCCGTGACACTTTTTACTAAGGTCAAAAGGTGAGAAGATCATTATATCGCTGATGAATATGTAATCATTTTAATAGAATGCGTTAGATTAAAAGTAAAATACAAGTCATAAATACAGATTTAAAAATCTAAACTTATCTTTTGTTAATAAAAATGTTCATTAAGGTTACTGAATGGTGCCCATCTTATATTGCGTGTTTTAGGTTGAAGCTAGTATAGTAGTGGACGAACAAGTTTTATGATCAAACAAAAAGTATTCAAATTTAGTCTTAGATTTTTGTATTAATTTTGGTTAAGATGTTTTTAAGACGGTGGCTCAGTCGTTTGCACGGCTTACTACGAAATCATGGGAGTTGTAATAATCTAAATCATCCTTGTACTGGACCGGCTCACCCCTTGCTTTGCAAGGTTGGCTTCACGCGGACCGTTAAAAGATGCCACAAACTTGCACAACATTTAGCCAAAGATGTTCCGGTTTTCCTTCTATGCAAATGTATGTTGATTAATACATTAATCTGAATTTAGGCTGTAGTAAAAGTATCGTTTAGAATTATCTAAAGAAGATAGAACGGCAGCCTTTTTTATTTGTTAATTTTTAAGTTCATTTGATAGTGTAAATTTTCTCCAGAGTTCCCACAAACTCAGTAGAACATAAGAATGTCATTAATATTACTTTATTATAAGTATATTCTTATGAGATCCCTCCTAATATCGTAATTCCTCGTTGTTCTTCATCTTCATATAAATAAACCGCTTTACAATGTATCCAACTTCACAATAGCAAGACAGTGAAGACCAACTAAATATTTTTTATATTCACAAGATTTACAAGCCTTACTGAACGATATTAAGCTATAAACTCTGGTGGAAAATAAAATTAGAATGAATATATATATATATATATATTACTAATATTATATATATATATATATATATATATAAACAGAATCGAGTGAAAACCACACACCGCAACTGGTAACACATGGGCTGCACGGACTGGTAAGCTGGACATCACTGACTACGCTGACCGCTGGGTTAATTAACTTGCTAATTTTCATCCGTCGCAATGAAAATAACTTTAATTCAATGTGGTGAAAATGTCAGTGGCCTTACTAGCCTCGAAGAGATATGCCATACAGTCAAGTATGTCAATAGAATAATATACACCCTTTCTCATTAGTTGACCATAACATAATTTAACAGGATGGCACACTTGTTTATGACAGTAGGAAGGTAGAATGGAATTAGTTATTTGGTCAACTAGTGAGCAAAGCACTCGAGTTGCACATTATATTTTTCCTACAATGTTAACATTGTCTCACTGATGAGCGAATTGGCCTTTTTTGCTTTCTCAAAACAGTGAGAGAACATGTACATCGTTAGGTAACTGTAGGAAAAGAATATAATTTGATGTCCTAATTTTTAATTGAAATGATTGTATCTTAAAGTTGAATTCATAAGAAATTGAAGAAAATTTTATGTATAGCCTCTAAATCTTTAGGTGACTGCTGAAGCAGCATGTTGATTGAATGGTATACTTTGCCAAAAAAGAAAAATACGTATGGTAAATGATTTTTGAGATTGGACCACTGCAAAGCAGACTCTCGTTTAATGTCACTGAAGCTTAGAAACTGTTTTAATATACATAATAGAAAGAAACTTAGTAAGTCATATGTCATAGATTTATTGCCCCTTATTTATTATGCAGAGAGGAAAAATATTGTATTTGTAATATTTTTGCTATTTGAGTTTGTATGATTTAATTTAAAGAAATCATATAGACTTTTTAAAGTACAAAAAAAGAAACAATAATGATACAGCAACAGTTTAGATTAAATTTGGGTGGCGAAAAATGATATATTAAAAAGCTGTGGACTCAAGTAAATATTTAGACGTGTCACCTCACTGAAGTGTACAATTAAATCTAACTATAATCTTTGTATTCTTTTGGTGACACAACAAAGAGGTTTTTATATTGCAAGTTAGCAGAACAAACAATAAGACGCATGGTATGAATGTAAAAATGTTAAAAGAGTGTTCAAAACTAAGTTTTGATATTATAGTTAAAAAAGTACTTGTTATTTATGTACAGTATTATCCGTTTTTACTCCATACATATTTACAAACCCTTTTACATACACTTACAGATTTAAGGCAAATACTTATGGATTAGCGACATTTGGTGAGGCATAGAATGACAGATCCCAGCACGCTTTGTTATGTAAATGTTATGATGTTTAGGCATGGCTTAAGACAGTGGGATGTCTTAAGATCAATGACTTGAGTGGAAACGCCTTGACATGTTGATGTAAATGTGTCTTGAGTATTACAATACCGTCCTACAAACTGGGTATGTTGGTAAAATGGCATTTACATAACCGTTTAAACAAACTCAAGACGTACCTGTAATGAGGAAGGGAAAGATCTTATACAAGGATGGTGATTAAGTCACCGAAATGCATCTCCTGATAATTGCTTCGATCAATTGGTGGACACCAGGTAATTTAACCTTTTTTTATTGTCTATATTGATCAGGAACAACAACAAACAAAAATTAAAACTTAAATACACAGTAACAAGGTGTAGGTCACTGTAAAAATATGCAAAGGCTTTATGTGTAATAGTACGCATAACTGTGCGTTATATTAATTTACTTTGTTACTTTACGTATCATACAAGTGTTAAGCTCATGTAGGCATGTATATGTTTGTTAATAAACAAATAAATTCATAAATCAATCTTCTTTAATAACTGGTAATATTGAGTTGAATCAAATTGAAATATATTTAAATGGGATATATATTTATATAAATATATTTGTATTATTTTAACATAAACTTGACCAATGTTTAATGAATTTTTATTTTCATAAAGCCTTTTGAGCTAAGCTATGACAGACACATCAGACACATCACAAAAATTTAAGGTTATGTAAATAATTAACAATAAATTTTAAAATGTAACGAATAGGTAGTAAATTAAGGTAAAATAACAAAAATAAAATTATATACGTATAAAAACTAAAGATTGAAGTAGGTTTACTCATAACTAAAAAACTTATAATTCAATGTTAGATCCAAGTCACATAACATTGGGTGATTTTTCCTACATTGAAAATATTTTCAAATAGTGAACCGGATTCAAACTTACCTAGCTGGTATCAAATTTCGATTACACTTAGAAGACGGTTTGAACTACCCTTCTAGTTTTCTTTTTCAAAACAGTCAAGTACCCCTCAGAATAAACAGTGATTGTATCCAGTTTTGTACTTTGAGTTTATTATTGAAGTTAGACCCAAATATACTTCGTATGGACTAAGCCCTAAAGCTTTCGATTCACTGAAGAACCTATTCTCAAAGGTATCCCCATCCAACGTAAATTTCCAATATCCAGTTCTTTCAAAAGCCAAGTTTGTTGTATCGAAACTGTTACAATATAGGTACTTAATATTCTTGAACTATAATAATATCTACCAACATTAAAACATATGATCATTAATTAATATAATATATCCATTTATTATATATAAACACCTCAACTAACCAATTACACGGGGTGTGTTTTATATATATATATATATATACATATTGGTTCATTTATTTTATAAATGTGTAAACGTATAACTCAATATTATCATTTACAAGTTTTACTTCTTATAAATACAAAATAGTTATTTTTAGGGTGCCCCTAAACACGATTAAATTAAGGTATTTTTGACCACTCCAGACTAAACTACTAATTGATTTAATATTTAATTTTTAATTCACAATTAATTCTATAAATTAATTTAACATCAAATTAACTTCAATGGATTTGATAGGTAGATTATTTCAAACTGTCGTTCAGGCGCAAAGCACAGTATTAAAAATATGCTACGACAAAAACTTCTATGACTTGCAAAGCTTCCCCCTTGCTCTTTGACAAATTGAAAATTAACTTAATATGTCCTAATGGCTTGACTTCAATAGCCTTTTTTAAGCGTGATTGATTTTATTTCGCGTTGAATATGGTTATAATCTTACATAGATTATTTATAAATATCCCATGTTAAGTGTTTTATGTTGTTTATCTAAACAGTTTACAATGAAATAATAACAATTGCATGTTACTTAAAACGGCTTGCTCCATAATAGAAAAATATATTTTTACCAAAATAAGTTTTACTACTTTTTTATAGCTATAAAATTTGTTTTGTGAGTTTTGTGCACTAATGAATCTCTATAGCACTTCATTATTTTTCAATCTTATAGTTTAAGTTTAATATGTCTTAATTCCATAGAAGCAAAAGATAACTGTGAGTAGTATAACTTAAGCTAAAGTTCGGAGAACATCTTAAACCTTTTGTTCCTTTAACACTTACTAAACTAACGTGATTGTTCAGATTAAACATTTACTTAAATCTATCCTATTCCATCACATGTATTTATTTGATGAAATCCTTTCCCCAGTAGGGTGGATGTACAGTTATGTACACTTGCTTCTCAAGAGGATCTCTGCTAAAGCTGACACCACGAAACATCCCGTTTCATGCAATATTAATGACGGACAAACATTCAAGCGATCAAATCCATTGAACACTGCAATTTCAAGTATCTTGTCAAACTACAACAAATCTTTACTAACATTTTTTTGCTAAAAAACTTAAATTTACTCAATGTAAATCAAAATAATAATGTTACTAATTCAAAATAGGTAAAACGCTGTTTATAAAAATTTTTTTCATAGAAACTAATAGATTAAAAATATTAGGAAATTACACCGTAAATAAAATTTCTACAGTAATGGATATATAGTTGATGTTCAAACGTTATTTTTTCACTCTCAACGTATGATGCGCTAACAGAATAGGTTCACGTAAAAATACCTAGAGGAAATGTCAATGTTTTACTTTTATTTTTAATGAAGTTTATTTTTATGTCCTGTGACAGATAATGAAAACCACTGTTTATACCTATATTTAAAAAAGTGATCTTATAAATATTTTAAATCTTTAAACATCTAAGCTGTGATTGGAACAGCCTAATACAGTTAATTTAAAACTGCTATCAACTAAAGAAAGAAAACTCAAATTCGAAAAAGATTCTTGAGTGGTACCTCGTCAAATTTCAACAAGTTCGTATAATTTTATTTAAATTGTATTTAACTTTGAAATATCCCATATTTGTTGTATCCTACTTATATTTAAGACCCCTCTTTTTTCTGTGGTTGGCTCTATTTATTCTAGAGCTAAGTATTTAGAAAAATCTTAGAAATATTTTTCTCTAATGGTTTAAATCCATTGATTGGAATTTTTAGTTTTTTAAGTTGTTGTAATATTTTGATTAAAAATGTAAGTCTTTCTAGTACACTTTTCCATCCAGTAAAAACACTCATTCAATCAATAATCTATCGATTCATAATGAGTTTTCTATGTATTCATTGTCTTGCTTTTGACTTAATTACGACAGCATCAGTAATTCATAGAAAAGTAAGTTTTTAACAACTTATGTCATTAGATGTCTCTTACATCAGTCTGTAAGTGTTCCACAGTGTAATTCTCAGCTACGACTACAAATACAATAACAGCAGGTTTGTGTAAAGCGGAGAGGTAAGATTGTGCTCCATTATCAAAACACAATGCTTGTGCAGCTTATCTCTGCTCAACCACCTCATTTCCTCCCGTGTTAAGAATAAGATTTCTTTTCCTATGTAAAATTATATGAAGTCCATAAACCATTCGTTAAGGTGATCGAAATGGAGTACTTTTTGTGAGCCATATTGAGTAAAGATGTAATAAAGAAAATACTGTAATACAATGCATATTAAAACTCTTTTAAACTTAATAGGTTAAATATTTATACACACATTCACGTGAAAGAAACTAACCACATCACTCATATATTTGCTTCCAAGAGGGGCGTGAATTATAACTTTATCTATGTTGAAGAACTCATCTTACAAAAAGCCATACGACAAAAACAATTACAATAATGTTAACGAAACAGATATTCTTTTGCATTAATCATATTTTATTTTATTAGGAATTACAAACATCTTATAATATTTTGAAAGTTCATGGTAAATATCAAACCACTGATTTCTTGAGACTTATTGCACATCTTTTTCATGGACCAAAGACATTCAAAGCAAAAAATGTTTTTATATTTTACTTTGTAGTTGTACTGTTAATAGTGTCAAAATTTATAACATATTCCGCTACTACTAATGATTGACAGGCACAATCATATTAAAGCTGTATGCATAAATTTATCTGCAAAATCGCGTTATAGTATTACATGTTTTCATAATTTGTGTAATATTTTTATAGATTAACTGTTTCTATTGCTGTGTATTTGATTAAAGTATACAAAAGTGGGGAATAACAAAGTTATTTGGTTGCATGAAGCTCAGGATCAAAAACAAAAAACAAAACGTAATTACTATATCTTCACTAAGTGCAAAAAAGGTACCAAGGGATTTGGGAGTTTGATACTGAAATATTATTAGGCTCTCCAAAGGATTTTGAGAAATATTTTATCTTAATTGAGCGGAGCGAAGCAAAGTTCTTCGGGATCGACTTCAATGCAAATTTTCGAACACATTAACTCAATAACGGCTAAACATACTTAAGCCAAACTTACCAAAGTTGTCAAACTAGTTTAGCCAAACTACTTTGTCAAATGTTTGGAAGGTTTAGACGAAACCAATTTCAATTTTTGATAATGCCTATATAATTTAAAGGCAACTCAAAGTTTTTAATTTGTATCATCGGCCTTATAAGTTGCCATGATGGTTACAAAATAATTACGACGTAAATGTAAACAAAACAAAGAATCATAGCATATGTTGAAATCAAGCCACGACCTAAACACAGTATAAAGGAATGAGGATGATGACCACTGATCAAATAATACAGAGAAAGTCTTAAGTTTACATTTAAGTCGCAATTTGGAAACGACCACTGATCGAATAGGTGCAGTATTTTACAGATTTTATTTACGTAGCTAAATAAGGTTTTAACAAATAAAATTTATCTCATGTTATTGGGAATGAAAACAACTACATGATTCTGCAGTTTTAAATAACTTGGTATTCTGAAATCAATATTTTTATCTAGATAAGCTATTATGAACATGCTAACATGCTTTCTTATTTTTTACTTTGAAATATTTTTGATGATATCATCGTGTTGGAAACACACTGGTTGTATTGATTGTTGTGTTGGCAACGACTTGGGGTATATTATTGACCAAGAAGGATAAAATATTTTTTGCGTTTTTGTTTTACAAGAAAATACCTAATTCACATAAGAGTGTCATGTTAAAGGAAAATTTCAGAATGCATTCTCAAAACTGGCTGATATTTGTAGAAAATGCAGACAAGCAATAAACGCCCGAAACGCATGAACAACTACTTCTGGCAATGTTTTTAGATAGTTGAATGTAAAACACTTGCTTGAAAACAATTCTTTTCATAATTATAAAAAAAGTACAACATTTAAGAAAACAAACCTCATAAGGTATGGTGACCACTATTTGTGTAATTCTCTCAAAGCAGGGAAGTCTTAAAAAAGTTACATCTGCTAAACATATTGATCCATCCAAGATTATTTCTGCATGAACTGCAAAATCTGGCCAAGATTGAAAAAAATGTCGATTGGTTTAGGTTCAAGGTCAGGTTCAACTAGAACTGTGGGTTCAGCAGATGGCCTCACAGATGGCAGTGCAGCAAGCAAACACAAGAAAATACCTGTACAAAGGATATGTATGTAATGTCCACATCTTTACTTATGGAACTTGTTATAGACATTGATAGTTCCGAGCGAAACTGATAAGTTAATCTGATGAAATATTTGTATTTTGTTTTATATCCATAAACATTTTTTATTGTTTAATTAAAAAACATGAAACGGAATCGCTCCACTCAACTGGCTTCAACTGCTATGAAAGCAATCCATGTTACCATGAAGTAGTAACCGAGATTTAACTCAAAAAATCATAGGGGTGTGCTATGGCCATTTCAGTTATTATGCTCAAGAGTATTACTGTCATAGACAGTTAGGAATTCTGGTCATGAGTTATATTCAATACGTCGACAGACAGACACAGCCTTCTGAATACTGATGGCATCAGTCGAAACCCTGTAATGGCAACTAAATATGTAACCGTTATTTCATAAATGTGAATTCGTTCTTTTTTCAGTTTGTTGCAGCCCAAGCTATCTTTTAGTAATAAAATATGTTTTCAAGAGATCAATTAATATAATGTTGTAAATCAAGTGTGGCATGGGAATAGACTACTCGTATTCGATTTCATAACAAATAGATTTTTCCCATGTTGAATTTATTTGTATGAAAAAGTCTAAGTAATAACTTTATTTTACCACTTCTCTAACTTCTTTAATGTTACAAATCTTTCCATTGCAGCTTAATGCAGATTTTCAGTAGTGCTTCCAATATCCGTTTACTATGAAATATATGTATTTATGTTACATTTCTTACTGAAAAAGTTGATCGATTATTTGTAGTTAATAAAAATATTGTTTCCTTAGTATTTAGACCCTCCTCTAGTACATCAATATACAGTATTATTTATGAATCGGTTCCACACTACTTTGATTTATTATGTATTTATCTTACGTTTGTATTTATATAGAAAACTTTGAGCTACAATCGGTTTAATGATGAATACCTTGATTAAGTTTAAATTTAATGATCAACAGTCACTCTAAACTAAATAAAGATAAATACATTTTTAATATACTGGTAAGTCACCACTCGTACTTGGGGAAAGACAGAATAATTATAAAAAAATAACAGAATGCTTTTAGAAATGAATTTAATACTTTGATCTGTAAAACCCAGTATTACTTTTACTTTCTAAAGATTAAGTACGGAGAACTATAGTTTTGGTAATTTTACAACTCGTGTCACGTAATATTCGATGTAATACGTTGAATATATTCAAAGGGCTGTGTTGGCAAATTGCCGGTTAGCCCCACGAATAATCGCCATGAAAGTGACCCCATAATGGCAGCCAATACGTAGCTTGGACACGGCAGTGCCTTTATATCGTTTAATTTTATTACTAAAAGACTTAGAATGATGCAGTGATGTACAAAACTTCAACAATCCAGTGCCTTTCCAACAAAAAATAATATTTATTACAGGAGTAAATTTATTTTCATAAAGGGTAATTTTGAGAAACATGTAGTTCTATATGATTGCGTGATACATGAAAATAGACTTTGGACTACAAAGCTAAAACAATATCAGAGAGTTTAGTGGTATTGATAAGCAACGAAACACAAGCCTTTCACCAAAGGAACTGTAATAGCTGCGTCTGGCTAGTAAAAATGTGAAATAGCATCCTCGCATAAAACCTGTAGTCCAAACAAATTGCAAGATGCTACTTTTTTAGTATCCATCTGGAAAGCTTCGCAATAAAAGCTAATACCTAGATAAAATCAAATTAAACTTAAAACCTGCCCAGTATAAAAGGTAACAATATGCTGTTATGGGAGCACAAAAATTGATTTCTGAAAGGCAAAAGCTTCTTACACTTCCAATTATGAAATTCAACGATTTCAATGATACTAACTACGAACACGAGCTGTGTGTTTTCCATAATAGGGGAACACTTGCTTCTGAATCAACGTTTGTTATCACGTTTTGTTCAGTGATGCTTCTTTATACGTGTGGAAATTTGGTTACAACCACACCACTTGATTCAAAGAATGTTGAGAATTTAAGATATCAACTGTTAAAAAGCACGCTGTAGTAAACGTTTCCCAACCCATTGTTTGTTCAGATCGTTAACAGTTAGAGATGACTCATTGGAGTAAACCGTTCAGTTTTGCTGTAGCACTCTTTCTGGTATTGTCCTTTACAATTATATTTTACTAGCCTGGTAAATTGACTAGGTCACTTTACAAAGTTAAACATCTAAACGACTTTTTAATACTTTACTCACATAAAAAAATTGCATGTTAACCAGCAAATTTACCTGAATACAAACTATGCGTATTCTTACAGCCACTTGTACAATTTCTTGTTTAGTTCATGTTAATGTAAAAATTTTACAAATGTAAAAAGAATGAAATTGGTGGCATCGTTTAACATTGTATCTGACGTCCACATGGTCTTTGAAGGCATGTGCATAGAGTGTATTATGCAAAGCAAAAGGTATGTTATATGTAACCTATAGGTTAGATATAACATCTTAGACTGTACATTATAGGAATGAACTACACTGTGATTCTTCTCTACACTGGATCTCAAACCCAAGACATCGCTGCCTTGGCATCACACTCACACTACATGTAACTTACTAAGTTTATCAACTTCACTTTGCTTCGTTGATTTTCTTTTTGCCCAATCCTATAATACCAATACCCTACATGACCAAACCGTTACGGGAAACTTTGGGTTCTAACGTAGCGTGAAATGTCGTGTTAAACTGATAACTGATCGTGATTTGACATAGAAGCCTTTGACTAGTTTCAATCGATTGTCTCTAGCATGGCCTTACATCACGTATAGTATAATTCTAAGTTAGTTATGACTCATTTCGAGCAGTTACCTCTATCAGGAGCGAACTTCACCCATAGTCCAAGTCTAAGCTACTGATCGACCCTGCATAACCTCACCTGTAAATCTCTAAGAAGTTTAGTCATCACTCGAGGCCCAGATTTACGATCTTCATTTCCTCCCTTTCAAAGCGGATCTGCTTAGCTAATAGCTTCTGGTTATTTATGGGTGAACTTAAACTGCTCTTATAGCTGTTTCCGGAATCCCTCTTCATCGCAATTTTGATTCACTAAATCATCTGGGGAACGCATCAAAAGTATTTTATATCTTAATAATAGAAAAGTAAATATGTTCGTTGTATATGCGTGTCGTTGTTATTGTATTTAAGTTCAAACGTTTTTATTAGAACTTTAATTACAGTATGGTAAATACATCTAAAAATGAGGTACAGTAAACATGTTGGTGCAAATTTCAACTTGATATATTGTAACATCCATCGCTCAAATTATAAAGAGTTTACCTAGATGGGTCTTAACGTAGTTACAGTATTCGACAACGTAAAACCGTTTTAATCATGAGTTTATGGTTAAACGGAATTAAATTTACAGTTGTCCTAAGACATTTACATTATTTTCACATGAATAGTGTTTCTCCTAAAACATATGTTAAATTCAATATCAGATTGATATACCAAAGGGATGGTAAGCACAAGTTAGTTGAACTAATTTAAGAACATCCATTCATTATTCGATGTTTTTGACCCACAAATATGACGTAACTGTTCATAATCTTTTGTACAATTTAAAATATTAGAAATGTTTATAGGTTATTAGATTATCTAAAAGTAGATGTTGTTTTTGCATCAACAGCACATATTTAACACAATTTAACATAATTGTAACATATATAAAATGAACCTAAATAAAATACATGAAAAATATTAAAAATATGTGTATATTTTATTATGAGTATCAAGAGGGGGGGGGGGGGGGGGCATGAACTCAACACAGCACGATACGACCTATAATATGATTTGTCAGAACGGAGTGTTCAAGAGATTTGTCATTGCCGACAGTTCAATCTAACTCTCAGCATGAACTCAATACTGTGACATCATCTCAAAATAATATACACTTTATAGCTTTGTCTTTAATAATATTAAATTTCATTCAATAGAGAATTTTAATATTGTATGCAATACTGTGCATGCAAGCTGGAAAAACGTTTTTTAACCAACTTCAAATACCTAAGCCATTTAGGTTTACACTGAATTACATACACGTTCGATAAACTAAAAATAATTATTTACTACGTAGTAAACCTTTAACGTGAACTATTTTAATGCCAACGTACAATAACATTAGTTAGTAATTCACTGAGAAATATTGAATTTAAATGCATTACCACATGGATATATGATTAAAAATAAAAATACGAAATTTAATAACATTAATAATTAGATTACTGAAATTATAATTTAAAGAGTCAAAGTGTATGGTTTTTATGTAATAAATTAAGGGGTGGTGTGTTTTTTAAAGCTATTATACGTTGCGTAAGAGAGGTGCGATCTTTTAGTACATCATAACACAGTTTATTAACCAAGTTCATTTATTATTTTGTTGAATGAGTTTGGTACAATTTATGCCGTGATTAATTGAAAAATATATAAATTTGAAGGCTACACCTTTTATAATGGTGAGTATTTCGTACCAATTTCAATAGGGCAAAGTGAACTTGCCCAGAAATGTATGTTTACGGAAAAACTGGAACATACGCCTCGTAATAGTATTCCAAAAATGGTGATTGACTTTCTGTATAATATGGTACATACTTTATTAAGTAACCAACAACTTGTTATTAATCTACATGTATTTCACTAAGTCACTGAAAAAAGCAGTTCTAATATATTCTTAGGCAATTTAAACATTAAAAACCGATTTATATTTTTGTAAGCACGAAACAAAACACATTTAAGCACGTAATCAGCACATAAATCCATAATGAAATCTATTTTACACTCCGTTCTTTAATAAATGTGACAACATTGTGGTGCACAGTATTCCACTGCCATCCACCTGTTAAATAAGTTCAACGCGGACATTTAGTCAATATCTTCATTTGTATGCAAATTGATTACCGCAATTACACTCACAGTAATCGAATGGTTTTGCTGAAGTTGAAATATTACATATTAAGTAGCCGGGTAGTCAGTGCAATACCAACCTATCGTAGAAATAACAGTTATACTGAAAAATTAGTCTAGACTTAAATATCTTTATTGCGTTTTATGTAAGTAAAATTCTTGGAAACTTTATTAAACAATACACACATTAGTTTAAACTCAGTATTTGATGATATTCGAGAAGCATAATTCAATTAACCACCATTTTGATTGTATTTTTGGCATGATTTGACTAATACTTTTTATTTTTGTAGTAATGGTACATTATGTTACTAGTCCGGAAAATATATGTTTGCCGGACGAGTATGGTTGTCCCGCGCTGGACGAAGTAAAGTGAGGGATTACCGTACGAAAAAAACCGTTTGGACGAGTAACGTACGGTAAAACTCTAAAATAACCTAACAATAAAAAAAAACTGCACAAATCCGTTCTATCTTACCACCGACTAATGGACTTAACAATCATTACTCGTGAATTCTAAGAGAGCGTATGTTTTTGTTTATATACTCAAAATATACTCATGCAACCACTCATTGTACCTCTTCTCATTGCACCACTCGTTGTAAATAATCAGCTGGTGCACGTAATGAAATCCCATTTTATAAGCAGGTGGCAAACAGCTGTTTTCCGTACTAAATCTTGGCGTGGAAAGTCCATTAAAACAGTGTAGTGTTGCAAAAAATGTGTTTAACATTCCGGTATTATATTGTTTACAACTCAATTCAATTATTTCGAGAAGAAGAATTTCTAATACTACAATCTCGGATCGTTTTAATTCACACAATCAGATAGATCACAGAAATATGGATTCATTCAAGACTCATTTGAAATTATAATCCTGAATTTCATTGAAGAATTAGATAGCTCATATCCAAACGGGATTCTTGTTGCTCTTGGATTGTGCTGATTCTACAATTTTATTCAGGGACACGATCCACTTGAATATTTTGCTTGAGTTCTGGATTCAAACGGATACCTTTTCTGGATTGTATATACTCTAAAATATATTAAATATACTAAGAACTAGGTTGGGTCCTCTCAACAATGTTTGGCTTGATTATTAAAATTGTTTATTTTGGAAGCAATTTTGTTTTGATTTATGAAAGCAAGAAAAAGTATATGTTCTAAGATAAACTTATGTTACGTATTAAAATCTTTAAACTTAAAATAGGAAAATTATCGTCTGGTTATCGCTTATCGAATTACGATGGTTATGTGATTTCTTTCAAGTGCTAATATTTTTAAAATGAGATATATGTGCCAAAACGAGAGAGCCCAATTTATTTTAAGAACTAAGGAAAAGGAATATCCTTTTAAACTAACGTTAATTGTTTTTAACCTTCTAAAATAATTTAACATATAGTATGTGTTTGTTTACACATTAGCTTATGTACTATACCAAAATTAGTTATTATAAACAATAAAATTTTTAGACCTTTTTTAATAAAATAGTAGTGTGATACTTGGAGATACTGGCTTTAGAGCTAACCATTTTTTAATAATATATATTAAATTTATCGATTTTATTTATACTGAATTTTATTCCCTGCATTAACAATTATAGGACTACAAATGTTCCTATTCACACGTCTTAAAACTGCCAATAACGCTACAAAACTCAATAAAATGCAATGGTGTTTTCAAATACTTTATATCATAATAGTTTTAGAAAAATTCTTTTTATGAAAAGATATGGACAATACAAAATAGCTTCATAGCTTTGCTATGAAGGTTGCAGGAAGTTTTGTTAATAGTGGGTTTGAGATAAAATATTTTAAAATTCACTAATACAAATTATCTTATCACTACTTCATGTATTTCAAGGCCAATGTTTCACGTATTCTTTTAGGAGGAAACAGTAATAACCTAAGTTATCCAACTTTTTAAACACCGATCAGTTCTTATGAAGCATCATCAATAAACAGTTAGGAATGGCTACTGAATGCAGAAACGACACTTCTCAAGATTGAACTGGCAACTTTGGTCCAAATTTAAGGTGGGAACATAAAACCAGTGGCTTTATTTTTATTTATTGTATAAATTTATTTTATTAATAAATTAATTAAATTATATTATTATTATTATTATTATTATTATTATTATTATTATATATTAAATTAATTAAATAATATTATTAAAATTATTTATCGTATATGATTCACTTTTGTTGAGGTAGTGGGTGTTGCATACAACATTTTTCACTTGATCAAATTTTGTGATAAATCATTTCTAGTCTTGTAATAAGCGTTTCACGTCGCAACTTGAGAGAAGGTATGCTCTCGGGTTATTGTGCTTTTGAATTATGGAGGTTTTCATTCAACATATTTTCACCTCATAAAATTTTGACTTTGGCATAGTTTGTGAAGTATTTTTATTCAAATTGAATAGTAAGAAGTAAGAAAATATACTCTTTTATACACGAACTAATTTACTTCATAAAAAGTAATACTAAAGAGATAAAAACAATAAATTATGCTTTCGTGTTGATAAATTATTGTTGTAATAATTTATTAATGTTGTTATAAACTATTGCTCTCAAAAATTTATAACTGTAAAAATTGAACCTTTAGTAGAACATTTGGTTCTACAGGTTCCGTGGTTTTGTATTTAAATTTTAGGTGAATTAACATGTATCGTCCTTTAAGATGTAAAAACATATTAACAATATCATAAATAGAAATCCAAAAATGTACGTCTCTTCCTTTATCAACATTGCGAGTTTTTTTGTTGAGTAGCTTAAGCAATAATAAAATACTCAATAATAATATAAATATATTCCTTGGTTTAGTCACTGTACATTTAATGCATTTATGAGCTTATAAAAAACTGAGATATGAAAATCAGGATTACGATCGCATTGAATACTAACTTTGGATATTACAAACTATATATGTATTCATACTCTACATATTTAGAAGCGTATTAGACTTAGTAAGGTATATCTTTAACATAAATTATACATTTGATCACTAAACAAA
Source organism: Macrosteles quadrilineatus (assembly GCF_028750875.1). NCBI lineage: Eukaryota > Metazoa > Arthropoda > Insecta > Hemiptera > Cicadellidae > Macrosteles > Macrosteles quadrilineatus. Next base: position 22,483,848 of record NW_026542600.1, read on the forward strand.
AATACCCTCACCGCAGCAAACCTGCAGACTAAGAGAATTTACTTTTGCGGTGTTGGATTTTCACTAAAATATTCAATAAAAATTGTCAAATTTATTTTCCATTTAAATAACATTAGTTTTAATTAACCCTTAGGTTTGCTGCTACAGGGTAGGTAATATAGTGTTTTTAATAAAATTTTAATATTGATAGTATGTAATAAAAAATATTTCCGAATTTGATCCAAATATATCCCCAAGCAAGCAAACTGCATCAATTTATAAATTCTCCACAAGGATAAAAAGAGAATTTTAATTTTAAAGTAACCATTTGGCGTATGACAACGCTTCAATATGCTAAATTATTTATTAAAGCTCCACAAGATACTTTAGAAACAAATTGCGAAATTTCTTAAGCAATAATTCTGTTTAGGGGGTCAAAAATTGGGAAAATTCAGTTTTACCCCATAAACCCCCGTCCCCATAGTCCGGTAAAAATTAAAAAAATACATCGGTCCCAAGTCTAGGTCTTACCATGAGACCTACGGTAATAGCTTATTCCCTATAAGGAAAATTCCCTGAAAAGATGGAAAAATCATTAACTCATAAATATTTATATTGTTTACATTGTGAGAGCTCGCCTATCTTGACAAGTTCATGTATGATAACCAGAAAATGTTGATGTATTGCTTCAGTAACTGCCATTAGCCATGTTATGCAGACGAGCTAAAACAGTCAAAAGGTGTCATATCTTTTAGGCAAGGGGGCACGTTTATTAAATTTTTTGAATGTAAATGAAACGAAGGAAGTGTGATTAACTCATAAATCTTGTTCATTGTTTTTAAGTGGTTAATAAATGTTAAATGATTTGGGTAAAGATGTTTTATAAAAATTGAATACAGCTCAAAATATTGTCAAAAATAAGTCCAGATGGTCACAACATAAACGGCCATTTTTGACTTTCAATAGTCTAATATCTTGTACAAACGCAATAAAGTGTTTCATGAATCTTGTATTTCTATCAGTAAGAAACTTCCAAGCTTGCGAGTACAGCATAGGTTCCAGCAGTGTAAACCTACATCATGTACTTAAAATTTTGAATAAAATCATCTTATTTTTATATTGTATACATTCTCTTTGTTTGAAGTTCATTGTTGGTGATGGTGAGTTAATGTTGTTCAAAGGTTTATTGCGGACATTTTCCATCACGAATGTAAAAAACAATACACAACGTTTCGGGATCTGGAATCTGATCCCGTCTTCAGGTGAAAAAAAACTTAACTAACACATTACAACTAACAATACACAAACGCCCAACCTAAGTTGGAATACACTACCGAGGGTAGTAGTCAAAAAATATGCACTGTATAGCAGTCAAGTCATGATACAACATGCAATTAATAACAAATCACAAAACACTATAATCTATAAAAGGGTTAACGTACAAAAAACTCACACAATGGAACACTAACAACACGTACGCTATGACTCCACCAAAAAGACTGAACCAACATGGCTGACCAATCGGAAACACGGAGACAACAGAAATGGCTTCCGGTCCCTGGAAGAGTAAACCAACAAAATTGCGGAGCGATGTACGATGCTGCAAGATGGGTGTTAATTATGTTTATTCCTATCACGAGTTTTACTACGAGTTAACATAATGTGCGAATTTTGAGGAGAACTCGTTATTTCCCTATTTATCGAACAGTTAAGTTCCCTATCCTTTAGTTCCTTGTTCAAAATGGGTAGCCAAAGTGGCCTTATTTCAACCGATGACTGACTGATTGGTTGGTCTGCTAATTTAATGTATGAGGCTTCAATGAGTTTACGTTTGAAAAAATGAGGTTCCTTATGGACAATTTTTGCCTCTTCAAAATTCATACGATGATTTTCGGACCAGCAGTGATGAGCGATCTTAGATTTTTCCACTAAACCTTTTTTGGTGTTTTCTCTGTGTTCTTTGATTCTAATGTTCAACGGTCTTTTTGTCTCGCCATAGTAAGGCCTGGAACAATCATTGCAATTTATTCTGTAAACACAGTTTTTAGTATCCTGAGTGTCATTTTTGGGTTTTGTTTTGACGAGACTCTGCCTAAGTGTGTTTTGTGTCCTAAATGCTGTTTGCACATTAAATTTCCTAGCAACCCTTCTGATTTTTTCCGACAGTCCTGACACATACGGGATTGACATGTGGACGAGTTTTTCCTTGTGATTTTGTAAAGGTTCACGCGTAGCCCTATCTTTCTTGCATTTGTTTATAATGGATCGAGGGTATCCGTTACTAGCCAAATCCTGTTCTACTTTCTTAATTTCATCCTTTAACTCATCCTGATTGGAGCAAATGCTCTTAGCCCTGTCAAACAGAGAGTAAGCAACCCCCTCCTTGACAGAAATTTGGTGGTTTGATTGAAAGTTTAGATACTGTCCTGTGTGTGTCTTTTTTCTATAAACGGATGTTCTAAGACTGTTCAAATGCTTTTCAAATGCGCTTAGGTTGGGCGTTTGTGTATTGTTAGTTGTAATGTGTTAGTTAAGTTTTTTTCACCTGAAGACGGGATCAGATTCCAGATCCCGAAACGTTGTGTGTATACATTCTGTTGGTTAAAACTGTACACAAACTAACAAATATTTTAGAACCATTGGAAATGAAATTTCATAAACTAGGTTAAAAAAAGTTCATTATATTTCAAGCTAGAAGTTAGTAAAACATTATTATAGAGTTACTTGATTTCTCAAGAAAAATACCTTCCTGCTCACATTAGGATTGGGGATTATGTTAAACTATGTTCCTCTTAAATTCCCTACCATGATGCTTTATGTTTTAATTTCATTCTTCCACTTTATAATACTCCTTTACAAAACTGTTCTTAGTTTATGAACTGAAATATACTTTGTAAGTTTTACACGTATACTCCTTAGTTCAATAATGACAGGTTCATATGTTACTCTGTTGCCTTTTGAATATCAAGGACCATTTAACAACTCTATTTTTAAGCAATTCAAATTTTTTAACCGTAGTTGGTTATAAATAAAGTCACAAATAAACTATCATACAGTTTGATTGCAGTATAGCATACATTTTTCCCTAACTGATTAGTACCATGCATAAATAAAGTTGACTCATATTTTCAATCAACTATATAACCGTTACAATAATCATGGAAAACCCCGGAAATGATACATTTCTGTTAGTAATAAATTTGATACTCAGTATTTCAACATTTTGTGTATAACAAAGGTCTGCAATAATCTGGGAACAGGGAACAAATCTCTAAATGAATAAATTATTAGGGTTGTGGATCACTGAAAGGGATGAGTCGTCAGCTGGCGTTGGTTGTATCTGCTGCATCCCAACAATTCAAAAAGTAACTAACCCGATCTCCAACTAGTAACGCTCGTCCTCCGCTAAAGCCTTTAAAAATAGGCGTCGTGTTTTCAGTTAATATTATTTCTATGCATTTAAATAAAATATTGAAGCTACATTAAGCATATATCCATTTAAAATTAAATTAGTTGGGATTTGCCTTGGGATTTAATTTGGATAATATGTAATGTCTAAAAAGTACAAGTTTGTAAATATCGTAACTTTGGTGTGGGTAACATTTGAACTTCAGTTCTCATTCAGTCTGAGAAGGGCGCCGTGATAAGAATTTCTCATACTGAATGTATTTTAAAATGTTGTATATCACCGGAGGAATTTTTTTTGTAGTGTAAAGTGATATAGACCTCGGACTTATGGTAATAATTGTTCAATTCAGTGCTATGAGACGTTTAAAATGTTTCATCAGGGCTGTGATATAAAAAACAAAAAATTATCTTTGGACTTGGGATCCATGAAGATCACAACATAAAAGATGTGATTTGGAGGTATAAAACCTTCTCAACAAAACAGCACTTGTATTGTTTATTCAAATATTCACTATCAAAAGTATCGATCAGCTTGAACAGCCAAAGATGTAAAACTTGCAAAGTGGGTTGATATGGAAAAGTCTCCCTTGAGGGCAATGCCTTTGTATGTGTTTGTAACGAAACTACGCTGCGATTCCAAATTGCCCCATTCAAGCAGAGCAAATAGAGAGTATTGTTTTGTTACCTCCCAAAGACTCTTTCAAAAATATTACACGTAAATTAGTAATTTTACAAAAATTTACAATTAACTATTTTAGGTATAACAGCAAAATTAAATGTTAAACAATTTTACAGTATTTATACATTTCTAGGTACAAAAAATAGTAATCCACCTGTAACTACAGTAACTTTGTGTAGTCTATCACACCAGTCAACAGCTAGTTTGCTTGTAACCTGGTACAGCAGTCTTTAGTCATAATGATCAATATTACACACAATACTCTACCTGTAACTACAGTAACCTTGTGTAGTCTGTCACACCAGACAACAGCTAGTTAGCTTGTAACCTGGTACAGCAGTCTTTAGACACAGATCAATATTACACACAATACTCTACCTGTAACTACAGTAACCTTGTGTAGTCTGTCACACCAGACAACAGCTAGTTAGCTTGTAACATGGTACAGCAGTATTTAGTCACAGATCAATATCACACACAATACTCCACCTGTAACTACAGTAACCTTGTGTAGTCTGTCACACCAGACAACAGCTAGTTAGCTTGTAACCTGGTACAGTAGTCTTTAGTCATAATGATCGATGTCACACACAATACTCCACCTGTAACTACAGTAACCTTGTGTCACATCAGACAACAGCTAGTTAGCTTGTAACATGGTACAGCAGTCTTTAGACACAGATCAATATCACACACAATACTCCACCTGTAACTACAGTAACTTTGTGTAGTCTGTCACATCAGACAACAGCTAGTTAGCTTGTAACCTGGTACAACAGTCTTTAGTCACAGATCAATATCACACACAATACTCCACCTGTAACTACAGTAACCTCGTGTAGTCTGTCACACCAGACAACAGCTAGTTAGCTTGTAACCTGGTACAGCAGTCTTTAGTCATAATGATCAATGCCACACACAATACTCCACCTGTAACTACAGTAACCTCGTGTAGTCTGTCACACCAGACAACAGCTAGTTAGCTTGTAACCTGGTACAGTAGTCTTTAGTCATAATGATCAATGTCACACACAATACTCCACCTGTATCTATTGTCACCTTGTGTAGTCTATCACGCCAGACAACAGCTAGTTAAGCTTGTAACCTGGTACAGCAGTCTTTAGTCATAATGATCAATATCACACACAATACTCCACCTGTATCTATTGTCACCTTGTGTAGTCTATCACACCAGACAACAGCTAGTTAGCTTGTAACCTGGTACAGCAGGCTTTAGTCACAATGATCAATATCACACACAATACTTCACCTGTAACTAAAGTAACCTTGTGTAGTATGTAACACCAGACAACCGCTAGTTACCTTGTAACCTAGTACAACAGTCTTTAGTCACAATGATCAATATCACACACAATACTCCACCTGTAACTACAGTAACCTTGTGTAGTCTGTCACACCAGACAACAGCTATTTAGCTTGTAACTTTGGACAGCAGTCTTTAGTCACAGATCAATATCACACACAATACTTCACCTGTAACTACAGTAACCTTGTGTAGTCTGTCACACCAGACAACAGCTAGTTAGCTTGTAACCTGGTACAGCAGTCTTTAGTCACAATGATCAATCTCGCACACAATACTCTACCTGTAACTACAGTAACCTTGTGTAGTTTGTCACACCAGACAACAGCTAGTCAGCTTGTAACCTGGTACAGCAGTCTTTAGTCACAATGATCAATATCGCACACAATACTCTACCTGTAACTACAGTAACCTTGTGTAGTCTGTCACACCAGACAACAGCTAGTTAGCTTGTAACCTGGTACAGCAGTCTTTAGTCACAATGACAGCAGGGAATGGAGTCACGTACATCGTGTCACCCTGTTTCACAGATTACCTCACAGACACCTCTGTTGTCTTGATTATAATAAATTGAGGTTGCTTGTTTGTTCTAAATTCATTTGACTTAAATGGGTCTTTTATCGCTCTTTTGAGGAAGAGATTTCAATGTCAAACCTGTTTTGAACTTTTCCCTTCTTTTGATAGCATGAATTAGTAAGTTGGTTATAATTATGTTTACATTAATGGTTTCCATTTAAATGTAAAGTTTTTAAATCTTGTATTGCTATTTTATTATTCGATTTTTCGTAGTTCTTTAATACTACGAATCAATATTTTTTACCTGGAATTTTCCACCAACTATATTTTTTCGGTCAGTTTGATATTGTGCCAGTTCAAATTATGCCTAATCGTATTTTTAAACAACTTGAATTAAAAAAAAAGTCTATGATAAGCTATATAATTGTTTATAGCTGAATTCAGCTTTTAAAGAAAATTCCAATATTTACCACGTATAGAGTCATAAATCTGCTTTAGAAACTTAAGAAACCTCGTCTCTTAATTGTAAATTTAAGTAAGAAAATGATAGTAACATTACCTAAATTAAATACATCGTAACATAAACACCCTGAATTTAACGTGCACAACAATAATATGTACACATATAATGTGTATATCAATATCTCAGTCAGTTAAAATTAATTACACCGTCTGAAGTGACCCTTGTAAACAGATTAAAATTTAATCCTGAAGTGGAACTCAGGATTGGTACTACTGGAAACAAAACTTCCATTGTTTGTATTTTTTATGTTTAATGTTTTTTTTTATCATTCAATGTTTCACATTCTGGCATGTTCACATTATGAAAGCATTTTCATTCATTCATTATGCATAATCCTTACTCGTCATAGTGGTATTTTTCATATGGGAAAAATAATGTTTACGATGCTTCGAATATTGATTTATAAAAGGTACTATTTTGTACTTACGAGTATGCCATACTGATCTCCATTAGACTCACTTACATTTTTACTAAATAACGTATCGAAATAATAGGGTTTTTCCCAAGCTAAAACTATAACATTCCCTCTTATCTTGGCATAGGTTACATAATTTGAAAATATTAGCAACCCTTAAACTCTCGATATTTTGATCAGTTGGTGAAATACTACTTTTATACATTGGCCATTGACCATTTAAATAGTGAAATTTCTTTAGTAATTTTCATAAGGTTTTAATTGATATATCTTAGCTTATGAAGAGATTTTTTTTTTCAATGACTCCTGATGTAACATTTTGTGAGTCGGGGGCTCAGAGGGTAGCGTCGCGGACTTCGGGCCCAAGGCAGCGATGTCGTGGGTTCGGACCCTAGACACTGCCACTACTTTTTATCAGTACAGTTCACCCTTGTACTGTATCGGCTCACACCTTGCTTTGCTGTACACGTTCCACGCACAGGTCCATGACCTATAAGGACGGGCAAATTAAAGGTAAAAAGATGCCACCAACCTCTTAGGACCTATATGTATATAGAAACAAAATTATGTGTATATTTTCGGGAAAGAAAAGAATAGTGCCTTTAGAACTATGATTGAGCTTAAAGCATAAGTATCTGGATGGAAACCTTTTCTTTGCTGCAATTTCTTTCATTTAAACGAAACAATCGTAGCTGGGAAAACAATAAACGACAAAATGAAATTTTCTTTTGCAGATAAGAAGCTTAGGAGTGAGGGATAATTTCCCCGCCAAACCTACTGCTTCCTTGTGATAAAAGGACAATGTTTTCGAATGAAATATTTCGAGGGTTTCTTTACAACCATGTTTTATATTATAAAACGACATATTCAAATTGACTCGCTCATTGTATTAGACCATTTTGTACTGAACTTATTTTTAATTGGCTCATAACGTGGTTAAAATTAAGAAGTAATTCTTCACAAAATACTGAACTTTGATTTTGATCTACTTGAATGGACTAGGAGTTCTAAAAATGTTTTATATGAAACATTTATACAAAATTTAAATGCACGAGGTAATGTACAAGTTATCCAAATTTAAATACACTCAATATTTTTTTACATCCCAAATGGAAACGACGAAAATTATGACCACAAATAATAAAAAATGTTGAATAGAATAAATCTTAAATTGGATTTTTTTATTTATATAAAAAGTAGGAACATAGTTTTTTATTCATACTGACCCCTTATTGGCGAGAAAATTGAAAATTTATTTTACATAATGAATGTGGTGGGGATGTTTATGACGTAACTACGAAGTTTATACAATACATGGTCATTCTATATCCAAACAAATAGAATAACAGATACAATTCCCAAAAGAAGGTTTAACGAGTTAAAAGTTATCTTTAAAGGATTTCTCCTCTGTTATGCAACATCCGTTTCGCAAAACGTGACTTAGCAACTTTAATGGAAGAACAGTTATGCTTTACTTTGTGTTATTGTTGCCGATGTTTTACTTCTATTGTCATATCAAGCAGTCTCATTACTTTTATGTCTTCTTACTAGGCTACCAGTTTATTTATTAAATTAAATTCGATAAATTTATCCAATATAAATACTTTTATCTAATTATTCTAATAATATTAGAAATCTTCAAATTACGGTAATTATAGTAATTAAACTTACAATATTAGCTTGGCTGCAAAAAAGTAAAGTGAATCACGCCTAATTAATAAAAAATGTTCTTTAACCTTTTTTTATGTGAATGAATAAAAAACAATGATAATTTATTTTTGTATGGGATTTTTCCATTTTTAAATAGTGAGAAGGAAATGCAAAGGTGTAAAGCTGGACTTGGCACAACTTGTGAGGGACAATCACTTCCCGTGCGTAATTGTTACGCTAATTGGACTAATTACGCAATTAAAGTCAAGTCAGTTACCTGCCTAGTAGAATTTATTCTTTGTCGTTGGACTTGCTTCTTACAAAGTAATTTTACAGTGTCGACCAGGACTAAGTCCTGCACACTACATCAAGCCCGATGCGTTACGACTAGGTTACGTGGCATTTTATTTAGTTTTTAAATAGTAGTCAAGGAATAATTATCTATTAATTTATTAAGTTAAATTTAAGAATATTAACAATATAGTTGAACAAATAAGAAAGACATGTTTGCATACAAATTGTGGGAAATTGCCTCTGTACTGCGTTTACTTGCAAATAATTATCCTGAAAACAAGAAAATAAATTGGTTAGCTTCTTTTGTAATTATCGTGTTTTATTTTACACTTTCGGTCTACACGAAGGATGAAAAACTGTACAAACATCAAAAATGTATAATACAACCTGTCTTCAACTTTGTAAAAATACAGGTAGTCAAGTCATTTTTTTACAAAATTTGCATTGTTCACCTAAAAATATCAGTCACTATTTGCCCATATCTGTTTCAAATTCAATTGTTACTGCTGATAACGTGTGCCAAGAACTTTTCCCAACAATAAACTATGAACAAAAATCCAAAGTCTTGAAATGACACCTTAAAAATAAATAATATATGCCATTTATAGGCTATATCCCGACGAATGCGGTTTCTCAGTCAACATATCCTTAAAGATAAGCGCGTCTGTATGTGGGATTGAGGGATTACAATAACGGGCCTGAGCGTCTAGGGATTCGCAGGTTATCGCGGCCAAGCAGCCTTGCCAATAACACTTACCTTCCACCCCCACCGAGTCTTTGAACAATCTTTTAAATTTGATTCAACCCGACAAATCCAAATATTGATGAAGAAACCTTTGAAGAATCAATCATGTGTCAAAATGGTTTTAGTGCAAGGCTTCATCATGTATTTGCATCGAACGCGAGATTCCTTTTGAGATTTAGTTTGATGATTATTCACTTTTAGTGATAAGGGTTCAAAGAATAGTGAAAAGGATGATTTAGAAGTTTGGACCTAGTTTTTTCGAAGAGTCCTAGTAGTTGTTGTACCTGGCTGAGGAAATTATTTTCATAGAAACAATCACTTTATCTTAAGACGTTCATTGAAGTTATTACTGAATTTAGACTGGAGGAAAGTCGATGCTGTACGAGTATTCTATTTACTAAGAAGATTGTCTCACGATGACCTTTACAGTGTCCGAATACATTGTTTAGTTATTTTGAAAAATAGATAAAGCCTTTTGTTTAATAATATTTAAAAATACCTTGTTCCTGAAAACTTTTCTTTAGCTTTAAAGCAGTATATAAATTGTGCATCCTAACGCTCATTTACCTATCAATAAAACCACAAACTACACCTAACCACCCCAAATTCTCACTTAAGAAACCCAAATGCGATTACCAATATTCGCAAACTAGAAATATACAACTTCTGTCATCTTTACGGCATGAAAGATCCAGCCATTCAGCCACCTGGTTCAATCCCAAAGTGTAAGTAGAGGTGTATGAGTAAGTAAGTAAAAGGTGTAGTATTAATTGTAAGCAAAAATAAAAAATCATTAAACATGTTTATAAATTGTGTCTTGAAGGTGGTCCCACTGACTATTTGATATTTCAATACCATGATTTTAAATTATAATGCAAATTTTAATATCTACCCTTCGTTTAAACGTTATTATAATACTATAAAACTAGAAAGTTAACAGCATATACGACTGCTATTACACCAATGGGTGTACCTCTATTGGTTTAAACTAATATGTATCTAAACGGAAATTAGTAGTTTTCAAACAAGTATTTAACTATCATAAAAATTCAGAATACATTTTTATACATGCGACAAACATGGACATTAGTAAAGAAAAATCTTAAGGAAAACACTTTTTGTGAAATATGATTTACAACATCTCCCTCCATCCAATTTCCCTCAAAGTGTCACGTAGAACCTTCTAAAATGTATTCATGAAGTGGAATTTCTTAAACGAGCATTAAATATTATTTGTGTCACAATATGTCACACTTAAACCCTTGTTTGAAGGTAATTTCAAAGAACGTGCCTCGTTGTAACTCATGTTTCTACCAGAGGTTGTGTCTTTACATTTTACGATCAACAAAAGATTATCAAGCAAATACATTCACTATCACTGCAAGCTAATAGTGATTGTAATAGTGGTTGTTTAAATGTTTAAACTGGGTGAACTATTTTGTTTGGTAAAAATGTTTTCCTAGTGTACATTTTACTGACATTGTCTAATAAAAAGTTCGAATCTAGTGTAACATAAAATTGCACTTCCAATCTACGTAAGACAACTGTTCAATAAATGTATATAACATGGATATGAAAATATATAGAACATGTGATTAAGAATAAATACAGTTGTTTAAGCTGTAATTAAAACATACTTGAGTTGTCATTTGTACCTTTGTTGTCATTTTTATTTATCTAACACATCATTGCTTGTATAGCTGCACAAACAATTTATGACACACAGAGAAAGCTGTAGTTTAAAACAAATTCTATTCATAACTAATGTTATGTGTATCCAATGTCCTCACAATCTTAATCAAAACAATTATGCGTTATTAATTTCAAATATACTTAATGGTCTACTCCAAAAATGTTTCTAAATTTTTACTATACTTTGAAAACTTTGTAACTTTGCAAAGATGTCATATACTTGGTGATGAAGGTCAAAATATTGTACATGAGATGACTCAAGCCAAAACATAATACTGTAGTGACATGCTGTATGGCTGCAACCTGTTGTAATGAATGATGAAGCCAGTCTGCTGACTGGGCATTATAACGCGGTCTCTGAGCTCGGATGGATTTATTATTTGACAGTTTCAATTTATCACGTAACACTGAAGATTGCTTCACGTTTTACATTTTCACTCCCGCCATACTGGGATTTAATAAACATGGTGGATATATTAACAGAAAAGGGGCAGTATTTTGCTGTAATTATTAAAACACTAATTATTTACCCCGATTAATGATAAAGTATTAACTTAATTTTTAATTTTATGGTTTGTAACATGAATATCAGAACAGAAACATCGTGAAAAAATGACATCACTAACACAAAAGTACACATATTTGTATTATTATTTAAATTTAAGTTTAAAAAAAACCTTTAAACGAGCTACTACGATTTTTAGTATATGATTCGCACCTGTGACATCATTTGTCATTTATGCTCATGACCCATACCGTTTCTGTTCTAATATTCATGATTTGTACTATGCTATTATTTCCAGTGGTACCCAGTTCTTGGGTAATGTGATACTTTGTTTTGTTGTATTTAGGATATACACAAAAACATTTCATGATTAGTAAATAGGCTTGTGCTGTTTAATTAAATTTTGAGAATATTCTTTTAACAATAAATATAAATTACTATATCCCATAATACATTTAATAAATATGTTTTCTTAACATAAGAAGCAATTAATGTTTGCACACTAAAGTTTGCATAGGTCTTAAGATTAAATTATCATATCGAAAAGATTTCACTTTGATTTAAGTGTATGTTACCATTAGTGTATGTATTTTATGGGATACGATTTGAGTATTTTTAAGGACTCAAAAAATAAATTTCTCTCCTGCTATTGAGACTAAGGTAGACTTAGGATAAAAAAAACAATTTAAGATAATAACTCGTTTATAGCTCGGATAGTAGCCTAATATCATTACATTTGTCGTATTATAACTGTATTTTCATCATCATATTGTAGGCTATGTTTCTAGAAATTGCTGATAAATTTAATATATTTTTTTCATTGGCTTAAAGTTTACTAGATCCTGTATCTTTCCTCGCACTGCTTCAAATACAGTTCAAGGCAACGCATTATGTAGTAGAAACTCCATTAGACTAGCTCTAACTGTTAACAGTTACTGTCGCAGTTACTACAATGTCTTGGCACCCTGGCGTATTGTGAACAACATTGGGCTTGTAATCTGTGACATTAGTACCTTGGGTGTGTTACGTGCTGTATTTCTCATAGGTAAATGCTAATTTTACACATAACTCTGCATTTTTATAACGTTGTACATCAAATACCCAGAAATAAGTTTAGGAGATGTTATAATTTTGTTTATTAAGGTAGCCCCAACTATTCATATGTAACACTTAACTATTATCCATTACTCATTGTTGTGATTATGGTTTATTGATTCATATACCAATAGCCTGTTAAATTATCTTATTTTTTGCTTGTCCGTTATGTGTTTTACACCTTAACATGTGAAATAATAGTGAAAAAATGTTTCAAAATGTCCACTAGAATGGTTGGGTAAAAAGAAACCCCAAAAAATGTTTTTTGTACCCGCTGTTTTAGTCAAATACTGACATTTAAAATGGTAAAGTACTCGGTATGTATCAAACTATAAATTAACCACAATCAAAGTTTTCTCTGTCTAGGTAAGTGGTTAGTATAAATAGAACTTCCAATACACTGTACGTTCTAAAAAAGGGTCTGAAAACAATTTTGCGTTCTTGATGTATCGCATGTTCGTATGGGGAAACTAGCAATCATGTCGAGCGAGGTGGCAATTTCTGTTGAGTTGCAGGATTGATGTAGATATGCAAAGTGGTCTACATCACCACCTTCATCTTACGGGGTTACTTTCGTAGCTTCTTGCACTTACGTGTTGAACTGTATAGGATTCAATTAGTCCAAGCTGCTCATGATAGTTATGAAGATAGCTGGCCCGTTCCTATTTATGTAAATACATTAGATATAAAAGATTTTTTGTCGTCCAAAGTGATCAGGGTTTAGGAAATTTACACTCGTCATTTGATTTGCTGACCATTTAACATACGTATCATAATCTTAATATCGTTTATTAATTTTGAATACAGCATGTTAAATAGTGTTGAACAGTGTTAATAAATAAAAAAAATTATAAACACTTTTCAAGAATCAGCAGAAAAACCTATGCATCTTACAAAACATTATTATCTTAAATCAGGTGAGTTATAACAATAAAATTTAATATCAGAGTTAGTACGGGGAAAATTCTAAACATTTCGTAGTGAATAATTGTTTTAGTATTTTTTATTTTAAATGATAACTAAACAGACTATATTTTCTCTAAGAGCCAATAATACTAACAGATACATCTTAGTTGTAGCAAACATATTTTAAACCCGTGTTTCAATGCATACGTAGTACTAAGAGGAATCATTGTAGGCGTATAAAACTAATAAATTATCAATTAAACAATTATCAATTATTTGATTATTGTTAATAAGGACGCCACATAGGTGCGTATTTTATATTATTAGATATTATATATATATGTTGAACATATCTACTAAATTGTATAAAAATTTTACTCGCATTGATGGAAGTCGTGTCAACAGTTGACCTAAACAATGCTCAACTGGCTGCAACTGCACCGTTGTTGACTTGTCGAATAAGTACACTGTTCTCTGTGCGTTAAATAAGATAATTTAATTATTTTTAATCCTCTTAAATGACTTGATGTGGCAGGCATTCATCAATATCCTAAATATGCTACAGTCTACTTATCAGCATACTACTTCTAGGTGTTCCGTATTTAAGCGTCTACGCAATCCAGGTGAATCCATACTTCATTCGTATTTTTTTCTGACCCTTGCATGTCACGTGATGTCTGGCTACCTTCCCATTCCCCATGTACTCTTCAACCTGGCATCATGTTCTCGCCATTTTTTCTTCTTATTTATTATATTAATGTATATTTCCTCTACTCTATTTGCAACATATAAATTGAACTTATTATCATGTATCTATTTGTGACACACCTAATTAAAAAGTGAACTGTGAAAAGTTAAAAACTGTATATAAACTGTTCTTGTTGTAACTACCGGTCGCGTACGCGAAAGCTGGCCAGCTATCACCAAGACTCCGTTCGTCAACAGTCTATAGACATCGCTTCAGTAAAAAAAGAATGTACCAATCTATATTTTTTCCTATTTAAAAGTTTGTATTTTAGTGCTCACAGTTGTGTCTCTAAAGCTAATCATAACATAATATCTTATCCCTGTTTTATACAGTCTGATTTGAAGCAATTACAAATGTTTTTTTTAATTTTTGATTACTAGGGTGACAAAAGTGGTATTATGCCATTTCACGCCCTTCTGGCTTACTTTGATTGAACGTGTTATTACCGTAAACATCGTAAAATTTATAATAGCTTCATACTACACCGTATTTATTTATTTCCACTGGGTTATGTATGGAATGATTCACTAGCAAAATAATAAATAGAATTATGGTTGTTAAATAGCAATAAACAGCATACAAACTATTCAAATAAATTATATTGATAAATAGGTAGTGTTTGACACAAGCTACTCCTTAGAAAAACTTAACCTTGACAGGTTGAGCTATAAATAACAATCTTCAATCGATAGTTGAGCTATTTTTAATCTAGAACAACAAAGTAGGTGTTATGATAGGCCTGAGTTATAATTTGTTTCAAATAGTATAAGAATTGAATATGTAGGTGCTGTTCATGTTGAGGAGGGTGTAACAGGTAAACAGGGTAAAGAGTGTGGTTACACAATGTTTCTACTTAGTCCATCCTTTAAGAGTTGGGTGTAATGGAAGGAAGAACTGGTGTAAATCAAGTGTCTGAACATGGACGGCATCTTAGAACATCAAATAATATGCAAGTGTCAAAATCCAACCCTGAATGAAGAGTCTTATGTGTGGGATATTATGTGCTCGATGCTAGGGACCACGGTCCCCCCATTTTGAGTGAGATAAGATAAGGTTGTAGCAGTTATTAATAACGATACTATGTCAATGTAGCTGCAGTTCCACGAAGTGCCTATGTGGAGTTGGTTACTCATTGAACGCGGTACAAGCCCGACAAGATGAACAACATGTTAAAAGCCTTACATTGTTATAGCTTGTATAAAGGACAGCTTTCAGCTAAAGACTAAACTCCTCTGCATTATCTGGGATAGCTACAGTTTACACCTTCATAAACAGCTTACGTAGAGTTGTAAAATAGCCCCAAGCTACGACGTTTCAATTATTAAGTCTGCTTTAGTAGGTAAATACTCATATGATGAATATAAACAATCAATAATAATAATCAATACAATAAAATCATTGCTTTCATTTATATTATTGTTGAATTTAGCAATATTCCATATAAAATAACACTTTTATAATATCAACTTTCTTGGATCCGTGTTGACTAATTTACTCCAAACTAAATTTAATCGCTAATTAAATTAACTCAATTAACTTCACATTGAATAAATAGTCTAGCTGAATAGGAAGAACAGCCTTATTTTTTCAGTTAAATTTCAAATAAGTATTTCATTCTTTATGTAAATGTTCTGGGGAAAAACTACTATCAGAATAAGTCAGTAAATATAAGTATTGATTTACTGACGGTTTTTGGTAAATTAAATCGCTAACTCAAGCAACAACCAATATAAAGAATTTCTACATTTACGATAGTTGATAAATGCACCAGTTTACCATGTTCAACTTAACGATTCAACTATCAAACAGTTGATAATACTTTAAGCCAAGGTCAGTTATAAAACACCAACCTCGATTGATACTTGACTTTTTAGAAGCCAATAGTAAATCAGCTGCTAAATTTATGTGATTCTTTGTCGCTGATTCCTTCTAACGAAGTACCAATCTAATAATAATTGCAGCTTTGTAAATTATGAGAGGTCTTTTGTTGTAATTTTTTCCTGATTACACTTGACAATGTGCATGTTCTTAGTTGAATGTGTAAACGTTTTGAAAAGAAACTAATTCTGGAAATTTGGAAATTCTGGAATGAAGTTGCCATAGGTTCCACCAATGTAAGAGTTGATGTAAATTTTAGGTTCCGATTTACAATATTGTAAAATAATGAAAATTGTTCTTACAATTTATAATCCCAACTTCAGTAATCGTGGCTCACTTCAATTAGATCGTCACCAATCATTGTTTATTTTCATAAAAAGTTAAAAATACAAGCACTGAACACTGCAATGTTTCTCGATTATTAAACTTAAGCTGCAGTAAGCACCAGGCATGAAGATAAGTCTCCAGAGATAAATGTTGAGTTTTGAAACTTCCTTACACAAGAAACTTAACAATCACTTGGGATTTGTATGCAAAGCCCTGAAACACGGCATATGCTGAGATAATGTACAGGATCGTTGTCTTAACACCTTCTTATCTTACTTTGCGTAGTGTACGTGCAACAATATTATAGGTTACTCAGATATAAGTATGCTTTTTATTTGTTCGTAATTTCTCTTGTAAAAATAAAAACCCATTTTTTTTAATAGTTAAGTTTTCAAATCTATAAGATGAAATCGTACTACTTTATAAATTCATAGTGACACATTAAAAGTTTTACATAGCACAAAAGAAGAATCGATATAGACAAATTCTATACCATTGTAAATATTAAGTATTTATAACTGTTAAAAGTATTCTGTTTCTAACATTTTCAAAACGCTATAACAACCATCATAGGTTATTGACAAAACTTTATCAAAGTATTTGCCTAATATAAAATACTTGGCAAAGCTAATAAAACACAACGTATCCTTTATTATTTATTTTATACAATATAAAATTACAAAATTAAATTTGACCGTACTAACTTGTAATATACCTATGCAATTTTATAAAATTCAAGTACAAAGAAAACCCTTAAATATTCGATTGTAAGATTAATACGAGAATGTTGTGAAATAATAACATATATATTTAGAAACATTAAATAATCTACTTAAAAGTTAAGTAGTAACTAATAAATTGTTGTTGTTAATTCATTCCGGTATCTTTTTTTGTGATGGCATTATCAATGTTATTCTTGGTTTGTTGGCTACTTATCACTAAATTAAAATTATGCACAATTTACCAGATAAATGTGGAGCTATATTTCGAGTTTTATCGAAATATACCTCAGCATTCTTTTTCGTTAGTGATAAGTAGCCAACAAACCAAGAATAACGTAGTTGTTGTTGTTGTTATAGTTTTTGGCAACTACACCTGTATTTTACTCGCTTATTCCCCCTAAACACTGCCTTTATTTGTACCAAAATGTATACAAAATTATATAAAGAAGCCAATTGAAATATACAGTTACATACTTTGATAAATAAAATTTATATTCACCTTAAAGTATTTTTAACACTAATCCTGGGCCAGTCTTTAGATATTTAAAGTCTTAGCTTCATGGTATGTCAGGTATATTCAACCCACTTTCTTCTGATGAAATTCTTTTGTATGCAATGTACCAACAACGTTGAAATAGTGACGTAATATAATTCATTAGAAAAACTATTCTCAATATTTCAAACCTGAATCTGTAAATTCGGAATATACCTACCATTAAAAGAAAAAGATACATTACATTTGAATTATAAATTATTGCAATCTAACTAATTAAACATCTGCTTTTCACTGTGACTTAGATAAATTAAAGAGTATTTATTAATTATTTTAATGCCAAATTCTTCACCTAGACGTAAAATGAGCATACTTAAAGGGCTAAAGCTATTAATTAATTAATTATTCAAAAACTCAAACTCCATGAGATCCATCAGTTCAAAAACATCATTGCATCCAAAGTGTCTGTATATATATATCTTTTATAGACATCCCATGAAGAAATTACCAATTGTTTAAGAATTCATGCTCCCATTTGACTCACATAATATTTCTACAATAAAATCGATAACAGATATAAAAACTATCAAAATAAACAACTCTATGACTTCTCTATCTTGTATAAAACATTCAAATATATGAGGAAAACTGTCAAACATACGCCCCCTTGTGTCTTCCGATACCCTTTTGTTGTTCAAGTCCAAAGTGTTTGTAGGAGTTGTGGAAGCAGGGTCGTTATTGCTGTTGATATGTTTATAAAAAGTTTCACTTGAATGTTGTTTTTGGTTGGATGTATCAAGTGATGGATTAAGCAGCATATCACATTCCTTGTCGGAGTCGAAAGTTTCGGTAATCGCAGAGGCTCTTGCAGTAGACTCATCATTTTCTATGACGTCAACACAAGGCATTTCACTTGCAGAGTTGGAAGTGGTAAAATGAAGAGTAGAAACCACATCACTGACATTGTTGGAGTCCAAATGTTGGGCAGTAATCGTAGATGCATTGGCAGTAGGCTCGTCATTTTCTATGACGTCAACACAAGGCATTTCACTTGCAGAGTTGGAAGTGGTAAAATTAAGAGTAGAAACCACATCACTGGCATTGTTGGAGTCCAAATGTTGGGCAGTAATCGTAGATGCATTGGCAGTAGGCTCGTCATTTTTGGTAACGTCAACACAAGACGTTTCACTTGTTGAAGTGGTAGTGGCAAGGATAAGGGTAGGAACCATATCACAGTCATTGCTCGGGTACAATGATTCAGGAGTAATCTTAGACGCTCTAGCAGCAGGCTCATCATTTCCAGTGACGTCAACATATAGCATGCCCCTTGTAGTGGCCCAGGTAGTGGCAAATATAAGAGCAAGAACGGTATCACTGACATCGTTGGGGTCTAAAAGTTCGGCAGTGATCGTAGAGGTGTCGGCAGAAGACTCCTCATTTTCATCGTCGTCAATATAAGGAATTTCACATCCAGAACTGGTAGTGGTAAATAAAAGGTTAGGAACCGTATAACTGGGATCTTTGGGGTCATTACTGAAGTTCAAAGGTTTGGCATTTGTTGTAGATTTTTTTTCAGTAGCCTCATTATTTTTAGTGATGTCAAAGTAGGGCATTTCACTGTTAGAGTTGGTAAAGGTTAAAGTAGGAACCGTATCACTGTAACTGTCGGAGTCACTGTCGGACTCCAAAGGTTTCACAATGATCGTAGAGGTGTTGGCAGTAGGTTCGTCATTTTCAGTTACGTCAACATAAAGCATTCCACTTGAACAGTTGGTGGTGGCAAAAGTTAAAATAGGAACCGGATCACGATAAATATTGGAATCATTGTCAGAGTCATTTTCGGAGTCCAAGGGTCCAAGGATCGTAGAAATGTTGGCAGTAGGCTCATAATGTTCAGTGACGTCAAAATAAAGCATTTCACTTGAAGAGTTGGTGGTGGCAAAAGTTAAAATAGGAACCGGATCATAGTAAATATTGGAATCATTGTCAGAGTCATTTCCGGAGTCCAAGGGTCCAAGGATCGTAGAAATGTTGGCAGTAGGCTCATAATGTTCAGTGACGTCAAAATAAAGCATTTCACTTGAAGAGCTAGTGGTGTTGAAAGTTAAAATAGAAACTGTATCACAGTAAATGTCGGAACCATTGTCGGAATCAATGTTGGAGTCATTGTCGGAGTCCAAAGGTTTGACAATGCTCGTAGAGTGGTTGTCAGTAGGCTTGTTTTTTTGAACATAAAGCATTCCACATGCAGAGCTGGTAGTGGCAAAGATAAGGGTAGGGTCAGTTTTGCTGTCATTTTTGAAGTTATTGTTGGAATTCAAAGGTTCGGCATTTGTTGTAGACTCTCGGGCAGCAAGCTCATAATTTTCAGTGACGTCAACGTTAAGCATGCCTCTTGTAGAGTTTGTGGTAGAAACTGTTTCAGCACTCGTCTCATCACTGGCAGGACAGGACATCAAAGCAGGAGCATTACCAGGTTTAGCAGTCATCAACGCATCTCTTTCATACTCCAAGTTGTTACCTGGAAAACGTTAAGTTTTAATCAAATGATTTTGTTACCTTACAATATCCTTGTTTGATGTTGGTAAACAAACTACATGTTTCGTAGCATCTGCCACATCATCAGGTTTATCCTCTTCTCAGGTTCGTCAGAGATTTAAAATAGAAAACACAGAACACATGTAAAAAGACGTAACATTTATTTGCTCAACCGTCACGGTGCGTGCACGCATTTGGTCGGTGACTGGCATAGTGGCATTGCAGTGTCCAGTTCAAGGCCACGTGACGTGTCGATCAGCTGATTCCTGGTTTACTCTAATTATTGTATCAAACAGTGCGTTAGCCTGGGTATTTATTGTGTCATTTAAAACGTTGTTGCCGACGGATTTTGCTGCTTTGTAAATTTCGAAATTTTCTAATGCTGTTATTTTGCTTCTGTTGTTGCGTCTATCGACAATTTGTAGGTTTTCGTCTATTGTAAAATAAATATGATTGGTGTTTTTTAAATGATCTGCATAATTTGAAGTTTGGATAATTTTTTTAGGCAGGTGTTCATTGGTTTTGTTTTTAGGCAGGTGTTAAGCTTTAATTCTAATATACAAACCAGTATTTAATAGAATTTGTCTTTTGAAATATGTATGGGGTTTTAGATTTATTGGGATAGCATCATTAATGCATAGCCCAATGAAAAATGGCATCTGGGTCGAACCAGCGTTCTTCATATTCGAAGGCGAACACTATAATTAAAGGCTACCCAGACATGACTAATATATCTTTGAGTATTTGAATATTTGACTAATAAGGACCGTAAAAGAATACATCCAAGTACATCAATTCATAGAGTTATTATCGTTGATCCTGCTGTCTGTCATATTATTAATTGGTTTTGTTTACATTAATTTGTAAACTTGTTGGACATGTAGAAACTGAACAAATTATATACCAATTTAAAAACACTAATTTTCTAGTAATTTTCCTGAGGATAGCAGGATTATATATGACAAATTGAAAAGCTTTAGTTGTTTTGAATCATTTTCAAAAATGAAATAATAATAGTTTATTTGGCTGTAGATAACTTTTACTAAACAATCTAACTTATGATGTCAGTGCTATCTGAACCATAAAAATGATATATTTTATAATAAAAATGTTATATTTTAAAATGCCTGAAGTACCACAAAATGTTTTAAATATTAACATTATTATTTATGTATCCAATCACAAGAGAAATCAAGAATCGGTGGAATTCATTGGGTGTACTCAAGAAGAGAGTCATAACTATTTTTCAGTGCGCTGCAGTGGTTAATTTAAGATAGCTTATTCTGGTTAATTTGAGATAATAATGATTTCATAACATGTGCATTTTACAAAATCTTCCCTTGAAAGTGAGTACGAAAAAAAGCTGTTTTGTTTTCAGTTCCGTTTCGTTGGCAAATCATACTAGATCACATTTTTTATATTTTTAACTTGTTTCTCATTATCAAAATCTAAACTAAGCTAAACTAAACCTGACCTAACCTAACAGCCGTGGCACAAAAATGTGGCGGTCCTCTTCTTGCAAAGACCCTAAATGTTTGATTAGGTGTGAGTTCATTATTTCATTTTACTTATGGTAGGTTTCTTTAAGGCTTATTTCATGACATTTTATTTCAAATCGACCAAATTGAGCTTGACAAATTCCTTGTATTGAATAAATAACTTATTTAACATTAATCAGAGAATTATCTTACATTCAATATTTTGTAGTGCTCATAAAAAAAGTAAACTAACTATTAAGTAATACCTTTGGTTATTTTGCTGTTTAATGATTTAAAAAGTATCATGAATGATCCTTAATTTATAATTGACTAGAATGTGTATTGTCTGATTATATTTTCAAGTTGATTGCTGTAGTTTGCATTAAAATTTATATTAAGGTGAGACTACAAAAACTCCTTTTTAGGTTGATCGTTTGCTGCTATGAACTATTGCATGATGATGTGATTTCTTACTTTCAATTATTTTAATCACATTTTCCAGTTGCTAGATAGCCAATTGAACATTTATAACCACTCATAAACACAATCATAAAAATGTCAGTAATACAAATATTCAGGTAAGACCTAGTTCTATAGATTAGTTTGAAAACGAATTCCAACCTCAAGATGTTGCAATTTAATGCCAACCACCTACAATTTGACATGAATACCTCAGTAAAAACCACTTTTCAATGAGGAATTTATAAAAAAACTTAAAATTGTAAATGATAACTAGTTGTCCGTAACACGGATTCCATTAAATGGCTATGATGAATTATTACGAAAATCCAGCTCAGTAGTATAAATATTTAACTAAAGAGAAGTCTTTTAACCAATATATATCGTAAAGCGCAATGAATTACGTTAAAAACCATTTCTACAATCGAATTATTTTAATAAGAAATATTTCAAGTTTGATTTGCGAAATTGAGATATTTGGAGGTTACATAACTGTGTCAAGTATTACTGTTATGAAACTAGCTCAGTTTATGGTTTTCTTTAAATGCATCGATTTTAATAGCTCACTACTAATCAAACTACAAGATTTCTCCACCAAATATCTTAAAGAATTGAGATAATACTCTAAAATTGACTTCATCGAGATAGTTAAATAATTATAAATCAACAGTTCAAGAAAAATATATGAACTACCTTACCTATAGGGCCCAACAGCTGCATAATAATAAAGGTAAACGTATAAAAAACAACTAGACCAACAAAGAACTTCCAGTTCTCCATGATCACGATGTAGCCTTCGCACTCACTTGTGACTAACTGTGCATAAAACACCTGGTACTTAATGTTCAACCATTGTGGCTTATCAATCACAATAGGTCTTATGAGGAATGACTGTAAACATATCGCTGGAACCATAACTCGATGGCCACGTGACCCAAGAATGTCACGTAGGATCTGAAACTACCTTCGTGTTCAAACTGCAATGCAAAGTTTCGAAATACAGGTACAAATAACCCGCCGCAGCAAACCTGTAGACTAAGCGAATTTCCATTTCCCTGAATGGATTTACACTAAAATGTCTCCTTAAAAATATCACATTTATTCCCTATTTAAATAGAATCAGTTTAAAACATACTTAGGTTTGCTGCAACAGGGAGGGTAAAAGTGTTTTTTATGTAAAATGTTAATAGTTGGTAAGAAATAAAAACATTTTCCAAATTTGGGCAAAATATGTTAATAAACAAGCAAACTACAACAGTTTAATTATTCTCCATAAGAATAACATTGAAATTTTAAATTTACAATTTTTTGGAATTTTCTTCGTAACCATTAGGTGCATTATATCGCTTCAATATACTAAATTATTTGTTTTTTTAAGCTCTACAAAATAGTTTAGAAAGAAATTGCAAAATTTTATATTTTTTGGCTCAAAAATGGGAAAAACCCATTTTTACCCCATAAAAGCCCCCATAAACCCCCGTTCCCATGGTCCGATCATGCTGGTTCGCGAACTCGTTCGAATAAACGTAGGTTTACACGTTTGTACCAAATTTCATCAAAATCGGATTATTTTTGCTCGAGTTATCGCGCTAACGGACATATAAATATATATATATATATATGAATTTGAACGGATGGTGTTTTTGGCCTCTAGGGACCTCAAAACGAAAAAAAAATCGGTCCCGGGTCCAGGTCTTACCATGAGTACTACGGTAATAGCTTATTCCCTATATGGGAAATTCGCTAAAAGGAGTATAGTAAATGAATTTGGACACTAAATGTACAAATGAGTTGTATACAAAATAAACATCATATGGAACATTAAATAAAATACCCCCGCCGCAGCAAACCTGCCGACTAAGCGAATTTCCTTGTCTGAATTGATTTTCAGTTAAATATATTTTAATAACATTAGGTTTAACGAGTACCTAGGTTTGCTGCTACAAGGAAACTAATAAAGTGTGTTTTTGAGTAAAATATTGATAGCTGAGTACAAAATAAATAAATTTGCCAAGTTTGATCAAAATATATCCATAAACAAGCAAACTACAACATTTGACAATATTCTCCATAAGAATAACATGGGAATTTTAAATTTACAATTTTTTTAATTTTCTCCGTTACTAATAATCGAAGAAAAATACTATTATATACTAAATTATTTGTTTTTTTAAGCTATTTAAAAAGGTCTAAAGAGAAATCGGGAAATTTTGTGTTTGAGGGTCAAAAGTGAGAAAAACCAATTTTTACCCCATAAAACCCCCCGTAAGGCCCCGTTCCCATGGTCCGATCGTGCTGGTTCGCGAACTCATTCAAGTTTATCCCGCTTTACACCTTTAAACCAAATTTCATCAAAATCGGACAAAAATTACTCAAGTTATCGCGTTCACGGACGTATATATATATATATATATATATATATATATATATATATATATATATATATATATATATATATATATATATATATATATGTCTATATATATATATATACATATATAAAAATTTGAACTAATGGTGTTTTTGGCCTCTGGGGACATCAAAATGAAAAAGTAAATCGGTCCCGGGTCTAGGTCTTACCGTGCCACCTACGGTAATAGCTACTTCCCTATAGGGAAATTCGCTAAAACATTATTGAAAACTACTGTAGATGTAAAAAAGTAAAAACATAGTTTTGAAATATTTCATGGGTGCATACTATCCAATCTGACGATTATATTTTTTACCATTACATTTAACGCTTCATAGTTAACGCTTCAAAGGACAAATATAAACTAGCCTATGTAATTCATAGTCTCAAACTTCGGTCCACAGCTGTATTTACTGTACCCCATAGTATTTTTTTAATTCAATTCTCAAATGTTAACCTATATTTCTAAAAATAAAATATAGTTTTAGACCTTGTAAGAATTGTGTTTATGATATTTCAGTTCTTATGACTACCATGACAGACTGTATTTTTTCAGGGAGAGGAGGGAAAAAGCTTTTACGCACACAGATGGCCAGGCCAGCCTGTGTTGTGAGCCTCCTGAATCTACCAATAAAAAAAAACAATAAAAAACCCCTCTACTCTGTTAGACACATACGTGGGATTGTTTGTCACATTACTTCAAGTCAGACCAACATGTGACCAAAGCCCTCAGGGCTCGCACAAATTCTGGCATTCAGATTCTTTAGATCTACACCGCATCCCAGTCAAGGTCAAGCTTCTTGGCACGGAGAATACCTTAGATGAAATGTGTAAAGTGCCATAGTACCAAAGTGGTAAGGTGTAAGAAAGTGCCCTAACTTTACCTATGCTAAATAAAAAAGATTTTTAATTTAATTTCAAGTTTGACGGGTATGGATCCAGCAACCATCAGGACCGCGGGTCGGAAACTGTTCGGTAGGTGGATGCTACCCAAGCTCCTTTCACACTGTACGATTTCACTCATTTTTTGGAAAAGAAAGAAATTCGACCGTCTCCACTGGGTACATCCTATAAATATAAAACGCGAGGAAGTGGGGATATACCATATCATCTGTACCAATGTTTTAGAGGTTAAGTGATAGAGAGAGAGGACTTGTAAGTCCTAACTTCGACACTTAAATAAAGAAATTTTCCATTTCATTTTATCTGTTAGAATTTGATGCATGACACTGCTACTTTAATCATACAAGAGCAATTTCTCAAACTCGCCAATACTCGCTCCCACAGTAACGTAGCAGTTACCAGTTTTGTTTGTGGCAGTGCAGTAACCGTTCGCAATACAATTTCACGGGCCATTGACTTCGCGTATTACACATGTCTCAATGACAGGCTATTCGGGTTTCGCGGAGTTTCAAATAATTTAATCTTTTTTGTCAGGAAATCAAGAAAATGAATTGAATTAGATAGTTGAACATTGTCAACTTCAGAGAGTTTTTTTTTAATGAGCTGAATCCATCTACAGTATGATATTTGTTTAAATTTGTGTAAAAAACATTATGCCTGTTTTAATTTGTACCACCCTGATTTGCCTTTAGTAGGTCTTATCTAAATCACCCACAGTTTTTTGTCTTGTTGGATTTCCAAGGTTCCAGAATATTCTTTTTGGTTCTAAATCAAAATATAAAGTTATAATAGACCTGGAAACCCCTTCGAAGTCCTTGCCAAAGTAAACTAAAGTCGAGCATCAGTATGGTTCATTACGCATTAAAATATGACGTTAGAATTATTTTTGCAATACTGAAAGGGTGAATGAAATTATTAAATGATACTAAAGGGGGTGTTTTGTCTTGTAATCTAAAGTGGCTGTAAATGGGGTTTAATATTGTCATTAGGATGATGTCGTACTCCTTGTGTTAAAGGACGGGAAACTGTCGTATTTCAGTTTATAGCTTGCTTACGGACAACCCTAAGTAACACATAAACTTAGAGGCTATGGTTTACAACATCACTACCGCATGGAAATCCTCTTGGTAGTTTGGTTGTAACGAAAATTGTTAAAACGACATTTAAAAGGTAGTATTTGAACTTCATCATTTGTATACAGTAGGTATTGTTTAGGTATACCGTAGTTATATTACACATTTTTGAAGGAATTCCTAATTACGATTGGCAAAAAACAAGCATTCCAGATGATTTGAGATCTAAAAAGAATGTTTATATTTTTCCATTTATTACACCATATAAATATTTGTATATTCAAGACGTAAGATCAGTAATTAAATACCTAACTTGACATTTGAGTAAATAATTAATGGAAATATGTCTTCTAATTATAATGATAAGTGTTGACCTTACTGGAACATTCTTACTGGACATTCTGATGCAAAGTAACAACTTACAAATGTAAACATGTTAATTTGTCACTGATGTATCATTCCTCAGTTGGTATGATACATTGATTATTTGGATATATTTGTTTGATAATTATATATTTTGATGGGTTTGAATAAGACTAGGTGGGTTTGATTAGCATTAAAATCATGCTCAGCATACATAAACTGTGTACACATAGTAAAAGAATATGATAGTAACATAAATTTATACTTTGAATAGTAAGCAATTAAATATAAATCAAATATAAACAAAAATATAGACTTTCAACAATTACAATTAAATTTTATTCACAAAAAATAGTGTTAAAAAAGGTTGTTATAATGAATGACTATAACATTTTTCAAAATAGGTATATGTGATAAAAATGTTATGTGTATATAGGAAAAAATATCAATTTTAGTTTACGAAAAATATTTAAGTTTGAAAGTCAGTTTCTACGGAATGGACGTCCATCCTAGCATTGCTGAATATTCCCATTCCCAAGATAAATCGGTTCTTGGGTAATGATTCTAACGTAATCATGACTGAGTTAAGAACAGTAGACGAGAAGAAGATAACTATAAAGATTATGTTGGGTTTGCTTTGAACTTGAGTACAGCAGATTAAGGGAGGCAGATTTGTATGGATGGATTTCATCGTAAGCTTCTTTTAGTAGGATGAATAATATTGCAGGCTTAAGTCGCTTGAAAGCTTTTAAATTATTACTCCAGCTATTTCATTCATGAGATTTGCAAAAGAAACAAAGTTTGAAGGGCACTTTTTCGATCGTCGGTCGTGAAATAAATAACATAGTTAAATTCGGTGTATGTTTAAATTGGATGAAAGATGATTTTCGATTACTTTGTTAGTGACCAAATAACTAAATGAGTTGCAATAGGACGACGTAAAAATCACAGCGTGAAAGCTAATACAACTCTCATTTTACTGGCCCTGCACTACGTAAACAAAAATTATACTTAATTTAGTATACAATTAAACACTATATAGCAACATCCTAATGTGAGAAAATATTTGTTGTTTAAAACAGAATTTAATATTTAGTACACAATCAATAAGGACTCACACCTTAAAACTTGAAAAAACGATCAATCCGCAATATAAATACATAATTACTTTGTCAAATATTGATAGGATCGTTTTGGTTTCCTTAAAATCAATTTGGTTAGAAAGATAAATCAAAATATTGATTCCGAATTACATCC
The DNA here is from genome assembly GCF_028750875.1 of Macrosteles quadrilineatus. Lineage (NCBI taxonomy): Eukaryota > Metazoa > Arthropoda > Insecta > Hemiptera > Cicadellidae > Macrosteles > Macrosteles quadrilineatus. The sequence continues at coordinate 22,512,228 of NW_026542600.1, forward strand.
CTCGACCAAAAGGAAAGTAAATACGGCATGTTGTTACCTCTGTAATAAACTGAAACCGGTGTCGTCAATCTGACTTGGGGAGAGGGTTGAAGACAAACTTTATGGAACCTCCGCATATATCTTGTTCACAATATCATCCTAAAAATGTAGTAGCCTAAGAAACGAACGTTTGGACGAGTTTTGCTACAGATTAGAAGGTAATTAGTGTCCTTACATAGTTTATTTCAATTAAAAAGTACCTACGTGGAGCTTGATAGGAGAGAAAGAGTGTTCGAGGAAGGAAAAGTAGTGACAGATTTGTACGTGAACTACGCCCGATTGTAATTATCTTGATGGAAATAGGGAAATAAACATCCGTGCTACAAAACAAAATTATTTTTTCTTGGTGTTTAAAAGATTTTGCGGACATTTCTAATCACGATTAGTTGCGAGATCTGTAATCTGATCCCGTCGTCAGATGGAGAGTACTTGCCAGTCCGCAATAACCCATCATAAGCCCACCACAATCACCAAAAAAACTAACTCGAACATAGATTTTTTATCTTGTAATATTGTGCATCTACAGCCAATTCACATTTTCATAAAAAAGGAAAGTTTACCGGTAGACATACCTAGTCCCGATATCTATATTGCTTCGTTGATCCTTACACTGTATGTGCAGGTAAGTAAAATAGTTACTTAGTCTTTAGCTTTTCTAAAGAAGATTGAAACCTAAGTTTATATTCCTTATTGAAAAAAATGCTCTGGCTTAATTTGTTATTTATTTCTTTATAATGATATGAAACTCAAAAATACTTAAATCATTTTTTATAGTAGAACGCAACTTACCGGGTCCTAAAATTTTTCCGACACTGAGTTTTTCACTTTTTTCATGGGAATTTTAAATTTACAATTTTGTAGAATTTTCTCCGTAACCATTAGGCGCACAGTAACCCTTCAATGTACTAAATTATTTGTGTTTAAAGTTTAATGTTTAAAGCTCTAAAAAATGGTTTGGAATTAAATTGCTAACACTTATGTTTGTAGGGTTAAAAATGGTAAAACCCCATTTTTACCCCCATAAACCCCAGTTCCTGTAGCTCGATCATGCCAGTTCGCGAACTCCTTCGAATAAATGTACCTATATTTACACGTTTATACCAAATTTCATCAAAATCGGATAATTTTTGCTTGAGTTATCGTGCTAACGGACATACACATATAAAGTATATATATATGAATTTGAATGGATGGTGTTTTGGCTTCTAGGAACCTCAAGACGAAAAAGTAAATCGGTCCCGGGTCCAGGTCTTACCATGAGTACTACGGTAATAGCTTATTCCCTATATGGGAAATTCGCTAAAATTTACATTATTTTGTTATTTGTCACTTTTTAGACTCTGGGAGTTTCTAGTTTCAAACTAGTTACTATTTCTCAGCCTTTGATAACGATAGAGTAATAGAATAGCTAATAAATAATATCACAAATATCTTTAAATATTTAATTTTGAAAGAGTGAATCCCTTCGGTTTGATATAAACCAAAGACTAGCCTTTCACTGTGGGATACAGTGTTTTAAAATCTACGCTTTTTATTTTATTTATTGATAACAATAAATTTTTGACAGTTTCTTTATATCGTACGAGTATCTCAAAACTCACTTACTAATAGACGAATACAAATTCACATTCTGTTTTATGATAATTTGAGTCAAGTAAAGACAATTACAGTTGATTATTGTTTGAGACATTTGTTAATATGCTTCGTTTTTTACATCAGCATATTGTTTCAGGCAAGATTAGTTCTTACATGAAGAGAAAAGATGGTGGAAGTGCCAAAATGTGCACAATGCATCCAGAATGAAACTTAAACCGTAACGTGACAACAGGTAATATAACCTTTTCATTTGTCAAATTACTGGTCTAAGTAGCAAAACTTTTAGCAATTATGCTTAGATTATGGCCCACTTATTTATATTCATAAAGATTAATTTACAATACTTAATCATTGCTTTAGCCCTCTCCTACATAAAAATGGGCAAATGTGTATTCCTTCAACTAAAACTGTCAAATGAATTAATTAGACGATAACAGATGTTGTCTAACCCCAGTTAGGCTGTAACTGTAGCAGTCATTGGTCAAAGTGACAGGATATAATGGAGTCACGTCTCTGTCTGCTGTGTTAGTGTTACATGTCTAACAGATTACACCGTTGTCATCATCAGAATTATGTGTTCAGGTGGGGCACTGCCATTAGTTATCAGGGGATCAAGCATATATTTTACTGGGCGGATAATAAGTTGGGTAACAAGTATTTTACCACTGAACAGGCAATGTAAATGTAAGTCCATTTTTCTGAGGAGTAAAAAGAATCTTTTACAGCACCTTTTTAGTTAAAAAATAAATGTTATCCCTTGAATGGGGACATTTAATACATCTAAATGGGTAAATAAGAGTAGGCAAATGATGTCTATTCATTTACGAAATTATCTAGTGCGAATACAATAATCACAAACAAGAGATTTTGCAGTAAAAATAATATGTAAGTCATAATCAATAAAATCTGTGAATCAAGATCTTAAGTGTCTCCAACAACAAAATAAAAAAGTCCATTTAATCAATTTGAGCTATTTTTTATTTTTGTTTAAAATGGCATAAATGGTAATTTAAGACGATTAAAATAATAATTACAATTTAAGTACAACATTAAGTCAAATTACAATAAGTATGATTTTAATGTTTATTAATCACCCGATAAGACAAGAAGTTCATCTTGTTGCTCATATATCAGGTAAATTTACGAGAAAGTTTAAGTTAAATTAAGATAGGTTTTCATTTGATAGTTAAACTTTTAAATATTTAACATACTTAGATAATACAGCGTAAAAATGCGATTTATTGTTACACACGTTTTAGAAATTGATAATACAATCTTCAACATTTAAACAAATTATAAAGTAAAAAATTTGTTGTAAAAAATCTTAAATCAATGTTTTGTGTGAAGCCAAAAACATAGGATTTAGGTGCGAAGACATAACTTATAGAAAGGTGGTGCTTCCCAACAACTGGCGTCGCTTACAAAAACATTATCGTTCATTATTGTATCATCAGCCGAAATTGTTTGTAAAACGAAACATTTCAGTTGTCAACATAATTTTCAGTTTAATTCATCAGGGTAGCTAACGATTGTCTGATGGGAATGTACTTATATGTTACGGCATGTTTACTTATTTTTGGAACACTTTAGAATTCTTTTAAACAAAATATTCGGATGACAAATTATTTACGTTTTACTGCAATAAGAATCAAATTTTCGCGTTATTTCACTGTTAAATCTTAGTTTATATAATGCATATCGGTATTTTGTTGTTTCTTTTGTCCCATATTTACATCCTAGGACACTAGGAGCACTTAAGCTGTTTTACACATTACTTAAGGCTAGCCCAAGGGGAGGGGGTGCATTATCACATGTATAAAATCCATTGTATTTGTGATTAGCGGGATTTGAGCCTGGGACCTCGGGCTCCGTGCTCTACAACTAAACCAGCTTCCCAAGGAGGATATATTATAGTAGTAAGTTATGTGTCAGGAATTATCAAGGAGTGCGCCTGCTTTGTTGGTTAGAGTGCAGGATATTAGTTCTGGTGTCCTGCGTTCAAATCCCACCAACCACCATAATTTAATGCCAACGTGTTCCAACGTGATATGTTCACTATACAGTATCATACTGCCATGACCCAGGGGTTGAAAGCCTAAATCCACCTTAAGCATTAGATACAATAATTTATTGAAAAAACTGTCTTTAAGCTAGGAAAACTTTCTTTGCATCAGAAAATAAGCCAGACGAAGAGGACGACGGTGATTATGACGATGATGATGATGATGATGATGATAATTAAAAACTAATGAATATTGCTAGGAACATACACATGTGACTTAAAATGTTACAAGTGAAAATTAAACATAATGTAAAGTAAATCTGCAGTACCTGTATCGTTTTGACATTTGTACCAAAACAGCATGATTGTTTATCTTTGTTTGTCATATGACGCTGAGATATTTGGCAATCGTTCAGTTCAATCAGTTTCTCAGCCAGGGGTCTCGGCGCGATTCTGCCAAATGGACATCTGTTATTGAAATCGCACTATATTAATGGAGTAACATATTTATTTGTACTCGGTTAAGGATAATTTTCTTTCTACAAAAAGATGTTGTTTGTATAACTTACATTTCACTTACGTGACTATTGTTGCTAGTTTAGGACAAGCAAGCACTTTATTGGATGAACAATGCATTTATAAATTAACTATTCTTGAACAGTTCACATCATGTAGGTATTGTTTCCAACGTAATCGAACAGCATGTTTTTATTTCCAGATATAAAAACATGTAGGCCCCCATTACATGTCTTGACCCACACCCTGAATCTGCAGCCACGCCGTTATTTTCATTTCATACAGTATTTTTTTCGTTAAAATGTTTAATTATGAGTTTACATCATTTTTCCTTTTTGTGCATTAAAGACGTTTTGGTGACCACCTAGGAGTAACAAACACACGTCTTGGGTTTGCCAATAATACCTTAAGAGTGTTGAAACCGGTCGTCATTCATACGACCATGGAAGTTCTAAATGAAAGATTGTACTATGATCGAAACTTGTCATTCGACTGCCGATTAGTTTATAATGAGAATTTACATACTAGCAAAATTCGACTTAAAGAAAAATTTGACTTCCTGTAACTTTTGTGTGTATTGCAATTATTTCCAATACCATTATTAAAGTTACAGTTCAATTTAAATTGCTAGTTTTATTTCTATAATATTAATGCACCAATCACTGAAACAATTAATGGTAAATTTTGAATAATGATTCCTTTTTACCAAACAATTGTTTTCCAAATGAGAAATATCAACACACATGTATATAAAAGGCGTTGTATCTTGTCTCTTTTCATTTGGTTGGGAAACAAAACATTGTTTGCCAGCAAATCATAAATATTTAAACGAAGACAAATCCTCACGTGTAAATTAGAATTTCTTTTATCGAGTATCTCGGTCGGATAATTTATTACTGTAACTGATAAATATTTAAGTAATATGGGCTAGTTTTAGTGTATTTAGAATGCATTTTAAGGAACTCGTCGTAATATTTTAAGAGGTAAAAGGGATGCTAATATATCACGATGAAAGGTTTATACACAACAAAAATAACTGCGTGTAAAACAATAAAGTCAAAATGAAATGAAAGTATAAAAGTACCAGTATTTAACAGTTATATTGAAATTTTCTAAAGTATTATTAAAAAGGGATATCTGTCTAATTAATATTACAATGCACAACGGGTATTATTCTGATAAATTAAAATGGTAAGAAACACGGTACTATATAGCCATATATATAAAAGGGCATTGATAACCATAAAAGATATTATTAAATTCTTGTATACATGGATTTCCTTTCAGAACATTTTCACTCTGTATTAGTGAAAACTCGTTTGAACGCAAAACTTCGCTGCTGCATGAATTCTTTATTTCTCTGAAGTTCCACTTATTTTGATAGGGACTGGGTCAAAAGGTTTGCCAAGGGAATTCGTAATTACAGTTTGAAGTCAGTTACTTTAAACCCGGGACTCCATAATCAGTTTATAATTAATAGATTAAACTCGATTTTACGTTGAGGAGGGATGTGGTTATAAACTTATCCAGTAAATGTAATATATATTACAGTTATTAAAGCTCTTCAATTATTCAGAGTGTATACAAGTGAAATATTATATTTTTTAATTAATTCGGGTTGACATAACACAGAAAATATTAAACAAGTAAAGCAACTACCGTATACACTATATTTCACTAGTTTAAATTTATGTTATATTTTTTTACATATATTTTAATTTAATATCTTAAATACAAAGTGATATCTTATTTAAAAGTATGTTTCAATTACAATTGTGCTTACTGTTGCTGTTGAGACGAGCAACATTCTACAAGAGTCCTTGAACCGCTGTTTGAGATTTTCTTTGGATTAAGAATTTTATTGTGCTTCTAGAAAAACTATATTTTTTATTAAGGAAATTTAGGATTGTGTCATGTTCAACTGAAATTAAAAATCTCGACCTAATACCTAAATAAAATACATGATCCATCGATTTGTGTAAAAAAGGGCACAGTACGAACATCTATAAATATTTTACATCTATAAAAACCGTACAAACATTTAACATTATTTTAAAAACAGAACTGACCCTTAATATATATTCAAGTAATTACGCATCAAAGTCATGAATAAGGAGTCTTAAGTCAGTAATGACAAAACTGACAACTGTAAATAGCAAAAATACATTACCTAATATTGTTAATAAAATTTTATGAACATGAACATTTTATGAAGATTTTATTTCTATATCAATTTAGAAGTAGTTCCGTTCCAAGATAGGGCGTCATTACGAATTGTGCAAACAAACGAAATCGTGTAAAAACGCCACAATGTGTTGCGTACAAAGTTATTCACGTACGCAAATTAATTTTAACTTATCCCTAGAGAACACACGTGTGGCTAATGATACGATACAGCATCCCCCCTCTTACCCCCTCCTTGCAACATCCCCGCTTCAAGCATATGTTGCTACGTCAGCTGTTGAATGACGTAATTCCTCACAACACATCTAGACTGGGCAATTTATTTTTTTTCGTTTCTAGTGCCATCACGATCGTTTGTTTTAAATGGATTTCAGGGATGGTAGGTACGATTTCCCAGGCGGCATCGCAATCAGATACATGTTTTCTGGAACATCCCTGAAATATTCAAATTTACATGTAAATGTCACCTCGATATTTTTAAATTGCAAAAAAACGTCGAGGGAAAATGAATACGGACAGAAATCAGGGACCATAATCTAACAAGATATCACAAACTCTCTTTAAATTCCATCTGTACCTCTCAAAAATCTAACACCTATAATAAGGGTGGTAATCCCTTAGAGTCCTTCACCTGCCTCACGGAATTTAATTGAAATAACTAATGCAGTTTAACTTACTAATTTTAAATAATTAGTATTAATAATAACATACTGGCTTTTTCATGCAGATCGTGTGTTTTTTAAAGACATAAATGCCATTTTATAAACTTTTAAATCAAGTTACATTTTATTAAATTATTGCATCGTCATATTTAGCTATTTCAAGGACAGAAATAAGTTTAGTTCCGTTTTTAGTTCTCATGTAATCAATCGCTATGATCGTAATATATTTTTCATACTGTAACTGTTTGAAATTTAGCCTTATTCAATAACTAGCGATGTTTGAATATTAAAAAGAGAACGCAAATGCTAATTTCACCGTTTCAATTATTAACTTTTGGAGGAGAAAATGTGTTGCCGTGACCGGGCTAGGGTTCAACTCGGTATTATAAACTCCATTTCATCGCTATTATACGCAGTCGAAGCAGCAATTTGCTCGCACTGACCTATGAATACATTCGGCGAGTTTTGGGGGGTAATTTTACACCCCGAGTTTGAATTTACTTAATTTTGAATAAAATTTTATCCATAATTGAAATATGGAATCTAATGCGTTTACTTGTAAGCGTTACTTTTAATTTAGTACATTTATATTACCTTGAATTGTAGATAAAAAATTAAGGAAATGGCATAAATATAAAATTACATTAGTTGGTAGCAACGTTTAAATAACGAAAAACATTAAAAACATATTTCGAAAAATATGTTATAGCACACGCGTCGTTTTCCAGGTACAACTTAGTAGTATAAGTTGATTTATGTTAATCATTTATATAACATTTATTTCATTCAATCTCCTACTATTTTAATTTCAGAAACGAGGAACATAGTCAAATGATTACCATGTTTACATTATATTTAAAAATTTACCGATTTTATGTTTCAGAGCCTGCCGTAAGGTTCCTTTTACTTATTGGGGGTTTTATAATTGAATTTTGTAACATTTAACTGCTAAATCTACAAAGTTCGAAGATAATTTTAAAATAGTCCAACAAATCAAAAGCGTCATTAACTTAATTTTAGAGCGTGTCATAACCATTTTCCGATTTTAACAATTTGTACATTCTTAACATTCTATTTTCATAACTGTTATTGGGACTTTTATACACAATTATTTAAATCGTGTGACTGTTAATAATAGTTAAAAACTTCATGAACAAAACACAGGAACCTAACCAATTTTAATAATCATAGTTAACATTATTGGTAATTTTAACCTTATTTCTTACGAGAATTTCTAAGCCTTCATGTTTGCTTACATAAAGAATTCAGTGATTAACGAAGTTCCTTTAAAGTTAAACTCTCAAGAATATCGTCAGAAGAATTTTGAACGGGTCCAACAAAATTACCAAACTTGAAAGAGACCTCTGTCTAGGGCAGGGGCGTTATAATCTTTGAAAGTTTATACTTTACCATAAAGAAGCTGTTGTCGAAGCCAAGATTATATATTTAATATAACTTAATATGATTAGAAAATTCCCAAGAGCAACAATAACGAATATATCATCGTCTATTTCAAGTATTATATTAATTATTTAAATACAACTACCCTATATTTTTCTATGTGTGATAAAAACTGTTTTACAATAAAGTTTTGCTCAGTAATATTTTACCGAACATGCATCTCAATATGTCCGGTAAAAAGATTACAACTGTCTCAAAAGTTAATCACATTGATCTGGTGATACAGTTAGTTTTTTCTAATGATATGATGAAAACAATATGATGATGATCGATACACAAAAACAATGTGCACGTTTAGTACAGTAAAATTCAACAACAATAATGATGAAATAATATTGATTAGTGGGTGTGCTGTGTTTTAATGTTATTTCTATGATGTTAATTTTGATTTTCAATAATGAATAACCTAGTCTAGAGGTAGAGCACGGGTCTTTGGTACCAAGTAACCAGGTTCAAATCCTGCCAGACACCAATGGCTGTCGCTATGTGATAGTGCTGGGGCCCTTAGGGCTTAGTCTTAAGTATATGTAATACGGCTCTAGGGCAGAGCCTAAACATTTTTTTTCTAATTTGTGATGGTGTATTTTTATCAGACCCTATCTGTACAAGACCCTACATTTTAAATAGAACATAGATCTTTAAATTGTCTGTTGTTTACATAAGTTCATATATTTCGTTTAGTCTCAACAATAGTTTGATAGCCAAACACAAACTAAAAGAAAGCCCATACTTAGATCGAAGTAGGTGAATACTGTATTTTCTATAGCGAGATTCGGCCAGTCGAAGATCTCTATTGTTAAGAGGAACGCCGGTTAACCCGCTTAAAGGCTTCTATTGTAACACTGTAATCTTCTGTAATGCTCTGTTTTCACCAGCTTTCTTACGAACTAATCTTATGTACATAAACAAACAATACAATCAAACATAATAACATAATATGCACGGGAGTATCCGACTTGCGCAGAACTACCTGCCACGGCCTTTTCAAACATCCGACTTGCGCTGGCACTTATATCGGCCCTCTAGGGGTACATCCGACTTGCGCGGGCTATTCATCGACAAAATCAGTGAAGCGTTAAAGAAAAGGATAAATAACACGCTATTGCTAGTATAGTAAAAATTGATAAACACAGTTTATCACAGTTTGGCGCGTAATATGATGAAAAATGTGACCAGTTTGGAGATTGGGAGTGGATTAATGTATCTGCAATACTTTTCAGAGTAAACAAATAATTTTCCCCGCAAAGCTCGGTCCCCAGGTACTTTATTTGTAAACATTGTAGTTCCAAAAGTCTGACATTGGACCCCTTGAAACCCTCTGGGGCGGGGCCGTTTTGACGGATCTGCATCAAACTTCACACAAACCATCCTTGACGGTTTCCTAATTTTGACTATCGCTATAATAATGTAATAAAGAGTATTAGCAGTTTAAGGCTCTTTTAAATACACATACACACACAAAATATTGGATACTGGGTTAATTAGAAAATACAAAAACACAAATTTATTTACAATAATGGAACTTACAGCAAATTACTCATATTTATTTGTAAGGACACATAAATATTCAGAATTTTAAGAGATTTATCAATTTGACCAGGGTTTAAACATATTTCCTATAAGGATAACGTCGTTACCATGATGGCGTATGGCCATTATAAATTTTCGTTTCAAAGTCCCCATAGGCTAAAAACACAGTTCGATAAAATGAATATGTATGCATATATGTGAGTACGTTATATTTTATTACTGTACATACTTAAGATTTTCAATTTTTTCTTTAAGTAGACTATAATCTTTATAACTAACTACTGTATTTCAAATAAAATCTTAAAGCCTTTAAAAGGTATTTAATGTACAATTTCAATAATAGGGTATCAGTAAAAATTAACGCCAACTCTATTAAAAACCAAACTCCCAATTGAAGAATGTCGTGTGAGGAGCAGGGATATTTGTCAAACACAACTGTTTTGATGGTTTCTTGATTCTCATATTGTCAAAACCTCCCGTGCAACAGACCTGCAGCCTAGGTAACCAATTATACAACCCCTGTTAATAACGCTTGATTACCCAATTATTCTGCCTGACTGGACGATGCGCAAGTCGGACGTTGGGGTGGGTTGAAATTTGTCGACCCCCCGCTGGTGACCCGGAATTATGCGCAAGTCGGATGTGCCCATATGCACAATGAAACATGATTCCTTATATGAAAACAAGAATAATAACAATAAATAAATAAGTAAATGAGGCAAAGTTGTTTTGAATGCAATAATTTTATAGATGTTTAAGATGTAACTGATCACAAACCATCTGTAAATTTGATTCAGGCAATTCAAAGCAGCACAATTTCATTAATTTGTGGACGAAACCTGGAACACATTTTCATCTTCATCTTTAACATGGCCCAACATTGCTTTAAAAGTGGATAAACTTAAGGCCCCTATTAGACGAGGTAGCCTGGCGACGTCGCCAGCGACAGTAGCTGGCGACGCACTGGCCACCAAACCAGTACTAGTAGCCAACTAGTAGCCAGTTGAGTAGCTAGAATTTTACCGCCATTACTCATTTTGTTGTGAGTGCTTGTCTTGTACTTGTACTTGTTATAAAGTCACGAATAAAGTTTTCAGTGTTCAACTTTGTGTCGGCCAACTTCTGACACTTTTTCATGAGCTCTTCTTGCTTTTTCTTTGATTCTTTCTTTTGTTCGCCTTTCGGAGGTTCTTCTTTTTTCTTCCTATCTTCGCGTATCCCTTCGACTGAATCATATGTAGACATTTGATCAACTGAAGTGAACAATTCACCCACTCACAACACAACAGAACGCAACACAACAGTGTGTAAGTACCCCCGTGATATGAACTGACCGAGTGGCGACGTGATTCTGGCGACCTAGTGTAATAAGCTCCATATGCTACAACGCAACGTCGCCAATATGGGTAGCCAGTGGCTACCGCAGTGGCGACGGGGCTCGGTAGCCAGTCGGTCGCCAAAGTGTGGCTGCGTCGCTGGCTACCCTCGTGTAATAACATCCATAAGAATCAATGACCCTTGACAAGCTGAGTAGCCAGTTTGGTCGCTGGCGACGTCGCCAGGCTACCTCGTCTAATAGGTGCCTAACGGCCTGAAAAAATACAAAAGCTGCATAACCATCTCCAAGCTTAAGAATAATGCAGGCCCACATAGTTAATGTTTTAGACTCGTATGTCACAATAAACTAAGAAAATTTCCTACAGGGAATGTGTTTTATAGTCTTTCTTAGGTCATGTGAAAAGTTATATTAACTGTTTTTTTTTATATTTAAATGCATAACTTCTATATTTATTCGTTTAGCAAAATAATCTACTTTTCTTAAATAAGTGAAAACACTGATAAGAGCTCTTGACTAATACTTCCATGATACATTTCAACTGTAAAGCTAAGTGGATAGAGGTTTTAGCAAGATTTACCGTTAATTTCCCGAAGAAATACTTGTATTTACCTCCTAGGGCGTTGAACCGACCTGACATGCTCAACAAGTAAGACCTAAGCGTAAATTGAGCACTTAAATTATCCCATAACACGCTCTCAGCCACCTTCTCTTTATACCACTAATTGGGAAAATTCCAAGGACAAGAGGCAGACTTCATGTAATTGGTAAGCAACTCCTACCTTTTATAATCCGGTTTGTTAACGACTTCATTTTAGACGCACACTACTATTGTATAATAATTTTCTCATGCCTCTTAAAATAAACATTTCAGGTTATGTTGACTAAAGTGAGCCCTCAATATCAAGAAGGCAAATGCATTATAAACTGAAATCCTAAGGAACTCGAGTACATTAATTTAGTATTTCCCACCTTGATGTGTCAAAAATGAAAACTTTATGAAAAATGTAACCTTTTGTTTCTCACTTTTAGGGCAATCAGTGAGGTATTTTAGTATCCATGTTTGCGTATGTATTTGTTAACGTTTACATATTCAAAATTAAATCATTCCACCAGATAAAACTAAACTGAAAATAACAACACTGTTTTTCCACTTAAAGGTTGCTAAAAGTATAAAAATTAGTTTTTAGGTACTATGAAATGAATATATTGAATGAATGAATACCTTGCTATTTATTAAATAGAATTGAAAAACCTGACCAAAATTAGTAATCTACTTTTTTATAAAACTAAGGCTAAGTAGAATGCACTAAACCTTTATTGTCATATCCATAAGGACTTAAACAATTTTAATAATTTGAAAGCAAACATATTGTCCAATATTTGAAATGCGAAAACTTATTTTAAGGTAACAAAATTCCAAATATGTCCAAATATGAAACAAATTATATTTTCATTAAAACTCTCGTTCTGAAAGAAGTTGACAAAAGAAAACAATGAATTTCTAAGAGCGTAAGAGGCTTAGGGGAAGTAATTTTTCTCAGTTGCAATAAGACTACTGCATTATATCGACAAGCGTTTTTACCTTATCTACTTGTTGCTTTTTAATATTTTAACGTTTATTACATTTTATATAGACTAGTGTGGAGACTATAAAACCAAAAACCAACCAATTCGTTTCGGACCAACTATTCGTTCACATAATTTAAGTATGAGTCACACATACACCTTTCAAACCATAATACTTCACCATATAATGGTTGCTTTATTGCAGCGGTAAGGACAGGCTATTATTATTTTTCCAATAACACTTTTTCTAGTATGTAATAATGATACATTAATACATACTACATAACATTAATTACACGAATATACATAAAAAACCATATGCATTTTTAATCCGATAATTTAAAACTATTTTCATTACACAAGATGTGCTGTCCTACATTTGAACAAGCTCAAATTCCAATAATCGGGCTTGTAACGGATTTTTGTTATTTTAAGCTTTATTTCCAATATTAAGCTTTTAATATTTCGTCTATCTGCTAGCTTAGTTTTCTGCCAATTTCTCATGGTAAAGATAATGTATCTAGTTTAATGTTAAAAAATTGTGTGTTTAGTCTAATCTCAACCATTTATTTTATTTGATAAATTGGAACGTTTTTTGTTTCTGTTTTATAGAATATTAAAAAAGTCATTAGACTTCAAACGCTGCAACCTTTATTGAATTGAGTACTTTACTTTGACGAAAGGTATTCACTCAGGTATGAGAGTTACTCTCAACCGAAAAACTTAAATGTTATTTTATTAATTAAATATTTTTATTCAGCCTGTCTTCAAGATTTGTTGTTGTATCTGCCCTTGTTTTAATTTTTTACCTGTATTTGCCTTGTTGATTTCGATTATGTTTAGTTTTAGTAATTATTTGTTTGATGTAAGTAATTATGTAAACCAATTTGTGCTTTATTGAAAAGTGCCCAAGAATAAAGGCAATTGGTTGATACATTATTCACAACGATTGTTGTTTATAATCTTGTCTACAGCTGTTTGTCCTAATAAAACAAAATAGTCCCACAAAACGCTATCGCTTTGTTACTTCGCGGCCTTGACTTTGTTGCATATTGGCACGTTCTTGGTTTCATAATACCTAGGCTGGCACGCCATATGCCCGGTTTTTAATCCCTGGCTTGGAAGCCTAAGTTCAGATCCCGCTATACACGAGTTGCCCTCATCTGTTGCTTGGGATATGTAACCCTTGGTTACATCTAGGGATATGGTTAAAGTTACATTTAGAAAACAAAACGATTAGTTTCAGAAGATGAGAACTTTCTCTATTAAAAGTTAAACAAAATCTGTCATTATTATCACATAATTCACAATAATATTTCAAGGTCACGTCGACCATCTCTGCAAATAATTACCTACCGTAATTAAAAGAATTAGGGCAATAACTGATGAAAATACTTTACTTCTGGCATATCACTCACTATTTTCTTCCTATCTGCTGTATATAATCGTTGCCTGAGGATCCACTCAAGCGAAGAGAACACTGAAAACAACTGCGCCTCTAACCCTCGGAGGACTGCAAACCTTTTTTTTTACCCAGCATAAAATCCTCACAGTTTATTCCCTCTATCTCTATGAAACCATAATCCTGGTAAGACAACAATCCCCAACCCCTTAAAAAATGTAACAAAACCCAATCCTATCCAGGCTCATTTTCTTCGAGCGTTTCCTTCAAGACTTACTAAACCTACCACCAAATCATACCTTCAACAAAACACTTTAACAATACCTTCCTGATAGGCCCTACATCATCTAAGACTTTGTGTCTGACCACACATTCTCATGGCTCACCTCGTGAAGAAAGAAGACAATGCTGCTGATGAAAATTGACGATTCCCCGATCGGCTGATCGCTGAGAAGACGCCGGATGTAAGATGTAAGATGTAATCAGAAGTCGTCAAAGAGTCGCATCCTACTCTTATTTAGAGATCAAACTTTTTTATCATCCAAACCTACAAAAGATACTATTACTACGAAAAAATACTACTCCTGCAACAGCGTCGTCTTACACAAAAAAAACCGAGTTGTCTCTCATAAACATAGCTGGCCAGCCTCCAGAGGCTGGAATCAGTATAATTCCGGCTAAAAGTGCAATCCATTTTTAGATTCTTATTTAGCTAATCTCCAGCATCCAAATTGATGACACGTTGAAGGAGTATGTGATGCAAGGCTTCTTCTTCCATTTTGTATACCGCACATAATTCCTTCTATCCAGTTTTCTCTCTTCAACTACCAAGTTTCGGCTATGCAACTGCTGAGTGATGTGTTTTCGGTGTTACAGGGTGCTTGTTTGTGGCTTCTATAGCTACTCTATCAGCTTATTCATTTCAATATAGTTCACAATATTACCAAGTATCAATTGGAAACAGATTTCCTAGTCCTTCAAAAACTTCATTAGTCTATTTGTTCCTTTGGAGTGTGGGTTTTTGGTTCCTGTAATAGAAGCTTGAAGGCTTACATTGTTGTAAAAGCGGTAGTGCACTTTTGGAATTGCTGAGGACTAAAATATGTTTACTTTCGATCCAAGCAAAGTGGACAACTAGTTGTTGATGGCAAGAAGTTCCATATTATTGCTGGAGGATGAATTTTCAGGAACAAAAAATGACTCGCTCTAGTATATGAAACTAGCAACGTAGCCAGAGCGAGATAGTCTAACAAACAAATCCATCACTAATTTTACAAATCAAACTGCTACTTTACAACAACATTGTCGTATACAACTACAAATCCTTACAAAGTTTTTTTATGAAAATATATTCCAGAGTGGAGGTATTTCAAAAATGAATAGATTTTTTACCTAATCCTAGCTGGGTCTTTTCATATTATTTGTCATTTAGCTCGCATACACTTAATACTTAAGTAAATACTTATAATTTCAGTTCTCATTGAAAAATTGTGGTTTTTGTTTATCATACATCCCATTTCAATTTCGGCTGACTACATAAAACGATTTCGTCATTATTATCATGGTTGTTGGTAATATATATAACACTAAATGCAATAATAACACCAAACTAAAAAAAATGTTTTTTTAGCAGACTAATAAAAATAATATTGACATAAATAGGTATTCAACATTGTGGAATCATTTTTCAGATGCAACACAGTTCGATGCAATTTACAGTGATGCAATGCGCCATTTAAAACCCATTACTGGAAACCGATTGGGTCAAGTAATGGTGGCTGAATGAGTTGGGTGTGTGGCCTAATAATAACATTGAGTTTGATTTTACAATCGTGGATTCTTATATTTCTTGTGTTATATCTTAAGAGATAAAAACTTATTTTAGAATATATGTTTTAACACCTTATCTTTGAACTAATTTAAGAGTTTTTTTTTTCCATTCAAAATCATGATTAACACTTTATCTTTAAAATACATTACTTTTTAGCGGAACAAAATTTAAAAGTTTTCGAATGAAAAAACTTTGATATTTGGGCCATTTATATCCATAATGCAAACCAAAAACAACAATTATATAAAGGTTCTTTTTTTTCTTATTAAGTTCCTAATAATATAAACATCATTTTTTATTCTCTATTTTAGTTTTCTATTTTAGAGTTCCCAGAAGAAAAAACCAGTTTGGTTTAAATTGATTTATTTATTACATTTTTATATAAAATTAAGTTGTTGGAATATACATGTAACTGGCCAAGTATACAGTATAATACATGCATTCTATAGAATGACTAAGCATTCTTTACATTACCTGATGTTTTTCGGAAGAGTATTAAATAAAGTAATACAGTAACAATAGAATTGTATGCACTTTGACTTGGCATTGTGTATGATAACTAGATATTCTAAAGAATGTTCACTGTTGTGTCAGGCAAAGAATAAAATAAAGATATTCGTTCAAAAACTATTTAATTTATAATATTGAAATATATTGTGAATAAAGAGGTTAGGCCAGTTAAGATTAGTTTATTTTTATTAAAGTGGCTAGTGCCTAAAAAGGAAACAAAAGCCTATAAATTTCTTGTTATAATAAAATATGTTTAGTAAATGGTATATTAGTTAATAACTAGGAAACAAAAATCCAAAAAAGTCCTACAACAGCGAATTTTATACTTAGCCTGTAGTGCCTACGGGCATTCTATAAAATTATTAGGCAAGTTACATAATGACCCATATTTTATACTTTGCCTGATTTCTTTTCATTAATTAATTGAAATACTAAAAATAATGCACTTGGAGTGATTTAAAATAAATATACAGTGCTCCATCTACAGTGGTTTTAATTAAATGATGGTACCAGTGCAAGAACCGTACTAAATTGTATCTGCTGTACTTAGCAAAAAATTTTTTTTTATATAGATAAACACTACCCATTACTGTGAATATATGAATAAAGATAATATATGAATAAATGATAAAATGGTTATGAAACAAGTGTTTACATTTAACCTATATTAAATATTGTTATTCAACAGTACAGTTCTGTTCAATTTTGTCCACTCACCACCGTGTATGAACTGTTTTACCTTAGTTTAAATCACCTAACATGAAGTTAAAAACATGATCAAGGTAACGTATGCAATACACTTGTTGCGGAATCCGAGATTTTCTTCTTCATGTTTACTGCACATGCCCTTACCGTGGGGAAATCTAGTCCTCCTGACCCGACAAGAATTATTTATATCATGTCGGATTGTGTATATTTTGTTCTACATTCTGTCGTGTAATTTGTTAGCATCTCAAGTGGTGTTAGAAGATTGAAACAATTCTTCATAGACTATGTTGAGTAAAATACTAGCCACACTCTTTTTAGTTAAATAGTGAAAATTGTAAAATATCGGTAGCAAGGTTCATGTATCAATTTACTTTACAGGAGCTTGAGAAGACTACAAGACTAAAGATTTCGTAGCTTTTTCACCGTAGTCAAGTTGGGTTAATAGCTATTTGTGTATTAAGAGCATAAAGTACCTCATTGTCACTAAACTTGAAAACTGTAGACTGCCGCACGAAGCTTTAACTGAGTGTGATCATACATTTCGAGGGCGGAAATGACTGCTTATACCGGCAATATGCACAAGATTTTCCCACCACGCGCTATCTATATGTATATAAATGCCATTTAGGTTTTTTGTGTTTTTTAGGTTGAGGTTATGTTATTAATTACCGGTTGTTAACTAACGTACCGGTTCCGCGGCTGTGGTTGGTCTAGAAACGAAAACTGGGATATCAACTGATTTTGCGAGCGGGAATGACCCATTCAAATCAAATCATTTTATTTAGCTAAAATTAACGATACATATTGCATTAGCTAAGTTATGGTACAAACGTACATTTTTAAATTATAAATTTTTCCTTATAAAACTATTTACAGTAAGATATTTACAAACTATGGCTAGACAAAAAATATTTACAAAGCTCAGCTGTCGCTATCTATACGCCAGGGTTTACAGCAGTCCACTTTCCATGGTCGAAGAACTCTTGGATGCTGTAACAGGAGATATTAACTAACTGTCTGTTTATGCATCTTTTAAATTTTGAGTGGTCTGATTCCAATTTAAGATAAAGGGGAAGGCTATTATACAGTTTGATGCCATTGTAAAGAGTATGTTTTTTGAAGAAAGATGTAGCATGTTTAGGAATTGGCAAATTATGAAAATTTCGAAGTGAATATGGGCAGATGCGGAAGTTTTCTGGAACAGTGAATAGAGGAAGATTTTGTTTGACTAAGGTGAGAGTTTCAAGAATGTATATAGATGGAAGAGTTAGGATTTTTGATTCTGAGAAGAACTTTCTACATGATTTACGTTGTGGCAGAGATAAAATTGTTCGTACAGCCCATTTTTGGAATTTAAATAGAAATTTAGTTTTTAAACTTTCATAGCCCCATATAGGTATAGCATAAGCTAAATGAGGATATATCAGTCCGTAATATACGTATATTAGAACTTCGAAGGTAGACGTGTTCTTTAAACTACGTAGAACAAAAATTTCAGAACTGACTTTTCTTGAAACCTGCTTTATGTGATCTGAGAAATCAAGATGTTTATCTAGTGTCAGTCCCAGAAACCTAACACTGTTAGTTGGATGAACTGTTGTGTCATCGAGAAGTAGGCTGAATCCATTAGAGAGTCTCTTTGAAATAGAAAAGTGCAAAAGTTGGGTTGGGTACTATTATGCGTACTGTGTATGGCAATGTGAACAATATTTTATTTAGTAGTAGAAAAATATATAGAAATATTGCTTTAGCAGGGTGTTATATATTTGTATAAGATATCCAAGTAGAGATGTTCTCATCTTTGAAGTCTTCGTACATAAAAAAGTAAAACCTACTGATTATGACGTAACACTTAGTAACCTGTGATTGGGTAATAAGTAACCATGGCAACTTGTTTAATACGTGAAAGAACAGAAATAAAAGCACAAATAAGAACAAAGAGAAAGAATAGCACGGTTTTATGGTTTTATTAATTTTCCATGTACCCTATTACTATTTTACACACTACATACATAACATACCGATTATTACCATGTCACCAGGGGAGAACTCATTTAAAACTCAACCTGTTAAAATTGTCGTTTAATTACTCAACCTTTCTTAAATTTTTTGGGAGATATATGATCAAAGTAAATGTATAAGAGTTGTGTTGTATCCTTAAAACTTGTACTCTTAGTTTTTGGTGTGTAAACGAACATTGAACCAGAAGATGTGCAGTGTGGCGTTGGTTATATTTGGTGAATAGAATACACCCAAAGTAACATTTGTCTGGGTATTTTATCATCGTCAATATACGCAATTCACTAATTGTGATATCATTGTCGATTTACATTTAAATACTTTAATGAACACCACTCAAAAGATCCCTCTGCTAACAACAACAATTGAAACATGTCACTTTAAAATTCGATACATAACTATACAGATTTTTTAGGAAAGGTAACTTTTAAAGAAATGTTAAGGTTTTTAATCGCTGGATATTCATAGTACGTCAATATCAACTTAAATTATCTTGGTTTGGATGACAAAAGCTAGCCATATATGTCCTATATAATGTCATCAAGTTGCTCTGGTAAACTTTTTTTGCAGTTATTGCATTTTATAATACAGTATTTTAGTGAAGTAGTCTGTGTCAATTGTTAAAAATACAACAAAATGTTTGATATTTGTTTTCAGAAAGATCGTTCCTCTCGTTGCAAAGACTAATTAAGCTCTATGTGACTATAATACTTATTGTAAGTTTTGAATTTAACACACAAAATAGCATTCCCTCCTCCGTTGATAAAAAAAACTCCTATATCTTCTTTTGCCGTAAAATGGAAAAAACAATAAAAACTTCAAGCAACACATGAACATAAAGACAATGCAAAGAACAACAACAATCAGGCTTACCCTAGACTAACAATGGCCTAGTGCCAGCGGCTAACCTTTTCATGAGAGGGTAAAGATCAAGAGACAGGGAGGACTGTCAACTCTGATTACCTTCCATCTAACTTAATCACTAAATCAACAGCTTTGATAATGTGCAACATAATACTAATCAAACTACGCATTACATAAACCAACAGCAAATACAAATTATGTTTATGGTCTGACGAATATAATACATCTATATATTTTATTTACTAAAAGCGGGGGAGAGGGCTTGATGATAAATTGTAATGGTTTGCCAAGATTATTTTTCTTTGTTAAGGGTCTATGATTTACTAAGCCCAAAGTTTATTCATGGTGACTTATGTAGCCTTTTAGATAATATCTCCAAAAAAAAATTGCTTTATTATTACTAAATTATCATAATCTTTATAAAATTCATAATACAGTAAAATCATGCCACATAAAAATACAAGAGACTGTGTACAAAGGTCGTATAAGCTTACATGAATTGAATTACGATAGCAAAATTATAATGTAAAACTTTTATTTTCTCGACAAATCTTAAAGTTATCTAAATTGTACAGTAATTTTAAGATTTGATGATAAAATAACAGCTAAATGATTTAAGTTACCTGGCTTCGTCAAGTGATCCTTCTTCAGTATTACACTACTATAGTTTCGGACTTGAAAATAAGTCCATCTTCAGGTTAACACAAACGTCAATAGGTCATCTAACCAATTTGGTTAGATTCGTCGATACACTTAAAACACATACACGAACACAAAAAACGTAAAAAACGAATAAAATACTGTAAAAACTGGCCAGTGTAATTAATCACGGAGGACACGTGTGGCGACGCAGGAAGATGAGTCATGACAAAATGATAAAATAACAATTTTATGTTAAGTTATCATTACGCATAATAAAAGCAAGCTGTTACACTTGATGAAATGATCGTTAAGGCCCAAACATATGGAGCAACTAATTTATTTTTTTATCCATTGAAATTGAAACAAATAAGAATAATGCGGTCGAAGTAAATGTAAGGGAAACCTGACGTTACTGAAGGCATAAAACCTGAAGCGGCGACTTCAATTTCCTGAGGGTTGAGGTTTAGGACTACCTTCACAAAACCACTGAGTGTCTCTTGTTTCGAGTTGTATTTTTTTTCTATTTATTGCTCCTTGCAATTGTTTAGGTTTGCGAGATGTTGCTAGAGTTAAACAAAGTTTTTTACCACTTTCGCGGTTTCTAACATAGAATGTCTCTATGTCATAAAGCTAAGTTAATCTTAACAAATAAACACTTATCACCACGCTCTATGAAACTTGAGTTTACTCGCTATAATGATTGATAACTTTGTTGTATTTAGTATCTTAAGGGTGTTTTTACATCATTGTGATACATTTTAAGATTGTAACAGTTTTCTCCCTTGAGCAAAATATATTTAAAAAATTTAATCCACTCAGTGTTTAGCCGATGAATATGAACTGCTGCTAGAATATTGATTCCAAAATAATATTTAAACAATACGGGTGATTGGTACTCAGTGTGACAAAGTTGTTTTGGTGTAAGTACAAAGTAAATTAAGTGTGATGATGCATATAAAAGGTTCCAAGTCTAAAAATTAGCTTCCCAAAAAATAATTATATGTTTTTTAAAAAAAACTCTGTTTTTAAACTTAATACAGCAATCTCTCAATTACCTGTATATGGATTTGAGTAGATAATGTCATTTTCGTGTTCTACATTAAATTTTGAATAAGAATAATAGAAAATTACGGAGGATCAGTTGTAGCTTATAAAATGGCGCAGTTTTTAACATATTCGAACACTTTCTTGTATACAGGGTGTAAAAAATACAATAGAAACATATTTTTTAATTTATAACAAATATCTTAATTTTTATCTTTGAATCTATTTACAATGGAGTTTTTATAACTGATCCCCCGTCATTTTCTATTATTCTTATTTAAAATTTAATGTAGAACACGAAAATGACATTATCTACTCAAATCCATTTACAGATAATTAAGAAATAGCTGTATTAAGTTTAAAAACATATTTTTTTTTTTTTTTTACATAAAATAATTCATTGGGAAGCTAATTTTTAGACTTGGAACCTTTTATATGCATCATCACACTGCATTTACTTTGTACTTACACAAAAAAGTTTTTGTCACACTGAGTACCAATCACCCTTTATACTTTTCTTATACAAGATGTATAATTATTGTTTAAAAGTTAAATAAATTCGTTTATTCTCATTAAAAGGTTATTGGGGATTGCTAGAAGCAATAGTGTGTTTTAAAAAAGGAAGATTAGACCATTGGGCCATGTTTACTTTCGATATCGCTAACCTAATATAGGGATTGGGGTAAATATTTCTCTGCAGCAGATATTGTAAGGACATGTAATGAAGAAGGTGTATGCGTATTTTTATGCATTAACTTGTGTTATCTCCTAATTAATTCCTCAATTTTGTTTTATAAAAATATGTGTTAATCTGCCGTAAACCTACCATTTCTGTAAATATTCAATTAATCTAATGCGTAAATAGAAAACCATTGATGACTGATTATGTCATCTTAAAAAAGTAGAATTGTTTCAGATCTCTTAAACATTTGCATATTTAAGGTGTCATACCTTTTCGACAAAAACTACTCCTTTTAATAAGGGGAAATTACATACCCCTTTTATACTTTCAAAATACAACATTCTCTTAATCATTTATTGGCACATGTTAGAATCTCTTGAGCAATTAATTAGTAATTAAGTTCTTAACAAAACCTAAATTATTTTCTATTATAATCTTGATATATGCAAATTTGAATTGAACTAATTTTAATCTGGTTGCAAAGCAAGAACAAGTACATTAGGTTTGTAGACAAAATTTCTCCATTTGAATAAAACTTGCATTTAAAAAAAGAAGGCATAAACTGTGTGTGCTTTGAAACTTCATAATAGTCCAAGCCCCAGAACATACCAGTGCACGATGTACTAGTAGTTGAAGAGAAGCTGAAAGCACAAACCTAAGTAAGTTAACTTGTACCAAGTTTAGATACTAGGAACAATAACGTGGGGTTAGCTTCATAATATATGAACATTGATAGTACATATCAAACATGTCTAACAAGAGTTCTCATTGACTAAAGCTCACCATTCTAAATTTTTAATTTAATTTCTTTTATCAGGCTTGATTAAATTGCATGTGACTGTGTGCCTAATTGTAATGAAATAGTCAGGTCATATATTGGTCAATATCCAATTTCTTTCGTAGATTAGTTAATGACATTGAAAATACATTAAGCAACTGGTTAGTTATTTTTTGATGCCTCGTTTCTATCTAATCACTTTTATATCATATTATTGTGTATATTTCTCTTAATAGTTAAGGATTAATATTAGGAAATAATAAGCTTGCCACAACCTGAATCTGATTTAGTTAAGCTCAACTTAGTAATTAATATAGTTTCGTAGGATATTTTACCATCAACACATTTTGAAATTGTTTAAGGAATTAATAATTGTACCCTAAATATTATTTTGCGTTTGCTACATGGAAAACCCCAACACCGAAACCAACTGTTTTGCTTATAAGAAATAAAAAGAGGCATAACAGGCTAAAAGAAATAGACGACTTACAGTCTTTCCTCTACAATATTCACAAAATCAGTCAACGCCATTGAAGCAGTTGAACAGGTGAAAGGCAGCAACCCGTGGACATAACTTTCCACTTAAACTTAGCTCTCATACATATTTACGATGTTGTTCCTGTTTTGTGTACCTTTAGTAATTGATACCGATACTTTGGCAATCTATAAGGTTTGCGAGTTATGTTTATCGGTGATATCGTTCTTAAACAACCACCAACTGAAAATTGATCGAATAGTGTATAAACAGTTATGTCCAGTTATGAGGCTGATTATATAACTGATTCTAACTTTATAGGTTCTCAGTAGAAAATATATTTATATAAGTAACAATTATTAGTAAAGTTTTAGATATGAAAAGAGGGTTGTAACGTACGTTAATTGAATTTAAAATACATCAGTAATATGAAGGGAACTTCAAATTTACTTCTATATTTTCGATAATTACGAAGAAAATTTGTCAAGCAAAAATTACAAATCCCTCCATCATTATTTATTGTTAAAATAAGTACAGTAAGGTATTTCCCATAAGCTACCTTTAAAAGCTGCATTTTTCATTTGGTCGTCGTCTCTTCAAAGGCGTGGTTTGGATATTCGTTTTTATAACTGTGTCGTATGATTTGAATGTAAAAAATAGTAAATTTCATAACGAGTTCCGAAAGTGCCATTTTCCGGTGCGCCCTCAATTGTCATGAGTGAGGCAAAGCCAAATGCACTATGTTACCACAGCAAAGCTATCTTATGCATATCTCTATTTACATTTAGATATTTGAACAGTAAAAACAGTTGAACTAATTCATAAAAATAAATCTTAAATAAGTACTAGTGTGCGTAATGTTGAAATGAAAAACTGATGGACAGTAAACTGAAGGGAAAGTAAATTAAGATTGAGTCGCTTTTTTATGGGTAAGCGGATTATATTTAATTTGCTCTATATTAAATATTTTCTTTGATAACAGCTGTAATATGAAATAATTACTTTACGTACGAAGTGATGCAGATATAAATTCATCCAAACTTTTTAACGCAATCACTATACAAATATTTTTAATGTTGTAAACGATAACTAGAATCCAAGACAGCTTCGTGTCAAAAAACTACATATAACAGTTTCGTAATATTATTTATATTATGTTAAGCTAACATTATCCATAAATTAATTTCATCCTCTAATTTCGCCCAATCACCAACGAAACATCTTATTTTATGTGTTTACAGTATAAGAGTAGGTATATCAAAAATGGTATAACCCAATATATACACATATTATTGTACATAATAGGTTATTTTTAATTAGGATATATTAAGTTACAAATGTATAATATTATTAACGATGAAAATACAAACCATAGTAGGACCATAGTAGGTTTGCATAGTAGGAGTAATTCAACAAGTGATTTTAGAGTCATTCCATAATCTAAAACTATTTCCAAGAGCATTAAATAAATTTGCACTCGTGTCCAATTTTTTTTTACACGAATGAAAAGAAAACCGTTCTCTTTTCAATAACAGTTTCAGTTTATCGTCTTTCAATAAGAGGCGAGTTAAGTAAAGAAACCATGTAAACATAGTGGACAGCTATGTGACACTTCAGGGCTTGACGCTAACAACCGTGTTGTGGCAGAGAAAACGACGACATAACATGGACCTAAACGTACACCTCTACGCCCCGTGAATACGATGATGTATCTGTTAAATACATCAAGTAATATTTAGAGTTTCTATTGTATTTTGACACAAAATCGATCTACAGCCTACATTCAATTTAATTTACACAACGGAAATAGCAAGATTGGGTCTTATCTAGATGGGTGATGTTTTGCAGTTTCTATTTTTGTTGTTATTATTACTACCACTTTTAAAATTCTAGTTTTATATCAAACAACCAATCTTAAGCATAGGATATCTAGATTTCAATTTTCGCAGACGATTACATCAAACAATTTCGTAGATATAGCGAGATGTTTGATCAAAAATAATAAATAAATAAGAATTTTAAATTTGTAGATAAATTTACAGTAATCTAATTATAAAAACCTTAAAAATCACGATTATTAATTTTTCCTTATAAAACTATTTACAGTAAGGTATTTACAAACTATGGCTAGACAAAAATTATTTACAAAGCTCAGCTGTCGCTATCTATACGCCAGGGTTTACAGCAGTCCAGTTTCTATGGTCCAAGAACTCTTGGATGCTGTAACAGGAGATATTAACTAACTGTCTTTTTATGCATCTTTTAAATTTTGAGTGGTCTGATTCCAATTTAAGATAAAGGGGAAGGCTATTATACAGTTTGATGCCATTGTAAAGAGTATGTTTTTTGAAGAAAGATGTAGCATGTTTAGGAATTGGCAAATTATGAAAATTTCGAAGTGAATATGGGCAGATGCGGAAGTTTTCTGGAACAGTGAATAGAGGAAGATTTTGTTTGACTAAGGTGAGAGTTTCAAGACTGTATATAGATGGAAGAGTTAGGATTTTTGATTCTGAGAAGAACTTTCTACATGATTTACGTTTGGGCAGAGATAAAATTGTTCGTACAGCCCATTTTTGGAATTTAAATAGAAATTTAGTTTTTAAACTTTCATAGCCCCATATAGGTATAGCATAAGCTAAATGAGGATATATCAGTCCGTAATATACGTATATTAGAACTTCGAAGGAAGACGTGTTCTTTAAACTACGTAGAACAAAAATTCCAGAACTGACTTTTCTTGAAACCTGCTTAATGTGATCTGAGAAATCAAGATGTTTATCTAGTGTCAGTCCCAGAAACCTAACACTGTTAGTTGGATGAACTGTTGTGTCGTCCAGAAGTAGGCTGAATCCATTAGAGAGTCTCTTTGAAATAGAAAAGTGCAAAAGTTGGGTTGGGTACTATTACGCGTACTGTGTATGGCAATGTGAACAATATTTTATTTAGTAGTAGAAAAATATATAGAAATATTGCTTTAGCAGGGTGTTATATATTTGTATAAGATATCCAAGTAGAGATGTTCTCATCTTTGAAGTCTTCGTACATAAAAAAGTAAAACCTACTGATTATGACGTAACACTTAGTAACCTGTGATTGGGTAATAAGTAACCATGGCAACTTGTTTAATACGTGGAAGAAGAGAAATAAAAGCACAAATAAGAACAAAGAGAAAGAATAACACGGTTTTATGCCTTTATTAATTTTCCATGTAGGCCTACCCAATTACTATTTTACACACTACATACATAACATACCGATTATTACCATGTCACCAGGGGAGAACTCACTTAAAACTCAATCTGTTAAAATTGTCGTTTAATTACTCAACATTTTTAAAATTTTTGGGAGATTATATGATCAAAGTAAATGTATAAGAGTTGTGGTGTATCCTTAAAACTTGTACTCTTAGTTTTTGGTGTGTAAACGAACATTGAACCAGAAGATGTGCAGTGTGGTGTTGGTTATATTTGGTGAATAGAATACACCCAAAGTAACCTTAGTCTGGATATTTTATCATCATCAATATACGCAATTCACTAATTGTGATATCATTGTTGATTTACATTTAAATACTTTAATGACAAATTAAATATTTATAAAATAATATGAACTTTATTCATTTTATGAAATCAACAACACTCAAAATATTCCTCTGCTGACAACAACAATTGAAACATGTCACTTTAAAACTCGATACATAACTATACAGATTTTTTAGGAAAGGGAACTTTTAAAGAAATGGTTTTTAATCGCTGGATATTCATAATACGTCAACGTCAACTTAAATTATCTTGGTTTGGATGACAAAAGTAGCCATATATGTCCTAATTAATGTCATCAAGTTGCTCTGGTTAACATTTTGTTGCAGTTATTGTATTATATAAGTAATTTAGCGAATTATTTTGTGTCAACTGTTAAAAATACAACAAAAAGTTTGATATTTGTTTTCAGAAAGATCGGCCCTGACGTTGCAAAGACTAATTAAGCTCTATGTGACTATAATACTTATTGTAAGTTTTGAATTTAACACACAAAATAGCATTTCCCCCTCCGTTGATAAAATAACTCCTATATCTTCTTTTACCGTAAAATGGAAAAAACAATAAAAACTTCAAGCAACACATAAACATAAAAAGACAATGCAAAGAACAACAACAATCAGGCTTACCCTAGACAAACAAAGGCCTAGTGCCTTTGTAGTGCCTTGTGGCAAACTACGCATTACATAAACCAACAGCAAATACAAATTATGTTTATGGTCTGACGAATATAATACATCTGTATATTTTATTTACTAAAAGCGGGGGAGGGGTTTGATGATAAATTGTAATGATTTGTCAAGATTATTTTTCTTTGTAAAGGGTCTAAGATTTACTAAGCCCAAAGTTTATTCATGGTGACTTATGTAGCCTTTTAGATAATATCTCCAAACAAAAGATTGCTTTATTGTTACTCAATTATCATATATCCTCCATACAATTTATAATTCAGTAAAATGATGACACATAAAAACACATAAGATTGTGTACAAAGGTCGAATTAACTTATATGAATTGAATTACGATAGCGAAATTATAATGTAAAACTTTTATTTTCTCGACAAATCTTAAAGTTATCTAAATTGTACAGTAATTTTAAGATTTGATGATAAAATAACAATTTTATGTTAAGTTATCATTATGCATAATAAAAGAAAGCTGGTACGCTTGATGACATGATCGTTAAGGCCCAAACTTATAGAGCTAATTTGTATCCATTGAAATTGAAACAAATAAGAATAATGTGGTCGAAGTAAATGTAAGGGAGACCTGACGTTACTGTAGGCATACAACTTGGAGCGGCAACGTCAATTTCCTGAGGGTTGAGGTTTAGGACTAGCTTCACAAAACCACTGAGTGTTTCTTGTTTCGAGTTGTCTTTTTTCTTCTATTTATTGCTCCTTGCAATTGTTTAGGTTTGCGAGTTGTTGCTAGAGTTAAACAAAGTTTTTTACTACTTTCGCGGTTTCTAACATAGTATGTCTCTATGTCATAAAGCTAGTTAATCTTTCGAAAATGCAGAAAGTCTATTTAATTTTTTCGTGTTTAGGCTATAGCAACCAACAAATAAATACTTATCACCTCGCTCTATGAAATTTGAGTGTCCTCTTTATTATGATTGATAACTTTGATGTTATAATGTTGCTTTTAGTATCTTAGGGTGTTTTTACAACAGTGTGATACATTTTAAGTTTGTAATAGTTTTCTCCCTTTAAATTGAACAAAATATATTTAAAATTTAATCCATTCAGTGCTTATCCGATGAATATGAACTGCTGCTAGAATATTGATTCCAAAATAATATTTAAACAATATACTTTTCTTATACAAGTTGTATATTTATTATTTAAAAGTTAATTAAATTCGTTTATTCTCATTGAAAGGTTATTAGGGATTGCGAGAAGCAGTAGTGTGCTGTGAAAAATGGAAGATTAGACCATTGGGCCATGTTTACTTTCGATATCGCTAACCTAATATAGGGATTGGGGTGGATATTTCTCTGCAGCTGATATTGTAAGGACGTGTAATGGAGAAGGTGTATGCGTATTTTTATGCATTAACTTGTGTTATCTCCTAATTAATTTCTCAATTTTGTTCCATAAAAATATTTGTAAATCTGCCGTAATCTACCATATTTCTGTGTAAAAATTCAATTAATCTGATGCGTACATAGAAAACCATTGATGACTGATTATGTCATCTTAAAAATGCAGAATTGTTTCAGATTTCTTAAACATTGACATATTTGAGGTGTCATGCATTCACAACAAAAACTACTCCTTTTACATACTTCCCTACTTTCAAAATACAACATTCTCTTAATCATTTATTGGCACATGTTAGAATCTGTTGAGCAATTAATTAGTAATTAAGTTCTTAACAAAACCTATTATTATTTTCTATTATAATCTTGATATATGCAAATTTGAATTGAACTTACTTTAATTTGGCTGCAAAGCGAAAACAAGAATATTAGGTGTGTAGACAAAATTTCTCCATTTGAATAAAACTTGCATTTAAAAAAAGAAGGCATAAACTGTGGGTGCTTTGAAACTTCATAATAGTCCAAGCCCCAGAACAAACCAGTGCACGATATACTAGTATTTGAAGAGAAGCTGAAAGCACCAACCTAAGTAAGTTTACTTGTACCAAGTTTAGATACTAGGCACAATAACGTGGGGTTAGCTTCATAATATATGAACATTGATAGTACATATAAAACATGTCTAACAAGAGTTTTCATTAACTAAAACTCACAATTCTTTATTTCAAATTTAATTACTTTTATCAGGCTTAATTAAATTGCATGTGACTGCGTGCCTATTTGTAATTATCAGGTCATATATTGGTCAATATCCAATTTCTTTCGTAGATTAGTTAATGACATTGAAAATATCTTAGGCAACTGGTTACTTGTTTTGATGTCTCGTTTCTATCACTTTTATATCATATTACTATGCATATTTCTCTTAATAGTTAGGGATTAATATTGGGAAATATTAAGCTTGTCACAACGTGAAACGGATATAGTTAAGCTCAAATTGGTAATTAATATAGTTTCGTAGGACATTTTACTATCAAAATGTTTTGAATTTGCTCAAGAAAGTATTAATTGTACCCTAAATATTATTTCGCTCTTGCTACATGGGAAACCCCAACACCGAAACCAACTGTTTTGCTTAGAAGAAATAAAAAGAGGCATAACAGGCTAAAAGAAATAGACGACTTACAGTCTTTCACTGCAATATTCACAAAATCAGTCAACGCCATTGAAGCAGTTGAACAGGTGAATGGCAGCAACCCGTGGACATAACTTTCCACTTAAACTTAGCTCTCATACATATTTACGATGTTGTTCCTGTTTTGTGTACCTTTAGTAATTGATACCGATACTTTGGCAATCTATAAGGATTACGAGTTATGTTAATCGGTGATATCGTTCTTAACCAACCACCAACTGAAAATTGATC
The DNA here is from genome assembly GCF_028750875.1 of Macrosteles quadrilineatus. NCBI lineage: Eukaryota > Metazoa > Arthropoda > Insecta > Hemiptera > Cicadellidae > Macrosteles > Macrosteles quadrilineatus. The sequence continues at coordinate 22,543,090 of NW_026542600.1, forward strand.
GAATAGTGTACAAACAGCTATGTCCAGTTATAAGGCTGATTATATAACTGGTTCTAACTTTATAGGATCTCAGTAGAAAATATATTTATATAAGTAACAATTATTAGTAAAGCTTTCAATATGATAAGAGGTTTGCAACGTACGTTAATTGAATTTAAAATACATCAGTAATATGCAGGGAAACTAAAATAATTACTCTTACCTTGTTGGTAATATGAAGAAAATTTGTCAAGCAAAAATTACAAATCCCTCCATCAATATATATTGTTAAAATAAGTACGGTAAGGGTTTTCCCATAAGTTAATTTAAAAATAGCATTTGTCATTTGGTCGTTGTCTCTTCAAAGGTGTGGTTTGGATATACGTTTTTTATAACTGTGTCGTATGTCTCGTATGTAAAAAATAGTAAATTTCATAAAGAGTTCCGAAAGTGGCATTTTCCGGTGCGCCCTCAATTGTCATGTGTGAGGCAAAGCCAAATGCACTATGTTACCCACAGCAAAGATATCTTATGCATATCTCTATTTACATTTTGATTGTTGAACAGTAAAAACAGTTGAACTAATTCATAAAAATAAATTGTAAATAAGTACTAATGTTGAAATGGAAAACTGATGGACAGTAAACTGAAGGGAAAGTAAATTAAGAGCGAGTCGCTTTTTTATGGGTAAGCGGATTGTATTTCCTTTGCTCTATATATTTTCTTTGATAACAGCTCTAATATAAAATAATTACTTTACGTACGAAGTGATGCAAATATAAATTCATCCAAACTTTTTAACGCAATCACTATACAAATATTTTTAATGTTGTAAACGAGAACTAGAATCCAAGACAGCTTCGTGTCAAAAAACTACATATGACAGTTTCGTGATATCATTTACCTTTTGTTAAGCTAACATTATCCATAAATTAATCTCATCCTCTAATTTCGTCAATACACCAACGTAACATCTTATTTCGTGTGTTTACAGTATAAGAGTATAAAGCGTTAGTGGTTAAAGCGCGGGACTTCGGTCCAAGAGGTCCCGGGTTCAAATCCCGCCAAATCACCAATGGGTTTTATCTAAGTGATAATGTTGCAACCCCTTGGTCTAGCCTGGAGTAATGTGAAAAACATCCCAGGCTCGTGCCGAGCGTCCTAGGACAAAAAAGTATAAGAGTAGGTATATTAAAAATTGCACTTTAGTCCAGTTCTTTGCACGAATGAAAAGAAAACCGTTCTCGTTTCCATAAGAGTTTCAGGTTATCGTCTTTCAATAAGAGGTGAGTTAGTAAAGAAACCATGTAAACATACTGGACAGCTATGTGACACTTCAGGGCCTGACGCTAACAACCGTGTTGTGGCAGAGAAAACGACGACATAACATGGACCTAAACGTACACCTCTAAACCCCGTAAATACGATGATGTATATGTTGTATACATCAAGTAATATTTAGAGTTTCTATTGTATTTTGACACAAAATCGATCTATAGCCTACATTCAATTTAGTTTTCACATAAAAAAAATAGCAAGATTGGACTTATCTAGATGGGTGATGTTTTGCAGTTTCTATTTTTGTTGTTATTATTACTATCACTTTTAAAATTCTAGTTTTATATCAAACAACCAACCTTTAGCATAGGATATCTAGATCTAAATTTTCGCAGACGATTACATCAAACAATTTCGTAGATATATCGTGATGTTTTAACGAAAATAATAAATAAATAAGAATTTTAAATTTGTCGATAAATTTACAGTAATCTAATTATAAAAAAAAACTTAAAAATCACGATACATGATACATACGATACATAAAACCTTAAAAATCAATATATTTATCATTCAATATTACTGCAGCGTGCATCCATAAATTATCACAAAATTGCTATAATACATGCAAGATAACCTCGTGCATGGATTATAACATACTAGAATATACTAGGTGATAACGTTTACTATCAAAACTACATGTAAATATCGGTTACTACCTAATTTAATCAGAGGACTATGCCAATCATGGCCATTAAAAATTAGATCAATATGACGGCTTAGCAAACATGAACTAATAGATTACGAAGAGAGTGTACACTAAACTAATAAGAAACTGATTTTACAAAACCTTCTCTTGTAGAATAGCTATAATCCCTATAGTAGTTATACCCATTGGCTTTATTTTTAAATTAATATAGCGACACAGTCTTGAGGAGATTATGTGTGAAAGATGATTGTAGATTCAAGTAACATTCGTAATGGTAGTTTTATTAACTCAGACGAATCTTTCAATTAAATACTTAATGATCAAGGATAGCATTCATAATCACTCTTTAATATTTTTATCATAGAACTTCAACTAACTAAATTTCGTTACCTACCTTTATCCTATTAATGTAATATTTCCATAAATATTATAAAAGTAGCATAGTTTTGCAAAACTATTTTAGACATTCCCTTTTTTATTTTAAATGCTTTTGATTGTTGTTCTATACTAAACGATAAACAAGGGTTAACTTCAGATAACCTAAGTAAAATTTAGGAGCTTAGAAACAAATTTAAACAGAAACTGTTTTAAGTACCGCTTGCCATTGTACTCATTATGGGTCACCTATTTTGGTATTTATATATTAAAATGTACACATTTCAGAGTACGAATTTTATGATGAAAGAAATTCATTGAATGAGCGTTATGCTGTCAAGTTTACCAGGACCAATATTCCAAGCCAACCTGATATTAGGAAACTTTGTGAGAGTTCATATCTAGAGTAAAGAACGAATATTCTTCTCTTTTATAAGTAAACTTACGTAATTTTAAATATAGGCTACACCGTATAGCTTTTCAGTCTATATTAATCTAAGACGCTAGACTAACGAAAACAAAAAATACTCCCGTCGCAGCAAACCTGCAGACTAAGCGAATTTCCATATGCCTGATTGGATTTACACTAAAATGTCTACTTAAAAATATAACATTTATTTCCTATTTAAATAGAATTAGTTTAACAAGTACTTAGGTTTGCTGCATCAGGGAGGGTAAAACAGTTTTTTTTATGTTAATAGTTAGTAAGAAATAAAAACATTTTTCAAATTTGATCAAAATATGTTCATAAACAAGCAAATTACAACAGTTTAAAACTTGTTCTCCATAAGAATAACATGTGAATTTTAAATTTAAATTTTTTTTGAATTTTCTTCGTAACCATTAGGCGCATAATAACGTTTAAAAATACTAAATGATTTGTTTTTTAAGCTCTACAAAATGGTTTGACAAGAAATTGCTAAATTTTAAGTTTTTTGGGTCAAAAAATGGGAATAACATATTTTTACTCCATAAACCCCCCCCATAAACCCCCGTTCCCGTAGTCCGATCATGCTGGTTCGCGAACTCGTCCGAATAAATGTAGGTTTACACGTTTATACCAAATTTCATCAAAATCGGACCATTTTTGCTCGAGTTATCGTGCTAACGGACACACACACACACATATATATATATATATATATATATATATATATATATATATACAGGGTGATTGATATAAGTGTGCCAGCCGTTTTATTCGAAAACTATAGGAGATATAAAAAAAAGTTAAATGGTAAGTGCCTTGTATTTTTTATTTAAAAAATTATAGTCAAGTCCAAAAAATTATTTTAGCCGCCATTTTTCTAATATGGCCGCCAACTTTGATTTTTCTTACGGAACACCCTGTATTTTATGATGTATTCTGGTAGAAAAAGTAATTTTAAGACGATTTTATTCTTGTCATTTTTTTCATAAACCTAACCGTTTCAAAGATAATAATGGTTTAATTTGTTAAATTTTGAATGGTTTTCGAACAAAACAGCTGGCATGCTTGCTTAGGCCTTTATCGAAACTCTTTCTCATGCAGAAATTTCAAAACTTTAACCATAATTATCTTTGAAACGGTTAGGTTTATGAAAAAAATCACAAGAATAAAGTCGTCTTAAAATTACTTTTTCTACCAGAATACATCATAAAATATAGGGTGTTCCGTAAGAAAAATCAAAGTTGGCGGCCATATTGGAAAAATGGCGGCTAAAATAATTTTTTTGACTTGACAACAATTTTTTAAATAAAAAATCCAAGGCACTTACCATTTAACTTTTTTTGATATCTCTTATAGTTTTCGAATAAAACGGCTGGCACACTTATATCAATCACCCTGTATACAGGGTGGAACGAAGTTAGTGTTAAAAAATTTTATGTGTTAAACTACTTAGTATTGGTGACAAAATGGCACCAATTTAAGTTTCAATACCCCCACAGGTAGGGAATAACGGACAATTTAAGATTTTTTCAAAATATTTGTATTTTCTTACATAAAATGGCCATAAGCGCACTAAAAATTGTTTTTATTCCGAATTCATTGTCATTTTTAGAATCCTCGTTAAATTTCCAATATTAATAGTACAAATTCATTGAGATGAAACATCTGCATAAGCCCTTATTTGGCATTGGAAGTTTGAATTTGTGATTTTTTCGAAAAAAGTAATAACTTTTTCCAAAGTTTTTCTATATTACACTGGACTCTAGAGAGTGTCAATTATTACTAAAAACTTCTGCAGATAATAACCTTTAAAATGATGTATAAACATCTACTGTTCGTTTGATTTGTCGTACTCAAATTTAAGAGTTTCTCTTGATAAACACGGAACGGTTAATGTTTAGTTTCCTGTAAAAAAAAAAACATGTATTGGCTTCAATGATATGGCAGCAGCTGCTTTAAAAACCATGTTTAAATGGGTATTATTGCAATTTTCAGAATCCTTGTAAAATGCCTAATACACCTGAGGAATTGTTAGGATTAACACTTTATGAACCTATGTTTTGTGATGTATCTTCATTTAGGGGTTTTTCTTATCTATTGGCATAGCTTAAATATCGTTTACGGTGTTAGTTCTATGTACATTCAACCGATGTGCGAGATTGACTTAATGCAAAATACACAACTTAAATGATAACAATGATAAAGATGAGTCATATGGTGTGGCTTGCTAGCATGCCAGGTCGCCAGACCTTAAGTCCACTGGACTTGTTTTGTGTGGCTATGTGGAGTACTTGGTCTCCTCATCTTTTGTGGAAGATAATAAGGAAATGTACAACTGGATAATGAATGCAGATGAACGTAGTCAGAGGAACGTTGTATTTTAATGTTACTGTTGGTGCCACTTGTCAAAACACTTGGCTGTATATCAGGGAAAATAAAGGAGATTTTGAAAAAAGAAACTCAAGTAGTTGGCATCAAATAGAGGGCAACTATTAAAACGTTAAGGAAGTAAGAACCCTTTTTTAAGTTTCGAATATTATGTGTTTTAGAATTAACTTTTATTTTTTGTGTAAATAAGTTAAACTACGTATTTCTGAGGTTTTAACAATTATTTTAGTAAAGACATATATCACTTGGCTGAGTTATTTCCATTAGCAAGTGTCTAAGAACTACGATCAATTAATTGCTATACTTTACTTAGGCTAATTTTGGGGTTTCGGTGAACATATTGACAACATTATAAAAAATAGTATCTACATAATTACTCAATTGGAAGTATTTGTTTATGCTTAGAAAAAAATCTTAAGTTAAATGTACCATGTGTAATTTTAAACAATATTCAATGTATTCAAAAAATAAAAATTAAACTAGTTTAACATGTTTTCACAAAACATACGTTTATATGGTTGTTAATGCTAATAGATCTTTAATATTCTTATAATAAATCTCACAATGATTCTAAAAATTACAATAAACCTTATTCAAATATAATTGTTATTGCAGCTATTGCCATAATATTTAAGCAAATACATGTTATTTTAAAGGGAGGCGATTTTGGCCATTCCGTGTTTTTCAAGAGAAACTCTTAAATTTGAGAACGACAAATCAAACGAACAGTAGATGTTTATACATCATTTTAAAGGTTATTAACTGCTAAAGTTTTTAGTAATAATTGACACTCTCTAGAGTCCAGTGTAGTGTAGAAAAACTTTGGAAAAAGTTATTACTTTTTTCTAAAAAATCACAAATTCAAACTTCTAATGCCAAATAAGGGCTTATGCAGATGTTTCATCTCAATGAATTTGTACTATTAATATTGGAAATTTAACGAGGATTCTAAAAATGACAATGAATTCGGAATAAAAACAATGTTTAGTGCACTTATGGCCATTTTATGTAAGCAAATACAAATATTTTGAAAAAATCTTAAATTGTCCGTTATTCCCTACCTGTGAGGGTATGGAAACTTAAATTGGTGCCATTTTGTCACCAATACTTAGTAGTTTAACACATAAAATTTTTTAACACTAACTTCGTTCCACCCTGTATATATAAATGTATACATAAACAGATATACATATAAATATATATATATGAATTTGAACGGATGATGTTTTTGGCCTCTAGGGACCTCAAAACGAAAAAAATCGGTCCCGCGTCCAGGTCTTACCATGAGTACTACCGTAATAGCTTATTCCCTATATGGGAAATTCGCTAAAAAGGCTGGTTTATATTAAACTCAACATTCGAACCCCTACAAGTTTCCTTTAGTAGGCTATCTGAATGAGTAGGATATGGTAAAAACCTGATGTTCCGGAGTCCTTACCTTTAATTATAGCTTTATTTAACTTTCTCTTTCTTGGGAGGAAGTTTCCTCTAGAACACTAGGCCTTACAATGCTAAAAATGGTCAATAAGCAAAGGGCTCAACAATTTTATACTTTCATTTATTCAGCATTCTATATCCTTTCACACAGGTTCTCTATTTACTATTCTATATACAGTCTTGATCCTAGGTCCGTAGTCGAGTGCCAGTTAGTGTCTCCGGGCTCGTATTCAATGTTTAGCAGAGGTTGCATCAGTCATAGCGTACGTCCTACAAGCTCCGTGTGCGTCCGCGGTCTCAATCACCCTGGCACCTTCACCCCGGAATCCTCGGTCCCCTAGCTGCTGCTCTCCACTGGAGACGGTTCTGGCTTTCCTCCTCATAAGTCAAGCTAGGTCGGTTTAATGTGCTACTGCTCTCCTCTGGAGTAGTGGTGTGCGTATCGATACAAAGACAACGAAATATCGATATTTTGTATCGATACGGAGGTGCATATCGATATGCCCGTATCGATACACCACTAAATAAAACCGTATCGAATATCGTATTGTTTATGTTTTTGTTTCTTTGTCTATGATCAAGATCAATCAGGATCAGACCAGAGTGAGAGTCAGAGTTCAGGGTCAGTCAGTAAACCCAAACTGCGAGTGTTTTCCCATCCTTATGGAACAGCTGATGCCAATTTTATTGTTAGTTCTGCCCGGTGCACTGTAGACTATTTGTTTATTGTTATTTCAGTAATTTAAATCCACGTTTAACCTAATAAAGCGATCTAACCATAAACAATAATTCGTCCGCTATTTAAATAACCAAACAGTAAAGCACAAATCATGAAATTAACCCCAAAAGAATAGAAACAAAACATTGTCGACACTATAGCCACCAGTGTCACCAGACATGATTAAGACACGAAAATCGAGCTTCAAAATTTAAAATGGGATGGGATGTCTACTTGTGTTGGTAAGTCTATGATAGTAGCTTATGTTCATAGTTATTTTTTGTTGGTAGTACACCATATTATCCCAAACATGAATAACTCAATAAATCTTCGCTAAGATGATTTAAGTTCATGAATGTTAAACCTAATTCATTTAGACATATAAATGTTCACATAACCTAACCTAAAACATGATATCTACGTAAAATGTCAAGAAGTGAAGAGCTAAATATATTTAAAATCAGTTCAAGTGAGTTTGAGTTTAATATACAAGTTAAATTACTAAGTCCAAGAGCTATAATTCAAAATATTTCTATAAAATAATGCGTTTGTTTCTTGTATGAACCCATTCACTAATAGAATTAGATTCACTCTCTAAATTAGCTCCAATCAATATCATATTCATAGGCTGCTTCAATTTAAGTTGAGACTCACTAGTTGATAATATATTCAAATAAGTCCATGTACAATCACTGAGATGATTAACTGTAATGTTAACACTTTCTACTATTAAAAATAACACATCTTACCCTACTAAATATTTAAATACAGAATTACATACTTTGACTTACATTGGTGAGGCTTTGGAGCGTTTATATTTAAATCTTTACAAAATAAATAATTTTGTTTTACCGGTATAAATTTGCTAGATTAATTTATCAAATTGTCAGACTCAAAATTCACCAATAACATTGAGCAATCAATTAGGTTGACTTTTAATTTTAACACATAATAAAACTATATTTTGAATCAAACTATATACAACACTATTAATAAGAAAATTCAATTAAGCATTTTAAAATGTGGCAAATTCTATAAGAAATTGATTCTAATGTGATTCAGCCATATTGGGTGTGTTGGTCCATGAGAAAATGTGGTTTTAGCGTTTGATACAAATACAACAAAGGCTATATTACAGGAACACGATTATTAAATGTTTTAATACCGTGTATTAAATATTAAGAATTAATTAGACTTGATGCAAAAGAATATTAATTAACTCAGATTAAGTTACAAAGAAAAATATTAAGGATGTAAACAATTCCAAGTAAATAGTCCATCAGATGTTATTTATAACATCTGCTTAATATTTTAACATCTCTCCCTTTTAGTTGCCCTCGTATATTTTCACAGGTTTCACTATTCTTCCAAACCTTGTTCTAACTTCTTCATTTGATTGGTGACTTGGTTGTGAATAAGTAGGATTATTATTGCTCACAAACAACCTTGTATTGAAAGTTGTTGTGCTGGTATTTCTAGAGATTGATCTTGGGGCTTTATGATTACTCTAATTAGTGTTGTTGGTTTAAAAGGTAGGGGGTTTAAGCTCCGTTCTTGTTTAATGCTACAGAGGTTTGTGGAGAATGATCGTAATTTTTTTGAGAAAGGAAGTGGAGTAATAGGCCTACTTGCTGATTGTTTAGGACTGGTTTGGATTTTGTACGGAATCAAGTGGTATCGGTTTCTGATGACTGTATTTTTTTAGTATTTACCCAATATGATCTTGTCTCATTGGCTAGGTTTGTTATTGTACCCAGACGTTTTAGATCTTGGATCCACACGTTTGTCCTCGTTGCATTAAGGGTAAATCCCTGGTACCGTGATGATTTCATATTGATTTTTGTTGGAATCTCTGTATTTCCTCCCTCTTCTTGAAACTGGATAAGTCAGGTCTTTCAGTAAGTTTCTGTGGTAAGACAGGTAAATTATCACGTAACCTCCTGTTAAACAAAATTTGGGCTGGGCTAAGCCCGTTGGCTGTAAGGGGTGTTTTCGTGTAGAAAATAAGTGCAAGGTAAAGGGTCTTCTTAAGACACGTTTAGCTTTTTACATCAGCCTCTGCAGAGCCGTTACTTTGATGATGCCCGGGACTGCTTGTTGTTAGTTTGAAGTTCTATTTTTGTGCAAAAACTTTAAAGTCAGTTGTTTGAGTTTGAATAATTTAGTGGTTTACCTGAGAAGCTTTCCATTCTTTTTACAGAATCTGTTAATGACTGGCTGCAAAATCCGTGGGCTTTTGGTCGTTTTGGCGACAGTTTCAGTTTCTGGTAGGCCCACGGTTGGCTCGTCTACATTCTAACCATTTAAATTAATAATTAATTGCCACAATTTCCTAAAATGATCACTGGCCATGATCATAATAATATATTCGTAGAATTGTATGAGCTCCTTCCATGAGGGATACCACAATCATTGCATTTAAACGTGGTTTTTGCAACTAGAGTTCTGCAGGTACTCAGGAAATTCCATAGTTCATAGAAAATCAATATTCTGCCACAATCAGGAATTGAGTTGAACTTTGTACGCCCCACTCCTCCCACCTTTGAAACATGTTCGTAACATAAAACCTGCAAACTGGGCTGGAGTTGTACCTACATGCACAAGGAACAGTGTGGAAATGTCTAGTACTAAATAGATAATTCTGAACATTGATGTGATTTAAAGTTAAAAGTTAGCCATTTTGGGGTCAGCAAGCCTAGAAAGTTTCCTGCAATCAACAAGCATTCTACCCAGATCATTCTTTCCCTCCTGACCAACTTTAGGGATTTATTGGTAGAGGTGAGAATAGTTATAAACACTTTAATTGATTGTTAAACTATTTTGAAATAAAATTAATTATTAAATTTAGCTTTTAAATTATATTGTCAGTGTAACTTATTCATGATTAAATCTTGGCTATAGATGCAATGTAGGAGGCTTTGGAAAAACTACTAATTTAAATGGTTAGAATGTAGAAGAGCCAACCATTGGCCTACCAGAAACTGAAACTGTCGCCATAACGACCAAAAGCCCACGGATTTTGCAGCCACTCATTAACAGATTCTGTAAAAAGAATGGAAAGCTTATCAGGTGAACCACTAAATTATTCAAACTCAAACAACTAGTGTCACTTCGTTTAAATGTTTATTGTCAAAATTTATTATTTCTAAAAGCGAACACTTTAGTATCGTTTATTAATAACCAGATTATTAAAGAAAGCACCATCAATTGATCGATACTTTAATTTGCTGTCAAAAGAAGGCATTGTGTATGTCAAAATGCATCACAATTTAGGCAAAGTCACACCTACAACTAAAAAGTTATAAAATTAACTGGCGGTGGCGGATATTAAAGTAAATCCGTGTATCCTCTATTTATTATACTTTAAATATATTATCTTAAAAGCTTGGTTGCACTTCTGTATGAGCGATATGACTGCATATACAGAATGCATCAAAGATTTACGCTACGCTGCAGCGTTGTAAGTTTTAACAGTGTTCAATAGTTTCACAGGACACCTTTCTAACTGTATCCCAAATCAATAAATGCACTATAGAATTGTTTTTTTTTTTTTTTAGGTGGTGGTTCCAGAGATCAACAAATAACTGATGGCACAACCATAACAATATGGTGGTGACACATGACCTACAACCGTTTATCATTCTTTGAAGACAAGGGCTTTAGAGGTCTTATAAGAACGGCTGTGACCCTTTATTCCGTCCCGACAAGAAAAACCATAACAACTTGTCTCAAGAAAAAATATGACAAAGTCTCAATGCAGTTAAAGAACGCGTTGAGGCAACTGAGTTCAGTCCCTCTTACTGCTGACATTTGGACTAATAACCACACTCAAAGCTACCTTGGAGTGACGATGGACTACCCTAAAGCGATGGCGGCAACCCAGATGATCCTGAAAAAATCATGAAATTATATTTTAGTATGACAGTATAAATGTAATTTTAAGAAATGAACATAATTTGTTGTTTGTGACTTGTTAGTACAGTACTCAAAGTATGCGTCATAAGTTAACAGTATAATAGTCATACTTTCTCATTTCTCTCGCATTCCTATCATCATCAGCATTTAGAAGGTTGGTCATAATTGCAGGTCTAATTGCTACATTTCTTCGTAAATTCCTGCGACTTGCTTCAAACAATCCATCGGCAATCTCAGTTTTCCTTATTCAGGGAACATTCGTATGGTGGTGACACATGACCTACAACCTTTATCATTCGTTGAAGACAAAGGCTTTAGAGGTCTTATGAGAACAGCTGTGTCCCTTTATTCCGTCCCGTCTAGAAAAACCATAACAACTTGTCTGAAGAATAAATATGATGAAGTCTCAATGCAGTTAAAGCACTCGTTGAGTTAACTAAGTTCAATCCCACTGTACTTACTGCTGACATTTGGACTGATAATAACACTCAAAGCTACCTTGGAGTGACGTTGGACTACCCTAAAGCGTTGGAACTAAAGATTTGCACCTTGGGTCTTAAGCACTTAAGCGAATAACATACTGCCGACTATATTGGTAAGCATTTGGTATTCTTATGTGAATTTTGGGGTGTAGGTATAGAGAAAGTCAATGCTGTAATTTCAGACAATGCGGCAAACATTGTGAACTCAATTGAGACCAATATTGGTCGAGGGAAACATATCCCCTGTTTCGCACATACATTGGCTCTGGTACCAATAAAGGCCATTGCAGAGACTGCAGTATTACCAGACTCTTTGCAAAGTGTAAAAAAACGGAAAAGGAGTTCTAGATGGAAAAATCTTAAAATTAAAACAAGAAGTTACTATCAGGTGGAACTCCACTTTCTTGATACTTGAACGTTTCCTTCTGCTACGGGGTATTGCAAACTAAATCTTAATCAACTTTTCTTTGGCACCACCAATGTCTGCGCAGCAACTTTTAGTACTTGAAGAAACGTTCTCATTTTTGAAGTCCCTTGAAATAGCACCAAGTAGTGATATTTCAGAGTAAAATTTTGTGACATGCAGCAGAATCATTCCATTGGTAAGGATGATGGAATGATCGTCCTTCCAATGAACATTCCGGGACACATGAAAGTTGTTGAAAAAGAATGTTGTATGCTATTTCTACACTGATTGATCCAAGGTTAAAACAATGCATTTCCATGAACCTAGGGCTCTTGTCAGGGAAATAAACATATTAAGTGTCTTGATAAAAGCAATTCCAACAGTTCAAGAGAATTTCAGTGAGGAAGATGATGTTGGCACTGCAGACAGTCAAGTCGATGATTCTGACGGCATTTTGAACGTCCACAAACTTCAGGCATCTAAAAGTATCCCTATTGGTGATGATAATGAAGCCGACTGAACTTTGACAGTTCTTAAACCGACCAGTCATGCCATTAAAATCGGATCCACTGCCCCACCTAGAAACTTAAATCTGCGTTCACAAGAGTCTACCAGGTGGCCGAGACTATTCGTCCCAGCAACGTCAGTTCCAGCAGAGAGGTTATTTTCAAAATCCGGGAACGGGATGAGTTCAAAGCGAAATAGTCTGACACCAAAGCATCTACATGAAATAATTCTTTTGAATTCTATTGACAACGTTGTGGCTTACGATGTTTAAAACGTTCTCTAACTACCTTTTGACATTGAACCATATTACACTACATCTTACATATTATGAATATATTCAACTAAATTACGTTATTCATTGTCCTTTAGATTTGTTTGTATTTATATCTTATATTTTATCTGCGTAATGCATGTCTTCAATTATATGGTAGGCATACTTTTATGGTTATACAGAATACCTTCTCGATTCTTTTAAAACCTTACCACTCTAATATACCCATCGATCCTAACCTACCATACCCATGTATGTACCTACACTTAATTGTAAAGGTTAACCAAACTGAATTGACTAAATATATATAAAATCTATTTATACTCATACTAAAAAAAAACTATTTAAAATACTATTTATCATTAGGGGTACACTCTATCTCATGTTATTCCCTTTTCTCAATCATTCTCTAAACAATATTTTATTCCCATACTAATCAAATCAGTCCTTATTCTGAACTAGCTGTTACCCACGGGCTCCACCCTGTTTTACTACATTAGTATTAATAAAACTATTGATTGGTTAAGTTAAGATGAAATAAACAAAACAGAACACAGTAATGGTAATACAAACAAATAATAACAGCTGAGATATTTTTAACATTAGGTAAATGGAAAGTTCCCTTTGGAAAGCAATTACGATCTTATAGGGCAATTTTTGAAATAATTGATAATTTTGCGCTAGGTTTCACGTCATGACGAACATTTTAAGTATATGGTTTATGGGGGTGTGACTTGTAGTTTTCTCAAAAGTTCATGGGTACTTTTGGCTTTATATATAGATTCACTCTATACGTATGTTGTTGCTTACGTATTTGTATTAGGGAATATTCTTTGTTTAGTAGACTATCGATAGGTAGATATCAAAAGGAATATCACTGGGCTACCTTTTCTAAGACTTTTTTCAATTTACCAACACTTAACAATTCCATAAGCGGTGGCCCAACATTAGCTTAAGTTGTTTATTTATTGATATAAACCTAAATTTAAGGTAAGTAGCATTTTCTCCAAGCTTCCTTCTCAAAGTAGCTGTGGAAATTTGATAATTTTATCCTACCATACTCATAAACACTGATAAAACGTGTATTTTCAACTGTATTTCGCAAAGAGCCTAAAAACTAGGGCCATCAATAATAACAGTGTCCCCCTCATTGGTCATTATAGGTCTACTATTAAATGTGTAGGTACCCGCCACAATTGTAAGTACATTTTATATATTTATTTATGTGCAAAAACAAAAAAATAATAACAAAATATTTTTCCTAACTCTAAGGGTTTATTAGAATTTAGAGGTTATGTGGTAGTTTTATACAAAGAAAACACGGAAAATGGTTATCTCATTTGAAAACCCAATATTCATTTGCTGTTCTATTCTGAGCCTTAGAGTGTCAAAACTCAAAACCTCGTGTTATTCATATTGTCCCTGTTTAAATCTCTGTGGTAGTTTTGACGTATTTTAAATGTACTCTTGTAGGTTTTAAACTACGGTATATTTCTATTACTACTGGGTGGATATAGGTAGAAGTTTTGTATTTATATAGCTTTGTGGGCCTGTGACAGGTGTCTTTCTCTGCAAAATACTTTGTCTCCAACCATAGGTTTAGATGTCCTATACCTTACACCTACACCTTAGCACCTTCAGCCTGGAATATCAGTCCCCCAGCTGCTGCTCTCCACTGGAGACGGTTCTGGCTTTCCTGCTCGGTAACACTGCTTTACTGCTTGGTTTAGGTCTTATGCTGGGCAGGTTTAATGTGCTACTGCTCTCCACTGGTAACGGTTCTGGTATCACTGCTCAGAAGTCAGTACATTATGTATACGCATATAAATACGAATAACGTCGTGGGAGACTACAATTCCTCCACTCAACCCCCTCCCCTTCGACTACGAACCCGTGGGCTCAATATGCCCATGCGGGTGTGCCGGGGGCTTAACACACCCGTCCGACAGTGCCGGGGCATCAACACGTCCATCTAGCGGGGCTGACACCCGATTGCGCCGATGGTCGAAGAAGGAGTCCCGGAGGAACAACTGACTTCCCGGTGCCGATCACTCTGGTTATATCCCCACTGAATGGTCCCAGAGGCGGGGGATTAATACTTATCCCCCCCTATCGGAGCATTTTTCCTCCTCATTTGGAGCAATAATAATTGTACTGTCTCCGAGTACTCTGTTACCTTTAACCTTTAAATTATTTTGGGGTGTCAACATCACATATTTACACTTTCGAAACTTATATTTGTGTAGGCCTACTAAAGTAAAATAAAAATTAAAAGAAACCATTGTTTATAACACCACTAAGTAAGCTATTTCTAACTCATCACTTGTTGAATGGATTAAAATCTATTAGGTTATTGTTCTTACATGATAAATTACTATTGTTAATTTAATTATAGTTCAGATATTGTTATAATTTATTGTTATTAGTAATTGTGTTTTTCATGTGTTTGCTATTTCTGACATATTCTTGGCAACATAAAAACCTTGATACAAGGCTGTGCTCATTGGTTACACTTCTTCATATGAACAAACGTTTTGTTTATTCTAGCTTGTACATTTCATAAAACAAGCAAGAATTAATTAAGAACTAATTTTTAGTGTTAAACATGAAGAAACTGAAAAACACAACAAAACCCCGAAATCCACAAGTAAACACAAATTAAATTAAATAACTAACACACGCTGAACTTGGAATTGCAAATGAGCTGGTAAGCTAAATCTAAGCAGGGATGCTTGGAAAATAATCATTCCCAAACTTGGCTCTGCTAGCAAGAGTGATAATTTATTGTCAGAATTACAAATGTATTTGAAACAAATAAGTGAAAGTATCCTTTACAATATGCATATACAATTTTAAATGGCCGCCATTTTGTTTTATGAATTTGGAAAATCTTCATCATTTTTTTCTAGCTTTGTTTGGTTGTCATAAATGTTTGTGCAAAGTTTCAACTTCGTATGTTAAACAGGTCTTTAGAAAAAAATAATAAGTGAAAAAACAAAATGGCGGATGTGTTAGTAAATTAAGACTTCCGGACAACTTAAATATGGTATTTACATATGTTTTTAACTCAGGAACAATGCTCAAAAATTTTGGTAGAGAGTTTCAGGACACCCTGTATATAATTATATTTCATAAATGGAAATAATATAAGTTTAACATAATATGTATACAAATTGGTGACAAAGGGTCTTTAAGGAATTTATACAAAACAATAATCACCGATCACAATTTGCTTTCAACTGGTTTACGAAATATATACTCATACTGAAAACACGTGCTCATCCTCCATTTGATTTTTCAAATCACAAAAACAATAGAATTTCACTTTATAAAGAAGTTTGCCAAGAGTTTTTCACCTGTGTTAAAAGAAAAATCTTGGATTCAGGGAAATACTACTGAAATACCATAACTCCCCTCAATTGAACCCATTTTTAGAGTTTATTTTAATTTCATTTCATCATGGTGTTTCCACAAATTATGTAGATTATTTGCAAACACACGTTAAAATACCACAGTCAGCTATTTTCAATTTCAATTGTTGAATTTACAATACAGTTCTTCATTAGAATGCCATAAACAAGTTTTAATCACAGATGATCGAAGTTATGAAAGCTACAACCAACTATAAATTTAAAAAATATTCTGAGAACCCAAACGGCCCTCATTACTTATGAACTAGAATTCGATATTATAAAATTACTCAAAGTTTGTTTGGAATTCCTAACAACAACTCTTTTCTGTAATTACATATTGTTCTATAGATACAAAACGCTTGATACATTGACAAAATTATAAACGGTAACAATAGGAAACGTTCAAGCTTACATCATATCCTTACGTATTGTGTTTTACCAGACTGCCGGAATTTCTATCAGAGAAAAGTTTGGTGAAAAGGTTTTGCTTGAGCCGATATAGAGATGGCATTGCGCGATTGAGGGGAAAACTTCTGGACAAAGCCAGTGGACTGAATAAGGAGGAATCCACTAGCCTACTGCTGACCACTTGGAAAATGGAACATCCTATGGAAAATTGATCTCTATCATATTAGTTATAACAGTTTAAATTGAAGATATGTTTTAATATTCATTTTAACGACTTATACTAAATTAATCATTTGAAATTTTAGCGATTGTAGTGGTAGCGTCTCGAAATTTGGTACGAGATAGACGGGTTCGCACACCGGCAACTCAAAGAGTCGTGGAGTTTGGACCGCTTTACCTTAAAAGCGTTTGAGTTTCGTTAAGTGATGATTAAGTAACGTCAATCAAAAAAAATTATGAAATATTCTCTATTATCTTTTCTTCCAGAAAACTTTCTGCTTTTAAAACTAAAATATGTTATTGATCTTGTTAAAATATATGTAAAACATATATGAACACTCATGCGTATATACGATTTGTCTCGTTTGCGTGAAATGCCTATAAATTATATCGTACAATTAATACATGAAATGAAGGAATTTGCTATCCTTTCCATTACATTTACTGTACTAAACTTCACATGCAATTAAGTAGAGAGGACGAATTTCTTTGTGAAATCTCAACACAAATAACTAAGTATAGGTAATCATATTTATAAGTAAAGTAATGGTATTATACAATTTAGTTATTACATTACTAACATTTTAATGATTTACCATAAAACATCGTATGTTAATTTTGTAAGGTTAAATGTACATTTTGTGAGGAGTAAAAGCCAGGCTTAATCATTCATCAGTATAGTGGTCAGTTTTGTTACGCTTAAACAAAGCTCTGTAGGAACAAAAGAACAATAGACTAAGGACAAATAAAGGAAGACAAGTACCAGCCAGCTCTTTATGTACAAAACTTTCATAAAAGCTCTTGTGACTGCTGTACTTTTAGAAATTCTCATTATTCCTTTCTCCCATAGGTTAACTAATGAATTATGCCTTTAGCAGGGCATAAACGCTATTGATTTGGAAAAATTAAAAGGTTAAACACCTTAACATAGGTTACATTTTATGATTATGGTGCTGTTAGCGAATTTCCCTATAGGGAAGTAGCTATTACCGTAGGTGGCACGGTAAGACCTAGGCCCGGGACCGATTTACTTTTTCATTTTGATGTCCCCAGAGGCCAAAAACACCATTTGTTCAAATTTATATATATATATACGTCCGTGAACGCGATAACTTGAGTAGTTTTGTCCGATTTTGATGACATTTGGTTTAAAGGTGTAAGGCGGGATAAACTTGAATGAATTCGCGAACCAGCATGATCGGACCATGGGAACGGGGTTTTACGGGGGGTTTTATGGGGTAAAAAATGGGTTTTCTCATTTTTGACCCTCAAAACACAAAATTTCCTAATTTCTCTCTAGACCTTTTTAAGAGCTTAAAAAACAAACAATTTGGTATATCAAAGTGTTTTTGTACGGTTATTAGTAACGAGAAAATTCAAAAAATTGTAAATGTAAAATTCCCATACTATTCTTATGGAGAATATTGTAAAATGTTGTAGTTTGCTTGTTTATGGATATATTTTGATCAAACTTGGCAAATTTATTTATTTTATACTAAGCTACTAATATTTTACAAAAAAATACACTTAATTAGTTTCCTTGTTGCAGCAAACCTAGGAACTCATTAAACCTAATGTTATTTAAAAATGTTTAGTTGAAAATGAATTCAGACAAATGGAAATTCGCTTAGTCGGCAGGTTTGCTGCGGCAGGGGTATTTTTACATAAAATTTATCCATTTTGATTCGTCAGCATAAGAGGTTAACCTTTTTATTTGTATAAACGCTGTTTAGGTATTACGTCTAGTAGTAGGTACTACAGCTTACCAAGGTAAGTTTTGAGGTGACTCCGACCGTATTTAGTAGCGTTCCAATTAGTCAGTACATAAACTAGAGTTGGTCTAATGACTGAGACTACAGTATATGATATGCATAACTTAATTATTATGTAACCTCATGTAGTTTGTTTCTTATTTAAAAATCTAAAATGAAATATTTTCTTAAAGAAACACTACACTACGCACACAGACTATTTAATTATTCATGTTCAGTCTAAGTAAAGTTTCCATCACAAATTGTACGTTATCAAAATGGTATGTTGTGAATGATTATCAAAATATACAAAAGTATACTCAAATATGTAAACAATAGTGTGTGGATTTAGTGTAACATTCTTTTAGTGTGCCAATGGTATTCATAAATGCAAAGTCATAACATTCATAAATACTTAAACAACATAAAAAAACTCCTAATGTATACATTTGAACGCTACCAATGCTTAATTATATATACATACTATTTAAATTCAATAAAATTCTGAAATCTTAACTTAACCACCATCACTTAAATAGTACAGTCCGAAGCAAATACCAACAAACAAAATGAACGCAAAGTTTGTTCAAGCACGGAATCAAAATTCATGTTGTTAAACAGCAGCAGTTGCAAGAGAATAGCTTCTGGTGAAAGCTACGTTTGCCCAACACTTCAACACAGAATCTGCGCTGATTCAATGTTGATTTTACCTTTTTTAATTTGATTTCGAACAAACTGGATTATTGGGGTTTGCTTCTTGGTTTAGCTTTGAATGTTAAATCAAGTGTGTAGTTTTAATTCTCGATTTAAATTATTGCCCAAATGTTGTTCGATAGCCATTTACTCTTCCCGTATTTTTCTAGGAGTATTTTGATATAGCTCTTGATTTTTACATCAGCATGCGGCTTGGTTGTGATGAATAAGTTAGTTGAATCATTATTGCATTGTTGATCATATGCATAATTTACCAATGATTTAATTTAAGTTTTAAATTCCCATGGTTCAAAAAGTATATGTAATAAAAATAATTAAAAGCATGGTCGAATTATTTTCTGAAATACAGAGGAGACATATAAAGACGATTTTATTTATCGTCCAGTTATCCAAAGCCATATAAAGGATGGTCACATGAAACCAATCATCTTCACCTCCCGATACTCATAAAATGACTTGAGAGGTGCTGCTGCTTTATGTGGTGCTTTATTTGAGTCAAAGTTAAAGCATATAAAATGTATGCTATATGAAGTCACAAAACTAGTCTTGGTTACCGTAACAATTTTATTGAGTTTTTCCTCTTAAATAGTAATGATCGTTTTTATTTTATGTACACGTAAATGAAATCGGAGGAGTAGTTAGATTTTCTCTTTGAGAATAATTTAAAAGTGCTTTTAAGAGTGTGGTATTACTATTTTCACGTAAACAAATATTCTACTAAAGCTACGTAACAAAGGGCAACAAAGCTTTGCCCAACAAGCTGTTTCGGTCTAAAGTAGTAACTATTACTACTTCATCTATCTATTTTTCCTGAGGACTATTTGAGACAACTGCTGAGTTAAGTAGTTTAATATTTTAGGAAATACCTTAATCTGACATAGCCATAAACTCTACACGTTGGATTTATCAAGTTTTTATATTTGATAACGTTAATTGGTTTTGTACCCGTGTACCCTTAAACTTAAAAGTTGTTTTTTGCTACATAGTACATATTATTAAAAATATTATATAGTTGGTTTTGTTTATCCGTTACAATTTCTTCCTTTATGTTCTTTGATGTGAATTCTGTGAAAAGTGTAATGGCTTACAATGTAATTAACATTTTAAATTATTCTTACTGACTAAAACATTTATTAGAACATGCTCAGCTATTATAGGTATTTACAAAACGAAAAGTAAAACATATACATAATAAAAACTTTAGATATACTGTCCTGGGTTCATAATTATAAACGCAATGTCAATAACGATGAGCCACATTAGGTCACGATCCATCATATTGACGCTATGTAATGAAATCACGTAGGAATCACCTCACTTCCGCCATGCCCCCTCCCAATCCCCTCCAAAGACCAATAACTACTTGGTAAGGGTTAGCGAGTTGGTGTAATGGATGATTGATACAATAAGTTACAACTGTTCAGATTACAGTGTGTGCTCATTAAACTAGTTATTCTATTGAAATATTATACATAGTGAATATTAAATCTACTCACACTCTGTTCTAATATTAAAAACATATTAGTTCTAAACTGCAACAACTAATCTTAGTGGATTTATAAATTTATCAAGAGTTCATTTTGGCATGGTTATTTTGTGTAATATTGGATAGGGATGAACAATTATTTTTCTCTCTATATAGGAAAGTAGATATTGCCTTAATCATAATGGTAAGACCTACAGTCAGAACCAATGGTTTTTTTTCGTTGAAGGACATTTAGAAGCCACAGCACCGTCGTCATGTATAAATTATGTACACTGTGACTGGTCAAGACTCATAACAAAAATTATTTCCATTTATATTCCGTTTTTTAGTTAGTTATGATTACTCGATGTGGAATGTACCATACCACTCCATAATTATGACAAACTGTTTACATTGATCCTTAAACCAAACAGACCTCTTAATTATGTACCTTTCTAATCAGCTTATATGCTTAAGATAATATTGCCAAGGAATATCCTAAGTATGGTTATTTAGATTTCGGTTAATTAATGAAGTCCTTGGAGCCTCGCTGTACTAACTCGTAATACAATTGCAAAAATAGAAAGAAAATTTCTTATAGTGCCCTAGATATAAATTACTATCACTTTGGTATTTGAAAAATAATATTTTGAAATAGTAGATAGCTCTTCAGCAATTGTTTCAAACACATACTTTTGTATTATGAACAACTCTTCAGCAAGGGTTTGGAATTAATCCAAGATGGCTGCTATCCTCCAACGACTCTTAACATGGTTGTATATATTTTGGTTTTATCATGGACATATCAATATACAGGGTGGCTGAAAAGTAACTTAAACCCCCCCCCCCTTAACTTTTCAACCTTTTGAGATATATGAAACCTGTTTGTGACAACCTTCTTGGATATCAGGGGCTACAATAATTATGGCCAATTTTGAAAACTTTGCCCTTAGGGGTAGAACCAGAAAAAAAAATGGAAAATGATTAAGACAATGGTTATTAAAAGTAATTTTGAACTGCCATTTTGTTATTAATGGTCCTATTTCTGTTTTCTTTATGTTAATTGTTATATTTCGTCAAGACCTGTAAAATGATACCTAATTCGACTATACTTGCTATTTTAAAGATTTGAGCTACCCCTACCCCCGCTCCCCCTAAGGGCAAAATTTCCAAAACTGACCATAATTATTGTTGCCCTTCATATCCAAACAATTTTATGCTAACTGATTTCAAATATCTCAAATAGTTAAAAAGTTAAAGGGGGTGCAAGTTAATTTTCAGCCATCTTCATGGTTATTTGGATTTGAAACGTTTTAGGGTGCCATTTTGTTATTAGTGGGCCGATTTTGGTTTTATTGTTTCATCAAGAACTGTAAAATAATAACAAACTCGACTATACTTGTCATTTGAAAACTTTGAGCTACCCCCTACCCCCGCTACCCCTAAGAGAAAAATGTCCATAATTGACCATATATACGGCCCTCATATCCCTCATATCTAAGAAGGTTGCTGCAAACAGATTTCAAATATCTCAAATGGTTAAAATGTTATGGAGGGGGGTGGGGTGTAAGTTACTTTTCAGCCACCCTGTATTTATTTTATTACCTATACCCAACTTAAGTTAATATCAAGGGCAATTTTAATTACTATTACCATTGAACGGAAATATAATATTAAAATCAGATATGCATAAAACAACAAAATAACACCTTACCTGGTAAATTAACAAAATTAGTTTTATTTTTGTATTATTTAATATAAAACATCATAAAAGTGTTGAAAAACATAGTCATTCGCTTATTGGGTCTGATGATGATTGGAGTGTCCAATCGAAATCGATCACCACTTACCATCTTTTTTGTATATTTACCGTCTTGTGAGTAGGAGTATTAGGGTAAATATATGTTTTAAGTGTTATAAGACGTTTATTTTATTAACTTTCCTTAAAAACCATAGCAGCTCTCATTATCAACCTACGTGATCGGTATTCAAAAAATATAAAATACCCATTACCTCATGATGTTATTCAAATCAGTATCCCTTGGAATAATTAATCGAACATTTAATTTTTTAATTTGGAAACCAACTAAATTACTTTAAGATGAAATAGCAGCATTAATACAGCAGTTGTTTGAACATATCCAGCGCCATAAAGTAAAAACAGCATTTGTATTAGTGCGCCAGGAATCTCATTACTAGGATCGTCCTTCTGCTCGACACAATAAAAGTCAGGCGTCTTTGTAATGTCCTAATGATGTAAGACCTTGGAATTTAATTCTCCTTAACACTTTACCGAAACGAGTAAGGTATTAGAATTTAAAAAAACATTTATCATCTTCTCTTTTATAGATTTCATTGCTGCCAAACCAAATAAACTTAACTAGACGAACATTTTTGGGGTTTCCATAAAAGAATTATACACAAAAGTAACTGAAATCTAACATCACTTTTGTAGGTAAAATTTGGTATCACATTATAGGTCTTAGCTAGTAGAACACAATACCGCAAACCCTAACTCTAACGAAAAACCGAGTCAAAGATTACAGCTGTTCAAAGATGTATTGAATTTACATGCGCTACCTCCTCAGCTGGAATTCGGAAGAAAATTATAAACTTAATAATCCACATAAAATTAAATGTCTTTATTAGTAGAATACAATCCCGTAAATTTGAGCCAAAAAACAACTGAATAAGAAAAGACAGCCGTTTAAAGATTCAAAATGGCAGATTCTAGAAATGGCTGCCATTTTTACTCGGATGTCCGATCGAGTTTGGATTTGCGACAATGTGTTATGCTAAGACAGTTATTTTGATACCAAATTTGACGTATGCTGCTAATTTAAGAATTGTGTCTGACTCCTCATCGGCCACCACCCTGAAGGAATAACATGTGACGATAGCTTGAAATAATGGACATTTAAGATATACCAACTACTATTGCTATTATTGATATACCAAGTCTCGTTACTTTATCTGTAGAGGTAAAACATATATTACACCGTTCCGTGACTTTTCCATCACACAGTATACTTCAATCAATGTCAGACAATCTATTGGAAGCGATTCAATGGATAAAAAAGTGGGATGGTAACTCTGGCATCACAAGGTCATAGTGTCACATTATGTCAGTCGACCTGTTGGCTGCGATCCATTGGACAAATTAGTGACGGTGATCCAGGGATCAAGTGACAAAGCTGTACGGACGTGACTCTATTAGAACCACCCCAACAACAAATTCACCCGGTACATTTCTAATTAATGTAATTCAGCTTTTTTGGGCCCATAACTTGTATAAGTCATTATGTCGTGATTAAAAAAAGCTAATACTTTTAAAGATTAACGGTCTATTATGAAAAGATAGTTTTAATTTTAAACCCCATGAATTTACAACCATTACAATTATTGAATGTTAACCACTATTGGTAGGTAATCAATATGAACATAAGATGATGAGTTGGCATACATTTTGTAAATAAGAGAAGGATGTTTTCAATCATTCTATCGGCCTTGCTCATGTTTTATACCACACTTCAAGAACAGCTGTAATTACTGCCCCATCTGGACTTAGATCGATTGGTTAGCCTTACTATAAGCTGGTGCTGAGTTTTAATTTATAATACAATGACGGGATGGTCCTCATCAAGTCCCAGCTTCATTTACTCGTTCTTTTCTTTTGATATTAAAAAATAATACTAAGAAAATACTAGGTAAATTAAGTGTGATAAATAATACATAATTAATTAGTTACTGTTCTTTAGTGTTAAATTAAAGAATATTTGTCATATTAAATAAATTAAAGAATATTTGTTTTCATTAGGTCCTTATATTTTGTACGACATGTTGAAGCATGATTGTTCCTGCCACATTGGAGGCACAAATCTTCTATTCCTAAATCTTTAATGTCTATTGTGTGTGTATTTGAGAAATTGTTGGATCTCCTATTTGAATTTGAACTACTGTTATTTTGCCTGTTGCTGCGTTGGAAATGCAATTATTGACTACATCTTAACAATCATTCTGGGTTTTGATGGAAATATTCCTTGAATCAACTTTGGGTGCTTCCAGAGCTAAGGATTGTTTCGATAATTTGACTTAAATTCAGTTTGGGCACATATGTGCACATATGTGGCACATATGTTGCTCTATTATGTATTTTTCTTTGATTCCTGGTATGAACTGTGAAGCAAGAAATTTTCTTCTATTGACTCTTTAAACATGAACATGGGCATCTACATCTAGCATTATGAGATTGGAACTTTTCGAAGTTCAGTAATGTATTCTGACAAGCTGTGGTTTTCTTTTTGGAAACTGCCAAGAAATCTATGACATTCCACCATAACATTTTTTTGCATGAATAAGTCATCAGGGCTGCACAGAGTTCATAAAACTGTAAGTCTGTTGCTGTCTTAGGTGCTATTAGAGTCAATAGCAATTTGTAGAGTTCAGCACCAATGCTATTGAGAAAAAGCTTAGTTGAAGTTTGGTCAATGCTCTTGATTCCTTTTATTTGCATGTGGTTGTTAGATCTTTCAAAATAATGTTTGAAGTTATCCTTTTTAGAACCAAATCTGTCAAAACTGGGAACAATCATAAAGTTACTTGTTTGTTCCTGTCGTTCTCGGCTCAAAACAGTATTTAGGACTGTTTCATTACTTACTACTATTGTTTTGATAAGGCCTTTAAATTGTTGAGGGTTCATCTTGAGTATGTTTAAGTATGTGAATTAAAACTGTGAATGATTTAAACTTGAAACTAACTGATTCAAATCAAATAACTTTTAATCTTGTCGCCAAAACACTGTAGTGTTGAATTAAAGAATATCTTTCATGTAGTTGACTTTTATTCACAATTAGAACTAACACAAAAATCATAACAAACTAATTTAAACAATACATATTAATCATAGCTGAAACAGCTGACTGACTATATCAAGACAGCAATATGGAAATTCTACAGTTACTATAAAATTGTAATGATCAAGCTAAATCACTTTTGCATACTAAAATAAACAGTTTTCTCATTACTTTTTTCAAATATTTCATATTTTTATCCGATGTATGATTTTTCTATCCGACTTGTTTTTTTTTAACAAAGCTGGTTTTTCTGCCAGCATATTACAATACAGTACATCATATTTTAACATTAATATTTTGCCGTCATATTGGATCTGTCGTATTGGAGTAAACCCATTTGTATCTAGCGTAAGTAGGATTTTAAAATAAAAAGCCGAATGGTCCTCAATGAATACAAAAAGAAACGTTATAGAAGATATAACTTTATCTATAGAGGGTTATTAAAACAATTATAATCTGAACAGAATACTCTCGACCAAGTCTTGTAATCAATAAAACTACTTGGATAGTTAAACATGATATTATTTTTCATTATTTATATGAAAATGTAATCAAAATAGTATATTTTCAAGCGGTGAATATCCATTGTATGCCTAACTTACTTTTTTTATGTATCAGCTGTGTTATTCCTTAAAAACTACAATTCCAACAACATTTACTTTGTGCGATTAGAATGTATTTCAGCTCTCTATCAATGCAGATACAATTTATATTTTGAAATTAGAGAAAGTCTGTACTTATATTTGGGTGTGTGATTGTTTTTTACCTTTATCCAACCGAGTGACACAAAGAATCCAAAACATTTTTACGGAAAATCGGTCCAAACCCCCTAAATGTTTTTAGATATGCTGGGGATCGAACCCATTATATCGCAAAAAAAATGTTGTACGCATACATCCAGATTAACAGCACACCCAAAGAAAATAGCACCCTCCATGTCTTCAATTAAGCAGGGGTGTAAATGTAGCACGTTGTATATTTCCTTAAAACCCTGTCCCATTATTTTGAAGGCATCTTGGAAATTTACGATGGTTTGAGCTATAACCACTGGAGATAATGACTCAGCGAGTTAATGGTAACGATAAAACTGTCCTTTAACAAGCAATAAACGGAGGACAAGACACTAGCCGTCGTGTCCGAGGTGTACATAGCTTGTTCTAGATACAACTTACTTTTACAGGAAGATATGATGAGTTCGTGGTTTAACAACACTTATTTGTCACACGTATGCTAATTAATTGGTCTCTATTCGTAACTATGAATTCTATAGCCTGGGTATAAAATGTTAAAAATATAAATAAAGGCACGACTTTTAAAGAAAAATACGTTTTGGCATATTATAGAGTTATGTTATTTGGATTAACTGATCACACTTACATTAGATGAAGATCCCCTTTAAAATAAAACGATACTATAGAGATAAGTGTACATAAGTACATAAGTGTACCTTAAAGGGCTATGTACACATTTCATGTACATATTTCATTTACTTTTATATTACTTTTCATGTTAGGAGATAGTTTACATTGATCAAATCGGCCGTGAATGTTTAATTGATTTCTTAGGTGTATATTTAAACGACTTGTATCTTGCAAATAGGCAAATATGGAAAGGCTCTAGATAAGCCAGCGTACTCAATACGTCATAAGCTATAGCTATCTCAAGCCAGCAGCGGTCTATTCTAATGTTAATTTCCCTATTGTGAGTCTGTGAATGGGAAAACATCTCGCCTCAAAGCTACTGAACCTCTGATTTTTTAGTGTACAGATAACAAATATCAACAATTATCTCTTGACTTTATGATAGATTTCGAGTATGTTAGTAATTTACACTTTGTTAATAATGCTTTCAGACATGAAAAATCACAACTATAAAAGTTTTATGCCCACGTTGTAGCTAATTATTTCTTTAAAACGCGACAAAATAATGCCTATTTTAAGCTATGTATTTGGGTGAAGGTTGAGTGTAGAATAAACGCTTTTTGTATAATTAATTGTTCCTGAATAAGACCAGATGTTTCCTTAGCAAGGATGAGTTACTAAGTTCAATTTCTTTTTTTGCAAAAAAATTCCCCAATAGACAAACAATCAATGTGCACTTCTGGCTCAATAAAATACTGACTTTTCTAATGACTCTACGAATCACTTTGCATTCAATGATAAATTCTTAACCAATGCTTACTTACTTAGGATTAATACTTAGATTTAATCTTAATCTCGGTAATAATCTATATCACAGTCTTATTACACAGATATGTAAAAGAATGTCTTTTAATAGCAAACACGAATTTACAAGGACCTCGGTGGTGTGTTCCTCCCTGGAAGGCTGGAAAGTATTTCTCTTATTTTGTTTTTTAAGTCATAGTTTGTAATTTTGTTTATAGCATTTCTTTCTCGCATATTCATATTGAGGGCATTTAAATATAACATGTTCTATTGATTCTACAGCCCCTGCAGTCATTTTAAACATAGTGGTGTGAAATATAGATTCATCCTATGAAGTTTTTTATTTAACATGGTGTGACCAATCCTCATCCTTATGATATTGATTATTTCCCATCTGTACAAGTCTGAACTGTGGTACCATGGAGCTAGATTTTTGTATGGATTTATACTAGTAGGCCTTGGGTGTAGTTTTTAAGGTATTATTTCTACGTTTCCATGTCCTATCCTTTTGATATGATCTCAAATCATTTGCTGTTGGTAAAATTATGTTTTTTGTGTCACTTCCAGTTGTTATTGCTTCCTTTGCTGCGATGTCCACTTTTTCATTATCTCTAAATCCTACATGGCTAGGAACCCTTTGAAGAGTGACCATCTTCTTGGAATCTATACAATTTTTCAAGATTGCTAAGCTCATATTGTTTGCATTATTTGATGTTCTGTTGCGTAGGTTTTTGATGGATGAAAATGCGGAAAGTGAATCACTACATATCAATACCTCATTGCTAGGAATGTTCTATTGATTCTACAGCCCCACATAGTGGTGTGAAATATACAGGGTGTATCACGAGAGGTGTCTCAAATCGATTACGGAAAAACGGCTTAACGTACAAGGATGAAATAAAATTATTTCCCGCTAAATCGACCCCAAGAAATAACGTAAAAATATTTTTAACTTTTTTCCAATACAGGATGTGCCAAAAACTGAGGGTCACTAGTTCGAATCTCGGAATTTTCAAACGTAAACATATGTCATGTTATACATCATTTTAAAGATATTTGATAGACAAACATTTTGGTGAAAACAGAAATTAGTTATCTTTTTCGGTTTCAAAATGGTGGCAGTTTTTTTTGGAAAAAATCTATATTTTTTAATACTCTGTGTTTCCTATACCAATGCATTTATCCCTTCTCCGGTTAAATTTTCTTACTCGTTATGAAATTAGCTTTACTTTAATATGCTACAAGTAACGGTTTTTTTAAATAATAAAAATTCAAAAAAAAAATATTTTTGAAAATTTGCAAATGCTCATTTTTTAAAAATTTCAAAAAGCAACATATGTCAAGTGGCACATCATTTTATAGGTTTTTTAATTCCTAACAACTTTGTAATTTACACTTACTTCGTATCTCTTTTAGCTTTTGCGTAAATAACAAAAAACCTAATTTTCCTATATCAAATGCATGTTAATTGGGTTTGACGTGGTTTAACACTTCATCAAATTGGGCCTTTAGTGTTGAACCCAAATAACATGCATTTGATATAGGAAAATTAGGTTTTTGTTATTTACGCAAAAACTAAAAGAGATACGAAGTAAGTGTAAATTACAAGCACTCGAGTTGCACATTATATTTTTCATACAGTTACCATAAATCAAATAAATTGGTAAAGGAACGTGACATATTTTTTACACAGAAGTGAACTTTTAATATTACATTTAATGATACAACAGTACAGCCAGCTGACCAGCTGATTTACAACCAGCGCTACCAACGTATTTCGCGCGCATAAGACCTTGTCTGCATGTTACGCGCTCACTATTTCGTGCCTTCACGTTGCAAATCTGGAGTGAGGGAGACAAAGTAATTTAGAGTGAGACAATGTTAACATTGTCTCACTGATGAGCGAATTGGCCACTTTGCTTTCTCAAATCAGTGAGAGAAGATGTACATTGTTAGGTAACTGTAGGAAAAACGGTTTTGTATCATTGTTCCTGAATAAGACCAGATGTTTCCTTAGCAAAGATGAGTTAAAGTTATTTTTTTTTTCTAGAAGAAAAAATTCCCCAATGCACAAACAATCATGTGCACTTATGGCTCCATAAATTACTTTGACTTTTTTAATGACTCTACGAATCACTTCGCATTCAATTATGAACTCTGAACCAATGCTTACTTACTTAATCTAAATCTCGGTAATAATCTATTTTATCGCAGTCTTATTACACAGATATGTAAAAGAATGTCTTTTAATAGCAAAAACGAATTTACAAGGACCTCAGTGGTGTTTGAAAGTAATTTATGCTGTAACAATGTTTAAAAGTAAAATCTTCCCATCAAAGTGAAAAACTCTTTGCAACTCGGGAATCAAAGTGGTTTACTTTAGGGAAAATAAGAAGAACTTAGTTACCTTTATACAAGTTCTTCGGGGTTTCCAATAAATCCTTCCGCCTTTGTAAGGAGCTTCAGCTTTTAATCAAACGATATTTGAATAGAGGAAGGCTCGAACAAAAGAAATGTGGTTCCGAGGAAGATCGATTTAGTGTATGGCACGTCGTACCACAAGCTTTCTAGGTTCCGCTAGTCTAGTGGTTAGAGAGGCATTTGCTCTAAAGACTCAGGTTCAAATCCTGTCAGAGTCAATCGATTTTACCCATATAAATGTCTTTATACTGAGGAGAAATTATAATGAGGGAAACAAAGAAAAAATAATTTTGTGATCCAGGGGTTCGGATCCCACATTAAGTTTTAGGCATGCCCACGTCATGAGCAACCTTCGCATCAAATGTTATCATGTTTTGTACAATCTTTCTAGTGGTGACCAAAGATAGTTTGGCCACGACCTTAAATGTGTATAGTTATCACATTGTTTGATGTTGTAGCTGGTGGAATTATAAATTTTCTAAATACCTTAGACAAAATCCCGTTATTCACTAATTTAGGCTCTTAGTTGTGTACTGTTGTGTAACTGCACAAGTAGCCTAATACCTCTTAAACAATTTCGTTTACAAACATTTAAAGTGACAAATGAATTTTGACAACACAGCCATTTTTCATCAACTCTGCAAATTAAGAGGGGATAAAGAACATTTTTATAAGCCAATTAAGTTCAAGTAAATATCGCATTTAGTTAGCCTCAACTTAAAAATATACTAAAATCTACAAATCTTAGTCCAAAAAAGAATTATGAGTGATTCGATATTGTTGTCATTTTATTAAAAACAGCTAATGAAGACCTTGTGTGGTTAAAGCTACAACGAGCCATGCTTAGCAAGCTGTCAAAATGATTACGAATGTGAAATATTTACCTCAGTTTAAGCCAACCATCAGCGAGCCACCGTCATGTAAGCCGCATGCTGTTTCACTGATTGCCTAAGCCATGGATCGTTTGTTAATTAATTAACTTTTGCTAAGGTTTTAATCCTGACCTCAGTATATTATGACCATTTTCTGTTCAAACAAGCGTTATTGGTGTAAATCCTCATATTGCTCGACTAACTTTTGCATTTACTTTGCTAGATTGTTGTTGGTGTAAGTGTTATAGAACATGAATTATAACAAGATCTTATGGAGTCAAAATAATGAATTAAGACAGATTTTTCATACATTCATATTCATATTTTGTTATAGAAATTTGGGCTTTCATCATCATTAAACTAGGTATAAGCAAAGGGGGTTTTTCTTAATTCCTATTGTGGCGACTTGGAATTTTAACACCATGTAGTAATTTTACACAAACTTCTGAATTTAATTTCCTTTTATCACCTTGTGGTTGTCTGGGTTAATAGTTTTTTCACATTTATCTGTAACAAACATATAGATTTTTGTTTGTCACTGGTGCCATTTATGTTATTCTTGTTTTTTTTTTAGTCTTAGTTAGAATGTGTGCTTTAAAGAGGGATAATTCTAAGGGAGAGGATATACAAGGATATAAGGTTTGGATTTGAGATGCTCTTCTCGGCTAGGGGCCCGTCAGGCCTAACCTAACCCGAAAGGGAGGGGGAACCTCGGAAATAGCCTAATGCCACAGGATGAACCTTGTTTTGTGAGTGAGCGGTTGTTCTTTGTGAGTTTAAATATTTTTCTTGATTGTTTGTAGATATTTATTTATTTCTCTATACTTGTCAGTGTCTAGGCTGGCAAGTATTTCTCTTATTTTGTTTTTTAAGTCATAGTTTGTAATTTTGTTTATTTCTTTAAAGCATTTCTTTCTCGCATATTCATATTGAGGGCATTTAAATATAACATGTTCTATTGATTCTACAGCCCCTGCAGTGCATTTTAAACATAGTGGTGTGAAATATAGATTCATCCTATGAAGTTTTTTATTTAACATGGTGTGACCAATCCTCATCCTTATGATATTGATTATTTCCCGTCTGTACTGTGGTACCATGAAGCTAGATTTTTGTATGGATTTATACTAGTAGGCCTTGGGTGTAGTTTTTAAGGTATTATTTCTTTTGTTTCCATGTCCTATCCTTTTGATATGATCTCAAATCATTTGCTATTGGTAAAATTATGTTTTTTGTGTCACTTCCAGTTGTTATTGCTTCCTTTGCTGCGATGTCCACTTTTTCATTATCTCTAAATCCTACATGGCTAGGAACCCTTTGAAGAGTGACCATCTTTTTGGAATCTATACAATTTTTCAAGATTGCTAAGCTCATATCTTTTGCATTATTTGGTGTTCTGTTACATAGGTTTTTGATGGATGAAAATGCGGAAAGTGAATCACTACATATCAATACCTCATTGCCAGGAATTTCAGCCAGATTTTGAGTACACATGAGCAGTGCAAACAATTCCGCTGAATAAATTGATGTGTGCTTGTCTAGCTTATATCTTTTTTCTATTTTGAGTTGTGGGATGATGTATGCTGCTCCGGTTCCTTAGTGGTTTAGGATCCATCAGTAAATATTTTGTATGATTTCCTGTATGTTGTCTTTAATATTTCTTTTGCCAACTGTTGATAAAAAATTGGGTTTGTCTCTTTTTTATTGATGGAATGAATTTAAGGTGTCATTGGTGTGGACTGGAATGTGGGTTTGTATTGGTGGTTCGTCCCAATCAGTGGTTCTTACATTTTCCAGTTCATTCTTTAATAGGTTTGGGTAAAATGTTACTATTGTTGATTTGACTTCAATATATGAAGGGATTCTTTTGTGTCTCCAGTACGGGTTTATTTCTGTTAAAAGATCAAGATAGAGGATTTTGTGTCTATTTCTATTATTGTGGTCAGTGAGTGTTTTATAGACAAATCTTTCCGTGATATTGTTGCGTCTAATTTAAGTTGATTCAATTGCTGCTTCGTTCTGTAGTGCTATTATTGGTGATAATTTGAAGGCTCCTAGTGAAATCCTTAATGCTAATTTTGGATTTTATCAATTTTGTTTAGGATTTGTTTTGGGACACAAATTTTGGTCTGATCGAGCCATCGTATAACTTTAGTGCAAACTGTGGATTAACTCCTTTTCTTCCACATGTTATAATTTGCATATGTTATATTGATGTCTTTCTCGCATTGCTTTGTAATGTTATTTATATGGCCACTGAATTTTAATTTATTGTAAATTGTAATACCTAGTAATTTAATTTGTTCTTCCAGTGTGATTCGATGTCCATTCATAGTTAAGGTTGGAGTTTCCCTTTTCCTTTTTCTGGATATTATGATAGTCTTTGATTTTTCTGCATTGATTTCTAAAAACATTTCACTTAGTTGCTATGAGATATTTGTTAGGGCTATCTGCATATTCTCAGTAAATTGTGTTGCCTTTTTGTTTGATGCATATATAGCAACATTGTCTGCATATTGTAATGATAGGACTCCATCAGGTAAACATTTATCTATTTCCAATATGTAAATTTAAAACAAAATAGGGCTTAGTGTGCTTGCCTGAGGAAGGCCACGGCATGTGACTCTGGAAATAATTTGGTTCTCGGCTTTTGTTCTATCAACCAGCCATTTCTGACAGTGTGTGATGAATTTTTTGGGCATTCTATACAGATACATTTTTTTAAATAAGTATGGTAGATTTACCCTGTCATATGCGCTTGAATTGTCCAACGATGTCAGAATTTATGTTACGTTCCATGTTTTTGCCGTTTGTAAGTCTAAGATTAGGTTGAGAAGATAATCAGGGCAAACCCGGTTTTTTCTAAATCCATACTGTGTGGAAGGAACTATATTATGTTTTCAACAAACCACTCTAGTCTGTATTTAACCATAACATTCATGATTTTGATCATTACGGATATGAGGGATATGGGACGGTATGATTTCTCGTTGTTTTTGTCATTGTTCGGCTTTAATATAACTACTATTTTAATTTGCTTCCATTTATAAGGTATTCCTATTTTGTCCATCCATATATCATTATAGATTTTTAGCAGTATGTTTAGGGTATTTTCTGGAAGGGTTTAATCATACTGTATGTGATTGTGTCTCTGCCTGGTGCAGTATCTGTTTTCTTCGAGTTAATAGCAGCCATTAGTTCATTCAAGGTAAATCTTTTTCCAGGGGGTTGTTTGTTCCACAAATTATGGGTGATTTTATTTCCTCTGCTTGGGCTACGTAATCAGGAACTATATGTTTCAAGAATCTTTCGGTAAGATCTTTGTTCTCATTCATTGGTGTAGTATCTAGTTAATTTTGATTCGGTTTAAGTTTTCTTATTACCTTCCATGCAAATTTAATGTTTTGTTTTTTCTCTATTTTAGCACATACTTAATACCAACCTTCTTTTGTGTCTTTACTATTGTTTCCTTGGCATGTAATTGAGCTTCTTGGTACAACTTATAGTTTGTGGATTCATTTCAATTTTGAATCTTTTAAAACTTAGTCTTCGGTGTGCAATTGCTAGTGAGCATTCCTCTGTCCACCATGACTTTGGAATAAAGCCATTTTTGATTTGCAAATTAGGACTCACCCATTTAGGAATAGCTTTGTTGGCAGATTCTATTATTATTTCTTCAAGTTTTTCAATCTGTTTGGTTGAAGGCAGGTCAATAATGTTATTGGTTTTGCTTTCAATTTCTTCTCTGTACTGAGACCAGTTTGCTTTTGATATATTTCTTCTTGGCTAATTTTTTAGTGTTCTGAGACGGTTTGAAATATTCAAATATCAGGCTCATGATGATCGGAAAATGATTGCTCCCCATTGAATCAGATGTAACTTACCACGTTTTTAAGTGTGTGTATAACTCAGGTGTTAAAAAGGAGAGGTCTATCACTGATTGGAATTGTTGTAAAAGATTGGTTGTTAGCTAGAACCAGGCTGGAAGTGCTGAAATACCTATATATATCATTGCCCCTTTTATCAAGTTTTCATGGGCTCCAGAAGGGATGGTAAGCATCGAAATCCCCACAGATTATGTTGTATCCCTTGTCTAGGTTGAAAACCTCTTTTTCCCAGAAGGATACATAGTTTTAGTACAATATATATTGTGGATGTTAAATGGTTTAGTAGTGTTTGTAATTTGCATGCCAAGCATTTGAAGTGATCCTTCATTATATTCTTTTATGATTTTAAAGTGCACTGAATTGTGTGTAATTATTGCAACCCCTCCGTTGCCATCGTGTCTATCTAGTCTGGTAAATTTGAAACTTTTATAATGCACTTTTCTTGTTTTTCTATCAGCCAAGTCTCTTAAATGATTCCTATGTGAATATTATTTTTGTTCATATAATTGCTCAATTCAGACCATTTATATTTGATTGACCTTGAATTCCATTGTATTATATTAATTTCCGATGTCTTAATTTTTATCTCTCGTGGCCTAGGCTATTACTGTACTAGACTTATTTTGTACTGTCATTTCTTTTCCTAGGGTATTACTGTGAGATGATTTTATTTCTTTGTCTGTCATGTCGTTAAGAAAATGCACGAGCAAATCATATATTTTTGTGTTTGCTGATAGTTCTTTCCGTGCTTATTTTGTTTCTTAGTTCTTTGACTTTTTCATTCACAGTTTTTTACAGGGGTCCATTGTTATTAGATGCAGGTGGGCCTACATTTACAGTATTCTGTAGGTCTGTTGGTTGGGTAGGTTTAATATTTGTGTCTCTCGGGTGTGTACTTTTAGGATATGTGTTTCCCATTTTGTTTTTTGTTTGGAACGGGTAGGTTCATGGTTTAGTGTTGTGTGGGGAATAGTAGTGGTCGCTATTATTTTCTAGGTCCTCTGTGTCAGCAAGTGCTGTGTATTGGTTTCTAGGCTGTATAAGATTGGATTGGATTGGGATTTCTCGTGAAGGTGGTGGTTGACTTTGATCTGGTGTATTATGTCGCTTACTCCCAGCAATTTCAGAGTAAGATTGTTTATTTATGAGTTAACATTATAGTTTTTATTTGGTATTTTTGTTTTTCAGTAAAAAAATCTTCTCTTTATAGTGTCATTCCTTTCAATGATTTTTTTGCCTAGTGTATTCAGGACATGATCTGTCGTTACTGCTATGTTGTCCCTGACAATTGGTACAACATTTTGTGTGTGTGTGTATGGTTGTTCTCCATGGAAATTTTGCCCACAATCCCTGCATATTTTTCCCTTTCCACAAGGTAATCTAGCAGTGTGTCCAAAACCAAAGCAATTATAACACTGTTGTACTGGTGGAAAATATTGCTGTACTGGCATTCTGACATAGTTCAAATATATATAATCTGGGGGCTTATCTGGCCGAAAGGTTAGATCATGGCATTTGTGCTTGTAACTTGTTTATTAGTATATCTGGTTATTCTTTTAACATGTTCGATGGGGTACATGTTTTCACATTCTTCGAAAAATTCTTTTTCTGTGATCCCTGGTTCTATGGATACAACCCCAATGGTCCCAACGCGACTCACTGGTACAAAAATTGTGTATTGATGTAGATGACTTGAATGGACTAATTCATTAGCCGAAGTAGCATCCTTACATGTCACAGTCAAATTTTTCCCTGATCTTTTAATGAAATCTATCTTATTGTGGTGGTTTTTAATTATTTTTCCTATGGCAAATGGGTTGATTTTATCACCACTTTTGCTCTGAATAATTACTTCAAATGGTCCTTGGTGGTGATCGGAATACAGTCTAATTCGTCTTATGTTAGCCCATTTCGAGTTGTTACTTTGGTTTTTACCAGTATTGTCAGATAATTAATTTGTTTCTTGACTCAGTTTCCTTTTGTGTGTATTGCAACCAGTTGGTGTGGCTTGTTCATTATCTACGTCCATTTCTATTTCATTGTCATACTAAATTCCTGTCTCATCTAGGTGGCACTTTTATTTATTCCTATTATTGCAGCAACTGATGCTTCAGATTCCATATCTGTTATTTGATTAATGTTATTAGTCTATCTAGCGCTACCATCCTCAAGTGAGGAGGCTGAACCTGACACTGAAATTATGCCAGGCCCAGCCTAAAAACTTTGCTTATAGTTACAGTACAACACTTACCAATTTATAACATCTAAGGTTAGTGATAATCACATGGGTATAACATTCACAATAGATTATGTTTGGCAACCACAAGTAATATCAATATCCACGATAATCTCACGAAATCTCAGACCGAATTAAGCCAAGGGTTAGTTGTAACGTTGGCTTTGTAACGTTTTTTAAAAGTTAAGTAGTACAACAAATTTTTCAAATATCTTTGCTCCTAGTCTTATACAACCATTAGTTACGTAATTTTAAACTAGTAGAAGCTAAATATAATATTAAAATTTTTAAATCTTAGCAATGAAAAGTTTCATATCCCCATAAACAATCCTAGGTCTTGGTTATATTAATGTATTTGAATTTATGACCATTCCAGAAACAGAAATTTCAAGTTTGAAATATAGTTTGTGTTGCTTGCACATCAGTTATCGACCCTATATGATTTACCATCATAAACATTTATCACAAGATTACAAAGACCACAAAATGATCAAATTAAAGTTAGTATGTTTGACCTCGTGAAACCTTTTAAAAATGTTGCTGAATAAAGGACAACTATTGTGTTCTTAGGTTTTACGCGGAAATTAAATTAAAAAACAACTCGTAACACGAGAGTACATCTCTTTGATGATTACCGCATTGTGACAGCTGATATTATTATTTAATCACCTTTCTAATTATCATTCAAAAGCCAACAGGTTATCCTACATTCGTAATTACGTCCAATATTTTAATAATTGAAATTGGACAACGACGGTTTTGTTGCATTATTCAACACCAAAAATTCATAAAACATTATGATGAGTTATAATTTGACCTGAAAACATTTTCTTATCAATTGATTCGCATAATTATGAATGAGTAGTTATAAGTATTTATGTAGCATTTAACAAACAGTTAGTTAACATTTGGTAACCAAATCATGCTTGTAAGTTTATTTTTTCACCAGTTTCAATGTTACCGTCCTAGAACATTTATTTAGATTTTAAAGTTAAAACATAGAAATACAATTTTCAGCGTTCATACTAAATTTTGTAAAAGAATATGATAAGAAGCATTCTTCTATTAAGACAACCATTTACAATTTTCACAGTCATATAAAGACATCGAGATGATTAAGGCTAACAAAACTAAGATTTAATACCCCCGCCGCAGCAAACCTGCAGACTAAGCGAATTTCAACTTGTCTGATTACATTTTTACTAAAATATTCCCATAGATAAGACATATTTATTCGCAATTTAAATAACATTAGATTTAACGAGTGCTTAGGTTTGCTGCTACGGGAAAGGGAAAAAGTGTTTTTGACCATACTTCAATAGTATAAGATGAAATAAATAAATTTTCCAAATTTTATCAACATAGGCCTATATCAATAAACAAGTAAACTACAACTGTTTTAATTTTCTCCATTATAATAACATGGGAATTACAATTTTTGAATTTTCTCCGTGAACGTTAGGCATACAACAGCGCTTCAATATACTATTTTTTTTTTTTTTAAGCTCTACAAAACGGTTTAGAAAGAAATTGAAAATTTTTTTGTATTTAGGGTCAAAAATGAGAAAACCCAATTTTTACCCCAAAAAACGTCCCATAAACCCCCATTCCCATGTTCCGATCATGCTGGTTCGCGAACTCGTTCGAATTAACGTAGGTTTACACGTGTATACCAAATTTCATCAAATTCGGACCATTTTTGCTCGAGTCATCGCGCTAACGGACACATATTATATATATATATGAATTTGAACTGATGGTGTTTTTTGCCTATAGGGACCTCAAAACGAAAAATTAAATCGGTCCCGGGTCCAGGTCTTACCATGAGTACTGCGGTAATAGCTTATTCCCTATATGGGAAATTCGCTCAAATCATTACTTGCTCCTATTTTTTTTACGACGTAAGAGGTTTACGAAACAAATAAAACTACATTAGACGTGTGGTATGATAAAATCTATGTAACAGGATCGAACAGGATGCAGAGAATATTTTTTATTCTCCTAAGCAAAAAGATTTAACTAATTTGTCATCACAAATCAAATCATATCAAATCAAATCAAAATATATTTATTCATACAAAGACAAATACATGTTAGTACATCTGAATAGTGTCAACTGTCAACTTAGCTATTTAAATTAACATTTGCTAAATTATTCACATACTCTTCTATTGAATATATTACTTTGCAAACCAAGTAAGTTTTTATTTTTAGTTTAAATTTGGAACTGTTTATTCCACAGCTCAGGGTCATTGGTGTTTGGTGGGATTTGAACCCGGGACCCGATCTTTCCAATAAAAATAGTTTCAAGCAATGTGAGGATTTCATTAATAATGAAACTACATGATACTATTACATGTACTACACTCGACAAACTGACGATCATCCCAATTTCAACAAAAGTTGTTGCATATATGTTTTTTTTTGTGATTAAGTCGTCGTAATTCTCCACTGCGATTATCTTAGTATTTAGTAATGCTTAAGTAACATAGCCTTACTCAAAGTGAAGTTTCTAGAGGTTATTTTATTCATTTAAAAAAGTAAACTAATAAATTATACCAAATTCTAATGACTCAGTTTTATCAATTTTTTTTATTTAGCTACTTGAATCTGTCAACTTTAGTTGGCCGATTGTTACGAGTGAGACGTGACCATATGCAAGTCATTAAGTAACAATGAACCATTCAGCATCGTCGTAAAGTTAGTGTCATTAAATGCCTGATACAATAGTCCCCATATTGCTGCCTGTTGAACACGCATGAACATTATTGCATTAATGTTTACAATATTGTCAATGGTCAACATGACGTACTAGGAAAATTAGAATATCATGTTAGATAAATAGTTCTCTATTACGGGAAAAGTTCTTTTCGTTTAAGAGTTTTATCATTTGTTTTCAAAAAGGTGGACAATCAGGTAAAGGCGGGTTTAGTCCATCAACACCTACTGAGGCAGTGTTATGACCCCTTTAGCCTGTCAGGTC
Source organism: Macrosteles quadrilineatus (assembly GCF_028750875.1). Taxonomy (NCBI): domain Eukaryota; kingdom Metazoa; phylum Arthropoda; class Insecta; order Hemiptera; family Cicadellidae; genus Macrosteles; species Macrosteles quadrilineatus. The sequence goes on from NW_026542600.1 coordinate 22,583,372, forward strand.
CATCATATCACAAAGGCCATTAGGGGTTAGCTGGTATAGAACCTCGGCCTCCAGGACAAAAGTCGCACGCTTTAGACTAGACAACAGGACCTAACTCCTCTTTTTTTAATGTAGCCTCAAGGACTTTAAATAACATTTTGGTTTTATTCATAGATGCTTTTAATAGGATACTAAATTCCACAAAACAATAACAGTACTTAGATTCTGTTTTAAAAATAAATTACATTTTTAAAGGGCGCTAAGTGTAGCAATCACCCTTCTCTAATAGGGATCAGATTAGTTTTACCTTCCAACTTAACAGGAATAACTTCACTCATTATTACTAAAAAAAACTCCCATAACAATTATTTTGGCTTAAGAATGTAGTTTATGACATCGACTTACTCTTTCTCATGACTTCACCAAAATAGCAATTCCGGTAAAAGCTACAACGTCCGTATAAAGAACATGATGGTCGCTCTTCCTCAGTTGGTTTTCTTCCTTTGTTTTGCGTTTCCTTTGTTTGAATCTCGATTGACCAAGCAAATGGGGGAAATATTGTTATTCTTTTCGCATAAAATCAAACCTTTGCTTTTGTTTAAATCCCACCGATCAATCCACTATCGTGAGAACAACCCGAAATGGCAAAACGATTATTTCTTTATTCTTTTGATAATATACAATTAGAAACAGCAAAAATTTAGTTTGCCCTCCTGGAGTTGGTTTTTTACCAAATTACAAACATTTCTAAATATGTATATTGAACTTGGGCTGCACAAGGACAACAACATATTTATGCATAGATAACTTTGCTTCTTCTATATTATTGTAGTAGATTAATTTGTAACCAATTATTTGGATGTTTAATCTTTCAAGCATCGTGGGCTTATACATTGTCTTACTACTTTTCGAAAAAAACTTTATCATAAGTCATGAAGAATAAAATATTTTAAACCTACATTAATTTTTTCATCCGTTCACATTTTGAACTCCTATTAATCCTTAATTATTCAGCAAAACAATTTCTCCCGCGAATTATCACAGGAGGTGGTGCAACGTGCCAATTGAGGTAAGTCTGAGCAATAACGCCCAGAGCAGTGTGTTAATGAGGCAACTTGGGGTAGGCTTACTGGATGTAAAAGTACAATTCCAATCTCATTAGTGTTAGCTTGATATTGAATTTACATCTTGAGTATTTCTGGAGCGTGGGTTGGAATAGTAGGCACCTTAAATTATGCAGACATACATAGTAAGCCTAAAATATATATTTTGGATCGCAATTGGTGTTGCAGGCATTTTAGGTAGACGGGTGTATTTTATTGCTTTATTAACTTATTGCTAAGTAAATAGGAATTTGACAACGCAACAATATTTTAATTTCAAAGATGTAGTTTTCTAATGAGATTGTATATTCTGCTTAACTTTACCTCTCGTTTGATATGATTATGTTAGTTTAATTATGATCCTCGATTAGAATACACAAGGGAAGCAGCTGTTCTAAAGGCAAAAAGCGCAAAACCTCTGATCAGGAAGACTGGGTTCAAATCCCTTCAATCACCAATGTTTTTTTATCCATGGGGTAATGTCTTATCACGGCGGTTCACCTAAAGTTGAATCCCCTATTTAAACTAGAAAATAAAAAAAGAACGTGTCAGTCACACGAAAGAGGAAAACTTTTCTGTTTTTTTAAAGCTGCCTACACTAAAATCCATACTAAAATATATAAGTTTCACTAAGAAATAAAACTCTACTTAGAACACAAAAAACTGGATTTTTTAAATGAATTCCTCAAATATAATCTTCAAATAAATGATTTGAGATCACTGAATCTAATACTTAACAAGCTGAGGAAAACTCTTCCTGATATCAACCTATCATAACCTTTCTAATAATATAAATTCCTGTAAACGTTTAGTTAACAAAAAGATTTTTGCAAAAGATTTTAGCTAGACAAATAAAATATATATGAGTCTCCAACTCCTCAAAAGGTACAACCGGTTGTAAGGGTGTCTAAAAGTACCGCGTGTTGCACCTTAAAAGGCTAAGGGAAAAGAAATATGCCTCCTGGCTTTAATTTAAAGGATCAAATTCATAACCAACCTTCATAAAAAGAAAAATATACAATATGATCTTCTTACACTTTAATGTGAAAGCGTCCTACTTCCGATTGAAGACTTTTGTTAGAGAAAAATAACTATAGTAGAGCTATAATTTTTCGTTCTCAACCGAAATTGAAACAGATCACTGTAGTTGAAAGAGAGAAATTGCAACCGTAAAGCTTCTAAATCAAAAGTCTTTTAAGCTTTAAATAATTTTTGATAATTACACGTCATTACCAAATCATTCCGAATTTTGAGATTTAACATACAATACAAAAGAAAGTTTTCAATAATAACCACAGTTGTGCAGCATACTAAGTATGGACCGAGTATGATACTCACGTATTGTACTCTCGATGCTGGACTGGGTTGAGTTAACATTGTTAGCTGCCTCCCTTAGGTCGTAATTCACAATATTGCCCGGATATATTCTGAGCATTCGCACCCCCAGCAAAAATTATTACGCTGAAGTTCTTATTGATTGATTATGATCAGAAAATCGTTTCGTTTCAGAGGTTTGACTAATGACTTTAATTCTTGACTATGTGAGCAATGTGTTTTCACTTAGTCCAACAAACAATCAAGCTATGAATACACAAATATTTTGAAAGCGTAGAATCTATTTAATTTACGTGGAGTAGGGTAAGGTTATCAATATGTTTATGTTATTTTTTTTATTTTTTTTTTATAATTAAGAGGTTGGCGGCCTCTTTTAACCTTGCATTTGCCCGTCCACATAGACTACAGATCTGTGCGTGGAACGTATCCAGCAAAGCAAGGGGTGAGCCGGTACAGTACAAAGGTGAACTGTACTGATAAAAGTTAGTGGCAGTGACCAGGATCCGAACCCACGACACTACTGCCTTGGGCCCGAAGTCCGCGACGGTACCGATTGAGCCACCGACTCACCAACCATGGTTATTTGGGCAATGTTTAAATATTATAGAGTGCAACCTCTTGCAACCGGTTTTAGGTTTTAATTAGTTGATCTTATGGTAAAACGGATGCAGGAACTATTATAAGGAAAGCAAAAGAAATAGGCTTAACAATTAATGAAAATAAAACCAAGTATCTAATAGTAGGACGAAATCCACCACAAACACATCTTCCTCTGACAGTAGAATCCTACTCCTTCCAAAGGTGTACAGAATTTAAGTATCTAGGAATAATTATTGACCAATATAACACAGAAGAAACTGAAATTAGATCACGACTGCTCAGTGGTGACAGATGTTACTGGTCCTTGCAAAACCTATTGAAAAGTAAACATTTAACCAGAAAAACCAAATTAAAAGTCTATAAGACTATTATACTGCCTATAGTTACCTACGGATCTGAAACATGGGTACCAACCAAACAAGATGAAAAGAAGCTAATAATTTTCGAAAACAAAATTCTCAGACGTATATATGGCCCAATTGAAGAAGAAGGAATTTGGAGGATTAGAAGAAATAAAGAATTAAGTGAGGTCTACAAAGATCCGGATATTACTGCATTAATTAAAAGCCATAGATTTCGATGGGCAGGACATGTCTACAGGAGACCTGAAAAGTCAGTCTTAAGAACAGTGACGGATGCTGTACCTGTAGGAAGAAGACCTTTAGGACGCCCAAGGCTGCGATGGTGGGACCAAGTCCGGAGGGATATGAGAAGGATGTCCGTTACAGAGGAGATGATGAAGGACCGAGAAAGATGGCGCAGAGCTGTTGGAGAGGCCAAAAACCTGCTTAGGTTTGAGTGGCCAGCGAGGTAAGGTAAGGTATGGTAAAACAAAATTAAAAGAATGCAACGTTTCTTGAGAGGGACTAGTTTACTTGATCAAAACCTCAATTCCTGTATAATCTAAAATGTACAGAGAACATGATGAATGCTGTCTTTGTTGTCTTCATTTAGGTTGAGATACTATTCTAAATAACAATAGCCAAACTTTATCTTTATTAAATACTCGAATTCAACTCTACAATTCTAATCTAATATCGCATACTAATAATATAAATTATATCTTTCTGTAAACTCAATTTACAGAAAATGATTAAAAAATGAATGGAAAATGATAATGAAAAAAGTAATGGAAATGTTACTTTTATTTTAATACTTACGCACATTAAAAAGAAGTAATACAGACTGATTAAATCAATTATATTTATATCGTGTGTTTATTGTGCTAGCCACTAGATTTTAGTGGTTGGACCGGGTTCAAATCTTGCCAAATCACCAATGGATTTTATGTATGTGTTAACGCCGCAACCCCTAGGTCTAGCCTGAAGTCAATCCCAGGCTCGTGCCTGGCGTCCTAGGACAACAATATCATGTTATCGTGTGTAATTAATCTTTTATCTTCTCCTCTCTTTTAATTATTTGTCGTCATTATAAAGAATTTCTTACTATATTCAATGTTAGTAATAAAAAAGAACTCAGCTAAAAAGGAGAATTTTTGTTTCAGTTACAACAATCGAAAATACTTTACCAGGATTGAATTTTAATCTGTTTACAAGGGTTTTCTCGGTTGCAGAATCACATTAAATAAGGACAAACTGCCGGATTCTCCAGTATATACAGGGTGTTCATTTCAAAACTTTCCATATCTGTTGTGTGCAAAGGTAAGGCTTTTAACACTTGTTTGTTCTCATTTCCCCCTAATTTGGACATGCCAAATCCAATAAAATTATTTTCAATTTTGAAAAATGCCCCAAAAGGGCCCAATTTGGGGGGTAGGGGTGCTTTTTGAGAAATTTTCAAATGTAAACATGGGTTGTGTGATACATCAATTTAAAGGTCTAATCACCCCGATCATTTTGGTGCAAAAAAGTTTAATTATCTTTAACCGTATTTACAGGGTGGGTCAAAACGTTTTAAAAAAGGACTTTGAAGTTAAGTACCGTATTACCCTAACTACTGAACGGAACAGCGCCAAATTTCTTTCCAAGCTTATTCTTGAGCTATTCTTTAAGATAACTTGTAGTAAGGGCATTTTCCAAGTTATTTTCTAATTTTAAAAAAATCTCAAATTTTAAGAATAAAAGAAAGCTGAAAACTCAAAATTCTTAAATAGCAAGGTATAACAAATTTCATACCACGTGAAAGGTCCTTTTTTAACAAACATTTTACGTATTTAAGTTTTCTTTCTATCTCTTACCGTTTAAAAATTGCAGTGGAAAAACATAATTTTCCATGGTAAAATTATAACTAGTTTTCTAATAAAACACATTGCACTTTGTTCAACGATGTAGTAGGATTCATAACAAATTGATCGACTACTTTTACGTGTGACAGAATTCATCTTGGACCCTTCATCCTGTTCTTTTCTCATTGGTAACTGAGCCAGTTTCAGAAAACTTCCTAACTAAATCATTTACAGCCATATGACTCAAGGTTATACCTGGATATCTATTAAACACTTTGCAGTTATCCTGGAACACTTTTGTTATGACCAATAAGTAAAATAAAGTATATTTTTTTAACTTTACACCATATTTGATTAGGTACTACAGGAAATGGTACTTTTGAAATTAGTACTACCATTGACTAGTCAATGGTACTACAGAAAGCGGCCCACGCTTGGGTTTTTCTCATCAGCTATAAAACTTGTTACTCACAAAGTAAAACGTAATGACTTGTTTGCCTATCTGCCTAAAAATAATTATGAATTGTTTCCTTCAGTTATTGCACCATTTAATGTGTCTAGAGACGAATTTTGGCTGTTTTATTAGAAAACTAGTTACAATTTTACCACAGAAAATTATGTTTTTCTACTGCAATTTTTAAACGGTAAGAGATAGAAAGAAAACTTAAATATGTAAAATGTTTGTTAAAAAAGGACCTTTCACGTGGTATGAAATTTTTTATACCTTGCTATTTAAGAATTTTGAGTTTTCAGCTTTCTTTTATTCTTAAAATTTGAGATTTTTTTAAAATTAGAAAATAACTTGGAAAATGCCCTTACTACAAGTTATCTTAAAGAGTAGCTCAAGAATAAGCTTGGAAAGAAATTTGGCGCTGTTCCGTTCAGTAGTTAGGGTAATACGGTACTTAACTTTAAAGTCCTTTTTTAAAACGTTTTGACCCACCCTGTAAATACGGTTAAAGATAATTAAACTTTTTTTGCACCAAAATGATCGGGGTGATTAGACCTTTAAATTGATGTATCACACAACCCATGTTTACATTTGAAAATTTCTCAAAAAGCGCCCCTACCCCCCAAATTGGGCCCTTTTGGGACATTTTTCAAAATTGAAAATAATTTTATTGGATTTGGCATGTCCAAATTAGGGGGAAATGAGAACAAACAAGTGTTAAAAGCCTTACCTTTGCACACAACAGATATGGAAAGTTTTCAAATGAACACCCTGTATATGGGACTGCTCGGTGTATATTTTTGAGGTTAATTGTTTTCAATGTGACGTCTTTATATAGTTTATTTATTATATTAAACATTCGTGTATTTTATTAGTATTTCCTGCGGTTAAACTCACACTGAAGTGATATACTTTTTCCATTTTTATATTTCAATTCTAAATGAGATCTAATTCGATTTTTTACTACTATGGGTTGTTAAATCGACCCTGTACACGATTAGACAAAATTATTAATTGGATAACCCATCTTAGCTTTTTAATGTGTTACACCTGGAAAACTAAACTCTGTACAACTTTATGTGGCATAAAACTTCTCTTTTTGCTTTCGTGTAACAGCGTCAAATTTGTAAATAGAAATCCCCATTAAGTGACAAATTTTGAAAACCTTTACAAAGTATTAATATCAGTTAACACTTGAGGTCTTTAACTAAACCCAGTAAAACGTTGTGATCACTTCAAAATGCACTTCAGATACATTTACGTGGAGTCTCTAATGCTAAAGAAAATTTAAAATGTATATCCATTCTTAACTGTTCGATGGGCTACACCAGGACAACACACCTTTACATGGTATTAAAGTGCTCTGTTTTGTCGGTAATTTTGCGTGGGTCCCCAAATGGGTTAGTTTAGGGCACTCAAAGATTTTAAGAGTATAGTCCCATTTAGTGCATTCCATTTTAAATGTCTTTGTTAATGAAGAACCTCAGTGAAAACCAGGTCTCTATCTGAACCCAGTACAAAATAGCGGTAATTTTAAATTGTTATCAGCCTGAGAGAACAGACATCAATGAATTTTTAAATTACCGCTATGTTGTACTGGATTCAATAGAGACACTAGAACCTCCAGTTTTCGCTGGCATTCTTATTTTATGATGGCCTCAGGGTTTTTAGCCTAAAAATCTTAACCTGGCCAAATTTGTATTTCAACCAAAAAGTATTCTTTCATGTCAAATAAAGAAGCGGAGGGTTCAGTTCTCCTTGTGTAACCAGGTTCAAAGTGGTCATACTGTATCCATATTGTTACCTAACCTTATATCAACATAACTAAGGGGTTTTATCTTTGTTAAAGTTAATCATGTGGCCAGTGCTTTACTTTTTCCATAATGCAATTTTTAATGCATGAAATATTTTTAACGGAATTCCAGGAGGGAAATTACAGTTCACAATGATGTTCGCTGTTCGAAGAAAATCGTTGTGTCCTAGTCCACACCTAGAGCATGTGGCTAATATGTCTAAAGCTCTTTCTATTTTAGCATGCACTTAACAGATCTTTAATAAAGTTCTCCAACAATAAATAATGTATCCTAATACTTTACTACTTAGGACTTCCACTAGGTATATACTTCATTTACAATATTTCAAGATAGCTTAAAAGCATAACACATTTTTTTATTGAAACACGTGATACTTTCTTTGTTTTAATATGTATTTAACTATCGTAAGTAATGTAGGAATAATGATTGGTCTAGTATAAGCGGTCAATCACGTGTACACACATTTTCCCGTATATACATCACTTTCAATTCAACATTGACTGATAATACTACAATGAGAAAAATATTTGTTATGACTTTCCGTAGTCTTTAGTACGGAGATAGATGGATCTCCTTGTATGGGGCATGTCCTTTTTTTTCTTGATAGATGGACATACAATATCTTAAGATTGTCTCTTACCAAGCGGAGAATTATTAAGTTCTGTGCCATTTTTTAGACTAGCTGTGTCCTTTGTATGAAGGTAAAGTCCAGCCTTGTGAACAGGTTTGAAGTTTGTAAGACTTGTGTTTTATGTTGATGCAAGTACGATTTTGGAAAATATAAATAAGAGGTAAATAAAAAGCTATGATCAATTCAAAGGTTCAAAGGGGCTTGTAGTCACTTTTTACGTCAATCTGTTAGATATATAAGTGAAAGTGGTTTATTATTGAGGATCACATATGGCTTTTGGTGGGAAAAGTTCTCAACAGCAAAAAAAGGTTCTCCTCACCTGAAGGACTTGTTTCATTATAGGTGGGTTCAAAACACTAGCTCAAGAAGTATCAAATAATTTGAAAGCCTTTAGTAATTTTCGGTGTCTCAACCCTGACATGCAGGATAGGTCTTGTAAGTTGTTTGAACTACTTTGTGTTGAAAAACCTAATTCTGTACTTATTTGCTTGTGTTTTAATTACTAATCAAGCCGCACCCCTATTAGTAGTGATATTTCATAGACTTAAGTAATAGGAAACTGTAACAGTTTGGTTGCGATTGTGGGGAGAGGAGTTTGTAAATTTTCGTTAAGTGCCGAGGTGGTAAGTAGGAGCTAGTTGTTAGGGAGCGGTCGTAATTCCTCACTTAACCCAAAGTTTACGACTTGTTTTGAATTATAAATGGAAAACCAGGGAGTCTGTTTCAGGCACAGTTAGTGATACGTTGACAACCATGTTGAATTCGTAGGGATGTCTAGACACGATTTGTGTTTCTTGTTACAGATGAGGAGGAATTTTACTGTCCATGTAAAACAAGGGGCACCACTTCACAAGGGGCACGGGTTCGATTCCCGTCACAACCACAAAACTTAAATGGGGTTTGGGACTGCTTTCCTTTTAAAAGTGTTTAAGTTTACTGATTAAAATACCACTGGCGTAGATTAAAACAATGATTATTGATCAAGCACACTTTTGGTGGGGAGAGGTATAAGGGAATTATTTTATAACTCGTAAGTATGTATATTTGTCAAATCTTCTGTACTAGTATTTCACACCCCTTTACCTTTTTTCGTTGTAAAAATTGTATATACCATATCAGTCACACAAACACTGACCGCATGTGTGCCTCGTCACTTAACCCGAGTTTTTATTTCACGTGGATTAAAGTAACGATTATATTTCAAAGACGCCAATAAAATAACATTTTAGTGATAAAATCATCAAGTTCGATCACGGCCTTCTTGACACCGTCGACTCCAAAGGCCTGCGGACTCAGACCGAATTATTGCTGGATCACTATATGAAATATAGTGTTTGTAACAGTTATAGCATATTTTAACACACCGAATGTTGTGTGCCTTGTTTGTGTCATTGGTGTGGGGAAAACAAAAAGCCTCCAGTGTGATAATGTTGATAATGGCCGTGTAAACAGTGGTTTCATAAGGACTGGCTCAATTTATCTGCTATGGAATATGCTTCCTACGCAAATGATAGAAATAAAAAATGGCTCGGAATGATTGTGTGAAATATGATGACAATCCACTCAATGTAACAAACTTGGGTAACAAACTTGGTAAACTCCTAGAGAATGTTGCCAATCTTGCTACGAAAGAAGAAATAATATAATATAATATAACTAAACTTTCCACCAGCATTGAGAATCTCTCTAAGTTCTCTCTTTTATTAAACTCTTCTCTACGGACATGGTAGCCAAATCCCATCCTCATCTGTCCAACATATCCATCTCTAGGGACCGCACAACCAAAGAACGTGAGCATCTGGCTGCTCTTCGTAGCTCCCTTGTTGCTAGAATCAGTGGGGGAGAAGTAAACCTCACAATTAAATATTTAAACGGAGTGCCACAAATCGTGTCTGAGAAAAAGAATTTTGAGTAAAATCCAGTGTATATATCTTTTATAAAAATGTAATGGAATTAGGAGTAAGCTTAAGGATATCCAAATTGCATTCTCGACTTGTACCTACGACATAGTCATGTTCTTAGAAACTAACCTTAATGCTGATATAAGCAGTTCTGAACTTGGTGCGGATAGCTTCAACATATTTAGGAGTGATCATTCTCTGATATCCAGTTCAAAGTCCAGAGGAAATGGTGTTGTGGTTGCTATCAGCAACTCCCAAAGTCCTCATCTTGTTCCGACATCTGTTAATAGTATTGAATGCCTATTCATTTCCTGTAGTGTCAAGACTGGCTACAGACTTCTTGTTGGGTGTGCATATATCCCTCCCAGCTCCAGTTCTGAAGTATATGAAAATGTCAACCTAGCTGTTGAGGAAGCTACATCAACCCATTCCTACAGGAATATTCTCATCGCTGGCGATTTTAATTTACCTGATGCCAAAAGGCTCTCATCAAGAGGCATATCCTGCCTGGTTCAGCCCGGAGTTGAAGGCTCTCATCACGAGGAAAAATATGTTGCATACCCTCTACAAAAGGACGCTGTATCATGAAACATACCTGCAATTTTTATCAAAACATTGTCAACCACATGCTTTAACAACTATGTTGAGCACATTCAACAAGTTCTTCCAAGCAACCCGAAGATATTTCTGAGCTTTGTTTCCTCAACTAGATGTGGTTCCTGCTCCGGCCCTTCTACGCTGCTTGGCCCAGACTGCGTACTTCTGGTTAATGAAAAGGTCAAATGTGAGGCATTTGCGGATTTATTTGCTTCGGGGTTTGAGCCCCCAATGGACCTGCCCTACCAGAACCTTCACAACACTTCCATATGTTTATTCAAATGTTTTTTTCACCTACGACGAAGTTGAAAGGGCCCTTGCCAGCCTTGATGGCCACAAGGGACATGGTCCAGACTGTATTCCTCTGGCTGTTCTCAAGGGCTGCGGACATCTCCTGGCTAGTCCTCTTCAGAACCTTTCAATGAGTCGGTGAACTGTGGGATATCTCCAGAAGTCCATAAAACGAGTTACATTGTCCCAATACACAAGTCTGGTCCTTCTTCTGACGTGCGCAAAATTACAACTACTCGTCAGATGTATGTATTGAAAATAAAACAACTGTCAATAAATATATTAAATATTTTACTATATTTGGTTAACAATTTCAACAGAGATAATACAATTTAACTTAAATTAAATATTTTAAATTAAATTCGTTAAATAGCATACACATTTATAACAGAAGAACTATTTCAATGAAATAATAAAAGCGTCTAAACGGAAACACTTTTGACTTAAATAGTTTGGCATTCTTTTTAAAGAAAAGCATTTATATTTCTAAAGTTAAATAATCAGTCAAAAGTAATCACCAGGGTTCAATAGGACCCAACATATTGCGACATAGGTAAATCACTGATTAAAAACACAACATACAATGATTTGTATTACATACAATTTTGATCATATCCGTGATCATTTATCGGCTCAAATGTGTTACCCTCACATAGGGTGACAAACTTGTTATAATATATGTGAACCAGGTTCGACTTACCTTGCCCTAGTATATTTTATCACATTGTATTTATCAGTTTATAGAGACTTGGCATTTTATGGTATATTGATCAAATTGATGGGTCTTTTAAAGGAGGACTCTTTTACAGAGCGATGCTGTGGTCAGGTTACGTTACATTAGGTTAGTTTAGCTTATAGCTATGTCAAACAAGGTAAATGTAGTTTTTTTACGTTGAGGATACTAATACAATTTGAAGTCTGTATAAACCTATTTGCAAAATTTACCTTTTTTGTAATTTTTGTAAACCAAACTAATTTAATTAAATTTCTGACTGGATTTTCACTAACTATTTTTCTTGAACATAGCAGTTTCCTTCTCTATTTTAATAACATTAGGGTAAATGGGTACTAAGGTTTGCTGCAGCAAGGAAGGTTGTAAGGTGTGTTGTTTGTCAAATGTTGATAGTTGGTTATGAATTAAATATATTTGCTATATTTGACCAAAATATATCTATAGAAAAGCGAACTATAACAGTTAGATTATTCTCCATAAGTATAACATAATAATTTTAAATTACAGTGTTTAGGGAATTTGTTTAATAAGCCTAACTATTAAACGTAGAATAACGCTTCAATAAACTTTGTTTTTCAAGGTATGTGAAATGGTTTGGGTAGGAACTTCAAAATGTTATGTGTCAAGGGTCAACATAATTAAAACCCACTTTTTACCCCATGTAACTCCCCATAAATCTCCCTTCCATAGTCCGGCTATGTTGGTTTACGAAACCGTTCGAATAAACGTAGGTTTACATGTTTATGTCAAATTTTATCAATATCTAATCGTTTTATTTGGGTCATCGTGCTATAACGGATACATATGTTTATAATTTAAACGAATTGTGTTTTTGGAATCTGGGGTATCAAAACAAAAAAAGTAAATTTGTCTCGAGTTTAGGTCCTACCATGAGACCTACGATAATAGATTATTCCTTAAACGGGGAAACTCGCTCAAAGACCCATCAACAAGGACTAATGATATATTTCTTAAACCATAAGTAATTTGGCAGTGAAGAAGGGTTGTCTCATATCACTGTCTAAGACAACGACAACCTGTAACAGGGAATTGCGAATCATTCAATATGAACTAGTTGATCTTGTATTTCTTTTTCACAGCTCAAGATTGGTGTTTCAACACACAGAAGACACGAGGCTACGGTAGGAACAGCTGATTCTAAGACAGGACTGCTTGCATTGCCATCAACACCACTCGAGATTCGCTCCTTCTGTGTTGCAAAAGGCGTCAGCTTCTCCCAAAAACAGCTGACCATTCTCACAGACACACAGCTGGTAGATCTTGTCACCGCGATGTGAGTGTTTGTGATGATGTCTATGTAGTCCAGGGAGCAGCACGTTGGATGACTCTAGCTTTATCTGGAAAGGATATAAAGCTATATGAATTGTTTCGTATCAAAACAATATGAAGATTTCTGAAGACTATGACTACTAATTTATAAATAACAGCAGAAAATAACAGCTCTGTCAAACTGGGATTATTCTTTTAGTTTATACTTCAACAAAATCCAGGCAAAAACATGGCCCAAGGAAAAAGAATCGCCTGATATTCCTTTCTTTTAATACATTTTCTATTGGGACAGGGAGCTAAATACATTTTCTGCAACGTACTTTTGCAATTGAATTCAGCTTCTTTTATAGTTAACAATCTAACAACATAAATGTTAACCGATCAATTGTGTGATGTTGGAAATAGTTTGTACTAAAAGTGCTTTACCGGCACTTGCTACAACTATTTCACTCTCTTTCTTACATGATTCTTGAACGAGCATCGGAAATGCCACTTTCAGTACATGAAATTAAAAAAGGTATATGCACTGTATGCACCAGTACACCTTAAAACGTTCCTCGAAAGTATAAGCACTGATTACTAAATGTATCAAAGTACTTACTGCTCCATCCACCGTCTGAAGAGTTATATCTCGGTGGCTGGATAATTGTATGTCCCCAGCCCTGCTCTCTATAGAGATGCCTGCAGGTGCTACGACATGTAAGTCCTTCATAATCGACTCCAGCCTACAATATAAAGCATCCAGTTACGGTCACAAGAATAGGTATTTGTGTAGCTAGTGGGCAAAGTGACACTTTGCTGCACACGAGAGAAATGTTTACGCACGAGCCGTAGGCGAGTGTCGAAAGTTTATCGAGTGCAGCAAAGGCAGTTTGCACTCGTGTTACACATTATATTTTTCATACAGTTACTATAAATCATATAAGTAATTAGTTAGGTTAAATGCAAACATTCAACGAAATGGGAAACGCTGCACCAGCTGATCGTAGTCATAATATCTTTAAGTGTTGCCAACTTATTTCAAGCGTATACGGATCACGTGCATAATAAAAGCACGCTGTTTTCTGTTGTTTGGTTGGAATACTCGTGTGCGAGAAAGTAAAAACTGTGCACCAAAGTAAGGTTTTATGTACTATAAATCTGTGCAAGGAAGCCCACTTTGTCGGGTGACTGTAGGAGAAATATATTCATTGAAGAATAGGGTACTTTCCTGTTAAAGGGAACATTCATTATTATTGATGATTTTTTTCTCGATATATCGATATTAACAAATTGAAACATATCAGCTGACAATGACGAAAAATATTGTTCAGTATCAACAAACATTAATGAAATGAAACTGTTCTAAAATAAATAACCTAACATAACTAACCAAACTTGCTGTAACATTTAAAAATCCCGCGTTTAAAACTTGCCTTTTATATTCAAAACCCAAAGGGAATTTTTAAATGGTACAGCAAGTATGGTTGGTTATTTTAGGTTAGCTTAGAACAGTTTCATTTCTTGCTGTCAATTTGTAATGGATCAGAAAACAAAAACATCGATATATCGAGAAAAAAATCATCGATAATAATGAATGTTCCCTTTAACAGGAAAGTACCAAGAAAAGTTATTCAACATCATAGTATAGTATACATCTAGAATCAAGGACACTCTATTGCAAAAAAAGGCTACTCATCCCATAAGTTCGAGGGTAACTTGGTATGGTTATATTTTGATTTGAAGTTGCCTTCTGAAACAGTTATAATATTAAATATTCAGTTATATTACATTTATAGTAAATTATCTATTATTTCATCATACTAATATTATAAATTTGAAGGTTTGTGTGTTTGTTTGTTTGTTTGAAGTTCAATCACACATTAACTACTCGTCAGATTGAGCTTAAATTTGGTAATATGAAAGCTTACGTTCCTGATTAACATATAGACATACTCTTATCTCAAAGATATCCATAGAACATTAAGCACTAAAATTTTGTAGGGTTTACCAACAGGGTGCAGCATTTATTTTTTGTATTTATGACAACAGCTAATTTGAACCAAGCAGCAACAAAAAGCTGTAATCCACAATGGGAACTGTCCAAGTAGGATTATTTACAGTTAGGTATGCTTATGTTTCTTATTAATAATAAATTTGTGATATTGTGCTAATATTTGGTAGTTTACTCTTTTCTATTGTTTAGGTGCAGTGGTAGAACATTATTATTGCTATGGTGGATGTGTTATACTATAGCATACCGTAAATTAAAATAACGAAATTTTCTCAAACCGTACCCTCTCCCATTTCAAACACAAATCACGAGTATAACTGCAATAAGCATTTGATACTTATATGCCAACACCTACGAAGGAACGGTACTCTACTAGTTCACTATATAAGAAATAACTATCTGTAGTTTCTAATAAAGGTAGCAATGAAACATTTAAACAATATTCTAACACAAAATTTAGTTTTGAATTCTTATAAGAACATTTTCCTACACAAGCTTTATATTGAGACTAAAAGGTTTTTGTGATTTTCCAAACCTGCTTACACCATTTGAGTAGTAAAACCATCAATTAATAGTCACTAGACGGTAAAAGTCTTACCAGTGCAGTAAACTAGATTGACTTACACAAGATTCGACCGAACATCTGCACTAACGACCGGAGTCTGCAAACTGCCTTCTAATACAGCTCCGCCTTCTCCTAAAATCATCATTTAATTTATTTAAGCTAGAACATGATGTGACATTTTAAATTTATTTTGTAGCCAACGAAAGCGGTAAGATAAATAAACTCACCAAGTGGGATCGTATTCATTTATTAAATTTAATAAAAGGCATCTCTGAAAACGAATTAATAATTAGCACTTTACTATGAAAAAATAAAAGATCAATACGATTAGACTTTGACAATTACTTGGGCTGCAAATTAAATTTTAATTTATAGTAGACTTTAAATTAGGCTTTCAGAGTAAGGAAAAAGGAATGGAGCTGCGGCACGGACCTACGCATGTGTTTTTCAATTGAGGTCTGCGTGGATTCTAAGGGTCATCGTGCTTAATAGCCACGAGACCATCAGGGACCAATCAAAAAGCGTGTATTTAATGAATATTTTAATGTAACAAAAACAATAAAGTAAATTTTACTTCATCGGTGCAAAAATTTAAACTATGGAGTGCCACAAAGATAAATCCTAGGACCACTATTTTAATATGTTCTACAAAGGGTTTACCGGGTTTCTTAAATGATGCGTCTGTCTATGTTGATGACATTAGCTTGCTTGTATCTGGTAACACCCCCCAAAATAGAGCCAATAGCACTAACCCACAATAGAAATAACCATGATTTTGTTAATAGACTTTTAACAGTTAAAACCTTTTAGTAGATATAAATCAGACAAAACACGTATAGTTAACCACATGCCAGAGCAATGAACAGGTTCAACACAGAATTTTGGTGGAAGAAAAATCTCTAGAAGTAAACATTTTTACCTACGACCGTTTTTTAAAGTAGCCATTTCAGTCCAGTTCTTAGAATTGAAAAGTTTCACTTTACAGCTGTTTACTTTCATATCCGCATAGTTTCATTTCATATCCGCATAGTTTTCTCATATCCACACAGGTAACGGACCAATGAGGTTCAAGTATTGAGAGAAAAGAATTAAAATTGTAATGCTTCAAACGTCAACTAATCAGCTGATCAGCTGATCAGTTGACCAATATAATTGTTAATACTCGCGTATTCTTAATTAAGTTGGTGGAAGTCCAAAAATAAATGAAATATTTGCCGAATTGTACCTGATACAATATTATTTATGGTAAGAATGCTGCTAGCAATGTAATATTTAACGAAGTTTAACAAACACGTAATTACAGGAAATCAGCTGATTATACAACAAGTCGTTGCATCACTTTCAGTGGCAATGACAATACACGAAAACATAACCTCTCTAAAAATTTATCAGTAGTGATTGTTAGTAATTAAATCCAGATTGATAGTAATTAAAAAACGGTCGTAGGTAAAGTAGTGTACGCAACTCGCGTTAATAGTCTTTACGACACTCGTAGAAGTTTTTAAGGCACTCGCCAAGGCTCGTGCCTTAAATTTTCTACTCGTGTCGTAAAGACTCACTTAACGCAATCGTTGCGTAAACTACTATTAACTCCTAGGCCATACATTGGACAAAAACTTTAATAGTTATCGCCATAATGAACATCCTGGCCATGAAGTTTCATCAGAGATGTTTGCTCTAGAAGTAGAAGAGCAATGTCAAGCATACTGTCAAAATTATGTCCTTTGAGAATATTAAAAACATTTAAATTGCTTTTATTCAATCCTACATCTCATTTGTAAGAAGCAGCTCGTCGTAAACATTTTTAACAAATATAATTATTTAAGCACCAGCACTAGGCCTACGCCTTATGTTAGACATTCACGATTTGATAGTTACAGTTAAAGAACAATTTCAAGGCTTCCGGGTATTCTTACTGCTTTTGCTCAATGTATTTTTGTCTAATCTTGTTTTTAAGAATTAACCTAACAAAATTCGAGACCTTAAGTTCATGTCACAGCTATAGGACAAGACACAGACATAAAATCAGTTTTTCAAATCATAACTTAAAAATTATTTGTAAAAATCCATCATATGCAGGAATTAAGTTTTCTAACTGTCTACCTGATACTCTTTTAGAAGCGATAAAAGTAAATTTTAAAATAAATTAAAAACCTGTATGCTATCCAAGCACCTCTATTCTCTGGATGTATTTGTTGATTTAATGTAAATCTTTAGGTTAACATTTTTTTATTTTTTATTTAAGATATTGTAAGTATTTAAATTTCATTTAATTGCATCGTGGCATTCATGTAGAACATTGACTTTTGAATAAAGGATATATGATTATGACTGACATATTGAAGTATTGACAGGTGCTGCAGCCAAACGATTACTTTGGGCGTAAACAAAACTAAGGTTGGTGAATAACAAGCCAACTGCAGTCGCTCGCCACGTGCAAAGCAACGTCTGCACATTCCATGACATACCCGGCCGGGCCACGACGTCTGTTTAGAATTATTGTAGGATTATGAATGGAATAAGACTGGAATATGGGTGTTAGAAATCACTTAAAGATTTACGCAGGGTGGCTGGAAAGTAACTTTCACCCCCTCTAACTTTTTAACTATTTAAGATATTTGAAATCGGTTTGCGGCAACCTTCTTAGTTATGAGGGGCTACATTAATAATGATTAGTTTTAAAAAAGTTTACTCTTAGTGGTAGTGGGGGTAAGGGGGAACCTCGATATTTTCAAATATGAAGTACAGCTGACTTTCAAACCCTTTTGCAGGTCTTGTTGAAACAAAACAATTGAAATAAAAGAAAAGAAAAATCAAACCACTGATAACAAAATCGAAACTAAAAATTACTTTTAATAACATGCCTTAGCATTGTATTGTGATACTTAATAAGATAAATATTGTTTGATAAACTTTTATTATTATCAAGGCAACATTTATTCTAGTTCAGATAGTTGCTAATAACATCTTTGAGGGTGATGCTATGCCTGTACCACCTGAGTATCTGGGGCTATAATTGCTGTTATCAGTAATATCTGTCCGTTTTAAGAGGGTGGGGTTTTTATCATTGCCATTTTTTTATTGGTCCGAATTTCTTTTTGATTATGTCAATTGTTTAGTGTCTTCAAGACCTGTAAAATTATATAAAAGTTGACTATACTTCCCATTTGAAAATTTTGAGCCACCCCCTACCCCCCACTAAGGGTAAAATTTGTAAAATTAACCTAATTTTTGTAACCCCTAACTAAGAAGGTTGCCACAAAAAGATTTCAAATATCTCAAATAATCAAAAGGTTAAAAGAGGGGTACAGGTTACTTTCCATTACATCCACCCTGTATTAAGTTAAGTCAAATATGTTACTGCTGGACAAGTTTTGCTATATGCATCTTGTGTCCACCCCAAGGGAATGTTTAGGGAGTATGGTCAATGAACCGATGTAAAAATAAAAATTAGTAGCAATTTGAAAAAGTATTCCAGACCGTCACAATTTCAACTTTTATTCTAAGAGTAGAATCGATAGTAAATAACAGTATCAATAGTTTCCTTTTATTTCACGATAGTCAAGAAACCATGAAATGATTAACCTACTCATGGCTTTCAGCTTTCAGGCAAAAACAATGCTACAAAAATGAACTGGAAGTCTTTAGTTTTACAGCAATCAGTGGTTTACCTGAGATGGAGAGTAAATGTGTGAAGAGCGACACGGAGTCTGGGTTAACGTTGAACAATGTCTTGCCTCGAGGATCAGACACTGTGAAGTTGTGAGAGTTGATGTCCAGGACACTTCCACCTTGACAAATAAGGACAAGGATATTACTTTGTTTGTATGATGCATACGGTTGACGGCTTATAAAGTATATAACAGGCTTATAGTACGAGAGTAAAAAAGGTTTTAAAAGTTAGCCTTTTTACTTTCGAAGAGTTAAAAACAAGTAACTTAGGAGTTAATGGAACCTATTTCAACTAGTTACCGCATACTTATAGTAAACTTCAAATCTGGCAAATTTAAATAGAAAGCTTTGTTAGATTTGATTAAGAACAGATCCAAGTCATAATTCTGTAGTATTTCCTTAGAACCACAAACGGTCCATCCAAAGCAATTATTTTGTTAGAAGACAGGAGAAAAGTCCTTATTTTAGGACTATGACCTGTGTTTTCTGTTTTTGGGTACTTTAAAAGAGGAGAGTTAAATAGCAACATTATACCATAAATGTTACACCTTAGGTTAAAATAACAACCCATGGATTACCACAAAGACTCTGGTAATAGATACTTGCATATAAGTGATTTTCAAAAAGAGTAGTGAGTTTGGATACATAATATATTCAACTAGTATAGCTCATTACAAAAAACACATTTTCTCCAGTGTCGTCACATGATCATGATTAAACATAGACTGGGTAAACACCGTTTATATCTATCAAGCTCATCTATAAGTTAATCTATTAGTATAAGCCAAATACTTCGCACTAACTCGCCGATGACTGAATATATATATATATATGTATTATTGTCTTTTGTTCTTATTTGGGATTACGAACATAAATTATTTTTCAATCAGTGTGGTAAAAAAATAACTATGCTGAGTTAATTCTTTCAACTCGACCAAACGTATACTATCGATTTAATCGAATAATTAAGTTTACCTATTTGTTTACATAGCATTTAAATTAATATATTGAAACTAGGCCTTATTGAAGTATCTTTCAAGGATATAACTTCAGACAACTACAAATTAAAAAATTTTCTCAGTAACATAATTGTGGTCAAAATGCTCTTTTCCATGATTAAAGAATATTAAGAGTTACTCATCATGAATTTTGAAAGGTTTTAACACTTATTAATGCGTACTAAAACTTTTCCTTCTAACATATTTAAACCTAAGAGATTCGAGGTTCAGTTTTATAACTATACCAACCCAATTTTATGCTGGAGGTAGAGAAACCAAGTCTATCAGTAGTTCTCAGTGTAAGATTTTTGACACTTCTCACAGTCATCGGTTGACCTTCCCTAGTTTTGAGCCCAGAGGTGATCAACAGATCTTCTACGTAGGTCTTTGCTGTGAACTGAACACCTCCTCCGAACGACTGCATGTAGTTCATACCGTTCTAAAATATATGCATATACAACCATCAAAACAACTATGCGAGTAAAAATTATTTGTATCCAACCAAATCAATTGTCATCTTAAAAATAAAGTCAATTTAACCACACCAATCAAAATGAACATAAATCATGTCATACTGTGAAATACAATAGTGAAATGTGCCATTTGATATTAATTAAATGTGAATTTTTTTATTATTACAGCCAAAGATAATACAAGACTATAGTCACCAATTTAATGGTAATGATACATAAAATCTTAGAAAACTAAGTACAATAAAAAATCAAATGTAAGTAAAACTTGAAACACTCGGACGTATATTAGAGTTTGTAAGGATACGTTTTGTTCATACAGCTTTATTTATATGTTTAAGATAAATCATTGCTTGTTTCCTTTTAAAAAATAACAAGCTGACCATATAGTGTATGTAAATTTAACCAAATAATCATTAACCCAATTGTTAAACACTGTCATATTAGATTTTTATAAATCTACTTGGTTTTACAAATAAAACTAAATCATTTTATTTGTTGAGAATATTATACCAGTGCATTAAAATTTCTCATAATGTAATAGAGTATTCATGTCAAAATTACTGGGATTGATGACATTAGCTTAGTAGTAAATAAACCAACAACTTTCTTAAATCAGCCAATTAATTTGACAGTATTCCATAGGTATCTATGTAATCAGTTTTAATTATTTAGCTACTAACCCCAATCTCACAATGAATTTCCATACTTAATCTATGTACAGTAGGTACAGTATAATGTATGTATAATATACATAGGTATGATTTATGTATAATATATGTATAAAATATACAAATATAAATACATAATACTATATACGTATAATATCCGTATATAAAATATACGTATAATATATGTATACCTTAAATCGCCTTTTATCCTTTGAACAGTCAGTTTCTTTTATATTGCTAACAGAAATGTAACCCTGCTTTTCCCGACGGTAAAAATATACCTATAGGGTTGAAGCTTAAAGTTTGTTAGAGAGACCCTGTATAAGTTTATTATTACAATTAAATTTAAATAATAATTGGCAATTACGTTGTTTTACAATCATGATAGTTGAGTTTTCATAAATACTCCAATGAACCTAGGTGTGCTTTTACTTTTGTACAGTAATACCAAAACATTTATATGGATATTAAAACATAATTTATCCTAAGCTTTAACTGCACGAATCTTTAAATGTTTTTCCAACGTGTTTTAATATGTTTACAAATGGAGGCTATTCAACAATTTCCAGCATTTCCTTTACAATTTAACTTTTTAATTCTGACAGAAAGGGTCTACTTTTGCTGGCACTCAGTTTAAAAATCTATTTTTAATACAACATGTATTTCACTTCTGCATGTTTAAACTTACCGTATTGATGTTTAGAATGGTGACCAACCAGCATACAAGGGTTAGGTTTATTGTGACCACAGACAACAACACTACAAGTACTACATACAAACATGTCTTCCTCCATCCAAATATATCCTGGTCCACTAAGGTCCAGGTCAGGTCATGAGTTTTTGCACCAGGATCGTTCATCCTAAAATTCTATAATTTATTTGTAACTGAACAGCAAGCAATGTTTTATGTAGCTCAATCTGGAAAGAAAATAATTTAAATTACTGTTTCTTGAATTTATTCTTTGGAGATATGTTGCTTGAAGTGTTATACGATTTTTTAGCTTCAGTTTCAAAAATATTCTTTGTAATACATTGAATAGGAAATTATGTACCGGATCCCTCAGTTTTTGAAATCAAATACAAAATTGAACTGTTCAGTATGAATCTAGTTCATTTGCCAACTGAAAAAATGTGAAAATATGAGCGCTCCGCACAATTGGTGTTAAAAAGGTTGTTGGACACATACAACGATCATTTACAGATTTCTGTGTCGGATTATGTTATTTTTTTATTCCAGTGTTTTTACAAGGTCTGCTTTCGAATATGTTGGAGTTTGAGCTATAATCACTATTGGGCTCATTAGGCAGCATTTATTATTAATTAGATCTAAAACAAACTTAAACATTAAATTATTTACTTATTTATCCGTACACAAATTTACAATTTCCGTTAAAGAGGTATATATGTAGCTTTTATGGCTATTTTTACTAAATCTTCTCTTTGATAAATCAGAAAAATAATAATTAACCGTTTTATAAAAATATGATGAACTTCATCTATTTTATATAATCAAAAATAGAAAGACTGTTTAGGATAACCAATCAACAGCTTTTTTAGTTATATTTACCTAAAATAACATAACAATTAAAAGGGTTAAGTCTTAAATGTTGATTGACTGTATAGCAGCTTCACTATATAAAAGAATATGTGATTGATCCTACATAATTTTTAGTCTGATTGTAAAATAATAACTAAATAGTCCCTAAATCCAAATCGATGTGGGATTTTTTTGTGTAGTTATACGGACATGTACAGTTCTAAAACCTACACACAAAATATAAATGTAATATGTTTTCTTGGACAGTGTTACATTTTAAAATATAATACTATGCCGACTTAGTAATTAGTACATAATATTATTAATTTTATTATTATTATAAATTATTTTACTGTATAAATATTATTAATTAGTAAAATTAGCTTAGTAGTATTTTGAAATTAGTAATATCAGTCACATAAAAGTTTAAAGAATATTTTATTTTAATAACAAAATGGTACTTTATGGATACTATAAGAAAAGAATACTTTCCATAAAGTTTATTATGAGGTATTTATAAATAAAATTATTTTAATAAGGCATTAGAAGGTTTAAAGATTTTGTTAATTAGATCTTATGCAAACATAAAATTATAATGCATAATAATTCAAATGCATCATAAACTGCGGATCCTTTTCCGTCCAAAATGCAATTTCTTACAATTTGAAAAATGTAATGTTGCTTGAAGTAATTATATGACACTTCCAGTAACAAAATTAATACATTTATAAAGTAGAAAATAATATTTTAATTAAATTACATATGAATATATTATGTAGGTATATGTATTATGTAGGTTTGAACTGCTACATAAACATTAATCATCACATCAAATTTCCATAACGTTTCAGTTGCATAGATCTAAAACTAATTCGACAAATAAGGAAAAAATCGGGGCTTTTGATTGATAGTTTTTAATATTAGGTTTTCTATTAATAGGAAACTTACAGTGTGAAAATATATATTTAATTGGTACGAGGTTAGCTAGAGTTACGTAATATAAGGACAGAAGCGACACAGAATGTCCTAGACTGAGGCGCGGCACGGCGATACTGACTGTAGAGGGTAGTGAGCCGTCAGGGGGAGGGGGTTGGAGGCGGAGTCCGACCCACCGCCCCAACGTCTTTTTCAATTTATTTATAGATCAAGGCATGATCCCTCAATAAATTATACACTCCCACAAATTTTCTCACAACTTAAACCTAGCCTAGCTTTACAAGGGGGTGGGAAATTTTGTTTTATATAATACAGTAGGAATAAGTACGTCAGTAACCAACACAATTTCATTTTATAGGGAAGTAAGCTATTTACGTTGAATCTTATTGGATCAATGTATCAATGTTAGCTAATAATAACAAATTGGAAGATTTTTCCCGTTTTTATATATTTTAAAGAGGAATTACTCAAAATATTCTAAGCCATTGTGAGCGAATAAAATTAACAATTAACTTAATATGTATTCAATTTTGTAACCAATCTACCATAGGGTCAAATGTGTAAAGATGAGACTATGTATAGGACACGTGCAAGGAAGAAAGTAGCCAATAGCAATACAAGATATAATTCAAGATTAACAACTAATTCCGAAACAAAAACTATATGCACCCTTACTTTCAAATCAAATCAAATAAGTTTATTGAGCTAAGTTGACAATACATTGCATTAGCTACGTCAAACAGCTTTAAAGTTCAGTATTTGATCAGTTTTAGTACTTTGCTCATACGCACATTTCACATTATTTTGAGTAAATTAACTAACTAATAACACTCTTACTGATATAATTTTTTTCGTTGTATTGTGTATTTCTTTGTATAATGTATTATTCATGAAAATATATACAACTTTATAATTTGAAACTATATTCAGTAAAAAAAAATCAATAGTGAATGAAGTTGCGCAGCCTCTAGGTTTGATTCAACACACTATACAACACAGAGTAAAGTAATATGTCTCAGCAACTGTTAAAGATATAGGTTTGAGATTTTTACTGTATATTTTTTAGTAGTATTCCTTAGGCTTAAGGTGTAACTATGTCTATAGTATTGTCAAGTTATGTGAATAAAGTAATAAAAACTTTCGGGAAAGAAATTTGAAAATGAAATTATGGTTAAATTATAATTAAAATGATTTCTTGCTCGTAGCTGATTTCTAAGTGAAGATAAATATACAGGGTGAGTTTTAAATGAGTTCCCCCCCTACTTTTTTCTACATTTCTTAAGATATCAACTCTGGACCACGTCAGATCATTGTAGAGTAGTAAGTACTTCATTTTGACTGGGTATAAATTTTTGGCCGCCATCTTGGATCCGCCATATTGGATACAATTTTTTTTTTTCAAATGTAAAGGTAGGGTTGTGACCCATCGTTTTAATTTACTTTTTTATGCTGAATACGATGCTGCAATCCGTTTTAAAAAATCTTGACCCATTCCAAAGTTAGGAGAACGTTTTATAACATTATTTTTAGCCCATTTTAACATTGTGCATTTAGAAACTGAGAACATGATCGCAAAATAGTGCTAGATAAAGATTTATGTATATTATGTGGTGTATACTTATCTTTATCTAGCACTATTTTGCGATTATGTTCTTAGTTTCTAAATGCACAATGTTAAAATGGGCTAAGAATAATGTTATAAAAAGTTCTCATAACTTCAGAAAGGGTCAAGATTTTTTAAAACGAATTGCAGCATCGTATTTAGCATAAAAAAGTAGTTTAAAACGATGGGTCACAACCCTACCTTTACATTTGAATAAAAGCTTTGTATGCAATATGGCGGATCCAAGATGGCGGCCAAAAATTTATACCCAGTCAAAATGAAGTACTTACTACTCTACAATGATCTGACGTGGTCCGGAGTTGATATCTTAAGAAATGTAGAAAAAATGAAGGGGGGAACTAATTTAAAACTCACCCTGTATAACACTGCATAATTGTTTAGATCAGCGTATGGACAATAAAATTGCATAATTTATGAGTGTTGACTAAGAGGGGCTTAAGTTATATAAATATTCAGTTACACCTTTTTATTTATTCCCATAATTGATAAATGATGTAATGCACTTTTCATAGTTTTAATCGGTTTTACTAAAGAACATGAACTATAAATGCATATTAGCAAATTTACTATTTCCAGTTGTAAACCCCCTTACAATAAAGGTGATACAGTTGCTATACAATTCAAAACTCTTTTTGTGAAATGACAACCAAATAAAGCTAAATCTAAACATTAAACAGTAGACTGCGATGAAATATTTCTAATAAATGAGTATAAATTGCAAATTCACAGTAAGGGTTGTTCGATAAGTGTAACGGAAACTATTTTACGTATTTTTACAAGGGTACAAATTGTTTGAGTATTGTACAATTAACAAGTTCAATTTATTTACTCATTCATAAAGTGAAGTAATATAATGTTTTTCACTGGATAATGTTTTTGGATAATTTACAGATTGTCTTGTTCAATATTTAAATGGGCCCCCTTTATTATTATTTTAAAAAGCTTTACCCTAGATAGGACCAGTATTATTTGACTATTGATTCTTTTATACATTGATAAGGAACTCGATTTATTTATAAAGAGGACATCTTTAATCAAATTATCATGATTTTCTTTAAACTTGTAATCACTATTAGCAAGCTACATATTTGTCTTTTTAAATTGTAAAATTTCATTGCAAAATTCCGATGCCTTCATTTTTATACCTCCACGTGACTTTCCTCATTGTTGCTATTGTGCAACAATCTGAATACTTTTAGCTTTCAATTTCTCCAAGCGCTGCTTGAAACAAATGCAATATTTGCCCATTTGGAGTTTTCATTATAATTAAGCTCGAAATCAGCCAGACTTTGTATGCTGCCAACAGAACCAAACACAGTTTTAACATACTATGATCAAGTTTATACATCTTAATTCAGTAGTACTGCACAGTAATTTCAAATCTGCGACGGATTCAGGGACAAGGGAAACAAAGTCTAATTATTTGTAATGTTTGTTTGGTTTTAATATGGCATATACAATTGGTGAGTCGGTGGCTCAGTCGGTAGCGTCGCGGACTTCGGGCCCAAGGCAGTAGTGTCGTGGGTTCGGATCCTGGTCACTGCCACTAACTTTTATCAGTACAGTTCACCTTTGTACTGTACCGGCTCACCGACCCTTCAAAATCACATGTTATTTTGGTGCCAATGTTTGTTCGTAATTTAAAAAATGTTATCCATAAATATGATGTTGGGACAGTAAGAAAAACTGTGGTAATGACAAGGATATGGATGTCATCTCACGATGCACTAGTTTTGCATCCACTATGAATATTAAATATTCATAGTGGGTCAAATTTTGAGGTAGACTTAAAAGTATGTAGCTGTTTTTATGTTTCTTTTAGTTGATTCTCTAGAAGTTGACGCCAAATGACAAGGTCGTATTTATTTATCTTATTTAACTCAATTTCTCTTTCCCATGGACATCTTAATCTGTGATGTGACCCAAATACAATAAAGTACTGGTGCAGCTTTCGTTACATGAGCATTGAGCAATCGTTCCTCGGTGACCGCAGTGTTAAGAGATATCTTTGCAAATTGCAAGTCTCAAACGTAAATCAACTAAAACTAAACACATTTGTTCAACAAAATTCTATTAAAATTGATCTGCAATTGATTTTCGGACCAACAAGTTCTGTTTAGCATTGCACTAAAAATTTGTAATATTTATAACCTTGCATATTTTTATCGCCTAGTTATTTTTTTCAGTAAGTACCTACATCAAACCCCCTTTCGATATCAATATTGAGATTATAACTGGCTGTCAATTAAAAATTTTAACTTGTTTTGTGTTTTATATATTATTACGAAATGGGCTTGACTAGAAAAGGCACTTGTACATTTTTACAACACCTATTTGGGTGGGTGCGGAAATAAAAAGTCTAAAAACAAAAATTAATGGGATATTAATACTAAAAATTATAAAATTGTTATTACTAAACTACTGATACATTTTTCCTTAAACGTATCTTATGAATACTCTGTATATCATCATGTTGCGTCTTCATAACCTTCACTAAATGCTGATTATAAATTCCAACATGATGAGTGAATCATTCGGTTTTCCTCTGAAGTGACGATGATTCAAAGGAATTCGTCGGTTTTGCATAATTCACTAGTTGATCTGAAAGACCTTATTTTATGTACTTCTTGTTGCACATGTTTACTTGTTCATTCTTATTAGAATAATTACAATAAGTTTCTTGACAATAACGTAGAATGTTATATTTGATTTAATTCCTTTGCTCAAGGTTCTGTTTCATGACAGTACTAAAGGGTCCATGTAATAAATTATTAGCTAATAACGTAGCAGCATAGGTATTAGATTTTTGGCGAGATATAAAAAGCTGCCAATACAGTATTCACAACTCCATAGTTGTTTGATTTCTTAAAACTTTTTTTACCCATAACTACTGTAAAATAGTCTCAGCTGTTGCTATTATAAGATCATTTATTTATTAGTTGGGTTGTTTTCATAGCTTACTATCATGTTGATAGTATTGTCATTGGAGTATCATCACTTTGCTTTCTGCACATCAGAAGCTTTGCTAACAAATAAATAAATATTACCTTTTAACTAACTTTGCTAACGACATATAATTTAAGACTTCCAGCCCAAATTCTAGAATCTCTAATAAAGAGTTGAATCAATTATTGCGAGTTTTTTTACAACAGTAATTAAAGATTAGTTGTAGTGTTTATATATATATATATATATATATAAACACTAACCTTTTCTTGGCCCCACTCAAATATTCAACACTCGTTATTGGTTCCCTCAATAATTTCTAAATTGGATTGTAAATTTATTGGAATTACCTTGGAATTAACTTTCTTCAACTTATTTTACGTATTAAATGCTTTAATCTGGTTAAAATATGCATTATTAGCATTGTAATTAACGTAATGAAGTCTAACGTACAAATTGTCATTAATAGATATTGTAAAGTCTTACCTTAGCATTCATATTTTGTCGATACGAAATTAATTTCGGACCCGAAGTAAAGGTCCATCATTAGTTGGAGTCTAGGTTGACCAGATTTCTATAGTAGAATCCACCCGTTGGGTTTCGTAGAAAGTTTCATAACATAAAAAAATAATAGACAACACGAGGATAGTACAACAGCTACGGATAAAAACCATGGTTTTCGAAGTGTGGTATTACCTCACTTTAGTTAGGGAACACGTTGCCTTTCTTAATGTCCACTACTACTAACTTTAAACAGGGTGTATCCATAGGGGACTAATGTCGAATTTATAATTTTGTTTGGAGCAGTACTTCCTTACTTTATATTGAATCTAATATCAAACATGTTTTGGCTCGTTTTATCGTGCTACTTACTAACCAGATTTTATTCACATAACTTGCTTTCCCATGGTTAAGCATTCTGTTTATCATCAAACTAATAAATTCTTTAAAACAGCTAAGTAATAATTAATACAGCTAAGCATATAAGTAAAATGATTAAGTTACAAGGATCGTGCGTAATTTATGACTTCAACAAAGATAAACGTAATATTAAAAATGTCATATAAGTTAACAATATTTAACAATAATCAAATCAAAATATATTTATCAATTTGATAGGCTCTGTCTTATTGGACAACTACGCATTGAACAGGTTCTTGTTATATGAAAAGAAAATATTTTTCTTCTCATTTTGCTATTTACTATATACTATATACTTTATAAAATATCACGTAAAATTCAATACAAGCGATTTTTTGGTAGGCAGTCAACAGAAGACTCTTTTGTTTCACTGTTGTGAAAGGTTACAGCATAAAAAAGTGTAAATGTGAAGTGTTATAATTTATCATCATGTTGTTTTCTCAAATCGAGAATGTCTGTAAGGAATACAGCTCATCAAATGTAAAAATACTGGATACAATAGAAGGTCGGTACCATTTTAGCGCAGACTATAGA